>NC_064638.1:357420225-358670225 GCF_023864345.2 Schistocerca serialis cubense
TATTATTATTATTATTATTATCTTTCCTTTCTCAGACCTTAGGTCTGGTTCGGAATGAAAGTGACGCGGACCTTGATCAAGCGTCACTTCCTTTTAACTGTACGGTATATGTTACATTGCGTTTAGGGACTTTCGGGTAATTGAACATGTATCAATAATTACGGATTTCTGAAGTTGTATATATAAGTTTGGATGTAGCTGTATTGCATTGATGTACTGGTGGATATTGCGTGGTATGACTCCTGTAGTTGAAAGTATAATTGGTATAATGTCAACTTTATCCTGATGCCACATGTCCTTGACTTCCTCAGCCAGTTGGATGTATTTTTCAATTTTTTCTCCTGTTTTCTTCTGTATATTTGCTGTATTGGGTATGGATATTTCAATTAGTTGTGTTAATTTCTTCTTTTTATTGGTGAGTATGATGTCAGGTTTGTTATGTGGCGTTGTTTTATCTGTTATAATGGTTCTGTTCCAGTATAATTTGTATTCATCATTCTCCAGTACATTTTGTGGTGTATACTTGTATGTAGGAACGTGTTGTTTTAAAAGTTTATGTTGTAAGGCAAGCTGTTGATGTATTATTTTTGCGACGTTGTCATGTCTTCTGGGGTATTCTGTATTTGCTATTATTGTACATCCGCTTGTGATGTGATCTACTTACTGTTTCTATTTGTTGTTTGCAAAGTCTGCATTTATCTGTTGTGGTATTGGGATCTTTAATAATATGCTTGCTGTAATATCTGGTGTTTATTGTTTGATCCTGTATTGCAATCATGAATCCTTCTGTCTCACTGTGTATATTGCCTCTTCTTAGCCATGTGTTGGATGCGTCTTGATCGATGTGTGGCTGTGTTAGATGATACGGGTGCTTGCCATGTAGTGTTTTCTTTTTCCAATTTACTTTCTTTGTATCTGTTGATGTTATGTGATCTAAAGGGTTGTAGAGGTGGTTATGAAATTGTAGTGGTGTAGCCGATGTATTTATGTGGGTGATTGCTTTGTGTATTTTGCTAGTTTCTGCTCGTTCTAGAAAGAATTTTCTTAAATTGTCTACCTGTCCATAATGTAGGTTTTTTATGTCGATAAATCCCCTTCCTCCTTCCTTTCTGCTTAATGTGAATCTTTCAGTTGCTGAATGTATGTGATGTATTCTATATTTGTGATCGTGTAAGTGTATTGAGTGCTTCTAGGTCTGTGTTACTCCATTTCACTACTCCAAATGAGTAGGTCAATATTGGTATAGCATAGGTATTTATAGCTTTTGTCTTGTTTCTTGCTGTCAATTCTGTTTTCAGTATTGTTGTTAGTCTTTGTCTATATTTTTCTTTTAGTTCTTCTTTAATATTTGTATCATCTATTCCTATTTTTTGTCTGTATCCTAGATATTTATAGGCATCTGTTTTTTCCATCGCTTCTATGCAGTTGCTGTGGTTATCCAGTATGTAATCTTCTTGTTTAGTGTGTTTTCTCTTGACTATGCTATTTTTCTTACATTTGTCTGTTCCAAAAGCCATATTTATATCATTGCTAAATACTTCTGTTATCTTTAGTAATTGGTTGAGTTGTTGATTTGTTGCTGCCAGTAGTTTTAGATCATCCATGTATAGCAAATGTGTGATTTTGTGTGGGTATGTTCCAGTAATATTGTAACCATAATTTGTATTATTTAGCATGTTGGATAGTGGGTTCAGAGCAAGGCAGAACCAGAAAGGACTTAATGAATCTCCTTGGTATATTCCACGCTTAATCTGTATTGGCTGTGATGTGATATTATTATTATTATTATTATTATTATTATCATTCTTTCATTGGTCATCAGTGTTCGTCTCCAAGAAATATATTTCCCTGAACAACATGTTGAACACCATATTAGGTTGTATGTATCACTGCTTAACAGCAATGTGCTTCCTTCTGGATGTGAAATACTATTAGGATTCAGTCAAGTTTGTGATGGACTCGCCTCTATCATATGTTGTGGTGAACTTCTGCGTTGAGTAGTTTCATGAAATCACACTAAAGATAGTGGCACACCCACTTAAGTATTTGTAACAATAGGCAGATGATATGTTTGTAGTGTGGCAACAAACATAATAGAGACTTTCTAAATTAATACTTTGATCTCTTAAATGATTTTCATAAATGTGCCAAATTCATTACGGAAGTTGAGAATAGCAACTGTTTCCTGTTTCTGGAGGTACATTTGGAATAATAATAATAATAATAATAATAATAATAATGGGATACCCCAGTCAGAATTAGAAAACATCAAACAACAAGTACAACAAATACTGGAACAAAATAATGTGCAATCAGAAGAAGAAGAAAATACAGTAATGGACTCAAACATCCCAGAGTAAACAAACAAAGAACAACATGCATCAATTAAACAATCAGAGGAAAACGAAATCTTAAGACACCCACCAGAACAAGCACAAATAGAACACAAAGTGACACACATGTTAGATACAGAAGAAAAATTTCAGCTGACATATATAGAATACAAAGACACAAATACAGACATTAGACCATTCTTGCATAGACCGCCAAATAACCCACAAGTCGAAACAACAATAAAAACTATCAACACAATCATACACAACAAAATAAATGAAAACACAACTATGGAAGAGTTACAACTACTGGTTTATATAGGAGCACTCACTATTCCCTGATACACTTACACATGGAATAACTTATCTGAAACCTAAAGATCAAGCAGACACAGCAAACCCAGCTAAATATCGCCCCACAACATGCCTACCAACGATATACAAAATATTAACTTCAGTCATTACACAGAAATTAATGACACATACAACACAGAACAAAATTATAAATGAAGAACAAAAAGGCTGTTGCAAAGGAGCACGAGGATGTAAAGAGCAACTGATAATAGATGCAAATTCAAATAATATCACATCACAGCCAATACAGATTAAGCATGGAATATACCAAGGAGACTCATTAAGTCCTTTCTGATTCTATCTTGCTCTGAACCCACTATCCAACATGCTAAATAATACAAATTATGGATACAATATTACTGGAACATACCCACACAAAAGCACACATCTGCTGTACTTGGATGATCTAAAACTACTGGCAGCAACAAATCAACAACTCAACCAATTACTAAAGATAACAGAAGTATTCAGCTATGATATAAATATGGCTTTTGGACCAGACAAATGTAAGAAAAATAGCATAGTCAAGGGAAAACACACTAAACAAGAAGATTACATATTGGATAACCACAGCGACTGCATAGAAGCGATGGAAAAAACAGATGCCTATAAATATCTAGGATACAGACAAAAAATAGGAATAGATAATACAAATATTAAAGAAGAACTAAAAGAAAAATATAGCCAAAGACTAACACAAATACTGAAAACAGAATTGACAGCAAGAAACAAGACAAAAGCTATAAATACTTACGCTATACCAATATTGACCTACTCATTTGGAGTAGTGAAATGGTGTAACACAGACCTAGAAGCACCCAACACACTTACACGATCACAATGCCACAAATATAGAATACATCACATACATTCAGCAACTGAAAGATTCACATTAAGCAGAAAGGAAGGAGGAAGGGGATTTATCGACATAAAAAACCTACATTATGGACAGGTAGTCAATTTAAGAAAATTATTTAGAGAACGAGCAGGACTAGCAAAATACACAAAGCAATCACTCATATAAATACATCGTCTACACTACTGCAACTTCATAACCATTTCTACAACCCTTTAGATCACATAACATCAACAGATACAAAGAAAGTAAATTGGAAAAAGAAAACACTACATGGCAAGCACCCGTATCATCTAACACAGCCACACATCGATCAAGACGCATCCAACACATGGCTAAGAAAAGGCAATATATTCAGTGAGACGGAAGGATTCATGATTGCAATACAGGATCAAACAATAAAAACCAGATATTACAGCAAGCATATTATTAAAGATCCCAATACCACAACAGATAAATGCAGACTTTGCAAACAACAAATAGAAACAGTAAGTAGATCACATCACAAGCGGATGTACAATACTAGCAAATACAGAATACCCCAGAAGACCTGACAATGTAGCAAAAATAATACATCAACAGCTTGCCTTACAACATAAACTTATAAAACAACACGTTCCCACATACAAGTATGCACCACAAAATGTACTGGAGAATGATGAATACAAATTATAGTGGAACAGAACCATTATAACAGATAAAACAACACCACATAACAAACCTGACATCATACTCACCAATAAAAAGAAGAAATTAACACAACTAATCGAAATATCCATACCCAATACAACAAATATACAGAAAACAGGAGAAAAAATTGAAAAATACATCCAACTGGCTAAGGAAGTCAAGGACATGTGGCATGAGGATAAAGTTGACATTATACCAATTATGCTATCGACTACAGGAGTCATACCACACAATATCCACCAGTACATCAATGCAATACAGCTACATCCAAACTTATATATACAACTACAGAAATCTGTAATTATTGACACTTGTTCAATTACCCGAAAGTTCCTAAATGCAATGTAACATATACCGTACAGTTAAAAGGAAGTCACGCTTGATCAAGGTCCGCGTCACCTTCCATTTTTAACCAGACATAACGTCTGAGACAAGAAAGAAATAATAATAATAATAATAATAATAATAATAAACCCCGTGGGGGCCTGGGAAAAGAATAGGCCTCCGATATGTTCTGTCAGTCGTAAAAGGTGACGAAAAGGACAAACCACCAATAGGGCTTGCCCCCCTTTTAGTGTGATTGGTTGGTTCAGGACACAACTAATGAAGCCTCGGACAAGCGCTGTCACCGTCGGGGATGATGCTTGAACCGTATGCCCGTCCACAATGGTAACGACACTGCTAGCCACACGGAAAATTATTTAAATCCAAATAGAGGTGTTTTACAGGATATGCTTCCTGCAACCACTCTAGAAGGAAAACAAAGACAGAGGATGAGATGGTCAGATGAAGTTAACTGACACCTCATGTTCTGTTATTACCAAGCAACAAACTTAGGAACCAACACAACTGGATACAGATCACAAGTATACACAACATTTATACCAGATACCCAGAATTAAAATTTATAACAGAACAATGACTAGCTGATCAGATCCGTGTAATAATCAAAAATAACAGGATACCCCAGTCAGAATTAGAAAACATCAAACAACAAGTACAACAAATACTGGAACAAAATAATGTGCAATCAGAAGAAGCAGAAAATACAGTAATGGACTCAAACATCCCAGAGTAAACAAACAAAGAACAACATGCATCAATTAAACAATCAGAGGAAAAGAAATCGTAAGACACCCACCACAACAAGCACAAATAGAACACAAAGTGACACACATGTTAGATGTAGAAGAAAAATTTCAGCTGACATATATAGAATACAAAGACACAAATACAGACATTAGACCATTCTTGCATAGAACACCAAATAACCCAAAAGTCGAAACAACAATAAAAACTATCAACACAATCATACACAACAAAATAAATGAAAACACAACTATGGAAGAGTTACAACTACTGGTTTATATAGGAGCACTCACTACACTAAATATACACACTAGGCAGAGATCAGAACCAACCAACACACAGAAGAAACCCACAAAACCAGCATGGCAACAAAGGCTACAGATCAGAATAGAAAAACTGAGAAAAGACATCGGACAGCTAACACAATTTATAAGAAATGAAATGTCAGAAAAAAAAAAACGAAAAAGGTTAGGTAAAATCTCACAACAAGAAGTGATAGAGCAATTAGATGAAAAGAAGAAGAAATTACAAGCATTGGCCAAACGACTTAGAAGATACAAAAAAAGTGAAAATAGAAGGAAACAAACCAAACATTCAACACAAACCAAAAGAAATTTTACCAGACAATAGATAACACAGACATTAAAATAGGCAATCCACCAATCATAACAGACATGGAACACTTCTGGAGCAACATATGGTCAAACCCGGTACAACATAACAGACATGTACGGTGGATACAAGCAGAAACAGACACATACAAGATGATACCACAAATGCCTGAAGTGATAATTTTGCAACATGAAGTCACCCGAGCAATTAATTCTACGCACAATTGGAAAGCCCCTGGAAAAGATAAAATAGCAGACTACTGGCTAAAGAAGTTCACCTCAACACATTCACATCTAACTGAATTATTTAACATTCCATGTGGGATAAATGTATCTAAAAACAAAGATGAAGTGACTTACCAAATGAAAGCGCTGGCAGGTTGATAGACACACAAACAAACACAAACATACACACAAAATTCAAGCTTTTGCAACCAACGGTTGCTTCATCAGGAAAGAGTGAAGGAGAGGGAAAGACGAAAGGATGTGGGTTTTAAGGGAGAGGGTAAGGAGTCATTCCAACCCTGGATATGGATATGTGTGTGTGTGCGCGCGAGTGTATACCTGTCCTTTTTTCCCCCTAGGGTGAGTCTTTCCACTCCCGGGATTGGAATTACTCCTTACCCTCTCCCTTAAAACCCACAATCTTTCGTCTTTCCCCCTTCTTCCCTCTTTCCTGGTGAAGCAACCGTTGGTTGTGAAAGCTTGAATTTTGTGTGTGTGTTTGTTTGTGTGTCTATCAACCTGCCAGCGCTTTCTTTTGGTAAGTCACATCATCTTTGTTTTTAGATAAATTATTTAACAGTTACATTGCAGACACAGTCCCTGATACACTTACACAAGGAATAAGTTATCTGAAACCTAAAGATCAAGCAGACACAGCAAACCCAGCAAAATATTGCCCCATAACTTGCCTACCAACAATATACAAAATATTAACTTCAGTCATTACACAGAAATTAATGACACATACAACACAGAACAAAATTATAAATGAAGAACAAAAAGGCTGTTGCAAAGGAGCACGAGGATGTAAAGAGCAACTGATAATAGATGCAGAGGTGACATATCAAGCTAAAACTAAACAAAGGTCAGTACACTACGCATACATTGATTACCAAAACGCTTTGGATAGTGTACTCCACTCATGGTTACTACAGATATTGGAAATATACAAAGTAGATCCTAAATTGATACAGTTCCTAAACATAGTAATGAAAAATTGGAAAACCACACTAAATATCCAAGTAAATTCAAATAATATCACATCACAGCCAATACAGATTAAGCGTGGAATATACCAAGGAGACTCATTAAGTCCTTTCTGGTTCTGCCTTGCTCTGAACCCACTATCCAACATGCTAAATAATACAAATTATGGCTACAATATTACTGGAACATACCCACACAAAATCACACATTTGCTATACATGGATGATCTAAAACTACTGGCAGCAATAAATCAACAACTCAACCAATTACTAAAGATAACAGAAGTATTCAGCTATGATATAAATATGGCTTTTGGAACAGACAAATGTAAGAAAAATAGCACCGTCAAGGGAAAACACACTGAACAAGAAGATTACATATTGCATAACCACAGCGACTGCATAGAAGCGATGGAAAAAACAGATGCCTATAAATATCTAGGATACAGGCAAAAAATAGGAATAGATAATACAAATATTAAAGAAGAACTAAAAGAAAAATATAGACAAAGACTAACAACAATACTGAAAACAGAATTGACAGCAAGAAACAAGACAAAAGCTATAAATACTTATGCTATACCAATATTGACCTACTCATTTGGAGTAGTGAAATGGTGTAACACAGACCTAGAAGCACTCAATACAGTTACACGATCACAATGCCACAAATATAGAATATATCACATACATTCAGCAACAGAAAGATTCACATTAAGCAGAAAGGAAGGAGGAAGGGGATTTTTCGACATGAAAAACCTACGTTATGGACAGGTAGTCAATTTAAGAAAATTCTTTCTAGAACGAGCAGAAACTAACAAAATACACAAAGCAATCAATCATATAAATACATCAGCTAAACCACTGAAATTTCATAACCACTCCTACAACCCTTTAGATCACATAACATCAACAGATACGAATAAAGTAAATTAGAAAAAGAAAACACTACATGGCAAGCACCCGTATCATCTAACACAGCCACACATCGATCAAGACGCATCCAACACATGGCTAAGAAAAGGCAATATATACAGTGAGACAGAAGGATTCATGATTGCAATACAGGATCAAACAATAAACACCAGATTTTACAGCAAGCATATAATTAAAGATCTCAATACCACAACAGATAAATGCAGACTTTGCAAACAACAAATAGAAACAGTAGATCACATCACAAGCGGATGTAAAATTCTAGCAAATGCAGAATACACCAGAAGACATGATGGTGAAGCAAAAATAATACATCAACAACTCACCATACAACATAAACTAATAAAACAACACGTTTCCACATACAAGTATGCACCACAAAGTGTACTGGAGAATGTTGAATACAAATTATAATAGAACAGAACCATTATAACAGATAAAACAACAACACACAACAAACCTGGTATCATACTCACCAATAAAAAAAAGTTAACACAACTAATCGAAATATCCATATCCAATACAACAAATATACAGAACTGAAAAATACTTCCAACTGGCTGAGGAAGTCAAGGACATGAGGCATCAGGATAAAGTTGACATTATACCAATTATACTATCAACTACAGGCGTCATACCATATAATATCCACCAGTACATCAACGCAATACAGCTACATCCAAATGTATATATACAACTACAGAAATCTGTAATTATTGATACATGTTCAATTACCCGAAAGTTCTTAAATGCAATGTAACCTATACCGTACAGTTAAAAGGAAGTCACGTTTGATCAAGGTCCGCGTCACTTTCCATTTTTAACCAGACATAACATCTGAGAAAGGAAAGAAATAATAATAATAATAATAATAATAATAATAATAATAATAATAATAATAATAATGATGATAATGTGATGCTACTCTGAGCACATGGGTGGTGGGAACCAAACACATGTAGTAGAGCATGGCGATCATTACAGTAATGTTGCTGTATGTGCTGTTTGCCAGGGTAATACATGCTACCCATTCTTCATGTGTCCAGTCATACTTTATGATAACTCTGCAATCATCAAGCTAACAAAAAAAAAAAAAATTGTTGTTCAAATGGGACACACCATCTAACCTAATAGGTCTTACCAGTTATATCTGTGATAGGATAAATTTTGCACTGAAGGTGATTAAAAGGATGTGAAACATATAGCAAAGAAACGGATGAGGAGACATTCAGTTTGATTAGGTTTTTGTCAGTATTGTTATTCTGATTGTCATGGGAACAGCTGAGGACCTCATTTCAGAAGCTGGCTTTATAAAATTATAACTCCAACATGAAAGGTTGTTGAAATACTCAGTATAGTACAATGGTGAGAGGTACAAATCCTTCAACCTCTTCCTCTATTTTTTCACAGAAGAAGGAAATTAAAGTTCAATAAATGTTTCCCTCTGCTTCTGTATGCCTCTTCATCAGTGTGCTGTGGCTTCATAAGTAGACATTTAGTTGTCTTTATTTGACTATTCTTTATTGATGTCCAGTAAATGGAATGGAAATATTGTGAGTTGTGTAGAGCTTTAAAGTAATATCCAATCTCTTTTTCCATTGTGTTGGTAGTTAGAATAGGTTATGTTAATTTAATGAAAGCTATTTACATCAAACTGTTTCAGAGAATCTCATTTAATTTTAAGTAGGTTTCATGCTGTTTTTATTCTGCACACTATATGCAAACCTCAACTGAAAATTGTTATTTTAACACACACATAGTTCCTTAAGAAAACTGTAGTAAATCTGATGTATTCTGTTGTAGGACATTGTTGTTCTCCTGTTACAAAACAATGCAAAAGTCGATGTAATAAATGGAGAAGGCCAAACACCAAGAGACTTGGCCAAAAATGAAGATGTTGCAAAACTGCTTTGGGCTGCAGAAAAAACAGACATGCGCCACAAAGAGGAAAGGCTCCTTGCAGCAGCGAGAGAAGGGGACCTAGACACTTTGAACATTTTGGTAATTATAATATTAAGAACTTGCTGGATGTGTTTTTTCTTGCACTGTAATCCAGTATAATTTGCTTAATTTTCAAGAGATAACTACTCACCTGTGAACCATGGACCTTAATGTGGTGGGGTGGATTGTGTGCCTCAACAATACAGATAGCAGCACCATAGATGCAGCTTCTGTGGAGGGGTATCTGTTGAGAGGCCAGACAAATGTATGGTTTCTGAAGAGAGGCAGCAGCCTTTTCAGTAGTTGCAGGGATAGCAGTCTAGAGGACTGACTGATATGGCCTTGTAACATCAACCGACATGGCCTTGCTATGCTGGTACTGCGAACAGTTGTAAGCAAGGGAAAATCACTGTTGTTGTTTTTCCCAAGGCCATACAGCTCTGCTGTATGGTCAAATGATGATGGCATCCTTTTGGGTAAAATATTCTGGATGCAAAGTAATCCTACACTCAGATCTCTGGGCTGGGACCACCCAGGAAGATGTCATCATCTGGAAAAACAAAACCGGCAATCTATAGGTTGGAATGTTAGATTCCTTAATTGGGCAGGTTGGTTAGAAAATCGATAAATGGAGATGGATAAGTTGAAGTTAGATGTAGTGGTCATTAGTGAAGTTCAGTGGTAGGATGAACAGGACTTCTGGTCAGTTGAGTACAGGGTTATAAATACCAGATCAAGTAGGGAGTAGGTCTAATAATGAGTAAGAAAATAGGAGTGTGGATAAGTTACTATGAAGAGCATAGTGAATGAATTATCACAACCAAGACAGGTACAAAGCCAACACCTCCCACAATGGTACATGCTTATATGCCAACTAGCTCTGCAGATAATGAAGAGATTGAAAAACTGTGCGCTGAAATAAAATAAATTATTCAGCTAGTTGAGGGATAGAAATTGAATTGTGATAGGAGACTGTAATTCAGTAGTAGGTAAAGAACATATATACTTTGTTCTGAAAAGACAATGCTCTACATGGGCTCAGAAAGAAGTTATAGAATGGATAACACAACTCAGTAACATTGTTTTCTCAAAGAGGATGGTCTACATTGTGCTGCACAGATGACTTAGAATGTATACACCTTCGTATATCCTTATAAAGTTATGAAACAAACAAATAGATTGAACTATCAAATCAATTTTATTCATGTTACAATTTATTGAAGTGCCGAATACCTGGATCCTCAACACTAACATGCTAGAAAAATATGTGCAACAGAACTGACTTGTTCATAGCATTAGAATATTTTAAATGACAGTAACACACACATTTTATTCATGTAAAGTTCAGTTATTAATTAAAGTGGCCAGTCTTTATGCAATGAAAAATAATCAGCACAAGTCTACAAGCCAGCATGCACAATTACAGTGGGAAATAATTTGTTCTGTTGTGGCATAAAACAATGTCTCTACTTGTACGAAAATATCACTGCTCTCATTTACCATGATACAGTTCAAATTTACCACAGTCCTTCAGTAATTTGATGAGTATAATTACAGTCCAGTGGTCCATTTAAGACAGCGCAGAATATGAATCACTGAGTCGAACAACAGTTCACTATGACGACGATGGTAGTCTGCAGTACTTGTTGATCACATTGCAGTTCACTTTTTAAAAAAATCATTTGTTTAGATTACAGATATCACTTGTTGGTAGTTAACATTAAAGTTTTTCAGTTTTGCGGTTGCCAATGTGCATATATTCCATTATATAATGCACATTACTGCGGAATGATTCAACAATGAGCACCTGTCTGACGTAGATGTTACTTGTTTACTTTCAGACTGCAGACTGACCCTTTCATGACTGAGACTGACGTAGGAATGAAGTTTTTTTTTTGAAACTTACTAATGGTTTGAAAAATGGCTAGTTTGGAATTAACTGCTTTTGATGCACTACATGAACTAATATGATTTTGTTTTATAGAAAATGTTGCTATTCAGCAATTTAGAAAAATATATGGAACTATTATCCTTATGCCATTGTGAATCCCCTCATTTATATGAATGAGTGCAATATTTCAAAACACATGAAATTATTAATTAGTGAGTTAATTAATTTTACTGAAGTCAGACGGAACAGAAAAATTAATGTAACAAAAGATGTTAGGTAAAGGTTGGAATCTAGCCACGATTACTACAAAATCAGCAGTGCAAAATGGTCTTAGCAAGAAACTTTGATGTTAATTATTGTATAAGATAATTAGCATTAGGTAATTTAAAACACTTTACAGGAAAGTGTGAATCCTAAACTTTTGAATAGTATAGGCCACTTTCCTGAAATATAAGTATTAGCTAAAAGGTTTCTATATGAGGCAAACAGCAGTGCTAACTTCAAGTAATTGTAACTTTTAAGTAATATAGCTGTAATGGAAAGAAGATAAAAATTAGTAAAAAAATATTGATTATTTTTTGGAGTAGAAAAACATAACAAAGGATCCACCTGCTTTGTCACATAACCGTACATTGGTTGTACAGATAGGGTGTAAAGGGTGATTCAGCTGCCTGTACTGATCCATTTTATACAACCTGCACTACATCTGTTTCAGGAGTGTTATCCAGACAGGTGACAGCCACATAATAGATATAAGTTCCTTCTTAGAGCTGAAAATATGAATGTATGACTCACTGCATTAATATGCTAATGTAATTTCATAAACAAAATTTGTACAATAGGTCTAAGATGTCTCTGTATATTCTACCAGTTATGCTGCAACATTTTGACAATGTGCTTCACATCTCCAGAGAGAACTGGCCAACAACATTGTTCTGTCATATGGGGTTGCATAAAACCTCCCATTTTGATATCTCGTGTTAATTTCATTGTTTCCGATGAAACACACTTTATAAGGCAGTGTTTTTGAGCCATTATGAATGGTTAGGTACTATAAACAGAGTAAAGTTACAGAGACAATCAAACCTGCATGACTACACTGCTAATTACACAAAGAAAGATTGGAGACACTTGGATAAGAATGGAGGAAGTAAAAACAAAATCAAAACCAAACAATGGAAAATCCAGGATGGAATGTAACAACACTATGAAAAGGATAGTTGCTACTCACCATATAGCAGAGATGCTGAGCTGCAGATGGGCATAACAAAGTGACTGTCACAGAAGAAGCTTTCAGCCAACAACGTCTCTATTATCAAAAATAGACCCCCCCACACACGTGCAAACACAAATCGGACACACATGATCAGCTGAAGCCAGACTACGGGCAGCAGCAGCAGTAGCAGTGCATGATGGGAGAGGCAATTGGGTGAGGGTAAAGAGGAAGCTGGGTTGGGAAGGGGGAGGGATAGCAGGGTAGGGGTGAGTGACAGTGGGGAGCATACAGGGACGAGGTGGAGAGAGCAAAAGGCAGCTAGGTGCAGTCAGTAGGTTAGGCGGAGGGTGGGGGAGGGTAGGGAGAGGGGGGTAGCAGAGAAGGAGAGAAGTAAGAAGACTGGGTACATTGGTGGAATAGAGGGCTGTGTAGAGCTGGAATGGTACCAGGGATGGTGCTAGATGGGTGAGGACAATGAGTAACGACGGTTAGGCCAGGAGCGTTACAGGGAAGGAGGATATATTGGAGGGACAGTTCCCATCTGCACAATTCAGAAAAGCTGGTGTTGGTGGGAAGGATCCTTATGGCACAAGCTGTGAAGTAGTTATTGAAATGAAGAATGTCATGCTGAGTGAGAGGGTGGTCTAGTTATTTCTTGGGCATAGTTTGCTGGTGGCATACATACCAACAGACAGCTTGTTGGTTGTCATGTGCACATGGAATGCAGTGCAGTGGTTGCAACTTAGCTTGTAGATCACATGACTACTTTTTCAGGTAGAAGAGATGTGAGGTAAGGGGTTGGGAGCAGGGGTTGTGCAGGGATGGATGAGTATGTTGTGTAGGCAGAATACCACTGTGTGTGGGGTGGGATGGATAGTGGGCAGAACATTTCTCATTTCAGGGCACAACGAGAGGTAATCAAAACCCTGACAGAGAATGTAATTCAGTTACCCAGTCTTGGGTGATACTGGGTTATGAGGGGGATGCTCCTCTGTGGCTGGACAGTGAGATTGTGGGAGGTGTTGGGTCACTGGAAAGATAAGGCATGGGACATTGGTTTTTTACAAGGTTGGTTTCATAATTACAGTCTGTAAAGGCCTCAGTGAGACCCTCAGTATATTTCGAGAGGGACCGTACATCACTGCAGATGTGATGGCCACAGGTGGCTAGGCTGTATGGAATAGACTTGTTCACATGGAACAGGTGGCAGCTGTCGAAGTGTAGGTATTGCTGATGGTTTCTAGGTTTGATATGGACAGAGGCACTGCTGTAGGTGTTTTTGAGGTGGAGTTCAAAGTGTAGGAGGGTGGCTTATTGGATTGACTAGGACTAAGTGAAGCAAATGGGGGAGAAGGTGTTTAGGTTCTAGAGGAATGTGGATAGTGTGTCCTCATTTTCAATCCAGATCGCAAAGATGACATCAGGGAATCTGAACCAGGGGAAGGGTTTAGGATTCTGGATGGTTAGAAGCATTCATTTAGACGGACCACAAATAGGTTGGCATAGGATGGTGCCATGCAGGTGGCCATAGTCGCATCCCGGATTTGCTTCGAAGGAGAAGTAATTGTGGGTGAGGATACAGTTGGTCATGACAACTAGGAAGGATGTTGTTGGTTTGGAATCATTTGGGTGTTGGGAAAGAGTGTTCAATAGCAGTGAGGCCATAGTCATTAGAGATGTTAGTGTAAAGGGAGGTGGCTCAATAGTGATGAGCAGGGAACTGTGTGGTAAACGAACAGGAACTGTGGAGAGTCGGTGGAGGAAATTATTTTATATAGGAAGGCTGAAGGTGTTGGTCTACGAGAGCAGAGATTCTCTCAGTGGGGGTACAGTAACCACTCACAATTGGGCATCCTGGGTGGTTGGGTTTATAGACTTCAGTAAGCATGTAGGAGTGTGGGGTGTGGTAGGGGCGAGGAGAGAGATGGTTGTGGGGAGAGTTTCTGGTATGAGACTAAGGAGTGGAGGAGAGACTGGAGATCCTGCTCGATTTTTGGAATGGGGTCTCTGTGGCAAGATTTGTAGGTGGATGTATCTGACAGCTGGTGAAGTCCTTCTGTCAGGTAATATTTGCAGTTCAAAAGAACAGTGGCAGCCGGAGATCGGTAATTTCCTTGTAAGGCCATGTGGGGAGCTTTCCATGAGACAAGCAACAATGCAGGAACAGTATGTGGGACTGGATTCTGGCTAGGGATATGGAAACTTTTCTGTATTGATGCAGGAGCAATGATCCGTGCTGGAGGGGAAAAAAATGTTAAAAATATATAAATAACATAGAATTACATTTAAAAAACCCAAAAATACACTCAATATGCGTGAAAAATCACAAAAAGAATGAAACAGATGAAATACGGGGAAAAAAGATGAAATCTTAGGGAGTACGATAATAGTGAAAGGCGAAAACCTACTAAAATTAAAAACAAAGATGATGTGACTTACCATACGAAAGCGCTGGCAGGTCGATAGAAACGCAAACAGACACATACATACACACAAAATTCAAGCTTTTGCAACAAACTGTTGCCTCATCAGGATAGAGGTAAGGAGAGGGAAAGACGAAAGGAAGTGGGTTTTAAGGGAGAGGGTAAGGAGTCATTCCAATCCCGGGAGCAGAAAGACTTACCTTAGGGGGAAAAAAGGACTGGTACACACACACACACACACACACACACACACACACACACACACACACACACACACACATCCATCCACACATATACAGACACAAGCAGACATATTTAAAGACGCAGGTCTTTAAATATGTCTGCTTGTGTCTGTATATGTGTGAATGGATATGTGTGTGTGTGAGCGTATACCCGTCCTTTTTTCCCCCTAAGGTAAGTCTTTCTGCTCCCGGGATTGGAATGACTCCTTACCCTCTCCCTTAAAACCCACTTCCTTTCGTCTTTCCCTCTCCTTCCCTCTATCCTGATGAGGCAACAGTTTGTTGCAAAAGCTTGAATTTTGTGTGTATGTATGTGTCTGTTTGTGTTTCTATCGACCTGCCAGCGCTTTCGTATGGTAAGTCACATCATCTTTGTTTTTAAATATATTTTTCCCGCGTGGAATGTTTCCCTCTAAAATATATATATATATATATATATATAATGGGGGTTGAAAGTCTGAGGGTGGATAAGTGTGAAGGATGAGGACGGCAGATGTGACTGGATGAGGTGCGTAGTGGTGTAGAATGGAGGAGTGGGAGTTGGGGAGTGGTTGGTAGGATGAGATACAAGATCATGAGGAAATAACATGCGAAAATATGGGGGAGTGATGCAGGGAGAGTGATCCGTTTGAAGGTATAGGATTAATGATATCGGTGGGAGTAATATAGGAAATAAGATGCTGCACCAACAGTCAGCATGGTCTTGTAGCCAGCTGTTGTGCACAGTCAAAACTGTTGATACAGTGTGGCTCATAAGTAGTGTGCGCAGTGTGGTTTGTAAGGTTCCAAGAGAAATATAGGGAAAAAGAGAAAGGACAGACAGACATTGAGTGTAGTAATGCATTAGAAAATAGTAATGAAGGAAAACAGCACTGGGTTAGGATGGAAAAAAGAAGAAACTGTCAGGCAAAATCAAACAATGGAAAATCCAGGATGGAATGTGACAGTATTCTGAGAAGGATAGTTGCTACTCACCATATAGCAAACATGATGAGTCGTGCACACACACACACACACACACACACACACACACACACACACACACACAAAACTCACACACCTACTCATGGGTCATGTAGAGGAATCCTTTTTAAGCACCCAGAATCATAAACCCCTCACCTGGTTCAGATTCATTGGTGACATATTTCTGACCTGGATTGAGGATGAGCAACCCTAATAACATTCCTCCAGAACACCAACACTTTCTCCCCCATTCGCTTCATCTGGTTCTAGTCAATCCAACAAGCCACCTTCCTACATGTAGAACTCCACCTCAAAAATGGCTACATCAGTACCTCTGTCCACATCAAACCTATTAACCATCAGTAATGCCTACACTTTGACAGCTGCCACCCATTCCCTACCAAGAAGTCCTTTCCATACAGCCTAGCTACATGTGGCCATCATGTCTGCAGTGACGAGCAGTCCCTCTCGAAATATACAGAGTGTCTCACTGAAGCCTTCACAGACCGTAAATATCCTTCCAAACTTGTGCAAACATACATCTCCCATGCCTTATCTTTCCAGTCTCCCACCACTTCCCAAAGCCACACCGTCCAGCCACAGAGGTGCATTACCCTCATAACTCAGTACCACCCAGGACTGGAGCAACTGAATTACATTCTCCGTCAGGGTTCTGATTACCTCTCATTGTGCCCTGAAATGAGAAATGTCCTTCCCACCCCTCCCATGGTGGAATTCCGCCGTCTACTGAACCTACACAATATACTCCTCTATCCTTACACAACCCCTGCTCCTAATCCCTTACCTCATGGCTCATACCCCTGTAATAGACCTAGACACAAGACCTGTCCCATACATCCTCCCACCACCACCTACTCAGTCCGGTCACTAACATCACCTATCCCATCAAAGGCAGGGCTACCTGTGAAACCAGTCATGTGGTCTATAAGCTAAGCTGCAACCACTGTGCTGCAGTCTATGTAAGCATGACAACCAACAAGCTGTCTGTCCACTTGAATGGCCACCGACAAACTGTAGCCAAGAAACAAGTGGACCACCCTGTTGCTGAACATACTGCCAAACATGATATCCTTCATGTCAATGACTGCTTCGCAGCCTGTGCCATATGGATCCTTCCCACCAACACCAACTTTTCTGAATTGTGCAGGTGGGAACTCAAGTCCTACAGACTGTAACCCTCCTGGCCTCAACCTTCATTAGTCATTACCCTAATCCACCTAGCCTCTTCCCTGTTCCTATTCAAGCTCTACACAGCCCTCTATTCCACCAATGCACCCAGTCGTTTTACTTCTCTCTTTTCCTGCTACCACTGCCCCCTCCCTCTCCCCCACCCTTTGTCTAATCTACTGACTGTACCTAACTGCCCACCCTCTCTCCACTTAATCTCTGCACTCTCCCCAGCAGCACTTCACTCTCCCCCACCCATACCCTGTTATCCCCCCCTCCCCCACCTCAGCCGCCTCCTTACCCACCCAGTTGCCTTTCCCAGCATGTGCAGTTGCTGCTGCTTGTAGTCTGGCTTCAGCTGTCTTGTGTGAGTTGCACTAATGTGTGTATGTGTATATGTGTGTGTGTGTGTGTGTGTGTGTGTGTGTGTGTGTGTGTGTGTGTGTGTAAGGGGGGGTGAGCGGGGGTTGCGGGAGGGGGGGGGGGGGGTGCACGCGTGTGTGTTCTTCTATTTCTGACAAAGGCCTTGTTGTCTGAATGCTTATTTTGCGACAATATTTTTGTTCTGCCTATCTGTGGCTCAGCATCTCTGCTATATGGTGAGTAGCAACTACCCTTTTCATGATATGGAGGAAGTAAGGAATATCTCAGCGCCCCCCCACCCCCCCCCCCAAAAAAAAAAAAAAAAAAAAACGATTTAGCTCATAGCCAGTCCTCACTTGTATTTTGAAACTGTGATTCCATTTGCCAACAGTCGCCCAAAGCTTTGAGAAGGAATTAATATTGATTACATGGCTACTGTGTGTGTGTGGATACCAATCTTGCTACGGATGGAGTGCGGGTTCCATGGATCAGATTGAAGGTGGTAGCTGAATCACCCTATGTATTCCAAAGTCAAGATAATCATATATTTAACTTCCTACATGAATCACAGACAAGGGGTAAGTACAATTTTCATAAAACATGAATTCAGATATTACGTATGTAAATGAAATATATACTAAAACTGTCCACCAATAAAAGCTATAAAATTATACACACCATATAAAGAAATTACAAACAGCAATAAAATTATCAAAATATGCTTAAGTAACTCCATGTTATACACAACTTGTAAATATAAGGTTTGTGGTACTGTCATATAGAAAGAAAAGTTTTTTTACTATTTGACAAATATACAAAAGAAAAACATTTTAGACTGACCAAATAACTCAGTTTATTTATTATCGACTTATTCTATTCAAATAATTCGGTTTTACACAGTCCATCACTGGAGGTCCAAGACACAGTTCCATCTTTGCTCACTGTCACTCCTTGATGGTGGTCACCATCTGTCATTATACATGAAAAGAAAAGCAAACAAAAAACTCTACATTTGCACACTAGTAATTTGTAAACTTATCCCTGTAAGAAAATATTTCATATGCTCTAACAACCATGACACATTTTACATATGAAGTTTGATCCAAAGTAATGAGATTGTTTTATTGCATGGACTTTATATATCCAATTTTCAATTTTTTTTATGTTGGTGATACACATGTACCTGATGTATGTTTGCATTTTCAGCTGGTTTGAGTATTTGATTTGCTGTTGGCAGCTGAAGAGGTTGTACGTTTTTGAATAATTGGCAAATTTTTATTTTTTTACAAAAAATGGATCAAAGAATTTGGGTTAAATTTTACTTGAAAAATGGAATCAAGTGAGCACCGCATTCAGAATGTTGACTGTCTTTTGGCTAATTAACTGTGAGAGAGACAAGAGTTTACGAGTGGTACAAACATTTCAAAGGGGGTCGAGAAGACGTTGGAAGACACCCACTGCTCCGAATGTCCGAGCACATCAATTAGTGATGACAGTTTGGAAGAAGTAAAGAAAATGGTTCTGTGAAATTGCAGAATGATTATCGGAGAGGTTACTGATGATATCGGCATATCATTTGGCTCATGCCAAGCAATATTTTTGGATGTTTTGGCCATGAAATGTGTTTGTTCCAAAATTGTTAAATATTGACCAAAAATGACGTCGCGTAGACATCATTCGAGAATTGTGGAAGGTTGTAACAGTATATGGGTATGACATTGAAACCAAGGCCCAATCATTCCAATGGAAACTGCCTGAAGAGCCAAGACCGAAAAAAATCAACAAGTTCAATTACATGTGAATGTTCTTCTCACTATTTTCTTCGCTTGCAATGAGATAGTTTACCATGAGTTCCTGCCTTATGAGCGTACGGTCAATAAAGAATACTACCTAGAAGTTGTGTGGCGTTTACATGATGTAATCTGAAGAAAACAACCAGAATTGCAGCAAAACCATTTGTGGAAATTGCATCATAATAATGCTCACCCTCACACCTCAGTGCTTGTTCATGATCTTTTGACAAAAAACAAAGCCATTGTGTTGCCTCAGCCACCATATTCACCAGACATGGCCCCCTGTAACTTCTTTCTATTCGTGAGGATGAAGGGGACCATGAAAGGATGTTGTTTTGCCACCATTGATAAGATAAAAAACAGAATTGCTGAAGAAGGGGAACACCATAACTAAAGGTGAATTCCAGAAGTACTTCCAGGGCAGTACAAAACACTGTCACAAGTGTATTATATCTGAGGGATATTTCTTGAAAGGGGATCAAGTTAGTGTTGATGAGTAAATAAAGATTCCTTAAGAAAAACACAAACTCCCATTACTTTTTGGTCGCACCTTGTCTCTTGATTTTTTTAAAATTTACAGCAGTATTTGGTAGTTCAACCAAGTACTTATACTACCAATTCAGAAATTCATCTATGAAGTAGAAATAGTTTTAATTGGAGATTATTTCAACAACTTTCATCATATGACAGCACATGTAATTGAAAGAGAAGTGGTCAGATATTGTTATGGCTCATTTCTTTGCTCCTTTCTGTGCAAGAGTAATGGCAAGTTGCAGATAGTGAAGTCTATTTTTGTTTGCATTGTTAAACTTTGATTCTCTGAAGGAGTTGAACACCATAACAAGAAGTGAATTCCAGAAGCACTTCCAGGATAGTAAAAAACACTGGCACAAGTGTATTATATCTGAGGGGGATTGCTTTGAAGGGTACAAAGTTGATGTTGGTTAATAAATGAAGATTCTTTAAGAAAAACAAAAACTCCCACAGTTTTTTGATCACACCTCATATACACATTTACTTTTCAGACTGACACAGAAAATTATGTAAAGTAATACAAAGAGATTGGAAACTGAGCCTCTATAACCAACTCTGTATTCCAAACACTTTCCAACACGGCAAAGCATAAATCTTTACATACCACAAACAGTATATATCCATTATCATAACATTGTTACATAATTACTAATTGTAGTAAGTTAAATTGATGGAAGCTGTTTCATATCATTAAATGAATTTACTCAAATCAGAATAGTAGAGGCAATCAGATGAAAATGAGTCAGATGGAAAGCAAAGTAGTAAATTGTTCCTAAGTAGGCACCATTATTGTTCGAACAGTCCACAGGTGTGCTGCCTGTCCATAGTGTCCAATGAGCACAATATTTTGGCGATCAGACATGTCGCCATAATCAAGTGCACTTACGAACTGAGCTCCTGTGGGTGGGCGGTCGTCTTAAATCCCCTCCCCTTGCGAGGTATTCTATCTGCACTCCGTGCCCACGCGCCAGCGGTCGGTGAGACGCTGGTGTCGATGTCTGTGGTGGCGTCAGTGTAATTGTCTCATCCGCCCTAGTCGCACGTTCGTTTCCTTTGCTGAGCATCTTTTTAATTAGACTAAATGCTGGTTCCCATGCCCTGCTGAGGTTGTAGCCGCAGTCTCGGTTGACGAGTCCGTCCCTGGTACGAATTTCGATAGCCTCTCTAACAACACTGTCCCAGTATTTAGATGTCTGTGCCAGGACCCTGGTACGTTGGTAGTCCATTTCATGATTTTCGGACAAACAGTGCTCTGCGACCGTAGACTTGGTGGGGTACTCAAGTCGAGTGTGCCTCTGATGTTCTCGACAACGATCTTCGATGGTGCACACTGATCGATGTGCGTTTTCTTCCTGTATACCTCGTGGCCTAGAGTGCCATCTGCTCTTCTTTTGACCATGATGTCCAGGAATGGTAATCTTCCTTCTGCTTCAGTCTCCATAGTGAATTTGATGTTCGGGTGTATGGAGTTCAGGTGTGTAAGGAAGTCTAGGAGCTTCTATCTTCCATGGGACCAGATCACGAACGTCTCATCCACATAACGTAGAAAACAAGTAGGTTTCCATTTGGATGAAGCCAAAGCTTCCTCCTCGAAGTACTCCATATAGAAATTCGCGACCACAGGTGAGAGTGGGCTCCCCATTGCGAGTCCTTCTGTTTGTTCATAGTATTCTCCATTAAAGAGAAAATACATGGAGGTCAGAACTTCCTTACACACCTGAACACCATACATCCAAACATCAAATTGACTATGGAGACTGAAGCAGAAGGAAGATTACCATTCCTGGACGTGATAGTCAAAAGCAGAGCAGATGACATCCTGGGCCACGGGGTATACAGCAAGAAAACACACATCGATCTGTATTTGCAAGCATGTAGCTGCCACCACCCTGCACAGAGGAATGCGGTGCTAAAAACACTGGTGCACAGCGTGTGCACCATCTCTGATGCAGATAGTCTGCCCTAAGAGCTGGAACACATCAAAACTGTATTCTGGAAAAACGGGTACTCGGAATGGCCGACCAGGTGCGCTCTCCACCCCACCTCTACAGTACAGCATGTGGAGACGGAAGAAGTCACAGAGAAAGAGATAGCCACTGTCTATATACCATATACTGGCACACTATCAGGGAAAATAGGACGAATATTAAGGAAACATCAAGTAGGAACTGTCTTATGCCCACCAAATAAAACGCGAGCATTATTGGGAAGTGTCAAAGGCGACCGTGGTTAGCGAAAGGCTGGCATATACCAGATTCTGTGTCAATGTGGGAAGACTTATATTGGACAGACAGTGTGGACCATCGAAAATCGTTGGCAAGGACATCAGAGGCACACTCGACTTGGGTACCCCAACAAGTCTGCGGTCACAGAGCACTGTTTGTCCAAAAATCACAAAATGGACTACCGGGGTCCTGGCACAGACATGTAAATACTGGGACAGCATTGTTAGAGAGGCTATCGAAATTCATACCAGGGATGGACTCATCAACCGAGCTACAACCTCAGCAGGGCATGGTAACCAGCATTGAGTCTAATTAGCCTTTTAAGTGGGCATGACGGATATATCCGTCCATGCTCTGCTATTGTACAGTGGGTTTGATGGATATGTCCATCCACTGCGTTCTGTGGCTAGTAGCTAGTGGGAATGGTGAGTTATCAGCCTGCCGTTGACACTGTGGTATTAGTTGAGCTTCGTCCACTTGATGGCAGCTCTCGTCACGCAACACAGCGTGTTCTAGGCTAGTTATAACGTTGTCCACCCGAGCGCGCATGGAGAAAATGCGTCCTGTGAAGCAGCTGCAATAGCGCACCTTTCTCGTCTGTGTTTACCGCAGCGTTAGTGAGTGATCTTTTGCAATGGCGAAAAGAAGTCGTTTATCAGATTCGGAGATTGAGAAGCTGCTTTTAGAAAGTGACGATAATTTCAGTGACAGTTCTGAAAGTTTTCAAGATACAGATGTTGAGGCTAGTGAAAGTGACTTCAATTCAGGAACATCTGACGATGATACGCTACTGCAGCAGACGGTACCTAGTGAATTTGTGTGTGCTAGTTCAGTTTGTATTCAATATTTGTTCAGTGGTAATAGTGGTACAGTTGTGCCTCTAAAACAAAACAATGTGATTAGTTGTTTTATGTGTTTTGTGGATGATGCTTTGTGCACAATGATAGATAAACAGACGAACTTATATGCAGAACAGTTCATAGTTTCTCATCCCAATTTAACAGCACGCTCCAGGGTTCACAGGTGGCAGAATACTACACGCGACAAGGTAGAAACACTTATTGGAATGCTTGTGCTTCAAGGAATTCTTCACAAACCAGACCACAAAGTGTACTTTTCAAAGAGGGAATCAGTTGACACACCTTTCTTCAGGAAAGTGATGAGTGGAAAACGGTTTCATCTTCTATTGAAATTCCTCCAGTTTGCTGACAATACCTCATATGACCCACTAGGCACTATCAGCAGAAAAGTATTCAAAATTCACCCCATTATGGAGCATCTGCGGCGTAAATTCAGATCAGTGTGCATGCCAGAAAGGAACATCACCGTTGACGAATCGTTGTTGCTCTGGAAAGGACGGCTTGGATGGAAGCAATATATTCCATCAAAGCATAGCAGATTTGGCATCAAATTGTACGAACTCTGTGAAAGCAGTTTCGGGTATGTATGGGACTTTATTGTTTACACTGGAAAGGACACTAATTATGGTAGCCACTATCCAGATGAAAAAATAACCTCTCGAATTCTTTTGGAGCTTGCACACGATCTACTTGGGAAAGACCACTGTATTTATCTTGACAACTGGTACACCAGTACAGATTTGGTGGACAAACTAGCCAGCAATAACACCAATGTTGTCGGCACAATGCGGCAAGACAGGAAGGGGTTCCCTGACTTCGTAAAAAAGGAAAAACTGAAGAAAGGGGAGTACATAACAGGGTACAAAGGCAAGCAGATGGTAATGAAATGGAAAGACGAAAGAGACGTTGTTATGGTCAGCACCTTCCGTGACGATACATTTGTAAATGTAAACTCGAAGAAGGGAATCGTTCAAAAGCCACAAGTTGTCGTTGACTACAACAAGAATATGGGGGGGCGTGGATAGGTGCGATTCTCAGTTACAAAGCTACCAAATGGCCAGAAGCAGGCTGAAAAAATACTAACAGAAGGTTTTCCGCCACTTGTTGGACATTGCATGGTACAATGCATACATTCGGTACAAGAAGCATGGTGGCGAACAAAGTAGAATGAGCTTCCTGATTAGTCTTGGTGAACAGTTGACCATATCTTCACCACATCAAGGGACATCAGTAGGACGCCCACCTCGAACACCAAAAGCAACATGCCTTACAGCCAGGCATTTTCCAGACCTTCTGCCACCCACAACGAAGAAAAGACCAACAAGGAGGTGTGTGGTGTGTACGAGAAAAGGCCTTCGCGCCTACTGGTGCGCAGAATGCAAAGTTTCCTTGTCTGCAGCACCTTGTTTTAAAATGTTTCACACTGAAAATGATATGTAATATTGTGAAAATACAGTTTTGTTAACTTCTGCAATATATTTTATTCATTTCCACCCAATTTCAATTTAAATTCAACAATGAAAATGCAAAGGAAAATGTGAGAACAGTGTGCAACACCACCGCGAACAGGCTGGCGTATATTACCCACTGTGGAACTACCAACTTAACAGGTTAAGAAGATGCTCAGCAAAGGAAATGAATGGGCGACTAGGGGGGATGAGGCAATTACACCGACGCCACCACAGACGCTGATGCTGACGCCAGTGTCTCACCGACCGCTGACGTGCAGACAGTGAAGAGAAAGCTTTGTGAGGGGAGGGGGGGTTTAAGACGACCACCCGCCCTCAGGAGCTCAGTTTGTCAGCCCACCTGACGATGGCGACACGTCTGATTGCCGAAATATTGTCCCCATTGGATACTACGGACCGGCAGTGGACCCGTGGACTGTTCGAGCAAGAAATACGCCAGGAGAAACTGAAGAATCACCCCATAATTGTTACTACATTTATCCACAAGATGGTCAGTGACTTCATGGAAAAATGTTTGTGGCTGCATACAGAATGTTGATTGTATCCAGGCGTGCACCTCTTTGAAGCAAATCGGTAGCCACAAATTTCTTTCTTTGGGGCTCCAAAAATATGAAAACTGCATGGGGACAGATTGAAGCTCTATGGAGGATGCGTAAGGGCTTCTCACTGAGGCTACATGTTGCCAAGGCTGTTTTGACTATGCTGTAGAAATTTTGCTGGGTAGCTCATACACATCCTCTATTCAGTACCAATCTCTTCCCCATGTGATTTCAGTATTTGTAGAGCCCCGAGGAAGACTTTTGTGGCCGTTGATTTGCTTTGGACAAAGAGGTGCATGTCTGGGTACATTCTGTAAGCAACTGGAAACATTTTTCCATGAAGGCCTTGACTGTCTTGTCTCACAGTGGGATAAATGTATTAACAGTTATGGTGATTACTTTTGAAATAATGAACAGTCTACTTACTTTATTCCAGCCATCTTGTTTTCATTTTTTTCCCCTTATACCTTCACTAAACATGAAAATTAAATTCTCATGAAAATTAAATTCTCACGAAATTTCCAAAATGTCACTCATCATTCACTCTTGTCAAAACACTCGTATTACTTTTGTGTTATTGTTATCAGTCCATTGGCAAAAATATTTTGCTTTGATGTATCATCATTACTTTAAGCACTGAATACCAAAAAATGCAATTATCAAATCTCATTAGCATGTAAAACAAAATAAGCAGCAGTACATAATTAGTACTTTATCAAATATTACCCTTTCCGACATCTCTCCATTTTTTAGTGTCATTCTTTATGTACAAAATACTAACATATTACTTAACATGCAAAGATGTTTTATTACACAAAAACCATATGCATTTGTGCACATTTAGCTGTACCTTATTCATTAATGGTCTGTGCTTTCCACCAAATCCTTTCAGTTCTAACCTCGTTACCCTAAGGAGTGCAGTCGCAATAAAAAATGGCTCTAATGCAAAGTCAGGCTCCCTAACAATTGGTATCCAACCTAACAGATTGTCATTATTTCACATTAGTATTTCATCGATGCATGTAATTATTTTGTAATTTGACATGACTGCCTTAAGGAGCGTGACTAAATGTAAGTTTATACAAATTTATTTGGCTTTAGCATAGTAGTCAAGCCATAGTTGCTGTACATTACAGAAAGTTTATGTGACTAGTTTTGTGAAGGTCAGTTACCATTATAAAATGTAACAAGTATGAAATAAGTCTGTTATTAATTATGAGAACCTGAAATATAAGTAACATCTAACCATAAAACCTTTGGCATAGGAAACAGTACTGTGACTTTATAATGTTAAATTAAACCTCGTTATGTGGTAATGACAAAGTAGCAACATTATTGCAATTGTTCACTGAAGCTTTTGCCTATATAGAACTTTACAATTTTGATGTTGTATGTGTTGGATCAGGATCAGTATTGCCCAGCTACTTTAAAAAAGTAACCCGACAAGTGAAAATCTTCTTAATCTTAGCTATTCTGCTGTTACTATGAAACATACATAGCTCAAATATGAGATGGAATCATTAACTGAAGTATCAGGTCACATCTTGATGTCGTTAATGAAATATGACATCTGTGTGTGAGCAATGTATATTATTATCTGTATATATTGTCTCCAAACCAATTGGTCAACTCTGACTTAAGACTTAAAGATGTGGAGATTTTTGTCGCAGAGTTGACTGGTTGGTTTGAAGTTAATAATACAAACAACAATAAACAGTATTCATGCATGGATGTTGTTATTTCATTCACTTCATCAAGGTGCGTTCTGATACTTCAGTTAATGGTTCCACATCATACTTGAGTGATGTATGTTTCAGAATAACAGCAGAATTGGTAAGATTAATAAGATAAGTTTTTCACTTGTCACGTTTGTTATGGAAATAGTTGGATAACGTTGATCCTAATCCAATATACAAGACATTAAGATTCTTAATGCTCTGTATAGACAAAGACTTCATGGCAATCAACTGCAATGATGTTGCTTCTTTGCCATTGCTGCATAACAAGATTTAATTTAACATGATAAATTCACAGTATTGTTTCCTATAACAAAGATGTTGTGGTTACTTATATTTCAGGTTCTCATAATTAATAGCAGACATATTTCATACTTGTTACATTTCATAATGGTGGTTGAGCTTCACCAAAGTTAGTCATGTAAACTTCCTGTAATTTACTGCAAGTATAGCTTGACTACTGTAGTGAAGTAAAATCAATTTGAAAAAAAAAAGCCCTTATTTTGTTACTCCATTAACTAAGAATAAGCATCTGCTTTGCCCCCTCATATACAAAAAATGACTCTACAGAGTCACATTTCCACAGTAAGAAATCCTAATGCCAGATGACAGACAAATATCAATACTACAAATATCATTACTTCAATGTGTACCATCATATTACTTTAAACTTGGACCTGAAGGGCAATACAGATACAAATGTTGCTTTGTTGTTTCAAATATTACTTTAGGAAACTGCATCTTGGATTTATTCCATTTTACTGATATGTCAAGTGCTATAACATGATAAATTATTGCACTGAGCACAAAACTTTTGTATATTACCTCAGATTTTGGCTGAGAGAAATTTATTATTATAGATACCAAATCATCCTCATTATGACATTCAAAACCAAAATGTTAACAACACCTCATCAATTTTATGAAGTTCGATATATGTAGTGTGTACTGTCGATCCTTTCCTCCTCTTATAGTTCCATCACTTGTGATCATTAACTCAATATAAAATAATACCCCAACACAAAATTTACCTGTACCCATTTTTATACCAAAGCTCATACAAAAGTTGCAGGCAATTACTGATCAACTCATGAGATGACAGGATAGTTGAAGAGGTTGAGTGATTCAGGAAAGATGAAGAATGAAATCACGGCAGCTTGGGGAAGCATTATTTGCCACATAATGAATTTATTAGATAACAGTGAATCTCCTACTTACTGGTAGGTTCACAACTAATTTGACCCAAAGTACTTCCCTCTAATTTTACTTTACTGATAGCAGTCCAATAACTGTCTTTCAGAGAATTTGTCAGATCAATACAAAACACAACAAATTCTTTGAACATTTGATCCCTGGGCAAACAAAAATGCATTGCATATGTTATTTACATTGAAATTTATTTCTTTGACATTAGCATTTGAAATTCTTCTCATTGCACTTGCACTGAAAATTAATTCCTGATTCTTATTACTCCGAATCACTTCCCGCATGCTCTCACTAAAAATTATCCTTTGACACAAGTACTCAAATTTCCCTTTTTAACGTTGGCAGCAAAAAATACTGTTTGCAAATTTACAAGGAAAGTAACTTTTTATACACACTCATTAAATACTACTCTTTCCAAACTGTTCACGTCTTTATCTATCTGTAATGCTCTTTACATATCAGTTATCGACAACTTGAGAAGAGGTTTCTGTACTTTGATGAATTTTTGCTTCTAAATTCTCACTTCAGCACTACATGACCTACACTGGCAATAGTAATAGCATTTTACATTCCTTGTTACTAATTATCAACGATTTGCATTGTGTCAACACTTTTATTTACCAATTGCACACTTGGTCCCAACGTACACAAAAGCATCATTATTTACATCAGTATTCTGTTGGCTACCCCCACCTACCCAATATCAACAATATTTACCTGCTTTGTATATGAAATCATTTCATTACTGTCATCAAAAGAACAGGTCTGTGCTACATTAGTTAAATCAGACAGAGATATCAAGAGCTTCTATCTTCTTATTACAGCTAATTTTCACTGTCTTGCAAATTATGAATCCACACACCGAACTGATTTTCAACACAAATTTTTGCAGATTCAGTTTACTTATCCAATTTTGTACCGTTAGTGTTAATTACATTAACCTTGTTCTTAGTTTGTTTCATTCCAACCCTTGTACCAACAATCTCTATGTGGGTTTTGTCTTTTTTTTCCCATTAACTTTAGCAGTTTGGACTGAAAACTATCATTTACTGATACATCCTGCACTCTACTACTCTCCTCATTCAACTCTTTTTTAATTTTAACTGGTTCCGTCAACTTGGAAATGTCCATTTCTTCATTCCACTTCAGTTGGCATTGTGTTGAAACCCTAGACATTTAGTTCTTAATTTGGCTCTCATCGAAACATTATATAAAGTTAAGTGTAGCCCCAATTTAAACCCGCTGTCACATTCAGGTTCACTTTTAATTGCTATGTTCATGTACAAAGGTAAATCTCTCCATTGTGTCCCTAAGAACACTTTCTTCCTCATGTCCATTCACAGTTTTCCCTCTATCCTTCATTGTCTAGCAAACTGTCCTTAACTTACTGTCACACATTTGTACGAATAGTTACTAACAAACAAACACAGTGTCAACTTACCTCTCTACATTTTTGCATCAGTTGTGGCTACGTCATGTCATCTGCTAGCTACTCTAGTTTGTAATCTCCCATTGCCTGTGCTCACTGTGTTGTTTATATCTAGTTTGCTCTGCACTAGTTGGTTGCTGTGCTCTGGGATGTGATGTCAGTCAAGCTCACTTGCTGATTGGTTGCTGTTCAGGATGGCATCGATGATTTTCAGGCAGCCTTGTTCTTCAATTTGTCGAAGCTTTCTGTGTATTATGCCACTCACTTTTGTTCATACTTCAAACAATAAAATTTGCACTGTTTTGAACAATTGTCTACGTACTGTCCATTTGCTGTCTGCGTGTCATTTCAGTTTGTCTGTGTCACTCAAAAAAAGTTGACACTGTAACAGTCACTTTCAATGCTATGCGTAAATAGTTCACTGTCACTTCAAATAGTTCACTGTCACTTCAAACAGTTCATTACAATGCCAAGTTTCTTCAAAGTTAGTGAGTTAATTATTTCTGTACCAGGATGGAACAGTTCTCACATGATTTGGTACCTAATGCTACAGAACTGCCCCGTTGTTCGTAGCATTGTCCTTAATAGCAGCAATATTGGTGATCGCCAACCTGAAAATGTAATTGTAATTGGGATGGTATATTTTTCATGACATGCAAAAGACTGTATTTTAGATGACAATAACACACACATTTTTTTAATATGAAGTTTAGGTTATAATGTCAAGTTGAACAAATATATTTCTAGGACGATACAATACATGTAAGCCACAGAGCAAGTAAACAAGGTAAGATGAGTGTACACTGTAACACTCAAATCAGCACTGAGTCTAAGTCTAGTGGCCGCTGGCTGGCTGGCCGCTTAGGTGGCGCGGCTGCTGCATGGCTGGCAGACAGCGCCGCATGTAGAGGACACGCGTAACTACGCGGCAGCACTTTGAAAGATCGGTGAGTCACAACACTTTTCCCCCCTTTGAATTTTTTGCACTGGTCTTGATGGAGGTGGCCTGTAGATTGCTAACATCCGTAGGTGTTGTTTGACTGGCCGTAAAATCTCGAGGAGGAGGCTTCCCGTACGACGGAAGTCTCCCCGATGATAACGGGTCGAGATGACAGGAGACGTAGGGGCCGAATCTGCTGGGGCCCGGTGCACCAATCTGCCCGTTGGAACAAGTCCGGTTGTTATAACAGGAGACATGGGCGACGTGTTGGCGTCCGTAGGAGAAGGAGGCGAATAGAGTTGCTCCGACAGATGATGGTCATCTGGTTCCTGCATGGGCATGTCTCCTGGTGGCATCCCTTCTTGTGCTGGCACCGAGATGATGGTGAGAGGGCAGCGTTGTGAGTAATGAGAGGTGCCAAGATCCCGAGCGTCAGGTAGAGCCTAAGGTGGTGTAGCGGCATTCGGAACAGGCGTTGCTGGCACACGAGGCCGAAGCTGGTCCGAATGACGCACTGTAACACCCGTGTCTGTCTGGATTTCATACAGACGTCGGCCACAGTGTTGTAAGATGCGGCCAGGACTCCATTTTGGCCACCTGCCATATCCCCGTACCCATACAAGGTCGCCGGCGGTGAACCGGCCAAGCGAAGGCACCCGTGACCTTGAGGTGGAAGGCCGCAGAAGATGAAGTAGCATGCAGGGCTGTCGGCCATGTAAGAGCTCAGCCGGCATGTGGGGGTGAAATGGTAAGAAGCCATAAATTGGAGAAGCGCATCATCAGGAGCAGAAGTAGTCAGGAGTTTCCTCATCTGAGCCTTAAATGTGCGGACCAGCCGTTCAGCCTCACCGTTTGACTGTGGATAGAACGGAGGGGCCATGACATGCATGACGCCGTGACGGGCACAAAAATCCGCAAATTTGGAAGAGACAAATTGCAGACCATTATCAGTAACAAGAGTAGAGGGAAGGCCTTCCAAAGAGAAAATGTGAGCTAGAGCATTTGTGGTTGCCGTGGTAGTAGGTGACGTGCAACGGACAATGAAAGGAAAGTTAGAGTAGGTGTCAGTACCGAGTAGCCAATAAGTACCTAAAAAAGGTCCCACGAAGTCACCATGAATATGCTCCCAGGGCTTCTCAGGTGAAGGCCACGGTGACAAAGATGACTTCGGGGCGGCAGCCTGTGACGCACAAGGGCCGCAGGCAGCGACCATGTGTGCGATTTCAGAGTTGATGCCGGGCCAGTACACATGATGGCGCGCCAGAGATTTTGTGCGAGAGACACCCCAGTGCCCTTGGTGAAGGAGGCGCAAGACCGAAGCACGCAAAGACTCAGGTACCACAACACGCGGCGAAGCATTGTCGGTGGAAAGGAGGATAACACCGTCCCTAGCCCTGAGGCGGTAGCGCAAAGCGTAGTAGTTCCGCAACGGATCAGAAGTCTTAGCAGATGGATGATCTGGCCAACCCTCCTGAATACAGCGTAAAACCCAGGAGAGGGTAGGGTCAGAACCCGTAGCAGCTGCCAGCCGGTCCCCAGTGATGGGGAACCCGTCCACAACCCACTGCCCAGCAACATCCAGGTGGAAACACAAAAGTTCGTCCCTATCGAATGCCAGATCAGGACCCATGGGAAGGCGAGACAGTGCATCAGGATTCGCATGTTGAGCCATCGGCCGGAAATGAATCTCATAATTGAAACGAGACAAGTAAAGAGCCCAATGCTGGAGGCGGTGTGCAGCCTTGTTGGGAAGCGACGTTGATGGATGAAACAAGGAAACAAGTGGTTTGTGGTCCATAACAAAATGAAATTTGGATCCGTAAATGAAAACACCAAACTTATGAAGAGCATAAATAATAGCCAAAGCTTCTTTTTCAATTTGAGAATATTTTCGTTGGGCATCCATGAGCGTTTCGGAGGCATAAGCAATGGGTTGTTCAGAACCGTCAGATAAACAGTGCGCAAGGACTGCACCAACCCTGTATTGAGAGGCATCCGTGGCAAGAACAAGATGTTGGCCAGGTCAATAAGTAGTGAGGCACGGGGCCTGTTTCAGCATAGTCTTCAATTTCTGGAAAACTGCACCACATGACGCAGACCAGTGAATGGGCATGTTATTATGCAACAGGCGATGCAACAGTTGAGCCACTGGAGCAGCAGATGGTAAAAACCTGTGATAGTATGCAATTTTCCCCAAGAAGGCCTGCAGTTCCTGAACAGATGTAGGGCGAGGAAGGGCATCGATCGCAGCGACAGTTTGCTGAAGCGGACGAATACCATTCCAAGAGAGTTGAAACCCCAAGTACATGATAGATGCTGAAAAAATTTTGATTTCTGAAGGTTACACTTAAGACCGGCAGTCTGTAAGACATGAAAAAGTGTGTGGAGATTCTGAAGATGTTCTTCAGTGGTGGAGGTAGTGACAACAATGTCGTCCATGTAATTTATACACCCAGGGACAGGGAGCAATAATTGTTTGAAGAATCGCTAAAAGAGAGCAGGGGTGCTGGCAAACCCGAATGGCAATCGTTGATATTGATAGAGGCTGAAAGGCATGTTAAGTACCAGGAATTGCCGGGAAGCAGCATCAAGAGGAAGTTGATGATAAGCTTCTGACAGGTCAAGTTTAGAAAAATACTGGCCTCCAGCAAGTTTAGTGAACAATTCTTCAGGTAGGGGCATAGGGTAAGTGTCGATGAGGCATTGGGCATTTACAGTGGCTTTGAAATCGCCACAGAGACGAATATCACCATTTGGCTTAAGAACGAGAATGACAGGAGAGGACCACTCACTGGAAGTGACAGGATGCAAGACCCCTGAAGCAGTGAGATGATCCAGCTCCCGTTTGACCTGATCATGAAGGGCCACAGGAATGGGCCGAGCCCGAAAAAACTTAGGCCGAGCAGTGGGTTTGAGCGTGATATAAGCTTCAAAGTCATTTGCACGGCCTAATCCAGGAGAAAAAAGGGACGAAAATGTCATCGACAAGGAATCCAATTGAGCATAAGGAATGGGATCAGAGACGATATTGTCAGTCATCTATGGAGAACACAAAAATGCGAAAGGCATCGAAACCAAAAAGATTCTCCGCATTACTATGGTCGACCACAAATATGGTAACAGTGCGAACGATGGATTTGTAAGATACTTCAGCATTAAATGGTCCCAAGAGAGAGATCTTCTGTTTATTATACGTCCATAATTGCCGAGTGATAGGTGATAGGATTGGAGAACCCAACTGAAGATACGCCTGAGAATTGATGATAGTGGCAGCAGAACCAGTATCCACCTGCATACGAACATCCCGACCAAGGATTTGGACAGTGAGGAATAACTTCCCTGAAAGGGAAGAAGTACCATTGACAGACAACACAGAAGCAGAATCAGCATCACGTTCATGATTGTCAGGTATGTGGTCAGATTTGCAAACGGATGACGCATGACCCTTCTTTTTGCATTTGTAACGTACGGCCCAACGTTGTGGACAATCTTCTCGTGAATGTTGCGTAAAACACCGTGTCATGAAGGAAGTTGCCATGGGTTTTGCTGCAGTTTCTTAGAGATTTGTTTACGGTTAGGCCGAGGCTGCGCTTGGGAGTGTACTGCAGCCACGTCGGCTGGCAGGGACACGCCGCACACTTCAACAGCGCACAGAGGTTGTACTTTCCCGACGTCACCCCATGCCTCTATTTGTGCTGCAGGGGCGCGAGAAATTTCAAAAGACTGAGCGATGGATAGGACTTTGTCTAGAGTCAGATTTGCCAACTGAAGGGCACGTTGCCGAACTTCTTTGTCGGGCGCTGATCGGATAATAGCATCCCGTTATCATGGAATCGGCATAGGATTCTTTGTAAACTTCAGTAACAAATTGACACTTCCTACTGAGGCAATGAATTTCAACAGCCCAAGCACGATAGGATTGATGCGGTTGTTTTTGACAACGATAAAAGGCAACACATGCGTTTGCTTTTGAAAATAGACGAATAGGATCTTTCAAAGGAGGCAATTGCGACAACAACTGATACATTTGAGGTGAAATCCATGAAAGGAACAGAGACTTACATGTTTGTTCATCCGCGACATGAAATGCCAAGAAGTGCTGTCGAAGACGTTTTTCGTAATCAGACCATTCTTCCACCTTCTCGCCATAAGGAGGAAAAGGAGGTATATACAATGACGAGAGATGTCCCGCATTTGATGTCGCAACTAAATCACGAATCGCAGATGTCAGAAGCATTTGCTGTTCAACGAGATCTTGTATAGTTGCTCTAAAATAGCCATGAAAACCAGTGGGTCAACGAAAAAGAAAAATCCACTACCTCGTCGCCAATTGTTATAACGTCAAGTTGAACAAATATATTTCTAGGGTGACGCAATACATGTAAGTCACAGAGCAAGTAAACAAGGTAAGATAAGTGTACACTGTAACAGTCAAATCAGCACTGAGTCCAAGTCTAGCGGCCGCTGGCTGGCTGGCCGAACTTCTTTGTTGGGCGCTGATCGGATAATAGCATCCCGTTATCATGGAATCGGCATAGGATTCTTTGTAAACTTCAGTAACAAATTGACACTTCCTACTGAGGCAATGAATTTCAACAGCCCAAGCACGATAGGATTGATGCGGTTGTTTTTGACAACGATAAAAGGCAACACATGCGTTTGCTTTTGAAAATAGACGAACAGGATCTTTCAAAGGAGGCAATTGCGACAACAACTGATACACTTGAGGTGAAATCCATGAAAGGAACAGAGACTTACATGTTTGTTCATCCGCGACATGAAATGCCAAGAAGTGCTGTCGAAGACGTTTTTCGTAATCAGACCATTCTTCCACCTTCTCGCCATAAGGAGGAAAAGGAGGTATATACAATGACGAGAGATGTCCCGCATTTGATGTCGCAACTAAATCACGAATCGCAGATGTCAGAAGCGTTTGCTGTTCAACGAGATCTTGTATAGTTGCTCTAAAATAGCCATGAAAACCAGTGGGTCAACGAAAATTGGAAGATGCCACTTCACTGGTCACCGTCATCACCACACTCATTGCCCAACCTCCACTCACGAGGGAGGGAGAAATGTGTGGCAACCCCTCTGCCATGGCAGCGAGTTTTTCTTTGCATGTCGACTTCCACCACTAGCTTCGCTCAGTCTGGCTCTTTTCATCATTATGTCAGGATCATTCTGGTCTCACGTTCACCTGTACCATCAAATTTGAAGGTTCACCAGTGCTACGCTGTCTCCACACCTGCTACTGAACCCAATGAGTGACAGAGTTAGTGCCACAAACATTCCAAGCAGCATGCATTTTGTGCAATTGGTGTAACAATTCGGTTTCTAATAAAAGTGCCGTTTTCTAGTCACTTGTTGTACAGTTATTTATGCAGCACCTACCATGTTACACTCGGCTTCAGTAAATTAGGTGGGAAACAGTTTGCACTACACATTTCATTGGTTAATTGTGGATGAGAGGTATCATTGTGTGTTTTCTGAAAGGAAAAGCTTCATCTCAACAAAACGGTGACAAATTTGCAGTCCTCTTCTGGCATACATTAGGTTCCAGAAGTAGGAGCACGTTTTCAAACAATGCGTTACTGAAACAACTTCCTTTTAATACTCCCCCTTGAGCATTGTGTTCAAGCTCCCCAACACTATTGTCGACTGGTAAAAATAATCTAACTACATCAAAACCAACTAACAAGACTATGGACTGGAATTATGGAGGGTTGATCCATAGTTAGCAGAAGCTTCATCCCTGAAATGCTTTCCAGTACATTTCAATAGATTCCACAGTTCCCAGTAACAATCACTTCTTTTCTTCCAGCTATTGAGTTTGTGTAGGCAAATATTCAAGCTGCGGATGTTCCCATATTGCATTTGATGTTTCAATCACAATATTGGAATGATAGTGTGTCTTCAGAAAAAATAAAGGGATAGTGTGATACATATTGAGCTCTGTAAATACCTTAAGGCGGACTTCAACGGACTGTAATGTTTGTGGAACATCAGTTGCAAGACAAAGTTTTGAGTAGCCTCCTACATTTCTCTTGCTGTTGACTTCTTGCAGCATGCTTCATCTGACGCAATCTAGCAAACAGACAGATCAGATTGGAATTGTGGAGGAATCTGATAATGATTTTTGAGTTGACATGCAAATAAAGACAAAACAGTTCAAATAACTACAAAAGTCTGAAATGATGTGATTTATGAAGTATTCCCAGCATGACTGATCATTGATTATATATGTGGAAACTTGTCGTGTCAGTGTAAAGATAAATAAGGAATTTGTTATTTATTTTACTGCAAACGTGCACAACAAAAGGAATGAATGACTGATAAAAGAATGAAACATTAGTGGCATCATACATTATAATTTGTACAAGGTGTGACTAAGAATACTATTTCCACACTCATTTTGTGAAAAGCAGCAATAATGACATTGATTCCTTTGTCTCATATGAATTAAGCCACATGATTATCTTGTACAGTTACTTTGTTGGAAAGTGTGATACAAATGTCATAAAAATAGAACAAACCACATTCAGTAAACACTGCTATAGAACAGATTGCTGGATGGTGTGGGGAAGAGTCAACATTAGCAGATTACTTTGTTCTTTTAAATTTCAGAAGAATGTATAGATACAATTATTGAAGATAACAATTAAGATAGAGCAATGAAATTAATAAAATTGTGCCTATAAAGGGAAATGCACATGGCAGCTCATATTATATCTTACATAACAACTCAGATTTTGCTGTCCGGCCAAGGCACCGAGGCACTTTACCAGCCTTGCTTATGAAACAATTAGTCACTGCATCTCTATTTCTTATTGCTGACACATTTCTTCTTCTTTTGTCCAAGTGTGAGACAGACCCAAATCCCTTCACAGTAAACGATCTCTTGCATTCATAATTATCTGGAACACAGTATGGTTTAGTTACATCAGTAAAAAAATCAGATTTTTTATTAATTGCTTGCCGGAACACAAGCCATTTGTTTGACAATAAGTGAAGAAAAACAGTTACTAATTTTGTTGTGACTAAAACTGTTAGACAAAACAAGAAAAATTGATGCACATAGTATATAGCTAACTCTGCCACTGAATCTGTGATTGTCTGTCTCTAGCTTCAAAATGAAAATAACTCGTAATGGAATTATAGCCACCCTTGGTGTGGAGGGATATGAAAGTAACTTGTAATGGAATTATAGCCACCCTTGGTGTGGAGGGATAGCTGTGGTGTCAGGATGGGAGGTGAAAGAGGTTGAGGTGAGGTAGCAGGCTGGTGAAGGCCCAGAGAGAAGCGGCTGTCAAAATTAATTCTTTATTTCCCACTCATACTGTGTCAGGGTAGGGCAGCAACCATGTCCACACGCCAAGGGAAGAAGCCTGGTGGCCAGCAAGATGTCAACTAGCATTCTGGCGAGCTGGCTGCAACATGTGCACAGCCAGCTTTGCTAATGCTTGCGCTCAGTGGTTGGGATACAACCCTGTTGCTACATTTGCACTGCAAGTTCCAAGTCTCAGCAGCATGTGAAAACGAATTGTGACAGTGGCCAAGTCTGATGACCAACTCGTCTAGGTGGCCAGTGATGTGTAGAATGGAGGCACACCCATCGTGGTGGCAGGAGTTGACTGCTGCACATGGGATGCGACCTGCTGCCCCCTGGGCAGAAATCTGGCTTTGGCTGGAGTGAACCTGGAAGGCCTGCTACAATGTGGCAGTAAGCCCGGAGGATGGACTTAATTCAGAAAGCTGATACTGTGACGGAGACTTGAACTCGTGAGCGCTTCTTGCTGCTCCATTTGGTTCCTTTGACTGGCATAGCACCCCCACTACCCCATTCGCTGTCCTGGTAGAGTAGCTGGGCTGCAAATGAAACTGCTACAGAAATTGCAGCTATTTATATAAGGTAGCAGCACATGTGTTATTACAGTGTGCCACTCTAGTCACATGATCGGCAACATACCAAAACCTGAAGGTGGAGAAATCCACTTGTCCACACTGCAAGAATTGTGCATTACTGCATCACTGGCACATTTCACTGGTCTGTCTCGCAATAGTTCAACAGATAAGTTACTATAACTGAGATAACAATACCCTGCACCCACCATCTAACAGTGTCTACTGCAGTACTCCTCTACATATTCTCACTGACTTGCCCCCAAAATGGTTGTAGCATTATTCTACCCTCTCCTCCATGGAAAGACTGTCTCCTCGGGTCTCACTTATGACTGATCTACAGCAGTATATCACATGACCACATTTAACTTGTAAATCCTGCTTGCTAGATTTCTTCTATGCTGCTATGTTGCTTGTTAGTATTCCGCTTAACAGTCCATTAGTTCCTTTGTAACGCACATCATGCCATGCCTTCTAAATCCTATCAATCATTTTCCCTTGGCTATTCTCTTTGTAAACATTAATGGCTTGTTCCTCTTAAACTCTAGTAAATACATTTCTCAATAACCTGCACACTACATAGTCCACATTCATTTATTTTCATGCTCTAGGGATCCAGTCAACTGGAATCTATATTACCAGTTGGTTGGGTTGATGGATGGCTTTGTGCCTCAGATAGGTGAAGGCTATGCAAAGCAGGGTTACACCCACAGTCATGATAAGTGCTGTGAAGATCAACATCATGGTTATATGTCATTGCTTTTTACCATCTCTAAATTGTCTGCAGCTCGTGGTCTAGGGGCTAGCATTGCTGCCTCTAGACCACGGGGTCCTGGGTTTGATTCCCTGCCGGGTTGGGGATTTTCTCTGCCCGGGGACTGGGTGTTTGTGTTGTCCTAATCATATCATCATCATCATCATCATCATCATTTATAAGAGTGAGTAGTTTGGATTGTGAAAAGAAAATGGACTGTGTAAAAATTGGGACTTTGTACGGGCGCTAATGATCGCACAGTTGAGCACCCCACAAACCAATCATCATCATCATTATCATCATCAACCCTAAATTGCTTAACCACTGCATCAATTGTTCTGCTGAAATCTGCCCTTCTTGTGCAATTATTGATTGGTGTAGGGAATGGATTGGGTGTGGTTTCAATGTATTATTCAGGAGTACTTCCAGGTCAGTACAAGTGTGGCTGTGTCATTCTCAGCTGGGTAATTCCTGTTACTGTGGATGGTGGATGGAAGGTTGACCCTGTTATCTCGCATGCCGTCCCATTAATAAATAACCCATTACCACCCCTCAGGCTTCATCTGCCTTGTTTCCATGAGCCTTCCATGTTTGTAACAACTTGCCACTACCACCACAGTATCGTACATGGAGTTAATCCAATACAACCCCACTTACTGGAATTAAGTTTACGGTCCCACAGTGTCCCTCAGGCAATACTGTCCTGTTGTTGTGCCCATGAGTAGCTATACCATAAATCTGTTTGTATACCAGTTTCAATCAACGAGGATGGACTCACTATAATCTTCTCCCCCTCAGAATGCAGCAGTTCCTCCTCCATCATCACCACATTTCTGTTTGCCTTTTCAGAGATCGATAAAACACCACTATGCTCACTTGTACAAACTTTCTTATGACTCCCCATTTCACTGGATATTGATGAATGGTGTAACATCTGAACTGTGCTTGCTTCCATGCTACTGGGAATCTAACCAATGTGTACATCCGCACCTCTACTGGTGCCATATGGTAGTAAAACCTCTGCTTATTGGGCTGTACTACCAATCTCGGCTCCAACAGTGGTTTCCACTGCACTTTTCGCAACACTGACAAGTATCGCTCTGCTGGTAATAGGACAGAACTCAGCTGCCCATGCAGTGTGTGATGAGTAGCTTTCTGTAAGCTCACCATTACCACTTGAGCATCACTTTCACTATTTGCTAATGGTTGTAACAGCCTTGTCATAGTGATCTTGCATCCAACACATCCACCCTTGCTTGCTTGATTCCCAGATCTCAATTTACAGTGTCCTCTGATGCCTTTGCATAATCGATCACCCCACTTGTTAGCTTTCATAGTGTATGTGTATTCTCCAACACTCTGCACTCTGCCTTCCAAGCTTGCTGTCTGTGCAGTATGCCACTTCACCACCAACTTGCTATCCTCTCCTGACTTCTTCACTGCCTCCACTGTCAGGTTCAATTCCCTGATGTCACCGGCATCTGCTGTCCCCAATACAGTCTTCAAAATTCTTCCCCCAGCATCTATCCAACCCCATCTATCCAACCCCTTTTCTGCCAATATAGTGAGTATGGCACCACCTCCACTGCTTGCCGCATCTGCTCTTGCAAGTGTTCATATGATGTATCCATCTTCTTAGATTACCTAGAAACATTTCCAAGCAAGCCCTGGCTCTTGGTTTTCCATCGAAGCCCAGAAAACACCTGCTCCAGCCTTCTCACTTCATTCCACAATACACAAGCGTTAAAAACTAAGCTTGATGCCCATTGATGGCTGGTAACCACCACATCTTATTTAGCAAAAGAACACCTTCCTCCAGGTGGTGATTCAGCAGGTCCCCCATTCTGCTCGTGGCGAAGAGATGCAACACTCCCATGGCTAGCATTCTTTTTGTCCTCGACCACTGTGTACACCAGCCTGAGGACAAGGCCTATCATCTCCCCCTCCCCCTTAGAAGGCTGCTGCCACTCGTCAGCATACCTATACAAAGAAAATTAAAGGAACCCCCAACTCTTACACAAAAAACACATTTCTTTACCCTCAATATATTACACCTCACATTTTACACATTGTGCCCTAAGTGAACACCAACAATAAAAATACCTCTGTCACTTCCTTTAACTTAATACATATGGCACCTCCCAAACAGGTCCAGTCACACTCACACCCACTTTTGCCATTCCTCTTTCTCAGGCTGTGCTCTTACTACCCCTGGTAATGACTCAGGAGCACTGTGGAACAGTCGCGGGCATCCAGTATGCACTGCTGTTGACCACGCCGGCAACTGTAGCCTAACATTGACTGATGACGTAGTTTCAACCACTTGGTAAGATCCGTGGTATGAATTTCTTATTTGACCCGTTGCTGTGTAATGGCTGCGTAGCATTATCCACTGCCATATTCTGTAATGTGGTAAGCTCACTGTATGCTTCACAGCTTCCTCCTGTTCCTCCAGTGCCTTTGTGTTCACCCTTTGCCCTCGTTTCCATACTTCTCTCATCATCCTGATGGAATCATCAACCAACTCTCTGTCCTTGCCCCTTCTTGCCTTAATCATATCAAACAAGATGGCATTTTTCTGCCATGCAGTATCTCGTATGGAGATATTCCTTTATTAGTGTGTATCACTGAATTGTATGCAGATGCAACAAATAAGACGTGTGTGTCCCAATCATTAAGGTGTTAGTTCACATAATAGCTTAATGTCCTTCTGATTGTATGATGTACCCGTTCCATTCTGACATTTGACTGTGGCTGGAGTGTCCTATTTCTCAGTTTCTTCACACTTAAAGCAACATAAGTCCTTTATCAAGTCCAACGTAAAATTTGTCCCTTGAACTGTAGTCATCATCTCTGGCACTCCAGACTTAAGTATCCAGCTGTTGACCACTGTCTGTACAACTGTAACTGCTTGGTGGTTCAGCATGGCAATCATTTCCATGTACCGAGAAAAGTGATCTATTACTGTCAACACAAAATGGGTCCATGCTGAACTCTGGTTAAATGGTCCCAACACATCCACCTCAGTCATTTCAAATAGCTTCAACACTTCTGGAAGTCTCTCTAATGGTATTTGTTAATTGCTCAAGGGTGCACACTACACACAATTTCTCATATACTGATCAATATCTCCCTTCCTTCCCTTCCACCAGTATCCTGTAGCTGTATTTCGGTTCGTTACTCTGCACCCTCCGTGACCAGACAGCATGTGTGTATGCATCTCCTTCAGGTCTTCTTCCTCTGAAATTAGGAAAATAATAAACTTGCTTAAAAGCAAAAACTCACATGGAATTGATGGCATTTCCAGCAAAATACTAAAAGCTTGTTCTCAACAGATAAGTAAGATTCTCAGCCACCTGTGTAATAGCTCTCTGGAACAGGGCATTTTCCCTGATAGACTGAAATATGCTATTGTTATACCTTTGCATAAAAAGGGGGATAGATCTGATGTCAACAATTACCGTGCAATCTCCCTTCTAACAGCTTTATCCAAAAATTTTGAGAAAGTAATGTATTCAAAAGTAGCTTCACATATCTGTAAAAATGAAGTACTAACAAAATGTCAGTTTGGTTTCCAGAAAGGTTTTTCAACAGAAAATGCCATATATGCTTTCACCAGTCAAATTTTGAATGATCTGAATAACCGAACACCACCCATTGGGATTTTTTGTGATCTCTCAAAGGCTTTTGATTGTGTAAATCATGAAATTCTGCTAGACAAGCTCAAGTATTGTGGCATGAGTGGGACAGTGCACAAATGGTTTAATTCGTACCTAACTGGAAGAGTGCAGAAAGTTGAAATAAGTAGTTCTCGTAACATGCAAAGATCAGCACATTCCTCAAACTGGGGAACTATCAAGAATGGGGTTCCACAAGGGTCAGTCTCGGGTCCTTTGTTGTTCTTATTATATATTAATGACTTGCCATTCTATATTCATGAAGAGGCAAAGTTAGTTCTCTTTGCTGATGATACAAGTATAGTAATCACACCTGACAAACAAGAATTAACTGATGAAATTGTCAACACTGTCTTTCAGAAAATTACTGAGTGGTTCCTTGTAAACGGACTCTCACTGAATTTTGATAAGACACAGTACATACAGTTCCGTACAGGGAATGGTATGACGCCATTAATAAATATAGACCTTAATCAGAAGCATATAGCTAAGGTAGAATATTCCAAATTTTTAGGTGTGTCCATTGATGAGAGATTAAATTGGAAGAAACACATTGATGATCTGCTGAAACGTTTGAGTTCAGCTACTTATGCAATAAGGGTCATTGCAAATTTTGGTGATAAACATCTTAGTAAATTAGCTTACTACGCCTATTTTCACTCATTGCTTTCATATGGCATCATATTTTGGGGGAATTCATCACTGAGGAATAAAGTATTTATTGCACAAAAGCGTGTAATCAGAATAAGAGCTGGAGTCCACCCAAGATCATCCTGCAGACATTTATTTAAGGATCTAGGGATATTCACAGAGCTTCTCAATATATATACTCTCTTATGAAATTTGTTATTAACAACCAAACCCAATTCAAAAGTAATAGCAGTGTGCATAACTACAATACTAGGAGAAAGGATGATCTTCACTATTCAAGATTAAATCTACCTTTGGCACAGAAAGGGGTGAATTATACTGGCACTAAAGTCTTTGGTCACTTACCAAATAATATCAAAAGTCTGACAGATAACCAACAAGTATTTAAGAAGAAATTAAAAGAATTTCTGAATGACAACTCCTTCTACTCCATAGAGGAATTTTTAGATATAAATTAAGAAAGAAAAAAATATTTAAAAAATAAAAATAAAAAATAAAGAAAAACAAAAAACACAAAAAATAAATTTGTTATATTAACTTAAGTATGTTGTTAAATTAACCTAATTATGTCATGTATTAGAAAATTCGACTCGTTCCACATCATTACAAAATATCGTATTCATGATCCATGGAACTAGTATTAATCTAATCTAATCTAATCTAATCTTAGCTGGCACAACTACTCGTGGCCCTAACCTAGTTACCGTACACGACAAAATGTCACACATGCCTAACTGCAGTTGCATTTTATATAGCTTACAGTAACTGTCAGCTTTCTGTGCTGCTTACCATTCAGCAAGGACATGACCCGAGACTTGCACTGTTGCTATCTTTTTGCTCAGAGTATCCGCATTTCCATGTTTCATACCTGGCTTGCGCACCACCTCGTAGTCAAACTCGCTGAGTATTACTGCCCATCTTGTTAGTCTGCTGTATGGGTATTACTGCCTATATCGAAATTCATATTACATCCTATAAACACAATGGACCAATCCAATGCAGCCTGTGAAATGACTTATTTAACAGGTACTTTACTCTTCTTGCCATGAGTGGTAGCTGTCAGCTCAGTACTATTAATGGTTTTACAAACAGTCTTTCTTGCAAATCAATTGCATAAATATCTCATAGCTGCAAGTTACATAACACTTCCACAGCCTCCTAGTATTAACAGAGGCTGTGGTGCGATGAACACATCCAACCTTTGGCACCCTTAACTAGTTACGCAATACACAACCACTGTGATGTTGGAGTATATAAAAACATACAAAATGCATGTGCCACGTCACTCTGCGCGAACTGCTGCACAAGCAACTGCATTGAATGGAGCCACAGCCCTGTCGCTCTATACAAGGAGATATTTATGATGTGCAAGGAAGACTGGCATGGTCAATCGCTACTTTTAATTATTTCCCGTGAAGATATCAAAATTACGTGACTCTGTATATGAGGCTAAGCATCTCTTTCTCTGTTGCTGGATAGTTTTTCTCTGCCCTTTTAAGTTGTGTGATGCATAAGCTGCAGGATGTTCCTGCCTAAAGACCTCTTGAGTCAGGGTACACCCCAAAGTGTGGTTAGATGCATCACAAAATAATGTATACTGATTCTGAAAATCTGGAAAAATTATGACTGGACTTGACGTTAAAACTTTTTTTGACTCGTTGAATGTGCCCGGACAGTCTATATACATGAATTTCAGACCATTTTTCAACAGCTGCAGGAGTGGTTGCACTATGTCAATGAACCCCCCAGATATCTCCTATAATAGTTCAAGAGTCCCAAAACAATCTTAGTTCTTTACCCAGCTTTGGAACTGGGAAATCGTGTGTCACCCATACTAATCTTGGGTTCGTACTCGCCCTTTCCTTGCTGATAACGTGCCCAAAGTAACACACTTCCTCCAAAGCGAAATGACACTTTTCTGTAACATCAGATCTTAACATCAGATTTGTAACCAACAGCCTCTTAAATATCTCTCTTAAATGTTGCCTACATTCCTCCACATCCTTTGAGAATACAGTTATATTGTCCAGGTAGACTAGACACTGGTGAGACTCCAATCTGCTCAATAATCCATCCAACACTCACTGAAACATTGCAGAACCATTCTTCAACCCAAATGACACCCTCCTGTAATGATAATGGCCCCAGGGTACAAAAAATGCTTTCTTCCATTGGTCATCTAAAATCACTTTTAAGTGACTATATCCACTTCATTCTTGAGCCCAAACAGCATCCTCCTGTACTGATAAAGGCTCCAGGGTACCGAAAATGCTGTCTTCAGTTGGTCCTCTAGAATCACCTTTAACTGATGGTATCCACTTCTTAAATCCATGGTAGAGAACTACTGGAAAGCTCCAAGTTATCAGTGTTCTCTGTGATGTTGGGTATGAGACATGCATCTTCACTTTTTTGTTATTCAGATGACGGTAATCACAGCAGAACCTTTGCTTCTTAGAACCAGCCATATACTTATTAGGCATGACTACAATTCCTGCTCCCAATGGGCTATTGCTCTCTTCTATTATCCTATCAGTGAACTACTGGTTGATAAAATCCACAATCGGTTGTAAATATCGAGTATCTGTGATGGTTTCTTGTACACTGGTGTTTCATTTCCTGTCTGAGTTGGGTGCTGTGTAATGGGCATTGATGGTAATGGATGCAAGGGGGAAATAATCTTAAAGTTCTATCAACACTTCCTCCATTCGCACTCTCTCGACTCCCTTTAGATGCCCCATCTTCTTACATAATGCAGTCTTAGCGGTGGCCTGTGTATGCTCATGGTTTACTCCCTCTGTGCACCAGTCATCCTCCTCTGAAATGTCCAAACTTGATACTGACATCCCTTTCATCAGCTTTACCTCTTTGCCATCAAAATTATCTAGATTCCTGGGCACTACCGTTCCTCCATCTCTCTCCTGTATGCATATAATGCTCCTTTTAACAAAGCAACTTGCTGAATCCAGTTCCCTTTCAGTGGCTCAATCATACATAACATATAGAGAGATTAGTCTGGTACCACACCACACAAGCGACTTTCCAGTGCCACCTGGCACACAGTCATGTGAATCAAGCCTTAGTGCATTCTGTGTGGTTTAATCAGATTGCACAATACTGTAGATGCACCTTGCAACAGCTCTACACTGATGGCAGCTTCCCCTAACTGGAATGTTTTCCCCCTAAGTTCCACTGCATTACACCAAAGATCTGTTTTGGGATGATGTTGACACAAAAAATCTAACTCCAGGATCATGCTGTAGCCCTTGCTTATATGAGGCACTATCTCCACACAGTGCTTTAACTGAACTGCCTGTACTTGAAAACTTCTTTCTGCTGACCTCAGTGGCCTTACTTCACAAAAACCTGTACCATCGTGGGTTCCATTGCCTCCACCTTACTAGATCTTGACTAGATACTGACTTGTGCGCCCCTGTGTCCAACAAAAACTTATACTTCTTGCCCCCTACAACACCTATTGCTGCACATTCTGCCTCTGGATATTACTTGGTGATCTTAGGGTTCCCTCTTGAGTTTAATGGCTGCTTATTTTCTCCCTGCCCATCCTTATTACCCTTACCAAATTCTACTGCTGATACATATTATGTTTAACCCACTGAGGATGGCAGTACTGCCTCTACACATGCCCTATCCATCCACAACTGTAACATCTTACATTTGTGAAGAACCCCTTGCGTATCACATACCCTTTCAGAAAAACCAATCTTTTCATGTTTCATTGCCAACCTAACAGCAGAATGGAGATCTTTAGCAGTGCCTGTGTGCACCTTTCTTGACATACTCGGTGCTCGGTGGTAAACTTCTTAGGAGAGTGTTAAGCACTCTTTACTCAGCTTCCTGCACCACAATTGTACTTGCTTCATCATTCCCCCCCCCCCCCCCCCCCCAACTTTTATACATGTGTGTTCACCTTCCTTATTCTACTGGTAAAATCCTCTATATCTTCCCCACACCTCTTTGAAAACATACAAAATTGATCCCGAAAGATCCTTTCCCTGTTCTGCTTCTTGTACCTCTGCAGAAGCACCTGCTTCAACTGTGTGAACATCTCTGCTTTCCTCAGTGCCTCTGTACATCTTACAAAAGTTTTTGCCTCTTCCATTAGACATAACTTAGCCACCAAAAACAAATGACTATCCGATCAACCACCCATATCTGCCGACCTCATCAGGTCCTCCATGAATAACATCACACTCTTGGATGTCCTACAAGAAAAAGAATGATTAGGCTAGTGGCAGTTACATCTGTCACATGGTCTGGTGCATGAAGGATGCTATTTGCTCATTGTTAACTGCAGTTTTCTCTCACAGCTCTTTGTTATCTGCCAACAACCGCAGTACGTTTTCCATCGACAAACACACTGCTTCTGCTACGAAATGCCCACATCTCTGACTCTGCCGTCACAATATTTTTATCCCTCTTTCACACACAAGAAATACAGCAGTAATTCATGACCTTTGTGCCTTATCATTAACCATCTAGACTTACACTGCCTCGCAACATGACCATAACACGGTGCAGAATGCCCAAACGAATTGTGAACATCTAACAGGTTGCAAGTGCTGTTCTTTGCAGTTACACCAAAATTCAGGCGCATCTGCCACTTTGTATGTCCTAAACAAAGCATCCCTCAAATTACAGTTACACTTCATTCTAGACTTGATGTTTGTCACACACACCAAAAATAATAAATAGTAATCTCACTCACCCCACTGTGTTGACACTGCAGGCCGTGGTCCAGATGATTTGCTGCATGGATGATGCAACACCTGCTGCCTGCTGGAGACAGTGCCACCACTTCTGAATCCTTGAGGCAATGGTGGTAGGCCAGTTAGCTTAAAATGTGACTGTAGCTGATTTCATAAACCACATATGATAGATAAACATGAGTCATAGTTCTGCAGATCCTTCCAGCATTAAGAACAATTTCAGTTTACCTACATTTCGTATGCAGCAATGTATTATCCAACATTCACAAAACATAATCTGGTGAGTGACTATAGTTTTCACTACAAACTTTTTGAAATGTGTGCAGTGGGTTACTTAATTTTGAAGGGCCATAATAACTATAAAAAGCAATCAAAAGAGAGCAAGTTCATCATCAAGGTAAGATGTGCGAATGTAATGTGTGAAAGAATAAATGTATTCATCAAATAGTTTCCTCAAAATCGACAGAGAAAGTCTGCATAGGGGAAACATTTGCAAATCTTATAACAGTGGTCTTTAATTTTTCATGTGAAAAGCCGAAGTTTTACTGAGAAACTAACTAAAAAGACAGATGTAGGTTTGTTACATTACATTAAAACATTAATTAACAGTATTAGGAAAAGGATAGATTGCTGCTCACCATAAAGTTGATCCATCGAGTTGCAGACAGGGACAACGAAAGGACTGTTTCACTTTATAGCTTTCAGCCAAAGCCTTCTTCAGCAAAGAAGATATACACAAATTCACACACTGAAGCACACCTCATGCACACATGACTGTTACTACTGGCAGCTCTGAATGGAATGCGACTGTCACATGAATAGCAATCTGGAGTGGAGTGGAGTGGGGAGGGGGAGAGATAGCAGGGTACAGATGGGCAGAGAAAAGAGCACTGTTTGTTTGGGCATGCAGGGACTAGATGGAAGCCTGACAAGACTGTCAGGTTTAGTGTTGGGACGGGGGGGGGGGGGGGGGGGGGGGGGGGGGGGTGAGGTATGGGGGGGAAAATGGGGAGCGGGAAAGGAGAGGAACAGGAAGGGGAAAGGCCGGGTAAGTACATTGGCACAGGGTGGCATACGAAGAGAGTGAGGGGAATGTGAAAAGGGAGGAGGTGGTAGGATGAGGGGCAGAAACTCTTGGGTGGAACATGTGGGGACAGTAGATTACCAACGGTTAAGGCTAGGATAATTTTGGAAGTGGAGAATGTGTTGTAAGGATAACTCCTATCTGCAAACTTCAGAAAAGCTGGTGGTGGAGGGAAGGAACTGAACTGTGCAGATATGGGAATTATCCTTAAAACATGTTCTCTGCTCCCAAAATTATCCCAGACTAGATTTACAGTAACCTATTGTTCTCATGCCCTTCACCAAGCTGCTTCTGCCCGCTTGTTCTATCACCTCATCCCTTTTCACATTCCCTCACCCTCTTTGTATGCCACCCTGTGCCAGCTATCCTTTCCCCTTCCAGCTCCTCTCCTTCTTTGCTCCCCATCCCCCCCCCCCCCCCCTCCACTCAAATACCACATCTCCCAATGCAGTGCTTGGCCATCTCCAGTCTGGGTGTGCATCACCAGACAGTGCTCTTCTCTCACTCCGCCCGAACCTTTCTAGCCCTCCTGCTTCTCTGCTGCACTCCATATTGCTATGCACATGACAGTCACATTCTGGTTGGAGCTGCCGATGGTAGCAGTCATGTATGCATGAGGTATGCTTGTTTCTGTAAATATGTTTGTGTTTTCTTTGCTGAAGAAGGCTTTGGCCGAAAGCTATAATGTATAACAGTCTTTTTGTTGTGCCTGTCAGCAACTCAGGGTATCATCTTTATGGAGAGTAACAGTCTATGCATTTCCAACCTGAAGTTTCCATTGTTTGAAAACATTAAGAAAGTTTACTAAAGCTAGAGAGCCTTCATCATCCTAAGAAGAAATGGTGCCACGATACTTCCATTGATGTCAGGTCACATGCTTGCCATGCTACTTCCATGTATCTGCCACTTAAAAAAGTCACATCACTTGTGCACCACTTCGGTGGTTGCCCTGCCTCAAGCATGCAATGATTTTTCTTTATTTTTCTTGTTTTCACATGTGCTGTGGAATGATGTGTTTTGTCAGTACTGGTTGTATTCTTATAATGTTCTTTCCTTGTATCATCAATAGCTTATTTTAATCTTTGCAATCCATGTCCTAGAAGTCTTGTTTGACTAACCTAGCACCATGTTACTTTCTGTATACAGGGTGTCCCATTTATCTTGACCACCCTAAATAACTGTTTATCCAGATGCAAATTACAAAATGTTTCAAGCAAATGTTCTTTAGCTGTCAGGGAGACATCAATCAGCATGATTGCCTTCATTGTAGCTATGTTTTTTTACAAAGATATGAAATGCAGTATGACTTTTTTTAAATGGTACCCTGTATTTTTTATTTGGTAATTCATTTCCTCTCTTAAAGACCTATTCAAAAATGTATCACAGTGTACCATTCACTGAAACACAATGTTATTAATTACATAACACAACATTGACATTGACACTCCCAGCACATAGTGCTGCTACTCGGGGTAATGGAACACATCCATGTGCTGACGTTGACAGATGATAAATGTAAACGTAAGTAGAATGCACACCCGTCGTTGCATCAACCATCGTCAGTTGAAGAGAAGGTATAAATGCTACTCATCTATGGGGAATGTAAGTTAGCAGAACAGTAATTACAATACTGATTTCTTATGTACAGGTACATTTAGTGCAGTAGTTTATTCCTTTTAAATACTGTTGTGTTGAGTAGGCATACAGTAAAGGCTGTCCTTCCTACTAACTGCATCAACATAACGTTTCTTTTATTATTGTTGTTGTTGTTGTTGTTTTTGTTGTTTTTGTTGAAAGTAGGCGAAATGCTATGCAGGCAGCGGAACTGTACAGAGAGAGATATCCTGACAAGAACCCACCTTCCCAACGGATGTTTTCTGGTCTTCTTGCAATGCTTCAGGAAATGCGAAGTTTCAACCCACGACAACGCAATCATCATAGCTCTCGCACAGACGAAGCTGCTGAAGTTACTGTTCTCACTTCCTTTGATATGAATCCACATGTGATCACACAGCAGCTTGAACACAAGATTGGCATTCCTAAAACCAGTGTACATTGTATTCTTACACGTCACCGGTTCCATCCTTACCATGTACACCTACATCAAGAATTGTGTGGGAATGATTTCCAGAATAGTGTACAGTTCTGTCAGTGGGCACAGCAGCAAATCCTCACCAACTCGAACTACTTCTCCAATGTTCTATTTACTGATGAATGTTCCTTCTCAAACAAAGGACAGGTACATACAAGGAACATGCTTTATTGGTCCAGCGACAATCCACGATGGCTTAGACAGGTGGAACATCAGTGTCAATGGATAGTTAACTTCGGGTGTGGGATGCTTGGTACTACAATTATTGGCCCTTATTGCACCAATGGTAGTCTAAACGGCACAGCATATACCAACTTCCTCAGACGAATTCTTTCTCCTCTTCTGGATGAAATGTCGCTAAGAACCAGAATGCTTATGTGGTATCAAAATGATGGATGTCCAGCACATAATGCCTTGTGTGCATGTTGTGTTCTGAACCGAAGGCATCCTGCCCGATGGATTGGTCGAGGAGGAACAGTTACTTGGCCTGCTAGGTCTCCTGATTTAAATCCTCCGGACTTTTTTCTTTGGGGATGCATTAAAGACGTTGTCGATCACGATATTCCAACAACTACAGAGGACATGCAGGGACATATCATGCTTGCTTGTAATTCTCTTCAGTAGGCAACACAGGAACAGTAAATAATTCTTTCATTCAATGAGTGCACCAGTGTATCGGTGTCCAGGGTCACCACTTTGATCACTGTTGAATGTTCTACTTCTGGGAAATGGTAGAGGAGAGTCAAAGTCAATTATGTGTTATGTTTTTACTTGGTTTTCATTTGTTTTCTGACAACTCCAGCAGCTGGACAAGTTTGTGATCCTGGGCTCCACGTTAGTGTTGTGTTATGTAATTAATAACATTGTGTTTCAGTGAATATGTTTTTGAATAAGTCTTTGGGAGGGGAAATGAATTACCGAATAAAAAATACAGGGTGCCATTTAAAAAAGTCATATCGCTGTTCATATCTTTGTAAAAAAACAAAGCTACAACAAAGGCAATCATGCTGATTAATGTCCCCCAGATGGCTAAAGAACATTTGCTTGAAACATTTTGTAATTTGCATGCATTCTTTCAGCTTGGTCATAGATATCTTTACCATCAGATTTAAATAACGTTTTATGTCTGAGGTCATCATGGTTGGTGAGTTGTTGTTACGTGTAACATAATGTCTCTTTTCATTCTTACTGTATCTTCAGTGTTGGTAATTATCAAATCATTATGTTAAGATTTGTTTTCTGAGTTTTTTGCAGTGTAATTTAGAATAATTATCTCAACTCATTTAACTTTATCATCTCATTAAAATACTAAGTGTGTGGTAATTATTAAATCATTACGTTAAGATTTATTTTCTGAGTTTGTTGCTGTGTAATTTAAAATAACTATTCCAACGGATTTAACTCTATTATCTCATTTAAGTACAATGTGTATTAATAAAGTATGTTTATCAGCATACATGAAATGTTTCATTTTGCTAAATTAATGTACATTTTTGCAGCTTGTTTTCGTAATGGATGATCACCATTTATCTGTGTAAACATGTAAATTCACTAACTTTGTCATTAAGTTTTTTAATAAAATTCCCGTTGCAGTTGAAAGATGAGAGGCCACCAAGTATAAATTGTGTAGATGCACAAGGAAATTCTTGTCTTCATTGTGCGGCATATAGAGGGCACAAGGAGGCAGCAGTACTTTTATTACAGAATGGCATTGACACCACAATTCAGAATACTCGAGGTGAGAAAAGTAATTTTCAATCATGAAATTGGTTGTCTTGGGCTTCAAAATGTGGCTATATTAAGGTATTTCACTACGAATGGGGATATGGAGGCTAGTTTAGGTATTATGAAGTACAGTTTACACAGACAAAGTATAACATACTACCATGAATGTACTGAAATGCATGTATTGTTTATGATGCATAATTGTGCATCTCTGTATACCAGCCTGATGAGGCTGTTTCCATGAATGCCCATAAAAATCAGAGATAACCATAGTCTCAGTCTTCCAACAATTTCCTCATCAAAAGACATACCTCACAGTAATACATGATTGTAATTATAAAAGCCACGGACTTACTGTAACTGCATATCCAGGACCATTGCGGAAACAGGTTCCCAGTACCACTGCTGACATTACTACTACTACTACTACTACTACTACTACTAGTACTATTACCACCACCACCACCAGTTGTACTGTTTGGTCATGACAAGTTGACTCATTGAGTGTTGGCTGTTGGGAACGGCAAGTGGTGTGCTTTGGCCCTGATTAGGGCAGTCAAAGGGAGGGGAGCGTTGAGGAGAAGGCAGTACCAACTTTTTTCCACAGTGCTGGCTGCATTGCCCATATTTTGTGCATTTATGAAAGCAGAGGTGACACATGTGGAAATATTGACAACACTCATAGAATGAGTATCTTCCAACTAATGCTGATTTCACCGCTACTGGCAGCACTGTTAAAAAGGGTCAACTTATGATGAACCAACAATAGAAGAGGCACATGTTATCATCAGTATAGCCAATGTTTTCAAGTCTTAAGAAACCAGTACAAAATGGTTTACATGTTTGAACATTTTGCAACTTTTTCTGAAATTCAGCACCAATATTGTATCATGTCTTACAATCTGCCTTTCAGATAAACAGAAAAAAGTTAAATTTAATTTGCGTGTAACTCTAGTGTGGTAGTGATATGTATGTAATAGGGTAGGTAGTGAAGCTTTTAGCTTTAATTTAGTTGCCAGTGCATTGTGATGGAGTATTACGCAAATAAGTGATAACAATACTACTCTGTGTAATTAATGCTTTGACAGAGATTAAGAAATAGAAATAGTGTTCCCATAAGGGTCATATCTCTCTCTCTCTCTCTCTCTCCCTCCCTCTCTCTCTCTCTCTCTCTCTCTCTCTCTCTGTGTGTGTGTGTGTGTGTGTGTGTGTGTGTGTGTGTGTGTGTGTGTGTGTGCGTGCGCGCGCGCGCACGCTCACACTCTTGTTACGTGCACATCACTTTAATATCATGTAATTTAAGATCTGAGAGATAATACAGACTTCCTTTTGTGAAGCTGTGCTTTCCATGTAATTCAATTTAATATTGCTCTTGACTGCTGTGAAATGAGTTTAAGTAAGGAGCCACTGGGCAAATGAAATTCTCATCCCACATCCTTTACAGTTGAACCACCCAAAGACACCCCATGTTCTAACTCGGTGTTACACTCTTTCAATGTGTATCTCTCCTTCAGCTCCTAGAATTGTTGTAGCCATTCTCCGCCTTATACTTTCTGTTAACAACATAGTTCCATTGTGAGAAGGTGTTTGTAGGATTAAGAAATGCAGAAAAAAGAACTTTAAGAGTGAAGTCCTTGAGTCAGGCTGGGAGGTGTGTTTGTTTGCTTCAATTAGTCGAGTACTATATGCGAAGTGCAAAGATTGTGCTTGAATGTCCAAGTCATGCATACAGTTCTTATCTGGTTGGTGAGCAGCCAGCAAACTCTCTCCCATGAGAGTTGAATTTTTTTATTGGTATTAAATATATTCATTACTTTTTATTATCAGAAATGTAATATATTTTGTGCTACGATGTTGTGACACTTTTAGTGCAGTATTTCATTTCTTCTCATTTTCTGTTGGCAGTTTAAATGCAACACCTTCTGTTTTTCCACAAAAAGGAGACTCTTCAGCTCCTGTGCAATGGGCTGCTGTCTTCCAGAACTGTTTTTTTACTCTGCAAGGCAGCATATTTTAATTACTTCATTATATATATTCAAAACTCAGTGTGGTGTGTGACCAGTCATACAAAAATTCACATCTGTGACATGAACTTTTAATCTTTGCTCAGTTGCCACATTTTTGTTTGACAAAATGATGAATTTATTTTTCCAGGACAAACTGCTGTTAATTTAGCAAGGGATCCACATATGCAACAAGTTCTGTGTGTCCGACCAGTACGCCAACTTCAAAAGTCTGCTGCACGTTTTGAAGGACAACTTCTTAAGCGATCACGATTTCTTGGTTGGAAGCCAATGTGGGTATGTTATAAATTATTAGAGTGAAATCAATAAAATAGGGCACAGTAGTAATTTTGTTTATGGATTTTTTAACAGTCGCGCGCGCGTGTGTGTGTGTGTGTGTGTGTGTGTGTGTGTGTGTGTGTGTGTGTGTGTGTGTGCGTGTGTGTGCGCGCGCGCGCGCACAGATGTGTGGGCAGGGGTAGGGGGATGTTCATATGCATGTGCGCATCCACTCGTGCATATGCGTTCATATCTACTTCTCATTCAGAAAGGAGCTGGTTTGATACAGATATACAGAACTCAGAATAATAGAGTTATTAGCATTGGCCAGAAAGAGTGAAAACAGGTCCAAATGAAATTATTGTTATACATCATCAAATTAATGAAGATTTTAGTTTTCCTTGAGCAGTAAAATAATCGATTTTAGGTTGTGCTTATAGAGTAGCATATTATAAATTGAGGGAAACAGTGAACTACTGCATCATACAGTTCTTGAAGGAAACACATACACAAGTTAAATGTAAACATCTGACTACGAACCATACTTAACTTGAACTACTTTGAGAGTAAATCCAGATAGGAATATGTGTGGCTCATCCATAATAGATAAGCTTAATAGTGTTATACATTTTTCATTCAGCCAGTCAGCCATATGTGCTTTAGTTGTAGTTTGTTAACTAGGAAGTGAAATAGTTACATTAAGAGGATATTCACAGTGATTTGAATTCAGCTTTAAACAAATTTCGTACCTCTGGGGGAATGAAACCAACTGAAATGTTTCATATATCACTATCTAATGAAGACCTCTCCTCCATCACAATTGTAAATGGCATACAATATACTCTGTTTGTGGAACTGAGATGTAATTTGTGTTACTTACACAATCAAACTTATGAAATATATTCTTGATGTGTATTCGTGGTGTTTTAACCCTTTTGCATGCCATGGGGGCTATATTTCCCAGTAACTGTGGTTTTTTTTTCTAGGATACATTGTACCGCTCCTGTATGTTCCTGGCATGTAGTAGTGGTTCACTGCACAAGTTGTAGTTTCTGTTTGTTGTGAAATACAGCATTTAGGGGCATGGAAGTACACATACCAGCAAATAATGATGTTTTAAAGGTTCTTGGGAAGTATGCTGCTTACTACCAAAGTAATTTCTCAAAGGAGCTGGGGAAGTATACTTACCACAAAGGGGACGTATACTTACCACAAAATTAACTGGAAATAAATCTTACCACCTCTGCGTGCTTGATATCTTGTGGTAGTACACTGCACCATGTGTGTGAAAACTGCTACAGCAATCAGTTTCAGAGTGTCATTACCTTTTCCAAAATACATTGCTTCATTTCTGCAGTATACATTATTGTGACTTTTATCGGCCCATGTCTTTGTGTGGGCATTGTGAGAGAAAACTGGAAGAAAGTGCTTTCAGTGACGAGAGAGGAATGTAGCTTGAAAAAAGGAGGATATTAGTTCTTGTGCAGTTGTATTGGAGATATAAAGTGGATGGACAACATATCTCTCAATATTTTGACAACTTCAGACAATCCGGAATTTGTTACAAGGAAGAATAAAGATGGTATTACCAGCAGTAACAATTGTTTAACAGCTGTAGCAACATACAATAATATAATGGGAGGTGTAGATCACATTGGTAACCTTAGAGAACACTCTGCAATAGGTCAACATTCTTATTAATGGTGGCACCAGATTCTCTACTCCCTGCAAGTTGTGGCAATTGTAAATATTTTTATATTCTAACAAATTAGTGAAGGACAGGGATGATACCAACATCAACTGAACTTACTGTTATGACTCACAAAACAGTTGATAGGTGGCTTCACATACTGCTCAAAGAAGTTCTGACCACACATGCTGCTCGAAGAAATTCTGACCAAGAACAACACTGTACCAGATCATGTTCAGCTGGCAAAAGTGGGACATCATGTGTCCATTTTGGAAAAAAATGCGGCGATTCCAAAAGTGCTTTAAAAAAAAACTTGAGACTAGAATAAAATACATACGCTGCTTCTGCAGAGTGCACATGTATTGAACCATGCTTCTGCCAGTTCTATGGAAACAAAATAATAAAAAATGTCACACTCATCTGATCATTTGTTTGGGAAAGAAGTATTACTTGTTTAGATGTTCTAAATTGTTAATGTTGATTATAAACTGTTTGTAAACATGAAACGTAAATATTTTTGAAATAAGGTAAAATAAAAACAAACAACTTTTTTTTTTCAGCTCGCAAATATATTGTGGTTATATATATATACTGTCATAGTTTTTGGTCCTAAATCCTAAAAGTAAAATTATCGAAAAATAAACATAATCAGCTAATCACAGGTCTAATATGATATACAAAAAGTGTCTTTTCTGAATTGCTACAAAAAAATGGGTCCGCAAAAGGGTTAAGAATTGGGTATATTAAATTGATACCATTAGTGGAGGTGTGAGTAGAAGATGTGCAGAAATATTAAGCCTGTGATAGGCACATAAACAAAATGTTGCAAAAATTGCTCATTCAGTTTTCCAAACTTGTATTTATTTACAAAACGTAATATGCATGTGCCTGATCTGAAATAATATGCAGCTTCAACATCATCTTTATATGTGTATCCACTGTTCAATACTTCATCTACACTGTGAGTAGTCATTTTCATTCATATCTATACTAAAGACCTCCCCCCATGAACCTTGGACCTTGCCATTGGTGGGGAGGCTTGCGTGCCTCAGCGATGCAGATGGCCATACCATAGGTGCAACCACAAGGGAGGGGTATCTGTTGAGAGGCCAGGCAAACGTGTGGTTCCTGAAGAGGGGCAGCAGCCTTTTCAGTAGTTGCAGGGGCAACAGTCTGGATGATTGACTGATCTGGCCTTGTAACACTAACCAAAACGGCCTTGCTGTGCTGGTACTGCGAACGGCTGAAAGCAAGGGGAAACTACGGCCGTAATTTTTCCCGAGGGCATGCAGCTTTACTGTATGGTTAAATGATGATGGTGTCCTCTTGGGTAAAATATTCCGGAGGTAAAATAGTCCCCCATTCGGATCTCCGGGCGGGGACTGCTCAAGAGGACGTCATTATCAGGAAAAAGAAAACTGGCGTTCTACGGATCGGAGCGTGGAATGTCAGGTCCCTTAATCGGGCAGGTAGATTAGAAAATTTAAAAAGGGAAATGGATAGGTTAAAGTTAGATATAGTGGGTATTAGTGAAGTTCGGTGGCAGGAGGAACAAGACTTTTGGTCAGGTGAATACAGGGTTATAAATACAAAATCAAGTAGGGGTAATGCAGGAGTAGGTTTAATAATGACTAAAAAAATAGGAGTGCAGGTAAGCTACTACAAACAGTATAGTGAACGGATTATTGTGGCCAAGATAGACATGAAGCCCACACCTACTACAGTGGTACAAGTTTATATGCCAACTAGCTCTGCAGATGATGAAGAAATTGATGAAATATATGATGAGATAAAAGAAAATATTCAGGTAGTGAAGGGAGACGAAAATTGAATAGTCATGGGTGACTGGAATTCAAGAGCAGGAAAAGGGAGACACAGAAACATAGTAGGTGAATATGGATTGGGGCTAAGAAATGAAAGAGGAAGCCGCCTGGTGGAGTTTTGCACAGAGCCTAACTTAATCATAGCTAACACTTGGTTCAAGAATCATGAAAGAAGGTTGTATACATGGAAGAACCCTGGAGATACTAGAAGGTTTCAGATAGATTATATATTGGTAAGACAGAGATTTAGGAACCAGGTTTTAAATTGTAAGACATTTCCAGGGGCAGATGTGGACTCTGACCACAATCTGTTGGTTGTGAACTGTAGGTTAAAACTGAAGAAACTGCAAAAAGGTGGGAATTTAAGGAGATGGGACCTCGATAAACTGACTAAACCAGAGGTGGTACAGAGTTTCAGGGAGAGCATAAGGAAACAATTGACAGGAATGGGGGAAAGAAGTATACTAGAAGAAGAATGGGTAGCTCTGAGGGATGAAGTAGTGAAGGCAGCAGAGGATCAAGTAGGTAAAAAGACGAAGGCTTGTAGGAATCCTTGGGTAACAGAAGAAATATTGAATTTAATTGATGAAAGGAGAAAATATAAAAATGCAGTAAATGAAGCAGGCAAAAAGGAATTCAAACCTGTCAAAAATGAGATCGACAGGAAGTGCAAAATGGCTAAGCAGGGATGGCTAGAGGACAAATGTAAGGATGTAGAGGCTTATCTCACTAGGGGTAAGATAGATACTGCCTACAGGAAAATTAGAGAGACCTTTGGAGAAAAGAGAACCACTTGTTTGAATATCAAGAGCTCAGATGGAAACCCAGTTCTAAGCAAATAAGGGAAAACAGAGAGGTGGGAGGAGTATATAGAGGGTCTATACAAGGGCGATGTACTTGAGGACAATATTATGCCAGTCCTGACAAAACTCTACCATCTGGTGAGCAAGATGTATGAGACAGGCGAAATACCCTCAGACTTCAAGAAGAATATAATAATTCCAATCCCAAAGAAAGCAGGCGTTGACAGATGTGAAAATTACCGAACTATCAGTTTAATAAGTCACAGCTGCAAAATACTAAGACGAATTCTTTACAGGCAAATGGAAAAACTGGTAGAAGTTGACCTCGGGGAAGATCAGTTTGGATTCTTTAGAAACTTAGGCACATATGAGGCAATACTGAGTCTACAACTGATCTTAGAAGATATATTAAGAAAAGACAAACCTACCTTTCTAGCATTTGTAGACTTAGAGAAAGCTTTTGACAATATTGACTGGAATATTCTCTTTCAAATTCTGAAGGTGGCAGGGGTAAAATACAGGGAGCAAAAGGCTATTTACAATTTGTACAGAAACCAGATGGCAGTTATAAGAGTTGAGGGACATGAAAGGGAAGCAGTGGTTGGGAAGGGAGTGGGACTGGGTTGTAGCCTCTCCCCGACATTATTCAATTTGTATATTGAGCAAGCAGTAAAGGAAACAAAAGAAAAATTCGGAGTAGGTATTAAAATCCATGGAGAAGAAATAAAAACTTTGAGGTTCGCTGATGACATTGTAATTCTATCAGAGACAGCAAAGGACTTGGAAGAGCAGTTGAACGGAATGGACAGTGTCTTGAAAGGAGGATATAAGATGAACATCAACAAAAGCAAAACGAGGATAATGGAATGTAGTCGAATTAAGTCGGTTGATGCTGAGGGAATTAGATTAGAAAATGACACACTTAAAGTAGTAAAGGAGTTTTGCTATTGGGGAGCAAAATAACCGATGATGGTCGAAGTAGAGATGATATAAAATGTAGACTGGCAATGGCAAGGAAAGTGTTTCTGAAAAAGAGAAATTTGTTAACATCGAGTATAGATTTAAGTGTCAGGAAGTCGTTTCTGAAAGTATTTGTATGGAGTGTAGCCATTTATGGAATTGAAACATGTACGATAAATAGTTTGGACAAGAAGAGAATAGAAGCTTTCGAAATGTGGTGCTACAGAAGAATGCTGAAGATTAGATGGGTAGATCACATAACTAATGATGAAGTATTGAATAGAATTGGGGAGAAGAGGAGTTTGCGGCATAGCTTGACAAAAAGAAGGGACCGGTTAGTAGGACATGTTCTGAGGCATCAAGGGATCACAAATTTAGCATTGGAGGGCAGCGTGGAGGGTAAAAATCGTAGAGGGAGACCAAGAGATGAGTACACTAAGCAGATTCAGAAGGATGTAGGTTGCAGTAAGTACTGGGAGATGAAGAAGCTTGCACAGGATAGGGTAGCATGGAGAACTGCATCAAACCAGTCTCAGGACTGAAGACCACAACAACAACAACAACAACAACAACAACAACAACTATACTAAAGTACATTAAAAACTTTAAAATTATCAGTGAAACATCATATTTCTAGAACCATCCAAATGTATTGCAGTCAACCCGTTTCATTATTAGCTTCCTCCTCAAAAGTTGTGGAAAATGTGATATATTTTGACTGAGCATATCTGTAAATATAATGTTCTGAGTCAGTCACAATTTTGACTGAAGAAAGGGATCACAATCAAATAGTCCATCTACTCTGCAGTTAATTGTATATTAAGATGTTAGAGTGACAGGATTTCTCCTATCGGAATTTTTCATGATCTGCGTAAGGCACCTAACTGCGCAAACAACATTCTTCTGGAGAAACCCATTTTTCTTGCTATATATGTAAATTATCTTCCAACTTACACTATTAAAGCAGAAATTTGCTCAGCAGAACTGCAATAACAGGAGCAGCAATGAATAAAATATTCAAAAGTATTATTGATTGATGGGCTATCGCTTAATTATAATGGTTTATTCAGTTCTAGGTTGGATGTATCATCATCAATAACAGTAGAGCATGGAGGAAAGAAACCATGTAAAGCTGATTGTTCAAAATTCATGGACGTGCATTTTTATCGGAACTTGAATTTGAAGTCTCATACTATAAGTCTTCCAAAACACTTCAGTTCAGCAAAATTTCCTCTGCATATATTTGGTGCTGAAAGCATTCAAAAATTAGCTTTCTTTGCGTAGCTTCATTGATGTTGCACTGAATAAGTTTCGGGTCAATTCCATACACAGACACCAAGTGCTCATTGCACAGAAATGTCCTGTAAGGATAATAACCAATATCCATTCTTGAACTACTTGTAGATAATGATTTAAAAAGTTGGTTGTATCAACAATGGCCTCCCAATACGATTACATTGTGATGAAGTTTGTTCTGAAGCATTAGGCACAATTTTTAAAAAGTAGTAGCACTTATAAATGTAACACTAGAAAGAAAAAGAACCTCCACTGTCCGCAGCTTGCCATCATTTTTGCTCAGAGAGGCAAAGGATGGAGCCATTACAATATCTGACCACCTCTCTTCCAATTAAAAGTGCTGACAGATAGAACTGAAATAATTTGTGCTTGAAAACTCTTTATATTCGTAGACGAATCTCTGAGTCGATAGTATAAGTACTTGGTTGACATACGTTTATCAAATTTTGTTGTAAATTAAAAAAAAAAAATCCAGATCCGAGATGTGATCATAAAGTAATGGAAATTTTTATTTTTCTTAATCTTTATTTATTCATCAACATTAACTTGTCCCCTTGAAAGTTATCCCCCCTCACATATAATACACTGTGCCAGCACTTTTTACCATTTTGGAAGCACTTCTGGAAACCATTTTTCATTAATGGCATTCAGCTCCTTCAACAATTCTGTTTTATCTCATCAGTGGTGGCAAAATGTCGTCCGTTTATGGTTCTTTTGAGCCTCAGGAATAGAGAGAAGTTGCAGGAAGCCATGCCGGTGAATGCAATACTGAAGCAACATATGGCTTTGTTTTCTGCCAAAAAAAATTATTTGTCAAAAAATCATGAACCAGTATTGAGATGTAAGCAAGCACATTATCGTCATGCCATTTCCACCAGTGGTTTTGCCTCAGTTCTGGCTATTTTCTTCAGATTGCTTCACGGAAATGATGCACGACTTCCAGGTAGTATTCCTTATTGACCGTACAACCATAGGGTACAAACTCGTATGCACGATCTGATTATAATCAAAGAAAACAGTGAGAAGAACCTCCAAATGTGATTGAAATTATCAAATTTTTTTCAGTCATGTCTCTTCAGTCAGTTGCTATTGAGATGATTGGGCCATGGTTTTGGCATCATACCCACATACCCATGTTGTGTCACCAGTTAAAATCTTCCTTAGAAGTTATGGATCTTTGTCGACTTCATTCAGGAGTTCCTGAGTGATGTCTATGTGACATCGTTTTAGGTCAAAGTTCAAAAATTTCAGAACAAACATTGCTGCTACACATTTCATGCCCAAAACATCTGAAAAAATTGCTTGGCATGAGCCAAATGATTTTCCAAAGTCATCAGTGACCTTTCTGATCATGATCTAGTGATTTTCCAGAACCATTTTTTTTACTTTTTGCACGTTTTTGTCAATAATTGATGTGCTAGGGCATCCAGAGCAGTCATCGCCTTCTATGTCTTCTTGACCCTCTTTGAAATGTTTATACCACTATAAACTCTTGTCTTACTCATATAGTAGATTCACCAAAAGCAACAGTCAACATTTGAAATGTGTTGTTGCACTTCATTCCATTTTTCAAACAAAATTTCATGTAAATTCTTTGAACCATCTTTTTAATAAGTAAAAATTCACTGAGCACCTATAACCTTTTTGGCTGTCAACAGTAAACTAAATATTCAAAACAGTTGAAAATGTGTACATACATGTGGAACTTGTGTACCAGCAAAATAAAAAAAAATCGAAATGCAATGAATAATGCCCATTAAATTAAGAAATCCTCAATACTATTTGATCACACCTTGTGTGCCAATGTCTGGCATGTAGTGATTACGTTTGCACAGAGAATATGTATTGTATTTGTGAACCTACTGACACATTTAACATCATAGTGAGTTGTCATGGATATCATCCATGGAACAAGCAAAAACCTAAACTTAATTAAATTTGCTTTTCCACAGGCTGTGCTGGAACGTGGGGTTCTTACATATTTCAATAGCAGAGCTGATGCTTCCACAGGATTTAAGAGAAAGGACTTTAAGTATCTTGATGGTGCAAACATTTTACCACTTGACTGTGATAATTCATCATTTGTAGTGCATTTCTCAGATGGAGCAGTCCATCGACTTAGTGTTGTAAATTATGGAGAAACTACAGGACAGATAAGCAGACAGGTATGACTTGACATGTATGGTGTCTACATGGATATTATAAATGCATTTGTTGTAAATTATGGATTATTTTCTGTTTTAGAAATGGATCAATGCATTTTCAGAACATGCAGAATTCAGCACGCACTACTTAAGTCAAGGTCATATTAAACATGACAGTGATGAAGAGGATGACAACATTAAACCGCTTGGGTCCATGCAGGTAAAAGAGCATCTACTATTTTAACTGAAACTAAGTAAACAGTTTGAAAATATCCCCACTCGGTTATTCCAGATATCAGTATGTACGCGTATGTGCATAATACATTAAATGGCATAATCAGTTGTTTCAGAAATTTGCTTTGCTGGCATCTTGGACATTAAACAGTTTTGGGAACTTGGTGATCATTGCTAAATGACATGTGTATAGTGCTGGTCTTTTCACATTGTAATATTATACATGTAAACTGGACGGCCATCTAGTGAACAGTGGCAACTCAAAATTGGTATTACAAAGAATACACACATGAAAACAGTGAACTGACACTATTTACATTACGCCATTTAGAGGAAATTGTTAAGAAATACTCTGTACAAAAAAGAACTGTCATAAATATTTGGCAGTTCAGCATGAAAGCTTGGCTTATACAATGAAAGTCATCTCTGTGAACTAGGAAGAAGAATATATTGTACATATGATCCTCCACACTTCCAAGAGAGAAATCAGAAACTTGACATCATCTTTTGCAATAATAAGATGAGAAATGTACTTAGTTAGAGAATGTAAGTTTATTTGTGAGATAACTCACACTTAAAAAGGAAATATTCTTTCATTGTTGGTAAGACATGGGAAATATAATTTTGGTTACTAAAAGAATGGAAGTAGAACCAGACCAAACAGGAAGTCAAGAACCTGCTTCATGGTGTAGTGTCCATAGACAATTATAAGGAAGATACTCTATGTATGTAGTACATTGTATAAGTGTAATGAAATTTGCAAGGTATTTCAAGTATTTCAGAGAACAGTAATGTAATAATAATTGTGGCCATTTTGCAGAAGGTTCTCTTACTTGGATCATTCTAGTGACGGTCAGCGATGTAAGAAATATTTTACCTTATAGTAATCTCACTTCATCATTAATGAACAATGGAATGCCAATGCAAAATTGAGTCTGCACTATTTTAAACTCATACAGAGCAGAGAAGAGTATTAAATAACAAGGGCAATATGGGTATAAGAATCCGAAATAGAAAAATTCAGAGATGTGTTTAGCTTAATTTATATGCTCGAACAAAAATGTTTCTCAACAGAAAAATTACAATAGATGCATGCCACTGAACACACATGTACATGTCGAAATGTTAACAATGTACTACTGAAAATTTGATCTATATGGAGTAATTATCAGAGCAGTTGCACTCATGTCCAAACGCCATGATGCCAGTACCCAACAGACAGAACAAGATGGTGCTGATTTGTACGCTCTTATCTTTAAAAAAGTGAAGAGCAGACTTGCATAAAATTGTGCAATTCGGAGCCTTAAGAAGCTGCTTCTGCAGAGATTAATTAATCATAGCAGATGTATGCTAGGAGTAAAAATATGTTTGGGACATTATGATGGGCATCAAAGACTAGGTTCACACAAAGATACATTTAACATGTCCAGGATGAATTTTCACTCTGCATCAGATTGTGTGCTGACTTGAAACTTTCCAGCAGATTAAAACTTTGTGTTTGAGCGAGATTCAGACCTGGGATCTCTGCCTTTCGTATTTGGTACTCGATCCTGAGATGTTTTACACAGGAAAGTGTTCATCAAATGAATTATCCAAGCATGACTCACGACCTGCCCTTGGAGCTTTACCTCTGACATTACCTTGTACTTCATAAAAGTTTACATTTAACATATGCTAGCACTTGGAATTGAGCATTAACTCCACGGGAGAGCAAAGGATGTGGACACTGACCTGAATGATACCTTGCGAACCAAAAGGTGTGAATATTACTTTGAATGACAGGCTACACACCACTTTTAACACACCAGTCTTTTAACATTCTGAAAAAAGGAACCAGTCAGTCAAGATATTCAATTTTTACTTCAGCATACTACCAGCTTGCGAAACAACATGAGTAACAGTGACTGTCATCAGAACAACAGAACATACAGCCTGTAACGGACTGAAGTGTTTACAATTAAAGTATCATTACCACCAAGGAATCATTCAAAACATAGTGAGCCAAAGAAATGTGGCAGTGTAACTGTGACTTATGAAAATATTTCATCCTGCTAGTTTGATTTGCAAAACCTCAGTTTAGTTTCTGCAGATGTGTGATAGAAAAGAAAGAGAGGAAGTGTTCTTTTTAATGTGTTTAGACATTGACATGTCTTAGACGTATTGAATGTGCAGCTTTGTGTGTGTGTGTGGGGGGGGGGGGGGGGGTGAGTGGGTGGTTTTTTTCCCAGTACAAAATCTCCTTTAGCCACATCTTGTGCCCAAATTAAATTTATGCAGTGATGATTAATAAAATGAATTGTGGCTTGTTATACCCTTTACGTGCATGGTGTTCAGCTTGCTGTTCATAATTTGATTAAAATTTATATTATGATGAATTTATTTATATGATGCTGAATAGTAAGTAATTTTGCAGGATGCTCTGCAGACTGCTGCTGCCCATCATCAGGTATTAGAAAAACAACTTAGAGACAGCACAGCTGTAGTTGAAGTCTTGAGTAATAATAGTCTTGCATCTGACACAATTACAGGAGCTGCTATAAGAGTAAGTTGAAAGTACAGTTCACAGTAAATATATGAAAAGTTTTAAGTATGACAGTTTTATGCAGGAAGTGTCAAATGTCATAATTTTGATGCTTTTCAGAGATTCCAGACTTTGTCTGACACTGCTGGTGACATGCTCTCTTCCCTTGGGCATTGTCTCTCTCTGTTTCAGCAACAGGAGGAGGTATGCTAAATTTACTGTTTTTGGAAAGTGAAATGAATAGTTCCTTGGGGATTCAGTAAGTAGTCTCCCACTGACATTAAAGTCAGCTTGTTTGTCAAAATCTTTCAGTTTCTATTTCTAATATAGTTCCCTATATTTTGAAATGTTTTATGGAACAAGGATACAGAATGGTGGAAAGATGGAATTTTTTTTATTACTTTATTAAGTTCTATAGTCTTTTGTGATTGCATTGATATATACATTATAGGTTTTCAAATGAAAAATGACCGATATATACCAAATTTAAAAGTTACTGTCATGTATTCTGCCACGCCCCCTTTATTTCTGTTACAGAAAGCAGTATTATTTCGAAAAGAACTGTGAACTTTCTGTTTCCAGCAATCATACATATGATACATTGTATATGTTGGTATCAGTGCAGTTTTCTAGTGTCTGTAAATGATTATCTTTGCTAGTATTTACTTCTGTTTCACTGAATCAGTTTGTTCACATATTATTGAATGTTTGTTGCCCAAATGCCACATATATTTGTGGAAGTACATATTCTTTAGTGTGCAATGAATATGGACTATGCCATGCATCAAGAAATTCAGTAAAAGGAAATTCTACAGTAACCAGTTCACAAACAAAGCAAGCCACACTGTTGAAAGTAACCTGTGTATCAGTTCTTCAGGGAAGAAACTCCCACATGGCACACCTCCTGGTGATTCAAATTTTTGTGTTTACAATAATGCTGTTTGTAGCGGATTTTTTGTTGTTGATGTAGGCATCTTATCTTCTTTGATAAAGGAGGTGGTGAAATGTAAGCAATGTGACTGTGTAGGCTGTCTGGAAATAACTGAACAACAAAGGAGGAGGAAGGGTTTAGCATCAAAATTAGCTGTTCTGTGTAGATCCTGCAATAAATCTATATCGAAAATAGCTTTGAACATTGTGCACAATTCATATGATGTGAATTTGAAATTAGTGTGTGCAATGCATGCAATAGGAGAAGCAAAAAAGACTGCTCAAACATTTTGTGGTTTGATGGACCTTCCTCCTCCTCCTCCCAGTAGGTTCAGCAAGTACATAAAAATACTTTTAGGTGCCTTGATGGTTGTGTCTAAAGCATCTATGAAATGTTCAGTAGAAGAAACTGGAAATATTAGTGGAACCAGGGACATTGCTGTTGCACTTGATGAGACATGGCAACATCGAGGACATCGTTCCTTGAATGAATGGTATTGCAAGAGCTACTTCTCTGGAGAATGGAGAAGTTGTTGATGTTGAGTTCTTATCTAAGTACTGCCACACCTGCCATGGTAACACTGAAGGACATATTGAACACCAGTGTTCTAAGAATTATGGTGGTTACAGTGGAGGTATGGAGTTTGATGAAGCTCTAAAAATATTTCAGAGGGCGATGCCCATTTATAAAGTTAGATATACAAAGTACCTAGGCGATGGGGACTCTAAAGCCTTCAATAAAATTAATGAGTTCAATGCTTATGGTGCTACACACAAGAGAAATGAAAGGAAAGTTGCTGTCTGATGGAAAAACTCTGTCTGATCAAGGCAGATTGACATAAACTGAAATAGACCTTTTTCGCAGTTATTATGGACTGGCCATTAGACAAACTGCACCTCTGAATGATGTTGCAGCAAAGAGAAAAGCTGTATGGGTCACTTGCTTTCGTAAGTTGTCCACAGATGACTACCCTGTTCACGGACTTTGCTCTAAAGGAGCGGATTGTTGGTGTGGTTACCAAAAGGCAAAATAAAGTGATTAATCATACCATCCTAAGCATTCTCTTCCTGAGCCTGTTTTGAATGAAATGAAACCAATTTTTAGAGACCTGAGTGACCCTGTTTTGCTTAGTAAATGTCTTCATGGGGGCACTCAGAATACAAATGAAAGTTTCAACCATTGCATATGGGAAAGATTACCCAAGAATGTTTTTGTAGGACTAAATACATTAAAAGTTGGTGTACAAGATGCAGTGATTGTTTCAGTGATGGAGTGATAGGAAGGTTGGAAGTCCTGAGAAATTTAGACATATAATGTGGCTCTAATATGGAAGATCAATTACTTGTGTGTGATGTACAATGGATGCATGAAGCTGAAAGATTCGCTCTTCAAGTTACCAGTTAGCAAGAAGTCCTAAAAGGAATGCCAAGAGGAAGCTTGAAGATGAAGAAATGCTGCAGGATGAAGGCTATACTCCAGGAGTGTTCTGAGGCACAGTTTAATTGGACTCAATCTTCGTCTGCAATTTCCCGCAGGTTGTATTTTTCAGAATTCAGGTACAAATACTTTCCAAAGTTTATAAACCATTGCTCTAATTTTTCTCTGTAACTTGCAATAGTCCATACTTAATTAGTAGACCTAAACTTTATTGCAGGAATAACTAAATTATAGAAAAAATAACATTTTTATTAGGAAAAAAATTATAAAAATTAAAATGTGAGATGTGATATTTTTTATCCTTGTAATATACATAATAGATGGAATTAAGTAGGTCTAATACCTCAGCCATCTCCTAGCAACATATTCATTGTTCCTGTAACCTCCCCTGGCCTCAACTTCTATAGTCCGCACCCTCCACTTGCTGCTGTCTCCTTTACTGTGTGCACTTCAGCCTCACACATATCTCCTAACCCCCTCCTTGCCTGCATAGATATTTCCTATTGTCTGCTTCTCTCCTCTCCTCCCTTGCTCCCTCCACTCCTCCCAATTCCTTTCAGCACAGCTCATCTGATGCTGCACTTAGCAGCTCACCATCCTGCTCCTGCCATGTCCCTACATATTTCCAAAAGCAGCACTACAGCATCCCCCCCCCCCCCCCACCCATATGCAGCTATCCCTCATCCTCTCTGCCCCATGCCTCTTCTGTACTCCACTACCCACTCAAGCTGGGATTGCTACTTGCCCCAGTGGGGCTAAAAACACTGAAATGACGGTGGCCATGTGTGCGAGAATTATGCTATATGAATGAAGGGCTTTGTCCAATAGCTAAAAAATTATACAAGTGTACTTCTAAATGTGCACATCCACTACTGAACACCATCTCTATGTAGTGAGCTGTGATCTAATTCATGTTGTTATTCCACCCTGGATTTTCCATTGTTTAATTTGACCCCTGTGTTCTGACAGTCTGATTTGAAACTTCATCTTTGTAAAATAATTGTTGCTGAAATTTATTCAGTTTTTAAGAGCACCATTTTCCATTAAGTTTGTAACGATTAAAGCCACAGTGTGGTTTTTGTTGTCTGAGGCTGCAGTCATGTGTATGAGTTGTGTTTGAGTGAGTGAGTGTGTGTGTGTGTGTGTGTGTGTGTGTGTGTGTGTGTGTGTGTGTGTATTGTTGACGAATGCCAGTGGCCGAAAGCTTCAATTGTTAAAGCCTTTTTGTTGTGCCTATCTGCGACTCAGTATCTCTGCTATATCGTGAGTGGCAACTTTCCTTCTGATAACAGAGGATAGTTATGTAATACAAGCAAGGTACATGCAAGAGGCAAGGTAAGAACAAATACAGTTCTCTTAATTTCTGTTTATTTGTGTTATCCATGTTTAACAAATATGGCATTTATTTTTCATCAACTGTGATTGCAACTAAGGATTTTTTTCCAATATCAGAATGTTATCTGTTAGGTAAGAATACTGCAGTTGAAACAAGAACAGGAGAAGTGCCGAGTTCTAGAAGAAGCCCTTAATGTGCTAGCAAAAGAGCATCATGAGCTGGAGCAATCAATGGCATCACATCTGTCAAACCCTTCACTCCATAACATGGTGGATGGTCCAACTCCAAGGAGAAGTCCTCGTTTTTATGACACGTCTGATGATGAGTTTTATGATGCATTTGAAGCAGGTTAGTACTTCCAGTATTCAAATATGCTTGTTGGAAGGTGATTACACTTAGGAGGACTGGTCCGTGAAGCTCTCAGTATCTTAGGTGCATGCATTGTTTATATAATTGTATTTATCGGTACTGATTTTACTTACAAGGTAATGATCCAGTACAACTTGTCAAAACCTGGTATGAAATGTCTAATGCAAGAAGAATTCACTGAAGTAATTGCACTGTCAAACTTTTAGCTGTGAAGTTACTCATTTGTGCTAAAGGTAGAATCACTTTTAACAGCAGTTTGTACAATTCCTGCATTGCATACGAATGAACAAATGAACAGAAATCACTGTAATGAAAGCTTAACATCACTTAACGCGTAAATCCAGCACTACACACAGAGAAATTTCAAGCACCTATGCCATACCAAAAGTATCAGTTATTACTCACTTTTTGGATAACCTGCACTTCATATTGACAGTTAAGCTATTGACTTTATAATTCTTGTGGAGGTGATTAGCAAAATATTGTGGTGTACTGGCATCACACTACAGATAACAAATGTCAGTTCAATTCGGAATTTGATTTGTACATCATTTTGTATCAGTTTGTGTAGCACAGTTCTTATCAAATTTTTTAGGTTTTATTCTAAAAGAAGGGATTGGTTGATAGGACACGTCTTCCTGAGGAAGCAGTTAATTTGTTAATGGGTGGTAATGTGTGAAGGAGGGGCGGGAGGGGGATGAAAATTGTTGAGTGAAATCAAAGCTTGATTATGATAAGCTGGTTCCAATGACTGTAGACTGCAATAGTTACGCAGAGATGAAGAGGTCCACACAGGACAGACTAGTGTGGAGAGGTGCATCAAACCCATCTTAGGACAGTAAGACTGAAGTCCACAACAGTAACATTTTACTCACAGTGACACTGTTCCTCATCTGTTTCTTATAGTCATCACTAAAATGAATCACAGTACAAAGTTTCTCTTTACAAGTAGTACACAAAATGTATCCAGTTGACGGGATGATTTAGATTAACCATGACACCTTACAGCAGATCCAACACCAAGGCAAGGACATGGCCTTTTGCTGAGTACTAGGACACATTGGGATATCGGGAAATGACACATCCAACAAAAAGAAGCATGTAAGGATGGAACCATACATCAGTGTACTGTCCTCTTGCATGCCATCATCTCATTATCTGACAGAAGTATCATGTCTCAGTGGGAACCAGATGGTTGGAAGTGGTGAATGACTGTCTGTGGTAAACGAAATTGACCATATAGGCAGGGCAGACTTCATACCAACCACACTGATGGAAGGAAGTGCTGCTCATCAGACTGAGATTAGGACACTGCTCATTGACATGTGGTTTCCTCCTACTCAGGAACGTTCACCACTCTATGAAGTTTGTAGTGTACTGCTGTTGTAGCTGTGTGTTTTGTATATTAATATGAGGACAACCTTCAGTTTGGCTGGAGATCTACCCACCATCCTTGCTGACACTGACATTAGTGTACAATGGGTTTTGGAGTTCTGTGAAATGTTGGGCCTCATCCATAAAGTGTTGGGGAGATGAGGTCAGTGTATTTTTAAATGATGGCTCAACCAGACATTTTAGCATTTTTATCAATTGATTTCAAGTGCCATAGTTTAATGTACTATGATGGCGGTTTTTACATTTGTTAGGTTGATTTTTAATGCACTATAAGAAACTCTGTCTGTTGAGGCAGCTATCATCCCCCCACGAGTTGGTGTTCTGACACCTCATAAGGGCGCTAATGACCATGCTGTTGAGTGCGCGACATCACTAAAATACAAAGTGTCTGTTTAGTGATGAAAGCAAACATTTTCCTCTTTCCTGGGCCACCTTACAAAAGAAACATGGATGCATTTGGGCACATCACAGTAATTACTAGTTTTATTTGCAGAAAATTTGGACGGAGTAAGAAATGGTGCTGTTGTCTTGCCTGTTGTGCTATGTACCAGGCATATTTGATCTAGTTTGTGAAATGTGGCAATGCAAACTGATAATGCAAAAATGAGTGAAATTTGAGAATACTGTATAACTGGCAAACCTGAAATGAGAAAGAGCTGTGGAAAGTCAGACAATTTACAAAAAAATGCAGAAAGAGCTGTGGAAAGTCAGATAATTTCCAGAAAATGTAGAATTTATTTATTTTATGTAGAGGTTGAAACACATTAGTAATTCCAGAGGGAATATATATTATCAGCAGCTTTTTGTCACTGTTTGTAAATAGAAAGGTCATGTTACATTGAGATCAAGAATCCAGCAAAAGCAATGAATTATTTTCTGCAATCAGTAAAAAGACATTTTGAATGAAATGTTGAAAATCATTCTTTCCTGTGTTTCCAGGTTTTGATACATTGATTATGAGAGTATTTTGATACATTGGTTATGAGAGTATTGCAAATCAGAGTGTATGGAAATTCTCCCCAATTTATTCAACAAATAGAGATATGTTGCGTAACAGTCCTGGGAGCAGTAAAACTTACGTTCTGGAAAGCTAGCTAACCAAAGTCAAATTTGCACAGTATCGCAATCCAGCCACTAACGGAGTCCAAAGAGTGAAATCTCCATGCCCACAGCGAAAATCAAACCATCAGACCGACTGGTGTGCACTTCCACTTCATTGCCATTGGAATCAAATTGCATCTGACCCAGATTGACCCAGGGCCAGCTTATATGCAGAATTCTGCTCAGCATGACGTAATCAGAAGGCACCCCTGATTACAAGCACCATCTGTGTTGTGGTGACTGCTGGGGGTGGGGGGCGGGTGGGGGGGGGGGGTGCTTTGTCCAGCAGAGCTGCCACCTTAGATGGCAGCAACTTAGTGTTGATGGGTGTTCACATAGGTGTCTGAGACATAACAAAGCTCGATGGAAGTCACATGAGCTGCCATGAAATTGAAGTGTTCACCGGGGTCAGAGTAGCGGGAGGCCCTGACCAGGATGGTGAAGATGAGGTGAATTTTGATGGCACCGCAGAAGACCATGTACAGTGATCACAGTATACATCATTGATCCATGACAGGCAGAGATCATCCTGTGGATCCAGGTTGGGTGGCGTCTGAAATTGCGGTCCCACACTAGGTCACCCACCTGGGAAGAAGAGGTTTTGGTGATGACATGAGCTGGTGCCAGCAGCTGCAGCATGTCTCCAAGAGTGCAGCGAGAGAAGCCATACAGCCCCCCCCCCCCCCCCCCCCCCCACCTGTGGTCTTCAGAGTGGGCCTGTAAATTGCCAGAGAACTACAAAAGGCATTTGGTGTGGTGCTGGACATCATTTCGTTGAGGAATTGGGTCTTGAAAGTACAGAAAAAATGTTCCATATGACTATTGGAGACTGGGTGGAAGGGTGCAGTATGAAGGTGCATAAAACCGTTCAAAATCGTGGGAGCTGAACATTGCCCCATTATCTGAAATCAAAGTGCAAGGGATGCCTTCAATAATAAAACTTTTTCTTGTGGTCATGATAGTAGTGCAGAAGTGACCTGGGACATGTGGGACACAAAAGGGAAGTGAAAGCAGAAATCAGTCACAACCAACCACATGGTGCCCCAAAACAAACTGATGAAATCTAAATGGATACTTCCATGGCTCCACAACATCAACCCAGGGAGGTATGCAGCTTGATGGGCTAGACAGGCAGAACTTTGATGCACAAGGTCCACGATGTCAGAGTCAGTTTTGAGCCAAAATATGTTCTGTCACACCAAACTTTTTATCTGGGTCTTGGTCCAATGGACAGTGTACAGAAGTAATTGAATAATGATAACTTAAAGCAACAGCTGTATTGTATTTCAGTGTCATTGATTCAAAAACATGCTACCAGTTTTGATACTGAAAGCATCATCCTCAGGCCCCAAGTGTCGCCAGCAATCATCGTATGAACCACAACAACAAAGACCAACAGAATCTTTGAATGGATACAGTACAGCTTATTAAGCATATTATGACAGCACGTGCAGCTAACAAATTCAAGTGCAGTAGGGCCAAAATCAGTTGGATTCTGTATCAGTAACAAGCCCGTGAACAACCAGACTTTTTACTAATATGGAATCTAGTTGATTTTGGCCCTCCTGCACTTGACTTTGTTGGCTGCACGAGCTGCCACAACATGCTTAATAAATTGTACTGAATCCGTTTGAAGACTCTATTGGTCTTAGTTATTATGGTTTGTACATTGATGGCAGATTACACTTGGCATCAAAACTGGTAGCATGTTTTGGATAAACAATATTGGGTTACAGCACAGCTGTTGGATTCAGTTATTATTATTGAAGTACTTCATGTCTAGCTGGTGTCTCACTGTATTCAATGGATTACCAGAGTGTGCAGAAGGTACAGACTTCACGGTCTAAGTGGAGGAGAAATCATTAAGTAATAGTGGTCCTCGTCTGAGACCCACAACGGAGTCCCTTACTTTAGGTACATTTTTTGTTGTTGTGGCTAGTAGGGGCAGAAATCGGGGCTGTTAAGTGTGTCCATGCACACATGCCGCACTGAGTGATGCAGTATAATGTTGTATCCTTGCAGATGGCAGCCTCAATGTCACGTGATGTTAAGGGGAAAGCTCCAGTTGCTGAATACAGATCTCAGTCTTCTGGGAAACACATCAATTCATGGTGGTCAATAACTTGGTCTAGTGCCATGGGAAACCACGACAGTGCATATGTGCTAGCATGTAATGTCAGAGCACAGTAATGGTGGAGTACTGAAAAGTCTACAAGTCACTGCTCAGTGCTAAAGGCTAAAGGGTTGATCGGGTCTGGTGAACTTTGGACGAAAGATAGCAAGCAAATCTTAACAGTCACTGAGAAGATGAAACTTATGTTCATAAAGGAATAATTTAAATTTTTGACTGCGTACATGACAGCAGTGGCTTCCTTTTCTATTTGAGAGTAGTTTTTACTGGGAGGTGGATAAGCTCTTAGAAGCATATGCACTTAGGTGTTCTGTGCCATCAGGATGTTTATGGAACAGGGCTACACATATGCTGTTTGGGTATGTGTTGTTGGTCGCTACTAGCGGTGGCAGACCAGGGATGTGCGTTTTCAAGCACAGTGTCTTCTTGAGGCAATCTTTTAAAGTCTGGAAAGCTCTGATGACATCAAAGTGTCCATTTGCAACACAAGCCTTGGTGTCATAGGGGGTTCAGTAAGTATGAGAGTTCTGATAGGTTCCCAAAAAGTGTCCATAATAATTGATCTTACCCAGAAAAACTTGTAGGTCTTTTACATTTGTAGGTGGCTGCATGTTGTTGATTGCCACAATATAATCTTCCTTTAGTTAGAGTCCATTGGCTAGGAGTGTGAACTCCAAATATATCTAGGGTAGTTGCTTGAAAGAGCACGTGCCCGGGCTACATTTGAGTCATTTTGCTGCCAGCCTGTGGAAAAAAAGTTTATTGTTGTGCAGGTGATCCCCTGGAGTCACATCTGAAAAGATATCTTCGAGGTTTGTAGTGCATTTTGGAATACCTTCTACTAATTTATTCACAAAATACTGGAATATGGCAGGGGCTGATGGTATTTCAAAAGGTAACTTATTGTAACTATAGATGTCATATGGCATATTGAGGGCTAGGTAAGGCTGTATGCTGCATCCAAGGAAATCTTAAAGTATGCCTCTGTTAGGTTGATTTTACTGAATAAGGTGCCATGGCCTAATTTTGCAGAGTTCATCTGGTGTCAGTAAAGAGGTAAGTTTCCACTTCAGCTTATGAGTTTATCCTCACTTTAAAGTCACTGCTAAATCTCAAAATTCTGGTTGACTTGTGTACTCTTGCCACTGGAGTGGCCCATTGGCTATGGGATTACGTGATACTGCACCTGCCACCATGTGAGCTTTGAGGAAGTATGAGCTAGCTGTCACCTTAACAGTGAATGAGCTTCGAAATCAGTTATCTTTCCTAACCCGGGTGAGATGAATTGAGCATAGGTCTGTATTGCAGACAGACTTTAGGGTGACATAGAGTTCTTTGGATTGCATGGCACATACTGTTTCATGAGCTCTAAACACAAAAGTGTGGAAAAATCTACCCCAAAAATGTTGTTCACTTTAAGGTCATCTACCACAAGAAAATTTACTAGACAAGTGACTTGGTAGTATGTGGATAAAATGGAAAATTTTCAAAGCAGGGTCACTTGATGGCATCCATAGGCCCAATGGCAGTTATATTAAATGTTAAGTGCTTTGGTCAGCAAGTACACGTAGCACTTGCCTTAAGAAATAACTTTACTGATTGTTTGCCAGTGAATGTATCTAAGGACATTTGCTAAACCGAATTCCGAGAAACGTGCATTTCTGTAGATTTATCACTTACTTTGTACACTTCCACAGGATTGGGTGTGCTTGTAGTAAAGCTTCTACAATATACCTTGTGCAAGTGTCCCTTTTCACCATGCCTGTAGTGTGTTGCATGCAATGGGGGCACATGATGTGTGTGTAAAGGAGGAAGCTAACCTGCTACCACTGGTGTGGTTGTTTATAGTGTCACCTGAGCTGTGGAGAAGGTGAGCATGGCTGGTGCCAGAGAATTGACTGCCGTGTCATCTTCTTCCATTGCAAACAAACTCTGGGCTTCACAGACACTTTCATAGGCTTGAGCTATTCACATTACTTCCAGTAGAGAAGGATCCGATTTCCTCAGTGCATGATTCCTCGCTTTCAAATCGGGGATAAGACATGCCTCATTAGTGTATCAGTGTAGGTCTTCCTGCACTAACAGTCAAAATTGCAATTCCTACTTCATCCATGTAGGTCAGTGGCCCAGTCTTCCTTCCACTGCCAAAATACAAAATTCTAACCTGCCTGCAATAACATGTTTGTACATTGAAAAAAGTTTTTGTAGTAAAGAAAATATTCAAGGAAACCCAAATTCTAGAATGAGATTTTCACTCTGCAGCAGAGTGTGCACTGATACGAAACTTCCTGGCAGATTAAAACTCTGTGCCGGACTGAGACTCGAACTCAGAACCTTTGCCTTTCGTGGGCAAGTGCTCTACCATCTGAGCTACCCAAGCACGACTCACGGCCCGTCCTCACAGCTTTACTTCTGCCAGTATACTTTACTATGTCATGTTCCAGAGAACCAACAATGCATAAGGGGTATGCTTTACCATGACAATAGTACTACTTACAACTTTTAACAGTTTGTGGATTATTACGTCCTTTTAAAATATGTGCAAGCAAGGCAGCACACTGGTTCAGGCACTGGGCTGGTATTCAGGAGAAATGGGATTCATTACCCATCTGGCAACCCTGATTTAGGTTTGTATTAAGTTTACTAAATTACTTTAGACTAATACTGGGAAACTTCTTTCAATGAGATCATGGTCAATTACTTATTGTAATCATTCACCAACTGAGGTAGTGTTCTCTCTTGACTAATATGTATTTCAATGAGACATTAAATTTTTATGTAACCAACAGATAAACATTGTTAAATCTAAGATGTGAAGATGATGAATGACAGGTCTTTTCTTTTCTTATTTTAATGTTCTTGTAGGCCTAGTAGAAATACATAATATGATTTAACTGGATCGTTCCATAAAACACAAAGATCAAGAGTGAAAAAAACACTTCATTAGCCATTTTTTCACCACCAAATAGTTTAAGGAACTAAGAAATTGAGCAGTAATTTCACAATTGAAGAATAAAATAAGCCATCAAAAAATAACAGTGCCTGATGATAAAAATGAAGCTAACATTTGAGTAGCAATAACACACAAGTGACATGTCAATGTAACACAGCCAGAATGAGTGGGAATTTCTTCCTATCTACATTTCACTCCATCAGCATGTTCATGGCAATGGTTTTCAAAATTTGCTAGAGTCCTATGAATGATGTCTACAAAAAGGTGCAAAGTGACATGGCATTTCTGTGCAATGTGTTGTTTGTACATTAAGCATCATTCAGACCTCCCCAGGTAACCAAACATGTTAAAGCAGCACTTCTGGGTTGTGGAGGTGTACTGTCCCCAGATTGAGCCCACCTGCCAGATTAACAATGAGGTTCTGTTTCCCAGCCAGCCTTGATATGGTTTTTATACATTTTACCACATCCCACTAAATGAGTACATGGCTGGCACCCAAGTCCCTCTTCAGTTACACAATTCACAAACATTTAAAGAACTTTCACTCACTTTCACATAAATAAGCCTACACGCCAGCAGTGGGTGTACATACATTCCATCCTAAGGGGGAGGAGGGTTTGTTAATGGTATGGTGACGATAGGAAGAGCATTTGGCCACCCCTTGATTTACCCTTACCAAATATGCTAATAACCATGCTGACCCTGCACTGATGAGAGGCAAAGGCACAAAAAAAGATGGAAAAGAATGAAGCATCATTTACAAACCATGTGAAAATCCATCTCCACAAAATGCACTAAAGGTCTGGTGAAAATCCTTGCTGGCTGAGAGACATGTATAAACAATGACCATGAACTGTCAACATTTACTGTGGGTTTTTCAAGGGTCAGATCAGCAAACCCTGTTTTACTATTTAGACTCTAAATAAAACAAGTATTTTCAGTTATTGACAGATATGCTGCTGCTGTTATTGCAAACACCCATTGGAAATCGGACAAGCCATGTGCTATCTGTGTGACAGATGGTTCACCCATTCTGCACAGATGACCTTCTTAACAGAGTATTTGGGGTTGTTGAATCAATCATTTGGGAAACACAAAACAGCCTTCATGCTCACCACATGTAATCATGGACTTCTACCTGGTAGGAAGATTAAAACAAGGTAAATTGCACCATTTCTTGAAGACATGAAATACCATCTAATATGGACTGTGCTGTGATGAGTCTAAACAAAATTCAACATTCAGTATTGTTTGTTCATAATTGCTTTATAGCATGTATCAATGCTCAAAGTTTTCAGCATTTGTTATAGCAGGCAGGCGGATACGTGTGGGACCTATTTTCCTGACGACAATTTAACAGTGTCTGTCAGTGGTGTTATCTTGTTACTATCATATTTTATCATAAAAACTAAAAATTTATGATTTTAAAGATTTGATGGTGGACATTCTCATCATGTAGTGAGGGTCATTTTCATGTTACTGAAGTTATTTGTAATGGCTGGTCTGAGATATTCTACTGGACCTGGCAGTTCCATCTTTTCAGCAATATTTATTGCAAATGTTTCCATATATCATTTACTCTTAAAGCTAATATTTCCTCATCTCTGGTTCTGCCAGTCACCATCTTCATTACATCCCATATTGTCTTTATTTTAGTACCTAATGTGAGTCTCTTTTTCTCGTAATGTGTTTGCTTTAGATGCCTAGATTGCTTTCTTCAGTATTTTGCTGTATGCCTTGTAATGAGCTATAGCATCAACATCAGAGCTCCTTTTAACAGACAGATACAGTTTCCTCTATTCCTACAATATACCTTCATTCCTTGAGTGATTAATGGCTTTTTTGTAGACTTTGGTTTACTCTGACAATGGAAACTCCAGAATAGGATAACAACAATATTGAAAGGATATATTGCAGCCCACCACATAGAGGAGGCATTGAGTTGCCGACAGGCACAATGAAAAAGAATACAAGATATATTTATTATTGGATTAACAATAAGTCCTTCATCAGATGTAGAAAACTCATGCACATTCATACAAGCACAGCTCACAGGCACACGGCCACCGTCGTCTGTGGCCTTAGCACCCACAGACTACAGTGGCTTATGTCTGTGGGTGCTAAGACCAAACTGCGACTGCATCTGAAGTGAATAGGAAATTTTGTTGGGGTGAGTAGTGGGAATTCAGAAGAAGAAGCAGGAGGTGGGGAGAGAGAGGGCTAGCAGGGTAGGAATGGGGAAAGATGCTAGTGCTGTATCTGGGAACTGTGACCAAGCAACAGTTAGACTACTTAGTTACTGAGCATGCTCTCAAAACAATGTGTTTGAGTTCAGTGAGTGCTTGAACATCTATATCACATGGATACTTTCAACAACAGCAGCTTTTCTGCATTGAAAAGTGATAGCTCTCTGTGCAGCATATTCCTTGTACCTGTAAAACCCCTGGCATTTACCTATGTTAGTCCATGTGCCTACCTCTTCCTCTGTTCCGAGTCCTTTACTATACCACCAGTGCACCTGCTTAGTCCTTTCCCCATTTTCTACATCTTTGCTCCCCCCCTGCCCCCCCCTCCCACCCACTCCTTTACACCAGCCTCCATGTGCTGCTCCTAGCAGCCCTATACCGTCCCCACCACCTCTCTGCACGCATCTTTCTCATCCCTCCCTTGTTACTCCGAGCAATCGATCACTGTTGGTTTAATCTGAGCTACTTTTGAGGGGAAACAGGTTTCAAATAAGGTAAGAAATTACTTATTAATAAATGTGTTGCATTAGTCATTCATGTGATGAATAATGTACATATCACTACAGGTCAGGGTTTGATAAGTTTCATAAAATTTTAAATATTTTGGCTTACTAATTACTCTTTTGAACTCTTCTGATCAGTATTAACATTTAACATAAGGAAATGTTTGTCTTAGTCTAAGTAACAATTAACTGCTTGTTTTGTTATATTATTTTGTTCATTAGGACATTCAGTAAAGATTATTACCAATAGCTATTTTTGAGCAATTAGCTGCTCTAGTTGAGAAGTTGATAGTAGAAATTAATTTTGGTGAGCGTGATTCTGAATACAAATAATTTAAAGAGAAGTCTATGTTAAATCCCTAAAAAACCACATTTTTGCTTCATAGAGCTTAAAGTTGATTTATAAACAGATCGAAATTTTCTGCATTTCCTTACTGTTGTACAGGATTTGTTGTGAAATTCTATTGCAGTTGCAGGTGTTTCCTTATGTTGCTATAAGAAAAATTTGTTAATGTCTGTGGCCTTAAATGTATGACATTTTCCGATGATTGGGGCAACTTCTCCATTCTCCTCTTCTGCTCTACAGAAGTGAAATGCTAAATTAAATTCTATAACATTTAATATGTCTGTGTCAGTGGTTCAGAAAAGCACATTAGGTCAGCTGGTTTTGATGACACTGTTGATGAATACAGATGGGTAATTCATTAACTTTGTTCATAAGCTCATGAAGAATATGATGAAATAGGAATAGCTTCTATTTTACACTGACTGAAATATAAGTAGATGGAAATAAAATTTCTGATGGTGCTGAATACAGTGAAAGCCATGTCTTAGTTTTCATGGCATGGATGCAGTCAGCCTCTCGGTGTCGGCAAGTATAAGTTCATATGATGCTTCATTTTGGCCCACAGATTTTCAGTGGGGTTCAAGTCCAGCACTCAAACAGGCAAGTCAATGAGGTTGACATACGCCTGTTGTGAAACCATTGCTGGATGATTCAACTCAAGTGAACTGGTGGGTGGTCCTGCTAGATCTAGCTAATATTTCCTCATCGCTGGTTCTGCCAGTCACCATCTTCATTATATCCCATATTGTCTTTATTTTAGTACCTAATGTGAGTCTCTTTTTCTCGTAATGTGTTTGCTTTAGATGCCTGGATTGCTTTCTTCAGTATTTTGCTGTATGGCTTGTAATGAGCTATAGCATCAACATCAGAGCTCCTTTTAACAGACAGATACAGTTTCCTCTATTCCTACAATATACCTTCATTCCTAGAGTGATTAATGGCTTTTTTGTAGACTTTGGTTCATGTTACGTGTGCAAAACCTCAACAAACAATGCCATGTAAAAGAAATATGGTGTTATAGGGACACAAACCTTAATTACTTCTGTGGAAACCCAGACCTTCAAAGATTGCTGTGTGGCAGCCATGGAATGATACAGCTGTCTTCTTATCATTCAGAGGCAGAAACACATCAGCATTTCAAACAAATGAAAGTAAGTGTTATTATAACACACAAAACAATATGTGGTAATTATACACAATCACAGAAAATCAGAAACTTCCATAAGTCAAACCATTAAAAATAAGAAGGGAACAAATACAATGCTAAAAGCATGTTACATATGGTGCTGACACCATTGGCAGTGTGTGTTGCATTCCCAATGGTGCAAGCTGTATAGAACTGAAGATATATAAACTGATCAAGGCATGCAAACAACTTTGTTTTGTCCACTGTACATAAACAACAAGAATTCTCCTGGTAGCTGCGCAGGTGAGGTGGCCTTCCTTACCGAGTGCCTAGCAATACTACTACTACCATCCCCACCCCCACCCCCTCCCACTCCCCTCCTTGCCCTCTGCTTACCCCTTGCCTTCCGCCCCCCCCCCCCCCCTCCCACACACACACACACACACTTGTGCTTACATGTGCCTCCCTTCCACACACACAGTTACTCTGTCTTTTTCAAATGCATTTCTTTCACAAGTCTAATGCTCAACAAGTTGCCAAATTAAAACATTTCTGCTTATCAGAAGTGCATCCCAATCCTTGAAGAGAATAGTCTGCCATTATGTGTTTCTCGTGTACATGTTTGTACTGTCTGTCTGCTGTGGCAGTGTTACATGATACTGGTCACCTCATACACATGTTCATTCATTGAGTAATTCCTTTCATTCATTCATTATGTTCAGTAGATCTCATCAGGGACGATTACATCTACATACATACTCCACAAGCCACCAAATGGTGCATGCAGAGGTTATGTTGTACCATTACTAGCCATTCCCTTCCGTGTTCCACTCACAAATGGAGCAAGGAAAGAAACGCATGTCTGCACACCATTATACAAGACTAATTTCTCACATCTTGCCTTTGCGGCCTTTGCATAAAACGTACGTTGGTGGCAGTGGAATTGGTCTGCAGTCTGCTGTAAGTGCTGGCTCTACAACTTTTCTCAATAGTGTTTCGCAATAAGAGTGTCATCTTCCCTGTAGGGATTTCTATTTGAGTTCATGAAACATTTACATAATAATTATGTGCTGATCGAACCTACCGATAACAAATCTAACAAGATCCCTCTGAATTCTTTTGATGTATTCTTTTAATCTGACCTGATGGGATCCCAAACACTCTAGCAGAACTTATGAATGGGTTTGCACTACTGTTCTTGGACTGTAGGTGTGCTCAGTTGCAGTCAAGTCTTTGAAGGAAGCACTTAAGAATTAATGGTGTCCAAAACAGATGGCCCCATTATGCTAATATTGATAATTTTTTAGAGGTGCATATGGGGGCCTGAAGATGGTGTATTGAATTGTCAAAACTGGTACCAAAAATAAAATAAAATAACTTCTCAATTGGCACAGCTGTTTGATGAATTTCTTTGTTAAATATTACCCGTCTTGTTGTTCAAGTGTGAAAACAACATAAATGGAATGGGGTTGCACCCCTAGTTCTTCAAATGAATGAAATCATATGATACTCAATATTTATTGAAAATCTTTCTGGATATCAAACCTTTGTTTAGAAATAATTGTTACTTCTCTGAGTAATAGACCGCTGAAGCTTCGACTGTATTACCAGTTTTCCAGAATTCTGTCTGCCTCCAATTTGCCAATGATCCTCCACCACAGTTCATCCTGTAAATGATACCTCAACTTTTTTCAACCATCTTGCCACTTCAAGTTATTCTCTTTCTCCCTAACAGCATAAACTGTTATCCTGCCCTCAAATATTTAGTTGCTTGCATATACAGTGTACACCATTAAGGGGGAGGGGAGGTGAGCACATTGCAAAAGAAATTGGTAGATGTGATATACATGTACAGACAAACAAAGGAGTGCAGTTTCAGAAAAATTGGATGATTTATTCAAGAGAAAGAGCTTCACAAATTGAGAAAGTCAATAATATGTTGGTCCATCTGGCCCTTATGCAAGCAGGTATTCAGCTTGGCAGTGACCTCCTAAGGAATATCGTGCAAATTCTGTCCAATTGGCATGTTAGATTGTCAAAATCCTGAGCTGCTTCAAATGTTTTCAGTTGAAGAAACCTGGCCAAGCTAATTATTCCAAGCATTAAGACAGGCTGTAGAAACTCTTGCCATGTGTGGATGGGTATTATGTTGCTGAAATGTAAGAGTAGGATGGCTTGCCATAAAGGGGAACAAAACGGGACATAGAATATCGTTGGCGAACTGCTGTGCTATAAGGGTGCTGCGGAGAACAACCAAAGGGGTCCTGCTACAAAATGAAATGGCACCCCAGACAATCACTCGTGGATGTCAGTCTGTATGGCAGGCAACAATCAGGTTGATACGCGACTACTGTTCAGAGCACCTCCAGACACATCTTCCCTGGTCACCAGGTCTCAGTCTGAAGCGGGACTTATCACTGAAGACAGTTCTACTCCAGTCAATGAGATTCCAGTCCAAATGTGCCCGATGTTGCCTGTTGGTGTGCAGAGGTCAGTGGTAGTTGACGCAAGGGGTGCTGTGAGCTCCCTTTCTGTGAACCATCGGTTGTTGGTCCCTGTGATCTTTGAAGCACCCATTGCACATTGGACTGAAGCACCAGTAGCATGCTGTATTGATGGTAATGATGAAACCAGTGCCCTGAGTGCCTTTCTGACTATTCCTGCCCAGATTGCTGAATAGTGACATTTCTGGTATTCAAATGTGGAGCGATTTACCGATTATTCCAAATGGTCTCTTTGAGCCCAACTACACATCTTCTCTCAAATACTGACATCTATGTATATTGTTCATGTTCCTGTCTGCAGGGCATACTTACTGTTCAACTGAGTACATGGAAAGAAATTTGCAAAGACTGTATGCCAGGGTGTCAAATTATCCCATTTCCGTCCTAGCCAGCTGCACAGTGAAATTGTGCAGCAGCATCACGCATTCATCCATTGGCCAGCAAAGTTTAAAATTTTATGTTTTCCATCAGTATCTGTATGAATATCGATTTGGTGCCAATTTGCACAACTCCTTCGTGGTGCTTCTTTTTTTTGGTGACATATTGCGTATATATTGTTACATCACAGAAGTGCTGTAACAAATGTATATGAAAAGGCCACATGTGGAATCGCAGTTTGAGAGAGTCTCGGTGCTCATTTCGTACTTGAGTTGGATACATTGGGTGAAAAGTTGATGTTGAAGCCTGGATCAGCATCCATTTGTATGGCCATTTGAACATTTGTCTCACTGTAGGTACGTTACTGTACAGGGTTATTACAAATGATTGAAGCGATTTCACAGCTCTACAATAACTTTATTATTTGAGATATTTTCACAATGCTTTGCACACACATACAAAAACTCAAAAAGTTTTTTTAGGCATTCACAAATGTTCGATATGTGCCCCTTTAGTGATTCGGCAGACATCAAGCCGATAATCGAGTTCCTCCCACACTCGGCACAGCATGTCCCCATCAATGAGTTCTAAAGCGTAGTTGATGCGAGCTTGCAGTTCTGGCACGTTTCTTGGTAGAGGAGGTTTAAACACTGAATCTTTCACATAACCCCACAGAAAGAAATCGCATGGGGTTAAGTCGGGAGAGCGTGGAGGCCATGACGTGAATTGCTGATCATGATCTCCACCACGACCGATCCATCGGTTTTCCAATCTCCTGTTTAAGAAATGCCGAAAATCATGATGGAAGTGCGGTGGAGCAACATCCTGTTGAAAGATGAAGTCAGCGCTGTCGGTCTGCAGTTGTGGCATGAGCCAATTTTCCAGCATGTCCAGATACAGGTGTCCTGTAACGTTTTTTTCGCAGAAGAAAAAGGGGCCGTAAACTTTAAACCGTGAGATTGCACAAAACACGTTAACTTTTGGTGAATTGCGAATTTGCTGCACGAATGCATGAGGATTCTCTACCGCCCAGATTCACACATCGTGTCTGTTGACTTCGCCATTAAGAAAAAATGTTGCTTCATCACTGAAACAAGTTTCGCACTGTACGCATCCTCTTCCATGAGCTGTTGCAACCACGCCGAAAATTCAAAGCGTTTGACTTTGTCATTGGGTGTCAGGGCTTGTAGCAATTGTAAACGGTAAGGCTTCTGCTTTAGCCTTTTCCGTAAGATTTTCCAAACCGTCGGCTGTGGTACGTTTAGCTCCCTGCTTGCTTTATTCGTCGACTTCCGCGGGCTACGCGTGAAACTTGCCCAGACGCGTTCAACCGTTTCTTCGCTCGCTGCAGGCCAACCCATTGATTTCCCCTTACAGAGGCATCCAGAAGCTTTAAACTGCACATACCATCGCCGAATGGAGTTAGCAGTTGGTGGATCTTTGTTGAACTTCGTCCTGAAGTGTCGTTGCACTGTTATGACTGACTGATGTGAGTGCATTTCAAGCACGACATACGCTTTCTCGTCTCCTGTTGCCATTTTGTCTCACTGCGCTCTCGAGCGCTCTGGCGGCAGAAACCTGAAGTGCGGCTTCAGCTGAACAAAACTTTATGAGTTTTCTACGTATCTGTAGTGTGTCGTGACCATATGTCAATGAATGGAGCTACAGTGAATTTATGAAATCACTTCAATCATTTGTAATAGCCCTGTATATTAAGCAAGATTTGAACTACGAACTGGAGCAGGTGCCCAGGTTAATTGTGGGAATTGATTAATTGGAAAAGATTATAGTTGGGCAGAAATAAATGCACAGTTAATGGCATCATTTGTGCACCTTCAGATTTTACGTGCAAAAGAGTCACCATCGTTCAGATTGCACATGAAAAAAATCAGGGCTTGAGTGAGACTGATAGTTAAAATTTGGTTCACATGCAGAAAATCACGTGTGCAAAGGAAACTATGTTTCATAGAAAAGCATTGAATTTCAAGTGCTGCATCTGGATGCAGGCCTAATTAAAAACCTGGTAATTACTGTTGATTACAAAGGGCTGCAAAATTAAATTTTTGGTTAGGGCTTTTAATCTTGAAAGGTGATTTTTAGTAATTACTGGCCTCTGTTGAATAATGTGAAGTTAGATTTTGGCCATCATGCATGAGAAAACTGTAATAATGCTATAAAGAACTGTTATATTTATACAATAGTATGACATTTTAGTATATTGATAAAGACATTTACAGCTATTCTAGTAACTTGTAAACTGCTCAAGTAGACAAAATCAAACAGCCTTTATTTGGTTGCAGACCTTATCACAATTTTAAGTTCAACATATTTCAGTACGGCTTAGTCTTCAATTGAAATTTTATCTTAAAGATTTTCTTCTATGCTGTAGCTACATATTATCTCCTTTTAGAGACCATCATCCCTTCATCTCACCTGTCTTGATGCTGTAGTTCTATTTATTTCATGTCTTGATGAGTCCTTTCTCCATGTTCATCAACATATCTAAGATTGTTGGAGAAGTAGTCAAGGTGGCTATGAAGGAAATAGGTTTTAAGGCTTATATTGCATCCAAAATTTTTCAGAGTTATCAACATATTTTCCACCATGGCTATAAAATCTGTGTGTTTACTAGTCCCTAAGAAATTGTCAACCACATTCTTAAATATTGTCCAGGCCAGTCGTTCTTCATGTGTTAGTACATTCTCAGATAATTCAAATTCTAATGTTTGGTCCGACAAGTAATTACTTTTAACTTTAGCCTTGGACATAAAAGAAAACGTGTAGTTTATATACATAAAACAATCACCATCTGTGGCAGTGCTTTGGCAAACTGTTTCATGATTACCAGTTTAATATCAAGAGGTAGCTGGATGATTTCTGTCATTGTACCAAAGATTCTCATATATCACATTTTTCTCCACAGGATTCATGATTGTTCTGGTAGGCCACTCTGTTTTACTCCTACGCTGTTCGCTGACATCGCTACCCCAGAGGCACAGGAAACAAATGAACTTTGTTAAGCCAGACTTTTATCCCAGTAGCACTCCTATTACTTTTGGATCTCCACATACAACACTTCGGTGTTTTGAGATACCCACATCTCTTCCCAAGTCATTAAGTTCTTCTTGTGTAAACTGCTCTAGTTGTCGTTTTGTGGGTGTGGAGCTATAATCAGGATCTGAATTTTCACTTGATGATGCTGGTGGTGATGTTGAAGATTCTATAGTAGCGGGTGTTTCAGACACAGGAATGTTAGGACGATTTGATATGAAATCCTATGGTTGATTTTTAGGTTTGAATAAACAGTTTGTTTTGTATTGTTCTTGATAAGCCTACCCACTTTCACCATACAAAAATAGCAATTATCTTCATGATTTTCTTGTTCTCTCTATGCCGATGTAATCCTGAATGGTAAAGATTTCTTCTTGCCTTGTGTCCATTTCCTCAAAAATGCATGCATGACAAGCAGGGTGTAGTGCAAAATGTTTGTCCTGGTCTCGTAACTTTATACCGAAATAAGACAGGCATGCTCTTTCGATAAATGAGGTCATGTTCTCTCTCCTGCTTTTGAGAGTCAGAGAGCTGCAGATGTAACAAAACACATCAGGGTCATTCACACATGATCTTCTTGATGAAGTGGCCATTATTAGGCTGATTTGAAATAACCGGATAATGTTTACACACAAATTTCACTTCAAATTTACACTCAAATGACTCTGATGTGTTAATGCACTTCTAAACAACTCAAGAAGTGTCAATTTTTCCACAGCTGATCATGTTGAATCACTTTATGATCTATTGCAGTATATATTATGCGGAAATTTAAAAATAGGAAACTTCATGAATTATGAAATAACTGTAGGTCTTAGAAGAAAACATTACATTTTCATAAAGAGTGTTAAAAAGCCACTCTAATTAGCCCACTTTCCTGTAAAATGCCAAAACATCACAGCCCTGTGTTATTTTCTTGTTTGTACATTAAAGGTTAAATTCTCCAGGGGCTTAAAATATTCAAAAAGTATGTGGATTTGTGAAATAATGCATGTACTAAACTAGAATTATGCCCAGCACTATACAAAATGATGATCTCAAAACAAAGATGTGTAACTTGCCAAACGAAAGCGCTGGCATGTTGATAGACACACAAACAAACACAAACATACACACAAACTTCAAGCTTTCGCAACCAACAGTTGTTTCATCAGGAAAGAGGGAAGGAGAGGGAAAGACGAAAGGATGTGGGTTTTAAGGAAGAGTGTAAGGAGTCATTCCAATCCCGGGAGTGGAAAGACTTACCTTAGGGGGAAAAAAGGACAGGTATACACTCGCGCGCGCGCGCGCGCGCGCGCGCGCGCGCGCGCACACACACACACACACACACACACACACACACACACACACACACATACATAGACACAAGCAGACATTTGTAAAGGCAAAGAGTTGGTCCAACAGATTTGCTGTTCATTTCTTTTCTTCAGGAGGTGAAATTTCAGTGCAACTGATGAGAGACACCTGTAACAGTGCATACACTATCCTAGGTTGCAGAACTAACAGTTCCTTCATGAGGAAAGAGTTGGAGGTCATAGGTGGGTAACGTTAAAAATGAAGGGCAGGTCACACAAACCCCTGGATGATTAGGTTCCCACATGTACTGAGGATGTGGCGAGCCCTTCATAGCTTCTGGGTCCCTTTCATCGTGGGCTCCGAATGACCTGCTCTTTCTTTTTAACCTTTTCCAACCAATTTCTCTCTCATCCCTGAGGAAGGAACTAATAGTTTCAAAAGCTAGAATAGTGTATGTACTACGAACCAACAACACTGAAAGTCTACTTCCCAAAGGCCTGCAATTCTGCCTCATACTTTTATTGTTTTCTCAAGTTAATTTTTATTTACGCACAAATAATATGAGTGTTACTCACATGACTTTAACATGTCCCACTTGAAAATGCTTGAAGTCTGAAACTGGTCTTGGGAGAGCGATAAAGAGATGCTGTTGTGATGGTACAAAACGTGTTTATTTTATTCATTATTTGACTATGGCTGCAGTATCCAACATGGGCAACTTTCAACATAAGTTCTGTGCCAAGCACACCTTATCTCGTGAAAAGTATTGAAGCTTGGCTGTGCAGCACTTTTTTACTAATCTCACTACAATAACTCTTCAGAAAGTCTGTTCAGATTAATGACCTCTACATACTATCAACAGTGGTAAATTAGGCCTTGGAACACTGTCAATTTTAATATTTACTCTATAACTTGTTGCATATGGATACCCATCCTTCACCACTCAGCACCATTTCCTCAGAACTGCGCTGATGCTAATAGCTCCTTCAGCACTTACTATGATCACACAGTTACCTTGACATGAACTTTTGTTCTTGTCCTGTCATCATTCCCTTTCCACAATCCAACAACATCTGTTCTCTTCCTGCTTTGACTTTAGATTTTCCCAGTCACCCACTTTCTTTTTTTTCTTTTCATGTGCCTAATCTACTTTTTATTTTGTTCTTACTTTCTGACTATTTGCTTTATTTTCATGGTCCTTCTTTTCCACTTACTCCCTGCCCATCCTTGTTTTCTAGACATATTCAGCCATGATTGACTTGTGTACTTGTATTCTTATCTCTCAGCCTTAATTTGCCATCTCTCCTAACCACTCCAGGTACGGCATTTTGCCAACTTCTCCTCCCTCATCTATCCTCTCTCTGTACTCTTCTCTACCTATTCCACCTTAACTAGTACCTCAACTTTCATATCTGTACTTGATAGTGCTGTAGTACTTGTAGCTGTTCATAATTGTTCTGTGTTACACTGTTTTTCTCTTCTTTTTTTTATAATGGAAAAGAGATAAGTAGAAATGTGTTAAGTACTGGTCAGAAAATGAAACTGAGGATAATCATTAACATATTGGATGGTATTAGTAGTATTTCAGTAATCAGGTCTGCTAGTGCTTCCCTTTACCCAGATAAATATAGGCACTGTTCTATTGGTAAAATTGATTTAGTTTTAATCTGAATGCACAGAGGTTCCATCAGATTCCTAAAGTCTAACAGAATTTGAAATACACAAGAACGATATTAACTTTTCCCTTAACATTGAAACTAAAATAATACAGTTTTATATTAGAATGAAGAAATCCCTCATGTTTTCCATAATTTGTTCCATAGATTCAGATAGTGATACTATCGTGACGGCAGCATCACCTACCTCTGATAGTGACACGCTTGTGAGTTTTCCTTCACCTGCTTCCTCCTGTGCCACTTTGGTTTCGGCAGGGGGGCATGCTTACCATTGTGCTAGAGATCTTCCATATGACACTGTGGAGAAGAAAACTGTTAGTAGGTAAGTGAGACATTTCATTTACATTCGTAATATTACGCATGATGGGATGCATAAAATCATTAAGTAAGAAGCCAGTTGTTTGAAGCCTGTTTCCAGTCCAGGTAAGTAAAGTCAGTAATAAGGCTGTTGATAATCTGAACCAGTAACTCTGAGAAATGGCAAGGTAGGACTAATATTCATGGATGGAAATCTTGGGCCAATTGTTGTTTTAGATTGTGTGTGGTTTCCCTAAATCACTTTAGTCTAGTCTCAGAATTTTTCCTTCAGGTAGGCTTTTGCTGTTGCCGTTTTCACAGTAATTGCCAAAAACTGTACTCATTGCTTATATCCTGTGATAACTGGGAGTTCAAACATTCACAATTTTTAAAGGTAACTGTAAATAACTATGGACCAAATAACTTTTTGCTCTTCATGAGAAGGTACATAAGTCAGGGGTAAAACAAAGTATTGACTGCGATATTTTGGTAGGGATTTAAGGAAGATTAAGAATGTCAACATGTGTGGTGAGATGATTCTAGGACTATCATTAGGAGTACCTGTAAGTGCACCATGATAGAAATTAGAATCCTAGTGCTATACAAAACTGAATACTCATTCATGATCCCTGCATCATTATTATGATATAAATTAGTATCCTAGCACCATCCAAAATTGAATAATCATAATTGATCCAACATCATCATTACACCAATTGTCATCCTTTCGAATTTAAAAGTTACACCATGGTTCTCACCCACAGATTAAAACTGTCATTCATATCACCAATCTGTTCACAGATACTGAAAGATGCATGCCATCATAGGTTGTGTTGTTCAAACCTAGCTTGTCCCTGAGTAGAGATTTAAATCTTTCATTTATTCTGCTGAAGCTCTGTCTTTCCTTTCATGCTTATTTATTTATTTCGTGTTCACTAAAATTCAAGTTTTTTTTGTACCTTGACTGCACATCTTGCTCTTATTTAACCTTTCAAAAGCCATCTCATTGTTGGCTATCCTGAGAATGTTCTTTTTGCTGCATCATTTGTTGTAGTTTGTATCATGTACTGGGAAGACAGCCTGTACATGTCCTGATCACTATTTGTTGCAGCCTAAGAATTTGGAGGTTTCTCAATATGAGTGTAACCAAATGTTAATTAAACTTAGAGCTTCTTAGCAAGCTGTCATACTACAGAAAATTAAAACACTTGATGGTTGTATAGTCATAATGATCCTACTTTTTAAAAATATTTTGTGTCTGTTCACTTCTCTCTCTCTTCGTGCTTGTCAGCCCTTTCATGATGGATATGGGAAGACTTTCAAGCTCTCCCTGAATTTTATGAAAAGAAGGAATTGGTTTTTGTTCTGAGAAACTTTAGATATGGGTCTAGTCCCCTACATTAGCCAGACTTACTATCAAAGCAAATTCTTCTTAATAACTCTATGTTCCTGCCCCTTCTCTCATTTTACGGTACGTATTTGTTTGTTTGTAATAATGCAAAGAATATTGAATTCACAATATCAGATTAACAGTGGTCATTTGCTCCACTGGCAACTGAATAGAATATAGCAGTTTTATTGTAGTTATTTCCTCCTTCACTCTTTAAGGTGTTCCTCGACTTATTTGATTTCCTTGAAGGTCCTCTTTCACAACAGAACTTACAGAACATGATTAATTAATTAATTAATTAATTAATTGTGAACACTAGTTCCTATGCAAGATTTAGTAAACTGGAGAACAGGTCATAATTTTTAACATGTTATTTCAGTAAAATAACAACACACTGCAGTAGCTCCTGATTGATACCAGGTAACCTGGGGCAACACAGTTGCCTTCATTTGCCTAGAGTCTTCCTGAAAGTGTTTTGTCACAGTTTGATATTCCTGCAATGATACACTGTATAATTGTAGATACAGGCTGCCTGCATGGTGAACAAACAGAAGTGTATGATAGGGCAGTTGGTTCCTGTACCATTCACCATTGAGACATTACAGGCTGAGGCAAAAGAGAGGTGGAGATTTCATTCTGTATTGATGTCTCCCACAAAAGAATAAATTTACCTCCTTCCTGAACAGTATCCTATTCTATACTGTTCCTTTTTCTCGTGATACGGGTTTCATTTAACTTTTCTTCCACTTGGCTACATTACTAGTGAATATACTGTACTAATAAAATGTTACTACGTACAAATGAAAGTCCATTGTCACAAAAATAAATACGCTTTGAGCTGTGCTGTTGCTGAATGTATGTGGCAGCTGGATTTCTATCTTGACCCTTGGAACCAAGCAGCAGTAAATACATAGGTGTCACAGTGGATCACTGGTCAAGATGAAATTCAAACAGACTGCTTCAGTGCAGAAAATGATGTGTGTGATGTTCTGGAACAGGAAGGACATTCTGCTCATTGACTTCCTGCCCAGAGTGAACAAGAGGTTTGGAATGCTTACCGCAGGTGTTGCGCTGTTCCATGACAATACTTGTCCCCATATAACATGGTGCACAGCAACTGTTTTGCAGAAGTTCAGCTGGGGGCTGTCCCAACAATTTACATCTTTTCTTGCACCTCAAGAAATTCCTGTCCTCCGACCATTGTTTTGACAACGATGAAGAGCTGCAGATGACTATTACATGCTGGTTTCATTCACAGGTAGCAGACTTTTACAACCCAGTAATACAAAAGTTGATACCCTGATATGACAAGTTACTCAATTCTTGTGGTGACTGTGTCAAGAAATAACTCAAACATTGCTGTACCTGTTGCCAGTAACTTTTTCGTGAAACTATGTTGCCTTGTTTTAAAAAATAGGAAAACTGACTTTCTGGATGTACCTCATATGCAGAAGGGCTACATGTTGGATGACTTACTTGTATCCTATTTGCATTCTAATGCAAGATAACAGTATAAAAATTCCAAATGAAATGTATAAAATTAAGGACTCTAAGAAAGTTAACTAGGTTTTGAAAATTCACAGTTATGGCATCACATTAGATTGGATCATGCTATTTGAAGAGGACTGATTTGATTTGCATATTTATACTGTATTTAATTTCATCAGTTAACATCTAGAAAAAAGTTGCATGTGCTCTGTACCTTCTACTGAAAGCTCTTTTAAAGGCACATTCTGTTAAATCCTGCCTAGTCGTCGAATATGGGGTGTCTAGGAAACTTGCTTTCTTGGATCACTAGACAACATTTCAAGCAAATCATTTAAATGAGGTTTATTACAAAAAAATAAATGACAGTACTTAACTTTGAGAATTACATAGATGTGTTGCAAAAGGGCGACAGACAAAATAAGCCAGCTTCTTCAGTATATAAAATTCTTAATACAAATGAAGTAATACAGTTGACGCTTCTATTCAGGCTGCTAGTCTTGAAGCTTCTCTTCAACTGGGCCATGACCAGTCGGGCGCGGCGCTTATGTCCTCTTCACGTAGAGGTCATTGCAGCATTGTCATCCTGGAGAGGGGTTCTGTCAGTGTGCAATTGGCTGACATTGTTTCACAGCCCTCTCTGCTCTGTTGTTCCCAAATGCTGTGCTAGCCCTTGACTTTATGGTGTAACATTTTCAACTTAGAAGGGAGGCTTGAGAAACGAAATAGGATTAACATTTGTAAAAAGTTGAAAACTTTAGTGACAGTACATGTTGCAATGCGATATTATTACTGAATGGGAAAATGTAGTCTAATTATAACAAGAGCTAGTTAGGAATTGACTATGGGCTTGCTTTGTGACATGCACCTCAGATCTTCTCAAATATTCATCCTACATTTTACAGTTGCACTGTTTCACTTGCTCTCATTCACATTGAGCAGTTCTAGCTAGCTGCAACTCAATGACCAAGGCACTGATCGCTGTAAATCACTGTGGCATTCCGAAAATTTTTTTTAGATGTCACTGCCTAGTTACAGTCAGTTCTGTATGCTTTAGGAATGCAGTCTGGTTTAGTTTATAAACTGTGTATATTTAATGTGAAAAGATCATAAGAGGATACATATAACAATAATGGAACTTCTTGGATGGAACAGTACTTCAAATAAGGGGAAGACAACCACTCACTTATAGCGGACAGACGTGTATAGAAACATTTAACTGAAAACAGTAGTTGCAGCAGCTTTTGAGATGATGTTATTTTTCTAATAAAATTACACACAACCATACAGATACCAAGACAAACATTATAGTGGTCACGGAGAAACTGATTATTGAGTATCAGTTACTGAGAGCAGTTGCCTAAGCAGAAGGAGGTGGGGAGGGAGTAACAGCATAGTGCACGACAGGTGTTTTGACAGATGATTTTGTGGCTGCACAACAAGATGAGTGGAGTTCAGAGGGTATAGCAAATAAGAGATATAAAAAAAGGAGAGACCGTGGGATGGGAGGGAGGTGGAAGAGGGATGTGGAGGTGACAGGGAGGTGATACTGAAAGAGAAAGGGTTGGGGGGGGGGGAGGGGGGGGAAGAGAGAGAGAGAGAGAGAGAGAGAGAGAGAGAATGTCCACATGTGGGGTGGGGTGAAGAGGAGGAAGAATGATGGGAGAATGCTGTACATGATCTGAACAGGGAAGGAATGGTGTGGACAGTAAACAGAAGGGAAAAGGTAACATGAGGCAATAGGAAACAGTTTAGCAGAAGTTTAGGCCAGGGGAATTGTAGAGTGTGGGTTATGCTGGAGAGAGAATTCCAACATGTGTAGTCCAGAGAAACTTGTGCTGGAAATGAGTATCAAAACGACCCATAAAAGAAGCAGTCGTGGAAGTTATTTGTGTAATATTGCACAGCATGTTTCACAACTGGATGTTCAAGTTTGTCATTTGCCACAGTTTGGCTGTGCCATTCATGTTAATAGACAGTTGGTTACTTATGCGTATGCAAAGAATTGTATATTAACTGCAGCATTCTCTCTCTTTCTCTCCTCCTCTTCTCCTGTCCAAACCTTCACTTCCTCTTCCCCCTTTTCTACCCTCTCCCTTTCACGCACCCCACCCTGTCATTCTGTTCATCTCCACCTTCCTCTTCCACCTCCTTTCCAGCTTAACTCTCTCCATTCTTGACGTCTCTTCTTTGTTCTACCCCCTGAACTCCTTTCATCTTTTTTGTGCGGCCACCAAATCATCTCTCGGAAGACCTACCCTGCAGTATCCTATTGCACCCTGCTCCTGCACAGGCAACTGTACTCAGTAATTGATAATAGATTATCAGTCTTGCTATGGGTACTGTTATGTTCATTTTGGTGTCTGTATGGTTGTTTGTGCTTATTGTAGGAACAGAGCAAGAGTTTTAAAGTGAATGTATACTGTTTTCTGTTACATTTATCAATGCACCATGTATCATTCTGCTATAGCTAAGTTTTACTTTCCCTTATTTTACACATAAGTGAGTACATAATTTGTTTTGACCAGTTGTGCTGTGGCATTAGTGTACTGTTTTGTTATATTTGTGAAGTGTCCACATTTAAAAAGTTATTTTAATTTATATTGAAATCCTTTAATTTTCTGTTGTGAAACCACATAAATACGGCAAATATCAATGACAGTCATATTCATTCCTTCTCTGTTGTAGTCCTGTTTTTTGACTGATGTATTTCAAATTCTTAGGAACATTGTTCCAGGAAACAGTGATCTAATAATATTATAATTTATGTAGTAAGAAGTCATGGTTGCTTATAAGCTGTAACTTTTTATTTGTGGATGACTGGTTTCAATCTACTGCAGAGAGAAATCTGATGATGATCTCTATAGTAGATCGAAAGCAGTCATCCACAAATGAAAAGTAACAACTTACATGTGATGACGACTGTTTACTAAATAAATTATGATATTTTTCACTTAATGGTTGGTTCAATTTTCGTGGTGTTGCCTTTTCTAAGAACTCAGTGGCAAAGAAAAGTGTTGAAAAACTTTATATTTATGCTTTTCCCTTACACTTACTTGATGAAGTGTTTTGGCTTGGTAATGTCAGGTATTATCAACAAAGGAACTCTTGCCTTAGTTTCAACAAAAATATCTTTATGATTACAAGATTCATTATTTAAAGGAGCTCATATGTCTTAAGAACATTGAGCAGTGTCTCTTTTGTCACGAACGTAAATCTTTGTAGCTGAATTACTGTCAGATAAATAATCTAAATGCTTGGTGTACATTCTCTAGTTGGTCCTTGAATGTTGCTCGTGTGAAAGCAGGTGTGTTTCTCTTTTCTGATGAAGGCTTTGCCCGAAAGGGTTATGTGCAACAGTCTTTTTGTTGTGCCTGGCTTTTACTCAACCAGTATTGTTTTACTTATTTTATGATGGTCCTATTACATCTGTTCCAAGTGTCTTCAGATGAGCATTAAAGCCAACTGGCTTTCTTTGTTAGCATCATATAAGACAGAAGTAGAGAAAATAGGATCCACTTATTCATTAGAAAATGCAAGGCTGTATATGGAAGAGGCAATACCCATGCAATGTGATGAATTTGCAATTCAGCCCACATCTCCCACTGAAATTAGGAAAATAATAAATTCACTCAAAAGTAAAAGCTCGCGTGGAATTGATGGCATTTCCAAGCAGGGCACTAAAAGCTTGTGCCCAACAGATAAGTAGGATCCTCGGTTGTATGCGTAGTAGCTCACTGAAATAGGGCATTTGTCCAGATAGACTGAAATATGCTATGGTTAAACCACTGCATAAAAAAGGGGATAGGTCTGCTGCGAACAACTACCACCCAATCTCAGTTCTGACATATTTATCCAAAATTCTTGAAAAAGTAGTGTATTCAAGAGTAGCATCATTTAAAAATGAAGTACTAACAAAATCCCAATTTGGTTTTCAGAAAGGCATTTTCAACAGAAAATGCTATGTATGCTTTCACTGATTAAATATTAAATGCTCTGAATAACCGAACATCACACTTTGGAATATTTTGTGATCTCTCAAAGGCTTTTGACTGTGTGAATCATGAAATCATTCTAGATTAGCTTAAGTATTGTGGTATGAGTGAGACAGTGCACAAATTGTTTAATTCATATTTAACTAGAAGAATGCAGAAGGTTGAAATTGACAGTACAGATAGTCTGAAAAAATCAGCAGAGTCCTCTAACAGGGCAGGTGTCTCACAGGGTCTTGGGTCCCTTATTGTTCTTAATATATATAATAGCTTGTCACTCTATATTCATGAAGAGGCAAAGCTTTTTTCTGATGATGCAAGTATTATAATCACATTCAACAAACAAGAATCAGCTGAGGAAATTGTAAATAATATCTTTGAGAAATTTATTTAGTGGTTCTCTGCAAATGGACCATCACTAAAGTTTGAGAAAGTACTGTACATGCAATTCTGTAAAGTAAATGGCATAACACCATTGATGATGAATATAATCTTTGAATGGAAGTCTGTTGCTAAAGCAGAATATTCAAAATGTCTCTGTGTGTGCATTGATGATAAATAGAATTGGAAGAATCACATTGATGATCTTCTGAGACTGTTAGGTTCAGCTTCTTATGCTATTGGGGCTATTGCAAATTTTGGTGATAAACATATCAGTAAATTAGCCTGCTATGCCTATTTTCTTTCACTGCTTTCACATGGCATCATATTGTGGAGTAATTCATTATTAAGAGGAAAAGTATATATTGCACAAAAGCGTGTAATCAGAATAATGGCTGGAACCCACCCAAGATCACCTTCTAGACATTTATTTAAGGAACTCATGATATTCGCAGTACCTCTGCAGTACATACATTCACTTATGAAAATTGTTATTACAACTCGTCCCAGTTCAAAAATAATAGTGAAGTGTAAGCTGCCACAAAAATCTTTGATCATTTGACAAATAGCATTAAAAGTCTAACAAAGAGATAGAGGGGCTGGCCAGTACTTACCTCAGCTCAGTACAGCCGATAGATACACATAAAACAGAACCGAAAATTTACGTTCCTAGCTTTCGGAACAAATGTTCCTTCATCGGGGAGATCTTTGGGTTCCCTCTGACAACCATGCCTCCATCCTTGCTACCCTCCCTATTTTCCTTTCCCTGTTGCTTCATAACCTGGGTTGTGAGTAACTGAATCTCCTTTCCCTTCTTCCCTTTCTTTCCCCTCTCTCCTCCCCGATGAAGGAACATTTGTTCCGAAAGCTAGGAACGTAAATTTTCAGTTCTGTTTTATGTGTTTTATGTGTATCTATCGGCTGTACTGAGCTGAGGTAAGTACTGGCCAGCCCCTCTATCTCTTTGTTAGTATTTGTTTCACATCTCATATGAGATTTTCCATTAATCATTTAGCATTAAAAGTCTGACAGATAGCCAACCAACATTTAAAAACAAATTAAAATAATTTCTGAATGACAACTCCTTCTACTCAATTGATAAACTTTTGGGCATGAAGTAGTAACTCTGTGTGTGTGTGTGTGTGTGTGTGTGTGTGTGTGTGTGTGTGTGTGTGTGTGTGTGTGTGTGTGTGTGCATACACACACACGCACACACATGCACACACACACACACACACACACACACCACACACACACACACAGAGGGAGCCCTACACTGAAGAGCCAAAGAAACTGGTACACCTGCCTAATATTGTGTATGGCCTCCACTAGCATGCAAAAGTGCTGTAACATGGCATGGCTTGGAATCAACTAATGTTTGAAATACTGATGGAGGGAACTGGCACCATGAATCCTGCAGGGCTGTCAATAAATCCATAAGAGTACGAGGGGGTGGAGATCTCTTGTGAACAGCATGTTGCAAGATGTCCCAGATACGCTCAATAATGTTCATGTCTGGGGAGTTTTGGTGGCTAACGGAAGTGTTTAAACTCAGTAGACTGTTCCTGGAGCCACTGTGTAGCAATTCTGCATGTGTGGGGTGTCGCATTGTCCTACTAGAATTACTCACGTGAGGCGTAAAGCTTTGCGTCGTGCAGTGATAAAGGGAACACAAGCGGGCCTTCAGCTCCAAAAGCCCTTATTGATGATGTTGAATGATTCTCTTCAGTCATCATTGGTCCCACTCTTGTAGGATCTTCTTCTGACCACAGCAATGTCAGAGTTTTGATGTTTTACTGGATTCCTGTTATCCACGGTACACTCATGATTTGGTCATATGAGAAAATCCCCACTTCATCACTACCTGAGAGATGCTGTGTCCCATCACTCATTCGCCGTCTGTAACACCATGTTCAAACTTATTTAAATCTTGGTAACCTGCCATTGTAGCAGCAGTGAACATCTAACAAAAGTGCCAGACTCTTGTTGTCTTATATAGGCATTGCTGACCACATCGCCATATTCTGCCTGTTTACATATTTCTGTATTTGAATACGCATGCCTGTACCAGTTTCTTTAGTGCTTCAGTGTCCCATGGATATAATGGAGTGCCTAGCAGAATATTAAAGTACTGGCTGCATATGTTAGCCCTGCATTTGTTATTTTTCCATTAAGAATGGTCAGTTTCCTGAACGATTAAAGTACTTAATAGTAAAGCCATTCTATAAAAAGGGAGAAAGGGATAATGTAAACAATTTTAGATCTATTTCTATGCCATCAATGTTTGCTAAAATTATTGAAAAGGCAGTTTATCTAAAGATAATTGATCATTTTATTTCACATAATTCGCTATCAAATGTGCAGTTGAATTTTAGAACTGATTTAACAACTGAAAATGCTATATTCTCTTTTCTCTGTGAGGTACTCGTTGGATTAAACAAAGGTTTTGAATGCTAGACATCTTTTTTGATTTAACTGAGGCATTTGATTGTGTTGGTCACAAGATATTGCTCCAGAATTGGACCATTATGGGATACGGGGAGTAGCTCACATTTGGTTCACCTCTTACTTTAACAACAGACAGCAAAAGGTCATTGTTCACTGTGTTGAGAATGTCTATGACAGGGGATCTAAGTAGGGCACGGTCAAGTGGGGGTAGCCCTAGGGATCAGTGCTGGGGCCACTCCTTTTACTTATTTATGTAAATGATATGCCCTCTATTATTACAGGTAATTTTAAAATATTTCTGTTTGCTGATGACACTAGCTTGGTAGTAAAGGATGTTGTGTGCAACATGGTTCTGTTTCAAGTAGTGCAGTTCATGACAAAGGTTCATGGCTTGTAGAAAATAAACTCATGCTAAATCACAGTAAGACCCAGTTTTTACAGTTTCTAACATACAATTCAACAAAACCTGACATTTTACTTTCACAGAATGGCCATATGATTAGTGAAACTGAACATTTCAAATTTCTAGGTGTTCAGATAGATAGTAAACTGTTGTGGGAAGCCCACGTTCAGGATCTTGTTCAAAGACTTAAGCTCCCATTTTTACTGTTTGAAAGATATCTGAAGTAAGTGATAGTTCAACACAAAAAGTTGTCTACTTTGATTGTTTTCATTTGTGTATGGTATTATGATTTGGGGTAACCCCACCCATTCTCAAAGGATATTTTTGGCTCAGAAACGGGCGGTTCGGGTAATAAGTGGTGTAAGTTTATGAACCTTTTGGTGATCCTTGTTCATTAGTCCGGGTATTCCGACATTGACCTCTCAATATACACACATCAAAAAGAAGTTTTGCATCACCTCGGTTCTGAGAGTTCCGGAACCTGTACAGAAAATTGCAATAGAGATCAATATAAGTATCATTTCCGCCCATTTTATTGCTCATAGAAACCACGCATTGCATGTTGTACCACAATACAGCAAGACCTTCAGAGGTGGTGGTCCAGACTGCTGTACACACCGTACCTGTAAAACCCAGTAGCACGTCCTCTTGCATTGATGAATACTTGTATGTGTTGTGGCATACTATCCACAAGTTCATCAAAGTACTGTTGGTTCAGATTGTCCCACTCCTCAATGATGATTTGTTGTAGATCCTTCAGAGTGGTTGGTGGGTCACGTCGTCCTTAAACAGCCCTTTTCAATCCATCCCAGGCATGTTTGATAGGATTCATATCTGGAGAACATGCTGGCCACTCTAGTTGAGGGATGTCATTATCCTGAAGGAAGTCGTTCACAAGATGTGCATGATGTGGGTGCGAATTGTTGTCCATGAAGATGAATGTCTTGCCAATATGCTGCCGATATGGTTGCACTATCAATCGGAAGGCGGCAGCGTATCGTACAGCTGTTACGGCACCTTCCATGACCAACCATCAGCATCGTACGTCGGCCCCACGTAATGCCACCCCAAAACATCAGAAAACCCCCACCTTGCTGCACTCACTGGACAGTGTGTCTAAGGCGTTCAGCCTGACTGGGTTGCCTACAAACACATCACCGATGATTCTCTGGTTGAAGGTATATGCGACATTCATTGGTGGAGAGATCGTGCTGCCAATCTTGAGTGGTCCATTCAGCATGGTGTAGGACCCATCTGTACTGCACTGCTTGGTGTCGTGGTTGCAAAGATGTACCTCACCATGGACGTCAGGAGTGAAGTTGCACATCATGCAGCCTATTGCACACAGTTTGAGTTATAACACGACGTCCTATGGGTGCACAAAAAGCATTATTCAACATGGTGGCATTGCTGTCAGGGTTCCTCTGAGCCATAATCTGTAGGTAGCGGTCATCCACTGCAGCAGTAGCCTAGGGCAGCCTGAGTGAGGCATGTCACCGACAGTTCCTGTCTCTCTGTATCTCCTTCATGTCCGAGCAACATCACTTTGGTTCCCTCTGAGATGCCTGGACACTTCCCTTGTTGAGAGCCCTTCCTGGCACAAAGTAACAATGCGGATGCAATTGAACTGCGGTATTGACTGTCTAGGCATGGTTGAACTACAGACAAGACGAGCCGTGTACCTCCTTCCTGATGGAATGACAGAAAGTGGTCGGCTGTCGTACCCTCTCCCCTTTATAGGTGCTGCTGCTCCTGCATGGTTGTTTACATCTTTGGGTGGGTGTAGTGTCCTCTCTAAACGGTCAATATACACAGTCAATGTCTTATCGTCAGGAGTTCTGGTAACCGGGGTGATGCAAAACCTTTTTTTTCATGTGTGTATATATTCTTTACTGTTGTTTCTTGTTAATGATATCAGCTTATTCCCAAGAATTGGCTGCTTTTACTCAGTTAATACTAGACAGAAATCCAATCTGCATGTGTATCGCACTTCCTTGACTCTTGTGCAGAAAGGTGTGCAGCGTACTGATGTTTTGAAAATACGTTTGTGGCTCAAGAAGTACATTACAATGAACTACCACAAGAATTCAAAAGTCTTAGCAGTAATCCACATGACTCCAAATCAAAACTGAAGAGTTTCCTCATGGATCACTCCTTCTATTCTGTTGAGGAGTTCCTTGAAAAATTAAGCTAATTCCTGTGTTATATTGTTGATTGCGTTTAAGTAAACTTATGGCTTGTCTCTCTTTGACTTCATAAACATTTATTTTATCTGTTATTACTTTTATGTTGTAATTTCATGTACTGATATGTTCCATGACTTTGGAGATTTGCTCTTCAATTTGGTCATGTGGAACTAGATGTGTAAAATAAATATATAAAATATATATAGTGTAGAGAAAACTTATGTTAAACTGATATGTTCCACATCATTACAAAATATTGTATTCTTGATCTATGGAACAGGTATTAATGTCATGTAATGTACTTCTTGAGCCACAAAAGTATTTTCTAAACATCTTGATCTGTGGCAGCTCAACCTCTGCCCACAATCCATGTACATTGGATGTAGCTAATTCCAGTCAGTGAGCATCTTAGTTGACAATCCTAGTTGTGCTTAATAGATTAGTGATCAGGTAACCTGGATAGCTGGTCAAGCATCCACGTGTGTGTGGAATATTCCTCAAAGCATTCTGACACAATTCCGAAGTGTTGTGGTGCACTGTTGTGTTGTAAAGCAAAGGATGCATATATGACACTACAGGTGAACAAACTGCTGCACACAAATGGGAAGTAGTGTTTGTTCATGAGATACAACGATAGACATATCACAGCCCCATTTCATCACAAATGAACATCCCCCACTTGAGAATACCTGTGCCACCTGTCTGAATGGTGTTGTTCTGGCAAGCACATTGCGTTGCTTCCTGCAGTTTTTTAAATAGATTGGTGCGTAAGTTGGTAGTGTTTTTCCATGAGTTTAATAAACATGACATATACATTTAACAGAGACTGTAGTCATCGATAATATATTCTCCTTCACTATTTACAACATTCCTCCAGAGCTAGGGTAACTTTTTGGTTTCATGGCTATAGAAATCATCTCGTTTTGAGATAAAAACCCGCATAGAGCCATGTTTGAAGTGCATTTTCATCTGGAAAGGAAGTTACTTGAAGGCTGTTCAGTAGAGAGTGGAAAGGTGAAAATCTGAGGGTGCAAGATTGGATGAGTAAGGGGGGTGAAGTTTGACTTCCTAACGAAAAGCGCGTATAGTGTTTTTTGTCAGTGTAGCAGAATGCAGGTGGGTATTATTGCCGCATGGCGTAACTTTTCTTAGTCTTTCTGCTCATTGTTCTTGGACTGCATCTGCAAGACATCTCGGTTGTTGACAGTAAGTGTCAGCAGTCTTGGTTATACTTCAGAGAAGCAATTTGTAGTACACCACACCATCACTGTTCCACCATATGCATAACATTATCTTTTGTGGATGCATGCAGGTCTTTGTACTGGGAGCTGCTGCTTTGTTTGAGTTCAGCCATTTGTTTCTTTTCCTTATGTTATCATTGTTGTTGTGGTCTTACAGACAACATTTCTTGTCATCAGTAACAATACAGGATAGAAATGAATGATGTTGTTCATGAGACAGTTGATGACAAGCAAGTAGCGGTCATGTATGACCGCCCACTGATTTTAATTATTTTGGCTAAGGGGATGCGGTACCCATAGACCCGAGTTTTGAAACTTCTACATTGCATGCAGATCTTGAATGATTGTGGAATGATCACAGTTCATCACATTTGCCATTTCTCAAATATACTGATGGGGATCTTTGTGGGTTCGTGTGTTGAAATGATCTTCATCAAACCTCGAAGGTCTTCCTGAATGTGGAGAGTCACTAATGTCGAAACGACCCTCCTTACCTCCTTAAAATGAGAAAACCATTTTCTTGCCTTGCTCCGTTCAGTGGCATTATACCCATACATGGTGCAAATGTTTCTGGTCCCCTCCACTGCTGTCACTCCTCTATTGAAATCAACCAGAAGAATATGGCAGAAATGTTTGGAATCCTCTACCTGGCACTCCACTTTCTAGCATTCACAGCTCCACCGACTATCTCCAAGTGATGGTCTTTTCTGTGGTTCGAGCATCCAATGACAGCTAGTAGAGGTATAGGTATACATGTGCATTGGTGAGTGATGTAGCCCATATTGAGAAGGCGATTCTGTATGGTACAGCTGCTCTGCAGTAGCAGCAGTAGTGGTAGTTGTCATCCCACATTGAATTGGCAAGTGATTTGCTGCTATTACAATCCACAATTCTTGCACACTGGAGCAATTTTTCTTGAATTCTCAGTACAACTGTGACAAGGAAGCATGTGAAAAGCCTGTTCCTGCATGGTCTTTGATATGGATTTTTGTAGCCACCTCAATAATAAAAGATGGTGGAGGTATCAGCTTCTAGAACATCAGGGAGAGAAGTAAAAGCTTTATATTTCTTTCTTTATTTTTCTTTTTCTTTTGCAGCTTAGTATATTTTGCTTTCCAGTTTGTGTGATATTGATTTACAAGTGACATGGCTCCATCTTTGAGCATGTGATAATCAGTGGAAATCTACAGCATATATCACCTGATGGCATGGGGACACAGTTAATTCTTTCAAGTTTCAATTGCACTGACAAAAAAAAAAAAGGCAACGCCAAAATATAATTATTGTAGAGTAATGAAATTTTGGAAATACATTTGTCTAGGTAACATATTTAACTGATTAACATTGCATGATGACAGGTTAATATAAGTGTGAGATAAGCCTTTACAAGAAATGGTGGTACGTTAATGACTGGTGTAACTGCGAAAATATTGAATGAAAGCATGCAAACATGCATGCATTGAGTTGCACTGGTGCCAGATGTTAGTTTGTGGGATGGAGTTCCATGCCTGTTGCATGTCATCAGTCAATAAAGGGACAGTTAATGTAGTTTGTGGATGGCACTGGAGTTTGTCAGATGATGTCCCATGTGTGCTCGATTGCAGACAGGTCCGATGTTCCAGCAGGCTAAGGCAACATGTCGACACTCTCTAATGCATGTTGCGTTACAACAGTGATATGTGAGCAAGTGTTATCCTGTTGGAAAACATTCCCTGGAATGCTGTTCCTGAACAGCAGCGCAACAGGTTAAATCACCAGACTGACGTACAGATTTGCGGGCAGGGTGTATGGGATAACCATGAAAGTGCTCCTGTTTTCAAAGAAAATTGCACCCCAGACCATAACTCAAGATGTAGGCTCAGTATATCTAGCATTTAGGCAGGTTGGTTGCAGGCCCTGAACTGGCCTCCTACTAACAAACATACGGCCATCACTGGCACTGAGACAGAACTAGCTGTTATCAGAAACACAGCAGACCTCAACCCTTCCATCCACTGAGCTCTTGGTTGAAAACAACTGAAGTCACAAATGGTGGTGATTTGGGGTTAGTGTAATGCACACCACGGAGTGTCTGTCTTGGAGCTATCCTTGAGGTAACCAATTTCTAACAGTTTGTTGTCACTGTGGTACCAACTGCTGCTCAAATTGCTGCTGCAGCGACAGTACAATGTTACAGAGCTGTATGCTGAGCATGATGGTCGCACCTCTTAGTAGTGCCCTGTGGTCGTCCGGAGTCTGATCATCTTCCAACCGTACGTTCTTGTGATCGCTGCTGCCAGCAGTTGTGTACTGTGGCTACGTTGCTGCCAAGTTTTACTGCAATATCACAAATGGAATATCAAGCTTCTCATAGCCCTATTACACAACCTCCTTCAAACTCAGTGTGGTGTTGATAATGGTGTCTTCGTCACTTTAAAGGCATTCTTGACTAACGTCAGCTCACCACATCCAATCTCAAAGGTAACTAACACTCGCGACCATTACAGCATATATAGTGGCATTAATATTGCCACCCTTATGCGACTCGTGTGAAATTTGAATAGACATCATGTTTCAGATGTAGAAACACATCTACCAACTTCGTTTATGCCGCACAACTCCTCCATGGTGTTTTGAGTTTTTATTCTTCAGTTCACATAGTATACTTTGCAAAAACAGACATAATGTCTTATGGGATAACAGCAATCAGTGATTTTATGTTATTTTAAATCCGTCTTGATTGCAAATTATTGCAATCAAGACGGATTTAAAATAACACATAGTATACATTTATTATTACTTGTTGATACAGGGATGAATTAGCAGTTTACTCATGTTATCAGCTGGTATGTGTTGTGAATGTATATCAATTCCTACATCCTTTTGCCTGAAGGTGTAACTAATTGGCTCTGAAATCAGTGGTATACAAACTGGTAAATAATAAATAGGGGTGAGTAGGTAAGGAGAAAAAAATTCTTCATAAAAATCTGATATGAATACTCCCATACGTTGTCCACTCACAATATGGCTACATTCGAATTCACTTATATCGTTTGTCTTGTTCTTCTTTAGGTCAACTGCTGCCAATGGGCACTGCAAGATCTGATAACGTCCCAGGCGTGATATTTGCCAAACTATAAAACTGGCGGACGCACCAGCTATGTCTAATTAAGTTGCTTATTAATGTATAGTGTTGTTTAACTATAATGAAGAGAGTGTAGGGACGTGATGGAAATAGTGAAACCTGGTGCCAGCACATGATCTGCTGGTAAGGAGTTGCAGCAAAGGATCTTTGCATTAGACACTGGGACATATTTGGAAATTAACCCAGGATCTTTGTGCACGGTATAGTGATTAGGAATGTACGCGAGCAGCTTGTTGGGTTAAAAGTTCTTCCACAAAAAGCACGCAAACAGGCTCTCTATAGATGTAGTGGCAGCTGACTAGCGCGCCTTTATAACCTTGAATGAGGCGGAGGGGTGGGGGTTCGGCAATACGGTAACTTCCTCATATACAGACGAAACATTATAACATCACTTTAAATCGTAAATGACGTCTCATTTGAGTTATGAGATACTGTATTGTCGGATGTTAAGTTGATGGTACACTTCCGAAAGGCGCTCATTCGCTGCCGATTAATGATGCAGAGATTGACATATCGGTACGCTTGTGTTGGGTGTATGATTTTCTGTAACAGCAAGTTTGCTACAAGCGGCAATAAGTGTGCAGGCGGTGTGTAACGTCGAAAGAGATTTGCGGTTGGAAAGGCGAGGTTATTGGATTTCGACAGACGCGGATCCACGTTTTCTGGGTCAAGGTCGCGAAAGCTGAGACGAGAGTGCTTCAGATCTATATGAGAGCTTGGTTTTGAAGCCGAGCGACATTGTCGGAACGTCGGCGAGTTAAGGTCGCTTCACACTTGACGAACGGAACGAAATTTCAAACCTTTCCACAGTGCATTTCAAACAGCGGCATTCACACAGGCCGTCAACTGAACGGGACGGAACGTCAGGGTCGTGGTTTCTCAGGAAGAAAGTTTTGACATTGAGGGTGGTGGGATGAACGGTGTATTCTGCTATGCAGTTTGCATAATACTCTGTGCTGACATCGGAATTGAGTCTTATTTTAACTGCACTCACGCATGTCTATCGTACTTTTGTCCCTTCGTAGTATTTATAATTTTGCTTTGTTTTTGTGACAGATCGCAAATTTCTATGACGCCTTGCATACTTTTTACGTTGAGTACTCTTGTTCAAGAGTCCTGGTATCGGAAAGCTAAAAACGATTTAGGTTCTACAAAAACTGAACAGATCTGACGCCTACACCCAGTATAAAGAAGAAAATACACTGAGGTGAAAAATCATGGGATAGCGATATGCACATATACAGCCGCGTACACATGATATGAAAGGGCAGTGCATTGACGGAGCTGTCGTTTGTACTCAAGTGATTCATGTTTCCATCGTGATTTTGGTCGCACGACCGGAATTGGCTGATTATGAATGCAGAATGGTAGTTAGAACTAGACGCCTGGAATATTCCATTTCAGAAATCTTTACACAATTCATTATTCCGAGGTCCACAGTGTCAAGAGTGTGCCGAGAATACAAAACTTCAGGCATTACCTCTCACCACAAACAACGCAGTGGCCGACGCGTTCACTTAACGACCAAAAGCAACTGTTTTTGCATACAGTTGGTAGTTTTAACAGACAAGCAATTCTGCGTGGGATAACCGCAGAAATCGGTGTGGAACGTACGACGTTAGTGGGCTATACAAGGGCGATGTACTTGAGAGCAATATTATGAAAATGGAAGAGAATGTAGATGAAGATGGAATTGGAGATACGATACTGCTTGAAGAGTTTGACAGAGTACTGAAAGACCTGAGTCGAAACAAGGCCCCGGGAGTAGACAAAATTCCATTAGAACTACTGACGGCCCTGGGAGAGCCAGTCCTGACAAAACTCTACCATCTGGTGAGTAAGATGTATGAGACAGGCGAAATATCCTCAGACCTTAAGAAGAATATAATAATTCCAATCCCAAAGAAAGCAGGTGCTGACAGATGCGAAAATTACCGAACAATCAGTTTAATAAGTCACGGATGCAAAATACTAACACGAATTCTTCACAGACGAATGGAAAAACTGGTAGAAGCCGACTTCGGGGACGATCAGTTTGGATTCCGTAGAAATATTGGAACACGTGAGGCAATGTTGACCCTACAACTTATCTTAGAAAATAGATTAAGGAAAGGCAAACCTACGCATTTAGCATTTGTGGACTTAGAGAAAGCTTTTGACAATGTTGACTGGAATACTCTCTTTCAGGGGTAAAGTACAGGGAGCAAAAGGCTATTTACAATTTGTACAGAACCCAGATGGCAGTTATAAAAGTCGAGGGACATGAAAGGGAAGCAGTGGTTGGGAAGGGAGTGAGACAGGGTCGTAGCCTCTCCCCAATGTTAGTCAATCTGTATATTGAGCAAGCAATGAAGGAAACAAAAGAAAAATTCAGAGTAGGTATTAAAATCCATGGAGAAGAAATAAAAACTTTGAGGTTCTCCGATGAAATTGTAATTCTGTCAGAGACAGCAAAGGACCTGGAAGAGCAGCCGAACGGAATGGACAGTGTCTTGAAAGGAGGATACAAGATGAACATCAACAACAGCAAAACGAGGATAATGGAATGTAGTCGAATTAAGTTGGGTGATGCTGAGGGAACTAGATTAGGAAATGAGACACTTAACGTAGTAAAGGAGTTTTGCTATTTGGGGAGCAAAATAACTGATGATGGTCGAAGTAGAGAGGATATAAAATGTAGACTGGCAATGGCAAGGAAAGCGTTTCTGAAGAAGAGAAATTTGTTAACATCGAGTATAGATTTAATTGTCAGGAAGTCGTTTCTGAAAGTATTTGTATAGAGCGTAGCCATGTATGGTATTGAAACATGGACGATAACTATTTTGGACAAGAAGAGAATAGAAGCTTTCGAAATGTGGTGCTACAGAAGAATGCTGAAGTTTAGATGGGTAGATCATATAACTAATGAGGAGGTATTGAATAGGATTGTGGAGAAGAGAAGTTTGTGGCACAACTTGACTAGAAGGAGGGATCGGTTGGTAGGACATGTTCTGAGGCATCAAGGGATCACCAATTTAGTATTGGAGGGCAGCGTGGAGGGTAAAAATCGTAGAGGGAGACCAAGAGATGAATTCACTAAACAGGTTCAGAAGGATGTAGGTTGCAGTAGGTACTGGGAGATGTAGAAGCTTGCACAGGATAGAGTAGCATGGAGAGCTGCATCAAACCAGTCTCTGGACTGAAGACCACAACAACAACAATGGGCTACGGCGACAGACGAGGGTAAGAACTGATGCTAGGGTTCGAGTGTGGGTCAGACTCCACGAAGCCATGGGCCAAAGCTGTCAACAAGGCACTGTGCAAAATGTTGGTGGCTCCCTAATGGAATGGACTGGTTCCTTTGGCCAACTGAAACGAGCATTGAATGGAAATGGCTGAGCCGTGTTTACATGGAGTGGGCTGGTTCCTTTAGCCAACTGAAACAATCATTGACTGGAAATGGTTATGTTCGACTACTTGGGAACCATTTGCAGCCAAAGAACAATTGAACTTTTAATGGATGACAATGCGCATGTCACCGGGCCACAAATGTTCGTGTTTGCCTTGAGGAACTTCCTGGACACTTCGAGCGAATGATTTGGCCACTTAGGTCGCCCGACATCAGTCGCATCGAACATTTATAGGACATAATCGAGGGGTCAGGTCGTGCCCAAAATCTTGCAGTGGCATCACCTTCACAATTAAAGATGGCTACAGAGGCAGCGTGGCTCATTATTTCTCCAGGGCACTTCCAACGACTTCTTGAATCCATGCTTCGTCGCGTTGCTGCACTATGCCGGCCAAAAGCAGGCCTGACGCGATATTGAGAGGTATGCCGTGACTTTTGTCACAGCAGTGTAAATCGATGAAGCAATTTTCTTTGAACAACCTTTTGTTAAGTGAAAAGGTCAGCTCGGTTCAAGGAGAAAAATAAAGTTACTTCCGACAATAACTGCTACGTAGGGCGGGGAGGGGTGGGGGGACACAATGGATCCGGCAAACAGGCTACATGTGGTCATGTATGTTTAATAACGAGGAAAATTATAACAACAAAGTTATTTTTTCCGCAAAAGGTTGCGCGTCAGTTGTTTGCATAGTGGTGCAGGACAGTTCTCAGTTGTTCAGTTACTGTTGCGAATGTTCGTTCCCCATGCAGCTTGAAACGCCATATCTACGTGCAGCAATCGCACCTGGATATCTGATGATCGGTACATTCCGAAAGGCACCGTATTAGCAATAAAGTCATTCCTTGTCTGATGTCTGACTTTTCCGCCTGCGACCCGGCCAGCCTAAATATAGAACTACTAATTGTAATAAAGGTCGATTACCCCCTACATGACATTGACACCTTTCTATTACTCTCGAGGATGTTTTAATTTTAAGTTTTAAACCGGATAACAAGTGATAAAAGAAACAAGCTTTCATGGGATATAACGTCCGACCCGATAGCTGAGTGGTCAGCGTGACAGATTGCCGTCGTACGGGCCCGGGTTCGATTCCTGGCTGGTTCTGGGATTTTCTCCGCTCAGGGACTTGGTGTTGTGTTGTCTTCATCATCATTTCATCCTCTTCATCATCATTTCATCCTCATCCGGCACGCAGGTCGCCCAATGTGGCGTCGAATGTAATAAGACCTGCACCAAGGCGGGCCGGACTAACCCCGTAAGGGGCCTCCCGGCCAATGACGCCAAACGCTCATTTCCATTTCATGGGATATAATTACAAAATAAATTTTCACATTTTTTCCTTTATTTCGCAAATTTCATAACTCTGTCACCTGGAAGTACCGTACAGGTTTTAATGAGTGAGTTTACGTGTATCAAATATGTGACATAAATGGTCGTATCTTTTTGATAGTATTGACTTAGAAGCTTCAATTTTATAGACCTCCAACGACCGTAGATCTTAGCATGTGACATAAATTTCAACATTTTACTTCTACCCATTCCTGAGAAAAAGAGCTCTTGACAGTCGGACTGACTGACAGACAGACGACAACAAGGTAATTATATACGGGTTCCGTTTTTACCGATTTAGGGACGGAACCCTAAAAATAGGAAAAAACCATCACTTGACAACACCGCTTCGGCAGGTAATTGAGGGAAGCACGATTTCATTTTGGAAGAAGCAGCTACCATTTCAACACAATGCAAAGTCCGCAGCTCGCAGTGTGGATGTTAGTGCCTCTGCCTCTAGATCGTGGGGTCCCGGGTTCGATTCCCAGCTGGGTCGGAGATTTTCTTCGCTCAGAGGTTAGGTGTGCATTGTTCTAACCACTTTATTTCATCTTCATTGACGCACGAGTCACCTAAGCGTCAAATTGAAAAACTTTCACCAGACGGCCGAATATCCCCAGACGAGGTGGGGTCAATAGTGCTATACGATCATTTGATATCATACCACCTAAAAGAGATAGAGCATTTAACATCTGTTGTTGCATGTAAACTGCGTGGCTTGCGTTATAAATTACTACCACGTTCGACTTATGGCGCCCGGTGACTTTTTTTAAAATGCTTAAGCCTGAAGAAAAGGTTTACCGTTTAATTCTTGTAAATATCTGCTCGGATGAGGTCATCGTCGAGACGGACGACACATCGTATGTGGAAATTGATGCTGAATTTACTATAACAATAAGCTTAATTCATTCTCAGTGACACAGTTTACTTCGCGTATTTTCGTTCAATTCTGTTTAGTTGTGCCGTATTTTGGAATAACTCTGCGCACCCACAAAGAATGTTTTTGGCACGAGAAAGGGCTTTCAGTGCGATTCTCAGTTTCCGTTCATCAGCTTCATATAGCTGTTATCAAGTGCCTCGGAATTCTATCTTCAGTCACTGTACACACACTAGCTCATGGGATTTATGATAAATAACATGGATTAATTGAAAAATACGTAGGGAATCCAATGGCACCATCGTGGCTTTGCTTTGGAATTATTTCCACTCCCTTAACCAACTCGCTTGTTTCATGCTCAGATTTAAGTTAGCACCCTTGATCATTGTTGCGTACCGTCCAGGAGCTGCCACTTGTACTCAGATGATTCAGGTATAAAGGTCTCCGACGCGATTTTGGCTGCACAACTGGAATGAACAGACTTTGAGCGCGGAATGGGAGTTGGAGCTAGCCGCATGGGAGATTCAGTTTCGGAAATCGTTAGGGAATTCAATATTCCAAGATCTACAGTATCAAGAATGTGCCGAGAATGCTAAATTTCAGGTATTACTTCTCACGACAGACAACGTAGTGGCCCCGACGGCCTTCACTTAACGACCGAGAGCGAAGAAGGCGTTTGTGGTGGGTTGTCAGTGTGAACAGACAAGCAACACCGCGTGAAATAACCACAGAAATCAATGTCAGGCATACCATGAACGTATCGTTAGGACAGTGTGGCGAAATTTGACGTTAATGGACTGTAGTAGCAGACGGCCGACGCGAGTGCCCAAAATGACATCGCCTGCGGCGACTGTTTAGGGCTCGTGACATATCGGTTGGACCCTATACGGCTGGAAAATCGTGGCCTGGTCAGATGAGTCCTGATTTCAGTTGGCAGCAGTTGCTGCATCTTTTCTTCACAAGTAAGTGTACACTAGAGATTTAACTTCGAGTTTGACCGTCTTTAAATACGCTGTGGTTAAGAGAAAAATAAGAGATACCACATTTCTTTATACGTACTCATACAGTCGTTAAGCTGGCGAAACACAACCTTAAAAATTTCTCATATTTCTGAATGAATTCCGTTGAAAAGATAACAGATGTAAAAAAAAAACTTTAAATAAGTTCTATGCTTTTTAATGTATGTTACAACAGTACACCCATATTTACTGAAAAAGTCATTTTTTTTCGAAACCCACTTTCCCCCATATTTTGTTTTTCATTTCGATATTTGACTAATAGAAAAACGTACAACACCGTTAATATCATATACAGTCATATACATATGATAAAATGATATTTCGAAGGCACATTTGTTGAAACACAGTAGATATATCTCTATATCACTGCACGAGTGCCTGATATGTGTCCACTTCAGTACCAGTTGTCATATTGCGTTATTTAATAAGTCTTATCCATATAAATGTGTTCTAAATGTTTATTCTACATATATTGAGTTGTTGAGTTGTGTGTATATTTTCTTTAAATTTTATGAAATATAAAATATCTTTGCTGTATTTGCGTTTTCTTTTTACATTTGGTGTATTTTTTGTTTTTAAGTTGTAAAATTTTCAGATTTAAGTATACTATATTTGAAATTATTTGTACATTATTGTTGTAACATTACTTTAAATCGGTACACTAATGAGGAAGCGTAAAATTGTTCGGGCCAAAAAAGTACTTACTGATTTTTTACAAAGAGGTAACATAGCTCGATGAAACTTGCACCATACATAGAAAGTACTACTACAGCATAGTACAGAAAGTTAATAAAAGAAATACGCAATGAGACGAACAGAGGTGACACTTTTAATTAAAGACAGTAATTACACTGAATGCACTGCGATGTACAATAGTCTCCTGGACATTACAAAAGGTGGGACGTAGTTCTTAACAGGGTGTGTCGCACTATGCATGCTGTGCAAACTGCTCCCATGCCGACCACAAGTTTGGTTAGGACTTCTTGTGCCAGGGCATTCAGTTCCTCCACCAGCGCTGTTGACATTTGCTGGATGGTCGTTGGTGTATACGTACGTGCTGCGAAAACAAGCAGGTCAGCCCGTCTGCCGGATACCCTCTCATTCCAAGAGCTTTACCACCTGCGCTATTCGTGCATTGTACGAGGGGGTACGAAAAAAAGGAATTATTTTTTAAAAGCTATATATTTTCAAATTATTTACAAAACAACCTTATCCCCTTCAAAATACTCTCCATTACGTCTAGTGCATGTGTCCTCACCCCCCCCCCCCCCCCCTATGCTTCCACTGTTCGAAACTTGTTTTGGATATTTTTAGATATAATTAGAAATAACTGACAGCTCCTACCTCGTTTTTTTAATCTTCGATGTTGTCAAATGCGTGTTTTTCCATGCCTCTTTTTGTACTTCGAAATAAGAAAAATTCCCACGGAACCAGTTTAGGCGAGTAAGGCGCGTGAGGCAGCGGAACGGGTGAAGTTCAATGATGTGGAGGTGAGTACGCCCAAGCATCATACTACATCTACATCCACACACTGCAAGCCAGCGTACGATGCGTGGTGGTGTACCATTAGAGTGGCAGTCACAAAATTAGACGCCTCAAGGTCACATTTGCTGCTTGCAGTCCACAGGCGCTTATACCTATGATTCGCCCACTTCATATCTTTGTTGCCGCAGTGTTAACAGTGCAATAGTTCAGTTTTAGGGAAGGTAAAGGCACCAGAGAAGCAACTCTGACGTTGCGGTTGATAACGAAGGCAAGACTAAAGAACAGTCAAGATAGGTTCATAGGATTTGTCGACCTGGAAAAGCATTCGTCGTCGTAAAATGGCGCAAGATCTTGGACATTTTGAGAAAAACAGAGATAAGCTGTAGGGAGAGACAGGTGCAATATGTAATGTACAGAGCCAAGAGGGAATAAGAAGAGTGGACGACGAAGAACGAAGTGCTCGGATTAAGAAAGGTGTAACACAGAGATGTAGTCTTTCGCCCCCTACTATTTAGTCATTGCACCGAAGAAGCAATGATGGAAATAAAAGAAAGGTTCAGGAGTGGAATTAAAATTCAAGGTGAAAGGATATCAATAATTCGTTTCGCTGATGACATTACTATACTGAGTGAAAGTGAAGAAGAATCACAGGATCTGCTGAATGGAATGAACAGCCTTATGAGTACATCATGACTGATGGCCACGAAGTAGATGAAGTTAAGGAATTCTGCTACCTAGGCAGAAAAATAACCAATGACGGATGGAGTAAGGAGGTCATCAAAAACAGACTAGCACTGGGAAAAAGAGCATTCCTGGCCAAGAGAAGTCTACTAGTCTCAAACAAGAGCTATAATTTGAGGAATAAATTCCTGAGAATGTACGTCTAGAGCACAGCATTATACGGATGTGAAACATGGACTGCTGGAAAACTAGAACAGAGTAGACTCGAAGCATTTGAGATTTGGTCCTACAGAGGAATGTTGAAAGGTAGGTGGACTACTGATGAGGTAAGAAATGAGGAGGTTCTTCGCAGAATAGGAGAGGAAAGGAATGTGTGGAAAATAGTGACAAGGAGGATGATAGGACATCTGGTAAGATATCAGGGAATGACTTCCATGGTACTAGAGGGAGCTGTAGATGGCAAAAACTGTAGAGGAAGAGACATCCAGCAAGTAATTGAGGACGTAGGTTTCAAGTGGTACTCTGAGATGAAAGTTTGGCGCATAGGAGAAATTCGTAGCGGCCCGCATCAAACCAGTCAGAAGACTGGTGACGCAAGAAGTTCCGCGCCAGCTGAATGTTCAGTGCTCCCGTGTTATACCGTGTTTTCATGTGTGGTTTCACTCTTCCGTGGAACGGTGCATTGGCGTGTGTTTGACAGTGTGCGAAATGCTGAAGCAAGAGCCTACGTGTAGTGTTACTCCAGTAAGTCTACGTAAAGGACAAAATGATGGGGAAAAAAATCTAAATTTGTCGACTCGAATTTATCGAAGTTTTTCACTGTCTGGCTAATGGTGAAGAAACCAGGAGTAATATAAATTTAGCGCAAGTTCGTAAAATGACAACAAAGCATTATGGTTTATGAGGAATAGACTGTATTTCATAAGAGTGCAGTAGCATCGGCAGGATCTCTAGAGCTGAACGTGTGTTTTGATCCTACAAGAAAGGGATATAAGTGAAGATGGAAATCTATGGAACTCGACCATTTTGAATAAAAAAATGTTCATGTGTAGAATTGTACTTAAGTACTGCGACAGATGAGAGTATCTGATAGGTAAAAAATATACAACGTGATCTCATAAAAAAATTAATTATTCTGGCTTAGAGACCTCAGTTGTTTGTCTTCTCCGGTCTTATGGTTTTTCATTCAGAAAGTGTAATGTTGGACGAAAGTTTTTAATGGAATGCTGAGACACTGCAGCATTTAGAACAAAGTTTTTGTACAATGGACTTATTGCGTGCTGAGGACAATAGTCTTTTATACTTCGATAAAACTTGGGTAGCACAAAACTATATATTTACAAATATGTATTGCACGATTTCAACGGAGTTAGTGGCCTGAAAACATATAGTTAATTTTGTGTAGTTTATATCGGCAATATGGATGATTGATGCGGTGACGAAGTGTCAGTACGAGCAGCAAATAAAAATTTTTCGGCCGTCGGAACAAAAATCCTGCGTCGGGAAAAGTACTCGCTCGCTGCCGCGCATGGACTCTCTCGCAGAAGAAAAATAGCATTCGTAGGTAACACGATACAATAATGATGTCTTGGATGTTACCAAAATTAATTCTATAGTTTTTAACAACTTTTCCGCTGGAAGTTTCTACGAATTCCAACAGAACGCAAATTCATCAGCGATGACATTTTTTACTACACAGATGGAACAGTTTCACACCTCTTACGGTTTTTTTTTATCGCTGGATGGTCTTATGTTTTTCATATAAAATATGTATCATTTGAATTTATGAACATTCAGAATTTTAATGTTTTTTTTCTGTCCACTATGTCAGTACTTCTGATTTATCAACATGTTGAAGTAAAAAATTATTTTTCTCACAAATTTCTTGTAACGTTAGTTTTTATTTTTTTCGTAGCAGCTGGCAAGAATTTTCTTTTGGGGAAGTACTCCATCATATTCTAGAATTAGAAACAGAGATGTCTAATATGTTTTTCTGAATTTTTACTAACATTTGAAATTATCACTAACTGAAAATGTTGTAAGATGGCGAGATGACCTTTAGTAGACTACTGTCGTGGCGACCGCTATGGCCATTTCATTTCTTGTTCCACTCGCAAATAGGACAAGAGGGAGGGGGGTCTGCCCAAGGGCTCCACACTAACCCTAATTTCTCGCGTCTTATCTACGTGATCCTTGTGCGAGATGTACGTTGGCGGCAGTAGAATAGTTCTGCAGCTGGTCTCAAAAGTCGGGTCATCGTTTTCCCTCCAGGGGTTCCCGGTCGATCTCACGAAGCATCTCAGTAATACTTGTGTGATGATCGAACCTAGCAGCGTGCCTTCGAATTGCTTCGATATCTTCCTGTAACTCGACATGGTTGCGACACAAACACTCGAATGGTACTCATGAATGGGTCGCATTAGTGTTCTATATACCATCTCCTTCGTACATGGGCTCCACCTTCCCAAAATTCTCCCAATAAAACGATCTCAAGCCTTCCTTACTACCACTCGAAATGCTTATTCAATTTCATATTGCCTTGCAGCTTTACATCTACATATTTAATCGATGTGACTGCCAAGTTGCACCCTACTAATGCTGTATTCGAATGTTACAGGATTGTTTTCCCTTCTCATCCCCGTTAACGTAAATCTGTCTACATTTATAGAAAACTGCCATTCATCACACAAACTAGAAGTCTACGTCATCCTGTATCATCCTGCAGTCACTCAATGACCACACCTTCCCGTACACTACAGCGTTATGAGCAAACAGCTGTAAATTGCTGCTCACCCTGTCCATCAGATCATTTATGTTTATAGAGAATAAGAGCAGTCATATCACACTTCCCTAGGGCATTTCTTACAATACCCGTGTCTCTAACAGTCGCTATCGAGGGCAACATACTGGCTTCTGTTACATAAGATGTCTTCGAGCTACTTACATGTCTATGGACTTAAACCGTTTGCTTGGACCTGTTTGCAGTTGTGCGCGATGTAAACTACTTTCCGGAAGTCTGGGAATATTGTAACTGCAGTGTGCCCTCGATCCATGGTTTATGGTAGATTATGTGAGAAAAAGGTGGGAATTTAAGGAGATCGGACCTGGATAAACTGACTAAACCAGAGGTTGTACAGAGTTTCAGGGAGAGTATAAGGGAACAATTGACAGGAATGGGGGAAAGAAATACAGTAAAAGAAGAATGGGTAGCTTTGAGAGATGAAGTAGTGAAGGCAGCAGAGGACTTAGTAGGTAAAAAGGCGAGGGCTAGTAGAAATCCTTGGGTAACAGAAGAAATATTGAATTTAATTGATGAAAGGAGAAAATATAAAAATGCAGTAAATGAAGCAGGCAAAAAGGAATACAAACGTCTGAAAAATGAGATCGACAGAAGTGCAAAATGGCTAAGCAGGGATGGATAGAGAACAAATGTAAGGATGTTGAGGCTTACCTCACTAGGGGTAAGATAGATACTGTCTACTGCCTACAGGAAAATTAAAGAGACCTTTGGAGAAAAGAGAACCACTTGTATGAATATCAAGAGCTCAGTTGGAAACCCAGTTCTAAGCACAGAAGGGAAAGCAGAAAGGTGGAGGGAGTATATAGAGGGTCTATACAAGGGCAATATACTTGAGGACAATATTATGGAAATGGCAGAGGATGTAGATGAAGATGAAATGGGAGATACGATACTGCGTGAAGAGTTTGACAGAGCACTGAAAGATCTGAGTCGAAACAAGGCCCCGGGAGTAGACAACATTCCATTAGAACTACTGACGCCCTTGGGAGAGCCAGTCCTGACAAAACTCTATCATCTGGTGAGCAAGATGTATGAGACAGGCGAAATACCCTCAGACTTCAAGAAGAATATAATAATTCCAATCCCAAAGAAAGCAGGCGTTGACAGATGTGAAAATTACCGAACTATCAGTTTAATAAGTCACAGCTGCAAAATACTAACACGAATTCTTTACAGACGAATGGAAAAACTGGTAGAAGTTGACCTCGGGAAAGATCAGTTTGGATTCTGTAGAAACTTAGGAACATATGAGGCAATACTGAGTCTACAACTGATCTTAGAAGATATATTAAGAAAAGACAAACCTACCTTTCTAGTATTTGTAGACTTAGAGAAGGCTTTTGACAAAGTTGACTGGAATACTCTCTTTCAAATTCTGAAGGTAGCAGGGGTAAAATACAGGGAGCGAAAGGCTATTTACAATTTGTACAGAAACCAGATGGCAGTTATAAGAGTTGAGGGGAATGAAAGGGAAGCAGTAGTTGGGAAGGGAGTGAGACAGGTCTGTAGCCTATCCCCGATGTTATTCAATCTGTATATTGAGCAAGCAGTGAAGGAAACAAAAGAAAAATTCGGAGTAGGTATTAAAATCAATGGAGAAGAAATAAAAACTTTGAGGTTCGCCGATGACATTGTAATTCTGTCAGAGACAGCAAAGGACTTGGAAGAGCAGTTGAACGGAATGGACAGTGTCATGAAAGGAGGGTATAAGATGAACACCAACAAAAGCAAAACGAGGATAATGGAACGTAGTCGAATTAAGTCGGGTGATGCTGAGGGAATTAGATTAGGAAATGAGACACTTAAAGTAGTAAATGAGTTTTGCTATTTGGGGAGCAAAATAACTGATGATGGTCGAAGTGAGAGGATATAAAATGTAGACTGGCAATGACAAGGAAAACGTTTCTGAAGAAGAGAAATTTGTTAACATCGAGTATAGATTTAAGTGTCAGGAAGTCGTTTCTGATAGTATTTGTATGGAGTGTAGCCATGTATGGAAGTGAAACATGGACGATAACTAGTTTGGACAAGAAGAGAATAGAAGCTTTCGAAATGTGGTGCTACAGAAGAATGCTGAAGTTTAGATGGGTAGATCGTATAACAAATGAGGAGGTATTGAATAGGATTGTGGAGAAGTTTGTGGCACAACTTGACTAGAAGGAGGGATCGGTTGGTAGGACATGTTCTGAGGCATCAAGGGATCACCAATTTAGTATTGGAGGGCAGCGTGGAGGGTAAAAATCGTAGAGGGAGACCAAGAGATGAATACACTAAACAGGTTCAGAAGGATGTAGGTTGCAGTAGGTACTGAGAGATGAAGCTAGCACAGGATAGAGTAGCATGGAGAGCTGCATCAAACCAGTCTCCGGACTGAAGACCACAACGACATGTGAGAAAAGGGCAAACTGAGTTTCACACGGTCAGTACTTCCTAAATCTGTGCTAATTTGTGAATAGAAGCTTTCCTGTCTCAAGGAAATTTGTTATGTGACTCCCTACACCATAACACCTGTTCAACCAAAACGGTCAGGTTCGACAATTTCCCAGGTTGCATCACGTGTTCCCACCTCTCAATATCGGAGGATACGCCCACAGTCACTTCTCCGACTGAATCTGTACTTTTCCGTCAAGAGCAGGTGACCCTACTCTTCATTGTTTCGGCGTCTGTGTTCTTGACGTCATTGTAATCCGTGCCGCCCATGTGCATGTGTTAACGAACCACCACGTACTAGTCGTCGGGCAAAGATACCACCCCCATGCAGTAGCTGCCCAGTGTGGAGTGGGTGATCATATGGCTTGCAGTTGGGTTACATGTATTTTCAGTTGCACCCGCTGTTTGCCGTCAGTCTATTCTTACTTGTTGCACAATGTAGCGGACATCTGCAGCTGTCAACCACTTCCTCTCTTTCGGGCAGCAGTGCCTGTAGTTCGTCTCGCTCCCCACGCACATGAAAAAAATGGTGTGACCAGTACATAACTCCTGGGCTACACACTTCGTTCTTCTCGTAGTTTCCGAATGATTCTTCCCCACGTGAAGCCATACAGCTGTTGTCTTTGGGCCACGTTGTAATGAAGAACACCACCACAATGCTCGCTGGTTGACACACGCTATCTTTTCTCGTTCTTTCAACTGCCTCATCTTGCGGTGCCAACTCCATGCACGCTCCTAGACGTTAGGACGATTTCACAGTTTGGTATAGTACAAGTAGACCTAACATTCATTAAAGGTTGTGATAAGTCCGATCAGAAATACAGCAGTGTGCGTTGCTGTTAATGGTAATGTTGTTTTTGAAGTTAATGCCATTCTTCTTGCAGCGCTGCTTTCAGTGAAGTATAAACGTTGGAGAGGACTGCGACCACCACGCTTCCCGAGAACGTCCCAAACATGCTGCGTGAGCTTCAAGTCAGCAGGAAAAACTGATCACGTCGTGCATAGAGCTGTTTGCTGTCGCAGATATTCGTCCACAAAACGAGCCCTGAATACTTGGACGTTTGCGACTTGTAGGACGAAATCAACAACTTTTACATCAAAATAAGGACGTGCGCAATCATCTAGGGCGTTATCTCTATAGCACCAAGTTGACACAGTCCGACGTGCAATGACATGGTGGTACGGATGTTTGATGCATGATGAAGGCTCCGACTGAACGCCGAGTCAGAGAACGTCTGTTGCCAGGTTGCAAAGTAGGCCTTGGCTCGTCCGAGGACAGTTCGAGCCCCTCCATTGGTGTGAAATACACGTCGGCGCATGGTGGTCCCAAAGACTGAAAATCTGGCCAGTCTGGAAGTCATCGATCACGAATCAGCAGTTAAACAATTCACATCTGAAAATAAGTAATTATATAAAAATTTTTGTATGTTCTGGAAGTTAATGAATGTAAATTTTTACTAAAGATTGAAATTTTTTGTGGTAAGTTCCTGTGGGACCAAACTGCTGAGGTCAGCGATCCCTAGGGTTACACAGTACCTCATCTAACTTAAACTAACATACGCTGAGGACAACACACACATCCATGTACGAGGGAGGATTCGAACCTTCGACGGTGGGAGCCGCGCGAACTGTGGAAAGGCGCCTCAGAACGCGCGGCACTAAAGGTTGAACAAAAGCTGATCATCTAAATATTTTTCCTTGAAAAACACCTGTTTGTGTCAAGTTAATTTTATTGTTTTAGAGATGTATATGTTACCGTGAAAGACCGAATCTGGAGATTGTCGTGATTCATATAGTCGCAGACAACCTGGGGTATATCTCATGAATTTTCCTGAGAGTGAAAAGGGGCATGGCTCCCCTCCATCGTTAAAAACAATTTCAATATGTTATCTATATTTGACATGCAGCAATGTAGGCCATAAAATACATCAGACGTAAAGTGGCAAGCGACTAGCCGCGCTGGATTAGCCGAGCGGTCTGGAGCGCTGCAGTCATTGACTGTGCGGCTGGTCCCGGCGGAGGTTCGAGTCCTCCCACGGACATGGGTGTGTGTGTTTGTCCTTAAGATAGTTTAGGTAAGGTAGTGTGTAAGCTTAGGGACTGACGACCTTAGCAGTTAAGTCCCATAAGATTTCACACACATTTGAACATTTGAAGAATTATTTGCGAAATACCCTTAGTTTCACTTACACCAACAAATGTCGACATTCACGATGCACTGAATATGAAAGTTGAATAAAAATATTATTATTACGTTTTTAAATCATAATTTATGTTATGATATTTGTTGAAACAGGAGAAAGTTGTTGGACTTAAAAGGCAGTACATTCTTCTGGAATTAACAGTAGCTGCTACTCAGCGACATTTCCTGAGAAGTCTCATCTACGGAAAGTAACCTTTCTTTACGGTTACCTTTTTGTTTGCTAAATTATAAAAATCGGAAACTACTATTCCAACTACAACTACCACACTTTTTATAGAAATAAACTCGTATTGTTCATTCAGGACTTTATATGCAGACATGGTGAGCTCCTCTTCAGTATGGCCAGTGCCAAATTTTCCTTCAAAAGTATTAACAATTTCTTTCAGATATTGCCGGCCGCTGGTGGCCGAGCGGTTCTAGGCGCTTCAGTCTGGAACCGCGCGACCGCTACGGTCACAGGTTCGAATCCTGCCTCGGGCATGGCTGTGTGTGATGTTCTTAGGTTAGTTAGGTTTAAGTAGTTCTAAGTTCAAGGGGACTGATGACCTGAGATGTTAAGTCCCATAGTGCTTAGAGCCATTTTGAACCAGATTAAAAAAAAAAAAAAAAGTCTTTCAGGTATTCTTCAGTTTCAATATTTGCGATTTGTTTGCGAGACGAAGATAACGATCCTGTTCCTCTTTTTGGTTTAACGCCAAATGTGGCTTCATAAAGACTCCGACATTTTGCTTCATGATATGTTGTCTTTTTGGCAACCTGAACAGAGAACAAACCATCTGATCATGTGGTTCCGTAAACTTTCCCGGCGTAGTAATTGCTGATAATCATGTCGAGTTTCTAGCCGTAACATAAAGTCATCTTGATACAGTATTTCGGCGGTCCACCTGCCCCCCATCTTCAGGTGAGTAAGTCATCGAGTTAGTACTCGCCGGATCGCTTCCGATATGAATATCATCTCACCATGTATTTGTATCGGCATCATTCATCCATGCAATTAACATATTATTTATATTCTGATTGATGCCTTCAACCGAACCATCTGACATTTCCATTAAATTTCGGGCGTGCAGGCGCGTAAATAAAATTTCCTCCACTGATAATTCGGCCGCGTATCGTCCGACCATCCTCAGAGTGAGTCCCAAGACTGACGACAATATTTTTTTTTTTTTTTTTTTTTTTTTTTTTTTCCCACCCCTGATGGGGATGGGCGGGCTGTTTGAGGGCTTGCATTGCCCTTTTCAGCCATTTGCTGTACATAACTCGTACATTCATTTATTTATTAATTCAATATTTCTTGCAAAAGTGCATTTGATCATATTGAGTATACAAAGATATACACTCCTGGAAATTGAAATAAGAACACCGTGAATTCATTGTCCCAGGAAGGGGAAACTTTATTGACACATTCCTGGGGTCAGATACATCACATGATCACACTGACAGAACCACAGGCACATAGACGCAGGCAACAGAGCATGCACAATGTCGGCACTAGTACAGTGTATATCCACCTTTCGCAGCAATGCAGGCTGCTATTCTCCCATGGAGACGATCGTAGAGATGCTGGATGTAGTCCTGTGGAACGGCTTGCCATGCCATTTCCACCTGGCGCCTCAGTTGGACCAGCGTTCGTGCTGGACGTGCAGACCGCGTGAGACGACGCTTCATCCAGTCCCAAACATGCTCAATGGGGGACAGATCCGGAGATCTTGCTGGCCAGGGTAGTTGACTTACACCTTCTAGAGCACGTTGGGTGGCACGGGATACATGCGGACGTGCATTGTCCTGTTGGAACAGCAAGTTCCCTTGCCGGTCTAGGAATGGTAGAACGATGGGTTCGATGACGGTTTGGATGTACCGTGCACTATTCAGTGTCCCCTCGACGATCACCAGTGGTGTACGGCCAGTGTAGGAGATCGCTCCCCACACCATGATGCCGGGTGTTGGCTCTGTGTGCCTCGGTCGTATGCAGTCCTGATTGTGGCGCTCACCTGCACGGCGCCAAACACGCATACGACCATCATTGGCACCAAGGCAGAAGCGACTCTCATCGCTGAAGACGACACGTCTCCATTCGTCCCTCCATTCACGCCTGTCGCGACACCACTGGAGGCGGGCTGCACGATGTTGGGGCGTGAGCGGAAGACGGCCTAACGGTGTGCGGGACCGTAGCCCAGCTTCATGGAGACGGTTGCGAATGGTCCTCGCCGATACCCCAGGAGCAACAGTGTCCCTAATTTGCTGGGAAGTGGCGGTGGGGTCCCCTACGGCACTGCGTAGGATCCTACGGTCTTGGCGTGCATCCGTGCCTCGCTGCGGTCCGGTCCCAGGTCGACGGGCACGTGCACCTTCCGCCGACCACTGGCGACAACATCGATGTACTGTGGAGACCTCACGCCCCACGTGTTGAGCAATTCGGCGGTACGTCCACCCGGCCTCCCGCATGCCCACTATACGCCCTCGCTCAAAGTCCGTCAACTGCACATACGGTTCACGTCCACGCTGTCGCGGCATGCTACCAGTGTTAAAGACTGCGATGGAGCTCCGTATGCTGGCTGACACTGACGGCGGCGGGGCACAAATGCTGCGCAGCTAGCGCCATTCGACGGCCAACACCGCGGTTCCTGGTGTGTCCGCTGTGCCGTGCGTGTGATCATTGCTTGTACAGCCCTCTCGCAGTGTCCGGAGCAAGTATGGTGGGTCTGACACACCGGTGTCAATGTGTTCTTTTTTCCATTTCCAGGAGTGTAGTATATATAAAGATGCAGAAATATAAAATAATACAATAATACAAAATAAAACAAAATATAAACAAAATATAAAGTAGGTACAAGGATATTAAATAGGTACAAAAATATTACATAAAATGAGGTTAGAGGTTGAGGTTTAAGTATTAAAGATTTTAAGTCATGTTGTGATATAGTGTTTGTTTATAAATTATACAGTATTTTCCGTTATGATTATTCTCTTTGTTTTCTTTGAGTACTTTAGTGTGTATGGAGGTTGTAGCATACGATAGTAGTACCGTAGTTTTGGTGTGTATGCTACTTTTAATGTTTAATTTATTTCTATGCTACTTTTTAGATGTAGCTTAGGTCTGCAGTTCTTGTGTATGTTTTGTGTGTGTGCGTGTGCGCGCAGGCGCGTTCGCGTTTGTGTGTATATTCTGGGGTCAGTTTCTGTGTCTTTGGGTCAGGTGTGGGGGGAAGTTGGATGCCTTGTGTTAGTGGTTCCATGGTGGGGGCGAGGTCTGGGTATTCTTGGCTGGTGTTTTGTGCTACTGTACGCGCTGGTTGGGTATACTTAAATTTTGGTCGTCTGTTCACTCGCGGTCTTGTTGTCAAAATGTCTTCCATGTCTGGGCGTTTCGTTAATATGTGTCTACCGTAGTTCGCTCTGAGTTTGGTCAGTCTGTTTTGTAGCGGCGCCACGCCTGTGATGTCATATACGTCGTCACTGGGCGTGAGCCTTGGCAGTCTACAGATGCCGCGTAAAAGTCGTCTTTCGGTCGAGTAAAGTTGTTCGGCTACCGGTTTGTGCAAGCCTCCTAAGGGGGCTGCTGCATATTCTATCACTGGTCTGATGTACGTCTTGTAGGTGTGTATCGCCGTGTGGTCGTCACATCCATGGAATCGTCCTTGTACTTGTCTGATTAGGCGTTGTCTTTTCCTCGTCTTGTTTAGCAGGTAAGTGAGGTGTGTCTTCCAGTTTGCCGGCCGAAGTGGCCGTGCGGTTAAAGGTGCTGCAGTCTGGAACCGCAAGACCGCTACGGTCGCAGGTTCGAATCCTGCCTCGGGCATGGATGTTTGTGATGTCCTTAGGTTAGTTAGGTTTAACTAGTTCTAAGTTCTAGGGGACTAATGACCTCAGCAGTTGAGTCCCATAGTGCTCAGAGCCATTTGAACCATTTTGTCTTCCAGTTTAAGTACTTGTCTAGGTACACTCCTAGGTACCTGGCAGTGTCGTTAAGTCTTAGTGGTGTGTCCCACAGCGTCAGTTGTATGTCATTTGTGTTTTGTTGTCGTTTTTTCGTCAGGTGTCTGTGTCTAAATAAAACCATTTGGGTTTTGGTTGGGTTTGGTCGGATTCTCCATGTCATCATCCAGTTTTCTAATCTTTGTAGGTAGGTCTGTGTTTTTTGTTGTATGGTTGTCGTCTTCAAGTCTGTGCACCAGTAGACGGTGGCGTCAGCATACAGTCCTACCGTTTCTTTGGGGGTTGTTGTCGTTGGTACGTCAGCCATGTAAAGCGCGTACAGCAGCGGGGATAGGATACCTCCTTGTGGCACTCCTGCTTGGGGTGTGAATTCTTGGGAGTAGGCTCCGCCGACATGTACCTTGCACTTCCTGTTTGTGATGTACGTCCGTATTAGTCGTATAACCTTGGTCGGGAGGCCCAGTTTGCTCAGTTTGTAGAGCAGTCCTGTATGCCAGAGCTTGTCGAAGGCACGATCTATGTCTAAGAAGACTGCAAGTGTGCAGTGTCCTCTGTTGAAGCCTTGTGTTATTCCGTTGGTCAGTCTGATTAACGGGTCGTTAGTGGAGTGATTTTGTCGGAAGCCTGATGGTGTCAGAGGGAGGATGTCGTTGCGTTCTACATACGTTTTTATGCGGTCAGTTAGTATCCTTTCGTAAGTTTTCCCTATGACGTCGAGTAGAGATATTGGTCTGTAAGATCTTGGGTCAGTCCTTGGTTTGTCAGGTTTTGGTATCATTATTGTTTTGCTAGTCTTCCAAGTGGCGGGTAGCGTTTCATTTGTGAGACAATAGTTGTAGATGAGGTAGAGGATGGATGTCAGGAGGTGGGCTGGGGCTTTCTGAAGGTGTATACGTCCTATGTCATTTTGTCCTGGAGCTGTGTTACGTCCTGAGTATATGGCATTAATTATTTCTGCGTTAGTGATCTCTGCTGTCAGCATGTTTTCGTCTTCTGCTGCTGTCGTTGGGGTGTTTAGGATTATAGCCAGCTGTTGCTCGGCGTGTTGTCTGAAGTTGTCGTCAAATTTTGCGTCTTGTGGGAAGGAGTAAACTTGCTGCAGTACTTGTCAAAATGCATCTGCTTGTTCTGCTTTGTCTGTTGTCGGTTCGTTATCCACTAGTAATGTAGTGTTTGTTGTCTGTCGTTGTCCCGTGAGCGTTTTAAAGCGTTGCCAGAATTTCCCCCCTTCCCTGTAGTTAAGTCTTCTGCATGTGTCGTCCCATTGTCTTTGTCGGTGTCAGATATGATTCTTTTAATTCTGGCATTCAATCTATTCCATTGTCTTTTTAGGTCTGGGTTGTTGTCGCGTCTGATTTGTCTATAAAGTTGTTTTTTGTGTCGAATTAGATTGAGGGCTTCCTGGGGTATGGCTTGTTTCCAATTTTCGACTACTATGGTGGGTATGGCTTCATGTATTGCTTGATGTATGGCAGTCTCTATTCTATCTGTGGCGTGTTGGAGGTCGTCGTCGTCTGTTATCGTCAGTGGTATTGATAGTTGTTCCGTGAGTACTTCTTTATATTTGTCCCAGTCCGCATTTGCGTATTTGCGGATTGTTCGTCTTGTGGGTATATGGTCTGGGGGCAGGGTGGCGCTGGTCGAAAAAAGGATTGGCAGGTGGTCGCTCGTTATCGAGGTGCCCACGACAGCATCTGACATTGTGTCGCTAATGTTGTGTCTATATAGTACGTGATCTGGTGTCGAGTGGCCTCGGTGTCCTATGAAAGTCGGTTGGTTAAACTGGTAACCGTTCCATCGGTTCTGTTGTCAGGAAGTCGAATAGACTTCGTCCGTTTCCATTATCGGCTGTGTCCCCTAGCATATGGTGTCGTGCATGAAAGTCTCCTAGTATTTGTATCTATTGTAAGTCATCATATGTCGTAGGAAGTGCAGTGGCAGGGGCGTTCCAGATGGGTTGTACAGGCATGCTATCATAAGAGTGCGTCTGTTCTTGTCTCTTATCTGTACTATGACTGCTTCTACGTTATTGAGTGGTGCCGGGAGAGGAATCTCCTTTGCTGCAACCGTGTTCTGCACGAGTATAGCTACTCCTCCTCTTCCGTCCTGCCTGTCTTTTCGGAATGTATTGAACCTGGGGATGTTAAAGGCGTGTGTGTTCCTTAGCCATGTTTCGGTGATGCCTGCAATATGGACACCTTCCTGTTGTATGGTGTGCGTTAGTAGTGGGCGTTTCGGTTTGACGCCTTGGGCGTTTACCGATAGGAGACGTAGTGTGTTGGCCATCGCGGAGGTGCCTGGGAGGGAGGGGTTTGGAGTTAGGGTGTGGGTGCCTGTTTAATTCGTGTCCTGTTGTGTGTGTTGCGGTGTGTGCTGGGGTGTGTGTTGTGGTGTGTGTCTGAAGCGTGTTTCTGGGTGCCAGTGGTCACTTATTGTGATATGTATTTTGTTTCCTGTTTGCGTCACCTCAAAGTCTTTTTCTAGAATCTGTTTAGTAGCTTGTTTCAGTGACTTTTTGATGGCTTCCCTGCGATCCTGGAACAAGTCCAGCAGAGTTGCAGCAAGGACTCGCACCAGGTCTTCTTTCAGCACGAGCTCTTGTTTGAGGTCGTCATTGTTGTTTGGAGGTGGCGCTGGTTCGTCGATGATTTTTATTGGCGCGCGCGTTTCCTCACTTGTTGCCTCCTTGGTACACATGGGACACCTGTACGAGAGCGCGGAGTGGTCACCCTTGCAGTTTGCGCACATCTCTTTCTCTTTTATGTTACAGCGTGAGAGATCGTGCGGTCCACTGCATCTTGGGCACTTTCTCTAGTGCAGTTCGCTGTGGCATGCTCGAAGGTTAAGCACCTGCCACATTGTGCCGGTTGTGGGGGAGGGTTACGTGGGGGCTCTGTGTGTCCTACGGTGAAATCTATTTTTGCTCCCTCAGTCAGGAGTGTGTCAACAGTTTGTTGGCAGTACGTAATTACCCTGAATTTCTGGGTAAAAGCGTTGCGCTTCCTGTCCTTTATTCGCCATGCTTTTACCACGTCGAAACCCTGTTGGCGAAGTTGTTCTGTCACAGTCTCGTCCGTTGTTCCATGTGGGATTTGTTTTAATATGACACTCATTGAGGGGTTCTTCCTGTGTCTCCCTATGGATCCTCGCGGTTCCCTTGTCTGTCTGGAGTTGACGGTGACCTCAGGGTACCCACATCTCCTAAGTTTGTACATTATTTCCCCCTCGGCGCCACCCATCTGACTCCAGATGTATGCCGCCGTCCCTTCGCGGTTCTTTTGAAAGTCTGTTATGCTCCTCAGAAAGTCTTGTTTTAAAAATTTCCTCATGTCTGAGGCTAACGCGGGTTGCTTGGTGCCTCTGGGGAGGTTTTTAAGCTCGTACTTTGTAGGCCAAGGGTCGCTGATTTCTTGCCTGTCTCCCTGGGAGGATGTTTCGCTCGGTGTCCTGCTCCTGTTTGGTGATTGGGGGGGGGGGGGGGGGGCTTGGGCTGGCTGGGGGGCTCGCTGCCTTGTTGGAGTAGGTCGGTGGTGGGGGACGTCCTTGATCACTGTCGCTGCTCATGTTGCTGGGTCAGTCAGTGCCTTGCTGTGAGTGTGGTCGTGCTTTGGGGTGCCGATTACACACTTAGTTGGCACCTTGCGTTGGCTACTGCCTCTGCCTGAAGGTATCCGTGTGCTAACACAGCCCTAATCGACACGTGCGCGGGTTTCGGGGCGGCGCCACCGGCCCTGGCACGGATTGTTCCCTACTCTTGGGAGGAGGCAGAAGAATTCTGCCGCACGACACTGTGTGTGGCACACGACAATTTTGCCGCTACCAAAGTTTGGTAGCTACACAACGACAAATTCTGCTTCCTCCGAAACAGCGACGCAGTGAATTAGCACAGGCGGTAGTGCTGAAGTCGACGGCAGGTCTCGGCGTGGTCGTCGGTGGGATCTTCTTCCTCCGATAGTCCACCTTCGCGGCTGCCTTAGCGCGTTCCGAAGATCTCGCACAGCCGCTCGCGCTCGGCTGTGGTCCTGCGAGGTGGGGTGGGGTAGCGGCTTCGGCGCGCGCTGGGGTTCCGCTCTCCTCAGACGCTCCTGTGGTACTGAAGGCCAAGCGCGGCCTTATATCATCCACCGCGGCGGTACTGCGCATGCGGCTCACAGATGCTGGTCGGCGGCAGAGACATACGCTTACACATGCGCCGCCTGTGGCGAAGGCGTACAGACATTCCATTCGCTTATCGATGTTTGATCGGCGGCGGTGACACGATGACGACTTCTCTGCAGTTTAATTACTCCAAGAGCCGGATTTCATGCTTTGTCCAAATTAAAACCGTTATCTCTATTTACTAAATTGTTAGATAATCTAATTTCTATAGCTTCTTGAATACAGATTCCCAAAAAGAAGAGGTGGATGTTAAAATCTTCACATCACTGTAATTCATGGAATGACCTGTAACAATAAAATGTTCAGCCACAGCTGACTTGTCTGGCTGTACTAAGCGTGTGTATCTTCGATGCTCCACACACCTCTCATGAACGGCGCGTGTTGTTTGACCTATGTATCTGTGACGCGCACGCGCAATACCGACGCGGTGGAGCATATAAGGCCACGCTTGGCATCTTGTCATCAGTCTTGCGACTCACTCTGAGGATGGCCGGACGACACGCGGCCGAAATATCAGTGGAGGAAATTTTATTTGCGCGGCTGCATGCCCGAAATTTAATGGATTATTCATTACGCCGCGAGAAGTTGAAAATGCACAACTAACATTTTTCTATACAGCGCATGATTCGGATATGATTTAATTACAGAATTCCCTACCATTATCTGCTCTAAATATAGCTGGGGCACGAAACTTAAAAAAAAAACTGAAAAGAAGGTGATACGCTACTTCTTCAGCTGCCGTAGTTTTCATAGGTCTTAGCTGGAGAAAGCTCGTTAAATGAACCTGGTACACCATTATGAAATTATACTCGCCATCCCTGCGTGACTGTAGGTCTGTCAGATTGAAATGAAATTGGTCACTGGTTTCACAACAATGCCTTTTTTAGGTGCACTGTGTTTCATTTGATATCGTTTACATAACTTAGGACGCAACATTACAACTTAATATCTAACATTTTTGTATTTAATTTTCAATTCTTTAAGCGTACATCTTCGTCCTCGAAGGCATGTTCTGGTGTGAATTTCAGATAGTATCAGGGGAACCAGTAAGTAATGACGTTTCTGCACATGTCCATATTCGTTTGTCATTTGTCAGGTCATTGTGATTTCAAAGAGATAACGCTCGTTTCCCAACACTTCCCGCAAACGTGACGGCGTTTTGACGTCACACGCAATATCGATGACCGCGTGATCGGCTCTCGACTTTGTGACAACGAAGAATGTTTTTGCTCCGATTCACTCGTAGCAATTTGAAGTATCCTCTTAGGTTCCTGCCTAACCACACACTCGGAACTCGCCACATTTTCGGGAATAAGGAGCCAAATATGTGTGAGAAGGAAGAATACGCGGAACCGCGCGACTGCTGCGGTCGCAGGTTCGAATCCTGCCTCGGGCATGGATGTGTGTGATGTCCTTAGGTTAGTTAGGTTTAAGTAGTTCTAAGTTCTAGGGGACTGATGACCACAGATGTTAAGTCCCATAGTGCTCAGAGACAAGGAAGAATACGAATTTTATTGCAACTCGTTTTAGTCGCAGCATTTAGAGCTGTTTTCTTAGGCTCCCGCCTCGAAATATTTGTGTAAAGCGAGAATAAGAATTTTATTGCTGCTCGTTTCAGTCGCAGGAATTTAAGCTGTCCTCTTAGGTTCCTGCCAACCACACACTCGGAAATCGCTAAATATTTATTTCATCCTTCGTTCTGAAATCAGAGGGAATGGAAATAACATCGAATATTGCAGAACATACTGGCATTACATTCATAAGAATGTCCCAGAAATGTTAACAACACTCACGTGATGTTTGTCTCATGTCTTGGTTATCATAGTTTTTGCTCTTGAAGGCTTATATCGTTGTTGCGATGTTAAGTGACATTTAATGATAATAGTGACGTGTCTGTGAAAAATATTCAGTGCTCCGTTACCTTGAAATTATAAAACAAGCGTGTTGACAATAACTTACTCCTGTGAGAGCGCTCTTATATGAAGACATTAACTGTCGATAAATCATAATGTGATATTTTATTACAACAATAATGCATGAGGTTTTGTGAGAGACCCGTATCAAACGCTAACGAAAGTTGATAGTCGATCATGCGGTCGTCGATATTCCGCTTGACGTCAGAATGAAACTATCGTTACCCATTTCAAAGTCTCGCACGACATTTGTGTTTAGAATGACTTGTTTACTTTGCGATGTTTATCAACGTGCATTAGACTTTCGTAAATGCCAAAGGTGATTGTCTAAGTTCAAATCCGGTATTTTTCGTCTTTAGGTCTCTTAAGGACCAAGAAGACCATCTTAAGGGCGGAAGTGCAAGCAAATACGTATCAGACAATCGAGGAGCTGTCACACACATTAGCCGATTTTGGTTGACCATCTAAGAACATTTTCAGCAGATTGGTAAAGACAAACTAAACTAACCGATCCACCACATGCAACTTAGTGCTTCAGCCGCACAATACAGAAGCGTTTTTTGATCGCTTGATCACTGGAGATGAAAAATGGGTCCTCAATGATAACACAAAACACAAAAGGTAGTGGATCTCTCCATATGAATCTCCACGTTGTTATACCTAAAGTTTCGTTCCTTGCGCCAGTGTAGCCGGAAAACTACACTGGTGTCCAAAGTTAAAACAACAAACTGCTATTTCCCCGTCCTGTGTCTAAGTTACGGCATCAAAACGTACAAACTGTCAACAGATGTCGTTACAATCGTGTTCTGCACGGAAGATGGCATTCCGACCACGCCAGCAATTACGTCAGAGCACCTATCAACCGGGATAGCGTTTGCGAGGTAGTCCCACTTCCACAGTCGCTGTGTACACAGTCAAGGACGTGCAATATGGCACAGAGTAGATGCCTACAGACTCTCTGCTGTGGAGGGCCATAGGAAGAATGGAAGCAAGAGGGTCGCAAACTGATGTGGCCAGATGGCTTAATGTGAATTGTTCTGCTGTTTCTCCGATGTGGTGACAGTTTAGAGAGACCGAAACTGCATTCTGGAGACCAGGACAGGGTCGACCACGTGTGACATCAGATATAGTGGACAGTTATTTGGTTGTAAGGGCACGACAGTACCGCCTTAGCACCGAACTGCAACTAGCATATGACCTCGTGGCATCCCCTGGACGTATTGTATCGAAGCAAACGGTGTACAGAAGGCTTCAGCAGAGTGGCCTTTATTGTTGGAGACCTGCTATCCATTTATCTCTGTCGCGTCTTCGCAGAAGGGAACGTCTAGAGTGGAGCCGTCGACATGCCACCTGAACGGTCGAACAGTGTTCTTTTCACAGTTGAGTTCCAGTTTGGTTTGGACAGTGATTCTCGAAGAATTCGCAACTGGAGGGCACATGGATCACGATTTCGTGACCAAAACATTGTGGAAAGAGGCCGATATCGAGGAGGATCCCTAATGATGTGGGCAGGGGTTATGTTGACCACTCGGACACCTCTTCATGAAACTGCATGGGTGAATCAGCAAAATTTAACTACTGTCAGATACCGCGGGGAGATCTTGGAATCACATGCGTGGTTATTGCGAGGTATTGATGGACGATAATGCTCGACCTCATACAACACGGGTGGTTGATTCTTTTGGAAACGGGGGAGACTGCACGCACGACGTGGCTTTCTAGCTCTCCCGATTTGAATCCCATAGAACATGACTGGGATTCACTAGGGAAATGGGTTGCATCACGCCAGCATCCACCAACCACTCTCTAATTCTTGTGAGCAGTTCTGCACGAAGAACGGGCGTTATAGCAGAGATTGATGAGATCATACACAGCATGTCCCGTCGTTGTCAGGCCTGTATTGGTGACATAGGTGGTCACACCTCATACTGATCACAAAACCAGTTGTCAGAATGTGCGCGTCAAATCCGTTAAGTTGGAAAAAAACGAAGAAAATTTTTGCCTACCGTTATGCATGTTGCAGTTGATTACGTTCTGTGTTCAGTACATTGTTTCTACTTTACTATCACCTGTTTGTACTGTTTTGTGCCAAAATAAACGCAACTATGCAAAATTTCCGTTGTTGTTTTAATTATGGACACCAGTGTATTTACCGTATGAATACTTAGCTGTATAGGAATGATGATCAGACTGTGCACTGCAGGATTTGCATTATTAATAGTGTCAGTGTCATGACTGGCCGTTAGCGCCGGTACTGGTTTGGCAACGTAGGACGAACTCTGATTCCAAGGACCAAGAACATGCGGCGTGAACGGCACACGTGGCTGTGATGATCTTCGCCAACATGTGATGCCTGCTCTACGCGAGAGTGATGCTTTGGAATCAACTGATTTGATCATAGTGGAGCTCCATCTCACATTTCTCGTAGGCCACTCGTTTACTGCGTAATACATTTGGAGAAAACCATTGGCCGATCGTTCCAAACTGCGTGGCCATCAAGATCATTAAATTTGAAACCGTGTGCTTTCTGGCTGTGGAGTTATCTGAAGGACAGGGTTTGTGAACGGGAAACTATCACACGTTGAAAGTTCTGAAGATGAGCATAGCGAGTGAGATAGCGAACATCCCACCTGAGATGTTTCGGACAGCAGTAGAACAGATGGTCGTCACATTGAGCGGTGTTTTCAACATGGAACGTAAACATGGTACGCAATTTACAAATGTTACTCTCTCAGGTGGAATGGAGTTTCTTTCAGTGGTTTATTCGTTATTTATCTTCCACTTGTCCTTTCCAGTGTTTCCACAACTTTTTGTTGCCCTCTGATTACTAGTTTTTAGGGAGGCCCTCTGAAGTATTAAAAGGTTTGATTATAACTACCCTGCACAGCTAAGCCAGATTTAGACCTCAAGAAGGCGCTTTTGTGTTTTTCGTGGAGAATTGGCGGGGTCGTTCATTTTGAAATTTTGAAACGTGGACGAATTGCGAATGGAAACTTTTACTATGAACAAGTGTGAACCGTAATTTATTTTCAAAGAATATTCTTAAGAATTTATTTTATTTACTGGCGATTCATCAAGAACATTAACACATTTACTCACACTATGTAAGCATAGAAGTAGTTGCCAGGGAGTAACTGATGAAATCATAACCAAATTCCTTTTAACAAATGGGAATTTTATTCACTTTAATAGAGCCTAAAAGCATTTTTTTAAGAAACAGATTTAAAATTATAATCAGAAAGCACCCTCTAAATATCAAAGTTACAATTTGCTCAGAGGCAGAAAGAAACAAGTTTTGACTGTATGAGCTTTCGGGCAGAGAATCTTCCCGCTCCCTTTGGCACAGCCGTAGTTACGACCGCTCACAACAGCCTCTGAAAGACTAAACTGGTGCAGATCTGCAACACACCAGATAACTTTAAACTAAGAGTTTTAACAATTTACAGAAGCACACAAACTATGCACCCCCCCCCCCCCCGTAGGAGGGATGGAAATGGTACAAAACACTAACAATTAAAATATTAATCTTGCCACCGAAGGTGCAACTTGATTTTAACTTCTAAGAAAAGTCTTACGGTGGAAGGGTGGCAACTTTATATACTAAAATGATCATTTAAATAAAAGCCCATGAAAAGCAATCTTGTATTAAATTCTACAAGGTTGGCAAAACAATAGTTAAGATGCTCTACATTACACAGATACAGTCTCTCAAGATCATAGGCAATATTATCAATGTTTTCAAAGATCAAAACATATTTCAGGTATTAGGCCGTTACACTCCAAGCAATAAATTCGTTAACACACCAATCCGACAAACATGACAGAGGCACCTACTAACGTACGGTAGATTGATAGGGAGATTACCGAACAACCCGAACCACAGGTTGCTCTAACCCGCCCCTACTCCACAAGGGAAAAACGGACCACCAAATTTATAAACAATCACGTTCCCGCGGCCGGGCAAACGGAGAAGGATGGTGGGACTACCCCAAAGCAAAACGGCTGGTGACCTCACCAAGAAAACAAGTAGAACTTAACAAGAGTAAATCAAACAACATATCACCGATCACGTAACTTCTAGTAAACTGCGATTTCTCGAGAAGACTTGGCGCACTACCCCCCAATCGCTCTCCCGATCCGTCCGCTGCCAGCCGCTTCAACGGACGCAGGAAGGCGCGCCGATCTCCCGTCTTACAGCGTCGCAGCTCGCACTGGCCAGACTGATGTCGTGGGTTGACTCCGGTTGCTCTCGTGTAGACCGCGAAGTCACTACCCCTCGCTATACGCCGCGGCCCACTGGACTCACGTTGCGACCTCACGTGCGCCGACGCTCAAGACGGACAAGTCATCTTGTGTCTCAGTGCGCGACCGACCAACCGATCGATCCAGCCGCCAATGACCATTGCCTGGGCAAACTCGAGCAGACTGGCGGCCTAACGCGCAGACTCAGATGCAGGAACTAAGCCTCGACCGGGCGACCTCTCGCTGAGTTCTCTTACTGGCGGAGTGGAAAGACTAATTTTGGCGGCTTCAAAGGTTGATCCGAACGACTGACATACAAGCACCCCGAACGACAGACAGACGACATTAACTGCCTAACAAATGCGGACGAGAGACAGACCCAGACTGACCGCCTGGCGAGCTCATAGCGCTCCTTAAATGCACGTGAACAGGCAACCTATCCCCTTTCCTAGCAGAGGGGGACAACAAAGCTGCAATTGCCACAGCGGCGCCACCGCCAGAAACGGAGGGCGACTGCTTCACACTACGCGCTGCGCCGCGCTCTTCAAAACAGCAGTTTTTACCACGGCTCAAAGTGGATGAGTAAATCAATCTTTTAATTGAAAAATTCCCTGCGATTATCAACACAAAACGCATAATTCAGGAAACGATAATTCAAGACTGCACTGCACAAGACGGACCCTGGGGAAAAACACTCGTCTCATATTGCGCCTTCGGATTTTCATTCATTCCGACCGCTACAACGTTTTCTAAGTGGCAAAAAATTGGAAAACGTGGATTATGTGCAAAATGCCGTCTTCAGCAGTTTTTTTCAAAAACCAATTGATTTTCATCGATCTGCCATTGACAATTTGCGTAATAAATGGCAAAAGGTGGTTGATAACAGAGTTGATTATATTACTGATTAAAAATAAAAATATGTTGACAATTTATCTATTTGAATTTAATGACAAAACACATGTTCTGGTCCCCTAATATACTGAACAATCCATTATTGTCTTGTAAAGTCATCAGTAGATCAAAACAAATTGTAAAATAGTTTAAACAATATATAAGTTTAAAATCATCAACATGAGTGCGGAAAGAAATCGGATGAATTTCTATTTCATGACAAGTCACACAAATCCAAAGGCTGTAAATTCAACTAAAAACTTAGCGACTACAATTACGAATAACTTAAATTGGCACAATGACATAGATAATGTTGTGGGGAAAGCAAACCAAAGTCAGCAGTGTATTGGCAAAACATTTACAAGATGCAACAGGTCTACTAAGGGGATTGCTTTCACCACTCTTATCGGCCCTCTTCTGGAGTACTGCTGTGCTGTGTGGGATCCGCAGTCCGCAGCTCGTGGTCGTGCGGTAGCGTTCTCGCTTCCCGCGCCCGGGTTTTCCGGGTTCGATTCCCGGCGGGGTCAGGGATTTTCTCTGCCTCGTGATGACTGGGTGTTGTGAGATGCCCTTAGGTTATTTAAGGATGACCATAGATGTTAAGTCCCACAGTGCTCAGAGCCCTTTGAACCATTTTTTTTTTTGGATCCGCATCAGGCGCAACTGACGGGAGGACATCGACAGAGTTCAAAGGAGGGCAGCTCGTTTTGTACTATCGCGAAATATGAGAGAGAGCTCCACAGACATGATACGTCAATTGTAGTGGCAATCATTAAAACAAAGGCGTTTTTAGTTGCAGGATCTTCTCGTGAAATTTTAGTCACCAACTTTCTCCTCCGATTGCGCATATATTTTGGTGGCGCGCACATACATAGGGAGAAATGATCTTAACAAAATAAGAGACATCAGCGCTCACGCAGAAAGATTTAAGCCTTCCCTTCTCCTGCGCGCAGTTCGCGAGTGGAGCGGCAGAGAAATAGCTTGAAGATGTTTCGATGAACCCTCTACCAGGCATTTAATTGTGAATTGCAGAGTAATCATGTGGATGTGGCTGCAGACGTAGATGTAAATTGGTAACAGAATACTGTAAAACTACATCTACGTGATTACTCTGCTATTCACAATAAAGTGCCTTGCAGAGGATTCAGTGAACCTCCTTCAAGCCGTCTCTCTACCGTTCCACTATCGAACGGCGCGCGAGAAAAACGGGCACTTAAATTTTCTGTGCTAATTCTGATTTATATCAGCGTGATGATCATTTCTCCCTATGTAGGCGGGTGCCATCAGAATGTTTTCGCAATCGAAGGACAAAACAGGTGATTGAAATGTCATGAGAAGACCCCGGCACAACGAACGATGACTTTGTTATAATGATTGCCACTCCAATTCAAGTGTCATGTCTGTGGCACTATCTCACGATAATACAAAACGAACTGCCCTTCTTTAAACTTTTTCATTGTCATCCGTCAGTCCCAACGGATGCGCGTCCCACACTGCATAACAATACTGCAGGATAGCGTGGTGTAAGCCTCTACCTTCTAAGTGTTCTGTCAATGAATCGTAGTCTTTGGTTTGCCCTGCCCACACACAACATTATCTATGTGACCGTTACAATTTAGGTTATTTGTAATTGTAATCCCTAAGTATTTAGTTGCATTTATATATAGCCTTCAGATTTGTGTGACTTATCGCGTAATCGAAATTTAGAAGATTTCTTTTAGTACTCATTCTTCATTCAGAGTTAATTGCCAATTTTCGCACCATACAGATATCTTATCTAAATCATTTTACATTTCGTTTTGGTCATCTGATGTCTTTACAAGTCTGCAAATGACAGCATCATTTGCAAACAATCTAAGTGGGCTACTCTGATTGTCTCCTATGTCGTTAGTATAGATCTGGAACAATAGAGGTCCTATAACATTTCCTTGGGGAACGCCGGGCATTTCTTCTGTTTTGCTCGATGACATTCATTCCATTAATACGAACTGTATATTCCTTTCTCCTGGTTTTGATGATGCTATTAATTTCTCATCATTAATTTAAAACTTCAATCGTCTGCAATGCAAATGTTTTCTGCACTTACTTTTAGCAGAAATCACTAAAGATAGTATTTAAGAATACCTTTCTTGAGGAAAATAAAAACCAATTGTTTTTTCGTTTACTCGCAATTAATGCACGTAGCTATTTCTTTTCTTTAAAAAAAATCAATGTTCACTGCAGTATCCATTCGGTATTAATTAGGGAACCGGATAAAAAAATTAAGAAAACATTGCACGTACCAGCGAACGTTGCATCAGATTGACAAACAATAGTGTTCCAAAGTGTAACAAATACACTGTTGTCCAAAATTAAAGCAACAAACGGAACTTTTTCAGGTTGCGCTTATTTTGCTACAAAATAGCATAAACAGGTGATAGTAATGTAGAAATAGTGTAAAGAATGTAGAACGTAAACAACTTCAAGACGCTTAACAGTAGAAAAAATGCTCTTCGTTTTTTCCGTCGTGATGGATTTGCACACTTATTCCGATAACTGGTTAATGTGCTCAGTATGGGGTGTGACTGTTTCTGGCACCAATACGGGCCTGACAACAGTAGATTACGCTGTGAATGTTGTCATCAATCTCATTTTGAGGCAATAACGCCCGTTCTTCCCGCAGAGCTCTCGCAAGTCTTTGGAGAGTGGTTGGTGGATGCTGACGTTATGCAATCCGTTTCCCTAGTGAATCCCAGACATGCTATATAGGGTTCAGTTCGCGAGAGCGGCTTGCAATATGTTCCATTTAGAAGAAAACATCAACCACCCGTGCTGTATGTGGTCGAAAAGTATCGTCTATCAGTACGAAACCTGAGCCCACAGCAACTCCCAAGTTCTCGTTACGATACCCGACAGCAGTTAAACCTTGCCTGTTCACTGGTACAATTTCATGAAAAGGGGGTAGAGTCAACATAATCCCTGCCCGCACCGTTAGGGATCGCCCTCGATATCGGTCCATTTCGACAATGTCTGGGTCCCGAAATCGTGTGCCATGTTTCCTCTATTTGCCATTCCGCCGAGAATCATTCTAGACATTCCCTTCTGTGAAGACGCGACAGCGGTACACATACAGCCGATCTATGACAATAAAGACACTCTGCTGAAGCCTTTTGTGCACCATTTGCCTCGATACAAGACGTCTAGTGGATGCTGAGAGGTCAGATACCAGTTGCCATGCAGTACTAAGGCGGAACTGTCATACCCTTGCAACCAAATAAAGCTCCTCTCTTTCTGACGTCATACGTGGTCGGCCCTGCCCTGGTCTTCAGGATACAGTTCTGGTCTGTGTAAACTGTCGCCGCATATGAGAAACAACAGAAAGACTCACATTAAGCCATCGGACTTGCGACTGTCCAGTTCCATTCCATTCTTCCTATGGCCCTCCACCGCAAAGTGTGTGGTAGGCGTCTTCTCTGTGCCTTACTGTACGCCGTCTGTGACTGTATACACAGCGATTGTGGGTGTAGCACTAACTGACAAACATTACCGCGTTTGATAAGTTCCCTGACGTCATCGCTGGCACGGTTGTCCGTTGACCAGAATGCCATTTCTCTTGGAGAACACTATCGTACGGATACAAGTTGACAGTTTGTATGATTATTTCGTGAATTAGACACAGGACGGACAAATAGCGATTTGTTATCTTAATTTTGGACACCAGTATAGATTCCACGTGACCTCAATCGCGGCAGAACAATGGGTTTAGCGACAGGCTATCACCTCTCTGTCGACATCAGTTTCTCGTTTCGCTATCCACCAAAGCATATCTGGTTTGTCGACATTCACCAGGTGAAGGCCTGAATGTATAAGAATGGTCTGAATAATAATAATAATAATAATAATATAACCAGAATAATAAGAATATAACCAGATATTAGGTCTTTCTCCAACGTATTTGGTATGTGTTGCCATTCAAAAAAGAATTCACCATCTTCGGTCACCCACGGTAACATATATTTAGTTCGTTCAAAATTGATAGGCGTTCCCCTTGAAACTCCTGCCAAGTAGCAGTCTGGAATGTGTGTCGATGTATACGTGAAGGTAGTACTGGTACTGTCTATCGCCATCAGATGGCGTTGCTGCTTCCCATAGATGGCGCATTGCAGCAGCAATTGTTCCGGCTTGCAAGTACGCTGTTGTATATCGATAAAACGACATGGAAGCAGACAAGCATGAGCAACGGTGGACAGTGTAGTTTCGCCGGAGGGTAGTAATGACTGCTTGGTACATCCACAAGAGGTCGGTAGCCATATGTGGAGAAACAGCATCAAGTCGCAGATCCATGTTTCGTTGGGTATCAGAATTCAGGGATGGCAGGGACTGTGTTAAAAAACGCAAAAGAACTGGGCGTGCAGCCACTGCAAACAAACCAAACAATGCTCAGCGTGTCAATGACTTGATAATGAGGCACAGCCGAATCATGTTTGATGAACAAGAAAAGGGAAGAGGCCTGTGATGAGAAACCTTCGACATCATCATCCGTCAGGATTTGAAGATGAAGAAGGTGTGTGCAACATGCGTGTCTCATTCGCTCACTATTGCGTAGAAACAGAAGCGTGTGGAGATATGCCAACAATTACTGCAACAGCACAGTGCAGATTCAACGGAAGTTTTTGAGCGTCTGGTCACGATCAACGAGTTACGGCCTTTCCAAAAAAAAGAAACGTCAGTATGTGGAGTAGAAACCTACTGGGAGCCGCCCTCCTGAGACCATTCGTGCAGGAACAAATTCTGACTGGTTTTTGGGATTCGGCTGGTGGATTGACTCCTCCCACGCTCAGCAATGGTCGGGACAGCAGTTCACTGCACCAACTCCGCCGGTGCATACAGCGACGCTGCGTTCTACTTCAACACGACAATGCGCGCCCACATGGCAGTCCCCAGACAATTGCCACCGCTGGTGAACTAGGGTTTACTGTACTGTCACGTCCTCCATATTCATCGGACCTGGCTCCTAGCGACTATGCTCTATTCGACGCAATGAAAGAGGTTATGCGGGGTAAGAAGTACACCACCACTGACAAACTTCATGCAGTTGTCCGTCAGTGCCGCCAGGATAACCCAAAGAATGGTTTGATACACAAATACGGAAGCTGTCAGAACGATGGAAAAAGTTAGTAGACATAGGCGGGGAATACCTGTAAAACAATCTGTATTCGTTTGTTCAGTAAATGGTTTCTGTCAACCGACAAAAATTGTAGGACTCAGATTACAAGAAGAAATTGTATAACCTCTTCTGAGCTGAAAATGTTACCTTTGTTGAACACAGTCCCAGTTCACACCGGAACCGTTTAACAGCAGCACACCTTTTTCTGGCAGATCTTTCATTTCTGTTTTGCAACCTTAACGCAAATATGAATCCGATGGAAGAAATAGCCTTGAGAAAACGCCCATCGTTAGTCTAGTCGTGTGAATTTTTTCAAAAGAAATCAGTGCGATATTTCCTATATGACTTATTCGAAGATTCAGGACACTTTCCGACACATGCCTCGCAGGGTAGTTGTATAGGTATATTATCTCTGACTCGTGAATCAAAAGTTTGTTGACAGAAGTTCGTCTGTAGTTTCAAGTGTATAGTTCTAGACAAATAATCCAGCTGTTTCGATTGGATAGTCCTCGTATTTGTTAACATTAACATCCTACTAATTTGTCACCACTCGTAGCAAAACGTGAACCTTTTTAATTAAAAGGTTGATTCCCTTTACAACAGAGTTGCATCAGCTTTTTATGAAAAACAAAGTCCAATTCTTGTCTCAATAAACGAAATAATTCATTAAGTTTTATCTATAATAATTAAGCAGCTACATACAAGATAGTTATTTCCATTAATGAAAATTAATAATTCGTCCTTTTATACAGGGTGTTACAAAAAGGTACGGCCAAATTTTGAGGAAACATTCCTCACACACAGATAAAGAAAAGATGTTATGTGGACATGTGTCCGGAAACGCTTAATTTCCATCTTAGAACTCATTTTAGTTTCGTCAGTATGTACTGTACTTCCTCGATTCACCGCCAGTTGGCCCAATTGAAGGAAGGTAATGTTGACTTCGGTGCTGGTGTTGACATGCGACTCATTGCTCTACAGTACTAGCATCAAGCACATCAGTACGTAGCATCAACAAGTTAGTGTTCATCGCGAACGTGGTTTTGCAGTCAGTGCAGTGTTTACAAATGCGGAGTTGGCAGATGCCCATTTGATGTATGGATTAGCACGGGGCAATAGCCGTGGCGCGGTACTTTTGTATCGAGACAGATTTCCAGAGCGAAGGTGTCCCGACAGGAAGACGTTCGAAGCAATTGATCGGCGTCTTAGGGAGCACGGAACGTTCCAGCCTGTGACTCGCGACTCGGGAAGACCTAGAACGACGAGGACACCTGCAATGGGCGAGGCAATTCTTCGTGCAGTTGACGATAACCCTAATGTCAGCTTCAGTGAAGTTGCTGCTGTACAAGGTAACGTTGACCACGTCACTGTATGGAGAGTGCTACGGGAGAACCAGTTGTTTCCGTACCATGTACAGCGTGTGCAGGCACTATCAGCAACTGATTGGCCTCCACGGGTACACTTCAGCGAATGGTTCATCCAACAATGTGTCAACACTCATTTCAGTGCAAATGTTCTCTTTACGGATGAGGCTTCATTCCAACGTGATCAAATTGTAAATTTTCACAATCGATATGTGTGGGCTGACGAGAATCCGCACGCAATTGTGCAATCACGTCACCAACACAGATTTTCTGTGAACGTTTGGGCAGCCATTGTTGGTGATGTCTTGATTGGGCCTCATGTTCTTCCACCTACGCTCAATGGAGCACGTTATCATGATTTCATACGGGATACTCTACCTGTACTGCTAGAATATGTGCCTTTACAAGTACGACACAACATGTGGTTCGTGCACGATTGAGCTCCTGCACATTTCAGTCGAAGTGTTCGTACGCTTCTCAACAACAGATTCGGTGACCGATGGATTGGTAGAGACGGACCAATTCCATGGCCTCCACGCTCTCCTGACCTCAACCTTCTTGACTTTCATTTATGGGGGCATTTGAAAGCTCTTGTCTACGCAACCCCGGTACGAAATGTAGAGACTCTTCGTGCTCGTATTGTGGACGGCTGTGATACAATACGCCATTCTCCAGGGCTGCATCAGCGCATCAGGGATTCCATGCGACGGAGGATGGATGCCTGTATCCTCGCTAACGGAGGACATTTTGAACATTTCCTGTAACAAAGTGTTTGAAGTCACGCTGGTACGTTCTGTTGCTGTGTGTTTCCATTCCATGATTAATGTGATTTGAAGAGAAGTAATAAAATGAGCTCCAACATGGAAAGTAAGCGTTTCCGGACACATGTCCACATAACACATTTTCTTTCTTTGTTTGTGAGGAATGTTTCCTGAAAGTTTGGCCGTACCTTTTTGTAACACCCTGTAGAAAGAAGAAATTGTGCTAAATACAATGAAATGCACCACTTCTTCCTTCGTAATCGAAGAAAGGTTCTTGGATTTGTTTATTTGGTATAAAATAATGATTACTATGTATTTATAGTGTTCGTGTGTTCCAACCATTAAGAATGATTCTACATTCCTCCAACATAGTCTTTTCACACATACCTCTTGCACAGCAATAGCCACTAACGATGAACACGCACATGTTAGCAGAAGGTTACATTTGCGATGAAATGTAAGTTATCTGTGTAAACGTTGTACCACTTTCACGGACAGATTCTAAAGCAAAAATTGTAATGAATCTGATACATGAGCCAAATAGGGCCAAATAAAAGGTTTTGGCTATACTATGTGACTTGCCAACTGTAAACGTTTTTACCTTGATGGTCTGTGAATGGTGTCACACATTACCTGGCGCTATGCGTACAGTCCACCACCGTGAAAGCTTCTGTGCACCGTAATCAACAGCAACTCTTTCAGTAGCTGCTGCTAACGGAGAGCGTTGAAGTAATGCGATGTGGTCCTACTCCTTCAAATGCTTGACTGTAAATATCCTCATCCGTGCCATCCAAGGCTATTCTTTATGGCCTTAATCTGTGCATGAGACAACCTCAAATAGTTAGCAACCTAGCGTCCTCTGTCTGAATGTCATCGCCCCTCCACACGTTTCATTGACGTGACATCATATTTCGTGTAGTAAATGATGCTTTGATGTAAAGTGCCACCCCTAATAGTGAGAGGAGGGAAGCACTTTAATTACCACTGACGCTGAGTGAGAAAAATATACATTATCTCAAGTTCTGACTATAGTTGGGCATTGGTAATAGTGTACTCGCAATCATACCACCGGAGAACTCGATAGTTTGAGCCTCCTCTATTCACAAGTTCGAAGACGAGTGAAACTAGAACATTTCAATCACAGTTAATGAATATTCTCATAACAACTTAGCTGCTCCATGTGAACTGAAATGTGACTTATCCATGCCATCATCTCGAAATGTTCAGTAAAAGAAATGGGATTAAAACTTGTTTGTTTACAACATTACTTAGCTTACCTGTAACAATTTTAATCCTAAATTCAATGTACTCAGAACTCTGCTTAACTCTATCCCTGAACTTTTCACAAGTAACAGAAATTGCACTACCTGTGTCAATTAAACAATAACCATGCCAATCGCCAACTGTGATTTTGATGTATGGACTACCACATAAATCCTACTGCTCGTTAATATTAGTTTCTCTAAGCAAATCATCCTCTGTATCTTCAAAATATAAATCTTTCTGCAAATGGTTCTCATTCTCATTAGATAGCTGCATAGGGCAAAGTGGTACCTTTGTGCTTGTGTTATGAATAACTTCTAATTCTTGATTGGATTTACAAGTCAGACTTGAATAGTTGTGCTTATTAGTGTTGCAAGTAAATTCTGGTTGAGATGGTCAATAAATTGGCAATACGAACTGAAATGTGACTCATCCATACCCTCATCTCTGAAATGTTCAATAATCCTCGTATTTACCTCGCAGTGCTGTGTTCTAATGTTCTGGCAGTCGCACAAAATATCGCTAATGTCAATTCTGGATCACTAATGTCGACTGGAACAAATTGACTCTTCTAAGCATCATCGCTGTCCCAGTCATGATCAATTACTTCAACGTAAACCATATTGTACAGCTCTTCTAAATTAAGTGTATCAGCGTCAGCTTGAACCACAAAATCATTAGTGCTGACACTACTCACGTGGGTGTCAAACACTTCCAGCACTACTGACTTAGGATAAACCTCCCCCTCCCCATCACAGTTAGCTACAAAAGTGTCCTGCTCAGGGTGTATTAAAATACCAATACCAAAGTAATCACTAGCAACAACTACATCTTTCACAGAACATTCGTAGTTAAACAATTATAATAAAACACTCCTTTAAGTTCATGAGGAGCTACAGTACATTTGTTACCACAATACATCTGTTTGATTACTACACTCCTGGAAATTGAAATAAGAACACCGTGAATTCATTGTCCCAGGAAGGGGAAACTTTATTGACACATTCCTGGGGTCAGATACATCACATGATCACACTGACAGAACCACAGGCACATAGACACAAGCAACAGAGCATGCACAATGTCGGCACTAGTACAGTGTATATCCACCTTTCGCAGCAATGCAGGCTGCTATTCTCCCATGGAGACGATCGTAGAGATGCTGGATGTAGTCCTGTGGAACGGCTTGCCATGCCATTTCCACCTGGCGCCTCAGTTGGACCAGCGTTCGTGCTGGACGTGCAGACCGCGTGAGACGACGCTTCATCCAGTCCCAAACATGCTCAATGGGGGACAGATCTGGAGATCTTGCTGGCCAGGGTAGTTGACTTACACCTTCTAGAGCACGTTGGGTGGCACGGGATACATGCGGACGTGCATTGTCCTGTTGGAACAGCAAGTTCCCTTGCCGGTCTAGGAATGGTAGAACGATGGGTTCGATGACGGTTTGGATGTACCGTGCGCTATTCAGTGTCCCCTCGACGATCACCAGTGGTGTACGGCCAGTGTAGGAGATCGCTCCCCACACCATGATGCCGGGTGTTGGCCCTGTGTGCCTCGGTCGTATGCAGTCCTGATTGTGGCGCTCACCTGCACGGCGCCAAACACGCATACGACCATCATTGGCACCAAGGCAGAAGCGACTCTCATCGCTGAAGACGACACGTCTCCATTCGTCCCTCCATTCACGCCTGTCGCGACACCACTGGAGGCGGGCTGCACGATGTTGGGGCGTGAGCGGAAGACGGCCTAACGGTGTGCGGGACCGTAGCCCAGCTTCATGGAGACGGTTGCGAATGGTCCTCGCCGATACCCCAGGAGCAACAGTGTCCCTAATTTGCTGGGAAGTGGCGGTGGGGTCCCCTACGGCACTGCGTAGGATCCTACGGTCTTGGCGTGCATCCGTGCGTCGCTGCGGTCCGGTCCCAGGTCGACGGGCACGTGCACCTTCCGCCGACCACTGGCGACAACATCGATGTACTGTGGAGACCTCACGCCCCACGTGTTGAGCAATTCGGCGGTACGTCCACCCGGCCTCCCGCATGCCCACTATACGCCCTCGCTCAAAGTCCGTCAACTGCACATACGGTTCACGTCCACGCTGTCGCGGCATGCTACCAGTGTTAAAGACTGCGATGGAGCTCCGTATGCCACGGCAAACTGGCTGACACTGACGGCGGCGGTTCACAAATGCTGCGCAGCTAGCGCCATTCGACGGCCAACACCGCGGTTCCTGGTGTGTCCGCTGTGCCGTGCGTGTGATCATTGCTTGTACAGCCCTCTCGCAGTGTCCGGAGCAGGTATGGTGGGTCTGACACACCGGTGTCAATGTGTTCTTTTTTCCATTTCCAGGAGTGTATATTCCAAAACTTGCTTTCAAAATTAGTTTCTTTACAGGATGTATGTGTATATGTATTTTACGGGAGACCTAAAAACGACGGAGAGGCTTCGGCCCAACGAAGCCCTCAGTGGTTCACAACCCCACAACAAGCCATATTAAAATGCCACCTTTAGTTGTGAGCGGAGGGAAACACTTTAATTACCACTGACGAGAATGAGAAAAATATACACTCTCTCAAGTTCTGACTATAGTTGGACAGTGGTAATAGTGTGTTCGCAATAATAACACTGCAGCAACTTAATATAGTTTTACCTCCACCATTCACAAGTACGAAGCCGAGTGAAACCTGAACATTTCAGTCAGAAATAATGAAAGTTCTCATAACAACTTTGATATCCTCGAGGTTGTTGCTTCATCCTTGCGTCGCTGCAGTATTAATTTTGAAATAAAACACAGAGTCTAACACTTTTCTTGTCGTATATTCTGACTGATGACCAAGTACATAGGTGGAATATACTCTGGCCGTCTGACTCTTACCCAAATAGCTTCCGAAAGACAGTAATGCAGACTGACCTCGTGGCTCATGCACCACTTCCCTTTTATATAAAACTAAACAATCTAATAGATTATTAAATGTTAGATTTACAAAATAACAATTAAAAGTGATGAAATGATTTTAGTTACTTGCATCAAAAAATAGTCCACGTATTGCACTACAGGTAATGATATTTGATTTGGAAAAGTTTACTTAATTTCATATATAATTTCAGTGTATTTACAGTACAATAATTTAAATTAAATTAATAACCCAGGGTTATTGTGCGGTTCGGTCCCCTGTGGACCCCCCCCCGCCCCCCCTCCCCCTCACGCCACGAGATCGTCTCATACCAAACGAGTGTAACCCTAAATGTCTGCGTGGTAGAATAATTATGGTGAACACGTACGTGGAAACGATGTTTGCGGAGCAATCGCCGACATAGTGTAACTGCGGCGGAATAAGGGGAACTAGCCCGCATTCGCCGAGGCATATGGAAAACCGCCTTAAAAACCGTCCACAGGCTGGCCGGCTCACTGGACCTCGACGCTAATCTGCCGGACGGATTCGTGCCGGGGACCGGCGCGCCTTCCCGCACGGGAAGCAGCTCGTTAGACGGCGCGGCTAGCCGGGCGGGCTACATTTTAGTTAATTATGAACACATTACTTTGAATAAATTATTACTAACAGTATTTCGGTTTGCTCTCAAGGGAGCTGTAATTTTAAATGATCAGAATGCAGAAATATTGTAACTTTTCTGAAATAAGGGAGAGTAAATTTTCAAGAACATGTGGTGCAACATGACTGCACAGTTCATATCACGAAATTTCAAAGTTGGATTATTAACATTCTGCTTATCCCTTTAGTTGCTAATATAAATCGGATCGTATATTAATGTGAAATCTAATCCGAGATAATAAACTCATTTGTACTAATTTTTTAAAAAGCAGTTTACTACTGGAACTGGGTGTAGACATAACAGTATAAAGGCCAGAAAGTTAAAACATCAGTTGTCTATTCCAGTTATCTTTTCCAATTCCCAGAGCACCACCTATCTCCCAACTCTGATTTCCTATTGTGTGCCTGGGGAGATAATGGGAACGGATTAAGCTCTTCTGGTATTTATGGGGTAGTTTGGTTCAGCGCTAATGTAGTAGCGACACGCACGCCATTCGTGTCATTTGAATTATTTTCCCGAGTGTTGTTTTTCTGACTTTTTCATCCGGAATTTATGAAAATCTACCTCCTACACAATTTGTGGAAGAACGCTTTTTGTGGTTCTGCGATTGCTCAAAGTCTACCAAAGGCGTATCCGGCACATCTCAACACAATGTTTAACGGCAATTCTGAGAACTTTTTGCGTCGATAGGCGACTGTTTATGAAACCTGGATCTGTAATTATGAAGCAGAGTCAAAACGGCAGTCATAACAGTGGACGAATGCTGGTGAAAGTGCACCGAATAAAGCGAAGGCCATTTTGTCAGCTGGTAGGGTGACAACCACTGTTTTTTTTGGGATTCCCAAGGAATAATCCTCATAGATTACTTGGAAGAAGGCGGATCCGTAGCTGGGCCCTGTTAGACTTCATTGTTGTATCGTTTGAAACTTGTGTTGGCTGAATAAAACCAAGGTTGGCATGGAAAAAAAAATTCTCTTTTACCAGGGTAATGCGCCGTCCCACACGTCGGCGATAAGTATGGCGAAAGTACATGAATTATGGCTTAAATTAAGTTCCTCATCCACCCTATTCACCAGACATAGTCCCAAGTGACTACTTCCTGTTCCCTAACTTGAAACTTTGTCTTGGCGGGAAGAAATTTTCATCAAATGTGAATGTGATAATTGCAGTCAACGAATATTCTGCTGAGTTTGACAGAAACTATTTTTACGATGGGTTAAAAAATCTTGGAGGATTACTGGACCAAGTGCATATCTCTCAAAGGAAACTACGTCGAGAAGTAAGACGAATTGTTTACGAAACAAAGATTTTTCCTTGATTTTGTACCAGACTTATCAAACCACTCTCATACTACTACTACTACTACTACTACTACTACTACTACTACCACCACCACCACCACCACCACCACCACCACCACCACCATCATCATCACCATCATCCTCGGGTCTCCATTTGAGCAACACAATGCCCATCCACCTTGCTTCTAGTTGACTCTTCCTTCTTTTGGAATAGAGTCTTATTTTCATTACTCCTTTGGGTATCTTATCATTTGCTAGCTTTCAGTATTTCCTGACCAAGGTATTTTCTGAGATTTTATAAATTTCACTATATCTCGTGCCACCACGGTGTATTGCTAGCTTTTTTCAGTACTAACCAAAACATCCTTAGGGTTAGCTTGCAGGTACTGCTTAAATGTTGAATGAAAATCATCAGCAGTGACGTCTGAAGATTTCCTTGTCAAAAAGGGCGCAGGAGCAAACAGAGGTTCCGGGCACCATCTTGCCCATGGTGTGAGGAACTGTCCCTAAAAGGCGGAAAAATCGACAGTGATCAGCGGCATTTGGATGCAGAAGGCAATGGAAACCACTGCTTAAGACGAGTCACCTGTATCCATAGGACATGTGACCTGTAATTTGAGAAGTATCATGATTGCAAAAGGTTCCGCATGTGTCTCCTTTTCGGATCTCCGGAAAGGTGATGCCAGATGGGTGATAACCATGAGAAAAGCATGAATAGTCAACAGAAGGAGAACAATCTACGAATCGGAGCTTGGAATGTCAGAAGTCTGTAGTAGGAGAGCTAGAAAATCTGAAAAGGGAGATGCTAAGCGTTAGTCTAGATCTAATGAAGATCAGTGAGGTGAAATAGAAGAAGCTAAGGATTTCCGGTCAGACGAATTTAGGGTAATATCACCAGCGGCAGAAAACGGAACAGTGGGCTGGAATAGGAAGATAGGGCAGAGAGAGGATTATTCTCGCAGAATGGACGATTCAAAATGGTTCAAATGGCTCTGAGCACTATGGGACTTAACAGCTGTGGTCATCAGTCCCCTAGAACTTAGAACTACTTAAGCCTAACCAACCGAAGGACATTACACACATCCATGCCCGAGGCAGGATTCGAACCTGCGTCCGTAGCAGTCTTGCGGTTCCGGACTGAGCGCCTAGAACCGCTCGGCCACCACGGCCGGCTAGAATGGACGGCAAACCAACGTTGACATCAGTAGTTCGGATATATATGCCGACGTAATAAGCAGAAGATGAAGAGCTAAGATGTTGATCGTGTTCTTCAGTGCGTAAACTGAGATGAAAATCTATTAATCGTGGGTGACTGGAACGCTGTAGTAAGGGAAGAAATAGAAAAGGGTTGCGGGAGCATACGGGCTCGACAGTTGAAATGTGAGAGGACAAATACGAATTGAGTTCTACAATAAATTTCAGCTAGTAAAACGAGTACGCTTTTCAAGAAACACAAGAGGAGGAAGTATACTTGGAAAAGGCGTGGAGACACGGGAAGATTCCAGCTATATTGCATCATGGTGAGACAGAGATTCCGAAATCAAATTTCGGACTGTAAGGCGCACCCAGGAACAGATACAGATTCGGATCACAATTTGCTAGTGATGAAGAGTAGACTGTAAGAGAATAGTTCAGAGGAATCAGTGCGGTAAGAAGTTAGATACTGAGGAATAAGGAGAACAGCCACTGAAGTTGCTGGGATGAATAAAGGTACAATAAAGGTAACTGCGAAGAAACCTTGAGGAACAGAAGTAGGAGTTATGTTGATAGGTGAAAGACTGACATACAAAAATGTTCAGGAAAGACAGAAACGAAATAAATAGAAAGTGGTCGTCGCTGCAGGAAGACGAAAGTATTGAAGAGTAGTATCAATGAGGTTCGCCATAAACATCAAAATCAAAATTGGGGACCACGAAATAGACGAAGTGTAGGAATTCTGCTGCCTTGTAAACAAAATAACACGAAGCAAGAAGAACATAAAAAGCAGACTAGCACTGACAAAGAGTGTATTCCTGGCCGAAAGATAAGAAATGAGGTAGTTCTGGCAGAATCGGTAAGGAGAGGAACATGTGGAAAACATTGACAAGAGGGAGGGACGGGATGAAAGGACATTTATTAAGGCATTAAGAAGTTACTTCCATTGTAGTTCAGAGAGCTGTAGAGGGTAAAAACTCTAGGGGAAGACGTAGATTGGAATACGTACAACAAATAATTGAAGAGTTGAGTACGAAAGCTACTCTTGTCACAGGAGAGGAGCTCGGGGCGGACCTCATGAAGCAAGTCACAAGACTGATTTAAAAAAGCTGGTTGACACGCAGGTTTTCTGTTCGAGTTGAGTTACCTCATTGCGTTTGAGCTAAGAATATATCGTAAGATTCTGCAACTGGTGGACGTGAAAGATATTGGACGGTAATTTTCGGGGCCGCGCGGGATTAACCGAGCGGTCTTGGGCGCTGCAGTAATGGACTGTGCGGCTGGTCCCGGCGGAGGTTCAAGTCCTCCCTCGGGCATGGGTGTGTGTGTTTGTCCTTAGGATAATTTAGGTTAAGTAGTGTGTAAGCTTAGGGACTGATGACCTTAGCAGTTAAGTCCCATAAGATTTCACACACATTTCTTGGTAATTTTCGGGATCAGTTCTGGAGCGCTTCTTGTAGACGGATGTGACCTCTTTCTTCCAATTACAGGGCACAGTTTTTTTGCTCGAGGGAACTACGAAGAAAGTTTACGCGAGTCTTCTGGACCTTCCGGATGAAAAAAAGAAGGAAAAACACCGGAGGTCTAGATTGGAGAAACAATAATTCATCTCTGACCAGAGCAGACGGTATTTTGGCAGTATGAAAACTGAGTCATTTGTGGTACGATGTGGTGACATCATCCCGTAAAGAATATAGCCTTTCATTGCCTGATCGATATTTCCTCTTCTTACTCTAGTAATAGTAACTGCGTGCGGATCTATTGCCGCGTCCGCTAGTTTCAGTTCTTTGTCAGTACCAGAGCGCTTATCTTACTTAACACCAGCCACTTGCTAGTTTGTTAGGCGATCAAAAGATGGTGCAGTTGTAGAATCCTCATTTGTGAATATATTTTTAAAAGCAAAATTTGATATTCGGGCTTTCCGTTCGTCAACTTCTGTCCCGTTATCTGTGATTGTCTCAGTGTGTGTCATGGAAATAAAATCGGATTTGCTATCAACAAATCTAATAGTAGGGATACCCATTCAAATGTGCAGAGAAAGAGTAAACTTGACTGGATTAGCGTATTTGAATGTAAGATTTTGTCCCGTGGTGATGGTGATGGTGGTAGAGGTAGAGGCAGTGGCAGAGTAGTGACCCTCCTGTGGCGCTGTGGCCGCTTTCCGCGCTCGTCTCGACCATGAAGTGGTTGCTTAGGAGGGGTGATAGCGCGCCGCCATGAGTGCTATTGGATCGTTAGCTACGCGCATGCGCCGTGGGTGCTGCGCGGCCGGTGGGTCCGCTCGGCCGGCGCTCGCAGTGCGGTGGTCGCTTCGTGACGTTGTGGACGCAACCTCGCGCGCTCCTGCCACCCCGCGGACGCCGGCACCACGCCGCCGTCGATCTGCGAGGAGTCGGCCGGCGATGCGAGCGAATGGCGCGCCATCGATCGCGAGCGCCAGGTCTGTCCGCCCTCGATTCACGGTGATCTCTTCTCCGCTCTGTCAGCTGTTGCCGGTGTCGCCTAAGCTGCGTTGTCGTCGCGGCGTCTCTCTTCGCTCGAACTGTCACATTCTTTGAGCTGTCATTCTCATTTCTCCGTTGTCTAGGTCATGGTTCTCTCGCCACGGACAGCGTTGCCTCCGCGCAATGAATGCTGCTTTCACACATTTCATTCTCCAACGTTCATATTCACTAGTTCACATTTTCTTTGCTACTTTTACCAATTGTGCAGAGATATTTTCAGAATCCAAGTTGATTTCAAATTATTAAACGTCCCTCTGGAAGAATATATTATAGCTTTGTGACTGGTTTCGACCCTTTTGGCCATCATCAGATCCCCGCAACTATGTTGTTACAATCTAGCTATTCGTAATCACATCTGCATTGATCTTTACCCGTTTGCTTTATAATTCCTCTTTTTCATAGCAGACGAAACGCTACATATGCAGATTTAATTAAGTCGAGTTTCGTGTTTCGTAATATCAGCTACGATATTTGCCGATAGCCACGAAAGCTATAAACTGCTCAAAACTAAACATTGTTTACGACCTGGACTGTAAATAAATTCCTGCAACTATTTCTGTGCCATGTTGTTCCGTTTTGTATATTGAGAAACGGCTGAAATGCCGAAGGCTATCTGTTAGATGACAATTTTACTGGAAAAAAGTGGCGTGGTCCGCGTGTAGTAACGAAAAATGAGCCACTTAGGGAGTTGGCGAGACGTATCCGTTTACCATAAATTCATCCAGTAGGGTGTCAAATTAACGCGGAAACCATGGCGGTACCACTTGAAGTAATTTTCTGCGATCACATCGAGTGGATACGAGGGCTAGGCCAGGCTTTGAGAGGGAAGCTTTCGTATCTCGTGTCTCACAGCGATCCTCGGCAAGTCCACTTGCTGTGAGCGATGTGGTGCTGTGGTATGCTGCCGGACGCGCATTCTGGAGGACAGAGGTTCATTTTCCCGTCCGGACATCCAGATTTAGGTTTTTCATCGTTTCCTAAAATCGCTAAACGCCAACGCAGGAATGTTACCTTTGAAAAGGAAACTGTTGATTTCCTTCCCCGAACATTTCCTAATCAGAGCTTATGCTCCATCTCTAATGACCTCGTCGTCGATGGCATTTTAAACTTTAATCATCCATGTTCATTTCGATATTTCATTATGGACAGCACAGCCAACTTATTTATACATGTATATTTGGCTACATATGAATTTTATTGCGGTCAGTTAGTTTTGCACAATGCTTTGCCAACTCATGGAACTTGGGTTGGCTCTTTTCATCCTTGTATGTTAAATTGTAATTTTATTACACGTAAGAAACTTTGGCATCATCTTGTAACTTAAGCGAATTTTACTTTATATAAGAATAAAACGTAAGAGTATAAATAGCAATTTATTTTCTTTCTTTTGGTGGTTGAGCAGTTGGCGATAGCTACCATTTGGTAGTACAGAGCTGCTCTAAGTGCTGACTCCCTTTGTGATCATTGGTAGTTATGTTAACAGAAACTGGTCACCACCAATAGGAAGAAAAGAAAAATACGATTTACACTATTCATTTTTTCTCTTATACGTAAGCTTGGAATTAATACAGTTCCGGCCACTTTGCCTTTCGTCTATCAGCTGCAACTTACGGCAGTACACAATCAGTTTAACACATTAAAAAAGGATGCCAGGTCGTTACTGAGAATGTGGTGTGAAGTCCTTGATCAAAAGTAGCATTTCGTATTTTTAACTGGCAATAATTAGTTACTATCACTTCAACAGCCGAATGTCTCTGTTGTTGAAGATAAATTAAGTGGCGCAGAGGTTTAGACACTGGACTCGCATTCTGAAGAGGTGGACTTCAAATTCCCAGATTCATATTTTTGTGGTTTCTGTAATTAGCTTAAACGTAATGCCTAGATAGTTTCTCTGATAAGCCGGCCGGGGTGGCCGAGCGGTTCTAGGCGCTACAGTCTGGAACCGCGCGACCGCTACGGTCGCAGGTTCGAATCCTGCCTCGGGCATGGGTGTGTGTGATGTCCTTAGATTAGTTAGGTTAAAGTATTTCTAAGTTCTAGGGGACTGATGACCTCAGAAGTTAAGTCCCATAGTGCTCAGAGCCATTTGAACCATTTTTTTCTCTGATAAGGGGACGGCATGTTTCCTTCTCCATCCCTTCCTGATCCGACCCCTTCGTCGATGGGATATTATCCTACAACCCTTTTCCTTTCTGTTTATGAACCAATTTCTTACGTACGCACTACATTGTAGTTACGAACGTAGTCTGCCTATCAGGATAGTATAAGATGGGACCTGAAGTGTTGGTCGAATTTTTACTCTTCGTCTTTCGATCGTTTCAAATAATACTAGGCCTACTTTGTATTTCGGCAGCGAGATGAAAGAATCTTAGTGGAGATGAAGCATTGCAATTCCGTGTCAGTTACATCACACCCTGCTTCCCTAAATCATCACTATGAAATTGGTGGTTAGTGCTTCTTCGAGATGCGGGAAGTCACAAGTGAACAGATACTTCCTGTTACCATTGTTGTCGGTGGGATGTGAAGCGCAATGAAAAAAGAATCTGTATGCACGGGAGGGGGACGGCGAAGCCACCTGCGAGCATCCGCGAGCTCTGTTCCTAACCTGCGCAATCTAATGTCCATTTTCCGACGCGCTCCCTTTAAGATGGTGTGCCAGAAACGTAATTTGGAACCTGTTACAGCCCATAAAGTCCCATTATTTCGTAATGACGACTTATTAGACGTTGCGAAGCGTCAGTGGTTTGTTGACACGACTTCATAGGTGGTAGAAGACTTTGGACTCTTTTGGAAGATTTTATGGTTCGTTGTTTGGTACAGTGTTGTTCGATACGGATGGAAAACTGAAATAACGATTTTCACAAATCACAGAGTCATAGACAGTGTTCAACACATATATAGAGGACAATTTTGGAACTCGGCATTTGGAACTTCGGAATTTCAGTAGGAAAGAGTATTCTAGTAAACACCTTGACCCACGTTGACTATTCATATACTGCATATTACTTAAAAGCTGCAATATACAGTTTTTGTACTAAATGTAACAGTTAAACCCGTAAGTACAAATTAGTAATCAGCGCAAACAAGGTAACGCATCTAAAATATTTTAAGTCTTTAGTACGTTATATCTCAAGTGAGCAATATGTAGACATAGCCGGCCGAAGTGGCCGTGCGGTTAAAGGCGCTGCAGTCTGGAACCGCAAGACCGCTACGGTCGCAGGTTCGAATCCTGCCTCGGGCATGGATGTTTGTGATGTCCTTAGGTTAGTTAGGTTTAACTAGTTCTAAGTTCTAGGGGACTAATGACCTCAGCAGTTGAGTCCCATAGTGCTCAGAGCCATTTGAACCATTTTTGTAGACATAAATGAAAAGGCAATAAAATTATAATTGTATCCGAATGTATTCACAGAACTCTGAAAATAAAACTAATAAATTCAGTGGCATAAAGCCTGTCATACAGAATACGTAAAGAAGCAAAGTAGAGTAAAAAATCCGAACTGGGGGCATTTCAGTCGACACACTTCGATGTACAATAATTTGATAGAAAAGAAGACATTGATAGACAGTTTCTGAGTAAAGTAAAAACAAATAGCAAGTTAACACGGATAATTGCATATGATGTCTGGATGTGGATTGTAGGTAATAGCAGAAACTTATGCTTCCAGACTCTAGAAGAATGTAGGAAGTCTGATTAATGAGATGACACTGGATGTGATTATCATTAGTTAATTTCTTATGAGGAGGAGGAGAAGAAGAAGACGAATGCTACAAAATATGTCTTTAACTTTTCAAGATCGACGGAAGTATGCACTGTGTTTGCAATGTCCAAAACTTACGCCACATCAGTGACAGTGAGTGTCAAATAAGTGGCATCCTCGTTTTTATACTGCTGTTTACGGGTGTAATTTCTCTTCTTAATCTGCTTGTTCTTTCGCACATTGAAGGAACGGGCGATTACTTCTGCGTGTTAACACTGGTTTCAAGCTTTTCGCGTCTTTCGTGCTGCCTGGGCCTGGTCAGATATGCTTACGGAGGTGGTGGTGGTGGTCGGTGGGCATGATTTTGTGTGTGTGTTTTCCGGAGACATAAGTGCTCTGCTGTGGACGTACTGCAATGAAATTGTCTGTCCCTTCTTTACAAGTTTTTTTCACTGTTTTCTTTTTTTATCTATTTCGTGATTGGGGGTGCTTGCTGCTTACACACCTTTGTATAGTTTTTCGTAGATGACAATGTGTGACATTGATTGCTGTGAAAATGCAAGCTGTTGTACCGTCTTTTAAACGTATTCAATTAACCTCGTTCTCACTGGTTGTCTAAATGTGCGGTTGTCTAAATGTGCGGTTTTCGGGAATATGGACGCACTCTTCCTACAGATGAACGATAAATAATAAGGTCCTTATCCATATCTCTTTGTGATTATTTTTTGATGGAGACATTAGATAGCTTTTTGTAGAATAATGGGATCGAGCGGTCGTCGTCTGCGCGTACTAGTTGCTCAGATGGCAGATTTTCTAAATTTTTTGCGTGAATTCTCTGCAGGGTGTAGTCATAAAGTTTTATTAATTACCTTGAAAAAAAATCAATTTTCGATCATGAAACTTGGTGGGGGGACGCGTCCTTCTCTACATTGCTGACTCAATGCGACACATTTTCCTAACGCTAGATGACTTGGCAGTGACTTTGTTTTGAGAAGTCTTCGTTTTGGCGGTTCAGGAAACATTTCACCTCCAAAATCATCTAGTCATCATTTTATAAATGCTTGCCAGACAATGGTTTCTACATCCGATAAAAAGAAAGAAATCATTGGGTGTCATGTCAGGAGAAATCTGATAGCTCAAACAACAGTGTGTGTAGCTGCGTCCTTTACATAATAAGCCGGTACGTTGTTGTGGAGCAAAAACAACTCATTAGACAGCTTCCCATGACTCTTCACCTTGACAACCTTCCGTAAACTCGTCATAGATTTCAGCGGTATGCTCCTGAGGCGATTTGCCCCTTTTTAGTATAATCTGTTAGCACCACACCATGACAGTCAAAAAAGCAAACACTCAACGCCACATAGTCAGTGACGGTTGGGTCTTCGCCTTTCTCGGTGTCGGTGATTCTACAAGTTTCCGTTGCTTGCTTTACTCTTTTGTCTCAGGGTCACAATTAGACACCCAGCAACTGTCCGTGGCTGTTAAGCGGCTAAGGAAGCTATTTGGATTGGCCTGGTTCTGCAGGTCTTTCGAGTACCGGTGAGGAGCCAGCGACCTTTTTCATTTTTAGCGTGACTGATTTTCACTTGTTCCGCTATCGTATCGTATCGATCGATCGATATACGCCGGTCATCAAAAACCAGGACCGTCTCCCCCGCCCACTTCTCTTGTAATCCGCGCTATCCGCAGAGAGATGATTTGCAACTTGGTTCTTAGTAATTCAGACTTGGCTGACCACTCTGGAAGCATCTGTACCACTTAACCACGGTGTCATATGATGGTATACTGTTGCCGTAAACTACCACCAATTGGTACGGATTGTTCCAGCGTTGTTCCCCTGCATTTACTGGAATCGAAATTACGTACGGTACTACAATGTCTCAGTGGTCATCGCCGTTTTGGTTTGCTGTTCTAGCGGAATGATACGGTAGTGTGACGCGAGGATTTCGGTGTGTGTGTCACAGCGCTGCATGTGTGTGTGTGTGTGTGTGTGTGTGTGTGTGTGTGTGTGCAAACAAAGAAACAATGATTACGTTACGATATTTTTTTATACGATACAATACGAAGGAACATTCCATCGTTCTTCTTAACAACACAGTATCGTATTTATCCGACGAAACGAGGCAACGACTTTCAGTTAAAATGAAAAGTCCTCTCCTGTACAGGCTGTGACGCAGGAACGACGACAAATGGAAGTTTGGGTCTGGCCACGAGTCCTGCACCGACAGCCAAGGCAGTTAAGGCGACCGCTCGCGTAGAACGGGAAATCCGGGTTCGAGTCCTGGTACGCCACAAATTTTCATTGTCGTCATTTTCTTATAAAGTTGGTGGTTGTTCGTGTTCTCAACTGCGAATATATTTCATATAATTTCTTTCTACGTCATAATAAATCTTTTGCTACTAGTCCTACTCATTTTTGTGGCCTTTTTTTGAAGGCTGTATTTTTAATTGTATATAAGCGTATGTTGTACGTAAGTCGAAAACTTATTGACAGACTAGTTGCTTTGTGATCTATGCTTCTGGTCAAAATAGTAACAACGTGAAGACGTTGTTGGGACAGAATAAAACGGTAGCTACGAATGAATAGTATTCTCTGTCAGAAAGCTTGAATAACCAACTTTTTGGCGGCCGCGGTGGTCTCGCGGTTCTAGGCGCTCAGTCCGGAACCACGCGACTGCTACGGTCGCAGGTTCGAATCCTGCCTCGGGCATGGATGTGTGTGATGTCCTTAGGTTAGTTAGGTTTAAGTAGTTATAAGTTCTAGGGGACTGATGACCACAGATGTTAAGTCCCATAGTGGTCAGAGCAATTTGAATTTTAACCAACTTTTGCAGTGTGGACCGCTTCGAGACGTGCGGGAACAGAGTCAGTGAGGTTCTGGAGGGATCCACATGGATGTGGAGGCACGCCGTCACCGGTGGCATGGCCAGCTGCGCGAGGTTTCTCGGTTGAAGATCCGTGCTGCGGACAGTCCGCTCGAGGTGATCCCATAGATTCACGATTGATCTTTAATCCGGGAAAGTGCGGTATACTTACCCTAGTGCCCTTCGAACCACGCATGTACACTATGAGCTGTGAGACACGTTACATTTTTCTGCTAGTAAACGCCATCGTGCTGAGGATAAACAAACGGCATGTAGGGCTGGTCTCCAAGGATAGATACGTACTTGTCTTGATCCATTGGCCTTCCAGAATGATGAAATGACACAGGGAAAGCCCTCTGGCCTGGACCCTCCCAACTATTGTTGGAGGGTGCCTGCTTTCAGACTTTTCACGCCAAATGCCATTTGCCCGATGGAGCACAAAAGGTGATTCATCTGAAAAGGCCGCCTGACACTTCTCAGTGGACGTTCAGTTGCCATACTGGCGTGCAAATTCCAGCCTTCGTAACGCATGAACAGCACTCAAAATGGGTTCATGAAACAGGCGCCTGCTACGGAGCCCCATACGCAGTAACATTCGGTGAACAGTCGTTGGAAAGACTGTTGGTAGCCCCTTGGTTCTTCTGGGCGGCCAGTTGCTCAAAAATTGCATGTATATTCGCCCGTACACATCTCCGCAGCCGTCGTTCACACCTGGCATCTGTGGCCCGTCAAAAAAATGTTCAAGTGTGTGTGAAATCTTATGGGACTTAACTGCTAAGGTCATCAGTCCCTAAGCTTACACACTACTTAACCTAAATTATCCTAAGGACAAACACACACACACCCATGCCCGAGGGAGGACTCGAACCTCCGCCAGGACCAGCTTCACAGTCCATGACTGCAGCGTCCCAGACCGCTTGGCTAATACCGCGTGGCCTATGGCCCGTCGTGCTTCACAGTTGCCTCAGTGACAGTTTTGGATAGCGCCATTGTGCCATACTTGGCACATTTTAACCGCAGCGACTCGTGACCAGTTTACAAATTTAACCGTTTCGGAAGTGCTTCCACCCTTGATTCGAAAGTTAGTGATCATGTCCTTTCGGACCTCACATAAATCGCTCCGTTTCCACATTACAAGAACGACTACACTATTTTCTGCGTTCGCCTGACACGCTTTATATACACCCCCACCCCCACCCCCCCTCCCGCTGCTAGTGCTGCCGTCTGTGAGTCGCTATTACTGGTTGACGTCAAACACAGGAGGTGGTCATATTAATGTACCTGTACCGTGTAGTTGTGTAAAGAATAGCATCAGTATGATCAGCCATTGTCATTAACCGTTACTTTTTGAAGATGTTAATAACTGAAATATGAATTTCTGTCACAGCGCAAATCAGAAGGTACCTGATTTTTTCAGTCATTATGTACTAGTTTGTGAGCTATGTTCACAGTGTATTTGCACATTCTCAACGTCATGTGTGTATCTGCAGGTTTCCGCTACGTAATGATTGGTCGAAGGAGTTTCAGCAACGCTGCTGCAACCAGTTGCTTCCGGCTCGTGGTATTTCGGGTACGAAGCGTCCTTTCGCGGTTACGACTGGCAACAGCGAAAGTTTCAGCGATAGTTACATACCTGAAGTTGGGCTCAGCTGCCTGGGGTCCCAGGTATGACTGAGTCTGGCAAATAACAAGACCATGACGTCTTCTATACATTTATTTACTACTGTCAGCTGTTTAAGGCCAGGCTAGCAGTATCATATCCATACACAGCAAGATAGCCAAAGGCCCAGATCTTCTGATCGATACTCGCAGCTGCTGGACGCCGACGCCCGCTTCCTTTGGGCGGTTCGACGGCCTTGTTTATCAGCCGCGAGTGGGCCGAGATTGTGATGGTCTGCGATTTTCGACAGCGGCCGTCTCAGCTACTTCTGTGTGGTCAGTTTACAGAGCGTCCGTAAGAGAGGCGGGTGACGGCAGTGTTGGAACGGCAAATGTCTGCAGAGCTTCCTCGTTCTGTGTTCTTTGTGAAAGTGAGTAACAGAACGTTAAAATCCTAGCACCATACGTGTTTTACGTTCAGAAAACATTCACAAAAACATATTTGGGTATGATGCGAGCCCTAGACTTCTCAGTCCACAGGAGAGACAGTTCCTAGTAATATGAAACCCAGGACAGGTTTCCTCTCTTAACTGCTAAGGAGTTGGAAGTGGCTCAGTTAGGTGCTAATCCAGCTTCCTGGTCTCCATCCAGCGTACAATGTCTTCCACAACTTTATACACTGAGATGACGGAAGTCTTGGGATAGCGATGTGCACATACACAGATGGCGGTAGTTTCGCGTACACAAGGTATAAAAGAGCAGTGCATTTGCGGAGCTGTCATTTGTTCTCAGTTGATTCATGTGAAAAGATTTCCGACGTGATTATGGCCGCAAGCGGGAATTAACAGACTTTGAACGCGGAGTGGTAGTTGGAGCTAGACGCATGAGATATTCCATTTACGAAGCCGTTAGGGAATTCAATATTAAGAGATCCACAGCGTCGAGAGTGCCTCGGGAATACCAAATTTCAGGCGGTTCTTCTCACCACAGACAACGCAGTGGTCGACAGCCTTCACTTAACGACCGAGAGCAGCGGCTTGAAATAACAACAAAAATCAACGTGGGGCATACGAAGAACGTATCGAAAGTGAGGCGAAATTTGACGTTAATGGGCTATGTGTTAGCAGAGGACCGACGCAAGTGCTTTTGCTAACAGCACGACATGGCCTGCAGCACCTCTTCTGGGCTTGTCCGCAGCTCATGGTCTAGTGGCTAGCGTTGCTGCCTCCGGATCACGGGGTCCCAGGTTCGATTCCAGGCCGGGTTGGGGATTTTCTCTGCCCGAGGACTGAGTGCCTGTGTTTTCCTCATCATTTCGTCGTTATCATCATCATCATCATCATCATCATCATCATCATCATTCTTGACTGTGTAAAAAAAATTGGACTGTGAAACAATTGGGACTTGGACGGGATCTTATGACCGTGCAGTTGAGCGCCCCACAAACCTAACATCGTCATCATCTTCTGGGCTCGTGACCGCATCGATCGGACCCTAGACGACTGGAAAACTGTGGTCTGGTCATATGAGTCCCGATTTCAGTTGGTAACAGCTGATGGTAGTTTTCCAGTGTGGCGCATGCCCCACGAAGCCATGGACCCAAGTTGTCAACAAGGCGCTCTGTGAGTTAGTGTTGGCTCCTTAACGGTGTGGGCTGTGTTTACATGGAATGGAATAGATGGTCAACTGAGCAGATCATTGACTAGAAATAGCTGTGTTCGGCTACTTGGAGAGCATTTACAGTGATTCATTCCCCAATAACGATGGAATTTTAATAGCTGACAATGCGCCTTGTCAACGGGCCGCAATTTTTCGCGAGCGGTTTGAAGAATATTGTGGACAATTAGAGCAAATGATTTGGGTGCCCGGATCGCGCGACATGAATCCCATCGAACATTTATGAAACATAATCGAGAGGTCATTTCGTGGACAAAATCCTGCACCAGTAACACTTTGCAGTTGTGGACGGCTATACACGCAGCATGGCTCAAAATTTCTGAAAGGGGCTTGTGACAAATTGTTGAGTCCATGCCACAGCGAAATGCTGCACTACGCCGGGCAAAAGGAGGTTCGACACGATATTAGGAGGTATCTCATGACTTTCGTCACCTCAATGTATATTCGTGACATTGTCGGTCGGGGGGCGGCCTGCAGTGTATGGTAATTGAAGAAGATTTCGCAAGCCAAGATCACTGAAAAATAATTTTATTGAATGACCGGTTCGTACACCTCTTCGCCGCCATCATGAAAAATATGATGTAATAATTTGAAAACATGTGAAGTCCGAGGATCACAGTATAATTCTGTCGAAACCGGTCATCCAATAAAATGCTTTTTTGCGGTCTTGGATTGTGAAGGTTTCTTCAGTTATCACTTTCCACAACTGTTGGAGAATTTGTGGCGGATAATTCAGATGGTCGAACACGACGATGTAGGTTAGGTGTTACAGTCTGGGAATTATGAAAGACATATACATACTTCAAAGTATTCCAACATTTGCGAACATTTCTAGTTTTGTACCACAGAACGTTACCACGCTGAAGTTTTCAGTCTAACCAAGACAAATGAGGGAAAACTAGAGCGTAATCATCCATTGACGTCGTTAGAGACGATCTCGGATTACTAAGAGGAATTGTACCTTCGTAGCGGGCAAAAAAAAAAAATATATATATATATATATTTTTTGCTCATAAACATTCCTTGAAGTGTATTTTACTTGATAAATATGTGTTCTAAGGGCATTTTAGATATTAAAGGCTTTAATTATTTATTTACTTTAAGGGCAGAACATGTTGCCACGCCCCCTTTCGCCTTCTGTCAACTTCTGGAACTTCAGAATACTAATTTGGTGATTTGTGAAAACATTTCGAGTTCACAGTTGGCTGCCCTGATCGTGCGCAGCATTCAATTGTTCCTTGTCATTCCAGAGCCCAAATGAATAATTTAACAGTGTCATATGGTCTAGAGTTCCTAAAACACTATTTTCAGGTGAAGCTACATTGAATTCGGGTCTTTATGATGCAGTTCTTCAATTTAATGATGACAATGTGGGGAGAGTTAGGCTTCTTCAAAATTAAACATACAACCTGGGGAAAATATGGTGATGACATGTTTCGAATTCGATGCTGTCCATGTGAGGAAAGCAGATTGTGAAGTGACTATGATAGCTAGGAAGGCAAGAATGCATTCAAGGGATGCTAAGAGAGCCAGGGAGGATGAAGAAACTGCAGATAACCCAGGACATGGTGCAAGGATGTTCTATGGTCAGTAACAAACTATGTTCACAGAATGAGATTTTCACTCTGCAGCGGAGTGTGCGCTGAGACTCGAACTCGGGACCTTTGCCTTTCGCGGGCAAGTGCTCTACCATCTGAGCTACCGAAGTTTCTCGTCTCCTACCTTCCAAACTTTACAGAAGCTCTCCTGCGAAACCTTGCAGAACTAGCACTCCTGAAAGAAAGGATATTGCGGAGACATGGCTTAGCCACAGCTTGAGGGATGTTTCCAGAATGAGATTTTCACTCTGCAGCGGAGTGTGCGCTGAGTACCGGGCGTGAGTCGTGCTTCGGTAGCTCAGATGGTAGAGCACTTGCCCGCGAAAGGCAGAGGTCCCGAGTTCGAGTCTCGGTCGGGCACACAGTTTTAATCTGCCAGGAAGTTTCAAACTATGTTCATCTTTAAAGCCGAATTCCTGAGATTTTATTTTTTTAAAGATTAGGTACATTTTTTTCAGGAACTTACCATCATAGAACAGTTAAACTTACACCTCTCATAGAAACTAGGCTGAACATCAACGATGCATTTTTAAAAGAACTTCAGTTTAATATTGTACAAATTATGAATTAAAGAAACTTAAATACGTGGAAAAAATTTACAACTTGCAAAACATTCTCTAAAAAATATAATATGCAAGCGACTTATCCACAAAAATAGGTCAATGGAGAGAGAGACTCTTCCTCCACCAGCCATTAAAATTTTATAACATTATCATGAACCGTTCACGAGATAAATGTACCTAAAATTGACAAATTTAACATTGTAAGTATGTAAGGTACAATCTCCCCTTAAGGATGAGGAAATCAATCAACAGTAGCCGTTTCAAAGCACCCACCGCGCTATTTGTTTGAAGCGATTTACCGACGACATACAAAACATTAATGTTGCTGCCTGGACCAGTATTTGAACCCCGTCTTCTCAAATGCGAGTCTTGTGCTGTGGCTACTGCCCACCATCCGTCGTTCCCTCTGCAAGGAAGATAATTATGAAGAGCATGTTACCAAGAATGGATATATAACTAAATCCGCTTGGATGAGTGACCCTGGAGGAGGTCACGCTTTCCACAGACCATATTGTATCCGTCCCCACCGCTCGCGCCCTTCTGCCAGTGGTTGCAGGGTGTTTGCTCTTCTGTATTTCTCGCCAGCAACTCAGACTTCTTGCCGTCTTACAGAGGAGAAGCCTCACTCATAAGAGCAGCAATGCCGTCGTCTGTAGCCGGCAGCAGCATACGCACAAACTATAGTATTTTCCGCCGTTGCCTGCGCCACTGAATAAACCAACCTAGTAATTTAAGATACCAAAACGTTACCGTTTTTTATTTTCTCTCATTGCTACCAAAAAACTATGAAAAACACGTTTTAAATGCTCAAATAGTGAAGGAACTGCCATCGTACCTAACTATTAGGAAAAAGACTGAATAGTAGTCTTCTTATATGTTTCTCCAAGTGTAAAAGCGCCCTGCGATAGGAGGCGAGGGAAGCACACTCATCGGACCACCATAGGTGTTTCCATTGACTGGTTACTTCTGGGTTTGCTCTTCTCACATTGCCAAACTTTCTTACTTGTATCCTGATGGTTTACAATAGATTCGGCAGGAAAATTGCAACCTTAATTTTTTAACTCTATGCCGTTACCCTTCAATCTGTTTTCTTTGACACAGTGCCCTCTACGACGCATTATGATGATATATCATCTTGATACTGATTTCAGTAGCACAATACCCTTCGTAGATTTCAAACATGAATGAACCAATTAAATGACTAGCTCCAATTTGTCAATTCTTCACGTTTTTGCAATTTTTTCTGTAGCGATGTGTCAAAATCAATCCTCTTTCAATCGACATAATATGTCTGGTGATTCTGACCCGTTTCGGCTGCTAACTAGCCACCTTCATGTCTTGCCTAGCTACTTCTATGCTAGTTATACCTGTAGCATGGCCCGCATCTCGTGGTCGTGCGGTAGCGTTCTCGCTTCCCACGCCCGGGTTCCCGGGTTCGATTCCCGGCGGGGTCAGGGATTTTCTCTGCCTCGTGATGGCTGGGTGTTGTGTGCTGTCCTTAGGTTAGTTAGGTTTAAGTAGTTCTAAGTTCTAGGGGACTGATGACCGTAGCAGTTAAGTCCCATAGCGCTCAGAGCCATTTGAACCATTTGAACCTGTAGCATGGCCGTCCGTATCTGCTAAAATACGTGATACCCTTATACAGAAAAAATACGTGTGAAGAGGGTTACTTGGTATTCTAAAACATTCATAAAAACAGTTATCGAGAAGGGATTAAATTTGGGACAAATTTGTAAACCACGATTGCTGGCTCTCTGTACTAGATTGTCTATACTCTACCCTTAAATTATGGTATGTTTCAGTGTGGTTTCTTTGTATTAAAACGAAGAATCACTAGTGTGTGAACGCCCCGAAATTTACCTCTGGAAGTGAAACAGTAAGGAGAAACTAGGCTCTTATTCAGGAGGTGGGTACGGGGAATGAGTCCGCCACCTTGTCCGCCCGTTCAGATTTCGATTTCTCGTGTTTCCCTAAATCACTTCAGATGAAAGCCTGTATGATTCCTTAAACTGAAGACATATGTATCCTTGTTCCCACGTTTTCCCGACCAAAACATTACCCTTATCCGTAACTACCTCGATGTACATAGGAGTTTAAACCTTGACTGTCCTTCCTTTCACGATCTAAAAGTTTTGGTTGTGATGGCTTTGGTGTTGTATGGGTGTTCGGGTTTGCAGGTAACAAAAAGATCTAGAAAAGCTGGTTTTGTTCGCCAGTGCGCAGATATAGTTTTACTCGAATGCGGACAGAGAAGCCTCGACGAGTAGGCCGTCGCGGAGTTGGGGCGCATTAGCGGAAAATCAGTTTGGCCGCTTCATAAGCCGGTCTCTGTCTCGCCCACGCTGCCACTAGCGCGGTCTGGCGTTTCGCGGCACTGGAGCGCCAGCCTCATCGGAAAACTCGCATTAAAATATTGAAAAGGAAATTGCGTCAGTCTGGAGCCGCTGCCGTGGTGTATGGGTTAACGAGCGGTCCGCGCTTAGCAACAGATTCGCTGCGGGCAGCCATTTTATTTGACGTAGTAGCTTCAGTACAGACTTCAGGGCACGTGGCAGAGGATTTCCAACAGCCAGAGGTAAGAAACTAGTGAAATGTACACCTTTGTAGCAAATTTAACTTAAAGCAAATGAAAATCTGCTGAAAAATGCTCCTTATCGGAGCACAAAATGGCGAATATGCTCCTGTTTATCAAAACATTCTGACTGAAAAGTGGCATACCATCTGCTTCATTCTGATTTCCTTAGCACCTTTAAAAATTTACACAAAAATATTGGCATGCGGAGATATTCTTTTTAACACGCAATTCACCTCTCACTCTCGCAAGCTGCCCTAAATGTAATTCGCTCACACACACTAGTCTTTCGCTGTTAAGTCTCTCATGCCCATCCACTGCCACTTGAACATTCTCTTTCACTCACTCATTTGGCCAATTCATTGTCATTATCTCTTGTGCCTCTCTGTCAGTCTCCGGTGTCCTACTTCTATTACGGTCATCTCTCACCGTTACTGCCTACCTCTTGCTCTCTCCAACTGCTGCTATCTCATTCCTTCCTTCTCGCTGCTGCTGTCTCTTTTCACTGTCACTATCTCTCTCTTCCTCGTTGTCATTGTCATAGATTCTGTCTCTTATTATCACTGGCTCTCACCCACTCCCTCTTTCTCCTTCTCTTTAGTTCTGTTCCACTGGCACTGTCTCCTTCACACTTTTCCTAGCATTGTTCTCTCACTATGTACTATGTTCCACTGCCATTGTGTCCCTCTCTTTCCCTCGTCTCCTTCGATCGTTCTATACCACAACCACTATCTTCCAGTATTTATTATTTCTCTGTCGCTTTCCTGCTACTGTCTCCTTCTCTGTTAGCATATAAAGTCCGAATATGATCGCATGCCAATATTTCAGCGAAAATTTGTAAAGATGCTGAGCTGGTACTCCACCTTTCAAGAGTCTGTTAATGAGGAGTATATTCGCCTTTTTTGTGCTCCTATAGGAGCATTTTCGCGCTGGATCCCTTCTTTTCCCTGGCACAGCAGGGCTTGTCACTCACATGAAAAGAACTTGATGGGCCAGTAAAATTTTGATAGTCCACTTAAGTGAAACTGAAATAAAGCAAAACCAATTTTACACCCTTACCGGATAGTAGTTGCACACAAATTTAGCAGTTGCTTCAACGTCGAGCTCCTAGAATGCTTCTCAAGATAACCGAGGCACTTAATACAGCATACACCTCTCTGTGCTATCTCAGTAAATAAACTTCGTTTTCGTCTCACACCGCGTTTACATGCGTATTTTACGTCCATAACTTTGAACCTCTGTATGTCGGAAACCGGTAAAGGTATGTAGAAAATTTTCAAGGTTGGTTGAGACCAGAATCTTAGGAATATCGCAGAAATTCCAGCCATTTTCTGTGCATAGCCGTCTTGGAATCCGCGACTGGGGTTTGGTTGGCTGCTGACTTTTTTTGGGTTGTTCTCAGTAACCGCCCATAAATTTACACAAATGCATTGTTCATTCATTCATTCACGGATACACCCGTCAGTTTAATTAAATCACGGGTTTATCACGGGTATACCATCATCAGTTTATTTAATTTTTACGTGCATATTTTGCTGTATGACTAGGGTAACTGGTAAAGGGATTAAGATATTCAGAAAATTGTCAAGGTTCTTCGAGATCGGTATCTTAGAAATATAATGTAATAGGGTTAGCCATTTGCTGTGCACAGCCGTCTTGAAATTCACGGCTGATGTTTGGTACCAAAAAATCATGTTTTCAATAATTTTTAAGCGTGTAGGTAATACAATTTTGTCGCATTGTACTCACAAAATTTACGCAGATGCATCATTCATTCATTCATCACGGGTGTATCCGTCAGCTTAAATCAGAGGATATCACGGATCATTAATCATCAATCAGTTTATTTAATAATTTTTACGTACGTATTTTATTTATACAAGTAGTGTAACTTTGAACATTTGTACCTTAGAAACGGACAAAGAAATCGAGGAAAATTTCAAGATAGTTCGAGATCGGGATCTTAGGTATACACGTATATCGTAAAAATGTGAGCCATTTGTTGTGTGTAGCCGTTTTGGGATTCTGGGTTTTGGTCCGCTGGTGATGGCGAATATATAGTTAAAACAAAACCCTGTTTTTGGAGTTTTCCGGGGAGCCGCCCAAGGATTAATAGTGCCTCCATAAGTCTCATCAAATACATAGTAGCATAGTAGACGTCAGATACAAAAAGAACTAACTAATTTGTTCTATTTACCTTAGCTGGAGGAAGTGTGTAATATACTTTCACCATGGACTGTAGGATAGTGACGCTAAGACGAGCTTTTGTTGGGTATACAAATAGTTCCTAGCCAAAGGGCTATCCAAAACACTTGAGCCTACCTTTTTGTCTCCGATAGAACCCTAGGTATGACCACCGGAAAATCCCGCTCTTACGCGCGGCGTTTCGGAATATATTGGTAGCTTGCTGACGCTTGCATACAGATTCGTATAAGTGAACGGTGTAGGTACGTGATGCACTAAATCCTAAATTTGCGGCGTTACATATATCTGGCATCTGTGCTGTCAGTGTATGCTCATTACCCACATGCATGGGGTTGTGAGGCGTGGAGACATCGTTACCGGTGAACAGGGGAGGGTAAACACATTACTCTGCTTTCAAATTCACGTTTGGGAAAGAGAGAAGTTTTGTACGCGTACTAATACATCTCCTCATATTCCGGTGAAGAGTTTCGCGAACTCACTCTATTTCCATAAAATTATTCTTGGCTTGTGGCTGCGTCATATCTACAGCTGTAATCTGCAAGGTACCTCACGATGTGTGGCGGAGGGTGCCCCTGTGCCATTTTTCCATTCGAGAATGGTTCGAGTCAGTAGTGACTGTCGATGAACTTCGGTATGAGCTCAGATTTCTCTGAATTTCTCCCCCGTGGTCATTTCGCTAGACATACATGGGAAGAAGTAATATGTTGCCCAGCTGTTCTTCGAATGTACACTCTTAGAATTTCAACAGCAATCTTTTCCGTGATACGTTACGCCCCTGTGGTAGCGACTGACACTAGAACTTGTTGAGCACCTCTGTAACGCCCTCACGCTAACTGAACTATCCCAAGACTAAACGCGCCGCTCTACGTTGGATCCTCTCTCTCTCTCTCTCTCTCTCTCTCTCTCTCTCTCTTTCTCTCTCTCTCTCTTTTTTTTTTTTCCTCCCTCCCTCCTCTCTTAATCTCATGTGGTTAGGGTTCCAGATGGATGAAGAATACTCAACAATTGATTGAACACGTGTATTGTATATCATTTCTTTCGTGGACGAGTTACATTTCCATAAGATTCTCCCAGTGAATCTCAGGCTGGCATCTGCTTTTCCTACCGTTTGTTTTTGTGATAGTTCCACTTTAGGTCTCTCTGTACAGTTACTCCGAGATATTTCACGGTTGTTAACATTTCCAGTGATTTTTCGCTAATAGCATAATAGAACAGTAGTAAATCTTTCCGCGTAACATATGTTTCATTTACGAGGATCACTCCAAAAGAAATGCTCACTATTTTTTTAAAAATCCATCTTTTATTCTACATGTTTGAAAGATTTACAGTGTGTACATACATCATTTAGGAACAATATATTCATTTCTCCACATAATTTCCACCCCTCTCAACTGCCTTACGCCATCTTGGAACCAGTGCCTGTATACCGGCATCGTAAAATTCTGGACTAACCGGTTGGAGCCACTGTTTGGCAGCGTGCACAAGGGAGTCATCATCTTCAAACCTTGTTCCACGAAGAGAGTCTTTCAGTTTCCCAAAGAGAGGATAGTCACATGGAGCCAGGTCAGGACTGTAACTCGGGTGTTTTCAGTGTTGTCCATCCGAGTTTTGTGATCACTTCCATGATTTGTTTGACTGACATGGGAACCCACCTGGCACAAACCTTTTTTAACGCCAACACTTTCAGTATTCTGCAAACACTTCGTTCCCCTATCCTAACGAAGCGTGACAATGCACATTGTCTGCAGTGTGTTCAGTACGAGGCCTGCCCCTGCGAGGACAATCCTCAATATTGCCGTGCCCGCTTTCATCACGTAACCTGCTTGCCCACCGACTAACTCTACTGCGATCGACAGCAGCATCTCCATACACCTCTTTCAACCTCTTGTGGATGTTTCCCACTGTCTCGTTTTTACAGCACAGGAATTCTATGACAGCACGTTGCTTCTGATGAACCCCAAGTGTAGCAGCCATCTTGAAGACATGCTGTGACGACGCCACTCACGGGAACAGGTTGAACTAAGTTTGAAAACAAGCGGGAATGATGTATTTACACACTAAAACTTTCACACATGCAAAATGAAAACTGTATTTTTACAAAAATAGTGTGCATTTCTTTTGGAATGACCCTCATATTTACTTTCGGGAGCGACTGCCATTCGATTGCGAGTCCCTGCACCAACTGCCGATCCTCTGCTGGTCTCCCTGCATTTCGCTACAGGCTTCAGGCGTTACAACCTTCCGGTAGCCAACAGCATCGTCTGTATAGAGCCTAATAGAACTTGTAACGTTAACCACTAGATAATTTTTAAACAGGGCATCCCAAGAGAGTTGGTTAATATTCAGGGATATGACGGAATGATCATTCGAAGCAAAAAAGTCAAGTAAACTTGAGCTCTAAAATGCAAATCTTAAGAGCCGTGGACAGTTGTTCATCTTCGATACTCTGAAAGACATCTCTCCTACTGAACAGTTGCCCACTACTCTCAAGGTAAGCATTTTAAAGCCCGTTTTTACTGGAAATTTTTGTTTCACAGTATCGAAGATGTTAATAGATCGTACTGTATACATTTTAGAGCCTCTGTTTATTAGACTTTTTTGCTTCGAATGATCGTTCCTGTCATATCCCTGAATGAATGTTGACCATTTCTCCTGGGAGAGATTGTGTATCGCAAACAGCAGTGGCCCTGTAACACTGTCTTGGGGTACACCAGAAATTACCTGTACATCTGTCGATTTCATCCCGACAAAGACCTGAGTGTAGATTGCTATTGCACTGATTTGTAGCATGGTAATTTCTTGTGCAGTGTAGACGGCAACTTGGGGATAGCTACCTGCGATAGCAGCGGCCGGCCGTCGTGGCCTAGCGGTTCTAGGCGCTTCAGTCCGGAACCGCGCTGCTGCTACGGTCTCAGGTTCTAATCCTGCCTCGGGCATGGGATGTGTGTGATGTCCTTAGGTTAGTTAGGTTTAAGTAGTTCTAAGTTATAGGCGACTGATGACCTCAGATGTTAAGTCCCATAGTGCTCACAGCCATTTTTTGTGATAGCAGCCGACCTTTTGATAGTTTTATTACGTATAACGCGCTCACACACCCGGAAGAATATTATGAAACTACCCGGCACAGTTCCGTTAGAACAATGTCTCCTCTCTTAGGACCCAGCCGGATGGCCGCGCGCGTTATCATGCTGCTTCCCAGACTGAGATATCGGATCTGCCCAGCGGATTTGCGCCGAATCCCGCTGTGCCGGCCAGCCTAGGTGTGGTTCTTAGGCGGTTTCCCACGTTCGACTAGGTGAATACGTGGCTTGTAGCCATGTGGCGCCTCAGTTACACGATTCGCAAACATTTCCAAAATGTCTTCAAGCTTTCACCGGTTTAAATTGTCGACACCGTGAAGATACGGGATAAGGACGGGACAAAAGAAGAAGAAGAAAGAAAAGAACTCTCCTTTCTTACAAAGATTTCAATTTTATGTTCTCTGAACAAGTCGGTTGAGCTGTCGCATAGGTCTTACTGACTGACCTGTTATGAGCCCTACTTCATAAAGGCCAAAAAATTGAAGAATAATGTGTCGCAGGTCACCGTAGTCGTCTTGTGCGCTGTTTTAAAAGAACTATTCTTTACCAGAATCCTCTCAACAAATCTTAAGCCTGCCATTTGACGTCACTACTGCTGATTCCACGCGGTTGTTCCACCTCATATTCCTTTGTAGTATCAAAAAATAAGAATCAGCGCATACTCATTTCACGCGGTTGTTCCACCTCACATTCCTTTGTAGTATCAAAAAATCAGAATCAGCGCATACTCAGGAAATTATTATACAGGTAGATGCTGCCTGGTGCCCTGGTCAAGATTCTACTGGCGGTGGTTTATTGTTGCCTCCTTCGACGTTTACGAACTCGATTGCTGACCCTGGGGAACCTACAGAAGCACTCATGCTTCTGGTTTGACCGACAAGCCTCCAGATGGATGTGAACTCTGATGAAAATGCTGAGCATAGTGCGTGGACACTGGACCACTATTCTGGAGGGCAGCTGTTCAGATCCGAGTCCGGACATCTAGATATAGCATTTCTGATTTCCCTAAACCACCTAGACGACTGTATGGATTATTTCTCCGCCAGTTGATTTCCTTCCTCGTCATTCCTCTATCCAAGATTGTAATCCAGCTATAATTTACGTTACAGCCCAAACTTCCTTCCTTTCCCAATGAAAATTTGTATAACCTCAAGGAAGTCACTGACAGCACCCGCGCAATCTGGTCGACTTTCGCGACTTGGTGTTGCAGGAATGGTTGGTTATCTGTTTCAACCTTCTACCACCTTCATCACTCTATGGCACTACAAATGACGACTGAAGAAACCAACCCGCGAAGACATCCTCGGCGCACCAGACACTTCAACCCGTTAGTGGGACACTCAGCTTTTCATAAAAATCCCAATACTTTTAAAAGAGAATGCCTTTTAAATTAATTTTTGTGCAACGCTTTTCCAATGAGTAGATTCTATCCCTGAGATGAAATTATGAAATATCGGAAAAATGTTCATCTACAGCTGCCAAAACTTGTTCAGTGGACTGAGGAAGTTTTCCAGTTGCTAGTTTCTTTTGGGTGTTAGAGGGGGCCAAATATAGGGAATAGTGTGGCTGTTACAACAATTCCTAATTCAAAACCAACTATTTTCCCATTGCCAAAGCATCTTCAACGTAATGTGCATTGTCCCTCTTGCAATCTACCCCACTTTGCACAGGATTTTAATGTTGAAACCTTATTGGTATTTGTCAGTAACTTACAACTTTTGCGAGGTAATCATTAAAAGTTTCTCTTTTGCATATAGAAAACTCTGATTGTAACCTATCCGACAGATGAGATAAACTTCACCTTTTCGGCCACAGCGTTACCAATTGACTACTGTTCTGTATCTTGAGTCGAAAGGGGACTGATGGATGTGGTTTGGTCGAGATCTACGTTTTAATTATAATAATAAATCGATGCACCATATCGTTAGATTATTTCTTAACGTTCCAAACTATGTTGGAAAATTTATTTTCGCATTCCTTTCGGTGTCAATTTAACAAATGCAGCGTCTATTTTGCAATAAGATGAATTGCACCCAAACCAGAAGTGTGACTGATTTTGCTTTCACAATACGTCGAAGGATGCAGCAGTAAACCACTGCCACTAGAGCCTTGGTCGGGACACCAACACAGGATTCCCATATCTGCCTATAATGATCATCTCCCTAGTAGGAGCTGGCTTTGACTTTTGGGATACTACACTGCAGTGGAAGAAACACGTGAAATCAAAATGCAGAGAAGATGCCTGGTACGATCTACTCCCAAGTATTGCTCCAGTGTTTAGCCCTTTATGAAATTTTTCTCCAGTGCTCTTAGGGTCAGTTACCTGGGGGCCTGTGACCGTAGCGGTCGCTCGGCTCCAGACTGTAGCGCCTAGAACCGCACGGCCACTCCGGCCGGCTCTTAGATTAGGTTGCCATGTGGTTTACATTACAGTGCAACATGTACCAATAAAACAAAAAACTAACATTCAGTCAGATCAACGTCATGTGTGTGCCAAGCTCAGAATTTTTCACCCAGCTGTCGTATTACAATTGGAGAACGATGCCGTGGCTGTGAAGCTTGTGTCACAGAAAAGCACTGTTCCACTGCTGGTAGGATCAGCGTTTCCTTGTCATTACAGACAAGTGGTATGATGAAGCCAGAAAACAGTGCAACATGTACCAATAAAACAAAAAACTAACACTCAGTCAGATCAACGTCATGTGTGTGCCAAGCTCAGAATTTTTCACCCAGCTGTCGTATTACAATTGGAGAACGATGCCGTGGCTGTGAAGCTTGTGTCACAGAAAAGCACTGTTCCACTGTTATTGATCAGCTCCATATTGATTACTTTTTCGACTTATTCATATATGATAGCTAGTTTAGAACGGTGTTCAAGTACATTATTTTCAAGAGAGATAGGGCCACTTTTGAATTCAGACTTCCATTTCTTAACTCTTATAATGTAAGGCGTACACCTTCGGACCGATTAGAGGCATACGTCGAATAAAAAGAATTTTGCGTCGGCACGATGGTTCAGTTTATCTATTTGATCGAATTCTACATAACAAGATTTTTAAAAAAGCCGTGTAAAGAGAACTATTTCTTAGATTAGGTTCAAATGGTTCTGAGCACTATGCGACTTAACTTCTGAGGTCATCAGTCGCCTAGAACTTAGAACTAATTAAACCTAACTAACCTACGGACATCACACACATCCATGCCCGAGGCAGGATTCGAACCTGTGACCGTAGCGGTCGCTCGGCTCCAGACTGTAGCGCCTAGAACCGCACGGCCACTCCGGCCGGCTCTTAGATTAGGTTGCCATGTGGTTTACATTACAGTGCAACATGTACCAATAAAACAAAAAACTAACATTCAGTCAGATCAACGTCATGTGTGTGCCAAGCTCAGAATTTTTCACCCAGCTGTCGTATTACAATTGGAGAACGATGCCGTGGCTGTGAAGCTTGTGTCACAGAAAAGCACTGTTCCACTGCTGGTAGGATCAGCGTTTCCTTGTCATTACAGACAAGTGGTATGATGAAGCCAGAAAATTGTAGTTATTTCCCCTCCCGCGTCCCCAATATCGGCATTATTTCTTTAGTGATATTGCGACCAACAGAACTTAGCCCTTTAAAAAAAACGACAGTCATATATTTTATGTTTCAGTGTCATCTCCGGTTCACTCTTTCCCTGTTTCTAACCCATTGAGTGTTTTGCCTCAATAGGTGTGTAATAGTCATTGTTGGGATGATTCCTTTATGGTTTTGAATGTTTGGTGGCATTGCCGTGTAAAACGATGGGTGCGTATTCCTTCAGACGAGTAGGCATGGCTTACTACCGTATACACAAAGAATGTATGCAGGTTAAACACGCCTACCTGGTCATTACGAATTTATACATAGGCAGAGGTAGCTAGGAACCTTAACGGAATATTTAGCGTGACCTCAAACGAAGGACCGTAGAATGGCGCTTCAGATTATACTCACCCAGCGAGATGACCCTTGAAAGTGGCGGACACGCGCTAGCCGATAAGGACAAATCAAGAGTGCAGGGGTAATTTGGTCCTCTCCGAGCCGTAAATGGATATATCTTCGACATGATGCACACTACCCCAAATGACTGTCTAGACAAAGCCGTGCACTTTGAAAAAGTTACCCAGCTTACTCTTCGTGTTGCATACACATCAGATCTCGCGCCAACTCCTCTAATTGCATGCCCCATGTGGGTGAAGAAGTGCAAGACCATACATACTGCTGACAGATGCAGCAGCGCTTGTGTTCTTCAGTGGATCGTCCTTTCGCTTACGACTTGGAAATTAAATGGATAAAAATTCTATGCTAATTTTCTAATTTTATTTATTATTTTCAGTTAAAGGGAGTTTAATCGTTGAAATTTCTGTCAAAGAGACATGGGAGGACTTTCAGCCCAGAGTAAACCTCTATGTCTCATAGAAAATTGGTTCTTGAAATTTTGTGAGTACGTTTCTGTTAGATATTTTGGTGCCTTTCTCCGATTGTTGCTGGTTTAGTTTTTCGGTAGTCTTATTACACTCTCGTTTGAGCCGAATATAAGTTTAGCTATCTATGCAGATGACATTACTCATTCACCGAGTATGTCATGAATCCCAGGTAACTCTAGCAGTTGACCAGTACACGACACTGTAGTATTTTTAGAACCACCCCCTTTCGTAGATGAGACGTGGGTTACGGGTTCGAGTCTCGAACCTGCACACAGTTTTAATCTGCGAGGAAGTTTCAAATTCTTCCGTGGCCGAGCTCATTGAATAAACAAAAGACCATGACACGGAAGAAGAATAGTCTCCGATCACTGAAGGCACTTATTCGCGCTCACGACCTCTTTAAACCTGTAAGATTACACCGCACGAAATAGATCCATTCTCAATTCCACGCTGGACAGAGAAAGTGTACCCTGCTAATCACGCTTCATGTATATACACATTGTTTGAAAATTTTGTTTCTCGCCTTTTTTTAATGAAGTATTGCACCAAAACGTAGAAATCAAAAGTTTGAGAGAGGGTCATTTGAGAAAGCACGCTACGCTGTGCTGTACACAATGGTTTGTGTATGATGTATCCGTGTTTGTATTAAACTTCGCGTCCGGTCGCGAGTTAGTCTGAATCTTTCAGCTGGTAACAGCACTGACTGAGAAAGTCTGAGATTAGAGTAGAATCCGTATCCTGCAGAGTTGCAGTCATTTTGGAAATCGCTTCACTGTAGAGTGAAACATATGCACCAACTTTGCGCTCTCACGTGCTCTGATAGTCGTATTTCAAGCGGCAAAGCAATGAAAACGCGGAACATTGAAAGATGAACACACTCCAGAGTTATTTTACAGGCTGTATCGTAAAACAAAGTGGTGAGCCAGAAACATTTATATCCGAAGAAAGGAAGAGGAAGGGTGGGACGGGGAGCAGTAACTTCACCAACTGGACTATTACACTTGCGATCGCAATTCTCGCGTTTATGAGCATGCTATCATTCGACTAGGTCACGGGTCAATAGTGTGCCGTAGCGGTACTTTTCGTGATATTGTCTCGTTACGAGGAACAGCGCGATGTAGGCTATTGCGTGTAGGTTGGGCACCTGTAATATTCTAGAAACCATTTCAAGCCATCGAGACGATGTTTTCGGAAAGTTTTAGTACCAAAGGGAGTGAGTGCTGTCTGGCTCGAACGGTATGCCAGCAAGAAAGCAGATGCGACATTTGTTGCGTACTTCTTATGCCAGGTGTAATGGACAGTATGACGGCAAAGTGGCCGACACCACATAGGCACGAAAATCAACTCCAGATGTTCAGCAAGCAACCTGCCTTGCAAGCTACAGACAGATGCGGTGGAATGACGCGATTGGCCTGCGCGTGACGCATAACATTGCCTCCCGCTACTAATCATCGCCGCACCTCCGACCACACCACACTACATACATAACCGAGGGCGGATTCGGGAGGGAGGGGCGGCGGATTTGTTTCTTTTTTTGACAGAATTTACAGTAAAAATATAATAAAATATGATGTTTATTGTTTCGTCATTGCATAGCAGATAATTGAGCTATTATGTAGAGTTTACTCGCTATGCAAGTAGTTAAGTCTTTAGCTTTTTGAAAAAACTTGTAAATTTTTATGGTTACTTCAGGATCACTCATTCAGATATTTTCGGTAAATATTTGATTTCTCTTGATTGTTTTCATAGATACTAAAAAATATTGCTGTTACTAGTTATTGTAAACAGCTTTATTTGATGCTGCACATTTCGATTTTTTCAGTTACGGGCTTTTTAAGTTTCCGTTCTTTCCAGTTATACTGGCTGAAGAGATATGAGTGGCTTGTACAATGTAAAATTTCCGGTATCTGATTATGCCAGTTTGCATTACTTTTAGACGACGGGAAACTGGAAAAATGAAAGGCAGAAACGTTGAAATTATATACAAAAGAGTTGATGAAATGTTCACCCATCACGAGAACACCATGTGTCACAAAGTTAATATGGCAGCCTCTCACAATTTCCTGATAATGATGATGATGATGATGGAGGGGAAGTCAATAAATATTTTTGGCCACATGAAATCCCAGGAAAGCAAGGTTACAGAAGAGAATCGTAAAAAAGCTTGTACCCTACGCAAATGCCGCTGCTTTCGGTCGTTATGTGAAGGCCGTCAACAGCTGCGCTGTTTGTGGTTAGAGGTAACGCCTGAAATTTGGTATTCGCGTGATGTGTGGATCTCGGAATGTTGAATTCCGTAACGATTTCCGAAATGGAATATCCCATGCATCGAGCCCTAGCTACCATTCTGCGTTTGAAATCGTTGCGCATGAATAACCTGAGTACAGGTGACGGCTCCACCAATGTACTGCCCCTTTATATCTTTTGTATGCGATACTGCCGCCAGCTGTATTTGTGAATATCGCTATTCCTCAGTGTATTACAGATGACTTATGCTACACGGGGCACTTTGGGTGTCTCATAATTATCTTCTGGCTACCAACAGATAGCTTAACCATCGCTAACTCTCATCAAGCAAAATTCTGTAATGAGTCTATGATTGTGCACTACTGTTGTAATACACGTGACACACAACCATTTCATAAATTTAGACAACATAGTCTATGGAGAGCAGCCACCTGATGCCATATTTAAGTTGAAATGAACAGTTGTCTATTTAATAAAGACTGGAAGTGAGTACATTCTGTGGAGGTTGTCCTGTTCTGTTAAGGTTTTCGTTGTGGGGAAAGATAAACGTAAAGGGAATATCTCACCGATGGGGACTGCACTGTAAAAAATACAGATTAGCTCCAAATCCAATTCTGAAGATCGAATATCTGTGGTATCGGAGACATAAATGGCCCTTCCTTAACAATAACAAAGTACCTCTGTATTTTATTTAGCACGGAGAGGAAGAGCGTGGAGTAAGAAGTGATTTGTGTAGGTGAGTCGAAAAACAGAGAGTTTGACAAAATAGTGTGAAATACGCACAGGTCATGTCCATGCTGTTTACAAACTGCCTCCAATTTCGAAAGAGAAATAACTGCATGAATTCATCAGTCATACAGTATAAGGCATTAAGCCTGAACATCATCACATGTGTATGATAACTAGGCGTAATTACGGGATGGCTCAGTGCAAAACTCTCTTAAAAATCTTCAGCACGACTCCCTTACGCCTACATCTACTGCTATATCTACTCCGCAAGCCATCTTACGGCGTGTGGCGGAGGGTGCTTTATGTACCACTGTCAATTCCTCCTTTTGCTGTTCCCGTCACCATTGGTTCACCGGAAGAACCATTGCTGGTAGGCCATCGGGTGTTACCGAATTCATCTAAGTTTACGTTAGTGGTCTTTTGGTGAGCTATACTTAGGAGGAAGCAATATTTTTGTTGACTCTTCTAGGAGCATCCACTGTGGGAACTGTAACGGTAAACCACACCGTGAGGCAGGAAAACTCTCTTGCAACGTCTGCTGCTAGAGTTTGCTAAGCATCTCTTTGACGCTTCTGCGCTCAGAAAACGAACCTGTAACAAAACGCACTTCTCTTCTTGGTATCCAATATTCAGGTATTGGTCGAACGAGGGTTTTATAAGCCACCTACTTCGTGGGTGAACTACGCTTCCTGAGGAGTCTTCCAATTAATTTCAATCTGGTATCTGCCTTACCTGCAATTCGTTGTATTTTGTCGATCCACTTTAAATTGCCCCGTATATGTTTTATTGGTGTGACTACTTCTTGTGACTATTCTGCCATCGTATAATCATACGATGTTGGATCTTTCTATTAAAAAAATGGTTCAAATGACTCTGAGCACTATGGGACTTAACATCTGTGGTCATCAGTCCCCTAGAACTTAGAACTACTTAAACCTAACTAACCTAATGACAGCACACACATCCATGCCCGAGGCAGGATTCGAACCTGCGACCGTAGCAGTCGCGCGGTTCCGGACTGCGCGCCTAGAACCGCTAGACCACCGCGGCCGGCGCGATCTTTCTATCAGTTTATGCGCAACACGTTACATTTGTGTATGTTGAGGATCAGCTGACAATCCCTACACCGGTCGTCGATCCTTTACAAAATATGGTTCAAATGGCTCTGAGCACTATAGGACTTAACTTCTGAGGTCATCAGTCCCCTAGAACTTAGAACTACTTAAACCTAACTAACCTAAGGACATCACACACATCCATGCCCGAGACAGGATTCGAACCTGCGACCGTAGCGGTCGCGCGGCTCCAGACTGCAGCGCCCAGAACCGCTCGGCCACTCCGGCCGGCGATCCTTTACAGGTCTTCCAACATTTCACTACAGTTTTGTAGCTTGACCTATCTGTATGCAGCAGCATCATTCGCGAAGGGCCTCGTGGAACTTCCCGCGTTACCCACCAGGTCATTTGTATATGTTGTGGAAAAAAATGATCCAGTAACACTCCCTCGGAGCATGCCCGAAGCCACTTTTAAGTCTGAGGGTTTCTTTCATTTGAGAACGACGTATTGTGTTCTGTTTGCTAGAACCCCTTCATTCCAGTCACGGAAAAGCTTGTCTGTTACTCCATGCGCTCGTATTTTGTTCGTTAGGCGGCGGTGCGGAACTATTTCTAGTGCTTTACATAAGTCAAGGAAAACGGCATCAGCCTGGGCCAAAGCGTCTACTTAGTGTCATGGACGAACAGAACGACCTTAGTTTCACATGATCCTTCTTTTCGGAACACATTTTCGTTCCTGCAGAGGACATTTTCTGTCTACAGAATATATAAGCGAGCATAAAATGTATTTTCAGGGCTGTACAACAGGTAGCTGCCCGTGGTGTTTTTGCTTGGTATCAGTCAGGTGTACTATGGTTGAATTCCAGATACTGCTTAGTGCACCAGGTTGAGTGAGATACAGGGTGCCTATTATTAAAGTTCCAGTTTCGAAACCCTGTAGAAGGAGAACCACTGCTTACAAAGCAGTCAAATTTGAGCAGCATATTATTGACGTAGGAGGAAACGTCGCGGGAAAAAATAAACGGAAAGTTTACGAACAGATGGCGCAACAGATGGCGCTCTAAGCGTTTAACGTAAATGGTGTCGGTTACAAATGACAGATGAATCGCGATACGACGGTTATGGTTTGAGTTGCACATTACAGTATCCCTATTACACATCGGACGGAAAAAATCGGTTTTTTAATTGTCCTGAGAGGAAAAACCGCATAAAAAGAAAAATGACATTGGCTTTTAACTGTACCGTGGCTCCAAAAACCGCATAACAAGCAAAATGACATTGATTTCTAATTGACGTGATCCATAGTCAGTATGCTGTGCACGTTTCCTGCCAGAAGTTGTAATCTAGAAACAGCATGTTCCACGTCAGCTTGGAGAGGATCACGTTCAGAATGTGTTGCGCAATGTATGCCTTCAGTTCAGCTGTGTCCATGATTGGATCTCTGAACATACCAACTTGCATATCAGGGGCTTATTTCAATAGTGGTACAATTCCATTTTTGTTCACTCTGACATACAGGGTCCTAAATTTAAATGAGCGCTGAAAAATCTGCAGTTAAGATACCAGATATATTCAAGCATATGGCTTCTTGCTAGAGATGAACCTCTCTTTCTGTTTGTTTCGACCATTAATTTCAGAAGCATCATCGACAAAAAAGTGGAGGTAATGGACTTGTACAACTGTTGAAATAAGCCCTTCATATAACCCCACAGCCAAAAATTACAGGGATTAAGATCAGATGATCTGATCTGCCAAGCTGTAGGAAAATGACGGCTGATAATTCTAGCATTTCCGAAATGTCTCTGCAGCAGTCGCTTCACTGGCTGTGCGGAGGAGCGCCATCCTGCATAAAAATAATCCCACCCACACATCCGGACTGTTGAAGGTTTCGAATGACTTTGTTGTACTAAAAACTGCCATAGCGTTTACCAGAAGTGGTACAGGTAAGATGACCCGCAGGACTCATCTCTTTGAAAAAATCTGGCCCTACGATAAGCGATGCCATCAATCCACACCATTCCGTTTGCAGAATGGAGTGGTACCGGCTGATGAGCGTGCGGTTTTCCATTGTCTAGGTTCTGCAGTTTTGCGTCTTCATATGTCTCTGGAGACGGAAAGCTTCGTTGTCAACAGTATGTTCCTTCGCCGTTCATTGTCTACTTCCATGCGAACAAGAAATTCCGGAGCGGACATTGTCTAGGTTCTGCAGTTTTGCGTATTCATATGTCTCTGGAGACGGAAAGCTTCGTTGTCAACAGTATGTTCCATGGCCGTTCATTGTCTACTTCCATGCGAACAAGAAATTCCGGAGCGGACATTTGTCTTGCTGGCAGATCAGCCGGAAGTAACTCTTGAACGTGGGTGATTTTGTATGGTTAGCAATGCAGGATATTTCCTAGGATTTTATGCACCGTGCTCGCAGGGTTCTCCTTACATTCGGACGATTCCCACTGCATTGGATGTTTGCACAGCGACCTGTCCACATCTTCGACAGACGTCAGATAAACTGCTTTCCTCCCTTTGTGATATTCCACTTCGAAAAATCATGTATTCATTTTCTCCAGACATCGAAACAGTGCCTTTTCTTCGTACACTGAGTGTTCGGAATTGCTGCAGGGCGGCTGACGCACAGTTACCTTTCTTGTCAGAGAGATTTGCCAATAGCTCGCGAACCTCCACGGATACAGTCATGTTGGCCGTCGCGGACGTAAACTGAGGAACAGCCATGTGCCGCGCGTCTGTCAGTGAGCCTATTCTGATACTTAACAGTGCTATCTCTTCGTCAAATTTTCGTTTTCTATTGTTCAGTGATGTTTCCCCCAGCGTCAATAATATGCTGTTCAGATTTGACGTTATTGTGATCAGTGGTTCTCTTTCTAAAGCGTTTTGAAACTGGATCTTTAATTATGGCCACCCTGTATGTGACAAGCTTAGTTATAGCGGATTAGACCCACAGAAAAATTCCTTCATAAAAAATGAAGCGCCAAAGATGCTGGTATAGGCAGGCGCATTCAAATACAGAGATATGTAAACTGGCAGAATACGACGCTGCGGTCAGTAACACCTATGTAAGACGACAAGTGTCTGGCGCAGTTGTTAGATCGGTTACTGCTGCTACAGTGGCAGGTTATAAAGATTTAGGTGAGTTTTGAACGTGGTGTTGAAGTCGGTGCACGAGCGATGGGACACGAAATGTCCTAGGTAGCGATAAAGTGGGGATTTTCCCGTACGACCATACCACGAGTGTACTATGAATATCAGGAAACCTGTAAAACATTAAATCTCTGACGTCGCTGCGGCCAGAAAAACATCCTGCAAGGACGGGACCACGACGACAGAAGAGAATTGTTCAGCGTGACAGAAGTGCAATCCTTCCGCAAATTGCTGCAGATTTCAGTGCTGGGCCATCAACAAGTGTCAGCGTGCGAACCATTCAACGAAACACCATTGATGTGGGCTTTCGAAGCCGAAGGCCCACTCATGTACCTTTGATGACTGCACGACACAAAGCTTTGCGCCTCGCCTGGGCCCGTCAACTCCGATATTGGACTGTTGATGACTGGAAACAAGTTGCCTGGTCGGACGAGTCTCGTTCCAGATTGTATCGAGTGGCTGGACGTGTATGGATATGGAGACAATCGCATGAATCCAGGTGACTGTTCAAGCTGGTGGAGGCTCTATAATGGTGTAGTGCGTGTGCAGTGGGAGTGATATGGAACCGCCGATAAGTCTAGATACGACTCTGATAGGTGACACGTACGTAAGCATCCTGTGTGATCACCAGCATCCATTCATGTCCATTGTGCATTTCGACGGACAGTGGCAATTCCATTAGGACAATGCGACATCCGACACATCCAGAATTGCTACAGAGTGGCTCCAGGAAAACTCTTCTGAATTTAAACACTTCCGCATGAACATTATTGAGCATATCTGTGATGCCTTACAACGTGCTGTTGAGAAGAGATCTCCATCCGAACCCCTCTCCCACCCGTACTCTTCCCAATTTATGGTCAGGCCTGCAGGATTCATGGTGACAATTCCATCCAGCACTATTTCAGATGTTTGTCGAGTCCATGCCACGTCGTGTTGCAGCACTTCTGCATGCTCGCGGGGCCCCTTCACGATATTAGGAAGGTGTACCAGTTCCTTTGGCTCTTTAATGTGTATATGTAAAAGAGTCGGAATCGTGGTTGCAGTAATGTGATGGAATGCGTCGTGAGCAAAACGACCTAGGGATGGGAAAAACCGACCGGTTAAAACCGATAGCTGTATGTTAGTTATGAATAACCGGAATTTTTCGATATTTGTTCGGTGTCGGTTGTAACAGGTGTTTTTTTTTTATTTTATCCAATAACCAAGTAAAACAACTGTAATGTCAGTTAGTCGTAGCAGCAGTTCTAAAATTTTTCGTTTTGAAATAAGCCTGTTTTTTTTTTAAAAAAAAGGGAGTAATTTTTTCTTAAAATTTGCATTGGTTTGAAATATCGCGTTATACAGAGAATGGGAAAAGCGATCAGTGCATTTTAATACAGTGCCGACAGAAACGAGCAACAGAGACGTGGCATAAGAATTGGTTGCCGTGTGTCGTGGCTTAAGATACGCGTGTGCGTGTTGTGCGCATGACTTGCCGCCACCTGTTCCATAAACTAGTCCCTGGCTGTCGTCGCTGGATATCTGTTGTATTGCAAAATGACACCATCTCTAGTCTGGAAATATGGTTAGGAAATGTCGTAGCAATGAAGTACAAAGCTTCATTTTCTTTGAAAGGTTGAAGATTTGTACACCATTTCTGTGGAATAATAAAACAGGAAGGATATTATGGTAAGAGTAATACATTGGAAACAAGAACAGTTCATTCGTAGTATACAATAAGAATAGAAAGTAGCTGATCTGCTGTCTGTGTCTACGTAATATGCCGTTGTCTGTCTGTAGCCGTTGAAAAGGACAAATTAACACCGATTACAGATTTCTTCAACCTCAGTTTTAATCTTTTAGCACTGACTATTTGCAACTCGCAAATAGTGCTATTATCTTCGATTAAAATATTACTTGTGAGGAAAGTTTCAAAAATTTAGAATTAGTGTGAGAATACTGGTGATTTTCTTACAATCACGTATCACTTTTCGACAAGCGGCGAACGGTGGACGGACTAAGTTTTCTTTTATTTAATTTAACATTTTGATTATATATATCTTGAAAATGAGAGAGTCGAAATATTTCAATGTGTGTTCGGTTTCAACGTTTATTACAGGAGTAAAAAATTAGGAATGTTAGGAATAAAAAACTGAATATCGGTTACTTCAGGAACCGTTCATTTTGTACAGTTTTAGCAGTCAGGTTGAAAGGGCGTGGAAGAAAAACGGTATAACCAAAAATCGGTTGTTCCAGCAATGCCCTGTCATACCTAAAGCGACTCAGTGGCGGCCCAGGGATGGTCCGCCAACGGCGAAGAGCCGGCTTCGATCGCCGGTCCTGTCGGGGCCAGACTACGTTTCCATGTCACTGCATTAGGCACGAACTCTGCGTTCGACGGCCTGTCTGGCGCGCAACGCGAGCGGTGGAGGCCCTGTCCGCCAACGGATGAGTCCGAGTGGTCGATTACTGGCTAGTTTCGGAGGGGAGGGAGAAAGGACTCTCGCGCTCAGAATCCCGCCGGCTATTACTGCTGACCATTGGAATTACAGCACCGCGACAGATACCAAATAATGAAATTTTACTTATTGTGCCCATACAATATAGTAGTAAGAAAACATGATTAAATTTTTAGGTAATCTGGGTGTGTACAGAGTGAGAGAAGTAGTACACAGCTGTGGCAGCAACGACAGCTCTAACCCTTGAATGACTAACAAGGAACCTCTCGAGTGCGTGGTCGAAAGTACAGTCTTCAGTACAGCTTATTTGAAAGTGTTGTGTTAACGGTTATGACAGGAAAAATAAATATTAGCTGCTGCTCACTCACCATGTGCATCACGAGGGCTGCAGACGGTGGGTGTCTGGGAGGTGCAGAGATCAACCTTCTATGGGATGTTTGTATTACACTTTACAAAATGGACATCGTCGACGTTCAAGAAATGTTCAAACAAACCATTAATTTACACCATGAATACCGCATGAAAAACGACGCGCCACAGTGATCACAAAGGTCCACACCGTCAAGATCGAAGGCGAACGGCTTGGTAGTTACAGGACGTTCAGCTAGGTGTTCACTCTTAAAAAACGCATGTAGAATCATATTGGTGTAAAGGGGGTGATGAGAACCGATGGAATGTGATGGCATGCAACCGAATGTGAAACAATCTGTCGTGGGCTTAATCATGAAACTGGCTGTCCTTGAAGGCGTAGCTGCCGGTGGAGGCGATGAAAAAAACAAACAAACGTCCAGAGGCTGAATTTATCCAATGGTTCCAGATCGTTTGTCCTGCAACGTCCACGCTTTACAGGAGGGTAGTTCGCTCTAAAGGAGTACGATTTTTGTACACAGACCAGAAATCAAGCAAAAGAAAGCTATTTTCACTAGCGATTGGCTGAAAGTCGTACTCATACCGTAGTTGTAGTTGTCTTAAGGCCATTTTATTCAATCTTGCCTGCTGTGAAGTAAATATTCACTATTGATTGCCAGTGTCAGATCAGGCACACAAGGAAGATTCGTAGGGGGCAGAGCACATCCAACTTCTCACAGCTCAGTAAATTACTTACCAGGCAATTTACCATCCAGATTAACAGTCGGCATAATTGTAAACGAATGCGTTAAGGCATTGATGGTAGTTCATCATGATACAACTCTCTTGGTACCTCTAATTTCCTGGGTTCCTTTCATGCGCATTTCCTCTTCAAATTCCATTTGGTCGGAGCTAAAAAAAAAAAAAATTCCTTACTGAACGATGAGATAAATTTGTTAATCTAGTCTATAAATTTTCCGGCTGATTCCGCAGTTTGCTCTGCAAGTTGATGTTTTGTTTGAGATTTCGTTATCTTACGTCTTCCAATTCTGTAGCGCTGTTTGAAGTTATGCAACTATCCACTGCTTCCCTTGAAATCACTGTAGTCTGTGTCACGCACAATTTGATGTGCATAACGTAATAGGTCACTGTCACGCATATCCTGCAAATTGTATCGAGCATCCTTGAAACGCACAAACGCCAATTTCTGTAATAAGTACGCCTTGCCCTCCCTTGAATATCCGTAGGTTTTCTTATGCACTACGCGTCATATTGCTGCGGACTTATTCGAAATATGTTCATAATTGTTTTTTACTATGCAGCGGATGAGCTTCCATGCACGTAAATATGTTTAGAACCGCCTCCTTGGACAACGATCGTGCTTTACTGCCTTTCACTGGAGACGGGATTTGTGGTTACGTGTCCGACAAGGATGATGAACTACATGGCTCGACAACTGCTTCAGTATCACTTTCATTTATGAAGCACCTATCGTCGTGATTGTACTCGTTATGTACACACATCAAAAAAAGTTCTGCATCACCTCGGTTCCGAGAGTTCCGGAACCTGTACAGAAAGTTGTAATAGAGATCAACATAAACATCATTTCCGCCCGTTTTATTGTTCATGAAAACCACACATTGCATGTTGTACCACAAAACAGCGAGACCTTCAGAGGTCGTAGTCCAGATTGCTGTACACACCAGTACCTCTAATACCCAGTAGCACGTCCTCTTGCATTGATACATGCCTGTATTCGTCGTGGCGTACTATCGATAAGTTCATCAAGGTGGGTCACGTCGTCCATAAACAGCCCTTTTCAATCTATCCCAGGCATGTTCAATAGGTTTCATGTCTGGAGAACATGCTGGCCACTCTAGTCGAGCGATTTCGGTGTCCTGAAAGAAGTCATTCACAAGATGTGCACGATGGGGGCGCGAATTTTCGTCCTTGAAGACGAATGTCTCGCCAATATGCTGCCGATATGGTTGCACTATCGATCGGAGGATGGCATTCACGTATCGTACAGCCGTTACGGCGCCTTCCATGACCACCATAGGCGTATGTTGCCCCACATAATGCCACCCCAAAACAGCAGGGAACCTCCACCTTGCTGCACTCGCTGAACAGTGTGTCTAAGGCGTTCAGCCTGACCCGATTGCCTCCAAACACGTCTCCGAAGATTGCCTGGTTGATGGCATATCCGACACTCATCGGTGAAGAGAACGTGATGCCAATCCTGACCGGTCCATTCGGCATGTTGTTGGGACCATCAGTACCGCGCTGCATGGTGTCGTGGTTGCAAAGATGGACCTCGCCATGGGCGTCGGGAGTGAAGTTGCGCATCATGCAGCCTATTGCGCACAGTTTGAGTCGCAACACAACGTCCTGTGGCTGCACGGAAAGCATTATTTAACATGGTGGCGTTGCTGTCAGGGTTCCTCCGAGTCATGATCCATAGGTAGCGGTCATCCACTGCAGTAGTAGCCCTTGGGCGGCCTGAGTGAGGCATGTCATCGACAGTTCTTGTCTCTCTGATATCTCCTCCCTGTACGAACAACATCGCTTTGGTTCCGTCTGAGTTCCTGGACACTTCCCTTATTGAGAGCCCTTCCTGACACAAAGTAACAATGCGGACGCGATCGAACCGCGGTATTGACCGACAACACGAGCCGTGTACCTCCTTCCCTGGTGGAATGACTGGTACTGATCGGCTGTCGGACCCCCTCCGTCTAATAGGCGCTGCTCAGGCATGGTTCTTTACATCTTTGGGCGGGTTTAGTGACATCTCTGAACAGTCAAAGGGACTGTGTCTGTCATACAATATCCACAGTCAACATCTATTTTCAGGAGTTCTGGGAACCGGGGTGACGGAAAACTTTTTTGGGTGTGTGTGCATTATCCACACTGTCGAACGTGTACGACACCACACATTCTACTGACTCATCTTGTAGGAACGCTAATATTTCATCTGCCACTTCTTTCTCACTTTGCGAAATCCCTTGGGTTCCATTCTTACAAAATGTCAACTTTGGCAAGTGTTATTGTAGATATAATGCATTATTTGCTTTGTTCATCGTTGCCATTGCTCTGCTTTGTGTCAACGCCACTAACACTGTAGCCCTGTTGTGAGCTGGTCATCGACTAAGCAGTTCAACGATGCTCCGTAGCCTCATGCTGTGGTTACCATGGATACCTTTTGCCATTAGCAGTTAATATTGTCGTTGCACGGTAGACAATATGTGGGGCGTGTAAAGTCGCAACCGTCATTGCTCTTCAATGCTGCTTCAACTCTGTGCCAATGCTAATGGCTGGTGAGTGGTGGCGTTCCAGTCTGCAGCTACCAATGATCACGTGTTTTCAAGGGTGAGAGATCAGGAGAACGTGATGGCCAAGGCAATAGGCGAACGCTTATGTATAGAGATGGTCACGACAGCACGAGAAAATGCGGTCCTGCTTCATCTTGTTGGAAGCTAACGTCACGGATACCTCGAAGACAGGGTACAGCCACCGGCCTTCACACGTCAAAAATGTAACGTCTGCTCTCCAAATTACCTGCTATGCTGATCGTAGGTTATCGTATTGTGTACCCAGCAGCACCCCAAACCATCCCGACAGGTGTTGAGCCAGTGTAACGATGACGAAAGTAATCTGGAAAAATTCGTTCTCGTAGGGGCCTCCACACGCAGATGCATTTCTTGTGATGCCGTACGCAGAACTGGAACTCATCTGAAAAAAACTATGTAGTGCCTACCGCTCCTATGTCCAGCAGCTTCGCTGGCCATACGATTGCCGACTCGCCTCTCTCTACTGTTGCGCCAGAGGAAGCTCTAGACGTCGTCACACTGTAGTGTGGATAATTGTGCTGCTGAAAGGAAGCTCTTTCCGTGACTCAAGGCACATGACATGGCTGTATGATCCTACGCGGACGAGTGAATAATATTGTATGTCTGTCCTGTGGGGTGATAGACCCACGACCCCGCTGAGATCCTGCAAGGCGCTGAGTATGGGCCTCCTGAAATCCTCGATTCCATATTCACATGACCGACACGACCAGCAATATAGTGGAACGATAAACCACAGTCTCGATACGCAACGATCATACTGCTGTCGATTTTTGAGGTGCACTGGTAGACAATTCTCATTCTTACACGAGGCATAACGCGATCTTCTTGGAATGTAATCTTTCCTTATATGCAGAATGTAGATGACGATGCTCCTACTTATTTTGTGCGGTTGCACTGAAATACTAATTATTTACATGTCCAAGCATGTAGTGCATTTAATTCCATTTTGACGTTTGTTGCATTCTGTCTTCAGAATGTTACAGCTCTGACAGTGACAAGAGAAGCGTAACCGTTCTCCACTGCTTGCCTCGCTATTCCTTTCACAAAGGCTGTCACGTACTTAACTTACAGCATGGTGGATGGGTAGGAATACCGTGTGGTTTTAAAGGCAATGTCTAAGAGGAAGTGAATCACTGCCGGCTTCCTCTGACATGTAAATGGAGGTATCAACTGTGTATGTGCACATTATGAGTGGCTGTGGCGAGTGGGGTTTATGTTACGAATGAGTGCTGAATGAAAAGAAGCGTCGCGGCGAATTCGTGCAGGCACATAGTTTGGTTCTTTTCAACAGCGCTGAGATTAATGCCCCAGTTCGAATCGACGGTCAGATTACCGTCGTCTCTGCCACCTGCCCTCCGCCAAAGCAGACTGCAGAGATTTAACGTATGGTCGTGGTGCCCAGCCTATACTGTACCTCAGTCAATCCACCCGTTGCCGAGCAATTCCGTTAATGAAAAGTTTTCCCATCAACAGCATTGGGACTAATAGAAAAATATAAGTTAATGCGGATAAATAGGAAAAACAAATACGTAAAGCTCGGATACAGCATTAGTAGTGTAACCTGCTGCTTGAGACGGTCACGTCGTTTAAATATCTAAGCGTAACTTTGCAAAGAGATATGAAATGGAACGAACATGCGAGGAAGGTGAATGGTCGACTTCGGAACATTGGGAGAAATTTGGGAAAATGTGGTTCATCTGTAAAGGAGACCGCATATAGGACGCTAGTCCGATCTGTTTTTGAGCAGTGCTAGAGTGTTTGGGATTCGTACGAGGTCGGATTAAAGGAAGACATCGAAGCAATTCAAAGTCGGGCTGCTAGATTTGTAACCGGTAGGTTAGAAGAACACGCAAGTATTACGGAAATGCTTCGGGAACTCAAATGGGAATCCCTGTAGGAAAGGCGATCTTCTTTTCAAGGAATATTATTGAGAAAATTTAGAGAACCAGCATTTGAAGCTTACTGCAGAGCGATTCTACTGCCGCCAACGTACAGTTCGCGTAAGTATCGCGAAGATAAGATACGAGAAATTAGGGCTCATACGGAGCTATAGACAGCCGTTTTCCCATCGCTCTATTTGCGAGTGGAACAGGAAAGGAAATGATTAGTAATGGTACATGATATCCTGCGCCACATATCGTACGGTGGCGTGCGGAGTATGTATGTAGATGTACTTCCAGGTAGATCTTTAGGATGTGTCGATTAGTTGCATTTCCTCATAACATTCTCAAGTATTGTTAAGGAAGGTGAAACACAAATTTTGGGAGGCAAATCCAGAAGCAGTAGTCATGGTCGATTAAAATCTAGTAGATAATAAAGGTACGTTATGTGATCCAGACACCGATAGGAAGGTTATTCTTTTCCATCTCCTGTAATGAGTTCTTTCAGAAGGTTTGCGCGCAGCACGCCTTTTATAACATTCTTCACAATTGCAAGCATACAGTGGGAAGTATTTCCTGGCGAACGCGGCAGCGACAATAAGCGCTAGAGGCCTGGCGTGGTTTTATTTCCAGAAACCTCCTCTAACTGTTCAGCCGCCTTTAAACCACAATTTGGCCTGACCAACCTGTAATAAATTGGTTAGTTTCTTGTTGTGAACTCAATCTTGTTGGAACTGCGCGGTTCGAACAACTCTTGTTCCATATTGCTATGCGCAGTCTTCCTTACTGAAGGTTCTTCTGGTGTAGACAGCTTATGAGTGGTAGAATGTTATTATAGTCCTTTGTCGTGTAACTTGTACCTAGGGCAAGAAGAGACCAAAGTTCGCTTCGCGGCAGCCGGATCACACTGTCACTTCCGCGGCTACATGTGTTTCCTCTAGAAAGATGCCGTTCGGAATATTTTCTACTAAAGCGCATGTTTCCATCGGAAAGACACATGCTGTAGCATGAATCGTCACTGGACGTATCTTCTTTTCATTGTCCGACGATGCTGTGACGTCTCTCCACACACGACATGGCCATATTTGCGGCGTATGAGCGGCTGCTCAGCATTCTCACCGGGCCACGAAGAGATAGTCACAGTGCAGTGTTCGTTCATAATGGTGATGGAAGAAGCAAATGAGATTTCACTCACATTTATACTGCACTCTGAAATCGAAATAAAGTGAGTATATTTTTGAGAACCGACGTATTAGTTAAGACGACGGCACCCAGCCATTTGACCGTGCTGAAAGCCCGGAGCTGCTAAGGAGGACTCCCTTCGTTTCTCGCCCTCCACTGTTTCTATGTCTTTTTTTCTAAAGTATTACTCAGATACATTTGTTCAAGTATTCAACATTGGACAGCTATCTCATATCAACGTCTCTCTTAAGTTAATACTATCAGAAAAATGAGCCCAAATAACAGTGACGATGGAGTGCGCACTAACGGCTTTACTGTTACGATGAGGAACGCGGTCAAAACTCGGTAGCACTATCGTTCTATAGGGCCCACCTAATGCCACTGAACTGTCTGCTTGTTGCGTCACTGAAGTTAAGTAATGCAGGGACACGTGATCAGCGCACAATACTTCTGGCCGGTAAATGTCACTAAAGAAACTGTAGCGCTAAGTGCTCTACATGAAACTCCTGTATTTTCTTCGCCAAGACGGGTGGACCGTATTCCAGTCTTCCTGCTATTCCAAGACTGACCAGACACGCTAACCCTCAGCCAAGGAGGGAAATGGGTGGAGGAGGGGGTGGTGGTGGTGGTGGTGGTGGTGGAGGGGGGGGGCCTCTGTATGATTAAATGGCCAACAACAGAAGAATCCTAGCGATAGACGTATCTTCTGTGAAAAGTCTTCGTTATAATTAGTCATTTGCGGTTATATCCATTGGAAATGCTAGACGATCTCTTCGTAACACGTACGCTTTTTCGAGTGATTCTCCCTTTGGCGGGAAATTATCGGTAGCCCGTGTATACGTGGAATATTGCGCCAATATTGAATTTTTGTAAGGAGAGGGTGTACGGATACCGAAGTTAAAACACCGTAGAAAAGTAAATCTTTAGAAGTAAAAGTAGCTTCCTATGTATCCCAAGGGAATGTTATAGGGCCATTTTTGTTCACATTACATGTTAATGGCGTTACAGATAGGCGGAAACTCCATGAAATTATTTGGGGATCATGCTGCTGTATATAGAGGAGCAGCAACGCTAGAAAATTGTAGGGACATGCACGAAGACCTGCAGTGGTCGACGCTTTGCATAGAGATTGTCAGTTGATCGTCACCATAAAAGAACCGTAATGGATCGCGCACATATACAGGCAGAAATCTTGCTAAACGCAACAAGCCTTTTTCAGATGGCGAGTTTATTAAGCAGTGTATGGTAGAGTGTGCACGTATATTGTACGCTAACGCTAGAAGAAAATTTGGAAGCATTTCAATCTCAAGTTCTATAGTGTGGCACATTTACTTAATTAGTGTCGAACATTGTTCTGCTGAAATGCGTCATGTGAAGCTGCCTCGGGGACGGAGGGCATTGCCTCGACCTCTAAGACGTACCTGATGTAGCGGTTGCTGTTTGTGTTGCCCTCAGTATGTAGGAGGCAGCTCGCATGTTATAGCCAATGGCACCCCAAACTACGACACTTAACGGTTGTCAGGTGCACCGCTCAACACTACAATCCGCCCGATACCTGTTTCCACGTAGCGTCCAACACGTATGCTGCCATCACTGTAAGACAAGCAACTAAATTTTACCACTCAGCACGTCAGTACCAGTCTGACGCATTTGTGGTTTTGCGGACAATAGCAGGCGCGCCACGACTCCATTTCTCAGCAGATAGTATCTAACCAACGGCGCAGACGTGTTCACTCGTTACAGTGCTCCAGCGTCAAGTCAACGCTGGGGACGATGCTGTTCTGTCGGTTACGGGCAGGCGGACAAGATGGCGGTCGTCCCGTGCTGTGGTCACATTGCGTGGTCCGATATCCGCTCGTCGCTGTGTACGACTTTCCTCTGTCCACCGGTTCCAAACACACGTCAGTGTCACAACAGCATGCCTTGTTCGAATCGCAATGTCACGGTAAGACACCACCGGAGGACGAGTTATTCTGACCCGTTCGAACTTACTCAGATGTTGTCGTTGTGCCCTTTGACGCTGACGAAGCATACCGGCACTTGCTTGGACGTCGACATTTCATTTGACGGTCATGCAACGCCTGAACGTCGCGTAACTGACCTGTCCGGGCACCCAAAAGCGTGCACTACTGGGCCTACGTGCATACCATCTCTCTGCAATCTTCTAAACATTCTCCGATTTTGGAGTTATTCGTACCAATCATTCTAGCTGCTGTAATTTTCGCAAACAGCGCTGAATCTCATATTTTCCTGTTTCTGGAGTTACGAGTAAAGTCCAGACCTCCGATACCGTAAATAATAGAACTCCCATGTACAAAACAGCCCCGATAACCTGATTACTTTACTAATGAGTTAATGCATTAAATATTTGTCATGGAGAATGTAAGCCGGCCGCGATGGCCGAGCGGTTCTAGGCGCTTCAGTCCGGAACCGCGCGACTGTTAGGGTCGCAGGTTCGAATCCTGCCTCGGGGATGGATGTGTGGGATGTCCTTAGGTTAGTTAGGTTTAAGTAGTTCTAAGTTCTAGGGGACTAATGACCTAGGAAGTTAAGTCCCATAGTGCTCAGAGCCAGAAAAGCGAGAAAAAGTTTTGAAAACGTTTGACATTATGTTAAAAAATTTCTTAGAAGTCGCGATTTGCTCTCATTATCAAAGTGTGGATAAGTATAGTCCGTTTAACTTGCTAGTGTTCCACAGATCTGTGTTTATGACGTCAAATCTCCCGAACTATGCGTCGTTCAGTGATATAATTTTGCAGGTAACATTTAGTGGTGTATGTGGATACTGTCTGCAAAGCATGGTGCGCGTAGAGTTGAAATGATAAAATAAAACGTCATGCGGGATGGTGAAATTTTGCTGCATGAACATCGAAAATGTAGTAAATGATAAACGTTTTTCCTTTCATCATTTTATGAGGGACATCAGCGAGAAAAAGTTTCGTAAGATTTCGAAATTATGTGTTACTATGCTGTCAGTAGCTGAGTGCTCTCATTCTCAAATACATACTGGATGAATGTAGTGTGGGTATTTGCGTGCGATGAGACATATATTCAGTTTCTAAATGTAATACTCGCGTTACTGTGTTAAACCTTTAACATAAGATTATACCTCTTGATGAGTAGATTACGTCAGCATTTTAAATATTTAAATTCTGTCAATAATTGTATGAAATACAGAAAATAAGTTTTTGTTGTCCTGAAAACTGTTAGATAGGCAGTCTGTAATTTACTGTGTGCCATGATTCCTTTAGCCATTTGGTAATGTAGATACAATTTTGGGGACTACTGAAGAACTGGATACAACCCGTCGGTTTGGACAAATGACGCCGGATTTTGCCAGAGATGATTTACTAAACAGATTTAACAGCAAGGAAGAGTGTTCATAAACAAAGGAATGCAGAAAGAGAAAACAGATGGTAGACGTATGTCACGTCCATTAATATTAATCTTCCTAGTACTTTTGTAAAAAAAATAAAGAAAAAAAGAGGGATAGAAGTAATGTTAGCATGGAATACCTCAGTTTATATGTATATATATGAGTTGTATCTCAAAGTCCAGTCGATCTGTATAGGTTAACTGCAGTATGGGATACACATTTAACGTACATCGATTTCTTCGTTTTCGTTAGCATTAGTATCCTGTTCTTGAGTTGACCTATATAGGTCAACTGAAATGCGCGATACAAATTTTACAGGTGTTGCTTCTTTCGCCTCCTCTATAGTAGCATTCTGTTCTTACGTAGATACTAGTACTAGCGAAAGTGGAAAGACCTACATACCTAATATCTGTATCCCATACTTCAGTTGACCTATATAGATCAACTGTAGTATACTTGTTCTAACGAAAACGAAGAAATCAACGTACCTAGGCTAGTATTGGCATTCTGTACCATAGTTGAACTATGCGAAGGCGTAAAAAAAGACACCCACAAAATTTGTATCCCACACTTCAGTTGAGTTGTATAGGTAAACTGACGTATGGGGCACAAAATTCTTTTTGCCTATATGGGCGACGGCAAAAAAACCGACAAGAGTAAAATTTGTGTCTCATTCGTCAGTTCAGCTATATAGGTCAACTGAAGAATAGGATACTAGTACTAGCGAATGGGAAAATAACGACATTTGTAACATTGTATCCTGTACTTCAGTTGACCTCTACAGGTCCTTCAGTTGACCTGTCCTTCAGTTGTCCTATATAGATAAATGATACCAATGTTACATATGTTGCTTTCTTCGTCTAGCTAGCGCTAGTATCCTATTTTTCAGTTGGCCTATATACGTCAACTGAAGTACGGTATAAAAATTTTAGTTATGTTGGTCTTTTTGCCTTCAGTAGTTCTAGTATAGACTAGAAAAAATTGTAGTGATACTAGTACTAGGAAAGGGAAAAAGAGCAATAACTGTAAAATTTGTATTCCGTACTGCAGCTGATGAACACATTTAACGCAGAACAATATAATACCACAAAGAAATACATCAAAATAGACAAACTCAGTAGAACATGAAAATAAAAAACAAAACTTACCATACCCAAACTCCTCCGCAGAAAACCAAAGCTCACATTGAAAGACGTAAAGACGTCAAGAAAAATCACATACCCACACACACAAGAAACACAACATCACAATAAAACAAACATACGCACATACACAGAAACCTATAAACCCATAAGTTCATATCAACGAAATGAACTAAAATAATAAAAAATATGCAAAGAAGAAAATTACCGAAAATAAGAAAATAAAGAATGATGGATCACTCCCAAAAGATCCAAATCAATATTTTAACCATCCAGACCAAACCCTCCATTTTCCTTAATTATCAGTAAACCTCCCCCCCCCCCCCCCCCCCCCCCCCAATCACGACCTGAAATTAAGTAACAAAGTTTGGAGGATACATTTGCCCAACACGTTTAAAGAAACATTTAAGCCAGCAATATGTATCGGGAACACTTCGCCTCCATGAATAATCTAAATAACTCTGTAGTGTCGAAATGAGTCGTTTCCCCCTCCCTAAAACAGATTCTATGGCTGACCAATAACCTTCTATATTATTGGAACAAGCGCCAGTTTGTGAAGATCTGTATTCGCTATTATAAACGACGACAAAATGCTGAAAACCCCTATTCCCCAAATCCCTATATGAAGAAAGATCATCGGAAATAACTGCAGAGCCCTCTGCAACATGATCTTCAATTAATTTCACCAACGCTTTTTTCGTTCGATTAGAAACTTCTTTAAAAACTACATCATCAAATTCTGGACCTGAAATTACAGCTCCCCAAACCCATAATCCAACCGCAGGTTCCCCCCTGTTGCACTTTGCTTTGCCAAAATGAGAATTTCCGATTTAGACTATAACATCCCCCCCCCCCCCCCCCCCCCCTCTCCCGCACCACAGTGGCCCCCTATACTTTATATATTCCCCACAAACTTCCCTAGAAAACGAATACCATTCTAAAACGGTACGCTCACTCACGTGACATTCATGCACACACAACCACACAGGATACATCAAACATCAACAACGTGTTTTATTATATCCCTCAAGTCTAGTTTCGATTTCTCAAGCCATGTTCCTCGTCTAATTGAGCGCCGTAGTCGATTCTTGCTATACCTCCATATGAGTAAATAGTGAGTACTTATCAGGCGCATATGTTCGCCTCACGCGCAACATCGAACTTAATGAGCAAGAAGGCCACACATTTGCAAACATCGAATGGTTGCCATCATTTCCACGCCCAAAGCCTGTTTTAAGTCTTCCATATTTTTGGGAATAGATAAATCCATACCTACAAAAGAAAAGCAAAAAGTAAAAATTCTTTTGAATGAAAAACTATTCTTCCAAATTACTCAAACTCACTAAGAATGAAATTAAGTACTGAATGAACTGGAAAGAACCAATTATTCAAATGAATGCAAACAAAAAAAAAAAATCTTACGTAATGTATAGCAATGTCTTTGAAAAACACATTCATTTGTTTCAATTTACAATGATGGCGCTTATCCACAGCAGGTAATCGATTTATTATCTATGGATCGAAAATAAAGACATTAATACCTATAAGTAAACTATGACGTCATTGGTCAAAGCCGACGGGTTGTATCCCGTTCTTCAGTTGACCCCATTTTGCCCGATAAAGAACAGAAAATTAGTCTCTGATTTGGAGATCATTAGAATATACACCATAAAAGTATTGTACAGTGACTTGGAGACCATTTCATTCTCGTTCTAATCCCTGCCCTCATAGGAGGAAACGAGTTAGTCGACAATTCACATAAACTGAGTCACATCCAGATGCCTACGATAAACTCAATCATATGAAACATCTCTCCCCACAATATTAGTTGTTGATTCCAAATCTCAGTACTTATGGCACAAAAATAATAATTTTGTCTTGTTTTACGGCATTTTATTAAGAGCGGATCCCTCTTTCCCACTTTTCACGTAAGAGCTTCTCAGCTCGTTCTCTTCCTGTTCCTCCTCATTCAAATTATATTGATATAAATTGCGTTTGGCAATTTTCTTTCAGGTGCAAAGACAAATAAGTGTTACGGTTATATAAATTGTTCCTGCGCGAAACGTGATTGTATTAAATTCACTTCGCAACATAGAAAGCGTGTCTTCACGCTTTGTTGATAGTCATACAGTACGCTAATCTTACCGGAAATTGGAGCAATTTAAAGCTGAATGACATGTTATGAGTGGATTCGTGGCGTGAATACATATAGCCGTTTAAATTTTACGATTAATATTTCCCCGTCTATGACATTGTTACAAGTGTTTTCTTTTTTTTACCAAGATCATTGAGCGAATTTAGGAATTCTTCTGAGAAGTTTACGCTCTCGTCTTGGTTCATCGTTGCATTAATGGATGTAGCGTTTTTTCTTCCCCTGGTGTCGTATTCTGTATTCGTTTATTTGTTTGTTGAACTACGATATTTTTTGTTCCTTAAATTTTTCGCTCACACAACCATTCTTTGTTTACGGAGTTTATCTCCATACGTGAATACACGCTTCGACGCGTTAGTCCTTTGTCTTTAATACGTTATATAACTTATTAGTTAAGACGATTATACCTTTACTGCTGATCAATGCGGTATGTGCCGTTTCCAAATTACACTCCTGGAAATTGAAATAAGAACACCGTTAATTCATTGTCCCAGGAAGGGGAAACTTTATTGACACATTCCTGGGGTCAGATACATCACATGATCACACTGACAGAACCACAGGCACATAGACACAGGCAACAGAGGATGCACAATGTCGGCACTAGTACAGTGTATATCCACCTTTCGCAGCAATGCAGGCTGCTATTCTCCCATGGAGACGATCGTAGAGATGCTGGATGTAGTCCTGTGGAACGGCTTGCCATGCCATTTCCACCTGGCGCCTCAGTTGGACCAGCGTTCGTGCTGGACGTGCAGACCGCGTGAGACGACGCTTCATTCAGTCCCAAACATGCTCAATAGACGACAGATCCGGAGATCTTGCTGGCCAGGGTAGTTGACTTACACCTTCTAGAGCACGTTGGGTGGCACGGGATACATGCGGACGTGCATTGTCCTGTTGGAACAGCAAGTTCCCTTGCCGGTCTAGGAATGGTAGAACGATGGGTTCGATGACGGTTTGGATGTACCGTGCACTATTCAGTGTCCCCTCGACGATCACCAGTGGTGTACGGCCAGTGTAGGAGATCGCTCCCCACACCATGATGCCGGGTGTTGGCCCTGTGTGCCTCGGTCGTATGCAGTCCTGATTGTGGCGCTCACCTGCACGGCGCCAAACACGCATACGACCATCATTGGCACCAAGGCAGAAGCGACTCTCATCGCTGAAGACGACACGTCTCCATTCGTCCCTCCATTCACGCCTGTCGCGACACCACTGGAGGCGGGCTGCACGATGTTGGGGCGTGAGCGGAAGACGGCCTAACGGTGTGCGGGACCGTAGCCCAGCTTCATGGAGACGGTTGCGAATGGTCCTCGCCGATACCTCAGGAGCAACAGTGTCCCTAATTTGCTGGGAAGTGGCGCTGCGGTCCCCTACGGCACTGCGTAGGATCCTACGGTCTTGGCGTGCATCCGTGCGTCGTTGCGGTCCGGTCCCAGGTCGACGGGCACGTGCACCTTCCGCCGACCACTGGCGACGACATCGATGTACTGTGGAGACCTCACGCCCCACGTGTTGAGCAATTCGGCGGTACGTCCACCCGGCCTCCCGCATGCCCACTATACGCCCTCGCTCAAAGTCCGTCAACTGCACATACGGTTCACGTCCACGCTGTCGCGGCATGCTACCAGTGTTAAAGACTGCGATGGAGCTCCGTATGCCACGGCAAACTGGCTGACACTGACGGCGGCGGTGCACAAATGCTGCGCAGCTAGCGCCATTCGACGGCCAACACCGCGGTTCCTGGTGTGTCCGCTGTGCCGTGCGTGTGATCATTGCTTGTACAGCCCTCTCGCAGTGTCCGGAGCAAGTATGGTGGGTCTGACACACCGGTGTCAATGTGTTCTTTTTTCCATTTCCAGGAGTGTATGATCTAGGTCATTCTAGAATTTTCGAAAACATTCGAAAGCATTCTTTAACATTCGAGAATATCGTAAAAGCACACTAGAACTATATCAAATTTTTCGTTTCCCAAAAAAAGAAAAAGAATACTGAATATATCCTGCTGACCGTCACGATAAGTAATTAGACCTGCTAGTAACTGTTCACAAGTTGACGCAGAAAGTAAAGACTGTAAGCAAGGCCTTTGTTCTATGGGTGCTAGAAATATCAGGCCACATAAGCAAGACTCACTAAAGCGCTCCATGAGGAAAAGACTTTTACATGAAAAGTGTGTCCGAGAAATCATCAGGTACTTAAGCCCGAAGTTGAATAGGATATAGAACACCTCACTTGTCACCTGTTTTATCAAAATGGATAACATAAATTTCAAAAAAAGAAAAAGAATACTGAATATATCCTGCTGACCGTCACGATAAGGTGCTACCTCTGTGGTGCACAGCGAGGACTATTTAAATGTATTGCGAGTAGAAAGTAGTGACTCTTTTTGAACGTGAACTGCTCTGGATGTTCCCAGAAGTCATCTGTTTATCGGACAGTCACCTGTGTATGCATGGTTAAGGAGTACAATATCTGTTATGTGGTTTCCGATCCCTACATACGCAAAGAATAGCTAGGTTGCTGTTCTTCAGTGTATTATTTGTAACTAATCTGGGACAACAGAGAACGTACACTTCACAGAATGAATCATCAGAACACACAGCGTTGATGCAGAAATTTACATTACGGAAGCGTGACTTGATAGTGATCCGCGCGTTCGTGCATTACCGGTCGCTGACAGTGATAAACTGCGGGCGCTGGTGGAACCTGACCCTCTGCACACCGTAGAGCGTAGACGAAGGCAGCAGTGGAATTAGGGCACTGTTGCACAACAGCTTGGTATTAGCAACAACTTCATGGACCCTAAATTATGAATAAGTGTGGCCACAACCAACTAGCAGGGCATGGACTCAACGGGAGTGGCTTTCGAATCCTGTTTTAAGTCTGAAGCTTCCCACAGAAACGTTCCGCTAACAAAGCCATGTCCGATTTTTTCCTCCGCCTGTGAACGACCCACCTAGTGCTACACGTGTGCTGAGTGTACACATTAGTTTTTGCTTTTGTATTTGTATCATAGCGGACATTGTTGCATGCGGAATGAATGCAGGCTTGGTACTAATTTTGAATGAAAGAACGCACCAACTTATACGTCGGCGAAAGTTTTTTAGAGGGACCTAAATTGAGTATTAAACTGCAAACTAGATTGAGACCGTAACGCGCCATGGGATTTCGAAATTTTCCGTGACTAACGCTTACTTATTTTGTAGCTATGTTTCGGAAGATGAGAACTCTGATTACGAAGTAAGATATACGATGGAGAGAAACTTCCCGGCTGGCAATCACATTCTGTTTCCTGGGAAGTGGAGACGATTTCATCCGTTCGCTGCGTCATCGTCATCACAGTCTGTGTTCCGGCTGTCCTTTAATTCGTTAACTAGTAGTAGAAAATCTCTCCCCGTCGAATGAAACTATTACGCGTCCTTTTAGATCTTTGCCAGTGTCACATTGGGCTTTGTACCCAGCGATTTGAATGTAAACTTTTTTTAATGCGATTTTATAGTTAGAAAGACTAAGAGACAATTGACGCTTGCTAACGTCTAACAAATTTTAGTGCACTTCATTTGATCACATTTTCAATCAAGAACGAGAAATTCAAAACCGACAAAATACACGGACGCTCCGCGGAAGGAGAGAAATGGTTGTCTGGTCTCAGGAAACATTCATACTGCCGATGTGTTCAACCTGACCACAGTTGCATAACATTTCGAACGGGTAAGCACGTGTCTCAAAGACCAGTGCCTCGTAACATGCCTACTAGAGTGTACTAGGAAATTCCCAGTGAGCTTGCTGCTATGTCGTCCGAATTGGAGCGTACTCTCGTATTAGTGACATGTAATTAAACATGGGTTGCGTAAAATAATCCTCACCATTTTGTCGAGTGGCTTGAAACTGATGAAACCCTAAGACAGGGATGACCTTAACGTTTTCTTCGTTTCACAGAGTATACGTTCATGAAAAACGGTGAAAGACTGAATCTTAATAGTTACTGCACCCTTTATAATTTAACGCATATAAATTTGCAGGCGGGGTACAGTGCTTTTGTCCGCAGCTCATGGTCTAGTGGCTAGCGTTGCTGTCTCTCGATCACGGGGTACCGGGTTCGATTCCCGGCCGGGTTGGGTATTTTCTCTGCCCGGGGACGGGGTGTTTGTTGTTCTCATCATTTCATCATCATCATCATCATCATCATCATCATCATCATCATCATCATCTTCATTCGTGACAGTGGCTAGATTGGATTGTGTGAAACTTGGACTGTGACTTTGTACGGGTGCCAATGACCGCACAGTTGATCTCCCCGCAAACCAAATACCACCACCTATAGTGCTCTTCACAACGAACTAAGAATGTTTCTCGACAACTTGAACAGCCATGCAAGAAGATCAATCGAAAAACCTATACAGGGTGTTACAAAAAGGTACGGCCAAACTTTCAGAAAACATTCCTCACACACAAATAAAGAAAAGATGTTATGTGGACATGTGTCCGTAAACGCTTAATTTCCATGTTAGAGATCATTTTAATTTCGTCAGTATGTACTGTACTTCCTCGATTAACCGCCATGATTTCATACGGGATACTCGACATGTGCTGCTAGAACATGTGCCTTTACAAGTACGACACAACATGTGGTTCATGCACGATGGAGCTCCTGCACATTTCAGTCGAAGTGTTCGTACGCTTCTCAACAACAGATTCGGTGACCGATGGATTGGTAGAGACGGACCAATTCCATGGCCTCCACGCTCTCCTGACCTCAACCTTCTTGACTTTCATTTATGGGGGCATTTGAAAGCTCTTGTCTACGCAACCCCGGTACCAAATGTAGAGACTCTTCGTGCTCGTATTGTGGACGGCTGTGATGCAATACGCCATTCTCCAGGGCTGCATCAGTGCATCAGGGATTCCATGCGACGGAGGGTGGATGCATGTATCCTCGCTAACGGAGGACATTTTGAACATTTCCTGTAACAAAGTGTTTGAAGTCACGCTGGTACGTTCTGTTGCTGTGTGTTTCCATTCCATGATTAATGTGATTTGAAGAGAAGTAATAAAACGAGCTCTAACATGGAAAGTAAGCGTTTCCGGACACATGCCCACATAACATATTTTCTTTCTTTGTGTGTGAGGAATGTTTCCTGAAAGTTTGGCCGTACCTTTTTGTAACACCCTGTATAAATGCCCCTAAAGAAGTCTATCTCACTCGTCATTGTCACCAAAACTCCCGACGTCCGCCTACTACTTCGTAGAAGGTTTTGACTGTTTTCTGTCAAGAAGTTGGTACATAATCTGAAAAATCGTATTGTAAGATATTCTTGTAATGTAGGGAGTTATCATGAAAGCAGCGTGTGACAGACAACGGTGCATATTTTATAGTAATAAAACATATTTTCCACAGAGTTCGTTTGCTTGAAGCAAAGCGTACATGATGTGCATAAATTTGATAACACATTGGATCGAAGCTCGCTGTTATGTTGATGCATAACAATGGTGTGAAACAGTTGGTAAAGATCGGTGAGTTATCGAAGAGACTGCATTATGAATTGGGCATTCGGCATGAGAATCGAGATGTTACATCAACAGACGGCTGCCTCGTGAGCATTAAAGTTGCTGGAGAATCGTGCAGGTAGTGATAACGGTTATTGTCATTCCCGCCGCAGTGAATCATGCGTGATGAACAGAGGGCTACACTTTTATATTGTGAGCGGTAATCAGTTATTGCCAGCAGAGACCATTAACCGTTGCACTAATTCAAAACTGTGCACTTGTACCGTACTTGATATAGATATTCAAGTAACGGATGGAAGTCCGCAGCAGAAATGGACAAGACGCGACACTCTCCAAAACGCTAAACTAATAAAAAAAAGTTTAGCACTAACTTTTTGACATTTATATACCATCTCATTGAAAGTAAATGGGCATTTGTAGGGGACATTAATGTTGAGTACGTTCACCCTTCGCCTGCATATTGAACTCTGCTGGGGAACACTTTCAGTGAGGCGTCTGAATATATGTGGAGGAATGCTAGACCATTGTTCCTCAAGAACTAAAACCAGAGAAGGCAGTGATGTTGGACACTGGGGTCAGGGCGACGTCGGCGTTCGAACTCATCCCGAAGGTGTGCCATCGGGTTAAATCTGGACTCTGGACGCCCCGTCCATTTCAGTAATGTTATTGTCCATAAACCACTGCCTGACAGATGCTCCTTGAAGATAGGATGCATAGTCGTCCTGATACAATCATACGTTCTGAAATGACCCTTTAGTGTACACAGTGCTCAGTGGTGTAAAATGTGTCCACATCCTTCCACATTTAGCGTCTTCTTGAGCTCAGTGAGGGGCCGACATCCTAACCACAAAAAAAACGCCTACATACCGTAACATCACTGCGTCCATACTTTACTGTTAGCACTACAGATGATGGCAGGTAACTTTCTTCGGGTATTCGCCAAACCCAAACCCTTCCATAGGATTTCCACGGGGCATAGCGTGGTTCATCACTCCAAATAACTCGTGGAGTCATCATCCACTGCCCAGTGGCGTCGCTCTTTACACTACCTCGAGTGTAGCTTAGCATTGACTACAGACGTGTATGGCTTATGAGTAGTTGCTCGACCATTGTACCCCATTCTTTTTAACCTCCTATGCAGAGTCATTGTGCTAGGTGGACTGCCGTTAGCTTTTGGAGCTCGAGAGTGATTCCTTGCTCTGATTTCTTGCGATTTTTTTCAACCACGCAACTCTCGACGGTTCCCGTCTGTCAGTACAGTACCCGTCTGTCTTGATTTAGCAGCGATTGTTCCTTTGCGTTTCCATTTCACAGTCATCACCAGCAGTGGTCTTGGGCAGCTTTGGAAGGGTTGAAATGTCCCTGATGGATCTGTTACCAAGGGGAACATCCAATGACTTGTTGTTGTTTTTTGGGGGAGGATTCAAATGGTCCAAATGGCTCTGAGCACTATGGGACTTAACATTTGAGGTCATCGGTCCCCTAGACTTAGAACTGCTTAAGCCTAACTAACCTAAGGACAGCACACACATCCATGCCCGAGACAGGATTCGAACCTGCGACCGTAGCAGCAGCGCGGTTCTGGACTGAAGCGCCTAGAACCGCTCGGCCACAACAGCCGGCTTGGGGGAGGAGATCAGACAGCGAGGTCATCAGTCTAACGAATTAGGGAAGGACAGGGAAGGAAGTCGGCTGTGCCCTTTCTAAGGAACCATCCCGGCATTTGCCTGGAGCGACTTAGGGAAATCACGGAAAACCTAAATCAGGATGGCCGGGCGCGAGACTGAACCGTCGTCCTCCCGAATGCGAGTCCAGTGTGCTAACCACTGCCAATGACTATTCCTCATTCGAAGTCACTGAACTCTACTGACCGACTTTTCTGTTGTTACTGCTTCTATGCCGAGATCACGACACTCGCTGCCTCCTTTAAACTGGCCGGTCCACCTCTCTTGATATCTAGTCGCCAATTCATAACATAGGGGTGTCCGGATACATTTGATAAGGTGGAGTAGTTTATTTTTTACAGGAAACCTATATCTCAGTTCTCCTTTGCCCTTAGGAAATCACTATGTACTTGCATAATGGGGCTAAAAGTAAAAAAAAAAAAAAAAAAAAAAAAAAATGGTTCAAATGGCTCCGAGCACTATGGGACTCAACTGCTGAGGTCATTAGTCCCCTAGAACTTAGAACTAGTTGAACCTAACTAACCTAAGGACATCACACACATACATGCCCGAGGCAGGATTCGAACCTGCAACCGTAGCGGTCTTGCGGTTCCAGACTGCAGCGCCTTAAACCGCACGGCCACTTCGGCCGGCGCTAAAAGTAAACCCACATTCTCGGTGCAGATCAGCAGTGCGTGCGCTCTCTCTCTCTCTCTCTCTCTCTGTCTCTCTCTAATCGCGAAAGAAACAATGCGGTTGGCTTATACTATTCGGTCGGTCAACCTGCCGATGCCATTTCATGTCTAGACAGTGCGCGCTTTCTTTCTTTATGGCAAGTAGGGTTGTCGGCACAAGAAGCTATCCGGGAAATTGGTTGCACCACGGTGGCATCTTTGGAATATTCGACCACTATCGTCAGACACACTAAATATTGAAGATCCGCCTTGTAGCGGGCGCGTGAGGTCAACAACGCCAGCTGACGGCTGTTACCTGAAAATTATGGCTCGTAACTTACCGACGAGACTGCAACAGAGCTACGCACTAACTTCTCGGAGGCAACTTGCGAGAGCTGTGTCGACCCAGGCAACGAGCAGTCGTCACCGGGACGATTAAATTGCCCTCTTAGTGTCCGTTACGAGCAATAGTACAAACCTCCCAGCAGAGTGGTGCATGAAGATTGTGTGCAAAGGAATACCTGGAATGGAAGCTGTCTTAGTCGCGTGGTCTTCTCTTTCACCTTCGAGTGCAGAATTTGTAATCGTTGTAGAAAAAGTACGGAGGCGGCCAGGTAAGCACGTGTCAGGCATGCAGTCCAACGATTTCAGCAAGGATGTGGATCTCATGTTTTAGGAGGGTACCACGTACATATCCGATACCTGTCATCGCTATCAAGGGTCATTTGAGGATAGTGAAGTATTGGGATAGGATCCTCCAACCTGTCGTCCATCCCCAAATTTTGACGATGGGATCGTTTTTCAAGGCGGTAATGCCATATAACAGTGCACCCACCTACCTCGCGAAGACGGCCTTCCAGGAAACAGAAATCATCGAAATGCACTGCCGCAATACCGATTAAGAATGCTTGGGGCTAGTTGAAATCTGCAGTGCGGTGTCGCGGGAACCTCTTTCTCGCTGGATGATCTGGTCGTGTTGAAAGAGTAGCAACGTGTCGACCACAGTATGGGCACCATGCCAAGAAGGAGCCAAGTTTGCTACAGTGGTGGAGCAATGCGTTATATAATGTTACCCAGCAGAAGATTTTGATTTCACAGATGAGCATAGATATGAACTTTCGAATAGGCTATGTTTATTGTGATCCCTGTTTTGCCTTAACAGTAACGGTATTTTCTTTTTTAAAAAAATTCTAGAGCTTTATCTTTCAGTTCCTGCTCTGAAACTAAGCACGCACACACATTTGCGTGTATGCAAGTGGTGCACAACTTTTCTTGAGCAGATTGTTTACCACTCCCTGCACCAAGTACAAGTGTTAAAGCCGTCACAGAGTTTCAGACCGAACATTTACAAGCGGCAGTTTGAAAGAAACTGTACATACTATAGAACGGCCTAATACTGTGTACAGAATTCCCGCATAAGCGTAAATCTTGCCATGTGATGCAAGAAAATCTGCTACTGTTAAAGTACACCGTTTCAGATAGTTAGGAAACGAAGCAGAAAGTGTAAACAACTGGATGATCGTCTGTAGGAGGACAGACCGACGATACTCATAAAATCAACACTTCACTATCGGAAATTACGAACTACTATTCCAAACGTCTGTTCTCTCGTGAGACTGTTTCTGTGCAATTAGAAACTGAACAAGTCGTGCCTAAGGAACGGTACAATCTGTATTGCGGAACGGGAACAGATTTTACGTCTTCATTTCAACGGTCGTTTCTACTGTCTTCTAGCGGACGACGTACTAAGTGATTACCACTGACTAAAACACAGTCACGCTGCGACTCGTTGTTGCTATGGACAATAAGCTGTAGGATACTTAAAATTTAAGTTATTTTGTTTTAAAATTATCGTGGCTATTTTCCCACGAGCTAATTAGTAATCAATAGCACAGTATTTAACTTGTAACTGCTTTTCAATGTTTTTGCTAAAGTGTCTCACGTTTTAACGTTTCACAACTTCCTACTTACTGTTCGTCAGCTGTGTAGGGAAAGTAGTCAGTTTACAAGTAAAATCTCTGCATTTCTACCCATGTTGTGCAAAATCCTGTATCTCCCCCTGTGTGTTATTAAATAAAGCTTTATTTCTTTCTGTGAACTTATGAATACAGTGTGAAGTGTTTTGTGACACTTAACATGATTCACACCAAAAGGCAGAAAGTTCATACACGGTAAAGTGAGTAGTGGGCTAGGCAGATTCTGGGACAGCTTGCATTGTTGCCAGATTTATCCAACATGCCGGATCCAAAATGGCGCCCATCGATGTGGCAATGTCGCGCTGATGTCGTGATGGAAAATTCAAACTTTGGTGCGAAATAGGGCAATTGGGATACCTCAACTAACCTAAATCTCCCCAAGCCTCGCCCCACTTCCATGACATCACCAACCCCCACCATTGCACCACCACTCGAAATAGCGGTAAACGGTCAGCCTGTTCTGAGCTGCAGTAGAGGAAGTTTAGGTTAGCATGCATTATTTTTGGTGGGAAACTGAAGTAAATGTCGCTCCTAATTACACGTCAGTATGCATAATGCTACACAACGAGTGTATGAAGTTGCAACATGACTCAAAATTGACGATATCACACAACTGGTGCTATCCTGCTGGAAAAAAATTCACAATACCACTCGAAACAACTAACAGGTTGACACAAAATAAATGATAACCCTACATAGGACGCTTCCTGCACCCTCAAGTCGAAATAAATCTCTCGGTTCCTCTTGTGAATTGGCAAAAAAAAAAAAAAAAAGACTCGATCTAAAACGATAGTTGAAACGACACTCTAAACTGATATATGCATAGAAATCACGGAGTGTTAAAAAAATGGGGACTGTAGTGATGTTCAAAAATCGGACCACACATACCTGCTACTGATAGCAATACCGTATCCTCCTTGTGGATTGTCATCCACACTCCGCCGCCCCCACTTCCGCCACTTTCTGCCACCACTTTTTCTGATCGCGCGTGTGTATGTTTTCTTTACCACCGCAGGATGCTCGAAACTGTCCTACAGCCATCGCCCACTTTCTGCCCCCCCCCCCCCTCACTTTACGAGTTTCAGCTGCTTGTCTGGAGGCACTGTCAAGTGGGAAAAAATAAAAAAAATAAAAAATAAACAGACTCCTGCAACAACTGTGATGTTCATTACTTCTCTGTAACACTGAGTGTGCTTAGTTTATTTTCGCTAGTGGAGTCATGGATGTTAAGGTACTTATTTTTTATTTTCCTCGCTTTTTGGAGCGCAATTCTACAATGGGAAACCCACACTGATGTCTAAACATAGACGGGAAAATCAGAACAATTACATATCTAAAAGTTTATGACGTATTTCGAAACCCACAACAGATTGCGAAAAAAAAGCACAGGCACACAGAAAATCGAATGTGTAAAACATCTCCTAAAGTTCGAATCACTGTCCTACAGACGAGAAAAGTCGCTGGAATTTTCGATATCCTACAACTGCTGGTCTGGAGATACTCTAAAGTAATAATGGCGGGTGAGGGATAGCATCTCACATGTCCGAACCAGAGGAGGCTGGTTTTCGATTTGTGTATGAACAGTCGAACAAAGAAGACATCACAGAACCTTCCATAGATGCATTGCTTTGCCCCTGTCGCAGCCGCGGCACTCCCGGCGACTGTTGGCACTCGGGCTTTGCGTGAACTTCGTCGAAGAGACCTTCCCCGATGTGTTGTCTGTTTTAATAAAGAAGCTGTTCTCCTATTCTATTCCTTTCACCCACTACACACACGGCACTGGTGAGAGTTTAACAACCATACTGCTTGCATCAGTGAGCTATACAGTTTTAAAACTAGGAGAAGTGTTCTACATTTTGAATTTCTCGTCATTTTAAACCTAAGAAAAATAATTTTGTGAAATTTCCTACCATTTTAAAATTTGGAGCAGTGAGTTCTTGAGTCCTGGGTCGGAAACTTACGGCAGCTTGAGAGGGGTTAAATTATTTATACTATAATGTCAAAGTAGTGAGGAAGGGAACTGTTTGAACTGTAATCTCAGAACGGCAGTGTTTAAGCATAGCAGTAGTAGACTTAGGACGAGTTAGTACACATGACAGTAACAACCATCTAGTTTTGAAGTCAGCTCCAAAACAAATTGTTGAAACTGTAACGCCAGAAAGTCAGTTGTTTAAACTTAGAGGCAAAGCGGGCTTGCAATTTTAAAATTGAAATAACACATTACTGTATGACATATGTGTTGGCCAGACTCAAAAAGCCGTTTAAATGGTGACATCAGTGAGTAAAATTCCCGAGGGCAGTTGGTGTATGACAAAGGGACGGGTGGTGGGCGGTGATGGGCATTCCGATGATGCATGTATGATGTCATAGGTGACCGATACACCCCAAAACTATCCTGCCGTACCTACTCTGATTTTAAACAGCTCAAGGATGTAACAGTAATAGTGTTGCTTGTTGTACTTTGCTACTTGATTAGCTCCCCTATTGAAACACCTTTCTCGCAAGTTTGGTTCCTGCATGCACTCATGATGAAAGTGAGAACGTGTCAGAGTTTATATCACTACGTTATTGCTGTCGAAGATAAAGTGTCATCGTGTAATATCTCTTTATATTCGATGAATTATTCTGATACAATTCTACCCTTGAATGACGTTTACTAATTTTCTATCTTCATACTCGCAGAATCCATGCGCAAAGTAGTTTCATACAATAGCTATGCCATGAGCGCATACTTATTCTTTGTAGTACTCTGTCTGGTGGTTGTTAGAAAAAAATGTTTCCGAGATTGTCTTCGTGGCGATTAGCCTGAGCGTTGTTTGAAGAATTGTAATCTGAATATTGAGATTTATGACAAAAGATAACTGATACTGTACGATTAAAAGGGAAATATATATATTGCTCCGTCATACAAAAGGTGTGTAACAATTTGCTCCTTCATACAAAAGGTGTGTAACAATTTACATTATTTGACATTTGAGAATTAATGATATTCATCGATATATTGCGTAGTTGTTAATCAGAAGGGAACTTCCGAAAGACTGGATAAGAACCTGCATTTAATAATCCAAGAGCTGCATTACTTCTTTGGAAGGTTAAATTTCATCAAAGCCAAATATCCGCTTGATCTGAGGTTTCCCGACTGATTATACAACGCTCCCAAAAATACGGGGCATTTTATTTGTACAGATTAGCAGACTGCCGCAAAGCATGAGCCTGCAGAGAAGAAGAATCATCGCCTGATTTCATTCCAACAAGTAAAATTTCTGAATCATTTTGAGTGACTGAGTTATGACTGTGTTTCCTATTATGAATGATTGATTGCTCGAACGAATTGAGAACTACATAATTACATAGGTAGGAGGAAAAATTACAATCGCTATGTAAATACTTTTCTTTCGATGGCCACATCACATTTATCAACAGTTATCACTTTTGACGGTTCCCCGGTTCGCCACGCAGAGTGGACATTCTCACGTCCTGGACCGAACATTTGCGCTCGTCTAAGCGCCACAGATTTGTTCACCGCATGGTGTCTAACAGATTTAGCGTCGCTGTTTGCGGCTCTCATGTTCCTACATTCAGACAACGTATCAACGCGCGATACTCGCACACAGCACCCCGTGGCAGTTTCGGCCTGTCACACTTTAATTTCCTGTTATCGCTACTCGACATCACATTTCTAAATGCAACTTGCGAATATTCTCAGCTTAAATGAGAATGTGTGCATGACGCCTGCCCAATAGCTGCCGCACCTCGTAGCTTCCAGTATTCATTGACAATAACACTCTTGTTTTTTTTAATTTTTTTTATTTAAGCGTACAACGTAGTCTTGGCACAAGAGAATGTAGTCCGAGAAAGCCATCATTGTTCGAGCAAAAAAATCGTCACTCCTCGTCATCAGCCTAGTGCGATAGTTCTGTGCAGAAAGCATGAGTCGAGTACTGCAGATACGCGACGCCGCTGTCTCACGGACACGTTTCAAAGACGCTGTCCTTCATCCAGTTTGTCGGACTTCACGTCTGTTGCATAATCGGCAAAGACGTTTGTCGGACACTGTAAAGACGTTCTGCTGTGAAATTGCCTACAATAATGTTATTATCTACAGTGTTATTCATTTGCCGCTCGCCGGCATTGAGTACAGTGTTCAGAAAGAATGATCGGGTCCTGAAACAGACTAAAGCTCTAGGATTATTCGCAACATTCGTCGCAGAAATAACCTGAAGCAAACCGTAATTATAATTTGCAGCAACAAACATTTAGAAGTTAATATCACTTTATTAATAATTTAAAACAATAGATGCCAAAATATGAGTATCGGAACACAGGTACGTTTTATAATAAATCTGCTTCAAACTGTGACCGCATTTGGAAGTACGTTTGGTTCAACATCTCGATGACTTTAACATAATTAGAAAGAGATTAAGATCGCTCTTTTCGTGAAAAATGGGACAAACGGATCGATTGTTACCTTCCAAGAGAACGAAACCTGGCATTCGCCTGATATCATTTACGCAAATCTCGAGAAACTTCAATCAAGACTGCTGAATCTTTCGAATAGGAGCCATGTTCCCTAACCACAGTGTCACTTCAACCAGTATTTCCTGAGAAAAATCTTTCCCGAGTCTTATACGAATTTATTTGAAATGCGTGACGTCCTCCTGCAATGCATTGCACTATGGTACGTGACAATTGCGTTCAGGGACGCGTAGTACTCTGTGTAAATAGTGCTACGTCCTGCCGGGGTGGATTTTGATTCCAAAATTTGTCTCTTTGGCGTAATGCTGACGTTGGCTAAAGTCTGACTACAAATACAGAGGTTCAGGATTCCATACTTGGATGCTTCTGCTATTCAACATGGTTTTCAATTCTGTCAAAGTTATACATTCAGTGATGAGCCGATATCGCGAGACAGAATGCCACCTGCTGGCGCTACGTGCGCGTGACGCGTTAAGGGAAGCAGGGACGAATTACCGATCAGGGACGGCGCGGCCAGCGAAAGAGGAAATCCACTGCTAACAAGCGACTTCGGCAAAGGTCGGATTGTTACGGTGCGGTTCTGGGAACGACCATCTCGGAAACAGCGAAGCTGTCGTCTTATTCGTGTGCTCTTGTCGTTGAGCCTCTATAGAAACTGACTGAACGGCTGTGAAACCACGAGTAGACGGCAAGGTATCGGACGTGCACGCTACATCACAGAACGTGGAGATCAGGGACTTACCCGCTCTGTAAGGAAGGATAGGCGGCGATCTGTGTCAGATCTGAAGACAGAGTACCGTGCTGGTTCAGGCACAGCTGATTCGGAGCACACTCTTCAGTGCACATTGTTGGCATGGGGCCCTGCAGCAGACGACCCTTGATCCAACTACATAGTCGATAACGATTGCAGAGGACACGGGATCGTCCACATTGGACCGTAGATCATTGGAGACTTGTTGCCTGGGCAGATGAATCTCGTTTCTAGGACTAGGTCGGTGCTCACTGACAAATTTGCTGACATCCAGGGGAACGGCTGCTCGAAACCTGCATCGCGCCACGGACACAGGCGGCAGGGGATTTACCTTGGCTACCATAGGATCTGTGGTAGTAATAAAAAGTATCATGACATCTGTGGACTAAGTGAACGCTATTACTGAACACCTACATCGTTTCATGCTTCATGTCTTCCTCGACGGCGATAGCACACGCACGCGAAGCCCCCCCCCCCCCCCCCACCCACACACACACGGTCAGAATAGTGCTATAGTGGTTTGAGGGGTATGACAACGAACTCACAAAATTTTCGCTTGATCTGGACCCGACTGAACACAGCTTGGTCACTGTTTGGAGAGAGCACTCACCTGGAAGAGTCGCACAGCATATTGCTTCTCCCACATAAACTGATGAGCCAAAACATTATGACCACGCTATTGTACAGCGTGTTGTTCGACTTCACAAACACAGTACAAATGAGATTTGATTGGCGTGGATTCTACTAGTCTTTTTACGGGATTCCAGAAATATGTGCACCAAATTTCTACGCACAATTCGCGCGAATTACGGGATGGTGGTTACGGCCACGCAGCTGGCGCCCGATATGTGTTCCAATGGGAACAGATCAGGCACATTTTCTGGACAAGACATCAATGTGAGTTCACTATAATGATCTTCAAACAATTGTAGCTCGATTCTGACCTTGCAATGCGGACAGTTATGCCTTGCAACATGGACAGTTATCGTGCTGGAAGATGTCATCACTGTTGGGGAGACTTTGAGCATAAAGCGATGTAAGCGGTCCGCATTAATGTTCATTTAGAACAAAAAAAGTCTTGGGATAGATTTTACACGTGAAGGTTAAATAAACATATTGTGTGCAACGAAGACTGTTCTAAAGATTTATTATGGTTTCTGCATCACTGCCACTGCTGTAGTCATGGAGTGGAATGATTTTAATCAATAATGTTCGCTTAGTTCATTGTTGTCATGATGCCTTCGATTACCACAATAGATCGCCGCGCGGGATTAGCCGAGCGGTCTAGGGCGCTGCAGTCATGGACTGTGCGGCTGGTCCCGGCGGAGGTTCGAGTCCTCCCTCGGGCATGGGTGTGTGTGTTTGTCCTTAGGATAATTTAGGTTAAATAGTGTGTAAGCTTAGGGACTGATGACCTTAGCAGTTAAGTCCCATAAGATTTCACACACATTTTTTTACCACAATAGATCCCAAGGGCCGGCCGGGGTGGCAGTGCGGTTTCAGGCGCTACAGTCTGGAACCGAGCGACCGCTACGGCCGCAGGTTCGAATCCAGCCTCGGGCATGGATGTGTGTAATGTCCTTAGGTTAGTTAGATTTAATTAGTTCTAAGTTCTAGGCGACTGATGACCTCAGAAGTTAAGTCGCATAGTGCTCAGAGCCATTTTTGAGATCCCAAGGAAGCCCAACTCAATGCAACCCACAGCATAATTCTGCCCTCACCGGCCTACTTCTGTGCCGCTGTGCATGTTTCATGCAGCCATTCGCCTGGATGACGGCGTGTAAGGACCCAACCATCGACATGGTGTAATAAATAATGCGATTCATTCGACAGGCGACACGTTTCCATTGATCCACGGTGAAAGTGATGCTGTGGCCACTGCAGTCATATCTGACAATTTTCTTGTGTCAACACAGAAACATGTAGGGGTCGTGTAATGTGGAGTTCCATGTTCAACGATGTCCTTTGAACGGTATGCTCTTGTTCCTGCACTAGCATTGTACTCTGTCGTCAGATCTGCCACAGATCTATGCCTCTCCTGGATTACACAGTGAGGAATCCTCCGATCTCTACGTTTTGTGATGAGACGTGGTCGCCCAATACCATACCATCTGAACGTGGTTTCACCATCCTTTAACCACTTGCCACAGTAGTACGTCAACAGGTGACCAGTTTAGCCGTTTCAGAGATTCTCGTTTTCAGCCGCAGCGCCACATCAGTGTGCCCTTGGTCAGAAGCGCTTATATGAGTGAATTTTCGCATTTGCGGCCCGTATTTTCGCTATAATGACTGCCCATTCGTTTCTCTTCCGCTTACATTTTTTCCTTATTGTGTCACGAGCCCGCAACACCACCAGGAAGCATTCACCTCGCCGTGGTCAATGATCATAATGTTTTGGCTAATCAGTGTACATATTACATAACGACCACGACGAGAAAATTCGACGAATTAGAGCCAGTACAGAGGCTTACCGACAGTCATTCTTCACACGCACCATAGGCGAGTGGAACATGATATGGGAGATTAGTTCGTGGTTCCAAGAGTAGCTCCGCCACACACCATTAGTTGGTCTGCGGAGTATGGTGTGGATGTAGATTGGGCACCAACTCCACGCTCACAAACCGCCAGTCCGTAACGTACGGCAATTGCTTGACCTGAACATAGACATATGGTGCCACATACTCCCGGAAATCTGCCAGTGACTTATCGAATCTATTGCCATGCAGAATCGGTGCCGTATTTCGTATCAAAGGTAGACCAAAAAGCTATTAACCAGGTGATAGAAATGTTTTGGATCATCAGTGTATGTGAGAATTGGACATCTTCCAATTAGGCAGTGCAAAGTAAAGCACATTAGCAGTCTAACCTACACTGGGGTCAATGCAGCTTTACTTTAGTGGGTGAGATATCCAGGCGCCGACTGACATCATCATTCCTTCCCGTTGTAGTGTAGCAGCGACCTCTGGATCGTCGGATATCAGATGTAAACTGTACTTAACTGCAGAAACAATAATCTATGATAAGTAATCTTGAAAATGCACCAGTTCTTCTTGAGTGACTCTGTTGGCCTGCATTGAGAGGTCGTGCATTACAAGCAGCTGACAGACTGAGAACGCGCTAAAATTGTTGGGATTTAACTAGCTGATTTTATGGTGTGGTAGGTATGACGACGTGAATCGATTCTGGACGCGGGACTTCGTAGTCACCACACGACTAGTGGCAGCGAGCATGTCTACCGCATTACCGCAATATGTCGTTGTAAAGTCTATTTGCGCAGAGTATCGACTCTGATAGCAACGGGGCCATTTATAGTGGAAGGGCGGGCGAAATGGCTATTTTATTATTTTAATTTTTTTATTAGCTAAGTTACAATCGATCTAGGAGTCAGAGTATTCTCGTACCTACCTGTATATGCGCCCGAATTCCTCCAGTTGTTTTTCCACTCGTGGTGTAAATGGAAGAATTGCATTTCTTGACATATTCGTGCGCGGGCTCTCGGAATATTTCAAGTATGGCTCTCCACGCCTTTTTAGTAGCGCCTCCCATAGGAGATGTTTCTGACGCTCTCGCGCTGACTAAATCAAATCATTTCGAAGCGCACAGTTTTTGCGTATATCCTCAGTATCTCTTCTGTTTTTCTAATCCTCTGTCGCAGAGCAATGAACAAAAGCTGCTAGAGCTAGGGTTTTGGTAGTGACTTCCTTCATATATGACTCGCACTTCTTCCGGATTCTGCCGATAAATCCGACAGACATCTGTTATTCTCTGCGATTATATTCTACCTATAATTGCTCGATCAGACAATCCTAGATGCTGGGATTGGGTGCCTATAATTAAAGTGGAACTATTCTCAGGGGTCCAATTGGTTCAAATGGCTCTAAGCACTATGGGACATCTGTGGTCATCAGTCCCCTAGACGTAGAACTACTTAAACCTAACTAACCTAAGGACATCACACACATCCATGCCCGAGGCAGGATTCGAACCTGCGACCGCAGCAGCAGCGCGGTTCCGGACTGAAGCGCCTAGAACGGCTGGACCACAGCGGCCGGCCACAGAGGTCCAGTGTGGAGTGTAATTATCGTATGGCAGCGAAACATTGGAGATATTCTAATACGTTAATGCGGAACCGGTTTACGCTGAAAAATAATTAGTTCCAATTTTGTCCACCAGGTGCAAATCTGGCGCAGTGAATGCAAGAAATACTTATAGAAATGTTTCCATAATTAATATATTAGGGACTTGACAAAGACAGAAAACGTCAAAGAAGAGAAAGAGGCATATGTTGATTGTAGTATTAAGCCGCTTACAGAATTTGTTCAGTACGAGCAGCGCAGACGTCGACGACATGCTGCATTTGTAAAAGTGCGTGATCAGCCTGACCTTCAGACCAGATAAAGACAGAATGTATACCTAGTAAAGACGTTCTTTTAGATGTCCCCAGAGCCAAAAGTGTCATGGATTCAGATCCGGCGCTCTTGCAGGCCATGAATCTGGAACACCGCTGGAGATAACTTGTTCGTCAAAGGTTGCATTAAACAGATTATTCACTGTACCAGCTACGTAAGGTGTTGCTCTACGTTGCATGAAAACAGTGGTTTCCACACAATTGCCCTCTTCCAAAACAGTAATCACACGCTGTACAAGGAGTTGGTAACGCGCAGACGTCACGCCACGCCTAAAGGGCCTTCTGGGTGTCTTCTCTTTAAAGAACAAAGGATCGAGGATAAAAGCGCTTGTGAATCCACACCACATAGTCACATACGGCAGGTGCAATGGCTCTTTGTGCAAAGTACGTGGTTTAACAGTACTCCATATTCGGCAGTTTTGTGTATTCACTGCATCCTGTCGTGTAAAATGTGCCTCGTCACTCCATACAAAGTTACACGGCCATATGTCATCAACTGCGACCCGTGCCAAAATCTGAAGAGAAAATTCAGAACGCTGCTGTGGATCATGAAGTTTAAGTTGCTGCACCGTCTGGACGTCGTACAGGTACCATTGTCAAATAGATCGCAAAATTTTCCGTACTGTTGACCGTGGGGATGCAACAATTTCGTGACAGTGCACGAACAGTAGCACTGCCACTGCTCGGGGCACGTGCTGCGTGGCCAGTTACAGCAACACCAACCTCATCAATAACTTCCACCGTGATAGGACGCCTTACTCTTCCAGGTGCCACATCAAGCACACCCATTATTCTAATTTTATTATCAACTTTTTAAACCATTTAATGACATCTAACTTCTCCTCAGACCTTTCAGTAGCCAATACTCTCTCAATTCAGCACTGTAATTGCTCCCGTTCAGATAAAATAGTTTCACTAACAGCGCACGCGCCTATTACGGTCGCAGATTCGAATCCTGCCTCGGGCATGGATATGTGATGTCCTTAGCTTAGTTAGGTTTAAGTAGTTCTAAGTCTAGGGGACTGATGACCTCAGATGTTGTGTCCCATAGGGCTTGGAGTCATTTGAACCATTTGAACCACTAACAGCGCACGGTCTCTCTTCTCAATCGTCCTAATGTCCATTCTCATTCCGGCTTGTTAAATGACATCGTGGATGTCATACCGTCTTACAGACAGTGTGCAGCACTAGATTTGCACCTGATGCCCAAAATCGAAAACAATTTATTTCCAGCGTATATCGGTCCCGAATTAACTCATTAGCATTTCTACCAAGCTTCGCTGTCATACCGTAATTACATACCTCTGTGAGTAGTTGCATTTTAATCATAACCACCCGTTACTTGACGCTTGTGACTGATTCTAGTGACTAACCACTGACCCAGTTGTTAAATGATACTTGCAGGACTTTCTGTTTACGCTCATTGCATTGCATTCATTTATGTTGAGGGTCAGTTGGCGGTCTTTGCGCCAAACACGGATTATTTTCGATTCCTCTTGCGTTTAGTAATAGTTTTCAAACGATGTGAATTCCCTACATACAGCTGCGTCATTTGTGTAATGTTATGAAACCTTGTGAAACTATCTGGCAGATTAAAACTGTGTGCTGGACCGAGACTCGAAATCGGGACCTTTGCCTTTCGCGGCCAAGTGCTCTACCAACTGAGCTACCCAAGCACGACTCTTGCCCCGCCCTCACACCTTTACTTCTGCCAGTACCAAGTCTCCTACCTTCTAAACTTCACAGAAGCTCTCCTGTGACCCTTTCAGAACTAGCACTCCCGGAAGAAAGGGTATTACGGAGACATCGCTTAGCCACAGCCTGGGGGATGTTTCCAGAATGAGTAAACCTGTGAGGACGGGGCGAGAGTCGTGCTTGGGTAGCTCAGTTGGTAGACCACTTGCCCGCGAAAGACAAAGGTCCAGAGTTCGAGTCTCGGCCCTGCACACAGTTTTAATCTCGCAGGAAGTTTCACATCAGCGCTCACTCCGCTCCAGAGTGAAAATCTCAGACTGGAAACGACACATTTCGGCACAATGAACGCCAATACAGTATTTCACAAATCTCTCACTCACTTTATTGTATAGTACTTTGCGCTCGGCCATTAAGCGGCTGCAGAACGAGTGACAAAGAGCTGGGGAGCACGGAAATTAATTGCTGTACGTTCAGAAGGCGATAACTGTTTGCTGCAGAGTTATGGCCCAAGTTATCTCGCAGGTCTGATTGCTGGGGCTGATATGTTGCAAGCGTTCTTTTCTTCTCCTTATAATATGAGGTTAAGTTGATGATGTTTTCTTGTCAGTGGAATTAGTGTTTTGTGACCTACTTATTCCGCAGAGGAATTAAATTACTGTAGGATCCTTCCAATGAATGTCGCTCTGACATCTTGCTGTCCTTCAACTAGTTCTACTTGATCGTTAACTTTAAGGTCGCGCCGGACGGATACTTCAAGATAATTTACCCTCGTTAGTGTTTACTATGAGTTATATTCCTTTGCATGCATGCATGCAGTGTTGCTTCTGTTCTGTTCTCCCAGGTCTTTCTTAGTTGTTCTTGCCCTTTCTTTCAATCTACCCATACCTCCTTCATTAATCTTGGCAGGTGATTTTCTGGAGGGGTTCAGACAACGTCAGCTATTGCTCTTGCTTAGTCTCCTCAAGAGCGTTTGCATTTAATTTCTTCCGATTAGTTGTGTGTCAGGTCCTGCCCCAGCTAGTTTCTCCTACCTGGAGCATGCAGATAAATAAACGTACATAAGAAAATCAAATGCTGTGGGTGTCATAACCTCAACTTAGAAGTATATCTTGTTCTTACACGATTGTGCCTTGTTGTAGCCAACAGTACCTTTATCAGCACGTGTTCCAACACCCTTGTCCTCGTCTCCTTATCGGATTAAGGCTTTGCAGCTAAACTAGACGCGCAAAGCTAACAGGACTTTCGTATTTACTTGCTTACATTCAGCGACGCCGTCCGTCATGAAGCTGCTAACATGCTTTGTAGGCGGAACGGAACTGGCAGATAAATTAAATCTGCAGCTTTAACGGATTGTTCGAGGCATTTTAAAATTTTACGTGTTTTTCATTCAAGACCTCATTATAGTGGCGTAACCTCTGATTATTGAACCATTTGCGATTTACACAGTCTCAATCGACGGTGTTTCGTACTGAGATGACTGGTCACAAAATGGAAATACAAAAAGCACCATACAGATTTCAGTTTCATACCAGACGTCCTATATCAGAACTGAAACATCAGATAGAAGGTTGAGGATTGTGGTTCAAAGTGCATTTCTTAAAGTGTGGTGGCTTTGCTCATTATCACGGTGAGATGTTCGTCTCCGTAGTCTTCGTGTGGACTCCCAGAGTCACACGGAGTGTGACTGCTGTCATGAGCAACATACTTCATAAGTATTGTTGTCTTTGAAGTATTTTCTTTCCGGAACACCGATACAAGTGCGTGATGAAGCGTATGATGTGAATATTTCTTCATTTAATTCTATAGAATAATAGTTTAGCAATTATGAGAAAGAATGTTGGTTGCCAAATATGTTAATTATCTTGCTTATACAGTTCGAGGGTTGTGGATGGGAAACACCATTTTCTGCTTCAAACAATGCTGATATATTGGGACGAGGCTTCTTTGCTCCGCGGTTACAAGCGTCTTATATGCTTATACGTTTTGGAGCAGCTTAAGAAATGACATGACCTGTATAATGAGACATTTCGTAAATGAACGTTTCCTGCCCATAACACATTGTATGCCTGGACTTGGAGAGGCTGTGACAATAAACATTGCAAGCCACATTAAAGGCTTGTAAGATAACTGTACAATATTTATGTTAATGATTCGATATGGGAACCTGCAGAGCTTCACCTTGTGCTTCAAATACTTGTCGTTCCATAGGGCTGTTCAGAAAGATGGAGCAGATTTCAAACTTTTATTGCTTCTAAACCACAAACCATAGAAACGCAATTCCAGCGTTCCTGGATTCGAAATTCTCTAAGCGCGTCTGACGTTACCTAAATGACACCATTCCAGGACGTTGGATTGGAAGACGAGGAACAGAAGATGAACTTCATCGCCGGTGGCCTCCTAGGTCTCCAGACCTCACAAATGGTTCAAATGGCTCTGAGCACTATGGGACTTAACTTCTGAGGTCATCAGTCCCCTAGAACTTAGAACTACTTAAACCTTACTAACCTAAGGACATCACACACACCCATGCCCGAGGCAGGATTCAACTACTTAAACCTAACTAACCTAAGGACATCACACACACCCATGCCCGAGGCAGGATTCGAACCTGCGACCGTAGCGGTCGCGCGGTTTCAGACTGTAGCGCCTAGAACCGCTCGGCCACCCCGGCCGGCTCCAGACCTCACACCTTGTGACTTTTATCTGTGGGGTTACGTAAAAGGCTGCGTTTTATCCTCCCTATGCAAGACACTCTTGAACATCTGCGACATTGCATTGTTGGGGCTGTGCATTCTATAACGAGAGACCAGGAAATGAGGCACCGTTTTGATATTTCTCGTTTATTGCGTGGTGCTCACATTGAATGCGGGTAATTTCATGTGAAACCGTTACCCTTACGTCACAGATTTTTCTGAAAATGTGGCGTAAGAATGTACATAATGAGTTACGGTTAAAATATTTTTTCTGGAATTTTTTGACCAAAATTGTAATTAGGAGACCATTATGAAATGTGGGCTCCTTCTACTAAGTGACGTTGACAAATGAAGTGCCTTGTAAGTTTGTAACCACTACAACTTTTTTATTTATGAATATTTTATTCAATTTGATCTCATTGGAAAGTAAAAGAATAGAGCTATAATACAAAAATTATTAAAGTGCTGTGTCTAAGCAACAAATGTTTGAAAATTTATGATTAATGTAATTTCTCACCTTTTTTTTTGCATATTTGAGAATTTTTTTTCCGCAGAATCACAAGTTTCATCATCTGAATTTTTGTTTCAAATAATTCTTACTGCCATAATATTAAACATAAAAAAATCGGAAGGGTGTTTGCCCTCTATTGTTTGATCTTATACTTTTTCAATAACGCTGTAATAATTAATTGCTTCAAATAGCTGATCAACAATACGTGAAACAACAATGAAAAATTCAGTCTAGCAGAAACACTCCCATGCAACACAGGCTGTGTGTGTTAGGTTTTTGTGTGTCTGTGCACTTTATGTATCTGAAGGACTTTTTTGTCTTGATTTTGTGCTTCTTACATACGCAGCCATTCTGTGTGGTAGTTAGAGAACAAGAAAAAGTTTCAAAACATCCAGTTCTTTTCTGAAACATACACAGTTGATTAAAAATCACATTGGAAAACAAATGTTCTTTAGGTTTTGCGTCATCAGTTGTGTGTTAGAAGAAAAGTAGTAGCAGTGAAGGGATTGATTTAATAGATACGTCAAGCATGAATCAAGCTGATATTGCGTTGTTGAAGCTAAGAAACACTTGTGAAAATATTGAGACTGTTTGTTCTTCTCACAAAAGGCTCTATTTGGGAACATTTGAAGACAGGCAAAGAATTTTCTGTGACTCTTTTAAGAAGCATGGTAAAAAGACTGCTAAGAAATCTTTGAAACCTATTCCTTTAACCATGGCAAGGAAATATAACACCCTTGGACTTACCCCAGGTACCAAGCTGTGCAGAACATACGTAAGGAAATTTTATCTTTTATGGAGGATAACCTTCCAGGGATGGATGAATGTGACGTTGAAGATCAAGAATTTGCACCAGATCCATCTACAGCTCTTCAAAACGTTAATGAAAGTTGTGAATTACTTGAAATTTCACCATTTAAGGTTACCAAGAGAGCACAAGACAGGCGTCCAGAGTACATTCGATCCAAGTCTCGTCGCTTAGCTTTAAAATTCCAGCAAACAACATAAGAAGTGCTACATGTTCCAATGAAAAATGTGTCTGAAGAAATTGGCGGTGCTGAATGTACAGACTGTAATATTTTAATGCAAAAACTTAAAGAGAAATTCAGCAGAAGTTCTGTTAAAGAAAAACTACAAATACTTAGCACCAGCTTCATGGAGTAAAGAAAAAATCCAAATGTTTTTTAACACTACTGAATACATCGAAAATAAATCGAGGGTATTGCTAAAAGATGATGGTATTTTGTCAAAAGGGAGTTATAAAGTGGGAAACGGAATAGGTAAGGATGTGGAAAAACGTGTTCAGAATTTTTACTGTGAAGATGACATAAGTCGCATTTCTGCTAATAAAAAAGACTGTCTGTCTGACCCTTCGGAAAGTGACAGAAGAGTACATAAGACAAAAAGACTAATTTTATATAATCTGAAAGATGTATACTTAGCTTTCAGAGAAGAATACCCTGAAGATAAAATTGGTTTTACTAATTTTTGTGAACTTCGGCCAAAAGAATGTGTTACTGTAAACAGTCGTGGAATGCATAACGTATGTGTATGCACGTATCACCAAAACGTAAAACTGTTAATGCATGCTGCACATGTGAAAGAACCGTACACTGAACTTCTACAGAAACTTATGTGCAATCTGAAAAACGAGGAGTGCATACTGCATCGCTGTTCTCGGTGTCCTGACGAATATGAACTGCGCAAGTTTTTAATGGAGCTGGAGTCCTTACAAGATTGTGAAAATGTCGTATTCAAACAGTGGATGCAAACTGATCGACCTACTCTGGAGACATTAATGAAGACGACTGATGAATTTGTTGAGTATCTCATACAAAAACTTCAAAACTTAACACAACATCATTATGTATCAAAATCTCAGTCACTTCTTCAAATCAAGCAAAGAAACCCTCCCTGATACTACATGCATCATCATAGTGGATTTTGCGGAGAACTATACTTGTTTGCTTCAGAATGCTGCACAAGGATTTCACTGGCAGAACATTCAAGTCACTCTTTATCTTTTTGTGGTTTACTTTTAAACAGATGATTGCATTAAGTCAATGTCATTGTGTTGTATAAGTGACTGTTTGCAACATGATACAAACACATTCTATGTTTTCCAGAAAACTGCTCTCACTTATGTATTGGAACACTTACCACACTTCCGGCATGTTATGTACTTCAGTGATGGCAGTTCTGCACAATATAAAAACTTTAAGAACTTTTTAAATTTGTGACATCACAAGCAAGATCATGGAGTAACTGCAGAATGGGATTTTTTTGCCACTAGTCACGGCAAAAATGCATGTGATGGAGTTGGTGGTACTATTAAACGTTTAGCAACAAGAGCAAGTATACAGCGTCCATATGACAGTCACATTTTAAGTCCAAAAGATCTGTTTACATTTGCCAAAACTCATGTTCCAGGAATAGAAACCTTTTATGTTACAACAGTGGAGATAACAAAGTTCACAAACATGTTACAAAAACAATATGAGACTGGTTCTACCATTCCTGGGACAAGAATGAATCATTTTTTCAAACCACCGAATGAAAACAAGTTTCTGATAAAGTGTGTTTCACCATCTACTAAATTCATTCAAGTTCCTCTTGGAATTCAAAACACTGCCTCTAACACAGTTAAAGAAGAAACACTTGTCGCAACTATCCACGATAACCAGTGGTGGCATGGAAAAATTCTAGAGATAAGTGAACACAGAGATGCAGATGTCAAGTTCATGAGTTCAAGTGGCCCTTCCTCAAGTTATTCATGGCCACTTCACACTGATGTTTGCTGGATACCTTATGAAAACATTTTGATGACTTTGCCTGCTCCTAGTGCAAGCACTAGTACAAGTCGTATATGTACTTTTGAATCAGACATAATATAGTCCATTGAAAACTTGTTTGAAAGAATGAATTTTTTGTAGAATTTTATGAATGTGTTTTATGAGAACTGATCATCATTTGTGACCACTAGGTAAGAGTCACAAAATGAAACGTGTATATTATTATTTGTGTTCTTTCTGTTTTAAATGATTAAACAGAACAAACACCCTTCTGATTTTTTTATGTTGAAATGTAAGACAATAGGAATTCTTTGAGACAAAATTTAAAATGGTGAAAATTGTGATTTTGACGAAAAAAAATCATGAAGTTTGTAAAAAAAAAAAAAAAAAAAATTGAAAAAGTCTTTAATTGCAGATTTGTACGTATTTATATGCACAGTTGCAGCATTTTTATAGTTTAGTGATATAGTTGGTCCTTTTATCTTTCTAATGACACCAAATTGAAAAAAATTGATTTATAAATAAGGGAGTTATGGTAGTTAAAAACTTTCAACCTACCTTTCGTACCGACGCCAGATGGAGAAAATGCTAGACATTTCAAAATGGTCCCCTGACTACAGTTTTGATCTAAAAAGTCTGAAAAAAATTATTTTATCACTTGTTTACACCAAATTTTCACAAATATCTGTGACACGATGGCAACGAGATTTCTTTATTTTGGCTGATTTTAAATGAAATGAGGCATGCATAAAAATTTGAACTTTTGTCTTCACGGGGACGTTGAGATTATGTTTATATCTTTTGTAGTTTTGAAGCAATAAATGTTTGAAATCTGTCACTTCTTATTGAATAACCCTGTATTTTAAGTATTATTTGCTTCGAAATTTGAAATAAAGGTAAAAGGCTGTTAAATGAAACTCAGGTTGCCATAAAAACGGGGAATAACGGTAAGTCTTTGGTTGATTAAAATCGCTTTCCTGAAATTTGTTTCTTTCTTTGATAGAAGTGGTGCTACTATATTAGACAGAATTTCGAAACTGGGAGATGACACCCTGTTGAAGTTACGAAAACCAGCGCCGTTTTTTGGTATTCAGCTGTTGTAGCATATTATTTCCCCAACTTCTTCCGTTTTATGTTTTCCTTCGCCAACGACGACAACGCCTTTCTCTTCGTTTGCTTAAATCTTCGAGTATGCATAGCGGAGCACCACAACATATCGCCTTCGTCAGTTAACAACGTATCACATGATGCCTGCACATTTTGAGACAAACTCATTTGCAAATGTATTGCGAACAGCCTATGGAACGTGTTTTCAACTGAAACATGTTTTCAGTGGATGTGTTTGCCTGGCTTTAGAGAGAGAGAGAGAGAGAGAGAGAGAGAGAGAGAGAGAGAGAGAGAGAGTTGTAATGAAGGGACGATTCAAACACTCGCTTAGATACCACTGAAAAATTCTATTGGAAGCACGCTCGAATCGGGATCTGACGATTTGTATTTCCAAAAACACTGTACCACCAACATGGTAACGGAAGATAGTTATGTGAAGGTAACATGAGTTCTGAAGGCAATGGCGGTATCCTGCAAGCTTCCTGCATTAGACGAGTGCTTAACCCTAGATTACTAAACCATCCTAAGATTAATTTGGTATGTAACATTCCGTTGCATATCTTATAATTGTACTTCACAAGTGCATAATGTATAAATTGTGACTTCCTTTGAATAATATTGGGAATAATGCAATTTACGATGGTTGTAGCAATATAACATTTTCCTCCCCTTAGTGTTCTAGTGTTAAAAAAGATTCTAGATGAAGAGCAAGGGTTGTGCATCTGCTTGCATTTGGCACAGACAGTTCCGGCATTCGCCGTTTGTCGGGCAGATGGTTAACGCGGCATTAACGGCCTGCTGAAATCTTGATTACGCTAAAAAGGGATCTTTGACATTAGTATCGATTGCGAACAGGGCCGGTGCGTCCGTAGTCGGTACTCCCTCCGTGCCTCGTTGGCCTGCTTTGCATTGATTCGCCGCAGTGCGCGTTGCGGTTGCAGAATGGAGCGGAGCGGTCGTTTGCACGATGCTGTTTGGCCTCATGCTTTTCAGGGGGCGCCGCGAACAACTCCCCAGTAGTTGGATTTTACAAGAGCTCCACAGAAAACTGTGATCGCACTGTCGTAAACACATCGTGCCCAATGTTTGTTTACTAGCTCACCAATAATTGCTGGTGTTGTCTGTTGTTTTCGTGTTTTACTGTTTTACTACTTCTCTGGCAGCGTTCTTATTCAGCACTATGGTGTGACCGATGTGTCAGCATTTTTTTTTTTTAGTTCGATTTGGTGGTGCATCTGTAAGACATCGTAAATCTCCAAAGATTTACAGAGCTGCTTATTAAGTCTACAACTTTGCTTCCGCCGTTTTTTTTTTTAATCGAAGTTCGAGGCGTTATTGTGAAAAACTTACAAAAAAATTACGATTTGAAGCATTGGCCATCGTTGGCAACTACTTAATCGAATCTTTGTGGCAGATATGAATCCCGCGCCGGAAGAACTTGACGTCTTTTTAGGAGATCCAATAAGTGATCCAATTTTGCTCTTGTTCATACACTGAAGAGCCAAAGGAACTGGTACACCTGTCTAGGGCCCTCGCGAGCTTGCAGAAGTGCCGCAACATGATGTGGCATGGACTCGATTAATGTCTGAAGTAGTATTGGAAGGAATTGACACCATGAATCCTGCAGGGGTGTCCATAAAACCGTAAGAGTATGAGGGGGCCGAAAACTCTTTTGAACAACACGTTGCAAGGCATCCCAAATATGCTTAATACTGTTCATGTCTGAGGATTTTGGTGGTCAGCGGAAGTGTTTAGACTCAAAAGAGTGTTCCTGGAGGCACTCTGTGGCAATTCGGGACATGTGGGGTACTGCTGGAATTGCCCAAGTCCGTTGGAATGCACAATGAACGTGAATGGATGCAGGTGATCAGAAAGGACGCTTGCGTATGTGTCACTTATCATAGTCGTATCTGGACGAATCAGGGTTCCCATATCACTCCAACTGCACACGCCCCAACCATTACAGAGACTGCACCAACTTCAATAGTACCTTGTTGACATGCAGGATCCTTGGATTTATGCGGTTGTCTCCATACCTGAGCACGTCCATCCACTCGATACAATTTGAAACGACACTCGTCCGACCAGGCAACATGTTCAGTCATCAACAGTCTAGTGTCAGTGTTCAAAAAAATTGTGTGTGAAATCTTATGGGACTTAACTGATAAGGTCATCAGTCCCTAAGCTTACACACTACTTAACCTAAATTATCCTAAGAACAAACACACACACCCATGCCCGAGGGAGGACTCGAACCTCCGCCGGAACCAGCCGCACAGTCCATGACTGCAGCGGCTTAGGCCGCTCGCTAGTGTCAGTGTTGACAGGCCCAGGCGAGGCGCAAAGCTTTGTGTCGTGCAGTCATCAAAGGTACAAAAGTGGACCTTCGGCTCCGAAAGCCCATATCGATGATGTTTCGTTGAATGGTTCGCACACTGACACTTGTTGATGGCCCAGCATTGAAATCTGCAGCAATTTAAGGAAGGGTTGCACTTCTGTCACGTTGAACGGTGCTCTTCAGTCGTCGTTGGTCCCGTTCTTGCAGGATCTTTTCCGACCGCAGCGATGTCGGAGATTTGATGTTTTAGCGGATTCCTGATACTCATGGTACACTCATGAAATGGTCGTACGGGAAAATTCCCAATTCATCGTTACCTCGGAGATGCTATGTTCCATCGCTCTTGCGCCAACTATAACAGCACGTTCAAATTCACTTAAATCTTGTTAACCTGCCATTGTAGCAGTAGTAACCGATCTAACATTGCCCCAGACACTTGTTATCTTTTGTAGGCATTGTCGACCGCAGCGCCGTATACTGCCTGTTTCCATATATCTGTATTTGGATATGCATGCCTGTACCAGTGTCTTTTGCTCTTCAGTCTATGACCGGAAATACTGATCAGCTACACCATGTCACATTGATAAAAGGTGGTAGTAAAAGGGAGCAATGTCTGGAGAATACGGCGAGTGAAGGAGAACCTTCCATTTCAACTTTTCCTGTTATGTATTAGCTGCTTTTGTGGCATGGGGTCAAGCTTTGCCGTGTTACAGAATCGCCTTTTCATGTCTATCGCTGTGCAGTGATCGTTTGTCTTTAAGTGCTTAGTTCAAATGCATCTATTACTTTCGATAACGATCTCTTGCGATGATTTACGTCTGTTTTAGTAGCCTTGAAAACCTTCTCTCTTCCACCGTTATGGCGGTCTTCGACGTCAAAATCATCATTTTGAAACTTGAAACCATTCTCTACACGTTATTTCACTAATAGGTGCCTCACCCTAGGTCTTATCCAGCATTTTATGAGCCTCAGCCGCAGATTTCATCATGTTATAACTTCCCGCAAAGACTTGGGCTCGTAGGTTGACATATTCAATCGTGAATAACTTTTTCATGTAATCACAAATCGACTAATATTTTAATGGCTTTAGGTTTACAAACGCCTAAGCTTATTTATTGTGTCACACGCCTACCACCTGCACCACCACTTGCCGCTACTACCATCTGTTGGACAGTAGCGGAAGCAAAGTTGTAGACATAATATCTAGTGCTGTGACTGTATTAATGGAAAAAACTGTGGCTTCTAACTACAATAAAATGTAAGGAAAGTAAATATACTGAAGGAATGGGTGGACTCCTTGAGAAGAATACTGCCATGAAACTGACTGCCAGCCGTAATATTCATCTAGAGAAACCAGTGTCAACGAAAGTACACTAACTGATATGGAAAGTGTTACACTATAAAGCCCAGTCCCATATTTATCAAGCTTAAGTGACATGTTCATCATATGACGAGTACCCTATTAAATTATTAAACTTTCATTCCATTTGGAAGTGATGTCCATCGTCAACATCAGTATGAAATGAGAATTCCAGAGAGCCAAATGCACTCTTCTGTATGTTATGGCGTGGAAGCAGACAGCCTCCGAATGTCATCTTGAGGAACTCTTTGCCACATCTGAAACACATACGGTGCCACTTGCCGAATGTTGCTGGTTAGAGGCTGGTATGAAAGTATACGTCCAAGGATCCGTACATCCCCCGAGGCGTTTGTGATGTGAACAGCAGCATGGGGTGTGGAAGTATCCCGGTCGTGAAGGAAATTGTAGTGGTTCTCTCTCTCTCTCTCTCTCTCTCTCTCTCTCTCACACACACACACACACACACACACACACACTTCCTGAAATAGCAAGTTCAGCCCGCTTTTAGAAAAGGTAGCTAACGCAGAAAAAAATTAATTGTAACCACTTCTTTATCGTTGTTTGCTTAACAATACAGTCCAGTTATTCTTGCTAATGTACAGTATAATATATTTTAGTAATAGCGATATTAATTTTGCTCAACATTGGTAATTAATTTGTCTGTTTCCTTTCTTATAACTTTCTTCGAACAAAAGAAGAAAATCCAAATAACGGCAGTTCTTCTTTAAAAAAATACAAAGAACGGCGCCCACATCTCTCAGTGAAGATCGTCCTCTCAACACCTAAACCACTTCCTTGTGAAAGAAAAATTAAACATGTTCAATAATAGTCCATTTAAACGCACTACCTACCAAGTTTACCATACAGCTACAAAACGAAGCTAAACGTGTCGACAAATGAAGCAGGCGAAAGGGAAAACAAACGTCTAAAAATGAGATTGACAGGAAGTACAAAATGGCTAAGAAGGGATGGCTGGAGAACAAATGCAAGGAATTAGAAGCACATATCACAAAGAGAAAGGTAGATATCACATACAGGATGATTAAAGAGGCCTCTGAAGAAAGAGAAGCAGCTGCGTGGATACCAAGAGCTCAGACGGAAAACTAGTTCTAAGCAAAGAAGAGAGTGCCGAAAGGTGGAAGGAGTATATAAATGGCGTGTACAAGGAAGATGTACCTGAGGGTCATGTTAGAGAAACGCAAGAGGACGTAGATGAAGAGGAGATCGGAGATATTATACTGCGAGGAGAATTTAACGGAGCAACAAAATACCTTAGTCGAAACAAGGCTCCCTGGAGTAGACGTTATTCTGACAGAAATACTGATTGCCTTGGGTGAACCGGACGTAAAAAAACTCTTCCATCTAGTATGCAAGATGTATGAAAGAGGCGAAATACCCTCGGACTTCAGAAAGAATGTAATTCCAATTCCAAAACAAGTGTGAAAATTACCGAACTATCAGTTTAATAAGTCATAGTTGCAAAATACTAACGTGAGTCCTTTACAGAAGAATGGAAAAACTGGTAGAAGCCGGTGTCGGAGAAGATCAGTTTTGATTTCGAAGAATTATAGGAATAAGCGTACCATACTCACCCTACTACTTACCTTAGACGAGGGGTTAGGAAAAGGAAATCCACTTTTATAACATTTGCAGACTTAGAGAAAGTTTTGACAATGTTTGGCTGGAATACTCTCTTTTGAAATTCTGAAGGTAGCAGGGGTAAAATACAGGCGGCGAAAGGCTATTTACAAAGTGTACAGAAAATAGGCGGCAGTTATACACTGAAGCGCCAAAGAAACTGATGTAGGCACGCAAATACAGAGATGTGTAAACAGGCAGAATACGGTGCTGCGGTAGGCAACGCCTACATAAGACAACAAGTGTTTGGCACAGTTGTTAGAGTTGTTACTGCTGCTATAATGGCAGGTTATCAAGATTTAAGTGAATTTGAACATGATGTAGTGGTGTCGCACGAGCGATGGGACGCAGCATCTCCGAGGTAACAATGAAGTGGGGATTTTCCTGTACTACCATTTCACGAGTGTACCATGAATATCAGGCATCTGGTAAAACATCAAATCTCTGACATCGCTGCGGCCGGAAAAAGGTCCTGCAAGAATTGGACCAACGACGACTGAAGAGAATCGTTCAACGTGACAGAAGTGCAACCCTTCCTCAAATTGCTGCAGATTTCAATGCTGGACCATCAACAAGCGTCAGCGTGCGAACCATTCAACGAAACATCATCGATGTGGGCTTTCGGAGCCGAAGGTCCACTCGTGTACCCTTGAAGACTGCAAACAAAAAGCTTTAAGTCACGCCTGGGCCCGTCAACACCGACATTGGACTATTGAAGTCTGGAAACATGTTGCGTGGTCGGACGAGTGTCGTTTCAAATTGTACCGAGTGGAGGTACGTATACGTGTATGGAGACAACCTCTTGAATTCATGGACCCTGCATATAAGCAGGGAACTGTTCAAGCTGGTGGAAGCGTACGTAGTTCGAGTGATACGGGACCCCTGATACGTCTAGATACGACTGGTAACACGTACGTAAGCATCCTGTCTGATCACCTGCATCCATTCACGGTCATTGTGCAGTCCGACGGATTTGGGCGATTCCAGCAGGGCAGTGCGACAGCCCACGCGTCCCGAATTGCCACAGAGCGGCTCTAGGAACACTCTGTGTTTGAATACTTCCGCTGGCCACCAAACTCCCCAGACACGATCTCCATCCCCTCGTTTTCTTACGAATTTATGGACAGCCCTGCAGGATGGGTGGTGTCAGTTCCCACCAGCACTACTTCAGACATTAGTCGAGTCCATGCCACGTCGTGTTGCGGCACTTCTGGGTGCTCGCGGGAGCGCTACACGATATTAGGCAGGTGTTCCAGTTTCTTTGGCGCTTCAGTGTAAGAATCGAGGGACACGAAAGGGTAGCAGCATTGAAATCTGCAGCAATTTGAGGAAGGGTTGCACTTCTGTCACGTTGAACGATTCTCTTCAGTCGTCGTTGGTCCAATTCTTGCAGGACTTTTTTCCGGAGCGAGACAGGGTTGTAGCTTATCGGCAATGTTGTTCAATCTGTACATTGAGAAAGGAGTGAAGGAAAGAAAAGAAAAATCTGAAGTAGGAATAAAAATTCAGGGAAAAGAAATAAAAACTGTCATGTTTGCCAGTGACATTGTAATTCTGTCAGAGGCAGCATCGGGCTTGGATGAGCAGTTGGACGGAATGGACAGTATCTTGAAACGAGGCTATAAGATGAAAATAAATAAAAGTAAAACAAGGATTATGGAATGCTGTTGAATTAAATCAGGTGTTGTTGAGGGAGTTAGATTAGGAAACGAGACATTTAAAGTAGTAGATTAGCTTTGCTAATTGAGCAACAAAATAAATGATGACATCTGAAGTAGAGAGGATATAAAATGGCAATGGCAAGAAAAACATTTCTGAAAGTATTCGCAAAGTGAAACATGGACGATAAACAGTGTAGGAAAAGAGAATAGAAGTTTATGAAATGTGGTGCTGCAGAAGAATGTTGAAGATTAGGTGGATACGTCATGTAACTAATGAGGAGGTACTCAATAGAAACGAGGAGTAGAGAAATTTGTAACACAACCTAATTAGAAGAAGGCATCGGTTTATAGGACACAGTCTGAGACATTAATGAATCACCAGTTTAATATCGGAAGGAAGCGTGTGTGTGTGTGTGTGTGTGTGTGTGTGTGTGTGTGTGTGTGTGTGTGTGTGTGTGTGTGTGTGTGTGGGTGGGAGGGAGGGAGGATTAAAAATCGTAGAGGGGTACCAAGAGATGAAAACAGTAGGCAGATTCGGGAGGATGTAGTTTGCAGCATTTATTCGGAGATGAAGAGACTGGCACGGGATAGCATACCTATGAGAGTAACATCTTCGGACTGAAGACAACAATAACGACATGTGATTGCGCCAAGTGGTAGAGGTATAAAAGTTTTGTGACATTACAGTATGGCAACAAGGTTTATCACTCCCTGTAGTCATATACAATATCTCACCACAACATGATTCCAGAAGCCGCTGATATATGAGTTTTGAAAATCGGTGCTTCCTTTTCTTTCACCAGGTCGTCTACGAACACGTTGTTGTCGCTCTGACGGCTACAAATAGAAGCAGCACTCGTCGCTGAATACCGTGTAAGTCTCTGCTTTCTGTGGGGCGTATGGTGTCAGCGGTAAAAGACGCAAGGAAACTCGAGATCTCAACCCAAATTCCAGTAGTCCTTTTCTGACGGTTCAGGACCACACTCCCCCTGTAACAGCTGTCTGGATTTCAAATGTTGTCATCCATCTTCTCGTGGCGTGCTTCTTGTTACTCTTCTTGCTACACTGTAGTCTAGATTTCATCTTGTAACCATTCGTTTTGCTGTCGTCGTACTATTTTCAGCTGTTTATGCAACCTGTCAGTATGATGCTCCTGTGTCTCAGTAAGCTGTCGTGAGGATGGAATTTTAATGAACATCTCAGACAGGCATGGAAATTCTGCAGTATCAGTTGGTACTGTTCGATCAGAGCGTTCGTGGTGTAACACTTTACACTCCTGCCAGAGCATCACGATGGGAACTAAATGAATGGCAACATTCGTGATAGTTACGAAAGAGTGTGACTCACGACACACGTCTGTTTTCAATTGAGCCCACTTGGGCGGCTTGCACGTCAGATGTCTGTAAGTGCACCTGCCTTGTGTCGGTGACTCTGAAGACACTGTGTCTATGTTGTTGGTAGTGATGACACAAAAAAAAATGGCTCTGAGCACTATGGGACTTAACATCTATGGTCATCAGTCCCCTAGAACTTAGAATTACTTAAACCTAACTAACCTAAGGACAGCACACAACACCCAGCCATCACGAGGCAGAGAAAATCCCTGACCCCGCCGGGAATCGAACCCGGGAACCCGGGCGTGGGAAGCGAGAACGCTACCGCACGACCACGAGATGCGGGCAGTGATGACACAGAAGGGAAACGCTGGCACCGATTAAGAACCTACTACTGTCAAAATACTACCAGAGAAGTCGTCGAGCTTAACGTCCTAACAGACGGACAGACCACCATCAACTGCCGTAAGGCTTTAAGTTTAACCCAGGACATTGTTGCAACCTAGTAAACAACAAGCTATCCTCCACTTGTCAGCCAAATACTGACGGTGTAAACATCTTCCGCCTCCAGGATACCTCCGAGTCGAGCACCTACGCCCAATCTTGTGTTAACAACCTCGACTATGGATTCAGTAAAATTCGTGGTAGAACTCCTGATGCAATATCTTATGTAAAATACGTGAATGCAGAGAATAATCTGTGGTCACGCTATAGGTAACTGGGAAGGTCATCGAAGCTGTGTCTCGGTGGTAGTGAAGGCCTCAGCAGTACCCCGCATGTCATCCCTCGTAGGAATGACATATAAAGAATGCTACTGACAAAATTGTAATTCCTGTAAACGTGCGAACAGAACCCAGGAAGACGATTAAAAACCGAACCACGTGTTTTAGGGCAAATAATACTATATGCACAAATTATAAACAAGCAATGATCCACATTTTATTTTTGATCAATATGTCATGTTTTTATCAAGAGACGACGAATTTTTTTCCGTTAATTAAATGAGTTTGAAGTATTTTTCTTTTAACAAGAAAAAACGATGTGGTAAAGTGCTAGATTACAGATCCAAAGGGCTCGGATTCGATTGTCAATCAGTCGAGGATTTTTGTGTGTCCCATGTCATTTCTTTTCACCACTGACAATGTTTGTTAATGTGAAAAATGCCGAGATGCGCCATAGTACGGAGTACACGTCAAAGTGTAGGCTCCCCTATAAGTGGCTTGGTAAGGAGTAGGAAGACAACTTTATACCAGATTCAATAGGACCACGTCTTGTAAACCTTCGGGTTTAATGATAGCTTTACTTCAAGGTCGATGGATATAGTCTAGATGAAGAAGTTAATTCAGTGATGCTACGGTTGCGTCCAGGGAAGTATTGTATGTTCCGACATGAGAACGTCCTTACTTATCCGGCTAGAAACGCCCAAGGTTAATCTGAAGGCCACGAGGGTGAAATGAGCGGTGTTTGGTCTCCACAATTGCCAAGTTTTAGCATTACCGACCCGTTGTTCTTTATATGGGGAAAAACAATTAAGGGTCCAGTATCTATCTACAGCATATCTCAAATAATTTGATCGGTTTCTCTGCGTTGTGGTGACCGTTTAAATCTATATCCAGTCATCACTATGAAGATTCGGGCTGATCGGGCGCATTAAGCGACCGTACAGCTTATTATGTGAGTGCTCATACCTTTCTTTGAACCCCTGTTAGCGGCTGGGAAGGAATCTCAGATAGAGCATGAAAGTAATGCTGCGTATGACTAATACTGACATAATTTTTCTTTTAGGTAATGCATTCATATCGACATCTCCAGAACGGTTCAGATAACTAGTTACCTGTTGGTGGAGTGACAAGTGCTGTTCCTCTATCAGAAACGGGCCTGTGGCGCTGTGGAGGGCAAGAGCAACCTTCCATTATCGACCATAGCTCTTTTTTTACCACAGGTTTAGCACCCGACGTAATTGTTGTTCATTTTATTAACGTCCCAAGCGTGTCATTATGCGTGTGTTTTTGAGTATTTAATGAAAATTTTGAACGTTTGCATTATTTAACCAGATACGTCCGCGAGTATTGCTGTAAGGACGCTAAAGACCTCAATGCCGAGCACCGTAAAACCTATAGCCATGGTATTTGATTCGTAACACTTGTTTTTTAAACTGCCGAACATTGCTTCGTCCGAAGACATTTCTTGTGCGTTATCTAGGGCAGCGTAATGATTTTCGAATCACAGAGACGGAGAACAAACTTTTAACGACGATGACGATGGCCACATCCGACGTAGTAACTACCTTAATGTCTTCTTTCCGTCGTATACCTGTTAAAGGCACATACCTGAAGGGAACTAAAAGTTAGTCAGCAGTTGCACTTTCATCAAAAGAAGTGCTCTCCCACCCGTTCCTCCGCTCCATTCCCTCTTCGTCGCCACGCCCTGAGTGTTCGCAGCTCGCAACACGTGCGGTCCGCAAAGCAAAAGCTCTAATTGACTCTGGGTAGGGACGTCCCAGTTAACAGTTTTGAGGCACGTAACAAAGGCCCAACTACACTTCCTGCGCCTTGCATCATCTCAAGTACATTGCTAATGATGTTTCCTCTTCGAGAATGGTGCTCGAAGTTCTCTTACCACCAGACGTTGAGACGCAGGACTCATATTCTGGAGGAGTGGAATCCAGATTCCCGTATTGCAGTCCTGATTAAAATGTTCCATATTTCCCGTAGATCATTTAAGGCGGTCACTGGACTAGATATTTTGATCAGCCGACTGTCGCTTCCTTCCACACTTCTTTTCCACCAGAAATAAGACAGATTCTCATAAATTTTTAACTATAGCAACGGGGGAAAAAAAACCAACGTTCAAATTCGATGTTGGTGTTAGTCTTGTCTGCGTGTTCACCCTACGGTGCGACATATTTTTTCAACGATGGACGACTTGATGGAGACTGTAAGTCTGCCGTTCCTAGTTCCACCTTGAAAATCACATCGTTGGCATTCTAGAAGCGCCCGCCACGCAATGGCGTTTTCTTTCCAGGAAAGCTTCCCCCAACGCCTCATCTTATTAGCCCACCATACTCTTGTCGGAAAATTTCGATAGTATACTCCTGTGACAGTTTGCTCCTTATAAGCATAATACACACTGATCAGCCAGAACATTATGCCGACCGTCCTACTGTCGATACAAACCTGTCCAGGCGGTAGCAGCAGCGTCACCTGCCAGTCAGCCACACGCACAATGGATATATCAGTGAGCGTGCTGTCCGTGTGTACAATAAGGAGCCGGCCGGTGTGGCCGAGCGGTTCTAAGCGCTTCAGTCTGGAACCGCGTGACCGCTACGGTCGCAGGTTCGAATCCTGCGTCGGTCATGTATGTGTGTGATGTCCTTAGGTTAGTTAGGTTTAAGTAGTTCTAAGTTCTAGGGGACTGATGGCCATAGATGTTAAGTCCCATAGTGCTCAGAGCCATTTGAACCACTTTTAGAATGAGGAAGACTCGCAATGTATCTGAATTAGACCAAGGGCAGATTGTGATGGGCCGTAGGCTCGGCACGAGCCTTTCGGAAACTGAACGACTTGTCGGGCGTTCGAGGAGTGCTGTGCTGAATGCCTTCAAGCCGTGGCAAAACCAAGTGAAACCACGGGAAGTCGTAGGGTTGGGCGGCCATCACCCATTACAGATGTCGGACGTCGTAGGCTGGGCAGACAGGTAAAACAGGACATGCGGCGAACTGTGGCGGAATTAACATCAGATTTTAATGCTCGGCAGAGTATAAGTGTGTCTGAACACACAGTGCACGAAAACTCCTAGCGATGCGTCTTCGCAACAGAAGACTCGTGCATTTGCCATCGTTAACACTACGACGTCGGCAATTAGGACGGAAATGGTACATGACCATCGCCACTCGACATTGGCGCAGTGACACAGCGTTGAATGGTCTGGCGAATCCCGATACCTTCTCCATCATATCGATGGGAGGGCCCTAATCCGTCGTCTTCCAGGGGAACAGCTGCTTGACACTGTACTGCGAGATGGAGAGAAACTGGCGGCGGCTCGTTTATACTCTGGGGAACATTCACGTGGGCATCCATTGGTCCAGTGGAGGCCGTGCAAGGTACCATGATAGCCAAAGTGTTCGTATAACTGTTGCAGACCACGTAAACCCTTCATGGCGATCATGTTTCCCGACGGCGGTGGCATTTTTCAACAAGATAGTGCGCCATGTCACAAGTGCAATAGGGAGTTGGAATGCCTCGAGGAACACAGTGTCGAGTTCCAATGGATAGCTCGCCAGATCTGCACCCGTTCGAAAACGTGTGCGATGTGATTGAACGTGGCGTCAGAGCTCATTGCCACCTCCCCGGAATAGATAAATTGTGCGTGCACATGTGATGCCAACTCCCTGCAGCGACAGAACAATTGCCAACTGCTGCGGAGCAACCGATAATAATTTCTACGGAGCGCTTGACCAATAATAGAATGGTAAGGCGCCCTATTTTCGAATAGCTTACGAAATCTAAGAATATGGTTTGTTAAAATTCAGCTGGAAACTCCCGAAAATGACAGATATACGTAAAACATAATTGATTTTGATTATATATAACATTTTATAGTGAAAGTCAACAGATTACATTTAATAATTTATGTCAAAGAAATGTACATTTTGGAGAGTGTACTAAAAGGGTGCCCTGTTTCAGGTAGTGTGGTTCTTAATTTCGATTAGGGTGACTTCATAGGTGAAATTCAGGAGATCATACCTGTAGGAATATTCTTTTATCATAAAAAGAAAAAAGGTGGTATTGATATATTCAAATTTGATTGCAATAATTCAACAGCCTATATAACTACACTGCGACTATCATTTGCAGTTTTCATATTTGTACGTCTTCCAGCCATTTCTTTAAAGTCAGTACCGCCGTTAGACTGTTGTTTATTTACGCCTATAGTAGCAGTCCAGTGGCAATCAGAGAAATTTCAAGATCCTGTCAGTGGGCTGGAAACACAAAACACGCAAACAGTCTCAAACCTCCCACTGACTTCTCTCAATATAATCGAGAACCTCAGCAAGAAAAAATCCCGGCGCACCATTTCAAACACATAAAGATCTAAACGCCACACCAAGACTGAACGTTTCGGTTCATATAGAAACAATGTAGTTTATTCCCATTTTAAGAAACGTTGCCACGTTTATTGATGTGGTTTCCGATCTTCTGCCGAGTAGTTTCCGTTCTATGCACAATATTTCGGGACCGACCCAGTCGCCTTCATCAGGTGCTGCAAGTTTTGCTGTCACGTGTATTCACTACGCCGAGGAACCTTATAAATCCCGTTGCCATCCACGATTGTTGCCTCGACTAACACTTCTTGTCGCTTCTACAACTAATATAAGCAAACTTAGGCGAAATCACAGTACAATCGACTTTAGAAGTCACAGTCCTCCGTTTGTCACTGCAGGAAATCTTCCACTGTAAATCCAAGCGCGCCAACGACAAATGTTCCTCTGTGCAACTAGGTAACCGCCGATAACACTCCGCCTTCTGATGGGTGGCTTGTTTCTCAACCAAGATCAATCGCATTGGTTCAGTCACCTCTAAAGCCTCTACCACCCATCAGTTAAATGCTGCTGCTTGGCAGAATCGTACGTAATATATTAAAAAAAAAACAACTAAATATCAGGAGCCATCGTGGGGAGCACTCTGAATACGGCCTGGCGATCAACCCAGATCTCTAGTATAATAACGACCAACAATCAAAACTTAAAATTTCGTATTTACTTCCATGACTACACACAGGTAGAACGACTAGCCTTGGTTTTATCCAGGCAGATTCCAGTCAGACAAGGATTGGATTAGATATACATTTTGTTCAATAGATCATCAAGGATACATATTTAGAAAAAACAATATCATAATGTTTCTTCCATAGGTATTAAGCGAAATATTTCTCATACATGTGCAGTAAGTAAAAACATTCTTAAACTTATTTTTCATTTAACAAATTTTAAAAAAGTGTCACAAAACACTGAGGTGCGTATGATAAATCTTAGAGTTTACAACAATTTTTTACTTTGATCACTTTACTGCACTGAAGGTGTGCAGAAGTCAAATTTTACGTGCACGTTATTTCATATTCTTAATAATGTTTCATCCACTGGTTCTACTAAGAAAATTGTCAGTGGAGTGGGAGAAATTGGGCTTCAATTTATCCTTAAGGTCCTCTTAAACTGAACTTTATTAATAATTAAACTCAATATGGATACTGGAAAGTTATTGAAAATGTGTATTCCTGAATACTGGACACCTATCTGGACCAAAATAAGTGACTTTGAATGTTTATGAGGATTATTCCTATTACTAGTATTGATTGGGGGAGGGGGCGCGGAGAGCCCTTTACCACAATGCTTGCGAAAGGTTTGCAGTTCCAGTTTTTGCCCTGCAGCGAACGAAAAACTTGGATTGAATCGAGGGACGCCTCTATCTTATTATGTAGACAGTACTGGTGCAGGTAGATATTTAAAATCACACTGTGTGTATAAGTGTGTGTCTGCGTCTGATAGCAGAGTAAGAACTATGAGATAAGTAGCGCATGTAGAGCGACTGCGTTCCGTTCAGTACGCTACCTAAAATCCGTTCATCGTAAGAATAAACCTGATGCAAGCAAACACAAGGTCAGAAGCCGTAAACACGTACACTCGTGTTGTTAGGCTTGTGGAAGTGGGTCCAGCTTATGTATTAGATTCTATCAAGCAGCAGCATTTAATTGATGGATGCCACTCATTCCGCAACCACAGCACCAGCCAGCTAAAATGCTTCAAACAAGCAGTGAATTTGAAGAAGTGTTATAAAGCAGAAAAATTGCACAGAGGAACATTTGGCGTAGGCGCGCTTGTATTCACAGTGGAAGATATCCTGCAGTGACAAACGGAAGAGTGTGACTTTTAAAGTAGAGTGTACTGTGATTTTGCCCAAGTTGGCTTGTATTAGATGTAGAAGCTACCAGATATAGACTGGGACACTCAGATGCTTAGGACAGAGCATCGAATGACATTATACTGAGTGCACTAACCGAAAATTACCTCGAGCAATTAAACAGAGAACCGACTCGCGGAGATAACATCTTGGACCCACTGATAACAAACAGACCCGAACTATTCGACTCTGTAAGCGCAGAACAGGGAATCAGTGATCATAAGGCCGTTGCAGTATCCCTGAATATGGAAGTAAATAGGAATATAAAAAAGGGAGGAAGGTTTATCTGTTTAGCAAGAGTAATAGGAGGCAGATTTCAGACTACCTAACAGATCAAAACGAAAATTTCTGTTCCGACACTGATAATGTTGAGTGTTTATGGAAAAAGTTCAAGGCAATCGTAAAATTGCGTTTTAGACAGGTACGTGCCGAGTAAAACTGTGAGGGACTGGAAAAACCCACCGTGGTTCAACAACAAAATTAGGAAACTACTGCGAAAGCAAAGAGAGCTTCACTGCAAGTTTAAACGGAGCCAAAACCTCTGAGACAAACAGAAGCTAAACGATGTCAAAGTTAGCGTAAAATGCGTGAAGCGTTCAGTGAATTCGAAAGTAAAATTCTATGTACCGACTTGACAGAAAATCCTAGGAAGTTCTGGTCTTACGTTCAATCAGTAAGTGGCTCGAAACAGCATATCCAGACACTCCGGGATGATGATGGCATTGAAACAGAGGATGACTCGCGCAAAGCTGAAATACTAAACACCTTTTTCCAAAGCTGTTTCACAGGGGAAGACCGCACTGCAGTTCCTTCTCTAAATCCTCGCATGAACGAAAAAATGGCTGACATCGAAATAAGTGTTCAAGAAATAGAAAAGCAACTGATATCGCTCAACAGAGGAAAGTCCACTGGAATTGACGGGATACCAATTCGATTATACACAGAGTACGCGAAAGAACTTGCCCCCCTTCTAGCAGCCGTGTACCGCAAGTCTCTAGAGGAACGGAAGGTTCCAAATGATTGGAAAAGAGCACAGATAGTCCCAGTCTTCAAGAAGGGTCGTCGAGCAGATGCGCAAAACTATAAACCCTCGCGTATCATGTCATTTCTGGAAACCCAGAATCTACTCTGTAGGAATCAACATGGATTCCGGAAACAGCGATCGTGTGAGACCCAACTCGCTTTATTTGTTCATGAGACCCAGAAAATATTAGATACAGGCTCCCAGGTAGATGCCATTTTCCTTGACTTCCGGAAGGCGTTCGATACAGTTCCGCACTGTCGCCTGATAAACAAAGTAAGAGCCTACGGAATATCAGACCAGCTGTGTGGCTGGATTGAAGAGTTTTTAGCAAACAGAACACAGCATGTTGTTATCAATGGAGAGACGTCTACAGACGTTAAAGTAACCTCTGGCGTGCCACAGGGGAGTGTTATGGGACCATTGCTTTTCACAATATGTATAAATGACCTAGTAGATAGTGTCGGAAGTCCCATGCTGCTTTTCGCGGATGATGCTGTAGTATACAGAGAAGTTACAGCATTAGAAAATTGTAGCGAAATGCAGGAAGATCTGCAGCGGATAGGCACTTGGTGCAAGGAGTGGCAACTGACCCTTAACATAGACAAATGTAATGTATTGCGAATACATAGAAAGAAGGATCCTTTATTGTATGACTATATGATAACGGAACAAACACTGGTAGCAGTTACTTCTGTAAAATATCTGGGAGTATGCGTGCGGAACGATTTGAAGTGGAATGATCATATAAAATTAATTGTTGGTAAGGCGGGTACCAGGTTGAGATTCATTGGGAGAGTCCTTAGAAAATGTAGTTCATCACCAAAGGAGGTGGCTTACAAAACACTCGTTCGACCTATGCTTGAGTATTGCTCATCAGTGTGGGATCCGTACCAGGCCGGGTTGACGGAGGAGATAGAGAAGGTCCAAAGAAGAGCGGCACGTTTCGTCACAGGGTAATTTGGTAACAGTGATTGCGTTACGGAGATGTTTAGCAAACTCAAGTGGCAGACTCTGCAAGAGAGGTGCTCTGCATCGCGTTGTAGCTTGCTGTCCGGGTTTGGAGAGGGTGCTTTTCTGGATGAGGTATCGAATATATTGCTTTCCCCTACTTATACCTCCTGAGGAGATCACGAATGTAAAATTAGAGAGATTGCCTGTTGCTGTGGCCACCATGTTTTCCAAATATCACATGCTTTGAAAACATCAGGTCATGGGATGCCGAGAGGCCGGCAATAAGTAATATATCTTATTTGTTATTCTTCCTGATGTCGCAGTTCTAATGGCCAGCAACGTATATTTTTCCGTATGATGTGAATACATTTCCATTGGTACATGACAAAGATCCAAGAGGATTACGGCTCCAGTGATTTTGTAACTTCTAGCTCCAACTTCCAACTCTCCATTTTCAACTACTTCATTGTTGACAACACTGAAGTCCAAATTTTATTTCTTCCCCCGGTGATCGGCATTCGCTTCGCATATGTGTGATTTTAGTCGCGTGTGTCCGCTTGCATTCCAGTAATGGCACTGAGACTACAGCCTGTTGCATTGCAGATGCACACGGTCTCTTTTCGGACGTATTTTGCCTGCCCATTACTTATTCAGAGCAAATGAAAACAAAGATAATTAGTGATATAAGTCGTTCCGTGTAGTACATGCTACACCTGATGGTGAAAAAATGAAAGAATATCGTTGCCTAGACCGAACCAGTTTTCAGAATTGCAGTTTGGAGCTTAAGCATGTGAAAACATTTCAATCCAGTTGCAGTAATTCCCTTAGAAAATCTTTGAGTTTATATTGGCAGGCATCGCCAATAAAACGGTTTTAAAACGATAGATCAAAGAAAACAGAGTTTACAAAATATTTCTAATCGGAGATACCAGAGCGAGCCACCGAGCAAGGTAATGCAGATGTTTAGAGACTGGACTCGTACTCTGGAGGAATCGGGTTGAAATCCCTGCCCTACCCTCAATTTACGGGTTTTCTTCTTTTCCGTAAATACTTTTAAGGAGATTGCTGAGATGTTTCCTTAGACATCAACCACAAGTTTCTTGATCTATTCTGATCGATTTCAAGCATGTACTCAGTCTTTAAGGTTATCGTCGTCAACGAGATGTTAAACCCTAATATTCCTTCCTACTTTCCAGAGTGAGTCCTCACTACCCTGAGGGGCCTATTGCTAAGAACCCCTCATAGACGTGATGGTCTCCAGCGAATTGCTCGTGATGTTGGCCCCATAATGTAAACTGATGAATCTGAAAATCCTAGGAAGCTCAGACCAAAGATAAAGTCGATGGAAGTAGCCAAGTCTTCCAACAAATCTGTTGTCTTGTGCTGAAACTGAAGACAACAGACATAAAGACGAAATGCACTGATCTGAAGTGGTCGAAAGCTGTCAGACAGGTACTTCAGTATTTCCATGCCTGCGAGATTGGACAAAATTTCATCCTCCTGTGAGCTTATTTTCAGTACAGAAAAAAATTAGTGCTACAGATGAAGAGTGGTGTCAGTTACATGATGACTACTGGGTGTGTCAGAGATGTTACTGGAATTTTTGAAGTGGAGATCGCAACACTTAATTCACACATGGCATCATGCTAACAGTGGATGTAGGTGCACAGGTAGATTCCGACTTCCTAGATTTGCGATAACCTTTCGGCACTGTACCACTTTGCTGACTAATAATCAATATATCGACATACACGGTATCTTCACAGACATGCTAATGTCTCGATACCTTTTTGACTAATAAAAAATAGTGCGTTATCCTTTAATTTAGAAATGAAAGTAACATCGTATATTCCTCGATGAAGCATAATAGGGACAACAACATACTCATTATATGTAAATGATTTGTCAGGCAGAGTGAGGGGAAATATGAGACTGTTCGCTGATAATGCTGTTGTTCACAGGAAAATATCTTTCTTTGGCCAAAGGAAAGGAAATGCTGAAAAGTTTGACCAAAATTTGCGCCTAGCGTAATGAAATATTTTCGAGGAGCGTTCAGTAACTAATGCGACAATTTCTTTCTGAAAGCGCTAGTTTTAATCAGGACTCCAAACCACCATATTATTTCCCACTCTTTTGGCTACAAAATCATATTTTTCAGCATTATATCTGTTCAATGCGACAGACAGCCTCACCCCACCTTACTGGGTGAGCCTGTTAAAGCCCGCACGACACAACTCTACTGGTCGACGTCGGAGCCAACGTCTTGCTGCATCAGTAACCTCCCCATTATTGCTTCCTTTGGAGTTCATCCTTCGTTGGGCCAAACAGGCGGTAGGTTATAGATCAGGGTTGTAGGTTAGGTGTGGGACAACAATCCAGTGAAGATTAGTGAGCAGCTCTCGGGTGTGCAGACTTGTGTGAGGTTTTGTGTTCTCATAAAGGAGAAGTTCCTTTGCATTTTTGTGGCGACAAGCACGCTGAAGTCGTTTCTTCAATTTCCTGAAGGTAACACAACACACTTCATAGGTGATCGTTGCACCATGAGGGAGGACATCGAACAGAATAAACCTTTCAGAGACCCAGAAGACCGTTGCCTTGACTTTACCGACTGAGGCTGCGGTTTTGAAGTTTTTCTTCAACAGGACAGGTGGTGTGGCGCCGCTCCGTGGGTTGCTGTTTTGTTTCCGGTTGCTATAATGATAGAAGTCCCGCCCAAAGACCCACCGTGCTTTTGTTCACTGTCAAGTCTCCATACACACTCTCCAAGCGCCTATGGACATCTGCAATTCTCTGGTTTTCCGCCAAAAGGAACTCACTGATAGCGATGGATGTGTTAAAGCTCTCTGCTTGGTCGCACCTCCATTACAGACGCTATTTTGAAAACTACTTATAGCGTTGCCACCTATCGGAGCTTCAGGAAACTAGAGGGGCCGAAGTGGGAATATTCCGCTATGTCCCACAACAGATTCCTCAGTCTTTCAACCAAAATTGGCCGAGAAAAAAAGTGTTGCATTACTTATTGAACGTGACTTGTAAATGCAATATAATGCTCTTAACAAAGAGAAAGAACTCGATAGCATCCAATTAAAATGTTAGTGGCGAATATAGAGGGCACGTCACATCATTAAAATGTTTTGGGATACTACTGAGAAGCGATATAAAATTGGGCAATGCATAGAGAAGGCGAATGGTGGAGATAGGTTGGAAGGAGTCTGGGAAATTGTTGTGAATCTGTTAAGCAATTCGCATACAAGGAGCTAATGTGACTAACTCTGGAACAATTCTCCAGCCTCTGGAATCTTCAACCGTGGGGGATGACAGCAGATATCGAACTAATTTAGAGGCATGCCGCTAGGATCATGAGAGATCAGTACTCTCCATACGGAAGTCTGAGTTTGCCCGGGGATCTTCATTAGGAATTGTTGGAAGAAAAGCGATCTTGTTTTTGCAAAAATCCTGTTGCATACACTTAGGAAACCCATATTAAAGGAACCTATGTGACATTTCTGCTGCCACCCTGATATATCTGGCACAGGCTTCATGAGATCCAGGGATATTAGATAGTGCACAAGACATACTGACATGTATTTTTGTTTTTGCAATATGTGATTGGGACATGAGAGAAGATTGTTAATATTGTTATGAAGTACCTTCAGCTCTGCACTATGTAGTGCCTTACAGAGTATGTATATGAATTTAAATATAAATATATACAGGAACTGACACTCTCTGTACACATTTAAGTCAATGCTTTCATAATTAAAGGAATCAATGTATCTGAATAGCATCAAGGCATGATGGCATTGGAGGGGGGGAGACAATATTTGTGAAATGATGGAGTAACAGAGCTTGTTCATATTGATCTGTATCAAAAGTGGATCATGAGTGCAGCACTGCAGGAAAACTGCTTATAAGCAGGAATTCCACCAGAATCATAAATATCAAAAGAGTTCATTGAACTTTGTATCACATGGGACTCTGAAGAAAATGTATGGTATCTGCACCAATGTAAACAATACTGTACTAATTGAATGATTTAACATTGCTCAACATAATCAAAGCTGGGCTACTGTTGATTGGTAGCAAGTGATCTTCTCCAACAATCCACATTTTCTGCATCAGAGGAGGGATGGACATCGATGTGTCAGAGAGCAAACATTTGGAATGGAAAGTTAGCAGACTTTTGAGAAACACATGCCTTTTTGTCTTTAGTAATTCTATTATGATGTTCTTTAGTAACTTAATCCACAAGGAAGGTGCTTTTGACCAATATGCCCATGAATGGTACCTGGAATACAGGACTTTCCAGAAAGATAACACTGCAAGTGTCTGTAAATTTGCATAAGAACTTAATCAAAACTTCATAGAACTCCTTTCCTCCCAAAATTTACCATATCCCAATTTGGTACATACAGACATGTCTTATTTGTTGTATCCATCCTTCACCACTCAAATGTCAACAGCAAGGCAGGCAGCTTGATCCCAGACACTCTGCAGACTCACCAGGAGCCAACTGACACACTTTCAGATTGGCTTACTTCCGTGTCTGTTGTAATTGACTCTGCATACTAACAAGGAAACAAGGAAGCTTGATGTTAAATGTCCTGTCTACAAAGATATCAGTACAGACAGAGTCTAAGGTTGGACTGAACAACACTGAAGAAGGAAATCAATTGTCTCCTGTTTCAATAAACCATCATGGATGATATTTGCATTAATCGATTCAGGGAGACCTTGGGAGACCAAAACCTGTATGGCTTGATGAATCTTGAATCCTGCTCTTTTGTAAAGTGTCAAAAGGACTTTCATCACTGCGCCACATTATATAGTTTGAGTATTGCAGATAATGTTTGCCTACATTGAAGACTTATAATCTATACTCAGTCTGGATGACCATTGATTCACTCTCTTCATACAGTTAATGCCTCTCAGCTAACCCTGTTTTAAAAGTCAGAAATGAATGTAATAGATATAATGTATCTTGTTCGAATAAGCGTTTCAACCTAGCATCAATAAGTATTTTTCATTTATTGATGGTACATCAAATTACTAATCATTATATGATACACCATATCTGCCATAATTATTGCTTAATCTGATGATAACATTAGCAGAAATGTGCTAAATTGTGCAAAATCAGCCAACAAATTGTGATCTAGATTTGAACATCAATTTATCAAATGCTAACATGATTGCTGATCCCTGTAAGGATTTTTAATCCTACAATGTTACAGAGAAAATGAGAATTACAAAGAATGCAGAGAACTTATGATGAATAATGGTACATATAAGCGGCAATCAAATGAAAATGAGACAGATGGACAAATAAGTAAACTGTTTATTATTTCAAAAGTAATCATCATAACTGTTAATAAAATTTATCCCATTGTGAGATATGATGGTCAGTACATTCATGGAAAAATGTTTTCGGTTGTCTTAAGAACCATGATTGTACCCAGATGGGGATCTCTTTGTCTGAAGCAAATCAACAACCATGAATGTGTTTCTTCAAGGCTCCAAATATACGGAACATGTGTGGAGAGACTGGCACTGTATGAAGGGTGTCCATGTGGACACTTAGCAAAATTGAAGTGTGTCAAGTCCAAATGCCCAGGAACATTGACGGATGGCATCAGTGTGTTGCATGATAATGCCTGCCCTCATGTTGCCAAGGTTGTTTCTATTGTGCTGCAGAAGTTTCATTGGGAAGCCCTTACGCATCCTCCATACAGTCTCCTGGGTACAATCATGGTTTGGTAGGAGACCGTAAACAATTTTCTATGAAGGCAATGAGTGCCTTGAGGATGGGGCGTGAGTTGTGCTTGGGTAGCTCAGTTGGTAGAGCACTTGCCCATGAAAGGCAAAGATCCTGAGTTCGAGTCTCGGTCCGGCACACAGTTTTAATCTGCCAAGAAGTTTCATATCAGCACACACTCCACTGCAGAGTGAAAATTTCATTCTGGAAATATCCTCCTGGTGGTGGCTAACCCATGTCTCTGCAATATCCTTTCTTCCAGCCCATGAAGGGCAGAGTTCCCAAGTTCGAGTCTCAGTCCGGCACACAGTTTTAATCTGCCAAGAAGTTTCATATCAGTGAACGCTTCGCTGCAGAGTGAAAATTTCATTTTGTAATGAGTGCCTTGTCACACAGTGAAATAGATGTATTAAAAATTATAGTGATTACTTTTGAAACAGTAAACGGTTCACTAACTTTCTTTTTTTTCATATCTCTCATTTTCACTTGACTGTCCCTTATACACTCATTGAAAGAATCTTTCCAATCCATAATTTCTTGTAGCAGGAATTGAACCAGGTAATCAAGCCATCAATAGGGGAAAATTACCACTGAGATCACCCTAATTAGCTGTTCTCTTCATTAAAGCATTTGTATGGCATATGCAAGCAATGTGTAATTTCAGTAAGTTCCCAGTGATAAAGATAAAAATGTAGACACCAAAAGTATTATAAAATTTAGACATGTCCTTTCATGCAGCTATCTCAGTTGTGAGACAGAATTCAAGCTACTCTCTCTCTCTCTCTCTCTCTCTCTCTCTCTCTCTCTCTCTCTCTCTCTCTCTCTCTCTCTCACACACACACACACACACACACACACACACAGTGTGTGGATTGGAGGGTGGGGGGGTTAGTTTGTAACTGTGTCCCATATCCCAAAAATATGACTTGCCCTCACCCCCACTTCTGAAGCCTGGTTTACATCTGAGTGTGCAAGTGAACAAGCATCAACAACTGATAATTCTCTCTGATGTGAACTGAGACCTTTGATACTCTACAATACCGTAGGAAAATTTCAGTGAGAACTTCATTGATGAACATGAGTGAGCTGTGTAAATGACAGCTGTGTGAATTAAGGGCACTGTTGCCACATGAAGCATGTTAGCTATTGGACATCTGTGCAATAGTAGTCATTTCTTAATTATTCTTATTGGACAAAATGATACTGTTACAACACCATGTGTTTTCTGGCCAGAGGCTGAGGGAAAAAGTTATTTTTATGGGCAGAAGATAGGACCATTGGGGTAAAGAACCCACGTACCTCTCCCATCTAATTCTGAAACAGTCTGTTTTTTTGCCCTGGTCAGTTTTTATGCTCCATCTATGCCTGCACCATTGACAGAGCGACCCATCTCACCACCCCATCAGTACGGCTCTGATCATGGCTCTGACTGTACAGTGTGATGATTATTAGCTCCAAAAACTATAATGTAGTGTTTGTATGCTATGCTCATTATCTTATTTTCTCTTCCATTCCCTCTGGTGAAAAGGCCCAAGTGAATGGCAATCAATATGTTCTGCGTGCTTCAAAGATTCATCGAAGTAATGCTGGTTTGCTTGTATTAACTTTCATTCACTCCACTATAAACCAGTCTAAATCCCCTATAGATACCTACAGTTTTAATAAAAGTCACAGTGAAGTATATAAAATGTTTTAATGTAATAGTAATAATTTCTTTATATCAGTGCTTAGTACATTGCTATAACATAACTTCTAAGAAACTGCAATTCAGAATAACATAATATTTAAAATCCATTCGTCCTAATATTTGAAATGGACATGTGTTGTCATGCAATTAATTTAAGAACTGTAATACTGACAAACTCTAGCAACTTTGATAACATCATTATTTGCACAATATAAAATCAAAGTGTGCACTCACCATTATCAGTATTTTTCTAAACACTATGACTGTAAACACAGATCTACAGACTGGCTCTATGAGCATGTAAATGGGGGACTGTTGCCACAATACCAAAATTTTGTAGGTGATACAAAAAATTTATTACATTCCAGAGATCTGACAATTATCCAATCAGTATATGAATAAAAACTCTGTATTCCAAATTCCAAGAGGGGTGGTTGGGTGGGGGTTGGTGGAGAGGGGGGGAGGGGCAAGTGTGGATACCTATGGTTGTGGTCACACTTTCTTGTTTTCTCTGGGAATTAGACACTTCACATGGATTTGGTAGAATTTGAAGTGAAAGTGTAGATGAGTTAAAGGTGAAGCTGCCATCAACCTAAAGGTTGGCTTGACCATCACAGTGCTTTACTAGGCATGATCCTATGGGAGGTGATATGCCTTTGCCATCCTGTGATGTTTAAATTGGCTTATCCAGCCAGTTATAGGGGGACCTACAGTTTAACATGGACACTGAACTATGGTGAAACTCATCCTTTTTGAACATACATAAATGGTTGCCAGGGATGACATAGAAGATAAGTGGCAGTAAAAGTCCCAGGACAAACTAAGCATAGAACAACAAACCTTTGGGATTGTAATCTTGCACTTACCCATGAACTTCCGAACCACATATCAATAAATATAATCAAAAATAACATACTGCTAGGATAACTAATATATCCTAGATTCATGTTTTAAACAGCTCGCAACTCACTTCAGTCCAGTACATTTTAAAGAATATTCTGAGATATCAAATAGTCATATATCATGTTTCCCCAGCCCCTTTTCAAGATCGAGCTAACATCATCAACCTTCCCTTGCCCCAAACTATACTTGCAAACTTCCTTCTCTTGAATATACAGGCAAATTGAAGGAGGGAAGATTAGAGTTTAATGTTCTGTTGATGAAATGGATGCTACAGACAGAGCACAAGTTCTGATGGAAACTTTCAAGGCAACCATACGAGTGTTTGCCTTAAATGAAATCACAGAAGCTCTATATCTGGGTCTCTGGGTGGTCATTTGAATCACCATTCTCTATTGTCTTAGCACTTTGCCACCTTACCTCAGTGTTTAAGTTGATATCTCAGTTAGGATGACAGATCCTGGATGTCTGTAGAAGGCTGGCCAGTAGCTAACCTTTGAACAGTTATCTTATTCTTGTCCTGTTTCTTACTTTTGAGTCTCCTGTAAGATTATCAGCATTCAGTTGGCACAATACATGGCTAAATAAATGTTAAAGTGACTGATGTCTTCTGATAGTTGTAAGTAGATATTTGTTCTTCCCAAACTGTGGTCTGATTTTTGTATCGCATCACATGTCCTGATTCAGCTATACTTTAAAGCAGTAAATTTATCAGGATAAGAGAATAGTTTACGGCCCCTAACATGATATGAGACAAACCAGTTGTGCTCACACTAACTGTTAGGTGATAACTACTTTTGTTTCACTGTGCAATTTATATCGTTCACCTGAGATGTCAATTACATTCCCTGGGGCTGATCTAGTTGTGACAGAGGTATAACTGTCTATTTTGAATATTGAGTGAGGAGTCATTCTACAGCTCTTTTATTGTATGGACATGTTACTCAAAATAGGGAAATGCATAGGATGAAGAATGAGTTGATCCAGTACCTGCAGAGAATTATGGATCTCTAGCTGATTCAACTTTGGACAGTCATTCTTAAAAATATTTTATTGACTGACATTATTAATTAAGAGAATGGAATTCTTGAAAGTGTATACTATCTGAATTCATAACATTCAAGTATAAATTGATACAGTTTGTTTCAAAAGCCTCATTACTAACTGAATCAGTCATAATTCTTAAACTACATGACATATACAACTGTGTTTCTGAATGCAGTGTACTATACCTTTTAGAGTTTTACTTATATTCAATAAACTTCATTGCAAACTCATCCTAATGTCCCTAGAACAGTGACATGATACTCTAGTTCTCTAATGGACGATTTATTAGTCATGAAAATGGCCATGCAGTTTGGCTGCAATAGCTTTTCTGTCTGTTAGTCAGAAGTGCAATTTTAGATGTTTAGGAGGTTGTCTGAAGTTGACAGGGAGTAATGCAGGAAGGTTATCAAGGAAAAGGATCTCATTACAGGACTTGATATAAGGAGTTATTGCTCAGCAAAAAAATCTTGGTAGTGTTGCGCACTGAGGAGGATGTTGTTGTCTGTTTTGGAAGTGGGAAATGAATTGGTTAGAATAATAGTGAAGAAGACTTCCTGGGAGATCTGTTTGCAGATAAGATAAATAGAGTAGTAGTGGGAGAGGAGAACCTGAAAATGGTGACTGATGATGATTGAGCTGAAACAATTCCCATAGATATCTAGACTGAAGGAAAAAGAGCATTTCACTTGGATAGGGTGGCAGTATTTGAAATGGAGATGTTACTGCTTTTTGGGTGGTATTACTTTGTTTGATGTTTGGATTTAAGTGTCAGACAGATGTCAACATGCTGGAAGGTGACTTGGGATTTAGATAAATTTAAAGTGGATTACAGTGTGGAAAAATAACTTAGCTGTTGGAGTAAGTCCATACAAAAATATGTCACTATTGTGTATTACAATTTCTCAGATTCATTGTAGGAGTCTTAAAAAGTAACCTGTTTTCTAATTTCCTGGTTACAAATGCATTCCTTCTGTTAAATTACAAACTTGTACTTAATTCCTGATATTGAGTGGGCATTGTTAGCCTTTGTGAAGACAAACTTTTGCCATTCACTGCGAGGCATTATTAGCACTTCCATTCCTTTGCATAGAAAGGTGTATGCTAGGATGCTAGGATTGATACATGTTCTCTTCTATTTTTTTTCATGAGGCTGCCTCTGAATGACAGTTGGTGACACTCACTTAGCATAGCATTCAACATTTTCAGCAGAAAACCATGAACAAAAACTTCAAAGATAAATTGTGTTATGAAAGGAAACACACTAGTCCAACATCCTTGTAAATGTGATCCACAGATGAATAGAACAATGATCACCACCACAGCCACCACCACCACCACCACCACCACCATTACTAGCACTACTACTACTACATGTCATATAGTTTAATATTTATAAAGGGATGCATTTACAATGCATCTAGCCTGAGTTCACATAATAACACAATCTGACAAACAATACCATTAGCAGATGGAGGCAGTTATCTTCACTTTTTTGTATTTTTATAATTTCAGATCTTTTTTAATGGTATACACTCTATTAAAATTTCTCTGATTGATTATATGACTTGTAAAAGTCGTATGTTTTGTAATTCCTGAAGCACTGATTCTTCCATTTTTTTAAATTGTAAACTCAAATTTGAGTCTCGTGAGTCATTTCACAATTCAAAAAGTGCAACTAACAGAGTGTGACTCTACACATTAAGATTGATTATGCAAGGTTACCATTTTCCTTTCTTCTTCTGCTATATGTGATAAAATCTTATACGCTGTGTTGTGCTACAAATGGTGTTGCCATCTCTGACTGTAGCTTCCAGTCACCAGTCTAGCTTCGTAAACTCACACTCTCTCTCTGCGTTGCTGTAGTTTTTTTTCTATTTTATTTTCATAAAAGTGCATGCACACACCACCTGTTCACCCCACTTCCTTGCAGGCACATTTTTGTATCATTGTGCACATGACTTAGGAATTTGCAGAAAATTGTGAAATGTGTTGCAGTACAGAAATATCTAATTCTGCATCTTTCATAACAGAGTTGAAACCATGAGGCAGTCTGGATGGTTGCTGCAATGAGGTGGTATTGCATTCCCCATCGTGTTTGATAGTATTCAAAGGCTGGGAAGCCTTATAGTGATTATAAACAATTTGGTTCAGAAAAGTGTAGCTCGAATGAGGCAGGAAGAAAGTGATAGAATTATAACAGTGACTGGTGTGGTTGATTCAGTGGCAATATGGCTTCAGAGGAGAGCAGTGCAGAAAGGAAGAAGCGTTACAGGTATGTAATATTTTATTTCAAAAAATTGATGTTTTAATAATGTTTTTTTTATTGCTCATATTTGCAACAAACTTCTTTTTCCCCATTGTTTTACCTTCCACTCCAGGACTTACAGGTTAGTAAAAGATTTTAAAAAATCCATTTATTTTTAAGAACCTGATACTCAGGTTCAGTACTGTATGGACTATGGGATTTGTGGAGCTAGTGACACCCGAAGACTCTCATTGTATACTGACTTTTGTTATTAAACCTTATTTTAAGTTATTCCCATGTTTTTGAACTACTGATTAAACCTTCCAAGATAACTTTTGAAGGATGCAGAGATAAAAGTTGATTTCTTAGAAATCCTACCCTAGTAACTTCTTCATATTCATGATAAATATTTTACATTGGCACAAGTTTCTAAACTCTGTGGAATGTAAAGTTGGTATTTACATAATTTTTTTTAGGATTAGAGACGAGACTTATAACTGCTGAAAGGAAATTATTGAAAGATGTATTGCTTGTGCAAATTTCAATTCATGTATCGTTATATCTCGTATCCTAGTATACTCAGTTATGAATCATCTGCATTCAATCTGTAGTTTGGATGGTAATAATTCTTAGTCTTTGTTTAACCAGTGGTTACCAATCACAGAAAATAGTTACAGATTTCAGAAAATATGAACAACATTTCATGGCAGCCAGATACCAGAACAAGGCATACAAAAATAAATAAATATTTTAGGTTTCTTGTGCAGTAAGGACTACTGTAGGTAGCTGTATAAGTGAATTAAATAATTCTTATCCAGCAGAAGAAATTTTCAGTGAAATTATCAGGTGATTGGCTATATCCTTTGTTGTCCACACAGTCAAGTCCAAGAAATCAGCTGGTGATGATGAGATATCAAATCAGGTAATAAAGCAAGTAAGTGAGCAAATACTCTCACCACTGCTGGACATAGCAAACAGCTCTTTCAGAGAAGGAATTTTTCCAGAATAACATAAGATAAGCAGGGTGGCAACAGTGTGCAAGAAAGGGGATAAGGATGACCCCAACAACTAAAGGCCTGTTTAACTGATATTACATTTCTCAAAACTGCTGGAAAGGCTTATGTACAATAGATTAGTTGATTATCTGGACAAATACAACATTCTCATTCCATCACAGCACGGTTTCAGAAAGAGAGATCTGTGAGGTGTGTTTGAATATTTTATTTGGTAAAAACATTCCGTGTAAGGCAAGCGTCTAGCTTAGAGTCCTGACCACATACAATTTTAATCTTTTATAAAGGTTTATTACAATGCTCCAATATCCTCAGAATGCCACATTTTTTTCAGTAAAGGTGTCCTGAAAATGTTGGAGCATTAGAAGACCAAAAGACATATAGGAGGTGGAATCCAAAATTTTCGAGACTGGCGCTGCTATCTGGAAAGTAGGAGTATTAGATCTTTGCACTGCTAGGTGGCGAGAGCTGCATATCTGATGAGTTAATGTGCAGAGTGGCATTCAGCTGGGAGGATGTGTTGCGTGTCCACAGTGATTTCTGCAGTACTCTGTGTTTGGTGTGTGGCGATTTTACGATGGATCCGCGAACAGAACAGCGGGCCTTCGTCAGACTGCAGCTGATGATCCAACCTTCTTGTCACGGGTTATCACCGGCGACAAGAGCTGGATTTACGATTATGACCCAGAGTGAAAGCAACAATCGTCCCAGTGGAAGAGCCCGGGCTCTCCGAGACCCAAAGAAGTGAGACAGGTGAAGAGCAAAGTCAAGAGCATGATCATCATTTTCTTTGATACCAAGGGAATTGTGCACAAAGAATTCATCCCACCCATCCATACAGTGAATTCTGTGTAATACTGTGACATTTTGCGACGGCTCCGTGAAAATGTTTGGGCACGACGGCCCGAACTTTGTTGTCAAGGGAACTGCCTGCTGCATCACGACAACGCACCCTGTCACATGTCCTTGCTCACCTGGACCTTTTTAGCAAAAAACAACACAGCGGTTGTACCCCACCCACCATACTCGCCAGATTTGGCATCTTGCGACTTCACGCTCTTCCCTAAACTGAAACTCAAGTTGAAAGGCCATCGGTCCGACACTCTAGAGAGGATTCAAGAAGCATTGCTGGCGGCGATAAACACCCTCAAAGAACAGGACTTCCAGAAAACATTTGATCATTGGCAGAGGCACTGGGACTGATGTGTAAGGTAAGTTTTTCAACAGTGGCAGCACCAGTCCCGAAAATTTTGGATAGCACCTTGTATGCTGTTTTTGGCATCAGAAGTAGCTTATAAATGTGCTTCATTGTAAAGGAAAAGAAGCTGTTCTTTTACTGATTTTTTAATGTTGGGAAATTGTGTAATTTTGGGAAAATGAGCTAACTTTTTCAGCAGGAAATCAGAAATGTAGATTGTGAGAATTTACTTAAGAATATGACTTTACAGTAGACCTTATTGAACAACAAGTTCAGCATCTTAGAAAATAGGGATTCTACTGATCAAGATACTGGCAGAAGTAAAGCTGTGAGTACCGGGTGTGAGTCGTGCATCGGTAGCTCAGATGGTAGAGCACTTGCCCGTGAAAGGCAAAGGTCCTGAGTTCGAGTCTCGGTCGGGCACACAGTTTTAATCTGCCAGGAAGTTTCATATCAGCGCCCACTCCGCTGCAGAGTGAAAATCTCATTCTGGAAACATCCCCCAGGCTGTGGCTAAGCCATGTCTCCGCAATATCCTTTCTTTCAGGAGTGCTAGTTCTGCAGGGTTCGCAGGAGAGCTTCTGTAAAGTTTGGAAGGTAGGAGACGAGATACTGGCAGAAGCAAAGCTGTGAGTACCGGGCGTGAGTCGTGCTTCGGTAGCTCAGATGGTAGAGCACTTGCCCGCGAAAGGCAAAGGTCCCGAGTTCGAGTCTCGGTCGGGCACACAGTTTTAATCTGCCAGGAAGTTTCATATCGGCGCACACTCTGCTGCAGAGTGAAAATCTCATTCTGTTAAACAAAACTATTTGGAACTGCCTTTAAGGGGACGTGTGATAGTAGAGTGATAATTTGGTAAGAGAAATGGTTTAAAAAAATAAGAGTGTGAAGAAAACAAAGCAAAATTATTATGTTAGACATCAGACTTCATCTGTGAAGGTGACAGATGGCACAGTACCTACAAACCTATAAAAAGTGTACTGAGGAGTCCCCACATCAATGCTACTCCTTCCACTACACTTCATCAAAATAGTGAGAAATTAAAAATAGAAAGGGGTTTGGGCAAAGAGATTCCAAATTATTTTTTTATTACTTCAAGATTTTCCTGCTCATGCAATGGAAACTTAATACAATAAATAACCAAGCTATAATTTGCACTTCCCAATTCCATGCTTGATGCTGGTGACGTACTTAACACACCTGGCCCTCCTGAAATGTGAGCTTTTTCTCTATGTTCAATTTCTTTAAGTCATGGGTCTCAATCTTTCTAAAATTTACCTAGTTGGAATAGGCGTTGCAACTTCACACTTAAGTGTGAATTTTGTGGAGGTTCTGCAGTGCAATGAATGGTCCTGGGCTCATACAGCTCTGCGAATACAGTGATGTGCAGGCTGCTGCTGCTGACTGCAATGAAATCTCATATGAGTACAGTGCCTGTTGCTACAATTGGGAGATGAAGATGTACTAGACACAACTTCTACATGAATAAGAGAGGGAAAGATAGGCTGACTGCGGTTCTAGCAGAAAATGTACAGGGAGCCACTCTCACATAAAGTAAGATCCCTATGGTTACTGGTGTCAGGGGGATATCTTTTATTAAGTTAGAGTCAGGTTTCAGGCAACCTGTTGCGAAATAAGTTAAAATAATGGAAGAGCAGCACAAAATGTATGACAATGCACAGAAAAGTAAGATTATCTTATTTCTTCAGAATGTTACGGGATTGAGTAATACACTAGAAGAGCTTCTTGCCTGTGTGGAAAATTTAGAAAACCCAGAAAAGATAAGACATCCTTTGCCTATCTGAACACCCCCCCCCCCCGAAAAAAAAGCTGGAATAATTTTTAAAAAAACTATATGTATTCAAATAGTTTACAAAACAACCTTATCACCTTCACAATACTCTCTCTTATATCTAATACATTTGCCTCACTGGTGCTTCCCTGTTCAAAACATTTTTTGTTGTCATCTTTAGAAATAGCTGACAGCTCCTCCCTCATTTTTTCCTTGACTTCTTCAGTGTTGTCAAATAGGTGTTTTTTCATGCCACTTTTCATTTGTGGAAATAAGAAAAAGCCGCATGGAGGCAGGTCGGGCAAGTAAGATGCGTGGACAGCAGAACTGTGCCATTTGTAGCCAAGAACGGTCTAACAGAGATTTCCGTGTGTGCAGGTGTATTGTCGTGGTGGAAGGACCAGTCTCCTATCTTTCTTGATGAACACTTTTGTGAACTCTTCTTAAAACTTCCAAATAAAAAGTTTGATTGATGGTCTGACCTAGGGGAACAAACTGGCATCAAAAAAGCAAATCGACATTGTTTTGATGTTCGATTTGACTTGACAACATTTTTTAGGTGTCTTCCATTAGCTTGACTGTTGCATTGTTTCTGGGTTGTAACCATAGCACTATGACTCATCACCAGTAATGACCTTTGACAGAAAATGTGGATCAATTTCAAGCTGCTGTTTCAAAGCACAGCATGTTTCAACTTAACGTTCCTTTTGGTTGTCAGTCAGAACCCGAGGAACAAGTTTGGCAGCAACTCTTTTCATTCCCAAATCTTCCATCAAAATTCACTGAACTGAGCTCCAAGATAACCCACTAATCTCTGACAGTTAATCAAGTATCTATCGAATATTTTCAATATTTTCGTCAATTCGGGCAGTTGGTGGATGTCCCGAATGAAGTTTGTCATCAATTGACATGCTGCCATTTTTAAATTAAGCAAACCACTCATGTGCTAGAGTTTTTCCCATAGTGTCATCTTGGTAAGCTGATTTCAACATTAAAGCAGTTTCAGCAGCATTTTTACCGTGTAGGTAACCAAATTTCACATCTGCACATTGTTCACTTAAACTTGCCCTCATAAAGAATGAAACAAGAACAAAACAGTGCTAGCAAAAACAATCACTGCAGATGAACACAACGAGCCAGGTCAACAACACAGGCGGCAGCACAGAACTGGCAATGAGTTGCGCTATACACACCCAGTGGTAAAAGTGCATACCACTCAAGCTCCACCCATGGCAGTGTTATTCCGATTTTTTTTTATTTTTTATTTTTTATTTTTTTTGTACCCCCTCATAATGTCAGGGTTAAAGAAATTAAATGTAAAAAATTGCATATAGAAGTAATACAGGAAAAGGAGGTGTTTTTACATTGTATTAAGACAGAACACAAGTTCAGAAACATTGAATAAAGTAGATTTCATAGAGATCAGCACACAGAAGAGTGTGCTTGTGAATTAATACTGAAAAAGAGTTGAGATTTGATTGTAATTGGAGAAAAATGATCAGAAAACCTTATTTGGAGCTACAATGTGATCTTAGTTTACTTCCCAACATGCGTGGATATGGGCAGTAGCACTGTGATAATGTTTTCTTTGATGAAGTTCAAAGCAAGAAAATATTCATGTTAGACAGTGTGGTAGAATAAAATGAGGTAGTACCTCAGGAAGTGCTTACGGTTTAAAGTCGCTTCAATGGAAATCTGTTAGAATAATAAATGACTCCTGCACAAGAATGTTTATGAATAGTTTACGAGAGATGGCCTAGGATGAAATTATAAACGAACTAAATGCTGACATAAAATTTAATTTGTTCCATGGTAAATTCATACCATTGTTTGAAAATAGCTTTCCTCATAAATGGATCAGAAAGAGCATTATACACCAATGTAAAAACCAATGGATCACTAGAGAGATTAAAGTATCATGCGAAAGGAAAAGGGAAATATATCTGTTGTCAAGAACTACTTAAGATTCTGCAGTAGCCACACACTGCAAAAACTACTCAAAATTACTAAGAAAAGTTATTAAAATCAAAGAACTTCCACATTATGTCAGAAATCAATAATTCTGACAACAGACTAAAATCTGTATTTAATGTAGTGAAAAGAGATACAGAACAACAAGCTACAGAACTGAGTAGTGTTACTGTTGATTGAAATGGAAGGGCTATAAATGACCAGTCACAAACAGCAGGTATATTTAATAATAATTTCTGAAATATAGTAAAACTATAGGGACAAGCAGTTCAAGAGAACAATCAAAGAATTAGTTGAAAAAGCAACCCATGTGAAATTCAGTCATCTGGATGTCTTCCCACTTCTCATTCTGAAATTGGAAAAAAAATCTTTCAAAAATAAGAGCCCTACTGGATTTGGTGGTGTTTTGGACAGAATACTGAAGGCATGTTCCCATATAATAAGTGCTTCTTTTCTGAAATACGTAATACATCACTAACTCAGGGTATTTTTCTAGAGAGATTAAAATATACTCTCACTAAACCTCTCTATAAGAAAGATAATTGGAGAGATGTAAATAATTACCAACCTGTTTCAGTACTAAAATCATTTATGAAAGCTTTTGACATGATGATGATGATGCTGCATTTGAGAATAATATCCCATTGAAGCAACATCAAAATTATTAGGTGTCCATATTGATGAGAATTTAAACTGGAAAAAATGCATTTTGGAACTGCTAAAACAACTTAGTTCAACCTCATTTAGACTTTGGTTCATTGCAAATCTTTAGGAGGGACAAATTGGTAAGTTAACGTGTCTTGTGTACCTTCATTCAAAAATTTCACATGGAATAATGTTACACGAAAATTCATTTTCCAGAAGGAAAGTCTTATTAGCTCAAAAATGTGCTGTAAGAGTAATACATGGTGCCCACCCACACCCATCTTGCAGACATTTGTTTAAGCTGTTAGGCAGTTTGACTACTACTTCACAGTATATTCATTATGCCACAAAGGTTATTGCAAATAACACGCTGTCATTCAAAAGGACAGTGATGCATGCAGTTACAATAAAAAAGGCATACTTTAGTCTGCCTTAAGGTTGTCCTTAGCACAAGAGGTGGTGCACAGTGCTACCACCAAAATTTGATCGCTTATCCAAAGTATGGCAACATTAAATTTGAAAACAAGCTGAAAAGGTTTCTCCTTGACAACTCCTTCTATTCTGTAGAACAATGATTTTTGTAATTACTACTGTAGTTTTGTAATTACTACTGTAGTTTGATATCTAAATTGCTATTTTTTAAGTACCGTGAGTGACTTTTATTTTGCTGCCTATTAAACATTTTTGCTTTATGTTAGTAGCAGCAATAATACCAATCTTATTTCTTACAAATTCTACACTATTGTTGTGACATTCTCATGCTGCTGACTTTGTCCTCATTTCATTATACTGTTAGATAACTAGTGCTGTTGTGGCTTTGAGATTTGGTAAGCTTCTTGAAGACAAGAAGTAATACTGCAAAAAAGACAAGGTTTAGCACTTCTACTACTGTGACATGTCTCGGGAACAAAATGTTAGTAAAATTACTTGATCTGAATCATACAATTTTTACCATCAGTGGTACATATGACAACTGTTGTTAATCAATTGAAACTCTTACTAGGTGCCTCTACTACATGCCGATTCAAGTATGCTGAAAAACTGTCATCTGCACAGAAGGATTAGTTAGGTCAGAGTGCTTGCTTTTGTAAATGATGTCCCAATGTTTGGCATTTTTGTAGTTGTGGATGTGACAGAATAATATGCTAACATCACACTTAAAAAAGAAAAACATTTTAGATAATGAGAAATTGTGTTATAGGTATGACCCCAAAACCAGTCAGTAATCAAGCCAGTGGAAAACTGCTTCATCATCAAGACTAAATAAACCAAAACAAGTGAGAACCAAGATAAAAACAATGTATATTTCTTTTACGTAAAGAACATAGGCTACCATGACTTTCTCTCACAAACATCATAGTCAACCTGTCTTCAAATGCTAAATTCCTTGTGTAAGGAGAAAGTTGTCTGCATTGTGTTAATCAAAGAATAGGTTCTCCCACCACGACAGTGCTCCCAGCCGTATAGTGCTGAGTGTTGGATAGTTTTTTTTTCCCCAATTACAAGATAACAGTGCTTCCTGCAACTGTTTACCTTACTGGATCTGTCCACTTGTGGCTATTCCTATTCTTAAGAATGAAACAGACATAAAGTGGAAGTGGCTTCAGGACTTAGAAGAAGTGAAATAGATTTTTTTTTTTTTAAATACGCGAAAGATGTTTACAGAAACTAACAAACGATGGTCAGTTGACACATTCAGAACTGTATTTGGTAGGCGGCATTTAGCAGTTGAACCCATCACAAAATTCCTTCTGCCTGGAGGAATTCAATTCTTACATTTATATTTTTATATTTTACATTCTCATTACACCTGATAAAATTTCTGCTAGATCATGTGTGATACGTGTTTGTGCCACAGGCATCTACTTTATGCACAGTGCAGAATAAGTTAATTATTTCACTGAATGATATGGAAAGGAAGTGTGTCTCCATAACATATGACCATTTTGAGATACACATTATACAACTATGTCTGTCAATACTTTATTTTTCAGCAATTCATTGTCCACCATTTAACACATATGTTTGTTTTATTTACAGACAATGTTTGCCTGTCCCAATGTTCAGTCGAAATGATTTTTCATTGTGGTCTGTGCTGAAGAACTGCATTGGAAAAGAACTAAGCAAGATAACAATGCCAGTGATTTTTAACGAGCCTCTCAGCTTTTTGCAGCGGATGGTTGAGTATATGGAATATGCTCACCTCCTACAACGGGCATCTGAGGCAACTGATCCAGTTTCTCGTATGCAGGTAAGAGTCGCCAAAAAACCATGTAATACATAAAACACACACACACACACACACACACACACACACACACACACGCACACAAAAAACACACACACACACACACACACACACACACACACACACACACACATGAGATGTTCCCATATTCTTAGATCAAAAAAATATATTTTACATTGGATTACTTTAAAAAAAGTATTTTTTTCAGCAGGTGTTATGTGTACTCAGTACCTTGAACAGAGATCTATGCATCTCCATGTCCTCCTTGACATCTTGTGGATCATCTCAGGATTTATCCTTTGGAAGGCCTCCTCAACACTTTTGCACAATTCTTCATTAGTCTTGTTTCAACATTGATCCACAAAGGACTTGATTAGTCCCCGTAATGAATTAGCTGGCTTGCTAATGTACAGGCCTCATGATGTCCATTTCAATAGAGCTGAAGATGTTGTTGAATCATACCCATTTCTGTGATCTCAAAATTGTTTATTAAGGAATTTACCTGCTTGTATAGCAAAGTTTGCCATAAATTAGTCTACATCTATGTATTTACTCTGCCATCCACACTTATGTGCTTGGCAGTTGGTTCATTGAACAAGTTTCAGACCATTTCTCTGTCCTTCCACTCTCAAACAGTATGTAGGACAAACAAGCACCTAAATCTTTTCATGTGAGCTTTGATTTCACTTATTTTGTTATGAGGTCATTTCTCGCCATGTAGGTGTAAATCAAATAAATATGTTCACACATAGAGAAGAAAGATTGTGGCTGAAATTTCATATAAAGGTCTGGTCACAATGAGAAACACTTTTGTTTTAATGATTACCACTCCAACTCACGTATCTTATCCATGACACTCTGTCCCCTATATTGCAATAATATAAAATGAACTGCCAGTCTATGAACTTCTTTGATGGCTTCCATCAATCATATTTGGTAACGATCCCATACCTCGCAGTAACACTCCAGGAGAGGACAGAAAAGCATAGTGTAGGCAGTCTCTGCTGTAACCAAACATGATCCGTGGTTCCCTTGTCTTGTAGCTATGTTTTGTAGCACGTTCAAATGAGAATTTCCATTCACCTACCATTAAATAAAACAAAGGTCTGAGTAGGTACTGTTGTGACAGCCCAGCCTGTATCATAATGTGAGGTGCATTGTTTTCCAGTTCTTGCACCTATTGGTAATTTTTATTAGGTGAGTATACCACAGTGCTCCTGAGTGAACCACAGTATATATCATACATTCATCAGAAAATAGTACTTTTGAATGAGATATTGCATTTGCATATTGATTGAATGACAACAGCACACATCCCCTCTTGTATTTTCTTAGTTCCATTATGTGACCTGTCTTGTACACTGCTTTAAACAAATGTCCATTTCTTGCAGCCAGGCAGAGTGAATTTATGAGGGAGCCTTACCAAAGCAGAGACACTAATAAGACCAGTACTTAGTTCTCCAATTGTGCAAAATCAAGAGGCATAGAGGGACTTCTTGGCCACTTTGTTTGTACTGAAATAACAAGTTTTTTGGAGGAATGGATTTCAAATCCTCATGATTTCATCAAGATTTATTTTTTTCTGTCATTTCCCTAAATGAGCAGATGAAGTTGGGCATTTTCTGTGCTCTGCAGGATGCATAGTTAAGGTGATAGGATTCGGATTTTGTTTCTTCAAGGGGTGTGGCTTGTTTTGGCAATAGCTCTATGTTAGTAGCTTGCAGAGCTGATCCCTAGCTGACTAGGTCTCTGGGAAATGGAATAGATTTGGCTAAGTTTGTTTTATAAGATGACAAAAAGTAACATAGTTTCTAGAATGAAATTTTCACTCTGTCCCGAGTTCGAGTCTCGGTCCAGCACACAGTTTTAATCTGCCAGGAAGTTTCAGTAACATAGTTTCTGCTGAAAATCAAGTAAACAGAAGATTATTGTTTAATACTCTACTGATGGTATCATTAACCTGGTAATTTTATTTATGTAACTATGTCCTTCCCTGCATTTAAGCATCATTATGAGTCTTTTGGCTCCAGTGAATTGAAAATTGTAGGCAATTGAATAGGCGTGCAAGAAGCATCTATTTCCTTGTTCAGACATCTGATCATGAGTTTTATGACTGTAATGAGGTGGCAGTAGGGTTCATATCAACATGTAGTAGCGGAGACTCATCAGCTTTGCCTCTTAGGTCCAAGAGGCACAGATGATTGTTATTAAAACAATTGTGTGAACATAGGTGTGAAGGGGGATTGCTTTGTACACCCCAATAAAATGTTTTCTTTGCTAATTTTGGAATAATTACTTGTGCAGCGTGTTTCTGGACCACATCAATGAAGACAATCAGTGCTGTTTACCAGTCATGTAGAGGAAAGGAACATTTTATCACCAGGTCTTAATTTCTTTCTGGAATTAAGATCTATCTTTTATGCAAGTAGACTTCTGTTGGCCAGGAATGCCATTTTGCCTATGTTAATCTGATTTTCGTGTTCTGTTTGCTTTGTCCATCATGTGTCATTTTGCTTTCAAGGTAGCAAAGTACATTCACTCTGTCTACCTTGTTGTCCCCAATTCTGTTTTTAAGTGTATTACTAATCTCATTTCTGGTTCTCCTCATTGCTTTTTTCTTTCTTCAGTTTACTCTCAGTCCATGGTGGTGCTCATTAGAGTGTTCATTATATTCAGTAGTTCCTGCAATTCTTCATCACTTTCACTGAGAATACCAATGTCATCACCAGTCAAATTTTGAATGATCTGAATAACCGAACACCTCCCATTGGGATTTTTTGTGATCTCTCAAAGGCTTTTGATTGTGTAAATCATGAAATTCTGCTAGACAAGCTCAAGTATTGTGGCATGAGTGGGACAGTGCACAAATGGTTTAATTCGTACCTAACTGGAAGAGTGCAGAAAGTTGAAATAAGTAGTTCTCGTAACATGCAAAGATCAGCACATTCCTCAAACTGGGGAACTATCAAGAATGGGGTTCCACAAGGGTCAGTCTTGGGTCCTTTGTTGTTCTTATTATATATTAATGACTTGCCATTCTATATTCATGAAGAGGCAAAGTTAGTTCTCTTTGCTGATGATACAAGTATATTAATCACACCTGAGAAACAAGAATTAACTGATGAAATTGTCAATACTGTCTTTCAGAAAATTACTAAGTGGTTCTTTGTAAACGGACTCTCACTGAATTTTGATAAGACACAGTACATACAGTTCCATACAGTGAATGGTATGACGCCATTAATAAATATAGACCTTAATCAGAAGCATATAGCTAAGGTAGAATATTCCAAATTTTTAGGTATGTCCATTGATGAGAGATTAAATTGGAAGAAACACATTGATGATCTGCTGAAATGTTTGAGTTCAGCTACTTATGCAATAAGGGTCATTGCAAATTTTGGTGATAAACATCTTAGTAAATTAGCTTACTACGCCTATTTTCACTCATTGCTTTCATATGGCATCATATTTTGGGGTAATTCATCACTGAGGAATAAAGTATTTATTGCACAGAAGCGTGTAATCAGAATAATAGCTGGAGTCCACCCAAGATCATCCTGCAGACATTTATTTAAAGATCTAGGGATATTCACAGTAACTTCTCAGTATATATACTCTCTTATGAAATTTGTTATTAACAACCAAACCCAATTCAAAAGTAATAGCAGTGTGCATAACTACAATACTAGGAGAAAGGACGATCTTCACTATTCAAGATTAAATCTAACTTTGGCACAGAAAGGGGTGAATTATACTGGCACTAAAGTCTTTGGTCACTTACCAAATAATATCAAAAGTCTGACAGATAACCAACAAGTATTTAAGAAGAAATTAAAAGAATTTCTGAATGACAACTCCTTCTACTCCATAGAGGAATTTTTAGATATAAATTAAGGAAAAAAAATATTAAAAAAAAAATAAATAAAAAAAATAAAAATAAAAAAAACACACAAAAAAAGTTGTTATATTAACTTAAGTATGTTGTTAAATTAACCTAATTATGTCATGTATTGGAAAATTCGACTCGTTCCACATCATTACGAAATATCGTATTCATGATCCATGGAACTAGTATTAATCTAATCTAATCTAATCTAATCTTATTCTTGATACCCATGCATTCTGAATTTTAATTTCATTTCTGAACCATTCTTTTATTTCCCACGTCATATAACATATCCTTCATTTTTTCGTTCTTCTGTATATTAATCTCTTCAGCAGCATGGATGCAGAGATGTTGAGCTGATTGTGTGATAGTTCTTGCACTTATCTGTTCTTGCTACCTGAAGGAATTTATGGATGGTATTTTTCCATCCTTAAACTTTTGGTACTTTTCCAAAAGTTTGATGGTATGTCTCCAGACACAAGTACTTTGCAAGCCAACTTGAATAGTTGTTTATTTGCCACTTTACCCAATGATTTTAGAAATTATGAGGAAATGTTATTTATGACTTCCACTTTATTTGATCACAAGTCTTCCAAATTATTGTTAAACTCTAACTCTAATACTGGATCTCCATCTTCATATTATCAGGCAGTTCTTTGCCCTCATAGAGGCCTTCACTTATCATTAGTAATGTGCAATTTCACAGTTGACTTGGAGTTCATGACTATGTCTGTCTCCACTCAACTTGAATTTCCTAATCCATTGCATGGAGTACTGTTTCATTTTATGCAACACTTTGTACCTTTTGTTCTGTCTTCTCATTTCCTTTATATATCTCTCCCTCATGCTGAAGAAACCAGTTCAGAGTTCTCAGAATTAGAGTTTTCAATTATATAAAATATTTGTGCCTGTCTACTTTGCTACAGTTGTGCTCATTTCCATGGCTGGTAAATAAATACTTCTTTTCTCTGTTATATGCAGTTCTGTACAAATTGATCTTGGATCCACTGTTGTTACTTACAAGCTGATTAGGCAACAGATTTGTTACCTGGTGTCTCAAAACTGACAGTAATTTGAATGAGGAGCTTCCTTATGCTATGTAATGAATGGAATGGGGTCAACTGTTTGAAATATATTAACTTGTGTTTAGACTATCTGCAGATGAGAGCTGCAGTGCAACAGTTACGTTGTTTGTCAAGTGTATAATGGGGTGCAAGACTGTTAAGACGGAATGGCAAAATGTGATTGGTTGCATTCCTGTGTATTGTGGTGTGACAATGTGGAAATATTAACTTTGTTGTTCTTACTTTTTATCCTTGATCATGAGTCCTTTGATTCTTCTTGAAGCCCTGCTCCATTGGTACTTGTGTTGTTGTTAAGGAAAGGTAAACCATATTTTTAAACTTCTATCAAATATTCAAGAAGTCCAGTTTTAATTAATAACTTATGTATCAACTTATCAAATACACATCACCAAACAAATTATAACAAGGTCACAGTCACAGAATGAGTCTTAAAAGAACATCTCATATTTTTGCAGTACTTAATCACTATTGTTCATGGATGTATATACATTTTCTTATGAATTCTGTTCATCATCAGAGCAGACCAGTGATCTCTGGAACTTCTGTTTCAGTGTTCAAGCAGGTATTTCCTCTTGCACAGCTGCTGTGATCATTGTCCCATGGTGAAGGCATTTGACTTGCCACGTGGAAATAAAAAATAACAACCCACACAATATCTGCACTTTTACATATGACATCTTGTATTATAATTTTCATTCATGTGTGTCATACGGTGGTAAGGAGATGTAGGAATATATATCACTCCTCTGGAGTGGTATGTAGCATCGTGTGTGAAAAAGAGTCAGATTTTTCAGGTGTGTCACAAAGGACTGTGCTACAATTTTTACTAGTAATGGTAGATTACCCTTACATACTTGGAATTAATTTCAACATTGCAGATGAAAGATAACCACATTGGACTAAGTGTCTTTTGATTCTTTTGCAGCCACATGACTGAGTGACATCTTCTCAGTTTTCAAGTCACATTATTTCAAAGAAAATACTTGAGATTTCAACAGGACTTGAGATTTCAACAGCCGTCTTGGTCATCAAAATGAGGAGAAAATGAAACTCCTGACTGCCAAGGCTGGCACAGTGTTTTGCTTATATAGGTGGGACAGCAGTGCCTGGAACCTCTCTGAAAGGTTCCAAACTGTGCTTCTATGCCTGTATAAACTGAACACTATGCCTGCTCTGGCAGTCAGTAAGTTTTTTTAAACTCCTATTGACAATGGCAGAGACAGCTGTTACAATGAGTGGAGGACTGTGTGCTAAAGTTAATGCAAGCTGGTGGTTACTGTGTTGGGTTATTTCCAGTTAAATGAAAATGGCTCTATTGGTTGAAATAACATAGAAATTGATCCAGAATGGCTATATTGAACTACTGGATAAACAGATTATACTGTTTGTCTCTCATCTTTACGAAGTTGGTAATATTATCAGCTTTCTTTTCCAAGAAACTAGTGTTCACACATCAGACTAAAACTGATGATGTTGCTTGGTATGATAAATATTTAGGGGCAAACACACATCTGGAATAGCTCACAATGACCCCAAATTTGAACCAACACTGAAAACCCTGTGGGACTTTATGGTACAATACTCCATATGCCAGGTTTGACATCCCCATATTGTGGCCAAGTTGTACAAGTGTTAATGGAAAGAATGGTTGGAGATGGGTTTAATCTACATCCAGAAACTTTTCCAGTCCATGTGACTGTGAATCACAATTGTTATGAAGGATGGCAAGATGATGGATGCTGGTAAGACAATGTTAACCAATTGTTTTTCTCACAAGCTAATATGTGAACTATCTTTTATTTAATATACAGCAAGTGGATGTAGTCCTATTACTGACATCATAATTAAAGCTGATGCAAAAATTAGAAATGACATATAATTTTTGCTATGTCTTGAGTAACAAGATGGTAGCATTTTGTAAATGTTCGAAAATGTGCATTGGAACCATGGTGCCTGCTGTCCATGAACAAACATTCAGCATACTCAACCTGAGGGTTACCATAGAGGACGGATGAGGACTGGGGGAACAGCAGCTGTGAGTGAGATACTCCATCTCCATCAGGTCATGATACCTTCCTACTCAATTATTTTTTGTGGATGACTGGTTGTACAGGGCAAGGGCACAGTTACATGGTGAGTAGTGCACAGGTTGTGGGAACATTGGTGGGTGCCACCTCGTGCTTGGAGCTGTGTGTGATTGGTTCCTTTGCCTGCATGAATGTTGCCATTAGGACTTGAATGTGATGCCCTTTGCTCTGTCTGACAAAGCTGTAACTGGTTAGTGTGCTGCATCACCTGCTGCTGACTCTCTGCCACAATTTAAAGTTGTTGGCACTTATTTTCCACCACTATGTCTTGCAGCCAGCCTGATGTCCACCCGATAAAGTGTGCCTAGACAGTGGAATCTTTCTGATACCATGGCATGGCCCTTGTGTGAGGGACTGTGACTTTGGGTCCAATAGTTCAAAGAGACCACAAGGCATATGGCCATGCAGCACCTCAGCCAGACTATACACATTGATTGGAGTTTCTCAGTAAAATGCCAAAAGACGAGATAGATTTTACTCTCTAGGGACCTCCGAGGTTGTCCTATTCAGTTCCATTCAGTTGTGATTTATATGCCCTCACCAACTGCTTGACCTACACATTAGATGCCAAATGGTCAGATTTGAATACCAAAGCAGAATGCTTAAGATTCCTCTGACACAAAGTAGTGTACCATTGACTGAGATCAGGTTGTGTATGTTAATCTCCACTGTTACAATGGCTCCATCCAAACATCTGTCCATATCATGCTCACTAACTGACAACTGTACCTGGAGTTTTATAGCTGCCATCCATTCCACACTAGAAAGTATCTCCCTTAGAGTTTGGCCAACCCTGTATGGCAGACCTCCAGTGGTGAACAAGCTCCTGCCAACTATGCTGAACAACAGACAGGCATTACCTCCCAAACATAGCCTTCAATTAGATTTGCCATGTTGTATCCACACTTGATAGTCCTCTGATCATCCCCAGAAACCAGATGCAAAGAAGCATCCCCCTGCCCACCCAAATCATCACCCAGTATTATGCCAGATTGGAGCAACTTAATATATTCTTCAGAAATGAGGAACATCCGAGTCGTAAATCCCCCCCCCCCCCCCCCCCCCAAATCCTCCCAAAGTGGTTTTTCTGCCACCTACATAATCTGCCCAAAATTTTAATCCATCCTGATCACACCTACTCCTAAACATATATGTTCACTAGGGGGAGGAGGAGTGACACTTGCTCCTGGCTCCTCCCAATCTTGAGTACAGATTTTTTGTTCATTACAGATCTCTCAAACATGTCTAGATGCAATTTCCTGTGATTCCAGTAAACCTACTGTATTAATGTAGGTCTTGTGACATGATACATCTCTCACAAATTTTTGCAGGCAGCCATGCTCCCAATCCCATGCCCACATGGGTCATATCCCAGTGGAAGGCACAGGTGCATAACGTGTCATCTTATCAGGGGCAATGCCTACTTTGAAAGCAGTCATGTTACATACGTGTTTTTCTGTAACAGAGATAGTGGTAATTCATACTCATTACTCTGATATATATATTTTTTTCCAACTTGCTTATCATTAATTTTGATACTGTGCTGTTTGTGAAAACTGCAGCACCCAGAGGAAATGGCCCGAGTCACTGCAAAATCAGGGAATGTGTACAACAGTGTAACAATAAAAAGTGATTAATATTGCGGGGAGATGACATGCATGAAGGCACAGCAACATCTCTTTTGTGCGACTGGAAAGGCCAGTTTTAAGCCACACTCAGTTGGTATAGAGCCATCAAAAAAAAGTGGAAGCATGCAAGCAAGTGCCAGTATGCCTCGCTGAGCATTCAATATCAGTATATGAGTGAGTTTGAACTGGACTGAATGATTGGCCTCTGGGAAATGGTCTTGTCATTCTGTGACAATGAGGCTTGTTCAGGGTATGCTGCTACAACAGTGGTACATATATGGAACCAGCGGATAGAAGGGGGTCATCCACAATAATAAGCAGTTACTGGGCCACACAATGTGACAACAATGTGTAGTGACTGCCATCTTGTCCACATAGCCATAAGCAACAGAACAGCTTCGTGCCCACTGGTGGCTTGACATTGGAGTTCTGCAACATGCATGGACAAATCTGCATTGATGGTTTGATGCAGTCTGATGATGGCTGGACTGGTGGAACGTATGCCATTGTGTCAGCTTCAAGATAAGGTGATCCAGGACACATGAACAGCATCACTGGCATGCTGAGTGGCAAAATGGTGTGCCTTCAAACGAGTCATCCTTCAACTTGCCCTAACTGATGGCCATGTGCATGTTAGATTTTTCTGTGCTGAATGCAGTTGAGCAAGCTGCACTGTTGAGTGGCATGGAGTAAAAATACCAAATATACTGGCTTGGGGTGCCATTCACTATAAAATGTGATCTCATCTTGTAAGTATTAAGGGCAACTAGAAGAGTAGCCACTAGTTCAGGGAGGTTTTAGAGTCTAAGGTACTGACTGCTGGGCCTCCTGCAGGCTGCTCTAAATGCTCTATTTCGGAGTAACAGTGTTTGCCCACATCTACATCTACATCCATACTCCTGAAGCCACCTGACGGTGTGTGGCAGAGGGTACCGTGAGTACCTCTATCGGTTCTCCCTTCTATTCCAGCCTCGTATTGTTTGTTGAAAGAAGGACTGTCGGTATGCTTCTGTGTGGGCTCTAATCTCTCTGATTTTATCCTCATGGTCTCTTCGGGAGATATACGTAGGAGGGAGCAATATACTGCTTGACTCTTCGGTGAAGGTATGTTCTTGAAACTTTAACAAAAGCACGTACCGAGCTACTGAGCGTCTCTCCTGCAGAGTCTTCCACTGGAGTTTATCTATCATCTCCGTAACGCTTTCGCGATTACTAAATGATCCTGTAACGAAGCGCGCTGCTCTCCGTTAGATCTTCTCTATCTCTTCTATCAACCCTATCTGGTACGGATCCCACACTGCTGAGCAGTATTCAAGCAGTGGGCGAACAAGCGTACTGTAACCTACTTCCTTTGTTTTCGCATTGCATTTCCTTAGGATTCTTCCAATAAATCTCAGTCTGGCATCTGCTTTACTGACGATCAACTTTATATGATCATTCCATTTTAAATCACTCCTAATGCATACTCCCAGATAATTTATGGAATTAACTGCTTCCAGTTGCTGAACTGCTATTTTGTAGCTAAATGATAGGGGATCTATCTTTCTATGTATTCGCAGCACATTACACTTGTTTACATTGAGATTCAATTGCCATTCCCTGCACCATGCGTCAATTCGCTGCAGATCCTCCTGCATTTCAGTACAATTTTCCATTGTTACAACCTCTCGATACACCACAGCATCATCTGCAAAAAGCCTCAGTGAACTTCCGATATCATCCACCAGGTCATTTATGTATATTGTGAATAGCAACGGTCCTATGACACTCCCCTGCGGCACACTTGAAATCACTCTTACTTCGGAAGACTTCTTTCCATTGAGAATGATATGCTGCATTCTGTTATCTAGGAACTCCTCAATCCAATCACACAATTGGTCTAATAGTCCATATGCTCTTACTTTGTTCATTAAACGACTGTGGGGAACTGTCAAGAAACACGGCATCTACCTGTGAACCCGTGTCTATGGTCCTCTGAGTCTCGTGAACGAATAGCGTGAGCTGGGTTTCACCGTCTTTTTTGAAACCCGTGCTGATTCCTACAGAGTAGATTTCAAATCTCCAGAAAAGTCATTATACTCGAACATAATGAGGAATATGCACGTCTTCTCAAAGAAAGACAGGTATTGCTATGACCGTGGCCTGCTCATTTGCCAGACAAGTCCCTCATCAAATATGTCTTGGATATCTTCAGTAAGCAGTTTCTTTGTTCTGATCCTCCTGCAACTCCTGTCAGTGCTTTGTGGATGTGCCTACAAACTGTGTGGCAGCACCTCTGGGCATTATTTAACTCCAAGCAATGATGTCTGCAGATTCTGATTCAGCAGGTGGCAGCTTCACACAATACTGAATTTTTATGCTCTAAGTCCATGTACAGTTCTGTAATTCTAATCATTTGTGTATTGCCAAGTCTCTAAAATGTGAAATAAATTTTATTTTAATCATGTCTTCTCCTTGTGCTGCACTTTTCACAAATATTTTGTGTGTATCCATTTCTGAACCCAGCTTGTTCCTTTGCCAAATTAAAATGTAATATTTTTCTTTGCAGTTGCTGATAATTTTATTAAATATCTTGTTCTTTATATAGTGGATCCTGATAGGGCTATAGTTTTAATGTCTTACTCTTCACTTGCCGGGAAAAAGTACCTCACTCTTTAAATGCCGGATTATTTCTCACAAGACAATGAATGCATGCTTCAAGTTGCTGAGAATGAAAATTTGATTAATTTTCTATTCATAATTTATTACTAATTTTTCAGTATGTGGCAGCGTTTGCTGTAAGTGCACTTGCGTCTAATTGGGAACGTCTGGGCAAACCATTCAATCCACTGCTTGGTGAAACATACGAGTTGGAGAGAGATGGATACAGGTATTTTAGTAAAAGTCAATCCTTCTGTCACAAATACAAGCAGAATATTTATTTTAAATCAGTTGCTGATCAGTCATTACTTCTGTTATAGAGTCATTACTTCTGTCATTACTTCTGTTATAGAGTGATCTGTGAGCAAGTTAGCCACCATCCTCCAGTCTCTGCCTTTCATGCAGATTCTAAGGATTTCATTTTTCATGGGTCCATACATCCTAAACTAAAATTCTGGGGAAAAAGTGTTGAAATCCAGCCGAAAGGTGTTGTTACTGTAGAATTGCCTAGGTGAGTATATCTTTGATAGTAATCATATTAATATCTTAGCTCTCAGACTTTGTTGCATTATTAAAGTCTGTCTCACAGGTACATACAACACCAGTGTAACAATAAACTCCAACACAATTTCATCTTCTCTGGAAACAAAAGTTTTTAGTCATATGACTTAAAAATAACTTCAGATGGCATACACATATATATATATTTCAAAATAAAACAATAAATAAAATATGTCATAGTCTACTGTTACTCTCTGTTAAAGGAAGTTTTAGCATGGTCCTAATTGCCTACTTTGCCCAATTCCATAGCATACTACTGTACAGAATTATATTCTGGGGTAATACACCACCTAGTTCACTCATTTTCCTAACCCAGAAAAGAACTGTAAGAGCAATGCCACATGCTAGATATACATATTCTTTTGTATCCCGCCTGGATAGGCGGTGCGTGGGTCTGCTCCTGTGAACTGTTTCTGTAATATAAGCTGAGAGTGAAGGAAGCGAGTAGGAGCAGGAGAGGTGAAGCACTTTGGTGCTGCATGTAACTTTAACACTTTTAATAGAGTCAAAAACACAAGTAAATATCAAATGCATACATAACTTTGGCTAGGATGAGCACATAGGTGTGAAGCCATAGTCCATGTCTAGTCCTGTGAAGTTAGGATGACTGTTCAGTATAACCTCAAAACTAACAAATACTCGTTGCTGTCCAAACTTTATCTAAACGTAACTAATACAAAGTCTCAATAGCAAGCAATATTTCCAGGCCATCTGCTCTTGACGAAAAATGGGTAAAATCCATATGGCACTCCCTGAGCTCCACAGCATTGGCCAGAGGGCACTGTGGTCAGCGTAGTTAGTCTTCTCTCGTAGTGCCAACTTACGAGAGTGTGGCCCTATGTTGTGGCATCGTAACTATCAACGCCACACCCTTCTCCCCTGAAATGGCGCACTGACGTGGAATAGGGCTTCTGACAGTGGGGAGAGGGACCCAGGGGTGGCGCAATTTGACGGGATGGACAGCTGAACTGCCAGGATGTGCTGCCCACCCGTGTCCCTGAATTGCTCGCAAGGGGCAAGGAAAATGCCCCTTGCAAAACCTGATCGGGAGACGCACCGCCACTGGATACGCTCAGATGAAGAGGCAGAGCAACAGCCTCCATGGGCGATTACAGCAGCGGTGTGACGTCAGCCTCAGTGGCCATCGACTCCGGCACTGCAGAGGAACACAACGGTGATGGCAGACGGAGGTCGGGCCATGGCAGCAATGAGAGGTGCCCGCCCAGCGCAGCAGACTGGACCAGCAGTGCAGGCAGGGGCACCCGTGCCGTAGGCGCATGCGGCGGAGGCACCGTCGGTGGAGTCACGGGCTGTGGCGGCGGAAGTTGCGAAGCATCCAGTTCTGCCGGAAAAGAACCAGCAGCAGAAAACAGAGGACAGCACAAACGGATCTGGTGCCAGTGTCGCTTGACAGTGCCAGAGAGACCAGAAATTACAAACAAGGTGTGGCCAAGCTGGCGAAGAATGTGCCCCTGCTCCCAGCGCTGCCTGCCAGAGAAAACACGATAGAAAACCAAATCGTGCTGCACCAAGCCAGAATGAGGCAAACCAGTGGGAGCGCGCAGCAGCGTGTGCAACAGCTGCAATAGCGACCGATGTGCACGGTCATGTAGCAGTTCCACTGGGGAACGGGCGCCACGTGACTGGGAATGATATGAAGCAAGGAAAGTCCATTGTGCTTGCTTGCAAGAGTGCGTGGCATGCAACTTGTTCATCTGTGACTTAAATATATGCACAAAGTGTTCAGCCTTGCCGTTTGACTGGGGGTGGAATGGGGCTGAGGTCAGATGGCGAATGCCATTAGGAGCGCAGAACACTTCAAACTCGGAGGGCACAAACTGGGGGCCATTGTCAGAGACAATGACTTCAGGAAGGCTCTCAATGCAAAAAATAGATGTCAAAGTCCAAAGAGGACGGGTAGATGTGGTAGAAGACATAGGTACAACAAAAAGAAAGTTGCTGTAAGCATCTATGACTATCAACCAGCGGGTGTCCCAGAAAGGACCCAAAAAATCATACAAACATGCTGCCAAGGTGCAGTAGGAGTTGGCCACGTAAAGAAGCGCTGGCGGGGAGCAGATTGGTGCTCCACGAAAGAGCGGCAATTAGCAAGCAAATTCTCAATTTGGTTATCAATATCGACCCAAGTGCAGTGACGACGCGCTAATTGCTTCGTCCTCACTATACCCCAATGACCAGCATACAGTAAGCGGAGGATATCTGACTGCAAAGAACAAGGTACAACCACATGAGACTGATAATTGTCAGTTCGTAACAAAATAACACTGTGGTGTACAGAGAAGTTGTGATGTTGCGCAAAGTAATGTCGAACAAGGGGATCACTAATCTGCGTAGCAGACGGAGGCCATTGAGTAGGAATGTATTGCAAAACAATCTGCAAAGAATCATCAGCAACTGTCACGGAAGCAATGCAAAAAAAATCCACCGGAAAACGATCAGTGAAATCCTTGTCTTGCAAATCAATGAATGTGCATGACAATTCGGAAGAATCAAACACTTTATCAGGACCGATAGGTAGATGAGACAAATCATCGGCATTGCCATACTGGGCCATAGGCCAAAACAAAATTAGTTAGACAAAAACAAAGACCAACATTGCAACTTTTGTGCACTACAGGCTGGAACTGGCTTGGACAGGTGAAACAATGAGTTCAAAGGCTTATGGTTGGTGACCAAATAGAACTTGCAACAGTACAAAAAATCATGAAACTTGGTCACTCCATATACAATAGCTAAAGACTCTTTCTCAATTTCAGAATAGTTTTGCTGGGCAGAATTGAACAATTTAGACGCAAAAGCGATTGGGTGATCAACAGAATTAATGCGGTGTGAGAGAACCACTCCGATCTCATGAGAAGCTGCATCGACAGCCGAAACAACTTATTTGGAAGGATTGAATGGAATCAAACAGTAATCACTCAACAAAGCAGATTTGAGCTTGTGGAGAGCAGCATCACATTCCGAAGGCCAAAAAAAAAAAAAAAAAAAAAAAAAAGGAATGTTCTTACGCTGAAGGCGATGCAAAGGTGGTGCAATGTGCACTGCATTTGGTATAAACCGAACATAATACGTAATTTTGCCTAACCCAGACTGAAGTTCTTTCAAGTTTCTGTGTGCTGGCAAGTCCCTAATCGCCCAGAGATGTGATGGTGAGGGGTGGATACCCTGTCCGTTAATCAGATGCCCTAAATACCGAATCTCAGTTTGAAAAAAATTGCACTTGTCTTTGTTACACTTGAGTCCTGCCTGCCAAAGTACAGTAAATAAGGCACTCAAATTCTGCAGATGTTTGTCAGGGATGCGACCTGATACCACAATATCGTCCAGATAATTGGAACAACCAGGGACAGTGGCACATAACTGGTGCAAGTAAGACCGAAAAATAGCAGGAGCTGAAACACAACCAAATGGAAGGTGACGAAACTTGAAAAATCCAAGATGGGTGTTGATCACAAAATATTGCCGCGACTGTTCGTTGAGCGGACATTGAAAGTACGCGTCCCACAAGTCAATCGTGGAAAAGAATTTACCCGCACCAAGTTTAACAAAAATGTCTTCAGGATGTGGTAAGGGAAACGTAGCTACCACTGTCTGGGGATTGACTGTAGACTTAAAGTCAGCACAAATGCAGAGACAACCGTTTGGTTTTTTCATGCAGACTTTAGGCGAAGTCCATTGCGAAGCAGAAACAGGTTCAATGACGCCACTGTCTTGCAAACGCTGAAGTTCAGCAGGTACGGCATCGCACTGTGCATGCAGTACCTAGCAAAAAAACATAGGTAAGAGGAGAAAAAAAAATTCATCCCATCCTCGTTGCCACTTTTTTTTGTCCTGCCTGTATAGGCGGTGCGTGGGTCTTCTCCTGTGAACTGCTTCTGTAATATAGGCTGAGAGTGAAGGAAGCGAGTAGGAGCAGGAAAGGTGAAGCACTTCGGTATTGCATGTAACTTTAACACTTTTAATAGAGTCAAAAACACAAGTAAATAGCAAATGCATACTTATCTTTGGCTAGGATGAGCATGTAGGTGTGAAGCCATAGTCCATGTCTAATCCTGTGAAGTTAGGATGACTGTTCTGTATAATCTCAAAACTAACAAATACTTTTTGCTGTCCAAACTTTCTCTGTACGTAACTAATACAAAGTCCCAGTAGCAAGCTAGCCCACTCGGTAGTAGAAGTGACATCTCCAGGCCATCTACTCTTGATAAAAAATGGGCGAAATCCTGGCAGCACTCCCTGAGCTCCACAGCGTCAGCCAGAGGGTGCTGTGGTCGGCGTAGTTAGTCTTCTCTCATAGTGCCAACTTACGAGAGCGTGCACCTACATTGTGGCATCATAACTATCAACACCACATATTCTTTCAAACCCCTCTGTCAAAAGTCCAAGACAGAAAGTATGTAGTGTGCGAATCACCAGTGTTACATGTTAAATGACAACAAAAACAAAATTACATCATTATTACTAGACGAAGCTCAATAATTGTAAATGAAATATAAGAAATTCCACTCTTGAGTGTTATTAAATGTTGTTACGCTAATTTTCCAGAGGAGTGTGAACATAAGAGGGAGGTGTGGGAGGCGAGAAGGGCTATGACTGATAATCCCTCCAAATGATGGATTGTATGTGAAATGCGAATGAATGAAAATAAAATAATGCAATACATTTGGGATCATAAAACAAGTGCTTTTGTCATCTATTTAGATAGTCACAGAAGAGAATTATAGAAACTTTACAACAGCAGCAGGGACTTGAACCTGCAGGCTTTATTACATTAGTTGCTTGTAGCTATTGGAGGAGGTGAGGTGGACATAATTATTGTAATTAGGCCCTGAAAAATAAGTGCATGATAATATTTGCTGGAACAACAATCTTAGAAGATTAGCTTGAATGGTGTGAGTGATTTATATAGAATAAAAAATGAAAAAAATGATTGTAATGCTCTCATCTGGTGTCATGATCTACTAGATTTGTCAAGCATTAATCCCTTGAATTGGGAACCTAAATACGTTTTGTGGACTGTGAGAATCTACACAGGCAATAACCAAACCACGCTCTTACCAGCTCAAGTCTCACATGTAAAATTTTGTTGGTGGTGTGAGGTAAATATATGGAAATCTATGAGGAAGGAGTGTTAAGATCTTTCCACTGAAATGAGTCAGTTGGAATAGATCAAAAACTACAACCTTTCCTGAAACTTCCTGGCAGATTAAAACTGTGTGCCCGACCGAGACTCGAACTCGGGACCTTTGCCTTTCGCGGGCAAGTGCTCTACCAACTGAGCTACCGAAGCCGACTCACGCCCGGTACTCACAGCTTTACTTCTGCCAGTACCTCGTCTCCTACCTTCCAAACTTTACAGAAGCTCTCCTGCGAACCTTGCAGAACTAGTACTCCTGAAAGAAAGGATATTGCGGAGACATGGCTTAGCCACAGCCTGGGGGATGTTTCCAGAATGAGATTTTCACTCTGCAGCGGAGTGTGCGCTGATATGAAACTTCCTGGCAGATTAAAACTGTGTGCCCGACCGAGACTCGAACTCGGGACCTTTGCCTTTCGCGGGCAAGTGCTCTACCAACTGAGCTACCGAAGCATGACTCACGCCCGGTACTCACAGCTTTACTTCTGCCAGTACCTCATCTCCTACCTTCCAAACTTTACAGAAGCTCTCCTGCGAACCTTGCAGAACTAGTACTCCTGAAAGAAAGGATATTGCGGAGACATGGCTTAGCCACAGCCTGGGGGATGTTTCCAGAATGAGATTTTCACTCTGCAGTGGAGTGTGCGCTGATATGAAACAGGAAGTTACTGTTGGCAGTATCCTGAGCTTTTATAACAGCATTATCAACAAAGGAAGTGAAATGAGCAGCAATACTAGATAGCATTATTTTATGTCTGTATGTTGATCAGCAATGAAATTAGGATGAAAGTATCAGAATGGCCTTCTGAATATTCTTTAAAAGCTGGAAAATTTTGACAGCTCCAAGTGAATACATCTTATGAAGTACAGTCTGTAAGGAAAAGTATGTACTAGTATTAATCAAACATCACTATACATAGTTATCAAACCAGGAATAGTGACTGCTTGTAATCATGCAGAAAAAGAAATAGAGATCAGATCCAAACCACTAGGTTTTATCAAGTAGTAAAGTTGTGGAACATACTGTCAAACGATACCCAAGACATGGAAGAACTATGCAAGGCTAACAAATGGCATAAAATGTGTTTCTTAAATAATAGGTTAAAGAGTACATGCCATAGAAATAGTTGCTGTTGCAAATAAATATCTAGACTGACGAACAACAAAATAACCAAAGAGGGCGATGTATGTCTGTAATAACCACAGTGCATTTATAGTTTTTTAAATTATTACATGCGGTGGGAAAAATAGCTTTTATCACCTAGAGCAGTCTTGTTTGTCATTTGTATTGTTTGAACGAATGCTCTCTTTCTTTTTGATCTTGCATACCTTTTGCTATAAAAAGAGTAATGGGAAGTCTTGTGTCAAATCTCAATAACAGAAAGAGTAAACTTAGCAACTCATCATATAGCTGAGGCATATTGTGGTCAGTAGGCATATAAACAAGACTAAAAATTTTGCTAAGCTTTCAGATGATGTCCTTTAGAATTAAATAGTACAGATTACAGTTATGCATACCAGAATGGCTACATTGCCATAGTTGACTGCATTCTATTGGTGCTCCAGCTTGACTGGAGTGAATGATTGTATTGGATGGTGTGGCTGAGGGGGGAAATTAGGTGGAGAGGTGTTTTGAGCTATGTGGCTCACAGCCAGGAAAAGGAGTCAGCAAACAGATCAGTTAGGAATGTGGTACTAGTGAGCTCATCCCAGCACAGGCAGGAAGAGTTGCATGTGGCCCATAATGATGTGGAAGAGATGTGTGGGAATAGAATACAGAATAGGGGAAGAAAGAGAGGGCAGAGAGGATGATGTGAGAGTAAATTAACTGAAGTGGAGAACATGAGGACAGCGTTAGAGATTGGTGTGGGACAGAATCTAGTAAAGACTGTGGCCAGGTCTCGGTGAAATGGAGAGCATAGAACTAGGGATGTACTTGTAGGTAGGTGTGGAAAAGGGTCTAATAGAGATTGAGATCTGACCTCAAACTCCAATAGCTTCTATCCCATAGCTATGTACGTCCACCTCTGTCCCCATATTCCCCATTTCATTTTTTCTAGGCTCAGATCATCCTCTCTGTCATCTCTCTCATCCCCTATTCTTCCTCCCACTTTCAGCCCACTTTTTCACATCGTTATGGGGCACATAAAATTTCCCTGCCCTATCTCATCCACATGTTGCCTCTCCTCCCAAGCCATTTGCCAGCCTTCCCTCCAAACCTCTTTCCTTTTTTCCATCTCCTTTCTCCTTTTATTCCAGTTGAATTGCAGCATTGGTATACTGTAGTTGGTCAGGACAATGTAGTTATCCAGGTGTATGTGTGTTATTTACTAATTAACTTTGAAGAAGGACATGTGTGTGGGAGGGACACGCGCACATGCACATACACACGCACACACACACACACACACACACACACAGAAAAACACACACACACACACACACACACACACACACACAAAATTCTATTTATGTCTGCATAACTACATTGCCCTGGCATGTGCACACATCCATACAGTGGCATTTGTTTATAGAGTAATAATAAACAAAACAATAATTAAAATATATAAAGCTATCAGATTTCAACTGCATGACCTATCTAAAAGACACAATATTATGATTAATGACATTTTACAGAAGATAATGGGAGTGGCACACATGAAAACCTACACATTTTAGACATACTTACCTGACTGGAAACCCAATTACATACTACCACATCAATGTTTTTGCTTCCATTACACTAGACAATGATTTTGTTTTGGAGCTCACAGGCTACTGCCATACTAATTTTCCACTCACCTGTGTTTATTGTTTACTTTATTTGCAATCAAATTCGTAGCTTCTTATTGCTTCATTCTCACTCACTTAGGCACAATTCAACAACTGTGCCTAAGTGCCTGAGGATTCAGTTGTAAAAAGGTGTGAAATAGATTAAAAATAAAGCTGAGTGGAAAATTAGTGTAAAAATAGTCTGTGTACTCCACAAGAAATGCACATCAATATGCGCTAACAGACAACATTGACAATGTCAGGATTTAATGGTTCCTATAAAGCTCCAATTGAAAGACTTACTTAGTAATCATTAGACACTGAAAAGTATCTTTTATTCATGACCACTTCACCATTATTTGCAAGTTAAATACTGGTAAAAGAAGAATAAAGTCTACTCTATACGCCTGCGATTTTTGCTTATGAAACACACACTATTCCATTCTGTTTACACTGTTTGCTAACAGCGCCACTTGGTGTTAGTGAGGCTAGCCTATCAGTGGACTAAACTATTTGATGAATGCAGCTTGTCGCAACTTTTGTGTGTGCAGTCATTAGTTAAATACCAAACTAAATAAGAAAGAGTCACACTTTTACTAAATTAGCAATTAAGCATGTTTGATGTGGCAGTACAGTTACAATAAAATGTTTTTCTTTCATCTTATTAGGTGGGGTGAGGCATATACATGGACCAATGTGAACTGCTGTGTCCACAACATTATTGTTGGAAAACTTTGGATGGAACAGTATGGAACGATGGAAGTTGTAAATCATTCAACTGGTATGAATAATAATGTGCTAAAAAATTTTAATTTCTTTCTACTTTGAGAACTGTAGTGTAATATGAGAGAGGAGAAGGAAAGAATTCTGCTCAGGTGTGTAGACGATTACTGACAGGAATGGTATGTTTTAAAGAAATTACTTCCCAGTTTTCAATCATGGTATTTCCCAATTTTTAATCGTTTTTTATTTCAAGAAAATATGAGGGTAATCCCAAAAGTAAGGTCTCCTATTTTTTTATAAGTACATAGACCTGTTTATTTCTACAACAGTTTACATCAGTTTACTGCTTGAACATTTAGCTATTTTTTGACATAATCACCATTTCTGTCGATGCATTTTTGTAGACACTGTGGCAGTTTTTGTATGCCCGTGTCATACCAGCTCGCTGCCATGCTGTTCAGAAAGTTATGAACCTCGTTGTCAGAGCTGAATTGCTTACCGGCCATATGTTCTTTTAACCTAGGGACTGGCCGCCAAGTCAGAACTATAGGATGGGTGGGTGATTATGTTCCACTGAAATTTTTGCAGGAGAGAACGGTTTGCCAAGCGATGTGTGGGCAAGTGTTGTCATGGAGAATGTGTACGCCCTTGCTCAACATTCCTCTTCTCTGGTTCTGAATTGCATGTTTGAGTTTTATCAGAGTCTCACAGTACCTATCAGCATTAATTGTGGTCCCAGCGATCCTGCTCTGACGACGAGGTGAAAGAAGAGGTTCATAACTTTCTGAAAAGCATGGTGGTGAGCTGGTATGACATGGGCATACAAAAACTGCCACAGCGTCTACAAAAATGCATCAACAGAAATGGTGATTATGTCAAAAAATAGCTAAATGTTCAAGCTGTAAACTGATGTAAACCATTGTAGAAATAAAAGGTCTATGTACTTATGAAAAAATAGGAGACCTTACTTTTGGGATTACTCTTGTATAAGTTTAGAATTTCAAATGGCTGCTGTACTGGTCAACAAAAGAATGTGGCTTCTGCTATTGCCTTTTAAGCATAATGCCATCAAGTTGACTTCAAGTCAAAACCCAGCTTTTAGAGTAATCAGTTTCCCTGCAACATACATAACTTGATCATAATATGGAATAAAGTGTAGATCTGTCCTTCATACTTTTCTAAATTATGAATTGTTTGCTATGCACATATTATATGCACTTTATAAGAAAACTCTCAGCAAAGTAACTGATGGAAATCAAATGACACTGACTGGTAGTAACAGATTTCTGATCACTGCTAGCATCAAATAGCAGACAAAACTGTTTAGTGTATCTACATCCACAAGAGTATATGTGCGGATGGATATGTGTGTGTGTGTGTGTGCGAATGTATACCTGTCCTTTTTTCCCCCTAAGGTAAGTCTTTCCGCTCCCGGGATTGGAATGACTCCTTACCCTCTCCCTTAAAAAACAACATCCTTTCGTCTTTCCCTCTCCTTCCCTCTTTCCTGACGAAGCAACCATTGGTTGTGAAAGCTAGAATTTTGTGTGTATGTATGTGTCTGTTTGTGTTTCTATCGACCTGCCAGCGCTTTTGTATGGTAAGGCACATCATCTTTGTTTTTAAATATATTTATTTACTTATTTATTTACATTTTCTTTGCTTGGAGCCATCGTAATGATGGCTTTTGCAAACGTCAGACTTAATACTGTGGTTATATTTATACTTATAAAATACACTATATTCTGTAGCTGTTGCTTCTTATGTCTATTTTTTACATTTATCACATTACAACTGATATGCTAGTGCCTCATGTTACAATCACTATCTTAAAATTCATTGAAAGAATATAAACATTTTTCTATTAGAAAAGATTTTAATTTTGTTTTAAAAACATTTCCCGTGTACATTCTTAGAGAGTTTGGTAGCTTGTTATACCAAATCAAACCACTGATATATGGACTTCTATCAGTCATTTTTAATGTTGTTCTGTTACGGAAATAGTTACACTTTGTGCTAGTGTTGTGATAGTGATATGCCAAATAACAACCATTGTAGTGTTTGTGTGGTTTTGGAATCTGATTATTTATTGACATGGTAAACCTTTCCAACACAGTGTTGTCTGCTGTCTGAATTTGGTAGTGATGTGAAAGGAGTCAATACTGATTACTGTCTTTTGATTTCAATTGATGCAGCTGCTTCCAGTAGTCATCTCGATAAGAATCTTATTAGATTGTACTTACATTGGTTTTGTATTCAAATGATGTAGTGTTTTATATTCGGGTATCCACAGCTGTTGAAATGCATGATATTTGGAAGAATTCCACTAACATTTGGTAAAATTGTTGTTTATTAAAACACAACCAGTTTTGCAGCCTAAAACCACATAATTAGGTGCAACCGACATGGTAAAAAGCAAAGGACAGTGTCACCACATTTTGTGGCTATTAAAATTAATGAAGGAATGTCTAGAATATACTTGCAATATTAAAAGATCATATGCATATCCATCACTCCTAGTCAAAATTTACTATTCAGTGAATATTGTCAATACTATGGTGAGTGAAAAGTAACGAAGATGTGTCCATTCATTTAGGCATGAATTTCAGAGAGGCCCAACTCGTGGTTACAGAGCCATGTTTTAACATTTGCACGCATCTAAAAAGAAAAATATTCTATAGTGAGAGAATGCTAATAATTTTTGAATGGGGCTGCATTGATGTGAAAAAATTGTCACTGCTGACATGGTTAGTCATGGCACTACGCGAATTATTATATGGAATGTATCAGCTGGCAGTGTCTTACTGGTGTGACGGCAAGGCAACCCAGTGTTGGGCAAAGTAAAAGCGGCCTACACAAACAACAAAGTGACACTAGCTGGCTGGTGGAACAGAAGCTATTCATGTGGACAGTGTGACTTCATGTATTCATGACTAGAAACACTGAGTTACTCCCTTTACAATAGAGAATAATACAGAATTTTATTATGTACTAATACCTAATTGCATAATCAATCAAAATTAGCCAGAATGCTGTGGTGCTTTGATTGTAATTGGTTATTCAGCGTTAACTTACTTTTTTTTTTTTTTTTTTTTTTTTTTGTCTAAAATTTCTACTTCCCCTAACATATTCAAAATGTGTTTTTTTTTCTTTTTATGAAATATTTTTAAATTTGCTGAAGGGCTTGTGATGCTGAGCCCCTCTTTGTGAAAGTGCATTGTTAATGTAGATTATGAATTATTTAAGTTAAAGTGTTCCTGCAGTCTTACTTGAAATAGCCCACCAGTTTGCCCTGTGTATTTCTTCAGGCAATCATTATGTGTAATCCAGTGTACACACACTTCATTATGCAGGGTGTACATAAAGTCCGGGAACACTTTCAGTTATCTATTGCACAAGAACCAAACATTGTACAGATATCATACATATGTCATTTGAAGAGAAACCTTGAAAGTTCCATTTTTATTCCCATGTATACCACCACAGCATAGTTTGGTAATTTGCCGATAGTCAGCTCTAGTCGCAAACATGGTGAGTTGAGGTGTGGAGCGAACTTTCTGTGTGCCGGAGTTCAACAAAAACAAGTGTGCTACAGCTATTCAACAGATGTTTAGAACCAAGTACAGTAAGAAGCCACCAACAAGGAAGGCCATTTACCACTGGCATGACACATTCTTTATAACAGGTTGCTTGTGCCCGGTAAAGAGAAGTGAATGTGAGTGAAGTGAATGTGGAATGCGTACGAGAGACATTCATAAGGAGTCCACGCATCCTGTGAACTCAAAATGGCTCCAGTGACAGTGTGGAAAGTCCTGTGACAGAAGCTGTCTATGAAACCATTCAAATTGGAGCTACTGCAGAAGCTCAATGACGACAACAAAGACAAGCATTTTGAGTTTTGTTCGCAGTTGCAACAATTGAATGAGGAGCAGGATGGCACTGTTGATCGCTTAAGTTTCAGTGACAAAGCCACTTTTCACACTAATGGGAAAGTTAACAGGCATAATTGTCGAATCTGGGGTACAAAGCATCCACATGAATGCATTGAATTTGAGCGTGATTCCTCTAAGGTAAATGTTTTTTTGTGCCTTGTCACATCGAAAACTATACGGGCCATTCTTCTTGACTGAAAGCACCGTCACTGGATATTTCTACTTGAACATGTTGGAGCAATGGCTGATGCCTCAAATGCAATCGGACTCTTCATTCGTCTTTCAGCAGGATGAGGCTCCACCCCATTGTCATCGTGAAGTTCGTGGGTACCTGAACACAGATCTGCCAAATCGATGGGTCAGCCGTACTACAGAAGGAGACAGCTGTTTCATGAAATGGCCTCCCTGATCATCAGATCTCATTGCGTGTAACACATTAAAGATCAGGTGTATGTAGCGCCTCTACCATGTGATGTAGCAGAGCTCCAGGAGAGAATATGGGAAGTGATGATGCCATGCTGGGACGTGTATGGCAAGAATTCGATTACCTTATTGATGTCTGCCAGGTCACTCATGGTTCGCATATCGAATGTTTGTAAAAAAAACTTCCAGAGTTTCTCTGCAAAATGTATGAGACCTATACAATGTTTAGTTCTTGCGCAGTAAATAATTGAAAGTGTTCCCAGACTTTATGTACACCTTGTATTTATTTACCACAGCTTTTTCCTTGTGTCTGAGTTTTCTATGTAGATCTGAAAAAGAAAAATTTGCTGAAATAATATTTTTGGATCTCATACATCTGCCATTTTTTTCAGGTACTACATCCAGGTATGGTATTCTACAACAAAATAGACTATATCTTTGTCTGCTTGGTTGATTAAGTCTTATAAAATCTGCCTCTCATTTTCTATGGGGAGGAAGATGTTCCTTTTTCAATATACTTCTATTAATTGTGTTAAAAATTCTGGATTGTAACTGTTTTGATACACTATATACTGTATAATCTCGTATTCAGTTACTTGAGCTCCACTAGTAAGGGGCATACGATATAACATAGCTCAGAATGCTGCAGATTTATATTTCATTGGGTGACATGATTGCATGTGTGTAACTAGATCTGTTGTGGTTGGCTTTTGGTAAATATTGAAGCCTGTGTTTTCATTTTTTATGGTCACTTGGAGGTCCAAAAATGGTAAAGCTTCATCTCAGCACATTTACCAGTAAACTATATCTTTTGGTTCATACTATTTAGATCCCAGAGGAACTAGTCACTTTCAACATTATTACTATCATATAATATGAAAACATCGTCAACATATCTATTCTTTGAAATAAATCTTCTTGTGTGTTGAGGGAATTTTGTCAGAAATTCATGCTCAAAGTTCATCATAAAAATATTTGCTATGCAATAGGCAAGTGGTGAGCCCATGGCTAAGCCTTCTTGTTGTAAATAAAAATCATCCCCAAATTTAAAATAATTAAAAGATAAAACAGTAAAGCCAGAATTTCTTCCACCTCCTTACATGGTCTCTGTGAAAAGGTTTACAGATTCTCTGCAATAATACTTGCACCAGAACAATAGGTACATTATCGTACACATTATTGACATCATGTACCATCACACATGTGGTTGGTGGCATGAATACACCCTGCAAATTGTGTATGACCTGTTTCCTGTTTTTTATACTGAAATTAGTAGGATGTCGGAAATGTTTATTCAAATAATCAGCGAACAGCTTTTCTACTTCATAACCTGCGCCCCCTCCAGCATTCACAACTGCATGTAATGCTTTACCTATTTTGTGAAGCTTTACAGTAACACATAATTTTGGCGCAGTTGGGTGCATTTGTACAAGTCGTTTATTTTGAATGCTAGGAAACATTTCTGTTTAACAGCAAAAAGCTTCTTTAGGTTTGATACATATAGTTTGCAGTTAAATAATGTCTAATTTTCATTATCTTATTCTAAAAAAAAAAAAAAAAAAAAGGAATTTAAATTTATTTCTATAGTCTGCCTTCTTATATGAAGAGGGGCACAGCATCACAAGCCCTTCAGAAAATTTAAAAATACTTCTTAAAAAAAAGAAAAAGCTGTATTTTGAATATATTGGTGAAGTAGAAATTTTTAGATATAAAAAAGAAAGTCTATAGTTTACGTTGAATAACCAATTTGAATCAAAGCACCATCTTGGTTGTTTGTACAATTGGGTATTTGTATGTAATAAAATTCTATATTATTCTCACTTGTAAATGTAGGGATCCAGTGCTCCTAGTCATGAGTATATGACGTCACACCGTCCACGTGGATAGCTTCCATTGTGCCAGCCAGCTAGTCTCACTTTGTTGATCGTGTGGGCCACTTTTACTTTGCCCAACAGCAGGTTGCCCTGCCATAATACCAGGAAGACACTGCCACCTGATGCATTCCACACAGTAATTTGCATAGTGCCATAACTAATTATTTTAGCAGTGACAATTTTTTATAACCAATCCAGTCCCCTTTAAAAACTTCTAGCCTCCTATCTGCATAAAATATTTTTATTTTTTATTTTTAGATGCATGCAAATTTTAAGTTGCACATATCAGCAATTTGTCGTAAGTGAATGGAGCACATCTTCATTAACTTTCATTCACCATATTATTGACAATATTCTCTGAATTGTAAATTTTAGCTTGGAGCAATTGGTACACCTTACTTACTTACTTACTTTACTTGCTTATACTGGCCACACAAACCATAGCTGGTCCTTGGTCTCACTCAGTCCAGCCTTCCACACTTTCCTGTCATCTGCATCTTTATCTCCCAGACCCAGTATATGCATGTCTCCCATGGTATTATCCTTGCATCTCATTCTCAGCCATCCCAGTGGTCTCTCTCCTTCAGCTTCTCCATCCATTCTCTGTTTTCCCTTATTCTCCACTGTTAATTTTCTTTCACTGGTCTGTGTATTTTTCTCAGCACTTTATTTCCAAAAGTGATGAGTTTTTTCTCTGTTTTCTTTGTCAGGGTCCATGTCTCACTTGCACAGCACACTATTGGCTTGATGATGGTCTGATATATTCTCATTTTCGCCTGCCTAGATAGCAACTTCGATTGTATGATGTTGTGCATAGCTCCTAGACATCTTCCCCCAGCTTGAATTCTTGTTACTATCTCTTGTTCTATAAGGTTTTGTTGGCTGCTGTTGACACCAAGTTACGTGAATGTGTCTGTCTTCTGTATTATTAGATTTCCGATTCTTAGATCATTTGGTCCGAAATGAGCCCTATTTCCTACTACCATGAACTTTGTTTTACTTTCATTTATAGTTAGACCTACTTTATTAGCTTCTTCCATTAGCACAGTCCCCATTTTCTCCAGTTCTTCTGTGTTCTTTCCTATCAGCACAATATCATCTACAAAAGCCAGGACATTTACTTTTTTCCTATGGTGGCTCCTACACTTTCACATGTTACTGTCTTCAGGGTGTTGTTGAGGGCCAAATTGAACAGGGTTGGTGATATAATATCTCCCTGTCTCACTCCTGTTTTTACTTCAAATGCTTCTGAGAAAACCCCCTGTACTTTCACTCTACACTTTGATTCCATCACACATGTTTTAGTTAACTTTATCAGCTTGTCAGGTATCCCATATTCTGCCATTATCCTCCACATTTCCTCTATTACTATGCTGTCATATGCTTTGTTGAAATCTATAAACAGGCAAAAGCTATCATGATTGTGCTCCCAGTTATTATCTAATATTTGTCTTAGTGTGAATATTTGGTCGATTGTTGATTTACCTTCTCTGAGCACTGCTTGTGCTGTGTTTAATATTTCCTCAATGTATGGGTTGAGCCTGTTCAGTATAATTCTTGATTTTACTTTGTAGTATGTGAATAGGAGAGATATCCCTCTGTAGTTCTGTGTCAGCATTTTGTCTCCTTTCTTGTGTATGGGACATGCAGCAGCAGTTTTCCATTCCTCTGGCATTATTTCTTTTCTCCTTACCTCTTTTATCATTTCGGCTAACCATTCATGTATCTTCTCTTCCCCTTCTTTGATGAGCTCTGCTGATATCATCTCTATTCCAGTGGCCTCCCCATTTTTTAGTCTTTTTATTCCCTCCTTCACCTCCATCAGAGTTGGTTCTTCTACTAATGGTTGTATGTTCTGATTGTTTCCTGCCATGTTTGCATTATTGTAGGTATCTACTGGGTTGTTCAGCAGCTCTTTGAAGTATTTCCTCCAGTTCTCGTAATTTCCTTCATTCGTAGTGATCAATTTTCCATTCTCGTCCTTCATTATCACAGCCTTTGCTCTGTGTTCTTTCATTGTCCTGTAAAACTGTTTACTATTGTTCTGGTTATAGTCCTCCTCAGCTTTCTCTGTTTATATGTGAAAGCTCTTTTCTCTCACTTCTACATTTCTCTCATAGTTTTCCTGTACGTTGTTTGATTTTCATGGTTGTTATTGTTCATCATTGCCTGTCAGGCTCTCTTCCTGTCCTGTACTGCTTTTCTACATGTTTCATTGAACCATGATTTGCGCTTTATATTGCTATTATTATTATCTCCTAGTAGTTCATGCACAGTTTCCCTCATAACTGTCATCATATTCTTCCATTTTGTGTTGATATCTTCATCTTCTTTTCTATTGTTGCATTATCTAATTCAGCAAATCTATTTTTAAGCTTAATCTTAAATTGGTTATTCACCTCCTCCTCTTTTAGCCTACTCACATCTACTCTTTGGGTTCTTTTACCACTGTTGTTCTTACTTGGTAGTTTTGGTAGTGATTGTTTCATCTTTCTTAGCACAAGAGAATGGTCTGATCCTATCTCAACCCCCATCATTGTCTTAACATATGTTGTTGCCTTTTTATGTTTTTTCTCTATAAAAACTTGGTCTATTTGGTTCCTAGATAATCCATCCGGTGAGGTCCATGTCGCTTTATGTATATCTTTATGGGGGAGTCATGTACTTGCTTTTTCCATGTTTCTAGGTTTGGCGAAGTTGACAAGCCTTATACCATTATCATTTGATTCAGTGTGAAAGCTGAACATGCCTATATATGGTTGCCACTGCTGTTCTTGCTCTATTTTTGCATTTAAGTCTCCCAGCACAATTTTAATGTCATACTGTGGTAATCTGGAGTACATCTGATCTAAGATGTCATAGAATTCATCTTTTATGTCTTCCTCCTTGTCCTCAGTTATGGCATGGACACTTATTAATGAGATATTTCTATATTTACCTTTGATTCTGATGTAGCATATTCTTTCATTGACATTTTCTAATGTCATCACATTGGCTATTATTTTATCATGAACCACAAATCCTGTCCCATATATTTGGTGACCATGCTTGTGTCCGCTGTATACGATCGTGTAGTTTCTTTCTCTGTGCATACCTTGTCCAGGCCATCTTATCTCCTGCAGGTCTGTAATATCTATCTTGTACTCTGTTAGTTCTTTGTCCAGTATCTTTGTCTGTCCTGCAGCATACAGGGTTTTTATGTTCCATATACCTATTCATAGTCCTTTATTCATAAGCTTGGGCCATGATCCATTCGATCCATTCCAATCCGAGGCTGGTGTAAGTGTATAGGAACCAATCAGTTTTTTAGAATGTTGGATGGTTAGCCTGATGATTAACCCTCCCATTTTATATGGGCTTGGGACTGGCTGGAAGGCTGGGTAATGGGTATGCCTATGATCTTTTAATGTTGCAAGTATATTTTAAACTTTCCTTTATTAATTTTAATATCCACAAGATGTCGTGACACTGTACTTTGCTTTCTTCCACGTAGTTTGCACCTGATGATGTGGTTTTAGGCTGCAAAACTGGTTCTCTTTTAATAAACAATAAGTTTACTAGCTGCTAGCGGAATTTTTCCTAATGTCACTCCAAAAAAAGATTAATAATAATGTAGAGTAATTATTGTACAGCTACCACAAGGCCTAGCTCTTGCCTGCACTTGTAAATGGTTACACAAAGCATAAAAAACAACTGATTGTGCTCTTGAATAGCTGAAAAACTCTAGAAAATAGTAATAAACAATTTACTGCATCTATGATAATGAACACAGGCTGAAGCAATGAATTAAAATTTGTATCAAAGCTGAGATTTGAACCTGGACTCCTACTCACTAGGCAGATGCACCACCACATCTAGCACAGCTGTACGCATTACTCTAGTACATCTCCCTCCATAATAAAAAATCCAATTCATTACTCAGCCGATCTTGCTATTCCAGTGTTGGAGAACCCCTACAATACTGATACGAGTTATGAAGGGGAACATCAAGATAGGCTGACGTATGAACCCCCATGTACTGGTACCCTCCCCAAGTGCTGGTCCCCTCATCGTGCACTGGTCCGCTCATCATGCACATGTCCCTTCTCTGTGCATTGCTCTCTTCCCCATGTGCTGGTCTCCCTCCCTGTACACTGGACCACTCTCCATGTGCTTGTTGTCTGCACATGTGCTGGTTCTCTCTCTACATGCTGTTTCCTCCCTGGGTGTTCCCCTTCCTCCCTTCTTTTCTGTATGCTCTCACTCCCTGTCAGATTTTCAACCTGGTTAGTGAGGCTGTGCTTAACAGCTGGAGAGACTGGGATCATGTGTGTTCAGTCTAGTTTTCAGTTGTTCATAAGTAAAGGCTGTTTCATGTGATTAACTAATCTGTGTGGCATGGTGATTAGTTAGGATTTCAGAAGTTGGCCACTCATTATATGATTTAAAAAATACCATAGGAGTGTATGACTGTGTACTTGCTTTCAAATACTGGGAGGTATTCAAGAATGATAAGGGCAGTGTTGTTCTGAAAACACCAAAATGTTGATCGCCATATCTCTTTCTCATAGCCTGTATGATTGGACTGCAGACTGCAAACAGCAGAATATCAGTAAAGTCAATGCAGATCATTTTCAATCAGTTTAGTGCAAGTGGCCTCAGTGCGTATCTTTCCATGATGTCGTGTTAACAATAAGACATTCTAGTCTCCACGGACAATGGTCACATAAGTAATGCAGATAGATGAACATGTGTTTTTCTGATTTTGTGTGAACCCTGACAGTCACCATAGTTGCAGCTAAGAAGAATATGGTATATAAAACAGCACGAGGCAGACCTCATATACTGATGGACTGGGACCATTTTGAGCATTGTGGAGAGTGGATGTAAAATATCACATGAAATGAGTGAGAGGAATCACTTGCAAGTACTGAAAACAGTTCAACGTTGTTCTGACAGACTGTTAGCATGGAGAGGAACCAGGTTTCATGTGTGTGCAGAGCTTACCATCACTCAAGTGGTTCCGTAATCACTCAAGGACATAGTGACAGATCCTCCAAATTTTTATTACGCTGTTGTGTGCTGGTGGTATTCATAATTCTTTCCTTTTTGTTGGTAGCACCACTCATTCTTCTCCATTTTGAATTTTGTTTGGATATGCTCAGTGTTTAACTTTGTCATAGTTCTCCAAGATCTGTATCTTCTGAAACTGTTAAAGAGCTGCAGTTGCTCATCTTGAAAAGCAGTATAATATCTTTCCAACAACCATCAGTGTTCCAACTGACTGCATATAATCTATTTCTAAGCAGTGGTGGCCACTTCCAATGACGTCATACCATATTATGAGGTAGTTGTTATTTTGTTTTCTGTTTCCGAGCTGCTACACTGGTGAAAAAAAATTCCTTTCACATTTTAAGATACACGGATAATAATTACAGCGTCTCCTCATAGTTAACAACACTTGAATCATTGTATGACAGACTTCAAAAAAGAAGTTGCACATTATTATGGCAGGCCAAGTAGCTTTCATATGATGCTCATCTACACATCAAAGTGGCAAAGACATATGACTTTATATTTCAAAGTAGCCACCGGGTCTCTCTAAACAACATTCAGAAGATTCTACCAACCATTCAGTTCATTGGTGGTACTGCTCCATCACAGAGCCATTCGAGAACTGCTGAGTGAGCATCATCGTTGGAGGAATCAATTTCCCCCAGACATTTATTTAGCTTGCCAAAAAGATTGTGGGGACATTGTTATCTGTGGTTGATGTCAATGGCATTACTTTCCGATTAGTATCACCCACGTCTGTATGGCCTTGGCCAAATTTTTGGTACTATTTCATTATGGCAGCATGTGACGTTGCATTTGGTCCACATACTGACAGAATTTCATAATGAATCTTGGTCAATGGAGATGTTTTGGCTACAAGAATCAAACTGTTCCAGGTACTTCATCTTTGGAGTATGTTTCCAGTTGCTACGGCATTTCACTCACATGCTGTGGTGGACCTATTATGCTTACTGCAGCAGGACTAAGTCTGCAGGAAACCCAGAATGTGTGGTCTCTTTTGACAGTTCACCACTCTAGTTACACAATGGTCTTGTGTGGGATGACATATGTAACTTACTTTCTGAAGTTCCTACATAATTCACTATATTATAAAGTGCCTGGATATAATATTTGGTGCAGAGTCAAAGGGGCTTAAATTAAAACTACGACTTTTTGAGAAGAGCCACAACGAAGTTCACAATCCTTTCTAAAATCCAAATACATATATATTTAAACCAACAGCACATTATTACATAGTAAATATTCCCTATTTTATGGCCCAAATTTCTTTGGGCTCTTGGGTTTATTTTTCCCTCATTTTCATCCTGTAACGCAGATAAGTGCTCCAGCCCATTCGCATAATAATTTTGTGACCTTGATGAATGTGGGATGAAACAACTTTATTTGAAAATAATTACTACATTCTGACAACATTACATGAGTACCACCATATATTAAACAAGAAAGTATATACTGTGTAAATATTCCTATAACAACGTGTTATGAACAAGAACAATATTGTGCATTTAGTTATTCCAGAAATAGGCCTGATGTTATAAATAAATCAAACATGATACAATGAGAATGCTACTCCAACTCAATTTTTGTTAGATCTGGATCTTGTGCAGTTGTATCAGGATCTGTAGGAAGACACACTGACAGTAACACTGGTGGTATAAGAGGCAGCAGGTCAAGTAAATCCTTCTTTTTGTTGGATATAGGCATGAGTGATTTGCATTTCCTTTCCACTTGGTCAATTGATGGCCTGCCCCTTCTTCTGAAAATCAACATCTTGAAAGGTTCGTAACCCAAGGAATTCTTGTAGTTGACCATTCCTTCATTGTTAGTATACTGGAGCCATTGAACAGCATGCCATGAGTAATGTTCTCCATCTGTGTTTTTCTTTCGAGAAAGCAAATGAGATATGAGCAGGCCAGCGAAGTCAAAAAACTGTTCTTGGTTTAATTCAACAACATTGAATTGTTTTTTAACAGTGCTCCTCACCAACTGGTACCAATCATGAGGATGATAAATTGGAACCTTGCATTTTTCTTTTGTTTCTATTGCATGGAATGATTGATGTCGCATTCCATGTGTGCATGTGTGTGTGTGTCCAGCAACTAGGAATTTATGATTGATGACCTTGATTTGAGGGAAGTCTCTTGAAGCTATAATGGACATTGCTGCAATATGGGAGTTTTTATTTTTACCCCCACATGTGTCAGAATAAAAGGTTATTTCTGAAATATTTATTGGCATATTAGACAAACGCATGTATAAGCACGAAGCTATTTCGTTTGCTCCCCTACAAGCTAAAGCTTCATGCCACATATTGTTGGTGGATTGTCCTGTACTATTGTCATGTACTGTCAAATTAAATGTCCACAGCTGACATTTGTAAAAAGTTACTGAAGGCATGGTGTAGGAAGGCATTGCTGCAGATCAAAGCTGAAACATTTTTTAGAATCATCTTGCTTACACATATCTTTGTCTTTTGCTTTTTATAAGAAAGCAAAGTCAGTAGTTTATGTAGTTTTTGTTCAGCTGAGTAATTTTATAGGTCGGCTGTCATATCAGTTTCATTTGCAACTTGTATTTTCATATGTAATTCATCACATTTATGGCATGTATCTTCACTGGGTTGTTTGAAGGAGAGTTTCAAGGCATGAAATTCCCTCCCTGGATACAGGTTTTGATTTGTTCTCTTTGTATAACTGGTACATAATTTACAAATTCAGATGAGAAGGGAGATACCTCTTGTAATTGCTCCTTCTGGTGTAATGAATTTCATGTGAAGGGAAAGACAATAAATGAGCTATTACGTCATTCAATTCTTCCTCACCCTTCTTATGTCACAAAGTATGTTTTCCATGCCTGTCAGGGGGGGGGGGGGGGGGGGGGGGTGTTCCAGTAGTGCTTCATCTTATATTTTTAATGGCATGTCTAACAAATTTCTCATGCTCATCTACTGTGCTGAGGAAACAGTGTTTGCATACAGGTTTCCTTTGACCATTGATTTCAAAACAGTATTCATGATTAACATTTCTTTTTCTAGAACATGTTTCCTTTCTGGATCTCCTAGTTGCCTCATGTTTAGTAGTGACATGCTTTACTATAAATGCAGCTCTTATTGTGGGTACTGAGTCCCCAGATTTCTGAAAAAATAGTTTTGTGAATATCATTTTCCAGAATGAGGAAACATTTCATTTTGCACTGTTTAAGAGGTTTCAACTTTCTAGCACATACTTCCTTCCCACTAACATTAATGTACAATTGTCCAGTATGCAAAAGAACCATTTGTTCTGTGTGCAGTGTCTAGCCCAATGAATTGAATAGCCGTACCTTCACCATTGCCATTGCTTGTAGAAGGCTGTTCAATTCCATCTCTTGAAAGAGATGTCTCCACCATTGCGTGTGCAGGAACATTTTGTGCAATGTACTCTTGTTGCTGATCTGAATCATGAAAAGGGACTTTTAGTTTTTTAATGACGTGACGTTTTCTTCTTGTTATTATTTCGACATCTAGGCAGTTTTGACTCTCTGAACCAGGTATATTTGTCTTGATCACTGTCATCCTCATAATCCAAAATATCTGACAGTGAAGATGGTTTGTCAGGTACGCCGTCCAATATATCCCATATTTTATCTTGTTTGAGTAGTGGTGAAGACAGTAATAAATAGTTATCACTACATTCATCTGAATATAAACAGTGAAATATTTTGTAGAAATTAGTAGTGTTTCATATTCAGTGTCCTTAATTATTGTTTCTGTAGTTTTACAAGAAGTGCAATTTGACACAACTTTTATAAAAGAGACCTATATGACTACAGTTTATTTAGTCTTGTAAAATGAAAACTACTATCTCAGCTTAAAGATCCATTTGTGTTAATGCCAGTGTGTTTCTGCAGTGAATGAACCATTTCCTTCCTACGGATAAACATTTTCAAACACGTTCAACAAACTGTGAATGTTAATCTTCCCTCTTTCACTAGGCAACAACAGTTCACATATTTATAGCACATGCTTCCTCACTAATACAGTATTGCCAACCCTGGGAAAGATTATGGAATAACAAATATAAATTAAAAATGTTGAATATTACTAAGAGCATAAATCAACATAAAACTTATTCAGTTTATCGCACACTGCTGATATTAAGGGCATATGTCGACATAAGCACTTAATACAAAACAAATGTTGGCTACGGCACAGTGACCATTTGATTCAGAATGCCTTGTATTGCAACCTGACATAAGCCCTTTATACCACACTAAAGCTTGTGTTTTCTTTGTCAATGTCATTTAACAAACCAAAAATGACCAAAAAGTGACTTACACCCTTATGACCTTGCACTAAAGATATATGCTGCTGTATGTGATATCAAATTAACTGAAATCAAACAATGGAAAATCCAGGATGGAATGTAACAGTATTATGAGCAGGGAAGTTGCTACTCACCGCATAGTGGAGATGCTGTGGCACAGATAGCCACAACAAAAAGACTCTCACAATTAAAGCTTTCAGCCATTAATGCCTTCGTCAACAGTAAACACGAACACACACACACACACACACACACACACACACACACACACACACACACACACACGTGACTGCAGTCTCAGGCAACTGATGAAACCACACTGCGAGCAGCAGCACCAGTGCATGATGGGAGTGGCGACTGGTTGGGGGTAAGGAGGAGGCTGCAGCGGGAAGGGGGAGGGATAGTTTGGTGAGGGTGGCAGACAGTGAAGTGCTGCAGGTTAGACGGAGGCCAGGGGAGAGGTGGAGAGAAAGGGGGGGGGGGCAGTGAAAAAGAAGAGAAATAAAAAGACTGGGTGTGATGGTGGAATGATGGCTGTGTAGTGTTGGAATGGGAACAGGGAATGGGTTGGAGGGGTAAGGACAGTGACTAATGAAGGTTGAGGCCAGGAGGGTTACAGGTATGTAGGATGTATTGCAGGGAAAGTTCCCACCGGCACAGTTCAGAAAATCTGGTGTTGGTGGGATTGATCCATATGGCACAGGCTGTAAAGCAATCAGTGAAATGAAGGATGTCATGTTTGGCAGCATGATCAGCAACAGGGTGGTCCATTTGTTTCTTATTGGTGGCCATTCATGTGGACAGACAGCATGTTGGTTATCATGCCTACATAGAGTGCAGCACAGTGGTTACAGCTTAGTATGTAGATCATGTGACTGGTTTCACAGGTAGCCTAGCATTTGATGGGCTAGGTGATGTTCGTGACCGAACTGGAGTAGGTGGTGGTGGGAAGATGTATGGGACATGTCTTGCATCTAGGTCTATTACAGGTGTATGAGCCATTAGGTAAGGGATTGGGAGCACAGTTGTGTAATGAAGGACGAGTATATTGTGTATGTCTTGTGGATGGCAGAATACCACTGTGGGACCGGTGGGAAGGATAGTGAGCAGGACATTTCTCATTTAAGGGCAAAATGAGAGGTAATCAAAACCCTGGCAGAGAACTAAATTCAGTTACTCCAGTTCTGGATGGTACTGAGTTATGACAGGAATGCTCCTCTGTGGCTGGACAGTGGGACTTTGCTATGTGGTGGGGAGACTGGAAAGATAAGGCACAGGAGATTTGTTTTTGTACAAGGTTGGGAAGCCTTCACTGACTGTAATTATCCTCCCAATCTTGTACATAAACAAATCTCTCGCTCCTTATCTTTCCAGTCTTTGCCACCTCCCAAAGTCCTGCCATCCAGCCACAAAGGAGCATTCCCCTTGTAACTCACTACAACCCAGGACTAGAGCAACTGAATTTGATTACCTCTCATTGTGCCCTGAAATGAGAAATGTCCTGCCCACTATCCTTTCCACCCATCCCACAGTGGTGATCTGCAATCTAAGCTGCAACCACTGTGCTGCATTGTATGTAGGCATGACAACCAACAAGCTGTTTGTTCGCATGAATGGCCACCAACACATTGTGGCCAAGAAACAAGTGGACCACCCTGTTGCTGAACATACAGCCAAACATAATATCCTTCATTTCAATGACTGCTTCACAGCCTGAGCCATATGGATCCTTCCCACCAACACCAGCTTTTCCGAATTATGCAGGTAGGAACTTTCCCTGCAATACATCCTACATTCCATTAACCTTCGTTACCTCAAGCTCTGTTAGTCACTGTCCTCACCCCCTCCAGCCACTTCCTTGTTCCCATTCCAGCACTACACAGCCTTCATTCCACCACCACACCCAGTCTTTTTACTTCTCTTCTTTTCCGCTACCTCAACCCCCCCCCCCTCCCCCGCCCCCTGCCCTCTTCTCCACCTCTCCCCTGGCCTCCATCTATCATGCAGCACTTCACTGTCTGCCACCCTCACCATACTACCCCCCCCCCCCCTAGCCTCCTCCTTACCCCCACCCAGTTGCTACCATCATGCAGTTGCATGTGTGAGGTCTGTGTGTGTGTGTGTGTGTATGTTGTTGATGAAGACCCTCTACTCACAAAACTGAATGTGGCAATCCTGTACTGGAATGCGCCTATGAAGTTTCTGTTCTTCATAGATGAACAAAAGCTTATGGTACATTACAACAGTGGCGGCGCACTGGTGTGACAACTATGCTCCACCACAGCCTCGCATATATTGCAGCTACTAACACAATTGCTTTACAAACTCTTAAGTAACAAGCCCCAGGAGTATTCATTAGTAAAAACATATGATGCAACCAACAAAAGTTCAAGATTAACACCAGTGCCTTCTCCTTCACCATAACTGCAATGGTAAGCTCAACTGCAACATCTTGCATTTGACATTGTAACAATGAAATAATGAAAATCTGCACCTAAATAGAAGAAGGTTGTATCTTTAAACTATGCAAAGAAAGTTTTTCACCTAATTACAGTCTGATTTTTATAAGTATTTGTTCTTGAAGTTGACACTTGTGAAAAGAACCTAGAAGCAGCCCAGTTTCTCTTAAATATCACCATGTATGTCGTCCCCTTTTTAACTAAGATGTAATATTCATACAAAAAAAAAGGAAAGATTTCCATGATTCTGATAAGGTGTGACATATTGATGTTTGTAATGCATTGTGACCAGAATATGAGCTTAAAGTCAGGGGTCAATCATTATGAAATGGATGAAAGTGCTAATACTTCTCGCATTCGGCGTCTCTTTGCACTTTGTACATATTTTATCATACTGTGAGTTTTATGAATGCAGTGCGACATGATCACCGTATCACTTTTAGCAACCACGAATAATGCATTTTGTCCAAGCCATAGCAGCTTGCTCACAAGTGGGAATGTTCAGATTGCTTCTTCCCATCCTCCGCACACCCTCCATTCCATAACAATATTGGTATCTTTAAGTTCAGACAATAAGAAACAATTGACTGGACACTTGACCGTCATTAGTCTGCCAGGAAGTTTCAAATTAGTGCACACTCCACTCAGAGTGAAAATTCATTCTGGAAACAATCCCCTGGGCTGTGGCTAAGCCATGTCTATGCAATATCCTTTTTTGCAATAATGCAAGTCCCACAAGGTATACAGGAGAAATTCTGTGTAGTTTGTAAGGAGAGTTGTGAGGGTGGATCAAGTCATGCTTATATAGCTCAGTTGGTAGAACACTTGCCCATAAAAGGCAAAGATCTCATGTTTGATTCCCAATCTGGCACACAGTTTTAACTGCCAGGAAGTTTTATTTTCCATTTATCTGACATTGTTCATCTGTTGTTTTACTGTTGTTGTTCATGACATACTGTTCTCTTTGTAGAACAAAAACTTCTGTAGAAGCATAAATGCAGTATTTGTTGAAATATTTCTGTATTTCTTATTTCAAAGAAGACACTCTTAAGTATTTTCATTTTCATAGGTCATCGTGCAATTTTAACTTTCAAGCCAGCAGGGTGGTTATCCAAAGATCTCCACAGAGTGGAGGGCTTTATCATGGACAAAAAGTAAGTATGCTTCGCTTCACTACCTGCTGAGATTTATTGTGGTATACTTTTTGACTCAAGTTAAAATTTTTTTTTCTGTTTTGTGCATATGAATTAACTAAAAATGATAATACATTTTTATTTTGGATATGTTTAGTATTTTAACAACAAGGTTATGAATTTAAAGCCACACTGACTGTTAATTGACCACCACTATTTCAAAAATATGAAAAAGGTTTTTGGAGACCACTACCAGTCACAGTTTTTGTTGAATTACTTAAATTTTTTAATAAATCAACATGTTTAAAAGTACAAATCTCATCTTTAGGTTACAATAGCAATTCAAAAACATTTGTTAAAAGTATGTACTGTTCTTTGCAGTCTTTGAGCGTACTGTGGCATCCTGTAGAGAAAGATAAAGAGAACGTAATGTAATTATTTGTTGGTATGCTGCTCACATAGCTTTCTTAAAAAAATTATCATTCAGTTTGTTCATATGACAGATCTGTCTTCTTGTAGTGTGTTCAGTTACATCTGTTGCTCTAGCTCCTGGGATCTTGTTAACCACTATTGGTAAGCTTACAGAGGATACTTAAAACATCTCATAACAGTCAACTCTCGTGATGACACATTTTAAGTGTCCTTGGCAAGTTTATAAACAGTGGTTGACAAGATCCAAAATGCCATAACAGTGGATGTACTGAACACATCACAAGAAAGTAGCCATTTCATATGAACAAAGTGAGTGAGTGTTTCAAACAAAATTATGTGAACAGCAACCAACAGTTAATCATAGAAGGTTATCTTTCTTTCACTTTGCAATATGGCCACATAATATATCGGGAATGTAAAGAACAATCTCAACATCTATATCTACTTTTTAAAAATGTACATCTGCAACTCAGGAACAGGCATCAGTGGTGGTGGGGGCAGGGGAGGTGGTGGGCCTTCCGGAACAGGCCCCACCATGCTTGGACGCAGCTGGTCGAAGTGATGGGACACCCGTCAGTCAGGAGCATGGACAAATGCACTGGTGCTCACCCCAGCAATTTTCGATAACAATGCACCCAGCCGAAACCTTTGCAGAGCTGGTGACTCCGGCAGGTGCAGTGTCAGATGTGCCGGTGAAGGAATGTCTATGGTTGGTGTTCATGTAGCAGCTCTGCTCGGCTCATGTTCCTCATCGGAGTGAAATGGCACAACCTCAAAAAACAGTCTACAGCAGCTTCAGGGGACCTGCCAGACACACACTTCTCCATCTCAGTTTCAAAAGTCTGAACGGTGCATTCAGCCTGACCATTAAAGTGAGGAAAAAATGTGGGAGCTGTGTGATGGCAAACACCACTAGCATAACAAAAAGATGCAAATTGTCGAGAAACAAACAGGGGGTCTGTATTGGTAACCACAGTATACAGAAATCCCTCTATTGCAAAAATCTTAGACTGGGCCAAAATAGTGGCTGCTGCAGACATGGACAGATAATGCACCATGTAGGGAAACTTGGAATAGGCGTCCACTATAATGAGCCGATACCAATTTAGCAAGGGTCCAGCAAAATCGGCATGTAGACACTCCCATGGACACTATGACTGCGGGGCTGCCTGTTGCTGAACACTGTGAGTGCAAGCGGTGGGAAGTCATGTAATGTCCCGATCAGTGCCCAGCTCATACACATGCTGGTGGGCCAAAGCTTTGGTGCCAGAAGTCCCCCAATGGCTGACATGCAGATGACACAGTATGTTACGATGTAAGGAAGCGGGAATCACAACCAGGAGAGCAGTGTCCTCTGTAGCTAACAAAAGAGCCCCGTCACACATAGAAGGGCAGTGCTGGAGGAAGAAGTAATTACGCAAGGAATCCGAGGCACGGACTATGCATTTTAATCCCTAGCCCAGTGGCCTGTGCTGTTTGTTTGAGAACCAGCTCATTGTTAGCTGTGTTTCGAATCAGCCAAATATCAGCAGCAAGCAGTGACATTTCCAACATTTACTTTTCAAACAAGGAAAATCTCAGAACTGGAACTAATTTTGTATCCATCACTGCATTTATCATTAGTCTGGATTTATTGTACCAAAATCTCAATGGTTTTTAAACAGTTCCCAAAGTATGGACTTTCTCATGTCCATCTGTTCATTAAACAGTGTCGGATGAGATGATGCTTGATGGCAGAAGATTTCAAAGTCTTCCAACAGATTCATACACTTTCCCTTATCACAGGGATGGAGCATCCCCATGTGTGAGGCCCGGAGGTTTTACTGGCCAATCATACAGCACAAAAGACAGGAGCTGATTAAATACAGCATCCAAGGTGACGCCTTGTGGTATTGTGGCACTAGTGGTAGGTAAACTATTGACCATGTTCTGGTTATCAGTATATAAATAGAAACAAAGCAACTCATCCTGACTGAATGCTGGATCTGGCTTGATTGGCATTTCCGTGTTGCTCTGTCAGCTGGTAATGGATCTGATAAAGATAACGGAAGAGGAAGAGAGCCCACCACTGCAAATGGTGTGCTGTCCTGTCTGGCATGAAAGTCGAAAGGTTACAGCTTGTGATCCATGATTAAGTAGAACTTAGACTCTTACAAGATGAAGTGAAATTTGTTGAGGGCAGACACGATTGCTAAAGCCTCTGTTTCAGTCTGAGAATATTGTTGCTGAGCAGGAGCTAAAGACATGGAAGCATAAGCAATGGGTTGTTCAGATGCATCCGTGTGTTTGTGCTCTAACACTGCGCCGAGATTTGCTGAGGGGCATCTGTAACCAACATGAGATGTTGACCTGGCTGGAAAGTAGCCAGGGAGCAGATTGAAGCTTAGATTTGTGCAAAGCAAATGGTTGGTCACAAGTTAGGGAGAAGAAAAAAAGGCACATTTTTACACAAATGCATATGAACTGACTGAGCAACAGTGCATGTGCTCTAGTAAAAACTAATGGTAGTATGCAACTTTACCCAGAAACACCTTCAGTTCCTTAATAGAGGTCGGCCTTGGTAAAGCCACAATTGTGTCAACACGGAGATGCAATGGCTTGACCCCTGTGCAAGAAACCTCAAAACCTTGGTACTCAATTAATGGCTGAAAATATTCATATTTCGCAAGATTGCAAATGAGACCCGCAGACTGCAAAACAGAAAACAAAGATCAGAGAGTGCTAAGTTGGTCTTCAGTGGAAGAAACTGAAACAATGGTATTGTCGAGGTAATTGATGCAGCCACATGCCGAAGCTGTCTGCTGTTCTACAAAATTCTGAAAAATTGAATGTGCGCTAATTACGCTAAAAGGCAAGCATTGATACTGGTATAGGCCAAAAGGTGTGTTGGCAACAAGAAGGTGTGTAATGTCCTCATCCAAGGGAAGCTGGAGGTAACCGTCCAACAAATTAGTTTTGGAAAAGTAGTGCCCACATGACAATTTTGCAAGCAACTGGTCAGAGTGGGGCAAAGGATATGTAATTTATCATGGACCATACATTAATCATGACACTGAAGTCACCACAGAGACAAAGCTTACCCATTGACAAGTGGTATAGCCCATCCACTGAAAGAAATAGGCCAAATGGTATTGAGCAACGTCAAAAATAGTCATTCAACCTTGACAGAGTTGCACAATCCAACAGACACCTGTCATGCTCTTGCCTGGTAATTTTAGCCTGAAAACTGGTTGCACAAACTAGCTAGGGAAAACAGAGATGAAAACTTAGAGCAGAGGGACTCCAGTTGCTGATACGGAACTTCATCTGACACTAAATTTACCTTATCGGCAATGCAGAAACTGAAAGTGTTAAATGCATCTAACCTGAACAGGTCTGCAGTATGGAAATGATCCACAATAAGGAAGGTGAGAGGCAAAAAACAGATCTGTAAGAGACAGGAGCGGAGAACTGATCTAGGATTGGAATCTGCTATTTATTGTCGCTAGCCAACTTCGGTGAAGCCTGTGTGAGGGGAGGGGAGGGGAGGTGAGGGGCGGCTAAGTCCACATGTGTTTGCACATTTACTAAAGGCACTGCAGTTCCTGTGTTCACTTGCATTTTTAGCAGTTAATTAAACACATGCAAGTCAATAAACAATGTATTCAGGGAAACAGTCATTGTAGAGATATAGTTTACAGTGTTTGTGTAAAACGTAATGAGACTTAGCTTGTGAATAAAAATTTATTGTAGATATCACCACAACCACATAATATTCTTCAATGTATGACCCTTGAGAGTCAACAACTTGCTGCATGTGAGATTTCCATGCTTCAAAAGCTGCCGCGAATGCTGAGTCAAAGCCCTCATCGTGGTAGTTTGGACCTCCTCTAGGGTCCCATAATGTTGTACTTTCAGTGAAGTTTTTAATTTGGGGAACAAAAAATGTCTGGCGGGGCCACATCAAGACTGTAGAGGGGCTATGGAATCATTGGAATCCCTTTCTTGGCCAGGTAGCTGGTCACCATGAAGCCGATGTGACTTGGCACATTGTCATGATGCATCTTCCAATCATCAGTGATGGCTGGCTCACGTGATGGACCCTTGCTTTCAGTCTCTTGAGCACTTCACAATAAAAAGCACAGTTGACAGTATAGCCTTGGGACACAAACTCATGATGAACCGCACCTCTGACATCGTAAAACACAATCAGCATGGCTTTAACCTACGATTTGGTCATGCAAGCCTTCTTTGGATGTGGTGATGCTGCGGTGTGCCATTCGACACTCGTACGCTTTGTCTCCGGGTCATACTGCAACACCTAGGTTTTGTCTCCAGTGATAAAGTTATCTAAAAATTCTGGATCAGCTTCAGGGCTCTGGAGATTGTCTTGGCAGGCGTCCACACATGCTTGCTTTTGAATGTCTGACAAAATCTTCAGGTCCACCTTGGCACAGATCTTCCTCATCAACAATTCTTTAGTGATGATGTGCACTGTCATTTTATCAAGTCTGAGGTTGTCTGCTATCATTCTGACACTCATCTAACGATCAGCGCTCAATAAAACGTGAACATGGTTGATGTTTACATCAGTTTTGCTGTTTGACGGGTGTTCAGAGTGGTCCTCATCCTCAACGCTGTCCCAGTCCTCTTTAAAGCTCTTCATCCACCTGGAAACTTGAGCTTTTGACAGGCAATAATCGCCGTTGGCTTGTCGACACATATCCAACGTTTCCATACCTGATTTTCCTAGTTTCACACAAAAATTGATGGCATAACGTTTCTTAATGGTGTGCTACGATCATCGACTTTGTGACGTGTTGACTCAGCGCACAATGCTGCCGAGATAGAGCCTGCAGGCGACCGGCATGCCACGCGTCTTCGGCCAGACACCCTACACCACCAATCCCTCCAGCCACCAGGCGAGTGCACGCTGCGAAGTACAGTTGCGTCAGCAAAAAATCAGTGTCATTACTTTCTATACAACCACTGTATGTCCATTGGTACTACTGTCTCTGCCATGTTTGAAGAGGAGTTACCCACACCGATGTAGTGTGGCCTTTCTTTTGACTCTTGTTTCAAACCACCCAATGCTCAGGGCATGCAGCACGTTCACATTGGTTCAAGCAGTATGTGCACGACACATGGGGGGAGCACACACTGCTCTTTTGATACGGCCTGTTGCTGCTGTGGCCATAACCAATGGTACCTCATGCGATGCTCAGTTGAAGGTTCTACTGCTACAACAGCTTCCCTGTCACCCTGAACACTTGCAGTGTGCCAAACAGGGTTGACTGAGCAACTTCTGATACCTCTCCCCATGCAGCAATCTGATTACCTGTGACCCTGACACCTCATAGGACTGTGATATGTTGAGCACATCTGTAAGTATTGGATTCTCATATTAAAGTGCTTTTTCACAGACTTTCCTATCCAGGCCCTGACAAACAACAACATCAGGCACCATGTCATGAGCATAGTTTTCGTGATGGGTACTAGTAACAAATTTACAATGGTGGCTCAACCAATGTAATTCTGCAACCCAAACTTTGTAAGATTGCTGTCGGTGTTTCTAACAATGGTAAAATTCTACACATGCCACAATTACTGTACATGAGTGGCGGAAACCAGGAAAGAAAGAAAGCCCCATATAAATTTGCATCACCCCTGCGAAAATCCTGGAAATGTTGGTGTAACTGCATCTTACATGAGTTAAAATTTTGAGCTGATTCACTATATGCCAGAAAGGGTGATGGTCGTATGCCGGAAAGGTGGTGGTTGCACTGACGATAGAGTAACCTGCCACAAACACACAGATAATACTTTATTGATGGTGGTTGTTCTGTGAAAACCTGCTGCAGGGCAATGAGATGTTGGATTATTTCTTCCATCACAATGTTTGTTGAGTGACACAAACATACACACAAAATTCTAGCTTTCGCAACCAACGGTTGCTTCGTCAGGAAAGAGGGAAGGAGAGGGAAAGACGAAAGGGTGTGGGTTTTAAGGGAGAGGGTAAGGAGTCATTCCAATCCCGGGAGCGGAAAGACTTACCTTAGGGGGAAAAAAGGACAGGTATACACTCGCATACACACACATATCCATCCGCACATACACAGACACAAGCAGACATTTGTAAGGCAAAGAGTATTGGCAGAGATGTCAGTCGAGGCGGAAGCAAAGAGGCAAAGATGTTGTTGAAAGACAGGTGAGGTATGAGTGGCGGCATCTTGAAATTAGTGGAGTTATCTTTGTTAGAACTTGACAAACTACTGGAATATGCAAGAAGATTCAGGTGACATTGATAGCTACACTGTTCTTCAGTTACTCCTCTTTATTCTCATTGAAAGGCCAGAATATAGGTGACAGTGTTACGTTTGTTGGTAGCTATTACCCCTGGCCCTGCCAGGTTTCCTGTGCCAGTTGCTACTGATATTGTTGTTGTAACAGTGATAACAGCTGCTGATGGTATTCCTCTTGCTATTGATGTTGTTTACTGTTATCATTGTTCTTGTTGCTCCAAGAACTGGAGGTTTGCATGATTTACACAGAATGGAATGGTCCAGTGGAGTTCAATGTTCTGATACCATTTTATCAAAAGCACATGAACTGAAGTGAGCAGACCCTTCACCACTGCGGATTCTTTGTAGACACCAACTTAGTTAATATCAAAGAAACACACCCTGAAGGTGCTACATAAAGTAAATCTGTGTCCATTGTAATCCTAATACTTTTTTGGTTAGGAGTGAAGCCATTTCCCACTACATTAATCTTTTCCATTGTTTTTGTTACATTGACACTGACTTTGGTAACCAATCATTCCCCTTGTTCTTGGTTTAAATGCAGCTGTACAATTACTTTTACTTAAGCTTTTCTTATAATGTTGGGCTCATATCAACATCTTACTGTAGCATTGAGATATTTCTTTTTATAATAATTGGTTGAGTCATGTAAACTGTCTTTCAGATGTTGTATAATTTGTAGGTTATGTGCTGGAAGCAAGTGGGCAGCAACATTTAGCACTTAACTATTCTTTTAGGTGTTAGGAATTTAAGGTGGGATGTTGTCAGTAAAGTTTAAGGATTTACTGAGCATCTACTGCAGATATGGTTGAGAATATTTTAGTGATGTATTTGTAACATCAACAGTTTTTTTTGCAATGTTCATACAGAACATTTTTCTTTGTTTTATGATAAGTTTATGCTTAACTTACAGACCATGTTTGCACTCATATGGATTTCTGCCTAACTGTAACAAAATAAAATATGATATTTCCCACATTTTTCTCAAATTCATGGATGCTTTACATTCCTCCATTAAAGAAAGAACTACCTAAACAACTATTTTCAATCACTTCATCTAATGACGAGCCAGGAATTTTTACCAAAATTTTTATAAAAATTTAAGCTTATGTGATAGATTCTTCAAACAGTCTCATACTTATTTAACACATATTTCAGCAAGAAGAAAATAAACTTCCTTTATGGAAAGTGGACGGAATTCATTCGCTGTACAGATATAAGCTCCTATGATGATTATATGAAAGAAAATGCTCACAAATTCAGGTACAGTATGCTGTATAATACTTTATCAGTAGAAAAACTTGAAAAATGTTGTTGCATCATTACTTAAATGCATATCAAAAAAATTACTGCTGCAACTTATTACTGTTGGTATTAAATCTGACCAGTAAGGTTATGAGTTTTAAAAAAATTCTGAAATGTCAAATAAAAATAGTTATGAGATGGAAGCAGCTCCACAGTTATGGGGATGATGATGATGAATCAGTTTTAAACTTTCGGAAAGAGGGATCCTATGTCACATAAGAAAAGAGGGAAGGATAGAGACAGAAAATGGTGTTAACATCTTATAGAACAAGACAAGGAAATAAAGTGAGACCTTTGAGCAAAGAAAAAACCACATTTTAAGATGCAATGGAAGTTAAAATAACTATAATTGACGGAGTTCATAAACACAAGAAGTAAACTCATTGCCAGTCCTCCACACTGTAAACCATGTGTTGAGGAGCACTGCCAGAGAGTAAAAAATATGGGAAGGGAAGATTTGAAAGAGTGATGTCAGTTGAGCTCTACATGGACAAAAATGGGGAAAAATGAAACAAAGAAATGAAAACTGAGCAGAAGGAATGGCAAAAGAAATGGATGGTAGGAGGAAGAATTGAAAGCACACTTGCTACCTCAGCTCATCCCTCCCCCTCCTAAATTTCTGATTCTAACTCTATTATTAATTTGTTAACTTTAGTAATATTCTGTATTGTGTGGCTCAGTGGGTGAGAGTCAGACTACAGATATAAATTTATGGTGTCGATGCCCAGCCAGTCTTACAATTTTTTTCCTTATTATTGCTTCTTTCATCTTTTGTGATGATTCCTTAATGTGAAAAATGTGAAATTTTACTTTGGTTTGGAGTCCACATTAAACTTGCAATCTTACCCCTCCCTCTCATCATTTGTTTATTCTCTCTCTTCGAAATAAACTGTTTTAATAAGCTTTGAAAGGAGTAAGATTTACAATAAACTTTTTACTTATCTTCTTTTCTCATAGTTGGCTTCAATTTTTCATGTCTAGGGGTTGATTCATGAGGCTGAAATTTTTGACTTTATAGGTTTTCATGGTTCCAATTGACATAATAACTACTGAAAAATTGCCTGTTTTTATCTTGATTTTTATTTTTTCACATTTTTCTATCTCACACTGTCTTTACAATTTCCACTTCATTATCAAAAATTACATTGTTATTGCCAAACATAAAAAAAACATCCTATCACATCACAGGCATGCCCACTACTAATCCAGTACTAACAATATTCCAAAGAGTTTACAGATTTTCTTGACAAATGAATATTCACCAATTTATATTAGTATGATATAAATGAGCCCAGAAATAAATTTAATAATTAGCATCAGGTAGTGCAATTAATAATAGGAATTTTTAAGTATGTCAGGTATTTCGTAATTTCAAATATTTCTAAAAGAAAAGTAACATTAACATACATACAGAGTTTGTACTTATTGACTGTAACAAAGAAAATAAAATTATTTATTTTTATACATTTTAGCCTGAAACATAATGCATTGTATACAAAATCATATGAAATTCTTTTAGTTAAACAACTGAGATAATATGTTCAAAAGGTAGAAAGTATTTTTGGTCTCAATAACTTCTGTTGAAGAAAGGTAATGTTAGACAAGGGTGTCCTTTTACAAACTACAGGTCCCATTATAACTGCCAGGGAAAGTCAGTCCAGAGTTTGGAGGTATGAAGGGACACATCAGCTCCAAAAAGATTATATTTAGTAAAGCATTGCTGTGTCAAGCCAAGCTTTGGCTTCAGAACAGCTTTGCTTGAAAGTGTACAAGTGTTAGTTTTCAGTTTCTTCCCCTTTAATACAGAACAAGTAGTATTTTTGCACAGAATGTTTTTCTAAAGATCCGTTTAGAAAAGGAAATGAATAGTGATTATGTGAAGTATCAACTGCCAGAAATAGAACAAATGAGATCGTACTGAAGTGCTCGAAAATATTTTTACACCACCTGCATATCTGTATGTGTGTATGGGCTCAGTTTGAAAGGGTATAGGGAATGAAAGAATAAGCTACAAGAAACGTAAGTAAAAATAAATAATAAAAAAATACTTAACTGTGAAATATACACAAAACTGTATTGACAATAAAAGCAGTATATTTGAAAGTAAACTTCTTCCTTTATATATGAAATCAAAATTTTGTGACTGGGTAACATTCAGTACTGTGGTGCTCCATCCTATGCATTGTAACATACTTGTGTCATCCTTGGCACATAGCCCACAAGATGGTAGAGGTGTTGTTGTTGTGTCTGTTCTGCTCTTCAGTGGTGGCCCTATTGAGGCCATCCAGAGAGTGAGAAGAGTTGATACAAATTTCAGCTGGTTTTGAGCACACACAGTTGGCAAGTATGGCTGCCAGTTCCTTTCGAAGCAGCCTCCCCAGAATTGCACGATTGTCGAATTACTGTCAGTAACAATGAGAGGCATCTGACATCTGTACATGACACCAATGCCAAAGCATGACTGACACACCTCCCTGCTGAACGTGTGGGACTGTTTGGTGAGATGTGCATTGGTACCTAGCTGCCTCAACACTTTCTGTGACAGGCATCAGGTGCCAGTGAAGAGAACTCAATACCACTGTACCACTGATATATATTCCACTCCAAACATGCCCACGGGGCGGGAGTTGCACTGTTGTTTGTAATGAATCTGATGGGCTAAATTGATTGTGTCAAGATGGTTCTTTACTTTCTAGGTTGACACAGCTTCCAGTTGCCTCCAAAAGGCAGCACACATTTCTATAATTTTTTTTGTGACACCTACAATCCATTAATTGTAGATAATGTTCATTAGCTGATTTAGGCCACAGGCAACCATTGGGAAGCAGCTCAGTGCTTTGTCTCTCACAGTAGCGTTGAAAGTCAGTATAACATTGCTGGGTGCAAACCAATTTTCTAGGCAAATTTACATGCTGACAACCCTTCCTGTTGTAATAATGTACATCCTGAAATGACACAATTGAACATTGCACAAGAGCCACATTTACAATTGGGGACACAATGGGTCCTACTGAACTGTACTGAGAATACAAGTTTATATCCACTTATACCTCCATTACGAATATGACTGTACTTAGTGATTTCCTGAAGTCAAAAGGGTTATGTGAAAGATGCTTCCTATCAAAAATCACAAACTACAAAAGTTGAAAGGCTGGCATAAATCTTTTTTGAGCATTTCTTAGAGTAATAATGGAATGCTTGGTTGTGATACAAGAAAAATACCTAAATGTAATGGTGTAAGAAACAATAAAGAAGGAAGCGGCAACATACACATACCTAACTGTGAATAATAGCTCCAGTCAGGTATACTGAAGCACTTTTAATGTTGTAAATGGAAAGATAGTACTTGCACCATCAACAATGCGTATCCTTTGTTGAGTCTCCCTTGTAGCAATTATAAAGGTATTTGAAAAGATGGAGAGGGAGAATGGTTCTGTGCTGGAGGTGGGTGGAGGTGTAGACAATGAAGGCAGTAAAAAGTTCTCAGAGTTTGTTATTTTTATCCAAATAGATATAGTGCAGTGTGCTGCAGTAAGCAGATGACTGGTGATGAATATTGAGCTCTGTAACCAGGTGTCCTTACGTGGGCACACTGCTGCAGGCATTTCTCAAAGAGGCAGCCAGTAGCGAGGGGCCTTGCTACCAGTGCATTTCAGCAGTAAAACCTAAGTGGAATGATGTACCCTGCAGCTCCACTATTCACTGTGTAAATTGACTTTGGCATGATTTTTTATCATGAGATCTAGCCCAAGTAGACATCAGAGCTTATGTCCACATTAGGGAGAATTTCCACGGAAACCTGGAAGTTTCTTCCCCCACCCCTCCCTCCCCGCCACTTGGTAACTCAACAAAGCCAAAGCAATCAAGTAAACACTATCCCAACTTATGCCAGTTACCTACAACATGGTGGGTTCAAATTAATGCTCCAAATGTGCTCTGTCATGCCACATATACCTGTGACTCCATATCCAATAAAAACTTGCTCAGTATTCCTCTTAACCAGTTAGACTAATGTCTACCACTCAAAAAATGTGTGTGAAATCTTATGGGACTTAACTGCTAAGGTCATCAGTCCCTAAGGTTACACACTACTTAACCTAAATTATCCTAAGAACAAACACACACACACACATGCCTGAGGGAGAACTCGAAACTCCCCCGGGACCAGCCGCACAGTCCATGACTGCAGCACCTTCGACCGCTCGGAATGTCTGCCACCGATTCCACACAGTGGGTGCCCTGTGCTCTTATTTACAGGGAGTGATGCACAGTGATCACATAACCACATGTTCCATTTAATGTAGGGGTAAATTTTAACTTTATCTGCCTTCCTTACATCTGTGGGCGTTTTGAATTGAAGTGTCCCATTGTTTATAACTATGACATTTTGGATTCTTAGAGTACTGCTAAATGTGACCCAGATGGCCTCACCTGTAATTTATGCCTTCTGAACTGAAGACTGCTTTCCTCTCCCTCAGCTTTATCACCAAGTCAATCTCAGCCAAAGGTGCCACAGTCACTACCAATTCTTTCAAGGTTTGTAGGAACTCCACGTGCACTTCACACAACATTTCGGCTGGCATTTGCTGCAAAAATGCATCAGGCTTGCTCTACTTCCCGCAGAATTGCCATATGCCTGCTGTAATCATTGGTCAACTTACACGTATTATTTTATTTTACACATCTAGTTCTGTAGGATCAAATTGAGGAGCAAATCTCCAAGGTCATGGAACATATCATATCAGTACATGTTTATGAACCAAAAAAATACAATCCATAAGTTTGTGTAAAGGCAATCAACAATATAACACAGGAATCAGCTTAATTTTTCAAGGAACTCCTCAACAGAATCGAAGGAGTGTCCCATCAGAAAACTCTTTAGTTTCAATTTGAAAGTGCATCTTTAAATTCTTGTGGTAGCTTATTGAAAACAGATGCAGCAATATACTGCATACCTTTTTGCACAGGAGTCAAGGAAGTGCGATCTAAATGATTTCTGCCCACTATTAACTGAGTGAAAGCTGCTAATTCTTGGGAATAAGCTGATGTTGTTAACAAGAAATGACAGTAAGGACTGTGTATATTGAGAGACCAATGCCAGAGTACCCAGACTAATGAACAGGGGTTGACAAGAGGTTCGTGAACATTCACCACTTATTGTCTGAACTGCCCATTTCTGATCCAAAAACGTCCTTTGTGAATAATGGGAAGAATTACCAAAATATGATATCATAATTCATAAGTGAATGAAAATAACCAAAGCAGACTACTTTTCATGTCAAACTATCACTTCCTTCATATACCATTTGAATAGTAAAAATGTCTGCATTAAGTCTTTGAACAAGATCCTGAACATAGGCTGCCCACAGCAGTTTACTATCTATCTGAACACCTAGAAATTTACACTGTTCAGTTTTACTAATCATATGCCTGGAGAACCAGGTAGCTATTGAGGACTCTGATAGGATGGTGAAATGCTTCATTGGGTGGCTGCAATTCACACCCTGCACACGGCACGGAGCTTGTGTCTTGGCCTTGGTTATTAAACAGTGAAGTTCTTTGTCAACCTGTAGAACTTCCTCTTGTGTCATATAGAAGACATTTGAAATTAAAACTGGTAGTATTTCTTGAATAAGTACATTGGCTTCAGTGCCTCACTTGCAAGTGATGGGTGGTATGAGAGTGTATTCACATAACCATATAGTGTGGACAGTTACATGAGTACCATCCTCAGAGGGTATATAGGACCTCTTAAGTATGTGTAGTCCGCCCTCGTGGTCTTGCGGTAGCGTTCTCGCTTCCTGAGCACGGGGTCCCGGGTTCGATTCCCGGCGGGGTCAGGGATTTTTCCTGCCTCGAGATGACTGGGTGTTGTTGTGTCGTCTTCATCATCATCATTCATCCCCATTACGGTTGGAGGAAGGCAACGGCAAACCACCTCCATTAGGACCTTGCCTAGTAAGGTGGTGCGGGTCTCCCGCATCGTTCCCCTACGCTCAGTAAAGAAGTATGGGACTTCATTTTTTTTTTTTTTTTTTCATTTTTTTTTCAAGTATGTGTAAAGTGATATGGTAATAAATAATTGCTCTGTGAGTCCTTGTAAATATTTTGTCCCTCTTTCAGACTCTTGCTTGCAATAAATAGTTTTTCGGAAATAGTATATTGACAGATATAAGTAATATTAGATTATGAGAGGCGTGTGCAGCTTCTGTACAGATTTAGTGGCATTGATATTGGCTGAAGTTAATCTGGCAGTAGATCCCTTTTTATTTAATGGACTGGTCATAACATACAGGAATTGTAGACTTTTATAACACCACATGTGTTTACTGTGATAGTTTACATCTGAAGGGCTCAACTTGTAGTTAAGATGTAAGAGAATCTGCTGAGAATAACAATGCAATCTTGAGACTCAGCTTTGTTCCATACTTAAAACAAACACTGAGGGAAAAGTGATCAGAAGGATGGCAAAGTTGTAATCTAGGTTAAAGACAGCGCCGTAGATGGGTACAAAAATAGGCCACTATAGTGGTATTCAACAAATAAATAGCCAGAAAAATGTTACAACTTTTTGAGACTGAAATTTAATCATGATTGCAATAAGAAGCATTTTATCAGAATAGGCATGGTGATACACCAAACTGCCTTCAGTGAAGAAGAAGAAGACGAAGAAGAAGAAGGAGGAGGAGGATGGTGGTGACATCATTTAAGTAACATTGGAACTGATATATGATGGAGTATTATTGTTGTGTTGTTGATGTGGTCTTCAGTCCAGAGATTGGTTTGATGCAGCTCTCCATGCTACTCTATCCTGTGCAAGTGTCTTCATCTCCCAGTACTTATTGCAACCTACATCCTTCTGAATCTGTTTAATGCATTCATCTCTTGGTCTCCCTCTATGATTTTTACCCTCCACGCTGCCCTCCAATACTAAATTGGTGATCCCTTGATGCCTCAGAATATGGCCTACCAACTGATCCCTTCTTCTAGTCAAGTTGTGCTACAAATTTCTCTTCTCCCCAATTCTATTCAATATCTCCTCATAAGTTATGTGATCTACCCATCTAATCATCAGCATTCTTCTGTAGCACCACATTTCGAAAGCTTCTATTCTCTTTTTGTCTAAACTATTTATTGTCCATGTTTCACTTCCATACATGGCGACACTCCTTACAAATACTTTCAGAAATGACTTCCTGACACTAACATCTATACTCGATGTTAACAAATTTCTCTTTTTCGGACAAGCTTTCCTTGCCATTGCCAGTCTACATTTTATATCCTCTCTACTTCGACTATCATCAGTTATTTTGCTCCCCAAATAGCAAAACTCATTTACTACTTTAAGTGTCGCATTTCCTAGTCTAATTCCCTCAGCATCACCCAATTTAATTCAACTCAATTCCATTAAAATACATTATATTGTTACTGAAAACTAAAACTAAATAATGTGTGGCACATACATCCACATTGGCAACAAGATGGCAACAAGAGTGTAAACAATGGAGGTCTGTATGAAGAAATATCACATAAGTTGTAGATTAAAGGAAGTAATTTCAATAAGTAAAAACATTTTGAATCATTTTGGGCAGTTTGGTTGTACCTCTTTGTTGGAACCTATTGTCAACCTGTATGACAGAGCTATCAACAGTGAAAGTGAAATAAGCAATTATGGTAATTACACTCATTAGTGCTGTGAGTTTTGTGCTGGCTTCAGAAATAAAAAGTTTGGCAAGACTGTGTGAAGTACACAGGTTACTGTCTTCATGGTCACTCCAAATAACTGAGATACTGAAACTGATGGTTGACGGTTGTTGTGTCCTAGATCCTTGGTAAATCATTTGAGTATAATTCAGAAAATGAGCATAAATCCATTGTTTGTAACCAGTGCACTCCAATGAGGTGAGTCATAATTGACTTTGTTTATATTCTGCTCATGTTCCTTGCAACAGCAATTGGTGCTATATAAGAATTTCCTCACCAATTACCATATTTAAGATAATGTAAAACGGGAGAAAGAAACATTTTTATGCATTGACTAAAGACATTTCAAAATCGCCATCTAAAAAACCTACCTGTATCAGCTTCTACACAACATGTATTTCTGTACTTGTGGTATTTATTTTAGGTTAAGGTTTGGGTTGTATTCTGTAGTAGCATTATTTTATAGTCAAGTGAATTGATCTTTTGTACATGCTATTAATTAATTATATGTACTCTTGTATCTTAAGTGGAGTGAAGTTGATTTCAAGAACTATTAATCATTTTCCTCATTTCATTCTCAGAAGAGATGGCGATAAAGGAAAGGGATCTACACCTACAGATAGCCCATCAAATACTCCAAAAAAAGTTTTAGCTAAGCTCAACAGTTTAAAAGTTGGGCCATTTAAAAGCAACTCACAGTCTGAGGTATGATTGTTGAACTTTGCAATGTCTGTTTCATTGTTTTTAGTGTAATGAACTCATAGTTTTATATATCTCATCAGGCAAGCTTTAGTGCTGATGATGGATGTCCAATACCTGAACCAGTGGATGGAGATATTCCAAAATGTGATTCCACCTACTCCATTGATATTCCTAATTCAGTAACCATGTGGGAGGCTGACCCACGACCAGAAAATGCAGCAGATGTAAGTCACACCTCATTGTAAAATCTGCATGTAGTACTAAGTATTTTTTTACATTTTACTGTATTACTGGATTCTGCAGTAATTGTTTAGTAGGGCATTCCATTCATAAATGAAGTATGAGAAGTATTAAAGTTCCATAGTTTATTTTTTCATTGCTGTTCAACTTACATGGTCTTGCAATTTACAAGGTCTATTTTGTTTTCCAAACTATTGCTTTAAATTACGTTAATGAAGAGGGGGGAAATTAAGGTCTAACCTACAAATTCATGATGAACACATGTAATTCTGTGAATAAAAATACCTATGTAGTAATTGAAAGAAGATTTAAGTGTAAGAATAAGAAATTAGCCAGTAGAAATATGTTTCAATAATCAAGGAAAGGTAAACAAAAATGGGAATAGGGACCAACTTTGAAATTTTATCGTTTGTCTTCAAATCAATGTGCAGAAATGGCACTGTTTTTATCAGTTGATGATGATTGATGGGGGTGATGATACTGAGTTGATTAATATTAATCAGGAAGCTGAAGAAAGATTTTCCTATTTTTTCTTAAATTTTTTATTTTATTCAGTTATTTTTTTAGATGATTAAGTTAAGAAATGGAAAATTTGAGCATGCAGAGCTATGAAGCTAACACTTTTTCTCTTCACTGACAATAAAACCCTGAAAACTCCTAAATGTGTTGTGACCTACTCAGCACATATCAAGCCAGAAATTTTATTAGATCAAAATTGTGTTTGAATATGTTATCCTTCAATCTTTTCAGCTTTTGTTCAGTCCGAAGTTTTATAGATAGCTTTCGAGCAGACTGCAGTGTGATTAACAACTAGTCTTCATCTTTTTTGCCTCCTACATCATATATAGACTTTATATCACAGAAAAAGTAAATATCGAGCACATAATGTTACACACAATTGCAGTAGAATGTTGGAACAAATTTACTAACTTTAAAGTTACAAGAAGTCTGAGATTACAGTGTAAAAAAGATGAAATAAAATTTAATAAAACAGTGGCTATGTTTTCATTTTTGCTGGTAATAAAACATGGAGAAAAACAAGAAGTTAGAAAAGTAGAATCCTAGAAATGAAATACTGAGTTAAGGAATGTATGAGCCTAGACCGCATAAAATATTGCAAAGTCTGAAACAGAAGGCAAACCTGTGTTAAGGTTGATAATAGTGTAAATTGTAGCAAATAATGGTCTCAACTCACTATGTGATTGGAGGACTATTGTATGAGATAATGCCTGAGCAGCAACCAAATGGAAGAAAAAGTGTGTGACAACCAAGGGAAAGGTGGCAATGAATTAGTAGTTCATAATCAGCAAACGTAACCCATCTCTTGTTGCAGCTGTGTGTGTGTGTGTGTGTGTGTGTGTGTGTGTGTGTGTGTGTGTGTGAGGGCATGCACGTGCATGGCAAAAAGCCCCCACCCCTTTCCCCCTCCCCCTATGACCTCCTGAATGCCTGAATGAGTGGCACCTATGTATGTAGAGGGGCATTGAGTGTGTGTCTGTCAGTCATAAAGGTTGCTTGAGTTACTGCTCATCTCCTGTTACAGTCCGAACACACTCTTCATGAGTGTAGTTTGTTATATTGGGACACTGCAGCTCCATGGGATGTAATGATACTACAGTGATGTGTCTGAATGGATAGAGTGAAGGCAACTAGACAAGGAGTGACTTGCTTCTAAAATACAGTGTGTGACCTCACCACAAACTATCAGTCAACTCGTCTAACTCGTGGCACAATGCAGGAGCATTGTCTAAGGTGGGTCATTGCCTGGTTCCTGCAGGTGACCATAACATGCTGTACTTATGAATTTGTGCATATCATCCTATGCTTGGGATTCAAACAATGGAAAATCCAGGATGGAATGTAACAATATGAGAGAAGCAAAGTTGCTACTCACCATATAGCGGAGATGCTGAGCGACGATAGGCACAATAAAAAGATTCACACAATCATAGCTTTCGGTCATTAAGGCCTTTGTCAGCTGCAGACACACACACACACACACACACACACACACACACACACACACACACACACACACCAACACACACACACAGTCACGCAAGCGCAACTTGCACACAAATCTGCAGTCTCAGAGAGCTGGGGATTCATTGGATACAAACAAAATATCTTCAGCTATAGCCAGCACATGAATACAGAAAGTTAACTGTGGACCAGGAGCAGACTATGAAATTTACTTCAGTTTGGATAATAATGTTGGATGAGAGCATTTAAAATGTTACATAGATGAATACAGTATTCCAAAATTCATTAGATGGAGCCATCCCAAATGAACTCCTGGCATTGATTTAGGTTGACATTGGATACTTCTGTCACCCAGTTAGTTCATTTTGTATTCTCAGTACCGGTCACTCCATTTACAGAGCTGTAGAGCAGAATGTGTAATCTTTTTTGGTAGCTTTTCTGAACTACATGACAACAGCTCAGCCACATTCCAGACTTGTGACTTGCATTTGAGGTTCCTCTTCTCACTTCGCCAGCCCATTCACTAGATGTATTGCTTTGGTGTTTTGTTGGTTCTCAACCCCGTTTTTGATTTTCATCTCAAACTAATGTAACTCAATTGCAAGCTTGGATAGACACTTTCTGGAATGAAATTCCCAGCATGCTTTCAAAGCCTATGTGAGTTGAAGACATATTTTTACCACAGTTTTGCAGTTTTCACAAACAATAGAGCATATGAACACGTGAAATAACTGTATTAATTCATAAATCAAATGAGGCTTTTGGTATGATATTCATACAAGTCATAATGTGCAAATTTTCCACGTGCCTATAGCAGTTGTTTTTGTTGTTGTTGTTGTTGTTGTTGTTGTTGGTAGTGGTAGTAGTACTATTGTTATTACTAGTGCTATTGATATTATTAATTTTCTTTCTTTTTTGACAGTACTACCAGTTCACTTTGTTTGCCATGTCCTTGAATGAAATGGAAGAAGGAATGAGGGAGAAACTGTGTCCCACTGATTGCAGGTAAGAGAATGGTATCATTCATGATCTTTCATTCAAGTAGATATTTTTCTCACCTAATGATCCATTAATAATGTATTGACACTATTTCATAAACACTATGATAGAAATGGCACTAAACAGTGAGGTGGACTCTAAAACTGAGAGCAGCATTATACTAACACTGATATTTAGTTGCTACAGCATTTGGTTTGAACTATATGTGAAGCATTCGCAGAAACCACTTGCATCGAATGTACGTGACATGTCTGTACATATAATTAGTGATAGTGTGTATGTCCGATGTTCATTGTAAATACACTACAGAATGTAATATGAGAGTAACATAGAGTCCAGTGCAAAATTTCTCAGTTCAATAATACGCAACTTTTTTTAAAAAAATTGCCATGTATTTATTACTGAAACATGTTTTCCCACATCTGAGCATGCTTTTCATTGTACATGCTTATATAGGTTTGAAAGTACAGATTGTTTTAAAAATGTTTATATAGTCAACAGAATGATTGATAATGTGATACTGTAGTAATGGTGTGAACTATATGTGAAGCTTTCGCAGAAACCACTTGCATCTAATGTATGTGACATGTCTGTACATATAATTAGTGATAGTGTGTACGTCCGATGTTCATTGTAAATACACTACAGAATGTAATATGAGAGTAACATAGAGTCCAGTCCAAAATTTCTCAGTTCAATAATACGCAACTTTTTTTAAAAAAATTGCCATGTATTTATTACTGAAACATGTTTTCCCTCATCTGAGCATGCTTTTCATTGTACATGCTTATAGAGGTTTGAAAGTACAGATTGTTTTAAAAATGTTTATATAGTCAACAGAATGATTGATAATGTGATACTGTAGTAATGAGAGATACACATGCTTTTGTGTATTTGCTTAAATTTATGGTTAAATGTGATAGTAGTTTAAATAACAATAAAGTACCTAAAATAATAAACCTGTGCAGTGGATCAATTTTCTCCAACCACAACAGATTCTTCTTGCACAGGAAGACAAAATTTGGTGGCAATTTTGGAAGAATATATGGTTAGCACACTACTGCCATTCATAAGTGTCACATTTAAAAATCATGTAGGTTCTTGTTTGGAATACCTTACAGTATGGATAAAACAGGGATGGTCAGTGAAAATTAAACTTTAGATCTCCACGTCAGTAACTAGTCTCACCAGTGACTAAATCATTTATAATTAAAGTAATATCCAAAATGAATGTACAGTCAAATAAGTATGTCATTTACCAGAGAAAGTTGAGGAAAAAACCACAAATGCTAATTTTTAGAACCATAGTTCCTTCATCTGTACGAAAGACAGGAAAGAGTTGAAGGAAAATGAATTGTGTTCCAAATAGAAAATAAAATATTTATTGCAAGTTATAAAAAAATTGCTAATTGTCTACTGAAATTATATACACTTACACCCATGAACAATGGACCTTGCCATGTTGGGTTGCCTTGTGTGCCTCAATGATACAGATAGCCATACCTTATGTGCAACCTCAGTAAAGGGGTATCCATTGAGAGACCAGACAAATATGTGATTCTTGAAGATGGGCAGCAGCCTTTTCAGTAGTTGCAGAGGACAGGGTCTTCACTGATCTGGCCTTGTAACATCAGCCAAAATGGCCTTGCTGTGGTGGTACTGTGAATGACTGAAAGCAGGGGAAAACCACAGCAATAGCATGCAGCTCTACTGTATGGTTAAATGGTGATGACATTCTCTTGGGTAAAAAATTCTGGAGGTAAAATAGTCCCCCATTTGGATCTCTGGGCAGGGACTACAGGAGGATGTCATTGTTAGTAGACTATGAACTGTAGCATGGAATGTTAGATTTCTTAATTGGATAGGTAATTTAGAAAACCTCAAAGGGGAAATGGATATATTGAAGTTAGATATGGTGGGAATTTGTGAAGTTTGGTGACAGGAGGAAAAGAACTTCTGGTCAGGTGAGTACAGGTACGGAGTATAGAGTGGGGGGAAGAAATGAAAGAGGAAGCAGCCTGGTAAAACTTTGTTCAGAGCGTAATTTAATCATTGTTAATATTGGTATAAGAATCATGAAAGAAGGCTGTAGATGTGGAAGAGGTCTGGGGACACTGGAAGGTTTCAGATTGATCATATAATGGTAATACAGGGATGTTGTAACCAACTGTAAGATGTTCAGGGGCAGGTGTGGACTCTAACCACAATTTATTGTTTATGAAATATAGATTAAAACTGAAGAAATTGCAAAAAGTTATGAAATTATGGAGATGGGACCTGGATAAGTTGAAAGAACAAGAGGTCACTGAGAATTTCATAGGAATCATTAGGCAAGGAGTGAATCAAAGAGGGGAAAGGAATACAACAGTAGATGAATGGGTTGCTGTGAGAGGTGAAAAATGAAGGCAGCAGAGGATTAAGTAAGTTAAAAGACAAGACCTATTAGAAATCCTTGGGTATCACAGGAGGTACTATATTTAATTGATGGAAGAAGAAAATATAAAAGTGCAGCAAGTGGAGCAGGCTAAAGAGAATGAAAATATCTAAAAAGTGATGATGATGATGATTATTAGTGTTTTAGGGCGCACAACAGCGTGGTTATCAGCACCCGCTAAAATGTGAGATTAACAGGAAGTGCACAGTGGTTAAGCAGGAATAGGTGGAGGACAAATGTAATATAAGATACCATGTGTAGGAGAATTAAAGAGGCCTTTGGAGGAAAGATAACCAGCTGCTCAAATATCAAGAGCTTGATGGAAAACAAGTACCAAGTAAAGAAGGGTAAGCTGAAAGGTGGCAGGAATGTAGAGATGGGCTATGCAAACGGAATGAACTTGAAGGTAATATTGTAGAAAAGGAAGAGTACGCAGATGAGTATGAATTGGGAAATATGATACTGTGAGAAGAATTTGACAGGGCTCTGAAAGACCTAAGCCGGGGTCTGATGTCTCATCGACATTGAGTTCATTTGAATCAGAGTACAAGCTTGGGTTGTTTTTAGGATGAGGACAGAAATTGTGTGTGCCATTTCAAAGGAACCATCCCAGTATTTTCTCGGACCATGTAGGGAAATCATGGAAGACCTGAATCTGGATGATCAGATGTGGATTTGAATGTTCATCTTACTGAATGGTTGTCCAGTGTGCTAACAGTTTTGCAACGTCACTTGGAACTGAGCAGGAAAGTTACATTAGCAGATGAATCAATTGAACATATAGCGCACACTGTCCTTCATTTACAGAAACAGTGAGCTGGTGTATAAGTACATGATGAAAGGCCCCCAGGAGGCTGTAAAATTAAGGTTTATATTAATAAATAAAAATAAAAAATAAAAAATTTAAAAAAATTGAAACACCGTGCAACCAGAGGGTTGGCAAAGACATTAATTGTGAATGCACAGTAAGGTGCAGACAAATGAAAACATTTTCTCATTCAATTGGTTGCACAGTTTTTTGTTTTAGACAGACACAGTCTAACTCTCTCAGATGTAGAAGGACGATGAGGATGTGCAATTTTAGAGATGAAATATTGCGATCTCGATTGAATTATACATTTGAATGAATAATACAATGTTAAAGAACCATATCAAGCATTTTTGTTATTGAAGTAAGTGAAGAGGAAAATTACAGGAAGAGGATTTTTGTGATTATGTCAAGCACCGTTGTCCCCGGAGTCCTCCGCCGCCTGCAGCTTCAACAAAAATGTAAGGAAGTCTGATGCCCAAAAGAATACCAATAAGCACAGAACATTTTAACAACGCAATTATATATAATTTAATTCCTTTAAATTTTTTTTTATTACACTGGGCAGACATAACTGGTTAGCAGAATCAGTATATCTGTAACTGTGTGTTACACATGGATTCTTGGGAAGAGATACTGTTTTATAAATATATTTGTGCTTTATTTGAGAAAGGGGAGAAATCCAGACATATTTTTTACTTGACTACAATATACTAGATACAGTTATGATCTATAGAATCAAAAGGAGTGTAAACTAAAGGGCCCTTCTAAAAGTGCAGCTTTTTCTAATCATGTGGTATATTCTTGTTTGTGCACATTGTTGAGTATCATTTCCATTCCTGTAAATATTTTGATTGTTGCTTTGGTCTAAATTTCTCACATTTCTTCATTGTGTGTCTAACCATGGAGCTGTTTACGGTTGTGCAGTGGATGCTAATAGTTTAAATATTATATGAGAACAGGAAAGTCATGCAGGAACTGTGAGATGTCTTCATATGATTCTAGGGTGCAATGCAGCAACTGTGAGATGACTTCATATGATTCTAGGATGCAATGGAACACCAAATGAATCAAAAACTTGCAGACTTATTGTAAAGTTCGATGAAACAAGTTCAAGAGTGAACATTAAGAATTCTGGATACCCTCATTCTGGCCAATCTGTGCTTGCAGTGGTTCGTGAAAGTGTGGCTATTAGTGAAGTCGATTCTTCACCTTTCTCAAAAACTGGGTGTAGGATGATTTTTTTCAGCGTATTATACTTACCACTGTGATATTCATTACTACTCTTACATAATGTAATTAACACAGCAGCTGAAAGAAGCTGATGATGAGGAAAGGTAGCATTTTATTGACTGGTTCCTGAGAAGACAGCAAGAATATGGTGGTTTTGCAAGGAACATGATCTTTAGAGACGGAGTAACACTTCCAATTGAATGGCTTTGTGTGTGTGTGTGTGTGTGTGTGTGTGGGGGGGGGGGGGGGGGGGGGGAACTGGTGTATCTGAGAATAAAAAAAAAATCCTAGTTTATTGAAGACTTGTGAATTCATCCACGGCATGCGATGGTTTGATGTGTTTGCTGTGTAGGTGTTATAATCAGCCCATATTTTCTTGAAGGTGTGACAGGACAAGTTGTGTCAGTTAATGGAACTTGATACTGTGTATTGATAAGAAGTTTTTGTGCCTTCATTTAAGTGGAATGAATGTTCAAATGTTGTGGTTTCAGCAGGATTGAGCCACCTGTTCACATTTCCCACAAAACAATTGAGTTGCTCTGTGAATGGTTTCAGATCACCTCATGTACCATCAATGGCCACTAAAGTCACGTGACTTACCCCTTACTATTTTTGTCTGTTTGGGAGTTATCTTAAATCATTGGTGTAAGTCAATACACCATGAAAAATCTATGAGTTACAGGAGGAAATTTGGCATGTTGTTAGCGAAATGCAAGTGGAGTCTGGCATGCTAGTTCAGTAGAGGAGGTCATATGTCAGACATCATTTTCCTTACCTGATATGGGAAGGTGTGTATACATTTTGCTAATTTGTTTTGAAACAATAAAATTCATAATTTGATAGATAAAAACAGGAGCACTTGTAGAAGGGCTCTATGTGTCTATATTTATATATTGCAATCTCTTTAATGTGTCATGTGAAGTTAACAGAAAAAGAGAAGCTGAGAAGGTATGAGAAAGTACCAGTCCAAATGAAAAATACCTGACATCTGCTTCCTCCTGCTCTCTATCTCTCCATCTCCACCTTCCCCATCTCTGTGTCTATTTCCTCCCACTTCCTCCCTCTCTCAATGTTCATTTCCTCCCCCTCTCCTCTTCTCTTTGACCTTGAGCCTCGTTTATTGTAATAACAAACAAAACCTTGATTGGGAGCTGAAGTCATGTAAAATGACTAACTATATCTGTTGGGATGATTTAGGGTGACCAAACATCCAGTTTTTAACAGGACTGATCCTTTTTTTGTTGTGTGTCCAGTTGTCCCAAGAAACCTTTAATGAGATACCAAATGTCCCATTTTTCTGTAGACCTTAACTTTAACTTTTTCATTTAGTTCTCTGTTTTTTTGTTTTAAATGTCAATTTTGTCACATATGTTTTTGACATTTTCTTACTGAGAGCCAGGTGCAACTTGAATGTTGAAGAGAATGCAGATGCTAGCTGCAACATTTCAGGTGTTAAGTTTTCTTGGCTCCTGGCCCGTAACAAGAGCAGAGTGGGAAAGTACTCATTGACAGTAGAGTTATGGAGAAAAGACTTTCCTCTGCCTTGCTCAGTGTTGACAACTCTGGTGTGAGCTTCGTAATGGTCATTTTTCTGTGTAGAAATGACATATGGAAATAATGAAGTGTTGTGAAAGCTCATTATTAGGACATTAATGTTCAAGTGTTGTGGTCATCTGTATTAACAAATATGAATTAGCTACAAATCATTAGATCTTATGGACTGGCAGCAGCTGCAGATTGCTTAGTGTTCATATTTGTACTGAAAGTACAATAAAAAGTAGTGAACAGCTTTTAACAATGAGGGCACAGTGAGCTTCTGCGAGTGAGTTCTATTGTTTACTTTCACTTTGTTCAAGACACATATGCATGTTAATGTGGGGAAAAGAAAATGTACTTTCTCCGAAACTCTTAAAGGTAGGGTTTGAACACTATTAGGAATTGCTGCTTAACGTAAAGATTACACACTGAGTTGCAGACAGGGTATAACAAAAAAACTGCTACACATTTAGCTTCTGGCCAAAGCCATCTTCAGAAAAGAAAATGCACATCCATTCATACAAGCAAGCACACCTCACAAACACGTGACTTCCATCTCGGACAGCTCAGACCGGAGTGCATCTGTCATGTAAAATGAAATTATTAGTATGGAGTGGTGGAGTGGGGCGGGGAATGGGGAGGGATAGCAAGGTATGGGTGAGGGGAGAGAAGAGTGCTCTCAGGTGGAGTGTACAAGGACTTTTCAAGACTGCTGGCAATGCTGTTGGCTGCAAGGTGTGAAAGGGAGGGGGGGGGGGGGGGAGAGGAGGTAGTGGAAAAGAACAGAAACAGCAGCCTTCTCATGTCATCATCTAGTCACCACACACTTTGCCTGGCAGTGCTCTTCTCTCCTTCTACCCAAACCCTGCTGTCCTTTCCGCTTTCCTGGCCCACTCGAGATTACTGATTTCATTCGATGTGGCAGTTGCGTGTGAGATGTGCTTGCTTATATGAATATGTGTGTGTTTTCTTTTCTGAAGAAGGCTTTGGCCGAAAGCTAAATGTGTAACAGTCATTTCGTTGTACCTGTCTGCAACTCAGTGTTTCATCTTTATAGAGAGTAGCAATCTATCCTTTTCCTAATATTATTGATATTCCAACCTGCAGTTTCCATTGCTTAAAGTAGAGTTTCCTTTCTTGAACCAAAACACAACATCTATGAATGTAGTATGTACTTTGTCATTCAGTTTTACGACCATCAAACTGAATAATTCCAGAAACTGTGGCGATATTTTCAGGCAAAACTGTGGTTTGCTTGCGGCCAACATGCCCCACTAGATCATCAGTTACGCTGCCTGTTCGTTGAAATTTTGCGAAGAGCGTACGAATGGTTTTCGCATCGGGTCCTTTTGGAACATTAAATTGTGCTTGAAAACTTTGCCTTGTTGCCGTAGGACTCTCTTCCAACCTGTGGTACTCCAGCACCAGAAAAATGCGTTGTTCAATGGAGTACATGGTTTTAATCTCTTCCTTCGGTACACTAACCTCCTTTCACATTTCAATAGTGGAACTGATTGCTCTGGGCTTCGGATCACTATTTATACTAGGCATTACATATGGCGATTACAGTGCCATCTGTTAGCAGCTTTTGTAACTATTATTTCAAACTGCTGTATAAACTTCTTACAGCTTTCACAGTACACATACCATTTACTGCATTCCTCTATCGATCTTTGTTTTAAAGATATTTAATTTTGAAATCAGGGAGTCCTTTTTTGGACACCCTGTAGAACTTGTGGTAAATAAAATACTTCAATATATTTAATATGTATACTGGAAGAAGTGGAATCTTTTGTGATTTTGTTGCTACTGAATATAAGGATGTTGATGCAATGGTGTCATCAATTATGATTGCAATGGGCATGGGACCATCAGGATTCAAGCGTCGATCAATGGAAACATGTCGGCTCTTTGGGTGAATCACATTTTTGCTACACTAGTTTGTCTTCCCCGATGGAGATATCATCTTTCAGCAGTAAAACTGTCCATGTTTTGGAGCCAGAATTATGCTATAGAGGTTTCAAGAGCATTGTAGTGAACTCATGTTGATGTCTTGGTGATCAAACTTGCCTGATGTAAATCCTATGGAACCCAACTGGGTCGCTGTTGGGCCATCACCACGTATGCAAATCAGCGGCCCGTTATTTATGCAAATTACATGACCTGTGTATAGATATCTAATGCCACATACCTCTGCAAACCTACCAACAAACTGTCAGATCCCTGGTTTGCAGAATCAATTATGTATTTCATTCCAAAGATGGAAACAAGCTATTGATCAAGTGGTCATAATATTTTGGCTCATCAATGTATATACCTGTGTCTATCTGAATGTTTATTAGAATATTGTGTAAAAACTTGATGTATATGTGTCAAGAATGTTTTGAATTTTGTGAGATTTTTGTTAAGCATTTCTCTCTTATACATTATATGCATATTTATATATTATATATATTTTAAAAATATGTAGCCCTTGTCCATCTGATTGTGCAAAAATTTGAAGTAAGTCAGTGAAGAACTTTTTGATATTACTGGTGACAATATTTACCCTTTATATTATGTACATATATTTATAAACCATATACAGAGTGAATCACCTAAAAGTTGTGCCACAGGTATTCTGGAAATGGATATTGCGGAATTGATGTGCAGTTTTCACCAAATGGATGGGTTATCAGGGGCTCATATTGTTAGCCAATAAAATGATTGTAACAATATTTAGAAAGTATTTAACCTACCTTTAACAATGTAGAAAAAGATAGAATTCTATTTACCATAAAGAAGACACATCAAGGTGCTGCAAACAGGCATGATTAAAAGACACTTTTGGCCACAGCGTTCGTCAGTAAACACACACACACACACACACACACACACACACACACACACACACACACACACACACACAACAAGGGGCAGGGAGGAAGGGGAGGGAGAGGCAGGGGGGGGGAGAGTTGGAGTTGTCTTTGTCTTTGTAAAGTAACATTATATGCATTCTTCTTTTAAGATTACGACCAGATATACGGAAACTTGAAGAAGGAGATATAGATGGCGCTGCAGCAGAAAAAACTAGACTGGAAGAAAAGCAGAGAGATGCCAGAAAAGCTAGAAAAGGAAAGAAAGCTGTTGACTGGGCACCAAGGTACTAGTGATACCACTTTACCAATATTTTCATATAGTGTTGTGGTTAAAACTAGTTGTATAAAATAAATGTTGTCTGTAAACTATTCCTTTTTTCTCAGATGGTTCACTCAAGGAACAAATCCATATACCAAACAAGAAGACTGGTTGTATAGTGGAGGATACTGGGATCGTAATTTTACTCATATTCCAGATATTTTTTAAACAGTACAGAATACCATAAGGTAAGTATACTTACTGGATTGGAGGTTATTTTTTCCTTTTCGCAGAGGGGTGTAGCTAATAGTGTGTATTTATTATTTATGCATGTGAGCTTTTTGATGCTGACATGCTATATTTTAAAGAATCAAATTCATGTTGACATTTCAGATGTGGTACAATTGTTCATTGGTAAATACTGCACCAGCTTCAGTCCTGAGATGAAAAGGAACTAGATAATTGATTAAGAGCAAGCGATATGAATGGCACAACTAAGAATTAGAGAAGGAGAGATGATTATAGAGGGGAATGTGTTAATGAAGATTAAATCCAAGAATGCAATGATGTGTTGTAAGGCTAGTTCCTTCTCCAGAGTTCAGGGAAAATATTTGTAGTATCAGATGGCAGGATCCAGATTCTGTGTGGTTAAGCAAGCATGCAGGTCACTTGAGTTATGCTGTTGAGCATCTTAAGCAACTAGGTTCTGGCTGTCACCAAGAGAGACATTTCTTCTATTCATTCATGCACTATGACAGTTTAGTGATGATCATTCCTACATAAAATGCTGTCCATTGCATATAGTTAGTTTGTAAACAACTTTCATGGTTTTTCAAGTTGCTCTGCCTTTGATATTGATATTGTAGCATTTGCCAGTGGGGCTGCTAGAGCATGTGGTAGTTGGAGTGTCCATGGTGCCAGTTTTGTAGTGTGAATGATTTCAGGAGTGGGGGTAATTGTCTGGGAATGACATTTCATTTGATTAGGATGTTACAGAGGCTAGAGGGATGACAGGAGGAGATAGTGGGTGGAATGAGGAGGATATCAGCAAGGAGGATATCATTTTAGTGCTTTACTTGAGAAAGTCACAGCCTTGGTGGAGTAAAGTGTTGAGACATTCAAGGCCTGTATGTTACTGGGTGTCTACGAGGGTGCTACTGAAATCCTGGGAGAAGTTGTTGGTGTAGGTGTTGAGGGATTTGGTGGTAGAGCAGATATGTTTGCTGAAGATACCTAGCTTGTATGGAGGGGAGTATTTGATGTGAAACAGGTGGCAGCTATCAAAGTGTAGATATTGTTGCTTGTTGGTTGATTCTGTATGCATTGGCATTCGGATGAGGGCTTCAGGTGGCTGTGGATATGAATAAGGACCAGGTATGTTTGAGTTTGGTGAAGAAGTTTACCTGTTGCAAGAAGTGGATCAGTAGTTCTTCATCATGAGTCCAGACCACAAAAGATGTCATCAATGAATGTGTAGCTAGCCAGGGTGTCCAGCTTCTGTGTTTTGAGGAATGCTTTCCCCATGCGGCCCAGGAAAAATTTGACATAGGACAGGGAGATTTTGGTTCCCCTAGGAACACGTGAGGCAATACTGACCTTACGACTTATCTTAGAAGAAAGATTAAGGAAAGGCAAACCTACGTTTCTAGCATTTGTAGACTTAGAGAAAGCTTTTGGCAATGTTGACTGGAATACTCTCTTTCAAATTCTAAAGGTGGCAGGGGTAAAATACAGGGAGCGAAAGGCTATTTACAACTTGTGCAGAAACCAGATGGCAGTTATAAGAGTTGAGGGACATGAAAGGGAAGCAGAGGTTGGGAAGGGAGTAAGACAGGGTTGTAGCCTCTCCCCGGTGTTATTCAATCTCTATATTGAGCAAGCAGTAAAGGAAACAAAAGAAAAATTTGGAGTAGGTATTAAAATCCATGGAGAAGAAATAAAAACTTTGAGGTTCGCCGATGACATTGTAATTCTGTCAGAGACAGCAAAGGACTTGGAAGAGCAGTTGAACGGAATGGATGGTGTCTTGAAGGGAGGATATAAGATGAACATCAACAAAAGCAAAACGAGGATAATGGAATGTAGTCGAATTAAGTCGGGTGATGCTGAGGGTATCAGATTAGGAAATGAGACACTTAAAGTAGTAAAGGAGTTTTGCTATTTGGGGAGCAAAATAACTGATGATGGACGAAGTAGAGAGGATATAAAATGTAGACTGGCAATGGCAAGGAAATCGTTTCTGAAGAAGAGAAATTTGTTAACATCGAGTATAGATTTAAGTGTCAGGAAGTTATTTCTGAAAGTATTTGTATGGAAGTGAAACATGGACGGTAAATAGTTTGGACAAGAAGAGAATAGAAGCTTTTGAAATGTGGTGCTACAGAAGAATGCTGAAGATTAGATGGGTAGATCACATAACTAATGAGGAAGTATTGAATAGGATTGGGGAGAAGAGAAGTTTGTGGCACAACTTGACCAGAAGAAGGGATCGGTTGGTAGGACATGTTCTGAGGCATCAAGGGATCACCAATTTAGTATTGGAGGGCAGCGTGGAGGGTAAAAATCATAGGGGGAGACTAAGAGATGAATACACTAAGCAGATTCAGAAGGATGTAGGTTGCAGTAGGTACTGGGAGATGAAGAAGCTTGCACAGGATAGAGTAGCATGGAGAGCTGCATCAAACCAGTCTCAGGACTGAAGACCACAACAACAACAATCAGTCCCGCCTGGTCTGTTTGTAAGTCTGGCCCTCAAAGGTGAAGTAGTTACAGGCAAGGACAAATTTGGCAATGTTGACAATTAGTGAGATATTTGAAAGAGCTTCAGGTAGCTGTTGGGAGAGGTAATCGTCTGGGTGTGAGAGTCTGTGTGTGTGTGTGTGTGTGTGTGTATGGGCGCACGCATGTGGGGGGGGGGGGGGGGTAGGTATAGTGACAAGGAGGGTTCCATGTGGGGGGGGGGGGGGGGGAGAGAGAGAATGGATTTGAGACCTTCAAGGAAGTTGTAGGCTCTATGTGATGGGTTAGACATGCTGGTGAATGAGGGCTGAGATGTGGGAGCTTCTAATCCAGCTACTATGATGTGGTAGTGAAGATTGCTTTACGTGTTTTCGAAATTTGGTGGGAGGTGGATCAGGAGGGATAAGAATTTTTGTTAGAGTAGTTATGAGCCCTTGTGAGGGGCCTAAGCTTTTAAGCATTTTTTGCATCTCAGCCTACGCGGAAGGAATGGGGCTGTTAGGGACAGTTTGTAAGTTGATGTGTCCCAGAGCTGACAGTGCTCCTTTGCCACATACTGCTGGTAGTCAAGTACCACATTAGTGGGGATTTTGTTCACAGTGAGGATGATGATAGAACTGCCTTCAGCTCACTCACAGCTTGGGTCTCAACTTGAGTGAGGTTTGGTGTTTTGTCCATATTTTATTTAGGAAAGATTGGGAAGCAATGCTGGAAGCAAGGAAGTCCTGAACTGCATGGATTGGATGGTCTTGGGGAAGAGGAGGAGACTCCCTTTGGGATTTGGGCTCAAACTGTTCTAGGCAGAGTTCGCTGCTCACTCTGTTGGTTGTGGGTTGCAATTGAGCATTGAATTGGTGTGTCAAGTTGAGGTTGAAGAAAGATCTCTAACTAGGTCAGTGAGACCTAGTAAACATACTAGACCTGGTAAACATACATTTAACATCTTTAGAAAACCAACAGCCACGGACACAATAATACATTCCACATCCAACCACCCCCAAAGCCAGAAATTTGCAGCACTAAGACACATGTTACATAGATTAAACAGAATCCCACTCAGTAAGAGAAATTATGAACAAGAAATGAACACGATCATACAAATAGCGAGGAACAACGGGTATGACACACATGTGGTACACAGGCTCAATCAAAAAATAAAAACACAAATAAAAAACAAACACAACATTTCCACAATACAAAAGAACTCACAAGCTGAAAACTTACAAACACACTCAACAAACACACACAATGACAACACCACACAGAAAAGAACCAGATGGTACACCATGACCTACACACATAAACTAACACACAGAGTTGCAAACATCCTAAAGAGACAGGGCTTCAAAATAGCATATAAGCCTGGGCAAACCCTTCAATCACACCTAAGCCAGCCAGCTACCAAGAGGGACAAATTCCAACAATCAGGAATATATAAACTTGAATGTCAAAGTTGTGAGGCAGTATACATAGGCATGACATGCAGAAATTTTGAAACAAGATACAAAGAACATATCAGATGTTGGAAGTATGAAACAAACCATTCCACATTTGAAGAGCATTTAAAACACTACAACCATCATCCTACAAACATGGAACAAGAAATGAAAATAATGAGAATAAGCAACCATGACAAACATCTTATACAAATGCAAGAAAACTTCCACATCCAGAAAGCCATAGCAGAAAACAAACATGTGATAAATGAACAAACACACATCAGCACAGGCTCCTTACTACACTTAATAAAGGAAATGATAACATAAAAAAAAGTATATAACACCAAAATACACACACACACACACACACACACACACACACACATACATACACAGCCCCCTTCAAAATAAAAAAAAAAAAAAAAAAAAAAAAAAAAATCACACCAAAACACACACACACACATACACAGGACATAAACAAAAATAATTAATTAAATCCAATAAAATTAAATTAAATTAATATGACACCAAAACACACACACACACACATACGCACACACACACACACACACACACACACACACACACACACACACAAGCGCACACACAAATGCATACATGAACAGACCACAGATACTTCGATAGTTACACTCATAAGTTTGGCAGTAATATTCGATCTTTGGCAAAAACATTTGACAGTCGGCAACAGAAACCAAAACATTGCATTAAAACAAGCGTTCAGTGCATAGTGCAGTGGAATGCAGAAAAAACAGCAAATTGGCGCTCATAGGAAGAAGAACAAGACCAAAAATGCAACAGGAGCGTAATATGTAAGAAACTGTCTACGCAACCTGTAAGTACAGTTCAAAACATTACTACTTAATAGGATATACCAACCACCAGAACTGTTTATAACCTATAGGCACATTGACAAAAATGTAAATAAAATAGCTAACATATGTACATATTACAGGCCACTGATGATGCCTTGCAGAAAATAAAGGCGAAACGCGTATGGCACTAAAATTGTGTTTTATTCAGTTGCTGTCAGACGGTCCATAAGTGAAAATTACGCGCAACTGAGGAGGACAGGACCAAAAAATTGAAGATATTTTGTGATATTTTTATGTACGTTATCTCTGTCTGAAAATCTTGCAAAAATAACACCCATCTCAGTAGGCAACTGTCTAATAACCTGATTTTCAAGAGGAATGCAAAACTTGTCGATGTGTATAAATGACCATTTGTGAGCTCCATATTAAAGTTTGGATTTTTATATACCCAACACAGTGGCTAATTATTCTGTTTCATTGCTGTGTAGTTCAACTCACAGTTGTTCAAGTTTCTACTAGCAAATATATCATATTATTTTTGCCATCCTCTGGATTCCATTCCCCTTGGAATAATTGACGTACAATTCTGTATTCAGGCACATCTGGGGCAAAATTGAATGTCTGGCTCTTCCGTGGATATTTTAGAATCAAAGCATTCAGTAGAGCTTGTTTCATACTTTGAAATGCCCTGCTGTGCTCTTATCCAATATCCATTGGGCTCACTGTTTCAGTGACAGGAGACATGGATTGTGTATCAATTGCCCCTTTATAAATTGCTGATAGACCTTGGAATGAACTGCTCTTATTCATTCGGGGTCTGGTTTTACCCCCATTGTAACTGCTATGTGACCTAAAAACTTTAGTTCATTTCATCCAAAATGGGACGTCCTTTTTCTGTAACCTTTTTAGATTCTTAATCAGGACTTAGGTACTATTAATATGTCATCCATATAAACAATCAATTCTGGCACAAGATCATCATGCAACACTTTATTCAGTGCACATATGAGAACTGCCACTGAAATATTTAAGCCAAATGGGAATACTGGAAATTTGTCTGATTTTCCTTCAAATAAGAAGGTTGTGCAAGATCTTGAATCTTTATATAATGGCACCTGTTCATAACCCATGGTTATGTCCATAGAGAAAGAATTTTACTTGTTCAAACTTCATCAACAATTCTTCAATGCTTTTTGGGCATTCTCTTTCACTCTCATATGTTTATTTAGCATCCTGGCATGCAACACCAGGTGTACTCGTCCAGCTGGTTTTCATGTTGCGAACAAATAATTGTTTTACACACTTTGACGCTGTTCCAACTTTTGAACTACTTCCTACATCAGTGACCTTAGGTTCATGGCGATCGACTGAGGTTTACAAAACGTTGTTGTGTTTTCCTTTGTTTTAAAATTGCATACAAACTCTGCTATTACTCCTATCATTTGGTGATATTTAAGTAAAATAGCCTGTAGTTAAGGCATTAGGTTTCCAAGACTACCTGTATCTGTTCCACATGTTAATTTACTTCCTCTTTTGTGCTATCCACAATCACTGTTGTAGTTGTAACTATTAAATGAATGTGATCTACCTATATGTTGTGTGAAGGTGTGACTGAATTATTTTTTGTGTGGTAGTACCACCCATGTGCTGTTTTCACCCATCCAACATAATGTATTGATCTTAAAATTTAAGGATCCCTAGTGGTCTAAACTTAAATTTAAACTGGGTACTATCAGTAATGTCTGCGAAAGCATAAATTTAGATACGATAATAGGTAATCTAATTTCTTCTTTAACCAGTTTTCCTTTACTTTCAGTTACGCCTACTACATAAACGCCTGTCACTGATAGTACAGGGCAACTAAATTCATGCTGAAATGTGGATACTAATTCCTGAGTACCATAGGGATTTCATTTCTGAAATCTAGGTGAATTTCTACCTCTGTTCCAAATACTTCACATACGACTATCAGCCTGATCCGTTCATCATTGTTGTTTTCTTCTTCCTCTATTAGCCATTCCTTTTTAGGTTCTTAATGTGTAAGTGTGACTTGCATTTCTCCCCATGGGCCTATAGTTGCATTGTTGTGTCCTGGGGCCTGGCCTCTGCCTCAGAACATTCGCTGTTCCCCGAAATGGAACTCAAAAATGATCTGTCTGATGAGACCTGGTTATCTCTGCTATTTATGCTATTAGACATCAGCACCAGACAGTGATTATCTGCTTGGTTATTTCCTATGTTATTTCTCCAACTGTTGTTTTTCTTGTTAATTTAACAAAACTTTCTTTTATTTTTTCCTTTGGAATTTGAAGGGGTAACAGTTTCCACAATTTTTCGGATGAAATATCAAGAAAGCAAGGTGGGAAGCAGGAGGGAGTGTTGGGGAAGAGTGCCTGACAGTTCGAAGAGAGGCAGCAGGTGTGTGAAATAGGAATGCACCAGGGAGAGGCAGCAAGCATGCAACACATGGACAGGAATGTGACACATGGGCACCGGAGCTGATGAGTTCATGCAATGCTCTGTGACAATGATGTGAGGAATGGATTGAGAAGATGTGTAGGTTAGAGGGAGAGGAGACTCTTGGGTAGAGGATGTGGATCCAGTGAGCCAATAGAAATTGTGGCTACTGGGATAGTGGAAACAAAGAAAGTGTTGCATGGATATAACTTCAGTGTACGTAGTTAAAAAAGCTGATGCTGTGGGGAAGAATCCAGATGGAATAGTTTGTGAAGCAGCCATTTAACTTGAGCATGTTGTGATTAGCAGCATGTTCCACTATTGGAAGGTCAACACAGAAGGTGTTTAAATTCAGAAGAGTGCTCCTGGAGCCACGCTGTAGAAATTCTGGATGTGTGGGGCGTCACATTGTCCTGCTTGAATTGCCCAGGTCCGTCGGAATGTACAATGGATGTGAATGGATGCAGGTGATCAGACTGGATTCTTACTTACATGTCACATGTCAGAGTCATATCTAGACATATCAGGCATCCCATATCACTACAACTGCAGATTTGATGTTTTACCGGATTCCTGATATTCACGATACACTCATGAAATGGTTGTTTGGGAAAATTCCCCACTTCATCGCCACCTAGGAGATGCTGTGTCCCACTGCTCATGCACTGACTATAATACCACATTCAAAGTCACTTAAATCTTTATAAGCTGCCAATGTAGCAGCAGTAACTGATCTAACAAATGCGCCAGACACTTGTTGTTTTATATAGGTGTTGCCGACTGCAGCGCTTTATCTTGCCTGTTTGCACATCTCTGTATTTGAATATGCATGCCTATACCAGTTTCTTTGACACTTCAGTATATAATCAAATCTGGAGCACAGCCATGGGCACCTGCATGGTGCTCTCTAGTGCCAGACTGTTCAAGGGTCATCTAGAGAAAACATTCATAGCTACCTGAAACCCCAATCCTCTTGTCCGGTTCATGTTTATTGATGATATCTTCATGACCTTGTGTCACAGTTAGGATACCCTATCCTAATTCCTGCACAACCTCAACACATTCACTTCACCTAGTCCTTCTCAACCCACTGTGTCAATTTCCTGGGTGTGACCTTTACCTTTCTGATGGCTCCGTCCACACCTCCATCCATATTAAGCACACTAACCATCAACAGCACCTGCATTTTGACAGTTGTCATCCCTTCCATACCAAAAATTTGCTTCCTTGTAGCCTGCGTACCAGTGGATGGTATCTGCAATGATGAGAATTTGAGCTAAATATGTTCATATAAAATTATGCTCTGTTTTAAATGATTCTTAAGATAAATGCTTGTAAAAATTAATTTCATTATGAAAATGTTTTAATTGTTCTTTTTTTCATGTGTTAGGTGTTGTTATGTATTTGTAAGGTTATTACCTTATTGTAACTCATAATAAATTTTTGAAAGTCCACAAAACAAATACTTTATCAACTTTTGTTTGCTTCCCAAAGAACATAATCCATTTCTCATCTCTTCAGCTCTTCTTTGCTTTATGAAGGCAGCAGTGTCCATAATGTGACCTAACATATCCTCTTTCATCTTCACCGTTAGCCTACAATATTTTGTGTTCATCTAGCCTCATAAACTGAAGTGCGACAGCATTAAGTCTTTTAATTTATTAGTTACTGTTATGGTGCAGTGTGTTTAACTGATTTGCATATTATCTGTTGAAGTATTTAGTTTTCATACTACAATAATGGAAATTTGTGGATGAAAAGAAAATGAGGAAAGGTGGCAACTCACATATAATACAAAGACTTAACTGTGCTTGCTCTATTGTAAGTACACCCTCTTATTACAAACAACTGTACAGACACTCAGACAGACTTACTTGGCCATGGCACGTGACCCCCCCCCCCCCCCCCCCCCCCTACAGATATCCACTGCAGCCATCATCTTATTGTTCTTAATCACAGTCCTCTCAATGCTTGGAGTATTTCTGCTGGTGCACCAATTGCTGTGTTTCAACAAACACATCTCCCAACTCTCAGTGATATGCCTATTTTCTCATTTGCCATTGAACAGTAGTACACCTCTAAAATGAGAAAATAATGTGGAACCAGTTACTCAAGAATGGAATTGGTTGTTAACTTTAACAGTATGTATAGTTTTCCTGCGATAATGCATTTTCTACTGCATTTGTTACCGGCAGTTGTTAGTCAAATCAGGAAACAATAATGTCCCATTCTTTCTCGAGTAGATCCTCTTTTCCTGTGCTGAAACAAATGTCTAGCTCTTTGGTAAAGGATGTCCATAAGTAAAGAACATGGCTGTACTGTCAACCTTTGGAATGTTGTGTAACTTTGAAGTGTAAGGGGTGATCCAAAGGTTCCCATTTTAGGGCATTGCCGTAGCAAACATGCAACATAGCATGACTCCAATGTGGATATATAAGCACCAGCATTTAAGCAAGGGATTACTATTGCATGCATGACTTTCCAACACACATGCGGTAAATGCAAAAGCACGAACTATGGTGAAGTTATTACCAAATGCATCCAAACAGAACCAACATTTGCTTTCTTTTCTTGGTAGATATCCATTGGAGAATGAAAAACGTTGTTGTACAGTGGTACACCAGGTTCCATACTGGTCACGATTCGAAACAGGATGCCAATCAATTTGAGAGGCTAGCGAAGTTATGCCAACTAAATGGGAGACGTTTGAGCGCCTGCCCTACAGTCTTGACCTCTCCCTATGCAGTTGTTATGCCTTTGGTCACTTAAAAAGGACCTTGAAGGGTCAACGATTCCTGTCAGATAAGGACATCCAGCAGGCTGTTACAGACTTCTTCATGCAGCAAGATACAATGTTTTACCAAACAGGTATCTTCAGCCTGATGCATTTGTGGAAAGGGGGGAGGGGGTGATTGTCTCAGTGCTCATGGCAGTTTTGCTTGATTGACATACCAATTCTGGACTTTATGGTCTTTGCACATAGACTTTTTGATTGCCTCTTATGCATTTGATAACTTTTTTCCATCTTTTGCATACATTTATTAAGAATGGAAAAATAATGTTGAATTTTTAATTTTTCAGCATGGTTCCTGATGGATGTCACAATGAAAATTAAAAAAAAAAAAAAAAAAAAAAAAAAAAAAAAAAAAAAAAAATTACACCTGAGAGTTAACAGACTACTCATAATTTGTGAGTGTGCCTAATGAATGAAAGAGGTGGGACCATTAATGTAGTAGTCTTCCAGGTATACTCTCTGCCTGGTAACTGGTGTGTTCCATTCAAATTGCTCCCGAATATTTGTGTGTGGTGATGGTGAAGACAAAATGATTATGAGTTGACATTGTAAATTATTGTGAACTGTCATAAAAGTCTATGTTATGTTGACTTATAGCATATATGTGTCTCATAGTATGCAGCTGTTAATATGGAATGCAGTTTGTACTGTATTATTAATCAGTAATGTATAACACAAAATGAATATGAATATTTGATTGTGATATTACATCATCTTATGTTCACTAGTATGACAGTGATAGTGCTCAGTTGCAGGCCATTTATTTTGCATGACATGGTTTTGGTAGCTGCATTCTTCATCATTTGTGATGATCCCTCTTCCTCAGGCAGATTGTATTGTGACATAATTTCACTCTTTTAATATCTTCAGTTATTCAGTTGGTGTAAGGTTTCCTTCAGATAGCTGTGATGCTGAAGTATGTAATATTCTGAAGTTGTTACAGTTTTGACATAATGTTATAGTAGAACATTACAAATGGTGACATGTTAGTTGTTTAGATTGATAAGGTTGTATGAAAAAAGGTACCACTATTATTTGTAATCAGATGGAGGGTAACCAATCAATAATTTGTGCTTATATATGCTTTATTTCAATGTCATTTACAAGAGTTAGTGTAAAAACAGAACATTTGTTTTCTATGTAGGATGTGTTGTATGTATGTGATGTTTTAAATACGTTTACTTTCCTGTATATGGAAATATCTTATTCTTAAGAAGAAGAAAATTCTGAATGTGGGTTGATAGATCAATTCATTATTCTTACATGTTTGTTAATACTCACTGTTGTAGACAACCTCTGTAACGCAGTTTGATTTCTGTTGATGTATATTCATTGAATTCTTCACTGTCAGCTCTAAAGCATTATATTTACTTGATAACTGTCTGTAAATGTGTGTCATAAAAAAAATGATATAGTAGGTTTGAGTAATAGAAATCAGTGGTTGTAAATTAGATATACTGGTAAATATGGTTGTGTGTGGTGCTAATACCACTTTTGGCACTGGCTTTGTCCAGTCGTAGTATCTAAGTATCAACTGTGTGGCATGTGGCATAGTCTTGCAGCTACATAAACACAATACACACTAACTGTAAATACATGTACAAAAGCTCAGCAGTGTCATTAATAATATCAGCCATTATTGTAGTAAGATATGAGAACATTATTCTTGTTCTAACAAGACTCAAAAGATATGCAGTTTTAGTACAGTTAGTTCGTGTTGCATTTGTAAATGTGCAGGTAGTCACATTAATCTGACACTGATGTTTAACTAGTCCATTAAATTTACAACTGGCCTATTGTGACTGTGTATCAGAACAAGCTTAGAGGAACATTTGTATCATTAGTATGCGTTACTATTTGTCAACTGAATTTTATTTTGTACAGGCAGTGCAACACATTTTGCTTTAAGTTAAAGAAATTTATTAAGTAACTTTCCAATTTATAGCTGTTATGCAACAGAAGATTGAAATGCTTTTGCTGTGAAGTTAAGTCTAGCACACTACTGTATTGTGGTAGTGTAGTACTTAGTACAGTGCATATAAAATGTGTGTAATTTGAAGATGGTTACCCATAGGTTGCTAAACTGGTACAAACAGATACCGTCTTAGTGTTGTTACAAACTTACTAGCATTATATGCACACAAAACTGTTACAAATCTGTCAATTTGTGTGTATTACTATATTGTTGCATTAATTGACAGTACAAAGTTACAGATCATAGTTACTGATACTCAAGAGTAAGTTTTTGTGCACTAGCCGGAACAATTAGAATAAGGAAATATGCAGCTATTTTATACTGTGTTACAAGCCATATAACTAATTATTTTCATAAACTACTGCCATTGTTTCGAGCAGAATAGAAGCAACACGGGGTATGAAGTGATTCAGTAAGTAACTTAGCTAAATACTAATTCTATTTTTCATCCCATCTCTTTTCAAAGTAATTTACCATTTAATAAAATATTATACTAATAGAGATCAGAGTCTCTAAATGCACACCGTCACACCCACTCTCGAATTTCCTGTGCCTGTATCCTTCGTCTGCAAACTCATCTCCCCCTCCCCTACACACACCTCTTTCTTTGTTAGTCTTTGATACTTGACAAATTCTAATTGCTGGGGGCCATACCTTTGTCATTTTCAGTTTTTGTTCTCCTCTTCTTGAGCCTTATGAGCAGGTATCTGATTTGGGAGAAGCACTTTTTGTATTTTTTTGTGTCATTTCTTTACAGACTTCATCACATGGATGTTTGGGGCTTGAGTAATGCATCTGTTGGCAAAATTCAATTTGTTCGATATCTATGGAACAAGCAGTTAACTAATTAATCATATGCTGACATGGTGCTGATAACAACACAGGCAGTATTCCCAAGTTTTATGCAGGTTGTTGTAGTATCTGGTCATAATTCGTTGATTCAGTTAGTAACATTTATTTTCTTGTGCCACACTTTATATGCAGGTGTTGATTTAGGGAGCCTTTGAGAAATAACATTTAAGTCTCAGTGCACAATGAACTTTCAAAGTATAGGGAAAGTCATTAGTATTAACTCACTTCCTGTATTATTTCTTTTAATGATAGTTCCACTAATTATTTAGATGTTCTGATTAAATATTAAGTTTCTTTTATTATCCAAGTTAAATTGCTGCTCAGACTTCCACATAATGTGTATAGGTGGTTCCTCACCTTCCTTCCAAGAATCTCTCTAAAACAAAAACTTGAATTCTGATCTTAATGTGTCACTTACACAATACCCATAAATGTGCTATTTGGTTGACACACACACACACACACACACACACACACACACACACACACACAGAGAGAGAGAGAGAGAGAGAGAGAGAGAGAGAGAGAGAGAGAGAGAGAGATTCAGTTTTTACATAAATTTTAGACTGCATTTATAATTAATAAATAGTTTTATTGCAACAAATACTTCTGTCTGTGCACTTTGTTGAGAATCAGAGTGAAATATTGGCCATTGAGATTTCTAAGAATTGGCAATACTTTCTTTTTATAAAGATTCATGTTGTAGGTGCAGTCTCTCTGCAATCATGTAATTATTTTTAATAAAGACTGTTTTCACTAGCAAGTTATTTCTGTCTGGAATAGTATTTATAATTTCTAAGAATTGGCAATACTTTCTTTTTATAAAGATCATATTGTAGATGCAGTCTCCTTGCAATCGTGTAATTATTTTTAATAAAGACTGTTTTCACTAGCAGGTTATTTCTGTCTGGAATAGTATTTATAATTTTTCCATAAAGACTAGTAACAGCACTTGTATGAACTACAAGCTTAAACAAGAAAAAACCAACATAAGCAATAATTGAAGTCAAATACTTGATGAGACTACAACTGAGTACAAAAGATTTGTCAGCCACTTCCATTGTAACCACTGGTTGTTGGTACTCACCATGTAGCCGAGATGCTGAGTCACAGATAGGAAAGACTCTCACAATTAAAGCTTTTGGCCATTGGCCTTCTTCAACAATAGACACACACGCGCAAACGCGTGCGCGTTCACATGCCCCCCCCCCCCCCCCCTCCCACACACACACACACATGCAAATGCAACTCAGAGCTTTAATTGTGAGAGTCTTTCTGTTGTGCCTCTATGCAACTCAGTGTCTCTGCTATACAGTGAGTAGCAACTTTCTTTCTCATAATAGTGTTACATTCAATTCTTGATTTTCCATTGTTTGATTTTTGTAACTACTGGTTGTTATTTTTTTATATGTTATACTGACTGTGGTAGATGCTATGTTAAAACAGTAATTTCATTTTAGCAAATAAGTTATATTGTGTTCATGTTCAGGTGACTCTCCAATTTTTTTAAAAATTAAATTCATTGCATGTACAAGAACATTATGTCATAAAAAAGAAAGCAATTATTCAACTGCACTGGCATACAGTTCTTTTCTCTTTTCCTTTAGTTATGTATTGAAAATCTCCAGCCAATTCCCTGCACCATTTATTTGAGAACATTTCAAACAAATATTAAAGTCAATTAATCAAGTGAGATGTGTGAAATTACTTCAGTGCTGTTTTGTAAAATATATTTTGAAAATTACTTGTCTCAATCTGATTAGCAGATAGTGTAGGATTTAACACTTGTTCACCTCTTACTTTACCTGTTATTCTAACTCTGAAAGTTAAGTTTTCTTGAGGGCTTTTCATTCATATCTATGCAATTTATGTACTGTAGCAACTAGACTGTGTGTTAGATCAGTTGCAGACATCATGTGTGGGGTTTTAATAGCCCTCAAGAAATGTCTCTTATGTCAAGAAGGGGGCACATTAAATTTCACAGTTGGTGATAAATTGTAGATCTCACACATTTCTTGTATCATTATATGTTTTCTACCAATATGGTTTGTAATATATACTTTGAGTTTCTATATTTTAACTATTTTCTCTAGACATAGACATGCAGTCTTATTATGTTTATTGGTCTACTGTGAGACTGGCAATCTAAATTTTGTATTCTTTTTTATTTTATCTGTGTCAATATCACTGGCACAAAAATCTCAAAAAATATCTAACCTTTTCTTGTGTGATTTACTACCGAATGTTAATACTGATCTGAAATGAATAATTTCATAGATTCTAGTTTAATAATTATGAATTAATCAGCTTTTTTAAAATAATTTATCAACTCCAGCTCTGAAATTAAAAACATCTTGAAAAGACCAGAGGCCAAAATGTCAGGTTCAAAATGTTTGTGGGAAGCTCAGAGCTCAGAAAGTTACATGAACTTTGGTACATTTTTGACAAATTTTTGTATTTCTGGGGTGAAATGAAGAAACATTCTGGAGAATCAAAGATAATTTTATATTCAATAGTAATGGTTGGATGTTGATGTGCAGTGTTGGAATTATCTACAGCCATTTTTCAGTTGTGCTAGGTTTTTTGTGGCAGAAATTTTATTAATGCAAAAAACACTTTTTGAATTGTTTGACTGTATACATTTCATTACTGTGTCTACACATTCCCATGTTTCTAACATTCTTTACACTTGTAAATTTTAAGGTAGTCTTGCCTTTTTATTTGATATTACTTGTTTTTATATTGTCTAAATGATATAGTAGCAACAACTTTTCCATTCATGTCACCAGGCAAACTTTTCTGTATGTATAGGCAAATTGTATAATCTGTGCACAATTTCTGTGGCAGAAAGAATTGTCGTTCTAAAGAACAGCAAATACACTGAGATTAAGTGATAAATAGGAAAAAAAATTATTTAAAATATGGGCTGCTAATGATGTGGTTATTGTGTAATATGATCACAATCAGCAGAAAGTGCTTCTCCTCATGTATGAATTTGTGTAAATTTAGGGAAAATTGTACAGAGTAGTGTCAGTTTTGTAGTATCAAAGTGCTTGTTAATGCAGTTTATATTCTTATTAAAATGAAGATGTTATGTACATATCTGTTATTGAAGTTTAAGTTGACAAGAACAGAGCAATAAAGTACTGTAATGGAAATACAATGTTCCTTATTGGTAGAGGGATGATAGTGCAAATATATGCATGTTGATGGCTTAAAAAAGGTTGATTTATTTTGGACTTTATCAACTCGTTGAATCCTATTGCGAATTGTGTTTTATTCATCTCATCATGTACATTGAAGTTTATGCTATGAATGAGAGCAAACTGTTTTGGGCTTGGTGGTGAATATTTTACGTTGAAATCAATTCTGTGCTGGCAGGTAGAAACAAACCAATAATCATCTGTGTTCTTTATTTGTTGCTAATTCTCCTTTGTTATGCATGTTGAACCTTTACTAGCATTTAAGTCTATATTTCATGTTCAAAAAAGAACCATGATATTTTCGTGAACAATATTGGTGTTGATTTTGGGTGATGATAAAAAGATTGAGAGAAGGCATCAGTCATTTCTGCATTTTCATGGAAGTTTTTGCTATAATGTATAGTAAAGATTTCGGTGTACGTGATAAGATGAATAAGCCATAATTCATAATAGGCTTAAGAAACTGTGAAATGTCACTCATTTCGTGATTCTGTAATTTATTGGTCTACAAAAGAGCAAGAAAAGGAGAGTATTTAAAAACCAAGAGTCCATAGGAAGCTTAGGTTAGAAACCATACGAATAAATGTGGCCATCAAAGCTTGACTGGACTGAAGCTGGCACAGTACTTTGACCACCTCCTCTCTCTGGTGCTGCATCCCTCGCATTTTACTTCTCATGTTGTGACAGGGCAGCCTGATGTCGGAGTGACCTGCCCTTCCTTTCTAACCTTCTCCAACTTATCCACCTTTCTCCCTGGGGAAGAAATGAACATTTCTGAAAGCTAGGATAGTTTTTTCCACTATTATAGGTGTCTGTCAGCAAAACTTAGAATTTCAATTCCTGAAGGTAAATACTGGGCATCCATTCTGTCTCCTTATGGTTAATAGTTCCTCAGAATCAAAAAAATTAGAAAGAAATGAGAAAACTCTTGGGAATGAGGCATGCCTTAGCACAGGTGTTGAATGACAAGTACCACAGTAGGTAATAATCATCTTTCACAAGATTTCTATTGAGGGATGTCATGGTCCTAATGTAATGCATCATGTTGTGTGACACTCCTTGCATGTGTGTTGTACATAGTACTGACACCATCTCGTTGTGCACCACCAAACTGTGTGTGTAGCCCATAATGTTTATAGCATTTCAGCCTAGGAAACTTGTGATGACTTCTTCATCCTTCCTGAACAGGACGGTACTAAGTTTTCTGACTGAGAAAGTCTGCTCCTAATATGGGCCCTGCCACCTTCACTAACATGAATTATCACATACAGCTCTTACAAAACCACAGGTCTACCTCCACTTCATGACTTCTATATGTCATTATTGATGAACTATTTGCTGTTATGAGGCATACTGGCAAATTTGCAACTGTGCCTCTATATTCATTGCCTGTCAATGTGCTGACGTCCGGTCCAGAGTTGATGACATACTAAAAATCTAACTCCATATATTACACATATAACCACTGCAACAGTGTTGGTAAACTCATTACTCACCCTGTTGGATCCCTCACCAAACTCACCTCTGGGTGTATAAGGCACTCTTGCTGTTTCCCTCAGCCTACTCTACCTAATACCAGCTGCTGACGCCATTTGGGTATGTATATGGTGAAGTACATGTCATAACTCGCTCACCAAAACACAGGTGATACCAACATATTGGCTTCTTTTGTTTTGGTCCACTATTGTCTCCTGTGCTCTGCCTGAGCATGGTTCTTCTGTTTCCTAGGAGCCTTGTCATTTTCTTTTGCAACATGTCCATCTGTTCTTTAAGGCAGTGTATCTGCTTATTGACATCTGATTGTTGCTCTTTTTGGATAGCTGTGGTCTCTTGTGTAACAAATATTGTTATGCTTGCTGTGCATGTACTATCCAATTTTGCATAAACTTTGCTATTCTCATCACTGTGAAGGCACTGTCTTTTTTGCACGTTACCACTACTGATTTTATTGCCCCCAGTAATTGCACAATCCAGACCAAGAAGCTGATGCAGTGGCTGGCACACTGGACTCACATTTTGGAGGATGATGGTTCAAATCCACATCCAACCATCCAGACTTATGTGATTTCTCTAAATCACTCCAGTAAATTTTGAGATGGTTCCTTTAAAAGGATACAACCAATTTTGTTCCCCATCCTTGAAACAATCTGAGCTTGTGCTTCATCTCTAAAGACCTCAATGTTGATGGGACGATTAACCCTAGCCTGCCTTCCTTCCTTTTTTTGAACCATTCAGATGTGCCGCAGCATTGCATCTGGTAATTTTCTCTCTCCTATGATGACTTGTAAGTGAGTGTCATGTTTCCCATTTGCTCATCCTTCAGCACTTGCTGTATTTGTTGGTCTAGTGGTTTACATACTCTATTGATGTACAGCTTCTTTAGACTTGTATATTGCTGATCTTGTGACAGTTTTAGTATTATGTCTGCATCTACAGTAGCTGCCCTACCATTTTGCCCATTGACTGCAGTTGCAGACTTAAAGTGCTCATTAGTCATCTTGTTTTGTGCAAATGCTAGTTTGAAAATTGCAAACCTAAATTCTAGTTTTACTGGCAAGAACTGTGATCTCCATACCTTCATCTGTGGTTTTCTGACCACTATAATTTTATCTTTGGTCACTGTATGCAGACGCACCAATGAATTTCCCTGTTCCTCTGTTGCCAATTGGAGTTCTTCTGTCTGCCTCCATAAATTATACTAAAGATCAGCTACCTGCCTCTTGGTCTGAAACCGACTCTCCTATTGTGCCAACAATATCATCTGACTTTGCGTGCCAGCTTGTGTATTTTTGTGTTTCTGTGGGATTGCCACTTTGTAGTGCCCCTGCATTTGTTACAAAATTATTTGGATCACAGGATGTCAAGATGCTACACAAAAAATATTAGTAACTGTCAAAAATGTCCATTACAAAGAATACTAATAATTCAAGGGGTAAACAAACTGTTAGTTAGTCCACTCAAAAGAAGACACCAAAATACACTGTTTGCAATTTATTCTGCTGGCGTTGACTCCCACAAACATGAAGTGAAAAAATTTCAGTCTCTTCCATCAGATCCATATATCTACTTTTCTGTGTTTTGTGTAGAATAGTAGTACTGTTTTCAAATTTATCTGCTACTTGATTTTTATCCCTTGAATATGTAGAAAATTAAAAAGAAATTATTCAGCAACTTCACATATTATAATATATCATTTCTATGGTTTATCAGAGATGTGCAACACAACCACCAAAAACTGTTTTAAAGTAATGTATGTTAGTAAAAAATGGAAATCAACAACAAAACAATGAATGGCATTCAAATGAAATTTTGTAAAGTGATGGCTGTATATATGCTATTGTATGATTGTGAGAACTGGCCATTAAACAGAAAGGAGAGTGGAACTATTAAAGCAATGGAAATGATATTTCCAAGTGGAATGACTGGATACTGTCTTAGAAATGAAATGAAGGCATCAGACAGCAATTAAAGATGTCTCTATATGTGAAAGGCCGTGTCTGACTGACTTATTCGTTATTGCCCAGCCCAAAGCACCAAGAATAGAAACTTGAAATTTGGAAGAGTGATGATCTTATACTGTAGGCATTGTTTAACAAAGGTTTTCTCAAAATTCCACCCCTAAGGGGGCTAAATAGAAGATAAAAGTGTTTCAGAAAATGTGTCGCTGTTAATGTAATTTTGCAGCTAAAACTACGAAAGTTGTTACTTGGTTTCTTGGTTAGAAATAAAGAAATACGTGTTTCAGCATTTTTGGAAATTCGACCACCATGGGGTGAAATACTTGGTGAAAGTGTTTTGAAAATAAATCATTATTAAAAAACTACTAAAGCATTTTGGTTTGGTAATTTTGGAAATTAAACAGCTAAGGGGATGAAGTAGGGGGGTGAAAGTTTTATGGAAAAATTTCATTATGAAAATATTTCAAAGCAAAATCTGTGAAAATTTGTATTTGGCTTCACGGTTAGGGAGAGGGGGGGGGAGACTCTAATTGTTTTTGGATATTCAGTCCCTAAGGGGATGAAATAAGGGATGAATATTTTTATGAAAATATTTCGTTATATTAGAAAACTTTTAAAGCTAAATCTATGAAAATTTGTATCTGACTTCTAAGGAAATATGTATTATGGGATGAAAGAATTGCTGTTAGTCAGAAGTACATTTGAAAAAGACCATGATTCTGTTGCCTTATTACCTTCCAAACTTCACAGAAGCTCTTCTGCAAACCTTGTGGAACTATCCTCTTTTCCAGGAGTGCTAGTTCAGCAAGGTTTTCAGAAGAACTTCTGTGAAGTTTGGAAGGTAGGAGATGGGGTACTGGCAGAATTGAAGCTGTGAGGATGGATTGTGAGTCCTGCTTGGGAGCTCAGATGGTAGAGCACTTGCCCCCAAAAGGCAAAGGTCTCAAGTTCTATTCTTGGTCCGGCGCACAATTTTAATCTGCCAGGAAGTTCCGTATCAGCGCACACTCTGCTGCAGAGTGAAAATCTCATTCTGGAATGTATAAATAGAAATGTGGTGTATGTGATTGATATTACATGGGCGAGACTGGCCAAGGCTTTGTAACACGATTAGGGAACACATTGGGTCTAAAACAAGACTGCCTCTGGACAGCATTTAACTGCCACAAAATGCAAAGCAGGTAGAACAGAAGACATTTTGAAAGTATTGCACAAGGCACAAAAAGGAGTTCAGCTGGACATTTTAGAGGAATGGGAAATTTACAGCCATAAAGTAAAGGAGCCAGATAAACTGCCCAATGAGCAATGCGATTTTAAGTATAATAATTATTTTGACCTGTTTAGAAGAGAACTTTAGGGCAATAAAATTGAGCCCACATAAGCAGCTCCATGATAAGCTGTGTGACAAATGGAGTGTGTATGAAAATGACACACACATTACAGTATTCCTCTGAAATACATTTTAGTTTGAGCATTGGGTTCAAGTTATTCCATGAGACACAGGTAGTCTGTGGTATCATTAAGAACATTATATAGCTTAGTAGGGTTTCTACATATTTAAGCGCTGACCTAGCACTTTTATGAGGAGTAACATACGTGGTTAGGTATCATTGTAAATGGGTCATTATCAGGCATACATTCAGATGGTGCAGTGACAATGATGATGATGTATGCATGAGGCTGTATGGTAAGAAATATAGGTTGACTCTTACATAGAAGAAAACAGCAAGCAGCCACTTTTTACAATGCTATTTATTTATTTAAATAGCTCCCTTACCAGTTTCGAACCAACAGGTTCATCTTCAGATGGTTGGTTCATGTTAAGATACATTTTCCATTACCTTTCACCTTTTGTTTTCCCAACTGATGAAATTTCTTTGGGGTGGTGGTGCCAGTGGAAAATTCACATCACTACATTCCAGTGCAGACTGCTTGTGATCTATGTGATGACTTCACCCCATAGGAAAAATAATTATCAAAATCTGAACTGCGAAGCCACCCAAAATTCTAGTTGGAAAACCAAACTATTTGTTATGCTTCTCAATTGGTTACAATCCCACTTTATTTATGGACTGAAAAACTGAATGTTTATGATAAACTGCTCTGAAAATAACCTGAGTCAACAAAATTGTGTATTTACCCTCCAAAACATCAAAAACAACATCTGACAGCATTTAGAAAAGGTGACAAAATTATGTGAACCACATACAACACTGTTCATAATTACATGAACACTGGGGGAATTCACCATACATCTACCCACTTTTGAGTATAAACAGCATCTCTCAATACTACCACTTGTAGCAATACGGTGGAAATGAAGTCTTGTGCATTTTGACAGAGCGTAGGGGAATGATGCAGGAGACCTGCACCGCCGTATTAGGCAAGGTCCTAAGGGAGGTGGTTTCCGTTGCCTTCCTTTGACTGTAATGGTGATGAATGATGATGACGAAGATGACGCAACAACAACCAGTCATCTCGGGGCAGGAGAAAATCCCTGACCCCGCCACGTATTAAACCTCGGACCCTATGCTCGGGAAGCAAGAACGCTACCTTGAGAATTTCCTCTCAATTTCCTTATACACTGCTGCCCTCAATGCAAACAGTATAGAAAAAGGTTTTCTTGCAAGAGGCTCATGTGGTTTCACATCTAATTTACACTCAAAATTCTTAACTCTGCTTTATCTGAAAATACTTCTCTATTTATCCACAAAACTTCTCTTGACTCCTCTTTCTGGTGTTCACTTCATCTGTCTACTTTACCCATTTGGACTTTCAATTCTTCAAGTATTCCTTTTTCATTTTCAGTATTATCATAATCTAAGTTCAATTCTAAATCTCCAACATCAACTCCTACTGGCATCACTCTCATCTTCAACTGTCCTACTAGATAATTTTTATCTATTACCATACCATCAATATTCATCTATGTTTCTGATCCTTCACTCTCAAAACTGATGAAACTATCACCGCAATTAATCTCTGCTTTGCAATCCATTAACCAGTCCGTGCCCAGGGTAATATTAACACTCAAGGCAGGTGCTACAGAAAAATTGTGTACCAAACTCATGCCCCCAAGTTCAAATTCTAAAATAATCTGACAACTTTACTCACTTTACCTGCAACACCAATTATTTTCAATCATAATATTGGCATACCCATTACGTCATTATCATTCTTCAGCTACTGCACTAATTTTACTACCAGTGTCTCAAAGAGCTTTCTCTCCCCTACTGCAGACCCTTATTTTTACAACAGGTTGCTCAGCTTTAATATCATCAATATCCTCTTCCTCATGCAAAAATTCTCCCTCAATATTGCTATGTTCCCAATCTCCACAACTTGATTCTGGATGTTCCACCTTTCCCAACTCCTTCTGAATCACACAAAAACCTCTTTCTTCCATTATTGGAAGTCGTTACCCCTTTATTCTTACCAATGGTGAACAGACGAACTACTTTCTCTGTATTTTCATTGACATTGTGGTTCAAAGTATTTGTAGAAGTCTCTCCCCCATTAACATTAGATATTTGCCCTCCTTCATTACCATCTTCATGCAAACTAGCATGTAAAAGAAATGTATCCCTTTGTACCTCCTCTCCTTCTTCATCACTACAACTACTCTCACTACCTGCTTCTTCTTGACTTCCAACACTTGCAATTTGTATTATATTATCTTCCCTTTGACCTCTCTCCATCTCTTCATGTTCTCTTATATCATCATACCTATGGGGAAACATCTCCATACAAGAACCTACTAACTCCTCATTACTCCTATACCCAACTTCAGGCACTATCTCTTCAATCACCAAGTTCTGACTTCTATACCTACCACATACACTAGCATTGCTTGTATCATTACAAACTACTAAACACCTTGCCTCATTGTGGCAACTTACCATGTTAGTGGACTCCGACCCATTGTGTTGTATTAATAAAAAAACGAAAAATAAATAAATAGAAATTATTATTACTAAATATTATTGAATATGCATATGAAGACACATTTTTGTAGTATTTAATACGACTGCATCATTAGAAATGTTCTATGCTTATTTGAATTTTTCTTGACAATTGGACTTTGCTTACATTTTAATTGTAGTTGCAGGTGACAGACACCGAGAACACCGGCACTTGTCATAAGCAAGGAAATCCATCTCATATTGTTTTCACTCCACTTCAATAAATAAAAAATACTTGATACTGTTGTTCAATATACTACTATTCACGCACACAGATGATACATAGAACTCATAATGCTTCATATTTAAAATCACACATCTTCATTGCCGTTCTCCATACATGAGAGTATTGTTTGTCTGCGCCTTGCTGTGCATTCATAATTAACATCCTTTCCAATTCTTATGGTCAATCAGTGTTTCACTTTTAATTTTTATTAGTAAATATTAACTTCATGATATCTTGGGGGTCTTTCATCATGTACCTACACAAGTGCCTCAACTCTGTACATTGACATGGTATGGAGTCGTATAGTGTTTGTTTGTTTGTATTTACATTTGCCAATAGAGGTCGATGCCCTTTATTGTTGGCTTCTTTTTTATTTAAAAAAATGGAAATGGCAGCTTATCCTATGCATGTTAGAATTATACAAGAAATTAAAAGATTATATACATAATATGATAGTACATTACATATTTAAATTTAGCATGCTAACAATAATGTTCAGTTTGCTTTATTCTCACTGCTGGGTTTCGCGCTGGTGCACTGCCCGATTTTGGCGGCTAAGAGCTAGACACTAATGGTCAACATGCCAGATGCTACCATTGCATGTCCATGCACTTGCTTTCTTGGTGTTGATTTCACATTGAGTATCACACTTTCACATAAGTGTCACACATCGAAGAATTTCTGTGGTGTTTGGTTTCATTCTGGCTGTCAACGAGGTAAGTACTGGTTCGAACAACTATAGTTCACTTATTAAGGTATCAAGCGTTGTGAGCCATGATACTCAGACATTATTTTGTTGCACACGCATGTTACTGTCACCACACTGACCATCCACTTGTTGAAAAATATATATATATATATACATCCAAAACATAGTATAAATTGCTTGTCCTGAAAGTTCATATTTTTTTGTATGGAGTTAGGTTTCCAATGAAAATTCATACAAGTTTTGAGTTACAACAATATACATAACACAATAGCTTATACCTCAGGCTGACATTTCATCCATTGCTTATACTATGAACATAAATTTCTTAAGTTTTAAAACATCATAAAATTTTCATTAACTAGATCCTGTTACTACAGTTGATTTGTTAGTTTCATCTTCTCTTCATTCACATCACATGTACAAATTAATTACTTTTCACATTATTATGTCACAATACAAGGATATGATACATTAATGTTTCATTTTATAGTTAGGCTTGTATCACTTATGGGAGCTCATTTCTTCCTTAGGTAGAAGAGGGAGAAAAACATTGGAAATAGGACTAAAATGTCACGCAATTCTGGCCTAATTATGCTTGGTGCCACCTCCTTTGTTTGGAAGGGAGGAAAGGAAATACTCATCTACTGGTTCAAGGATTCATGAGGGAGTGTTACTCGTACAATGATGGACTAGTTGCCAAGGAACTTTTGCTTCATTGAAATAATGTGTACCGACTAATCACCCATGTAGTATTATGTTGTTTCTTCATGTGTTAATGCTGTTTACTCCAATTCACATGTAGCTTAGTGTGAAACGTGACATTTTAACCATTGTAGACTTATTTTCTCGAATACCAGAAACTGTTGTTATTTAAGCTTTCATGTGACGTGATAAAATTAACTGGTTTTCGTAAAAATCACACACTAAAATTTTTTGTGTACTCTGCAGCGAATAGCTAATTGTCATGGAGACACAATGCAATGATGCACATTTCATTTGTCATTTGCCTTATGACCTTTGTATAAATATCCTTATAACTAAATTGTTTATTCGAGGTGCGGCCTGTTTCTTCATTTGTTACCAACTCTCTTGGCGTAATTCTCTTCTTCTGCACCATGATGATGCGCTGGTCGCTGAAAGAAAAAACTTAAAACTAACTTAAAATTTATTGCATTATGTAGCTCGGTGGGCACTAATACAATTTGTTGTTACATACATCCATGGATATTTCCATACTTTGTTTAAATTCGTAGACATTCATTTATTCTGTTACCCATTATGATCATTTACTCTGCAAAGAAAATTATTTGACATCTCTCATAGTATTTTGTCAGTAGTCCTTTTCTAGTGTAACCATGGCTTGTTTGATTTTGTGTTGTAATGTCATTTCAGTAGTGGGTACCTTTGGTATGGGCGACTCCCACTCATTCATTTGTTTTGTCAAGAACATCAATGCATTAGGTGTGAAACCGGTTGAAGAACGTGGAAGGTTATTGACAACTTGCATGAAAGGAATTACATATTCTACCCATCGGGTGTGGTTGTGAGGGCTGTATGTCCTAATAAACCAGTTAAATTCTTTAGAGACTCATTCTACTGGGCTTGCTTTGGGGTGAAAAAGGCTTCCTAATATGTGTTTTATGCCCTGTGAGATCATAAATTGTTTCCACTTTTGCCCAAGGAAATATGAAGCACTATCAGTTAGTTGTGCCTTTGGTTTACCTACTCCTCTCAAATAGTCTCCCTTAATTCTTTTTCTGTTATTTGTGGCTGTTGCATTTTTAATAGTATACGTTTTGATATATTTTGAGAAAATATTGTATAGTGCTACTACATAGCTTACCCCTCCTCTATTTCTTGGATATGGACCAGCTATGTCCAGGGATACTATATCTAGAGTGTTTTTTGTAAGTATTGGGTGTAGCTCAGTATGTTTTGACACCTTGGACCTCTGGCTACATCTCTAGAAGAAATTAGGCCTACGTCAGCATCAGAATGGGAACCATCATTGTTGCCACTGGCAGCATCGGAAGCAGTAGTAGAAAATGTATCAGATATAGAAGCATCTCCACAAACCACAGCAGAAGTTACACCAGCAACAATAAGTACATCCCCACCAAAGGAGGGAAGAAAACTACAGCAGAAGAAACAGTACCAAGTGTTGTCAGTAAGCAAAAAACAGTGCCTCCTCTCTGTCTATATGATTTTTTAGTGGAACACAGCAAGATGAAGAAGCCCATAAAATAGGTATGTAAAAGATATTATAGCTCCTAACCAAACTGTTCATTCTGAAGACAAGAACAATTCAGATCTGAAAATTTGCTATCTGAATATTCAAGGAGTAAAAAACAAAGAATTTATTGTAAATAATTTTGGACTAGAGAATAAATTTGATATTTTTTGTTTGAGTGAACATTGGACAACAGAGAGTGAACTTACAGCTATCAAATTTGATAACTATAAAATAGCAAATGGTTACTGTAGAAAAGTGCATATAAGCGTGATGCGGCATTGTATACTAACCAGTCGCTCAGCCACTCCATTAATAGCTTGGATCTAGACTATCTGTGTGATGAACAGAATTTTGAAGCCTTACACAAATGTGTTAGAAAAACTGGACATGCTGTTAGATGTATTTAGAAAGACAAAATGGTTACATTATGAAATTGTAATAGGTGGAGATTAAAATGCAGCCAAATGTAGTGTCACTGAGCTCAAAAAGACAGCACAACTGTACTTTATCAATAATAGACCCACAAGAGATGAAGCATGTTCTGACAGTATGTTTGTCAGTTTCAATACTACAGAAGAATCACGTGATGTGACAGTATTCACATTCTCAGTTCAAGATTCTGTATCATTAAATTACATAAGTAGGTTCTGTGCTGATAAGAGAAATATGATAAGTCTATCCCAAAAATGGTAATCACTTGACAGGACACAAATGATAAAATTGACAGGTTTTGTAAGTCCATTACTAACAGAGACTGGTTTGGCCAATGGTCAGGTGACACAAATTATAGTCTACGTAAAGATCTATCAGCAAAACAAATATATGAAAGGTTTTTCAAAGCATTTTTGACACAATTTAATGTCTGCATTCTGATAAAGAAAAGCAAAATAATTGACAAAGGCTCCAATGGCAAGGGTATAAACAAACAAAATCCATGGTATACTGCACAACTAACAAATCTGAAAAATCAAGTTATGTTGTTGCACAGTTTACACAAAAATCTGAAGACTGACCATGCAAGATCAGCCTATGTTCAATGTAGGAATAAGTACAAAAAAGCCATTGTGGAAGCCAAAAGAGCATACAATTTCAGCCGTATTCAGAATCCGCCTTCTCTGAGATCCCACCTAGTCTCGTTCTTACAATAGTAAAACATTTGAAATCATCGGAGAGTGTAGACATATATGACATTTATTGTAACATTGTAAAAAAGTAATAGATTGTATTGTGTATCCTTTAACAGACTGCATACCGAGCGAGGTGGTGCAGTGGTTAGCACACTGGACTCGCATTCGGGAGGACGACGGTTCAATCCCGTCTCCGGCCATCCTGATTTAGGTTTTCCGTGATTACCCTAAATCGTTTCAGGCGAATGCTGAGATGGTTCCTTTGAAAGGGCATGGCCGATTTCCTTCCCAATCCTTCCCTAACCTGAGCTTGCGCTCCGTCTCTAATGACCTCGTTGTCGACGGGACGTTAAACACTAACCACCACCACCACCACCACTGCATAAGTAAGTGTATATCTGAGGGATGTTTTCCTGATGACCTAAAAGTGTCTAGGTTAGTCTCAATATATAATAAAGGAAATAGTGACTCACTTTCAAGTAACAGACCAAGTTCCATAGTCCCAGCTCTCTCTAAAGTGTTTGAATGTGTGATACGCCAACAGTTATCTGTGTACTTTGAAAATGCAGGAATAATTAGCGAATCACAGTATGGTTTTAGGAAAAATTTGCAAACTGTTGATGCTATAGACTCAGTAGTCAAACACACATCAGGTGTTTGAAGACAAAGGATTTGCTCAAGTCACCTTATGTGATCTAAGTAAGGCTTTTGACTGTGTGGGGCATAAAATATTCCTAGAAAAAATGGAGTACTATGGCATTGGAGGTAACAGCCTTAAACTATTAAAATCATACCTACAGGATTGCAAGCAAGCTGTTTGTGTAGATAAAGAAACGTCCAGTATTGAATTAGTTAAAATAGGTGTACCACAGGGATCTGTACTGGGGTGTTTTGTGTTCCTAATAATGATTAATGACCTGCCATCATCCATTGATATGTAGGTGATACAACTTTCCTACAATGTAGTAGTGATTTCAGTAGCCTCAAACCTTGTGTTGCAGAGACAATGGCTCAAGCATCATATTGGTTTAAAGCAAATGGCTTCCTACTGAATGATAACAAAATGCAGCAGATGGTTTTTAGTCTAAAAGACAAGCCTCCATCAGATGATCATAGTTGTGTTAAGTTTTTAGGGGTATATATAGATAAAAACTTATCCTGGGGTCAATATGTACAATATATTACTGGTAAATTGTCTAGACTGATGTATTTGCTATGGCAACTTATGTACTGTGTACCTCAAAATTATGTTTGACTGTCGTATTTTGCATTTTTCCAAAGCATCCTAACATATAGTATTATTTTATGGGGGAACTCAAGTTCAGTGTGTGACATCCTAATACTACAAAAGAAAACCATTAGGATCATTACTGGTTTTCCATATAAAGCACACTGGAAACCATTGTTCTGTGAACAAGAAATAATGACTGTAATAAACCTATATATTTACTATGTTTTACTCCACACAAAATAGAAGTTACTGGAAGCAAATTGTACAGAAAATATACATTTCTGCAACATGAGAAGGAGCAGATGCATTTATGCTCCTTACCACAGACTGTCAGCCACTTAACATCTATGAACTGATGGGGCACAAATTATTTAATAAGCTTCCACAATATGTATGAGAACTACCTGAACAAAAACAAAAACTGTATGAATGGCTAGTTGCTCACCCATTCTATGACATAAATGATTATTTCAGATGTAATATAATTTTGTAGTATTAATGACATGTCTCTTGTTTTCTTTCAGTTACCAGTTATATTGTATTATATGCCTGAGGTTGTCTGTTGCTGTAATGGCCGATTGACAATAAAATTACGATTGTTATTATTATTATTATTGTTTTGACTATTGACATATTGCACACTTGCTTAATACCTGTAAGACTAATTTTCTCAAGTTTGGAAAATAACTAAGTATTGCAATTTTTTCCTACTCCATAATGTCCCCATACTTCATCTGTGTCTCTTATAAATTTGTCGATATAATCTTCAGGAATACACACACACACACAACACTGATCATATTTTTCATATTTCCTATGAAACAAAACGCCCTTGTACTCCTGATACCATTTACTTACCTTCCCACCCTCATATTGCTTAAGGTTTTGCATGACTTTACTCCATCCATGATCTTACTGTTGTATAATTTTCTTTTGCTTACCAAACTTATGGTAATCAGACTGTTGTGTTGTACATTGCGTTAATAACATTTTGACTTCTGCATCTTGCTCTGTTAATTCACCAAATTTTCTAAACCTTGTGGTAACCTGGACAAGGCATCCACAATAACATTCTGACTTCCCTTAATATAAATGATCTCGGAACTGAATTGTTGTAAATATAGACACCACCTAGCTAATTGATGGTGTAATAGTTTACATGTTAAAAGAAATGACAGTGACTGATGGTCACAGTAAACTTTGGTATTTTTGCCCCACAAAAAATGTTCAAATTTTTTAAATACCCATGTTACAGGAAAGCTTTCCAATTCTGACACAGATCTTTCTGCTTCTGATAATGTGTGACTAGCAAAACTGATGACCTTGGGTACTTCCTTACCTTCTTCCTCTCACATCTGGAAGAAGTATACCCCCAGCCCTTGAGATGAGGCATCTGTGCATAGACAAAAATCCTTGGCCATATCAAGGTGGCTAAGAATGTTTGCATTGACTAAAGCCTGCTTAATGCCCTCTTGACACTTACCGTCCCATAACCAAAGCATATTTTTTCATAACAAGTTGAGCAATGCATCACTGTTCATCAGTTCCTGTGTAACAAATTTACAAAAAAACAAAGCCAGTCCTAAAAAGGCTTTTAGTTGTTTTTTATTCCTTGGAGCTGGACAATTTCATATGGCATCAAGTATTTTTGCATCGGGTAATATACCTTGTTCTGATACAGCATGTCCTAAAAATTTGACTTGCTCCTTACCAAAACTAGACTTTTTAAAATTGGCTGTTACTCCGTAATCTGCAAATCCTTGAAGCACCTGTTCAATGAGCCTGATATATTCTAAGTGGGTGTAGCTATTAGCATGTTGTCTACATAAACAGTGACTTTCCTAAGCAATTCTGGTCCTAAAACCTGGTCTAATGCAGATATAAACACTCCTGCACTTAATTTTCAGTCCAAGAGGCAGAACACGGAATTTATAACTTCTACCACCACAAACAAATGTTGTATATTTTCAACTTTCTTCATGGAGCTTTATTTGGCAGTAGGACATCTTGAGATCAAGTGTACTTAAATATTTTAAAACTTTAGAAGCTATTCATCCTAGTTGTCTGGTCTTATCCATGTGGTTGGCTTACTGGTAATATTGGTCTACAATAGGGTGAAAATGAAGATTGTATAATTCCCCATTTAATCATATGATTGATCTCTTCCCTTAGTGACTCTCATTTTGCCCATGGAGTAGGATATGACATTACACAAAATGTCTCATATTCATAGTCTTTCATTACTCCTGGCTCCGGACTGAAAACATTGGCATGCTTAAATAACTAGCTAGAAAGTTCTTGTTATTGCATCTCATTTAGTACCTGTGATTCACTTAGTTTCTGCTCTACCATTTTTTAACTAACCTCAGTGTTTGCCTCTTGTTCAATATCAAATTTATTTGTGAAATATACAGCTAGAAAGGAATATTGCACTACTACATTTGACTCTGGTTTGTTTTTGTTAATTTCATCAGGTGCTTTGACTAAATCAATAGAAAATATCTGATCCTTTATAAAAAGTGACATTTACCATTATCTATGTCAATCTGTGTTTTTATGTTCTAAATGTGTGCCTGCCAATAAGGCAATTAACTATAAGTATGTCAATTATAAGAAAGTTGCACTTCACTGTAAAATGTTCAATTTGTAATGGAATAAGTGCCTGATGCTTAAGAAATTTAGTCTTACCACCTGTAGCAGTTTGCACCTTGCAATTTTGGACAGGAAATGTTGGAAATTTGCCTCTCTTCTTCAATTAAAAAAATGCATTTGCAATTGCACTGGTAGTTGAACCTGTATCTAAAATTAACTGTGTGTCAATGTTAAATATTTTCACCTTAATGATTACTTGTGCTTGTTCTTCCTTTGCTTTATCTACTATGTCTAACCCATGCTGATACAAATCATTGATGTCATCTTGTTTGTGAAACCTTATCAAACATGTTTGTAGTTTTGCTTTGCCTCCACTCCCTGAGAGGTCAATAGCCTGGGGCTTAACTATGACCAGTTGGTGTTTTCTGACAGCATAGTGTGACTTAATTCATTACCTGGAGAAAATTCAGTTAGTTGCACTGTGTAGGTACTTCACCAATTTGTGTCATTAGCTGTTGTGCCTTTATTCTGCTGTCGAAAGATTAGCTGCAGTACAGCCTAAGTCATGGCATTGTTACCACGCATTGACCACTGCTGTGGCTGACTGTTACTATTCATTTTCAGCATAGGGCCTTGTGATGGTGAATTGTAATACACCCATGTGTTGAAATTCCCCAGTTGTTTTGAAAATTTCTTTTAAATCGTTTGTTTTTCCTGTTCCTGTTACCGTACTCATTACCTCTGGGTGTGTAATTTTGCTAATTTTTCCCTAATGTGTGATGATAAAAAACTTTTCAAAATTTTTAACATATCTACTTATGATATTGGGTTCATCCAGTAGCATGTCTTGTTCAGGTATTTTTCAAATTATCCATGTAGGCTGCCATATTTGCCACTGAATGGTGCAGGGTTGAAAACCTCATGTCTGAGTCTTTATTGCACTGCTTCAGACCAGTATTTGTTGAGGAAAGCTCATCCAAATTGGATATAAGTGCTGCAATGTTCGACCACTTCAGTTGCCCATAAAAGCACATCACCTCGTGAACATCCCAAGACAGATCTGATTTTCTGTGCTTCCATCCAGTTGCATGGAAATACATGATGAAAAGCACTGACAAATACTATGGGATTCATTCTTTTACCTTCAGTAGTGAATGTTGGAAACTGTCTCTCAGCAAACCTTCATCTGCAAAATTAGTTGATAGACGTGTGGCATTTTCGGTCATATTTATGTTGTTATTGTAGTTACCTGTAATTCCAGCTGGTAATTGTTCAGATATTGGAGATGTGAGTATGTTTATATTTGGCACTTTACAACTGTCACTGGTACCTGCTGTGGGGCGCATGACAATTTGTGGATAAATACCGACAGGTTGTGGTATGAAACTTCCTGGCAGATTAAAACTGTGTGCCCGACCGAGACTCGAACTCGGGACCTTTGCCTTTCGCGGGCAAGTGCTCTACCAACTGAGCTACTGAAGCACGACTCACGCCCGGTACTCACAGCTTTACTTCTGACAGTACCTCGTCTCCTACCTTCCAAACTTTACAGAAGCTCTCCTGCGAACCTTGCAGAACTAGCACTCCTGGAAGAAAGGATATTGCGGAGACATGGCTTAGCCACAGCCTGGGGGATGTTTCCAGAATGAGATTTTCACTCTGCAGCGGAGTGTGCGCTGATATGAAACTTCCTGGCAGATTAAAACTGTGTGCCCGACCGAGACTCGAACTCGGGACCTTTGCCTTTCGCGGGCAAGTGCTCTACCAACTGAGCTACCGAAGGAGAGCTTCTGTAAAGTTTGGAAGGTAGGAGACGAGGTACTGTCAGAAGTAAAGCTGTGAGTACCGGGCGTGAGTCGTGCTTCGGTAGCTCAGTTGGTAGAGCACTTGCCCGCGAAAGGCAAAGGTCCCGAGTTCGAGTCTCGGTCGGGCACACAGTTTTAATCTGCCAGGAAGTTTCATATCAGCGCACACTCCACTGCAGAGTGAAAATCTCATTCAGGTTGTGGTATGTTCACTGTAGCCTGTGTATTATTTATCATGCACATTTCAAGATCTGGTAATATTTGCTTCTAGAAGATTGTGGATACTATCTTTCGCAGCTTGTAGGTTATGTTTACCTTGTCCACAATTTCATTTTCTTTTTTCTGAACAGCCTTTTCTACTACATCTGTGTATAACTTATAATTGGTTACTAACTTCTCTACAATGGTATTGCCCTTATCTAACATATCTGTTTTAGCTTGATTAATGATATTGCTCAGATTTTCATTGATCCTGTCTGTCTCTTTCTTAGCTCATGCTGAGTCAACTTCTAATGTTGCTGCCCTCAAAGTAAGCTCTTCTACAGCTAGAGGTACACTTTCATAGTGTTTATTTAGTTTATTAATGACAGTGGTTACCTTTTTTGCTGTCAAAACCAACTGGTTTTGTGTGGCTTCAGTGTTTGTGTTTCTATCTGTGATTTTCTTTATCTGTGCTCTACTTGATCATGATAATCATTAAAAGAATCTACCTTCTGTTTTAACTCTGTAATGTTACTGTTAACTTCAGAAAGTACTTCATGCTTTACCTGTGTTTTCACATTATTCAGTTTTTTGTCGATTTCAGTGTGAAAATTTTTGGCTAAGTCATCAAATTCCAGTGAAACCATGTCTTGCAAATTCTTGAATACTTGTTTTTGTTCTTGCTTCACTGCATTTAGATCTTGTGTGACAAGTGTTGTGTTGCTGTTTTACCATGTTCATGTCTTGTGTAACAGTGTTTTGTTGCTGTTTTACCATGTTTATATCTCTTGTCAAACTACCGAAATTAGTGTTCATGTTGTGTTTCATATCATCAAATTTCACATTTATGTTAGATAGTAACTGCTATAGCAGTGCTTCAGTTGTACTACTGTGGTTGCTGTCAGTTGTACTCCCCAGGTTAATGTTTGTGTTGTGACTGAATGGTGTTTGCAAAGTGTTGTCAAAATTTATATTGGAACCCCTCTTCAATGTTTCATTCATGAGTGGTATGTTGCTCTGGGAGATGCACGACATTCTCTTCAATTGTAAACATTGTGTCGTCAAGGTTGTTCTGCTATGGAGCACCGCTATCATTTGTCACTCCTGCAACACTCATCTCTGATATACTTAAACTTTCTGCAGTAGGCATGCATGGCACCTGAACTTCAATTGTTCTATCACGCAATTCCGTGCCATCTTGGCTGATTGTGTTTTCACTATCACCATCAACAATGGACATACATTTTTCTACCACCTTGTATGAATATGCAAAAAATAGAAATTTCACAAAAATGTTAAAATTTCATATGCTAATTATTATACTTGACAATTGTAATTTACGTGATGTCAGAGCCTGTTTTATGTCAATTATGATGTGCAAACTATTGTGTCACAATTCTTTATGTTTTACTGACAAAATTTCTGTAACTTTTTGGCAAATAAAATTCAAGGAAGGGAATAATGAGGAAAAGGTTTCTACCTACTTCAAAAGAGGCACTACCAAGTGTAAACATGAAAGCAACTTTGCTGCACCAAACAAAACAGCCTACTATTGAAAATTTTTATGTAACTTGCATCCAATTCTTATTCCTTTCCAAAATTTCTCCTCAATTTTTACCTTTTTGCAATACTTGGTCCCCATTGTGATTCATGCAAACAGAAAATACAGACATTAGTCTTTATGATTCATAACAATGTCATAGAATTTTTTTACTATAACAATAGTTAACAAACACTACTCACAACTGGTGCCCTGAATTCCTGGCACACAGGTCACCAGTTGTGTTCTAATAAAATAAATGAAAAAATAAACATTACTATTATTAAATATTATTGAACATGCATATGAAGATGCATTTTTGTTACTGTGTTAGTGGGCTTAAACAAGGTTCACCAATACCACTCGTGTGACAGAGCTGCAGTATGCTGACGACAATGCTTCTCCAGCTCATTCACCTGCAGAGTTGCAGCTGTCAGTTGATTCCTTCAGCAGGGCGTACGAACGATTTGGTCTCTCCATCAATATTCCAAAGATAAAGGTGATGGGGCAGCCAACTCCTGGCTCCTCTATTCCTGATTTCAGCATATCCATTTATGATACACCCTTGGAACAAGTGGACCATTTCCTCTACCTGGGAAGCATACTGTCATCTAACTGCTCATCTGGAAAAGATGTGGAGAATAGATTACGTGCTGCCCATGTAGCATTTGGACGTCTTACAAAGCGTGTCTTCCTGAATAAAGACCTAACACTGTACACCAAACTGATGGTGTACAAAGCTGTAGCCATTTCCACCGTGCTATATGGTTGCGAAACCTGGACGTTATATGGCTGTGATCTGAAGAAACTAGAACGCTTCAACCAACAGAAGCTAAGATATATCATGAACCTGAAATGGGATGACTTCATATCCAACACGGCTGTTCTTGAGAAAGCAAAAATGTATGGCATGGAAGCTCTTATCATTGGGCATCAACTCAGATGGGTCGGACATGTCCAGCGGATGAAAAATGACAGACTTCCACGCCAAATGCTGTACAGCGAAGTGAGCACAGGTAAAAGGCCATGAGGTGCCCCTCTCAAACGTTATAGGGATCAGTACAAGAAAAATCTGAAAAACTTGAACATCAATCCAAGTAACTGGTCCACAATAGCAGAAGACCGAAGTCGCTGGCACTCAGTTACCTCAAATGCTCTTCAAAACTTTGAGCTGGAACGTCAACGAATGGAGGATGACAAATGCCGGGGACGTAAACTACTCCAGGCTCAGCCACGTCCTCCACCTTCCATCAGCTGTAATGTCTGTGGCCACCTGTTCCACGCTAGGATTGGATTGCTAAGCCATCAATGACACTTCCACGCCTGAACCGTGACAATGGAAATCTCAGGAGAGAAATGAAAACTCGGATACGAGTATCAGCCGATGACGACTGTGTTATTAGAAATGTTCTGTGCTTATTTGAATTTTTCTTAGCTATCGGACTTCGCTTACATTTCAATTGTAGTTGCAGGCGGCAGACTTGGAGAACACAATTGCTTGTCATAATCAAGAAAATCCTCCTTATATGGTTTTCACTTCACTTCAATAAATAAAAAATACTTGATACTGTTGTTCGATATACTATTACTCATGCACACAGATGATACATAGAACTCATAATACTTCATATTTAAAATTCCACATCTTCATCATCCTTCTACATACAAGAGTGTCTGTGGGGAAAGAAATACTGTACATGTAATTGAATGAATGTTTTTGTTTGTCTGTGCCTTACCGTGCATTCATAGTTAATGTCTTTGCCAACTCTTCTGGTCGATCGGTGTTTCATTTTTTGTTTTTTAATAAATATTAACTTTACCATATCCTGGGGGTCTTTCATCATGTACCTACACACCACCCCAGCACAGGCCTTCACTTTTGTGGGATACCATTTCCCAGATGAAATTCTCCCCTTCTTTCCTGACCTCTGCTGTTACCCCTGAAACTTCCTCTACCTCTTCCTCCTCTACCTCACACATTTATTTGATTCACTCTGTTAGCACATTCTCTGTTTTCCTGGTACTGCTCATAATCTCTAGTTTCATGAAATGAACAATTTCTCTGCCATCTATCTACATCCCTCACTCTATTCAGAAAAATCTTTGACATTATTATTATGCCCTATCAATTCACACCTTTTGTTGGGGGGTAGCTTCCCCATTAAAATCTCTATTGTATCCCTGTCACTTACAGGACCATCCAAATGTTTCAGTTTATTAATCCACCTCTCACAGTACTCTGGCACACTTTCTCTATTTCTCCTATTGTACCGTGGGGCCTTCTTAAAGGCTTCAATAACATCACATTGTTTCTCATTGGAGCAGTACTCTTCCATAGAAGCTGACACAAATTCCTGAAAAGCTTCATATTTCTCAGGTGCCTCAGCTTCCCAATCCAAACTTTCACCTTTTAAACAAGCATTAGCCCTCCTCAGTTTATCTTTCTCTATCCACTCTACAGTAAACTGAGTTTTTATGCTGCCTATAAAAGACACAGGCTGCACATTTCCCCTAGTGTCAAACATTATATTATTAAAACTACTACCATCACTTACATGCACTACTACAGATGAGACTGTGTAATTCCTATCTTGTACCATCCTTTCTAGAGCCTCCATTCTATTTTCAATCACAGTAGTGGTCTCTTTAATTTGTCCCACTTCTGCCTCAGTCTTTTGGCTATATTCTTTGAAAATTTTGTCACAATACCCTTTCACTTCAGTTCTCCCTTGTTTACACTCATTAGCTTGGGCTTCAACATTTCTACCTTTCCCTTTACATCTTCCTTAAATGTTTTTTGTTTCTGTCTCTTTAAACATCTCTTTAACATGATGTTTGAACTTTGCAAAATCTTTACCCAGTTCTAACTTGACCTCAGACATCTTACATTCTACCCCCTCTTCCAATTCCTTCTTGAAGTCTTTCAATCTTTGATTGAATTTTTTATCTAACTGTTTCAGCCCCTCTATCATTTCCTCCTGCCCTTTTTAATTTTCTTTACTTCTTTCTGCCCTTTTTTCATCCCTTCCTTGATTTCTTTCTGTAAACTTTCTTTCATCTCTTGTTGCCCCTTTTCCATCCCTTCTTTGATTTCTTTCACCTTATCCCTCATTTCTTTTTACCATTTATCTACTCTTTTTTTTCTCACTCGTTTAACCATTGCTAGCAGCAATGATAACATACTTTCTACTTGTCCCTTCTCCTCCACTTTTCTTTTAACACCTGGTTCCACATTAATGTCTAATTCTGTATCTACCTTTTCCATAACAAACTTCCCTTCTTTATTTTCTCCTTGCTCAATCCCACACCTTGAAACTAGCTACATGCTCATCCTCTTTGGTTGTCATTTTGTCTACAAAATGAAAACCACACAAAACAAAACAATACAGTTTTCACCCCTCAAAATTTACAACTCTGATCATAAGGTTGACTGGTTCGAAAAGTCAATCTTACTAAAACACTGTCCTGTCATAACACAGCACCATATGTGATGACCTCTCACCCTAGGAAAATTAATTATCAAAATCAGAACTGTGAAGTCACCCAAAATTCTAGCTGGAAAATCAAACTATTTGTTATGCTTCTAAGTTGGTTACAATCCCACTTTATTTATGAACTGAAAAACAGAATTTTTATGAGAAACAGCTCTGAAAATAACCTGAGTCAACAAAATTGTGTATTTAACCTCCAAAACATCAAAGACAATATCTGACAGAACTTAGAAAAGGTGACAAAGCTACATGAATCACATGCAACGCTGTCAATAATTATATGAACACTGGGGGGATTCACCATACATCTACCCACTGTTGAGTATAACCAGCATCTCTCAATACTACAACTCATAGCAATACAATATCAAAGCTTTTATTACTGTATAAACATTCCCCAAGCGTTTTTGACAACTGACATATATGATTCATTCTCAAAGCAGGAAATGCACCATTGGTGAAATAGCAACTTTTATACCATTAGTCGGAGCTCAGGCAATTATGGCAGTTGCCGTAATTTATGCACGCAGCCATATTTCATGACAGAATACTCTTATTATTCACTACCACATTGCTGTACTCATAACAATACATAAATCACCTAAAATAATGCAGCTGCAATAATTTTGACATGCAAGGATAAATAGTTCTAATGAGAGGAAGAAGTTTATATTTACTGGTGTTTCAACAATGACTACTATGCAACTATTAGTTCACTAATGGTAGTTTTATTTTCGATAGCAGAAAGCAGACAGGAGCAAAGAATTGATCTGATAGAGTCCATAATTCTACTACTTTTGATAGAGAAACAAGTTTTAGATCAGGGGATAGTGTTCAACAACATATCATAACTTTTTGTTGCAAACAAAGCATGCTCTGGGCAGCACAATGTCGGCGGGTTACATTGTTGTGGACACGATACAGGGAGTTCCACTTGTTAATCTTTTCTGGCAAAATGCAAACAAAGTTTCTGCACAGATGTATCAGTAGCCCAGTGGTGGTTAACAAACCACAAGACACTGGTATGCATGGTTGTTGGCATGTCCCATCTTGCAAAGCACATTATGTAGACAGTATTCATTTATACACTTTGTGTACTGCCCATTACACTTCCATCCATAACTACATAGTTCATCACATTCATAGAGCTGTAGCCACAAATACACAGTTCATAGAATTGTTCTTTTACATGATGCACATGGTAAGCAATGTCAACTCTGTTCTCACAGTTCAAACTTCTGTAATGTCATTGAAAGTCATATATACTGCACAGTTCATTAAAGTCTCCTCTTTCAAAGCTTGATAGAAAGTGAAAGATGACAGTTCCACCACCCAAATATCACTGCCAGCAAAGTTCATTCACATAAAAGCACTGTTCATGTTGGTCACAGCAAAGTCTTGTTAGCGGCACTTTCACAGTTCAGTTTATTTGCTCCTAAAGTTCACTGGGATGGCATTACATACTGTGTTGCTAAAGTAAATTGACAATCTCATAGTTCAGTATCGCTGTCCATACAATTCCATGTGCTTTTCATAAAAACATAGAATGATTTTCCCATGCACACTTCACAGAAGCGTCATCCACCTTACCTGTACCACACGTCCTCTGTTCAACTATTGATATTGCTATCATTGTCCCCTGTCTACAGATGTTGTATCATTATATTAAGTTACATAAATCTCTGTAAATGTTCTTGACTGCATTTTTCACAATTATTAAAATACCAAAAAAGAAATTCACAAACTTTTCCACAGTTACAAAGCAAGAAACATATTTATCCATTGGCAAATGAAATAATCACAATTACATCTTTCCATTTAAAAACCACAGTAGTATATTACATCATCATTATTACATATGCTGGTAGGAACAAAAGAAAAAAATAGAAAACGAAAGAAAATCATGGCAAAAAATTTTATATGTGTAATTAGCAATGCCTTAACATCTTGCAGCAGCAAAAACAGTAGGATGTGTTTCTTTTATGCATATATAAGCACATAATCTAAAGCACCACTCACACACTAAGAAGTTTCACCACAGGGAAGTACATACACAAAGATGGTGATCTTTCATTACATGTCTCCATGTGGTGAAACGTTTTAGCATGTGAGTGGTGCTTCAGATTATATATATATATATATAGAAGTGCATCATACAGTTTTTGCTGCTGCAATATCACAATATCACAAGCAGTCTGCACTGGAATGTAATGGTGTGGAATTTTCATTGGCACCACCACCCCAAAGAAATTTTATCAGTAAAGCACCACTCACACACTAAGACGTTTCACCACAAGGAAGTTCGTATACTAAGACGGCGATTTTTGTATGCATCTCTCCATATGGTGAAACTTCTGTGTGAGTGGTGCTTTATATTATGTGCATACATATACATAAAAGAAGTGCATCATACAGTTTTTGCTGCTGCAAGAGCAATGCAGTCTGCATTGGAATGTAATGGCATGGATTTTTCATTGGCACCATCACCCAAAAGAAATTTCATCATTTGGGAAAACAACGTGAAATAGCTGCTGAAGATGAACCTGATGGTTCTAAACAGGTAATGGTACTATTTAAATAAATAAATAGCATTGTAAAAAGTGGCTGATCGCAGTTTTCTTCTATGTAGGGGTCAACCTATTCTTTGTATGCAGCCATGGGCTCATGATGTCAGTTTTTGACAAAATAGCATTATATGGTAAGCACTTTTCACCTGCAATAGTGAGACATAATGGATGGACAGCCATATGCACAGTGTGTCTGCAATGCTGACTTACCTTTCACACCTGGATACTCACTCACACTGAAGTTTGCTCTGTGGCAGTTGTCATATGTGGCACAAGTACATCTTATTATTATGATGCACCTTCCTAAATGTGGACAGTCATCTGTTTAGTGTGAACATAACTAATGCCACTGCTTCACATACAGGGCACTGGCATAGTATGTCATATTATTGCTTACCACAAGGATAGATCCCATGATATATCAAACATACCAATCCCTGCATAGGCTGGGGTACACATTACAACATACAACAGTGTTGATGATACACAGGAAAATGAATCCCCCCCCCCACACACACACAAATGTTTCTTCTCAGTGTGTTTGCATATTTTTAAAAAGGGCAACTTAAGCACTAGCTTTTGTAAATAGTAATTTGAGTGGAACAAGGTCTATACATGCACACAATGGCTGACTACTGAAAATTTAGTGTTACTGGGGACTGAACAAACAACTCTTTGCTACAATAAAGGCAGTGATTCTATAAATGAATGTGTCAGTTGACCAACCAGGTCTTGTCATCATATGGTCATGCTGTCCAAATTGACTTGGTACTTGCAATGACTTCTGTTATTGTGATTCCTTGAACTGCTTAATACAATGCACATAGACAATATCACTATAATCTGTTTAGTAACACAAGGACATTTCATTGAACATCCACTTAATGTCACCAGCATCTTTATCATACATTCTGGGGTGCCAGTGCCATTTCCTGATTAACTACTTGATGGTAATGCAAGAAAATTAACAGAGGCTAAGGTGTGTACACAACATTCTCTAGGATTAAATGGTTTTTAAATAGTATGTGCAGATGATGTGCAAAAAATGCTCATACAATGGCATGATATTTTAAATTTTATTTCTTGACTTCTTAAATTTTATTTCTTAATTTTAATTTAATTTAATTTTTTTTAAAAAAATTAAGATATGTATGTTTCTGCATGCAGACTACACATAATGGCCTTTTCAATTTTTATTCATGTAGCACAATGTTTCGTATGAGAATGCTTTGTAGTGGATATCATATCATTTGAGTATAATCTGTAATTAGATATGCATGTCAAGCCAGTAAATATGTTAGATCATGATGTTTGAATTTGAGACAATGCCTCATAGGAGAGCACCTACATGGATCTGTAATTATATTAGCATGTCTAGTCAGTAAATTATGTCATGTCATAATACTTGTATATGACTAGTGGTATGATCATAGGGTCATTATATGAAAAAGGTTGTTTATGCAGCATGCATGACCAGAAATACAAAATTGTTTAGAATTATGTAAAATGATTGACTATCAATATTTCTGTATTCTTCCTCTGTGGTTTATGACAGCAGGACTCACACGAATGGATACTCACTTTGCGTACAGAGCAAGGCAGTTTCAATGTGGCCACTCACGATGAGATGTCGAAATGATTCTGTGTGATGAGATACTGTTTTAGCAGGACTGTGTAACAATTTTTTACAAAACTTATTTCCTAAAAAACATTATGTATTGCTTTTTAAATGCTTTATGAGTGCAAACTATTCATGTATGTAGACTTTTGGAAGATAGCCTGCACGTATGATGCAAAATTTGTAATGGAGCAACAAATGGCATTCCTATTTGTTTCATTGGACCTTATATTAAATGTGACTTGTTAATAAAGGTGCCATGATGTCCCTATTATAATTCAATGCACCCACTGGCTGTGGGTGCACATTAGAACATGAAATACTTGTGTATGTTCAAGAACATAAAGGTACTTGTGTATGTTCAAGAACATAAAGGCTACACATGACTCTACTACTTGTGTAATACTTGACATTTGTCATTGTCGTTCACCATATTAATGTCAGGTTTAATAAAAATGCTTAGAAGCATCCACATTTAAAATACAACATGCCCACTTGCTGCAGATGTGTGCCTGTTCATGAGGCACGAGGCTAGTTCCATTGAATGTTTGCTGGTGCTGTTGGCTATGTCGACCTCCAGTTCGATTTTGACTTGGTAAGAGGCATGTGTGGTTTGTGGAAATTATTCTGCTAATGTTTATAATGCATGTTTTACCACTTTGATGTTTATTATTAAAATCAGGAACTCTCCGTGCAAATATGTTTATATTCAAATAATTAATTTCTGTTACATTTGAACTGTTTATTGTAACTCCACTTTTGTATTCACTGTTCACTGACAACAATGTACTGTTTTGTAATCACATAAGGCCAGGCTTGAAAATGAGCCTGTAAGGTTTGAAACTAATTGCCAAATATAAATACTGCATCTGTAGATAGAACTGGTAATAAATGCATACTCACAAATGATTCGCTCGCAACCACTTCGTCAATTATCTGAAATAACATGAGTTTATTAGAGCAAGGGTCTTCAATAGCAGCTTCTTTTGAATGGAGATTTTCAAGAAATTTCATTCTGGTACTAAAATAATATTTATGTCAATGAAATATATTACAAAATTACAAATTAAAGTCATACTGGTCAAGTTAATGACTTCCCAGAATTCTGCCAACTAAAAATGGAGTAATTTGTGGATTGTGCAAGTATACCATCAGTTGTGCACACCTCAATAGGCATATTGACAATGTTTTAAATTGTTGTCACATGGGAAAAGTTGCTGAGTATGGATGTTGTTTTCAAGAATAATTCAGGTATTAATTTTTGATAATCATCGAGCACCAAAATGAATTTGATAATAACAGGATACACACACACACACACACACACACATACACACACACACACACCAATACACACACACTAGATTTCATTCTGAATTTGAAACATAGTATCAAAGTTTCTGTGGACATACAACAAAAGATGATAATGATTACATATGAGCCTATGTAACTAAATACTGGAGTGGATAGATGGTAGCAGGTTTTCATTATGATTATGTGGCTGCAGGCAGAGATCAGATACACACTGCCTGACAAAAAAAGTGAAGCACCCAGAGGACACAGTTGAGTGTCAATGTAGATGTGTTCAGGAACACATCATCAGCTGGTATGTAAATACTTAAGAGTTGCAACTCTCTGCAACATGTAGAACGGCCCCCAGAATGTGTTAGTATTGTTCATGTTTAGATTTGTCGCCAGGCCTTATGGGGCATACAAGTGGCGTGAACAGCTTCAGTTGTTCTGTGATCACCATGAGAGACATGGAGATGCCATGTATTCATGTCAGACAGCATTATCAGAACAACAGAGCTTTAATGGGGTCTCATTGTGGATCTCCATTTACTGTGAACAGAGACGTAACAGTGGCCCAATGTTTGACTGAATGAGTCTGTGGAGGCCAGGATCTCATCATCAAGGAAAAGTCATTATACTCGAACATAAAATTCTACAACTGATCGACATTAGAGATATAGGTCTATAGTTCTGCACATCTGTTCGATGTCCCTTCTTGAAAATGAGGATGTCCTGTGCCCTTTTCCAATCCTTTGGAACGCTACACTCTTCTAGAGTTCTATGGTACACTGCTGCAAGAAGGGGGCCAAGTTCCTTCGCGTACTCTGTGTAAAATTGAACTGGTATCCCATCAGGTCCAGCAGCCTTTCCTCTTTTGAGTGATTTTAATTGTCTCTCTATCCCTCTGTTGCCTATTTCGATATCTACCATTTTGTCATCTGTGCAACAATCTAGAGAGGGAACTACAGTGCAGTCTTCCTCTGTGAAACAGCTCTGGAAAACGACATTTAGTATTTCAGCCTTTAGTCTGTCATCCTTTGTTTCAGTACCATTTTGGTTGCAGAGTGTCTGAACATTTTGTTTTGATCCACCTACCACTTTGACATAAGACCAAAATTTCTTAGGATTTTCTGCCAAGTCAGTACATAGAACTTTACTGTCAAATTCATTGAACACCTCTCGCATAGCCCTCCCCACACTATATTTCGCTTCTTGTAATTTTTGTTTGTCTGCAAGGCTTTGGCTATGTTCATGTTTGCTGTGAAGTTCCCTTTGCTTCCGCAGCAGTTTTCCAACTCTGTTGTTGTACCACGGTGGCTTTTTTCCATCTCTTACGATTTTACTTGGCACATACTCATCTAATGCATATTGTACGATGGTTTTGAACTTTGTCCACTGATCCTCTCAACACTATCTGTACTTGAGACAATACTTTTGTGTTGAGCCATCAAGTACTCTGAAATCTGCTTTTTGTCACTTTTGCTAAACAGAAAAATCTCCCTACCTTTTTTAATATTTCTGTTTACGGCTGAAATCATCGATGCAGTAACCGCTTTATGATCGCTGATTCCCTGTTCTGCATTAACTGTTTCAAGTAGTTCAGGTCTGTTTGTCACCAGAAGGTCTGATATGTTATCGCCACAAGTCGGTTCTCTGTTTAACTGCTCAAGGTAGTTTTCAGATAATGCACTTAAAAAAATTTCACTGTATTCTTTGTCCCTGTCACCCATTATAAACGTTTGAGTTTCCCAGCCTATATCCGGCAAATTAAAATCTCCACCCAGAACTACAACATGGTCGGGAAATCTACTCAAAATATTTTCCAAATTTTCCTTCAGTTGCTCTGCCACAACAGCTGCTGAGCCAGGGGGCCTATAGAGACATCCAATTACCATGTCTGAGCCTGCTTTAACCGTGACCTTCACCCAAATCATTTCACATTTCGGATCTCCATCAATTTCCTTTGATACTATTGTGCTTTTTATCACTATAAACACGCCTCCCCCCTTCACTGCCCAGCCTGTCTCTGCAGTATACATTCCAATTTGAGTTAAGAATTTCATTACTGTTTACATCTGGTTTCAGCCAACCTTTTGTCCCTAGAACTATGTGGGCATTGTGAGCGTTTATTAATGAGAGCAATTCTGGGATCTTTCTATAGACGCTCCTGCAGTTTACTATTAGCAGACTAATATTGTTATTTCCTGTTACATTTTGCCTACTACTACATTGTCGTGTCTCAGGAGGCATCTTGACGGGCCTAGGGAGGGAATTCTCTAACCTAAAAAACCCACATCTGCACTCCACACATACTCTGCTACCCTTGTGGCCATTTCCTGCATGTAGTCGACGCCTGACCTATTCAGGGGGACCCTACATTTCTTCACCCGATAGAGGAGGTCAAGAAATTTGCACCCCAGATCTCCGCAGAATCGTCTAAGCCCCTGGTTTAAGCCTTCCACTCAGCTCCAAATTAGAGGACCGTGATCTGTTCTGGGAATGATACTACAAATAGTTAGTTCAGATTCCACCCCATGAGCGAGGCTTTCTGCCTTCACCAAATCCACCAACCACCCGTATGAACTGAGGAGGACCTCTGAATCCAGATGGCAGGAATCATTGGTGCTGACATGAGCAACAATTTGCAGTTGGGCGCACCCAGTGCTCTCTATCGCCACCGGCAGGGCCACCTCCACATCTTGGATGAGACCCCCCCCGGCAAGCAGACAGAGTGAACACTGGCCTTCTTCCCCGAACTTTCCGCTATCTCCTTAAGGGGCTCCATCACCCACCTAACGTTGGAGCTCCCAATCACTAATAAACCCCTCTGCCCCCCACCCCCCCCCCTCCCCCCCCCTCCCCGTGTACCTGTTCAGACCTTGCTGAAGGAGCGGCCACATGTCCACTCACAGGCGGAGCGGGCGATGCCACACGACAAGCCTCCACATTGACCCTATGCCTCGTGCGCTGTGAACCCCACTGAAACTGCCACTCCCCTTGGGGAGAGGGTGGGCTAACCACGCCCCGTACCCACGAAGATGTCTCGTCAGTAGGGACTGTGGGCGAAGTATGTAACATGTGGGGTGTACCATGCGACGCACCAGACTCCCCACTGCCGCTACACTCCGAGGCAGCAGCCTGAAGGTGGCTGACCGCGGCCATCAATACATTCAGCTGTTCGCAAACAGTGGCCAGCTCCTCCTGCATCTGTACACAGCAGTCACACATCCTATCGATCCTAAGAAATCAATTTACTGTAGAGAGTTAATCAACTTTAAACTAGACTGCTAATTCACTAAAGGCGGCTGATAGCTGACTAGACTGTGGTTACTAGACACTTCTTGTTGAAAACAATGAAAATAAGCACTGCCTGTCTCTACACTGTATTCAAAACAAATGCTAGCACTACTGCCACTATGGTCGACTAAAGGGACTCTCTCTGACTGTATTCAAAACAAACACGAAATCTATGGAACACTATTACAAGTACTCGAAAATTAAAGCTTCCTAAAAGCAAAAACACACGGAAGAAGAAGTGACAAGTAAGAAAAATACAGCTAATACTTAAATTAACGTAGCTCATTGCACAGCAGATGTAGAGCAGATGGCAATTACGATGAATTATGATATTTTTCTTGAAGTCTGAGGGTATTTCGCCTGTCTCATACATCTTGCTCACCAGATGGTAGGGTTTTGTCACGGCTGGCTCTCCTAAGGCTATCAATGGTTCTAATGGAATGTTGTCTACTCCCAGGGCCTTGTTTCAACTTAGGTCATTCAGTGCTTTGTCAAATTCTTCATGCGGTATCGTATCTCCCATTTCATCTTCATCTATGTCCTCTTCCATTTCCATAATATTACCCTCAACTACATCGCCCTTGTATAGACGCTCTATATACTCCTTCCACCTTACTGCTTTTCCTTCTTTGCTTAGAACTGGTTTTCCATCTGAGCTCTTGATATTCATACAAATGGTTCTTTTTTCTCCAAAGGTCTCTTTAATTTTCCTGTAGGCAGTATCTATCTTATCCCTAGTGATAAATGCCTCTACATTCTTACATTTGTCCTCTACCCATCCCTGCTTAGCCATTTTGCACTTCCTGTTCACCTCATTTTTGAGATGTTTGTATTCCTTTTTGCCTGCTTCATTTACTGCATTTTCATATTTTCTCCTTTCATCAATTAAATTCAATATCTATTCTGTTACACAAGAGTTTGTACTAGCCCTCATCTTTTTACCTACTTGATTTTCTGCTGCCTTCTCTATTTCATCTCTCAAAGCTACCCATTCTTCTTCCACTGTACTTCTTTCCCCTGTTCGTGCCAATCAATTACTTTCTGTTCACCTCATTTTTGAGATGTTTGTATTCCTTTTTGCCTGCTTCATTTACTGCATTTTTCATATTTTCTCCTTTCATCAATTAAATTCAATATCTATTCTGTTACACAAGGGTTTGTACTAGCCCTCATCTTTTTACCTACTTCATCCTCTGCTGCCTTCTCTATTTCATCTCTCAAAGCTACCCATTCTTCTTCCACTGTACTTCTTTCCCCTGTTCCTGCCAATCAATTACTTCCTGTTCACCTCATTTTTGAGATGTTTGTATTCCTTTTTGCCTGCTTCATTTACTGCATTTTCATATTTTCTCCTTTCATCAATTAAATTCAATATCTATTCTGTTACACAAGGGTTTGTACTAGCCCTCATCTTTTTACCTAATTCATCCTCTGCTGCCTTCTCTATTTCATCTCTCAAAGCTACCCATTCTTCTTCCGCTGTACTTCTTTCCCCTGTTCCTGCCAATCAATTACGTATCAGCAGTAGTGGATAAGGCTTCTAAAATAGTGCATAAGATATAGGAATTACTTATTTCAGGCTACTGCTGTCCACTATGAAAGCACATCACACTTGGTGACTTCAAATATTTATGCATCTGGTATATAGAAATATTCTAGTGAAACTACCTGCAGCATTCCAGACCAGTTCAGTGGAGTCATTGTGTGAGATTCTCAGAATGTACCTGACAGAAATCACTATTAGTTACATTTATGCTTCATATTGGCTAACTCCAATCAAAATACTGCAGGTAGATACCTGGAAAAGTCAATTGGACAACACTGAGAAGGGTCAAAAATCTGGGAAAGGTTCAAAATGCAGCATGTCAATCCCTGTTGGAGCATGGCAAATCTTTATACAGGAATTGGTCCTTCTCTAACTCATCTTGGAATGTCCCGGGCTCAAGCAGTGAGGCATCTGTGATGTGGAGGCATAGGTACTATGGAACAAACTGTATTCCATTCTACATTACTCAACAGCTGCAGACAGAAAATTCTATTTATATCTGATTTATGCACTGCTGCAAGATATCCCAAAATGTTGTGTGTATTAACTAATGATCTAGTTAACAAAATTTCAGTCGGTCTGCTATTAGCATATAAGGACAGATGTTATAACAGACTTCCCAGTGTGCTGCATGTGCAATACAAGAAATGGGGCTCTATAGTGAGTGCAAAATGAAGAGGAAGTGTCAGCTAGTGAAAGTGAAGTGATCAGTGATGATGTTAGGCATGTGGTGCTCATGATTAGGTGTCCACACACATACAAACAGTCACAGATACAGTGCTGTCTTAACAACAGGAAAAAGATGTATTTTTCCAACATCTGGCAAAGGTCAGATATACATCTGCATATATACTCTGCAAACTACCACTGATCCAACCAAAGGAGAACAGGAAACTAATGAAACTTTATGGGTTGAGAGGAGATGTGATTATAATATGGAGTCAAATTTACAAAGAACTTGGCAGCATGAGCCCACTTACCAGAATGACACTGCACCCCCTGGGTTGTGATGTGTGTGGTGATTCAGTTCAGAAAGGGGTCATAAAGTTGTTGTGTCTTCTCTGGAGGCAAGCTGGGCCACAACTTTTGTAACTGGTCACTGATATTCTGGTTACTGGCCTTGGGACAGAGTTAACATCTGAGATGGTCTCACATGTGTTCTATCAGGGAGAGATCTGGGGTTCTTGCTGGCCATGGTAGAACTCAGCACCATGCAGACATATCATAGAGACACTTGTCATGTACAGACAAGCATTGTGTTGCGGGAAAATGGAACCAGGAAAGTGCCACATGAGAGGTAACACATTAGGATGCAGGAAGTTCATGATGTACAGTTGTGTTATTAGAGTTACCCCCATCACTACCAGCCATGAACTGAAGTCAGACACCATAGCTCCTCACACCATGATGACAGGAGCAACATCACTGAGATGTTGCTAGTATACTCTCTGAAAATTGCTACCTGGGGTGTTGAGAACTGTGTTGGTTTGTTGAACACAATGTAATGTCTTTCAATAGCAGTCCATGCTTCCTGGTCACAGTACTACAACAAACACAACCATTTGTGATGTTGTCTTAATGGCAGCCTATATGTGGAACAGTAATTCCCTAGCGCAGCTGCTGCTAGTCTTCAACCAGTGGTGTGGGATGACATGAAATGTTGCAAGGAGTATATTATTTGTTATTGGATGGCAAGTGCATGTCTGAAGGGGTTACAATGTACTTGGTGCACAATATAGTTATCTTCTTCAGATGCAGTCAACCAGAACCTTGACAACAAGTGTGCCTGCCTTTACACTCTCATGCAGTCAAAAATTGGACATTGTCACTTCCAAATGCCTCACAAAACTAGATAGTGTGCAACTCAACCAGTCTGCCAAATGGAGACCCACAATGTGACCTGATTCAACACAGTCAGGTGCTGATAACTCTCACACAAGCATGGAGCATTTCCAGTCCTTTGCAGTGATCATTCATGCCCCTTATGTACCCTACCAGGCCTGGTAACTACACTAAACATGAACAACACTAAAGCACTCTGGTGGTCATCCTACCAGTCATGGAGAATTGCAGTTCTAATCATTTACATACCCACTGATGGTGTTTACATGTACAAAGTTAGCTTGACATCCATCCAAGTCTTCTACGTGCTTCACTTTTTCTCACGCTGTGTAATAGGGTTTCTTTCCATTCCATTTACATATGGAGTTTGGGAAGACTGATTATTCAAATGCCTCTATGTGCACTGTAATTAGTTGAATCTTGTATCTTTGAACCTTCTGGGAGTGATATGTAAGGTGTTATAATATACACTCCTGGAAATTGAAATAAGAACACCGTGAATTCATTGTCCCAGGAAGGGGAAACTTTATTGACACATTCCTGGGGTCAGATACATCACATGATCACACTGACAGAACCACAGGCACATAGACACAGGCAACAGAGCATGCACAATGTCGGCACTAGTACAGTGTATATCCACCTTTCGCAGCAATGCAGGCTGCTATTCTCCCATGGAGACAATCGTAGAGATGCTGGTACATCCTGTGGAACGGCTTGCCATGCCATTTCCACCTGGCGCCTCAGTTGGACCAGCGTTCGTGCTGGACGTGCAGACCGCGTGAGACGACGCTTCATCCAGTCCCAAACATGCTCAATGGGGGACAGATCCGGAGATCTTGCTGGCCAGGGTAGTTGACTTACACCTTCTAGAGCACATTGGGTGGCACGGGATACATGCGGACGTGCATTGTCCTGTTGGAACAGCAAGTTCCCTTTCCGGTCTAGGAATGGTAGAACAATGGGTTCGATGACGGTTTGGATGTACCGTGCACTATTCAGTGTCCCCTCGACGATCACCAGTGGTGTACGGCCAGTGTAGGAGATCGCTCCCCACACCATGAGGCCGGGTGTTGGCCCTGTGTGCCTCGGTCATATGCAGTCCTGATTGTGGCGCTCACCTGCACGGCGCCAAACACGCATACGACCATTATTGGCACCAAGGCAGAAGCGACTCTCATCGCTGAAGACGACACGTCTCCATTCGTCCCTCCATTCACGCCTGTCGCGACACCACTGGAAGGGGCTGCACGATGTTGGGGCGTGAGCGGAAGACGGCCTAACGGTGTGCGGGACCGTAGCCCAGCTTCATGGAGACGGTTGCGAATGGTCCTCGCCGATACCCCAGGAGCAACAGTGTCCCTAATTTGCTGGGAAGTGGCGGTGCAGTCCCCTACGGCACTGCGTAGGATCCTACGGTCTTGGCGTGCATCCGTGCGTCGCTGCGGTCCGGTCCCAGGTCGACGGGCACGTGCACCTTCCGCCGACCACTGGCAACAACATCGATGTACTGTGGAGACCTCACGCCCCACGTGTTGAGCAATTCGGCGGTACGTCCACCCGGCATCCCGCATGCCCACTATACGCCCTCGCTCAAAGTCCGTCAACTGCACATACGGTTCACGTCCACGCTGTGGCGGCATGCTACCAGTGTTAAAGACTGCGATGGAGCTCCGTATGCCACGGCAAACTGGCTGACACTGACGGCGGCGGTGCACAAATGCTGCGCAGCTAGCGCCATTCGACGGCCAACACCGCGGTTCCTGGTGTGTCCGCTGTGCCGTGCGTGTGATCATTGCTTGTACAGCCCTCTCGCAGTGTCCGGAGCAAGTATGGTGGATCTGACACACCGGTGTCAATGTGTTCTTTATTCAATTTCCAGGAGTGTATTTTTTGATTCCACTCTTAAATCTGGTTACTGAAACTTTGTAAGTAGGCTTTCACAAGATAGTTTGTGTCTATCTTCAAGTGCTCACCAGCCCAAGTTTTTCAGCATCTCCATGATTCTGTCCCATGAGTCAAATAAGCTTGTGATACCATACTGATCTTCTTTGTACATGTTTAACCCTCAAGTGGATGTGCTGGCGCACGGATTGCACCACTCGTTAAAAAATCTCTATGAAATATAATCAGTTGGTACCACTGTGTTCTTGTCTCGGTATTCCTTCATTGTTATCTTGACTTCTGCTATGAACAATTGTTTCTATCTGTGATTATTTCAAGTGGAGTGTTGCACAAAGTGCTCCACGTGCCTGCTGATGTCCCAATACCAGTAAGTACTTTTTATTTCGTTTTATGTGGTGTACAATACGTTAACATTATAATACTTACCTGTTTTACATATTTTGTAATTATTTTTGCTTTTATAAGACTAAAAAATGCCTTAATGACACCAAGGTTGAGTGGCTACTCAATGAGGATCAAGTATTTCTGGTATCAAATTTTGAGTTTGATGATTGTGAAGATCAGGATGAAGAAGAAGAAGAAGTGATCACACAGAGTGACCATGATTCTACATGTGGGCAAGAATGTGCCTCTGAAGCTGAAGAAAGGGATGTCGAATCTGTTTCAAATGGCAAGTATAATATTGGAAGGGATAAAACCTGTAAGTGGAAGAAATCTTGCAGTACAGCCACAACAAAGACAAAAAGTAAGAACATTGTCAAGATACTTCCCGGACCTAAAGCCATAGCCAGGGATGTCATGGATGATATAAGTGCATTCACTAAAATAATCAGCATTGACATGATCAATGAGGCTGTCAAATGTACTAACATGTATATTCAACATAAAAAGACTAGTGTAAATTATGTGAAAGAAAATGATACCAAAGACATGATGAGAGATGAAATAATGGCATTGTTTGGATTGATCTACATCTTAGGAATGAAGAAGGCTAACTATACAAATGTGAATGAACGTTAGATGACTGATGGATCAGGCATGCAGATACTTAGAGCTGTGATGAGCTCCAAGCATTTTCTGTTCCTATTACAGTGTCTCAGATTTGATGATAAAAGAACACAGCAAGCGAGACAAGAACTGGACAAGTTAGCAGCTATTAGAACAATTCTTGATGAGTTTATTGGAACCTTCAAACACAGTTACAGTGTGAGAGAATTTGTAACTGTGAATGAAAAGTTACAAGCATTTAGAGGACGCTGTAACTTCATTCAGTGTATCCCAAATAAAACAGCGAAATATGGAATAAAGATGTTTGCTCTCTGTGATGCTAAAACTTTTTACGCCAGTAACTTTGAGATCTATTGTAGCAAGCAACATCAAGTCCATATGCTGTTTCAAATTCTCCTTCAGATGTGGTCAGAAGGCTTACCAGTCATATTGAAGGAAGCAATAGGAATGTGACTATGGATAATTGGTATACCAGTTATGCACTAGCACTTTCCTTACTGTCCAGGAAACTCACATATATTGGAACAAGGAGGAAAAATGAACATGGGATTTTGCTAGAGTTCCTGCCAAAGAAAGATAGAGTATAAAATTTGCCTTTATTTGGGTACCAAAAAATATTACTTTGGTGTTCTATGTACCTAAAAGGAATAACGCTGTGATTCTCCTACCTATGATGCATGATACTGGAGCTATCAGTAAAGAAACTAACAAGCCTGAAATCATTATGGACTATAGTGCCACAAAAGGAGGAGTTGATACTGTTGATCAAATATGTGCCTCCTATTCTGTAGCAAGAATTACAAGAAGATGGCCTTTGGCAATATTTTTTGCACTGATGGATATTGCAGGTATCAATGCCCAAATAATCTACCATGCAAACTCTAAGCATCCTAAAATCCCAAGAAGAATATTACTGAAAGGCTTGTCATATACCCTAATGAAACCACGTCTACTACAGAGAGCTAAGATTCTGTCTCTACCATCTGAGATTTCAGCGTTCCTTCAAAATTACAAAGAAGCAGAAGTAGCAAAAGTTGGAGAGTCTTCTTCAAAGAAGCATGGACGATGTATAAACTGCAGACATACTAGAAACATTAACACTACAATCAAACGTGATTTTTGCCACAATTTTGTCTGCAAATGGCACGTGACTATCAGATACACATGTGAAAACTGTAAACAAGTCGAATCAGAATTAGACGTTACAAAGAAATGTGTGTATTTGTTCACTTTCATAATAATGTAAAGTTTTATAGTTGATTATTACGATAAAGAAATAACATTGCACTGTAATATTTAGTGTTTTACACATAAGGCATGAAATAAAATCTTCTGCTAACCCAAATATATGTGTTCTGTTTTTTGTAATTCATAAATCCATGTAAATAGCAAAAAATAAATAAAAATGAGACACAAGAAGCAGAAAAAGTGCCACGGTGCACAGAGAGCGGCGTGCGCCTGCTCATGTAATGAATGGAAGTGTGCCCGTTCAAGGGTTAATATCCACTGTTAGTCCGATTTGGAATGGGCTTCCTACTCTTGAGCAGTATCCTAGGATATATCACATGAGTTTTTTTCTAAGGAATCTTCTTTTTAGATGGACTGCATTTCCCTAGTATCCTAACAATCAACTGAAATCTACCACCTACTTTAATTATCAGTCACTGAACATATATTATTATGGCATTTCATGTCCCTACTGAAATCTAACAGTCCATTTTTCATAAGATTTGAAGCTAATTTGGATCACTTGATTAACTGTTAAGTTGTTAGTGGCATCCATTTATGTAATTTTTATCTTATGAGTTCTGTAATGTGATTTGGACAACTATATGACAAAGCATTGGCTAATATTACATATGTCCTTCATTAGGAACACATGTTGATTTTTTTGACTTCAATTAGGACTTTTCATTTACAAACAATTCCATAACAAAAGAGGCACCAAATATACTGTGTTTCATAATGATAGAAACCTGTAACAACTCTGCTTGTCATACTGTCAAATTGCTATATTATTGTTTAATATAACAGCACATAATTATATCATAATTACTGTAATTCACAATATGAAACTAACTGATAATGTAAACAAGGTGTTTATTTAAGCTGCTGGATTATGTACAAGTACAATACAAAATAGTGTACTCGTATTTGAAGCAGGAAACACGGTTGGAATACTTGAGATAATGTAGTTTCAGTGCAATTAACAACAATTTATTCAACATTGTTTATTTGAATCATTTCACTTATTTTTCCGTGAAAATAACAAATATGTATTTGAATTTGTATCCGATTTCATATATTTCAATTGTAATCTCTGAATGATGACATTTCCTGTAATTTTGAGCAACTTCTGCAATTGTCATTAAGGAAATTATTATATGCAACAGTGTTTGCATTGTTGGCAAGAGTACATGAGACCCGTGAAAAGTTACATGGGAGAGCCAGTACAATTTTGAGCAGAACTGAGTGACATAAAGTCACATAAGTTTATGTAGAATTGAAATTGTCTTTGATTTTTCACATTATTAGGGAATCATGGTGTTTTCTGGCCCATCATTACTTAAGAAATTTACAGAGAGCAGCAGAGCAATGAAAAGGGATTAAGTTATTACCAATATTATTATTATTATTTTTTACCAATCTGAGTTATTACCATCTGACTTCAAGAACTTTTATTTCAGCTATGATTTTCAAGATCAACATTTGTGAAGACTTTCACTTTGGTTGACCTTTATTTGTCAGTTATTACCCACAGCAAGGTGCCAAAACCTCACCACAAACTGTTACACACAGATATTTGTCAGAGTTTTCTGATTTCAGTTCTGATTTTTTGGTGCTGTAGTCATAAGAAACTATTATTTTTCATTTTTTGAAGTGCATAATTCTACATTTCTGAAGCAAGTTGCCAGTCTTTGCACTAATTTGAGGTCTTATTGAGGTCTAACTGAATATTTGTGCATCTTGTATCATACAGCACTTCATTATAGACAAATGAAACGCCTGCTGAAAGTCTGAGGTTACTGTTAATATTGAATGCTGTGTCATTATTGTGTGACATGAACAGCAAGGGTCTCAATATACTCCCCTGGGGCACACCTGAATTTATTACTAAATCTGTTGATGACTCTCCTTCATAGGTAATGTGCAGCATCCTTCCTACCATTGAAGTGCTCGATCCTGTCACAAATTTCACTTAGAAACCCATATGACCATATTTTTAATAATAAGCATAGGTGTGGTACTGAGCCAAATGCTTTTTGGAAGTCAAAAAATATTGCATCTATCTGACTGCCTTGATGCATGGCCTTCCAGATGTCATGTGTTAAAAGCTTAAATTTAGATAACTGCTAGCATTAGATAGTGTTTTAGTTATAGTAACAGTAGCTATAAGATATTTTCAATGTAAAATACAATTGTGACTTAGTAACATGATAAAATGTTTCTGTTAATACTAACAATGGCTTTGGAAGAGCAGTAAAGACTCTAGATCTCAAGTGCTTCAGCCACATCTGCAGGACTGGACAGAATTACAGTAGTAAGAGAATGTAAGTGACTAATCATGGGGTGTAGAATTTGTGTATATTCCAAAGCAACAATCCCTACAGACTGATATTGACTTACCCCATATCACTTCCTGTTTTCTGTTCAGTGTTTTCTGTTACTATCTCATGATTAGATTTCTTCAGTTTTCTATACAGCTCATTTCTATAAGATTAAGTAGTAATGAGCTGCGTAAACTACTACCATAACTGTCATTTTTTGCACTATTATTGCACTTTCAAATTACACTGTGTTTACAAACTTTGTTGGATGCTTAATTCAACATGATTTAATTATTGGGACTATGGTTGTTAGCTTCTCATTAATGGAATTTACAGTCCCAGTCTGTCATAGTCTCTAGATGATATACCATAAATTCTTGCAGCAGCTGAATAAATGGTTAGCAAATAGACATTTAGAAAATGGAGAAATTTTGCATTGTTTTATAACCATCATTTATTTTAACCTAAATAGATGATTAAAATTCATGCTGTCCAATTTCTCAGTCAGATATTGAGGATGTCTTACTCATGTGCACTACCTTTTTTTCATGCAGTACACCACAGCAATAAATTTATTGACAGTTAACAATATTGTTTCCATCAAGCATGTTATCTTATCTATAACATTTTATTCATTGTATAAACACAACTCACCAGTTTCAGGCCAATAGCACATTTTCAAATGCTGATAAGTACATGACTGAGCATCAGTGTCAAAACACTTTCAAAATGTTACTTTCTGAAACAAGGGAGTAACACAATATATGACATATTACAGTGCATCAAAATACAGTAACATATGTATTATAATAACAGAGTAGTTACCAAACACACTAGATGTCCCAATCATTATTTTAGCTTCAGAGAGCTAATATTTTTGGATTAGAACTGGCTATAGTACACATAATTTTACAGATGATATAACAGGCTTGTTGGAAACCACATTTTTAACCCTCTATTACATATAAGAAGAAGCAATATCACACTTAATCACCCCCAGTATCAGAAACACACACAAGCTATCAACATATGAAATTATAAAACTTTAAAGCAACTCTGGGTTTTATAGTACACAAGTAAATCATTGCAGTTTTTATTTTATTGTATTTTTCCACAATAACTGTTTGCTTCAGAACTTCCTAGTACCCATATTTGACCTATATTGTTCATAAGATCAACAACACAGTTTGGTTTACATATTCTTGATGGGACCTTACATACTGTATTTGTATCATCTTGAGAAACAGAGTACTCTACCATTGCAATTTCTACCCAAGAATGACCAAAATTCCCACGAACAAGGGTGCAAGGCAAACTGATGCGATCAGCAAGCACTTTAAATAACATTGCTCTTTCCAGGTAGTAGCCACTACGAATATAGCCAAGTGGGATGATGTTACTTCCTAGATAATGCTGTAAAAAAAACAAAATAAATTTACTAAAGACTGTAATAAAATTAATTCAAATTATTTCACTCTAAATTACAACAACTTAAAGTATGAATTAGCATAGAAAGGTTTATGGTGTAACACAATATTTAATTTTAGACTGCCGATAACATACATATACTAAGGATGTAAAATACAAATATTAAAATTTAGTAGTTGTTTTGGAAGAAACATAATGTCATGTAAATTGTTTCCTTTCCATTGTGATCCTTATACTAACACCCAATTTGATCAGAAACATATATTCATTGTACAGCTAAGGGTAATCTCTTCATTTTTCAGTGCAATCACTTTTTGCAGTCTTTGAACAACAAACCACGCATATAGTGGAAATGTTGAGTTGCAGACAGGCACAGGCACAACAAGACTGCTAAACACACACACACACACACACACACACACACACACACACACACACACATTCATTAATGCAAATGCAACTGAGCAACTGTGCATGGTGGCAGAAGCAATCTGGGTGGTGGGTGTAAGAAGATGGCTGGAAGGAGGGGAGAGAGAGCAAAGTAGAGATGTGGGATAGTAAAGTGATGCTTGTGGATGTATATAGGGACAAGGTAAAGGAAGGGTAGGGCAGCTAGGTGCAGTCAGGAGGTTAAACTGTGGCCAGAGGTAGGGGTTGGGGGAATGGAAAAGGAGAGAGGTAAAAATGCTGTGGGCTGGTTGGTGAAATAGAAGGAGAGGGAAAGATGAAAGGATGTGGGTTTTAAGGGAGAGGGTAAGGAGTCATTCCAATCCTGGGAGTGGAAAGACTTACCTTAGGGAGAAAAAAGGACAGGTATACACTCGCACACACACACATATCCATCCACACATATACAGACACAGGCAGACACATGTACAGACAAAGAGGTTGGGCAGAGATGCCAGTCGAGGCAGAAGTACAGAGGCAAAGATGTTGTTGAATGACAGGTGAGGTATGAGTGGCGGCAACTTGAAATTAGCGGAGATTGAGGCCTGGTGGATAATGGGAGGAGAGGATATATTGAAGGGCAAGTTCTCATCTCCGGAGTTCGGATAGGTTGGTGTTAGTGGGAAGTATCCAGATAACCCGGATGGTGTAACACTGCCAAGATGTGCTGGCTGTGCACCAAGGCATGTTTAGCCACAGGGTGATCCTCATTATGAACAAACACTGTCTGCCTGTGTCCATTCGTGTGAATGGACAGTTTGTTGCTGGTCATTCCCACGTAGAAAGAGTCACAGTGTAGGCAGGTCAGTTGGTAAATCACGTGGGTGCTTTTACACGTGGCTCTGCCTTTGATTGTGTACACCTTCCGGGTTACAGGACTGGAGTAGGTGGTAGTGGGAGGGTGCATGGGACAGGTTATACACCGGGGGCAGTTACAAGGGTAGGAGCCAGAGGGTAGAGAAGGTGGTTTGGGGATTTCATAGGGATGAACCAAGAGGTTATGAAGGTTAGGTGGATGGCGGAAAGACACTCTTGGTGGAGTGGGGAGGATTTCATGAAGGATGGATCTCATTTCGGGGCAGGATTTGAGGAAGTCGTATCCCTGCTGGAGAGCCACATTCAGAGTCTGATCCAGTCCCGGAAAGTATCCTGTCACAAGTGGGGCACTTTTGGGGTTCTTCTGTGTTCTGTGAGAGGTTCTGGGTTTGAGGGGATGAGGAAGTGGCTCTGGTTATTTGCTTCTGTACCAGGTCGGGAGGGTAGTTGCGGGATGCAAAAGCTGTTTTCAGGCTGTTGGTGTAATGGTTCAGGGATTCACGACTGGAGCAGATTTGTTTGCCACAAAGACCTAAGCTGTAGGGAAGGGACGATTTGATTTGGAATGTGTGGTAGCTGTCATCATGGAGGTACTGTTGCTTGTTGGTGGGTTTGATGTGGACGGATTTGTGAAGCTGGCCGTTGGACAGCTGGAGGTCAACATCAAGGAAAGTGGCATGGGATTTGGAGTAGGACCAGGTGAATCAGATGGAACCAAAGGAGTTGAGGTTGGAGAGGAAATTCTGGAGTTCTTCTTCACTGTGAGTCCAGATCATGAAGATGTCATCAATAAATCTGTACCAAACTTTGGGTTGGCAGGCTTGGGTAACCAAGAAGGCTTCCTCTAAGCGACCCATCAATAGGTTGGCATACGAGGGGGCCATCGTGGTACCCATGGCTGTTCCCTTTAATTGTTGGTATGTCTGGCCTTCAAAAGTGAAGAAGTTGTGGGCTATGATGAAGCTGGCTAAGATAATGAGGAAAGAGGTTTTAGGTAGGGTAGCAGGTGATCCTCGTGAAAGGAAGTGCTCCTTGCTACAAGGCCTTGGACGTGTGCGATATTTGTGCATAAGGAAGTGGCATCAATGGTTACAAGGATGGTTTCCGGGAGTAACAGACTGGGTAAAGATTTATTGTCCTACACTCGTACTCTCTGCTGGAAATATCACTTTGCCATGAAGAAAAATAATCCTAATCCTACTCCTAATGATCCAACTCCCCAAGAAACTATCCAAATTGAACCCTGCCTGGAACAGTGGCGTCCTCCATCACAGTGGGACCCACCTCCTCTTCCTCAAAATCACCCTCTCCAAACCTTCCAGGAATTTCTCACTTCCAGCCTTGCCTCTCAATGCTTCTTGTAAAACCTTAAACCTACTCCCAACATCACCACAGCTGAAGCCCAGGCTATCCGTGATCCGAAGGCTGACTGATCCATTGTCATTCTCCCGGCTGACAAGGGCTCCACAATCGTGGTACTTGATCATCAGGAGTATGTGGCTAAGGGACTGCGTCAGCTTTCAGACAACACTGCATACAAGGTTTGCCAAGGTTCCATCCTTCATCAAAGACACTAACCACTTTCTCGAACGCCTGGAATCCTTACCCAGCCTGTTACCCCCGGAAACCATTCTTGTAACCATTGATGCCACTTCCCTACACACAAATATCCCGCATGTCCAGGGCCTCGCTGCAATGGAGCACTTCCTTTCACACCGATCACCTGCCACCCTACCTAAAACCTCTTTCCTCATCACCTTAGCCAGCTTCGTCCTGACTCACTACTTCTTCACTTTTGAAGGCCAGACATACCAACAATTAAAGGGAACAGCCATGGGTACCACGATGGCCCCCTTGTATGCCAACCTATTTATGGGTCATTTAGAGGAAGCCTTCTTGGTTACCCAACCCTGTCAACCCAAAGTTTGGTACAGATTTATTGATGACATCTTCATGATCTGGGCTCATAGTGAAGAAGAACTCCAGAATTTCCTCTCCAACCTCAACTCCTTTGGTTCCATCAGATTCACCTGATCCTACTCCAAATCCCATGCCACTTTCCTTGACGTTGACCTCCATCTGTCCAATGGCCAGCTTCACACGTCCGTCCACATCAAACCCACCAACAAGCAACAGTACCTCCATTATGACAGCTGCCACCCATTCCATATCAAACGGTCCCTTCCCTACAGCCTAGCCACATGTGAAAACACCCACATGATTTACCAACTGACCTGCCTACACTGTGAAGCCTTCTATGTGGGAATGACCAGCAACAAACTGTCCATTCACATGAATGGACACAGGCAGACAGTGTTTGTTGGTAATGAGGATCATCCTGTGGCTAATCATGCCTTGGGATCACCCTGTAGCTAAACATGCCTTGGTGCATCACCAGCAGATCTTGGCACAGTGTTACACCATCCAGGTTATCTGGATACTTCCCACTGGCACCAACCTATCAGAACTCCAGAGATCAGAAATTTCCCTTCAATATATCCTCTCTTCCTGTTACCCACCAGGCCTCAACCTCCACTAATTTCAAGTTGCCACCCGTCGTACATCACTTGTCATTCAACAACATCTTTGCCTCTGTACTTCTGCCTCAACTGAGATCTCTGCCCAACCCCTTTGTCTGTACATATGTCTGCTTGTGTCTGTGTAAGTGCAGATGGATATGTGTGTGTGTGTGCGCGAGTGTATACCTGTCCTTTTTTCCCCCTAAGGTAAGTCTTTCCACTTCCGGGATTGGAATGACTCCTTACCCTCTCCCTTAATACCCACATCCTTTCGTCTTTCCCGCTCCTTCCCTCTTTCCTGATGAAGCAACTGTTGGTTGTGAAAGCTTGAATTTTGTGTGTATGTTTGTGTGTCTATCAACATGCCAGCGCTTTCGTTTGCTAAGTTACATCATCTTTGTTTTAAGATATATTTTTCCCACGTGGAATGTTTCCCTCTAGAGTGTGTGTGTGTGTGTGTGTGTGTGTGTGTGTGTGTGTGTGTGTGTGTGTGACTTAACATATCTGATATGTGGTGAGTAGCATTCTCTCCTTTTCACAATATTAACAGTGTAAGAAAAGACAGATCACTACTTACCATAAAGAAGACACATTAAGTTGCAGACAGGCACTTGTACTCAAAGCTTTCATCCACAACCTTCATCAGCAAAAGAGAAGCACATACCATTCATAAACATAAGCAAGCACATCTTACGCACACATGACCACCAAATCTGGCAGCTTGGGCCATAATATTGTTGTTAAACCATGACTCAACCTATATTAGTGTATTAAGAACATATACCTATTGTTGTTACAGCTTCTGTGAAAGTTTGTCTACATCTAAATTAAAATATATAGTCTCATAACCACTGTGAAGTGCATGGCAAATGGTACTTCCCACCATACCACTTATTAAGACTACCCACTGGCCGCACAGGGAGAATGATTGCTTAAATACCTCAGTGCACTCTGTAATTAGTCCAATCTTTGTTTTATGGTCATTAAGGAAGAAATATTGGGGAGTTGTAGTATATTCCTAGATCCTTCAGTTAAAGCTGATTCTTGAAACTTTCAAACCAGGCTGTCATGGGACAGTTGGTGTCTGTCTTCAGGTGACTGCCAGCTTAGGTTTCATACCATTTCTGTGATGTTCTCCCATCTGTTGAACAAAACTGTGACCACTGATGTTGCCCTTCCAGCATGTTAATTGTTATTTAGAACTGAAAGAGAAGTCAGACAAAGTGAGCACATATTACCAAAACTATTCACATCAGCTCTTTAGGATAATTTCAGATTCCTGAACTGAGCAAAATGGAGGAATACATGTAGAAGGAGTCCAACAGAACCTCTTCAGTTTGCAGGTGATGATACACTGGTTGCCAATAATGCAGATGTTTTTCAGTAATTAATGGAAAAACTTAACTGAGTAGGTTTGAAAGTAGGCCTAAAATCAAAGACTAGAATACTATATAATCAATGTATTAAAAATAAAATTGTACGAATTAACAAGACAGTGACAGAACCATCTGATATGTTGCTGTATTTAGGGCAGTTAAGACAATGATTTGATGGCCAAGAAACTAAATAAACAGAAGAATAAATGTGGTTTTCCCAAAATGAAGATTCCAATATGTCTGAAAAAGAAAGTTTACTATCTGATAAATTAACAGAAAGGCAACTAACAACCTATAGAGGACTGCTGCATGGCACACAGAAAAACTTAAGAAAACAGTTAACACTGGCTTTTAAGCTCTTGCTCTGCTTCCAGTAAGAGTACACACATTCCCACACACAACCACACAGACACCCAGACATATCGGCCCATAGTAGTAGCAAGACTGATTTCTGAATATCAATTATTGCAAGCAGTTGCTTGGGTAAATAGAGGTGGTGATGCAGTAGGGAAGGATGCATGAGGCAAGGAAGGAGTAACAGGCCTTCCGCCACTTGACTTAGAGGCTGCATAACAAAATGAAAGGAGTTCAGAGAGTAGGGAATGGGAGTGGGTGGGGTGTGGTGGGGGGGGGGGGGGGGGGGGTGGGGGGGGGGGGGGAAGGGAGAGAAGGAAAGGAGAGGGTTGACCACAAGCCAGTGACCAATGGGGTGCAGAACTGGGAGCACTATGGCAAACTGCAAACTTAACCATCCACTTGCTGAACGCTCTGTGCATCACAACACTAATAAGTTCCACTGTTGCTTCACTACATGGGCCATTAGGACCCTCCTTACCAGCACAATTTTCCCTATTACTATGTATCTGAGGATTATCTCTCCAGCATATCTTATGCTCTTGCACCCCCTCCCCTCCCCCCCCCCCCCCCCCCCCCCCCATCCATTGTATGCTCTACCTTCTAAACTTCATTCATCTTGTTATGCAGCCTCTCAATCAGCTGGTGAAAGATCTGCCTCACACTATTCTGCTGCTCCTTCCTTGCCTCATGCAACCTTCACTGCCCCCTCCCCAACTCCATCTATCCAAACAACTGTTTGCAATAATCAGTATTCAGTAATCAGTCTCGGTGTTACTGAGAGCATGCATATTTGGTTGTTTGTGTGGTTGTGTGTGTGAATGTGTGCACTATTACTAGAAAAAAAGCAAGTGCTTGAAAGCTAGAGTTAACTGTTTTCTGTTACCTTTTTCTGTGTGCCACACACCTGTCCTCTGTAAGTAAAAAGTTGCCTAACCCTTATTTTATTATTTTTCCTTCCAGGGCTTTCCACTAAAGTTTACAAATCACTGCGTATTACCAGTTTTGACCTGTTGCAGTGAGACATCACTTTCAATGTAAAAACCATTCAACAACCGAGGGTTGCTCAGTGAACTACAGAGATATGCAAATATGAAATTAGTGGCAGAGAGAGAGAAACAAATATATTGGAGAGGGCAAGGGGCAGAGCAGGCACTGCCATGGCTGTCAGTGTCTTCAAGCCATTATGACACAATTGAGTAATAGTGCACTGTCTTGTTGGAAATTCAGGTTTGTCTTTGGAGTGTGATAGGCAAACAAACAGCTGCAAAAGCCATGTTAGAATACCTCCACTACCTCATTGAATAGATCTCTGCTGGCAAGCAAGTTGCATTGTATTATGTGGTTTTTGGCACAGTCATACTCTGATCTGACACCTTCTCCTTCATCTTTGTTTTCCCTAATTCCCACAACAAGAGGGTATTCCTCAGCCTGAGGAAGTAATCAGGAGTTCTGTAAGCTAGGAATAGAGCCTTCCCGTTTAAATGTATCTATCAGCATTACTGAATTTCATCTTTTTAAGGTATGTATTGAAAGCCATTCTGTCACTTTGCAATTTTACATTGTTTTTTATAAAATTTCTGTATTTTTTGAAGCGAAAAGAAATTTATACAGAGTTGCAGAATGGAGTATCTGTAGTGAATAAAATCACAGATGAATAGCATTTTTTGTCAGTGGTCATGATTTCCTTTTAAAGATCACGTATCTCATGGATATCAGTGTTCACTGATCTGTGAAGTTACAGAGACAATTTATCACCCATCCTGTATAATTAAGAGACTTAGGCAAGGATGTACATCTGTACCTGCTTGAAGTGATGAATCCATGTAGTGTTATAAAAGTCTCCATGTGCTTAAGTATAATATAAAACAAGCTTTGAATGAAGCAGTTTGAAATCATAACTTTACTGGCTACTGAATAACTGATGCTCACTGAGACAAAAATTATTTGAGGAGGATCATTTTAACCACACTAACATAACAAGAAATAAAATGAATTTAATGCTACACAAGTCACAATTGAAATTATTCACAGTATTTGGGGATGACAATGTATAACAAGCTAATGTGCAAAAACTCATTTAATATGAAGCCAGATACTCTACAAACAAGGCTACAGCAGATTTTGTGAGAGAAATGCTACTACTCAGTAGAAGAATTCATAGAGGATGAAATGGTAATTTATGCAAGAGGTAATTAAGCATTAGGTTTCTTAATAGTGTGTATATATAACAATATGTATTATCATTATTATTATGCTGTTTATTAAAGTCAGCCTTTCTATGTTTTTGGTGCATTTTTAACACAATTTTGATGGTCTCCTGTAGGAAAGGTTAGCTGAATCAAATGATCTACATTATGTATGTCATGAGAGTAATCAACCACAATTCACAATCTACTGTCCTTAAAATTTCCTTGCAATATATGGATGTGTGTGACACAAGGAATGTATTTGTGGAAAGGTTAGCTGAATCAAATGATCCAGATTATTACATTATGGGAGTAATCAACCACAATTCACGATCCACAGTACTTAAAATTTCCTTGCAATATATGGACGTATGTAACTCAAGGAATGTGTTTGTGGAAAGGCAGCATAAATCTTTCTTGATGTAGCTGTCACAGTATCAGCAACTGTAATGAAGCAGGATATTTTATGGCACTCAATGCTAATATGAAATATCTTTAACCTAGGTACAGACAATATATGTTCAGTAATGGTGTCCATTAATACAGCATCAGTCGTAACCAACACCACAATATATACAGCAGTGTGTCATGTTTTAAATTATTATTTGGTTGGAATTTACGTACTACTGTTAGTACAGATGACCATTTTGTGACATCTTTGGTTTGGGGCCATGAGTGTTCTTTGCATATGTGCAATGGGGAATGGTAAACTTTGGGACATTCACTGGCACATTTATAATGGTTCTGTAACATTTTGTCAACATCCAAACTAAATTTCTACACTTAATCACAATCATGCAGATGAGATGATCATCATGATTTGTTGATTTGGCATTCCATGCCACACAACTCATATTTATGAATTTTTGCTTCTGCTAGATGCATTTCTTCCATGGAACACTTTACTCTAGTAACTTTACCCAATTTTATATGATATTAGGAACCACAGTTCATGAAAGCAAACTAACTCACTCACTCCATCCATCTATCCATCCCCAAGTCACTCCCACTCTCTCTCTCTCTCTCTCTCTCTCTCTCTCTCTCTCTCTCTCTCTCTCTCTCTCTCTCACACACACACACACACACACACACACACACACACACACACTGTTGTTGTGGTCTTCAGTCCTGAGACTGGTTTGATGTAGCTCTCCATGCTACTCTATACTGTGCAAGCTTCTTCATCTCTCAGTACTTACTGCAACCTACATCCTTCTGAATCTGCTTAGTGTATTCATCTCTTGGTCTCCCTCTATGATTTTTACCCTCCATACTGCTCTCCAATGCTAAATTTGTGATCCCTTGAGGTCTCAGAACATGTCCTACCAACCGGTCCCTTCTTCTTGTCAAATTGTGCCACAAACTCATCTTCTCCCCAATTCTATTCAATACCTCCTCATTAGTTATGTGACCTAACCATGTAATCTTCAGCATTCTTGTGTAGCACCCCATTTCAAAAGCTTCTGTTCTCTTCTTGTCCAAACTAGTTATCGTCAATGTTTCACTTCCATTCATGGCTACACTCCATACAAATACTTTCAGAAATGACTTCCTGACACTTAAATCTATACTCGATGTTAACAAATTTCTCTTCTTCAGAAATGCTTTCCTTGCCATTGCCAATCTACATTTTATATCCTCTCTACTTTGACCATCATTAGTTAATTTGCTCCCCAAATAGCAAAACTCCTTCACTACTTTAAGTGTCTCATTTCCCAATCTAATTCCCTCATCATCACCCGGCTTAATTCGACTACATTCCATTATCTTCGTTTTGCTTTTGTTGATGTTCATCTTACACCCTCCTTTCAAGACAGTGTCCATTCCGTTAAATTGCTCTTCCAAGTCCATTGCTGTCTCTGACAGAATTACAATGTCATCGGCGAACCTCAAAGTTTTTATTTCTTCTCCATGGATTTTAATACCTACTCCAAATTTTTCTTTTGTTTCCTTTACTGCTTGCTCACTATACAGATTGAATAACGTTAGGGAGAGGCTACAACCCTGTCTCACTCACTTCCCAAGCACTGCTTCCCTTTCATGCCCCTCGACTCTTATAAATGCTATCTGGTTTCTGTACAAATTGTAAATAGCCTTTTGCTCCATGTATTTTACCCCTGCCACCTTTAAAATTTGAAAGATTGTATTTCAGTCAACATTGTCAAAAGTGTTCTCTAAGTCTACAAATGCTAGAAACGTAGGTTTGCCTTTCCTTAATCTTTCTTCTAAGATAAGTCGTAAGGTCAGTATTGCCTCACGTGTTCCAATATTTCTATGGAATCCAAACTGATCTTCCCCAAGCTCAGCTTCTACCAGTTTTTCCATTTGTCTGTAAAGAATTCGTGTTAGTACTCGTATTTTGCAGCTGTGACTTATTAAACTGATAGTTCGGTAATTTTCACATCTGCCAACACCTGCTTTCTTTGGGATTGGAACTATTATATTCTTCTTGAAGTCTGAGGGAATTTCACCAGTCTGATACATCTTGCTCACCAGATGTTAGAGTTTTGTCAGGACTGGCTCTCCCAAGACTATCAGTAGTTCTAATGGAATGTTGTCTACTCTCAGGGCCCTGTTTCGACTCAGGTCTTTCAGTGCTCTGTCAAACTCTTCACACAGTATCATATCTCCCATTTCATCTTCATCTACATCCTCTTCCATTTATATAATACTGACCTCAAGTACATCGCCCTTGTATTACCCCTCTATATACTCCTTCCACCTTTCTGCTTTCCCTTCTTTGCTTAGAACTGGGTTTCCATCTGAGCGCTTGATATTCATACAAGTTGTTCTCTTTTCTCCAAAGGTCTCTTTAATTTTCCTGTAGGCAGTATCTATCTTACTTCTAGTGATACGCGCCTCTAGATCATTACATTTGTCCTTAGTCATTTTGCTCTTCCTGTCGATCTCATTTTTGAGATGTTTGTATTCCTTTTTGCCTGCTTCATTTACTGCATTATTATAATTTCACCTTTCATAAATTAAATTCAATATTTCTTCTGTTACCCAAGGTTTTCTACTAGCCCTCGTCTTTTTACCTACTTGATCCTCTGCTGCCTTGACGACTTCATCCCTCAGAGCTATCCATTCTTCTTCTACTGTATTTATTTCCCCCATTCCTATCAATTGTTCCCTCATGCTCTCCCTGAAACTCTGTACAACCTCTGGTTTAGTCTGTTAATCCAGGTCCCATCTCCTTAAATTTCCACCTTTTTGCAGTTTCTTCAGTTTTAATCTACAGTTCATAACCAATAGATTGTGGTCAGAGTCCACATCTGCCTCTGGAAATGTCTTACAATTTAAAACCTAGTTCCTGAATCTCTGTCTTACCATTATATAATCTATCTGAAACCTTCTAGTATCTCCAGGCCCCTTCCATGTATACAACCTTCTTTTATGATTCTTGAACCAAATGTTAACTATGATTAAGTTATGCTCTGTGCAAAATTCTAACAGACGGCTTCCTCTTTCATTTCTTACCCCCAATCCATATTCACCTACTATGTTTCCTTCTCTCCCTTTTCCTACTCTCAAATTCCAGTCACCCATGACTATTAAATTTTCATCTCCCTTCACTACCTAAATAATTTCTTTTATCTTATCATACATTTCATCAATTTCTTCATCATCTGCAGAGCTAGTTGGTATATAAACTTGTACTACTGTAGTAGGCGTGGGCTTCATGTCTATCTTGGCCACAATAATGCGTTCACTATGCTGTTTATAGTAGCTTACCTGTACTCCTATTTTTTATTCATTATTAAACCTACTCCAGCATTATCCCTATTTGATTTTGTATTTATAACCCTGTATTCACCTGACCACCAGAAATCTTGTTCCTCCTGCCACCGAACTTCACTAATTCCCACTATATATAACTTTAACCTATCCATTTCCCTTTATAAATTTTCTAACCCACCTGCCCCATTAAGGGATCTGCCATTCCATGCTCCAATTCATAGAACACCAGTTTTCTTTCTCCTGATAATGATGTGCCCTTGAGTAGCCCCGCCCAGAGGTCCGAATGGGGGACTATTTTACCTCCGGGATATTTTACCCAAGAGGACACCATCATCATTTAACGATACAGTAAAGCTGCATGACCTTGGAAAAAATTACGGCTGTAGTTTCCCCTTGCTTTCAGCCGTTCGCAGTACCAGCACAGAAAGGCCATTTTGATTAGTGTTGCAAGGCCAGAGAAAAGACAATGTGCAACATTTGAATGCGAATTTCTGCTCATAGTCTACACTGCCCTAAACTGCAAATTTTATTTGCACCCTGGAGTTAGATGAAAGAGCTCGACAAGATTTTAAAAAATATCAGAAATTCAAAACAATCTTTGCAGGACCTGGTTCTGGATCCCAAGGTAACTGTAGAGGTGCCTTTATACATGTTGTGACAAATTCAGTAAGAAGCAGCAGTGAAGACGAAGTTATTAACTAGACAAGAAATCTTTTTTCTGGATAGGACAGTGCCATATCTTACACCAGGCTAGCTCACTTTTTTCAGAATGCTTAATAGATAAATTCCTTATTTAAAACTGTGGAATGTGGTACACATGTTTTTTACAATCCTAAAGTCTGCCAGCTGATCACTTATTGTCAATACTATTTACAGTACAACAAAGGCATCAACTTTGTGGTGGTATACACAAAAATGTCTTTTGTAAAAGCTGTATAGCACAGCCAAAAGAATGTTTCAGAAACGTATTTATTTGTGCAGAAGTGTCTATATGAGATCCAGGCTAATGACCGCAGCATCATAAAAAGGAGGTCGGTGAGTGTTAAATATAACTGTAAGATAAAACTGTAGCATCATAGAATAATGTGATTAGCCTTTAGCAGGGTTCATAGATTCAAACAAATTTCTGACTGAAACTGCCTAGCAATGAATGATCTGCACTGAAGTTGTCTGGGGTCTGCAACATTGAGGAATATCAAGAATGGAACTTCCAGGTAGGAATATCAACAATGTAGGAAAAGAGAAATTGCAGCTTACTTTAAAGAAGATATGTCAAGTTGCAGACAGGCACAATTAAAAGACACCACACACCTCATGCACACACGACTGCCAACTCCAGAATCTCGGGTTGGAATGCAACATCATGTGGGATGCAAGCAGCAGTCTGGAGTGGGAAGAGAATGGTAAGGGATAGTAATGTATGGGTGGGGAAAGGGGCTAATGCTACATGTTGGAGTGTGTAGGGACTAGACTGCCAACAGGTACCGCATCAGGAGGTTGTGGAGCAGGGAGGTGGGGAAAAAGGAGCAAAAAAGGAGAGATGTGGGGAAGGACAGGTGGATACATTGGCAGAGAGTTTCAAATAAACAGGGTGGTAGATGATAATGGGGAGGAGATGATAGGACAGAGGGGGTGGAAACTGTTGGATGAAGTGTGTGGCGACAGTGTGTTCCCATAGGTTGAGGCCTGGATAATTACGGGATCTGAGAATGTGTTGTAAGAATAACTTCCATCTGTGCAGTTCAGAAAAGGTGGTGTTGGAAGGGAAGGATCCAGATGGTTTGAGTAGTGAAGCAGCCATTGAAATCAAGTATGTTATGTTGAGCTGCATCCTGTGCCACAGGCTGATCCACTTTGTTCTTGGCCACAGTTTGGCAGCGGCTGTACATCCTGGTGGACAGCTGGTTGGTATCGTACCAATATAAAAAGCTTTGCAATGATTGCAGCAGAGCTAGCAAATGACGTGGCTGCTTTCACAGGTGGCCCAGCACTTGATGGGGATAAAACTATGATAGGACTGAAATAGCAAGTGCTGGGTGGGTGGATTGGGCAGGTTTTGCACCTGGGTCTTCCACAGGTATGTGATCCTTCAGTCAAAGGGTTTGGATTTGGAGTAGATAGGTCTGAACTAGGATGTTCTGGAGGTTGGGTGGGCGATGGAACACAACTTTAGGAGGGGCGGGAAGTATCTCCAGTAGGATGTCCCTCATTTTAGGCCATGATGATAGGTAATAAAAACCCTGGCGAAGGATATGGCTCAATTGCTCCAGTCCAGTGTGGTACCGGGTGATGAAGGGGATACTCTTTTGTGGCTGATTCTTGGGGGCAGTGGGAGGATTGGGGGTGTGAGGGGAAATGGTACAGGAGATCTGTTTGCCGACTAGTTTTGGGGGTACTGCCTATCTGTGAAGTCCCTGGTGAGACCCTCAGCATATTGAGCAAAGGAGATTTTGTCACTGCAGATATGCTGTTTCTGGGTATCCAGACTATATGGGAGGGATTTTTTGGTGTGAAAGGGATGACAGCTGCCAAAATGAGGTCCTGTTGGCAGTTGGTCAGTTCAGCGTGGGCAGAGGTGCAAATGGAGTCACCAGAGAGGAGGAGGTCAACATTTAGGAAGGTGGGACGCTGGGTGGAGGAGGAACATGTGAAGTGGATGGGAGAGAATGTGTTGAGGTTGTGGTGTCTCGGTCTGAGTCTAGATTATGAAGATATTATCAGTGAACCTGAACCAGACTAGGGGTTTGGTGTTTTGGGAGGCTATCAAGGTCTCTTCTAGACAGCTCATAAAAAGGTTGGCACAGGAGGGTGCTGTGTGGGTGCCCATTGCTGTACCATGGATTTGTTTATATACCTTCCCATCAAATGAGAAGTAGTTGTGGGTTAGGATAAAGTTAGTAAGGTGTATGAGGAATGAGGTAGTGGGTTTGGAGTCTGAAGGACATTATTAAAGGTAGTGTTAAATAGTAGTAAGACCATGGGCATGAGGGATGTTAGTGTATAGGAAGGTGGAATCAATATTAGGTAAAGGGATGGGAATGTAAGAGTGTTGGTGTAGGAAGTGGTCACTGTCATTGACATGGGAGGCTAGATTATGGGCAATTGGTTGGAAGTGTTAGTCAATGAAGGCCAAAATTCTTCCAGTGAGGCCATAATAACCAGTCACAATTGGGCGTCAAGGATTGTTGGGTTTGTGGATTTTGGGGAGCATGTGGAAGGTGGGTGTACAGGGTGTTGTAGGTGTGAGGCGGGAAATGGATTCAGAGAAGATGTTCTGGCAAGGGCCTACGGCTTTAAGCAGAGACTGGAGTTTGTTTTGGACTTCTGAGATGGCCAGAGTCTATAGGTGGAGCAGTAAGATAATTGGCAAAGACCTTCTGCCAGGAAGTCACTGCGATTCATAACAACAGTGGTGGAACCTTTGTCTGCAGGTAGGATGATTAGGTCAAGATTTATTTTTGGTGGTTTTTTGGTGTTCTGAGGAAGGGATGTGGGAAGATGGTGAAGCTAAGCAGGAAGTAAGGAATTCCTCCGAAGGTGACCAGCAGGTGATTAGGTGGGAGGATTAGAGGATCCCGTTTGGATGGTGGTATGAATTGGAAGAGGCAGGATTCAGTGTTGGAAGTAGGGTGGTTATGGTTGGAGGGATCAACGGTAAAGAAGTGCTTCCACTGCAAGGATCGAGAGGAGGAGAACAGGTCTTTGACAAGTCCAGTATGGTTAAATTTGGGTGTAGGGCTAAAGGAGAGACCTTTGAATAGGACTGAAACTTCTGTGGAGCTGAAGTTTCAGGTGGAAAGTTTAACAGTATTGTTATGAGTATGTTTTGGCTATGGATTTGCATTTGTTGGAGGGCTGGTAGAGAGTTTTGGGGGTTGTGGCAAATTGAAAAGGTCTGCTATCCAGGATTTAGGTACTATGATGGGTGGATGAGGAGGAACACTGTGGGTATGATAGGGGTGATAGTGGTGCCCCACTGTGGCAGTAAGATGTCAGCAGGTTGAATAACTTGTGGAGATGGTGTCTGGAATGCTCCTCCAGGTGCTAGAGAGCAAGGGATCCAATTTCAGAGATGTTATGTATGGAGTAGGGATTGCAGAGAAGTAGTATCTTGCAGAGGGTGCAGTGGTGGTTCCGGGATGCATGTGCCTTGGAGATGTATAGTAGTAGTAGTAGTAGTAGTAGTATATTCATCCAGAGACAATTTACATTGCATGGATTTCATCAGAAAATACATAGTATATAGAAATAAATTACACTTATGAGGATGTACAGTATCTTACAAATACGAGGTTCCACAGTACCCTACACAATCTAACATTAAAACAGTACATACAGCTTTGAATAATTGCACAAAAGTTATTTTTTGCATATTATCATTAAGATTTAAATAAAAACACCTAGTAGTTGTAAAACTTCCATTGAAAATACTAATTCAGATCACAGTAAACATCTGACTGAAAATACTGTTGACATTGACTATTACATATAGTATCAATATAGTACATGCATATAATTACTTACTACTAAGTTGCTAAAGGTGCATGTTTGCACTGTAATAGCAGTTGGTGATTAAAAACTTGAATATTGCTTCCTTAACTCTGGCCATCCTGGAAGTCCAAAACAAACCCAAATCCCTGCTTAAAGCCTTAGGCCCTTCCCCCAACATCTCCTCTGAATCCATTTCCCTCCTCATCCCTGTGACACTCTGCAAATCCACCTTCTACATGCCCCCCAAAATCCACAAACCCAACAATCCTTGATGCCCAATTGTGACTGATTATTATGGCCCCACTGGAAGGATTTTGGCCCTCATTGACTAACACTTCCAACCAATTGCCCATAATCTAGCCTCCCATGTCAATGACAGTGACCACTTCCTGCACCAACTTCCATCATCCCCATCCCTCCACCTTCTGTTGATGCCACCTTCCTATACACCAATATCTCTTATGCCCATGGTCTTACTGCTATTTAATACTACCTTTCCCAACATCCTTCAGACTCCAAACCCACTACCTCATTCTTCACACACCTTACTAACTTTATCCTAACCCACAACTAGTTCTGATTTGAAGGGAAGGTATATAAATCAATCTGCAGCACAGTCATGGGCTCCCACAGGGCACCCTCCTATGCCAATCTTTTTATGGAACTTCTAGAAGAGCCTCCCAAAACACCATGTCTGCAGCTTGATGTGTCTTCTTTCCAGTAAGTAGCTATCTGCCTTTTCCTACATTCATGAATATGTTTACTGATATATGCAAAATCATGAGAGAGAAACAAGTATGGCTTGATGAAATGAAAAATGCCCCAGCTGAAAAAGCCAAATGTAAGCACTAAAACTATAGTGAGTAACTTGGTTTATAAAAAAGCCCAAAAGTAAGAAGACAAGAAAAAGATTGTCAATCCCAACACACAGTAATGGTAATTGCTCAGTCATGGAATTCTAAAAATTTGTTCACATTAATTCACACTATTTCATCAGAACATCCAAGCAAATTATATGATGGAAGAAGTGAGGTAATTAATCAATGATATGCTCGTATAAAGATGGTGGTAGTATAAGGTACACAAGGTATAAAAGGGCAGTGCATTGGTGAAGCTGTCATTTGTATACAGGTGATTCACATGAGAATGTTTCCAACATGATTATGGCTATATGACAGCAATCAACAGACTCTGAATGCACAATGGTAGCTGGAACTAGATGCACGGGACATGAGTGTGCTGAAAATACTAAGTTTCCAGCAGTACCTATCACAACAGGCAATTCAGTGGCTAATGGCCTCCACTTAATAACTGAGAGGATCAGTGTTTGCATAGAGTTGTCAGTGCTAACGTATAAGCAAGACTACATAAAATAACTTCTGAAATCAATGTGGGAAATTTGAGAAGTGTATCCTTTAGGACAGAGTGACAAAATTTGGTATTAATGGCCTATGGCAGCATATAGTCAACCCAGGTGCCTTTGCTAACAGCACAACACTGCTCGCAGAGCCTCTCCTGGGATCATGTCCATATTGGTTGGATCCTAGATGACTGGAAAACCATGGCCTGGATAGATGAATCCCAATTCCTGTTGGTATGAGCTGATTGTAGGGTTTGAGTGTGGCATAGCCCTTGTGAAGCCATGCATCCAGGTTGTCAAAAAGACACCTTTAAAAAATGGAATGGACTGGGTCCTCAGTTATGTTCAGCTGCGCATAGACCATTTGTAGCCATTTGTTCACTTCATGTTCCCAAACAATGATTGAATTTTTATGGATGACAATGTGCCATGCTACCAGGCCATAGTTGTCCACAATTGGTTTGAAGAACATTCTCTACAATTCGACTGAATGATCTGGCTATCGATGTCACCAACATGTATCCCATTAATCATTTATGGGACATAATTGAGAGGTCAGTTCATGCCAAAATCTTGTACCAGCAACATCTTCCACAATTAAGGACAGTTATAGAGACAGCATTGTTAAATATTTCTGCAGGAGTCCTCCAATGAGTTGTCACATCCATGTCACGTTGAGTTACTGCACTATGCCAAGCAAAAGAAGGACTGGTAAGATAGAAGATATCTCATGATCTTTGTATCCACAATGTATATGGAAAATCAATTGTCTAAATAAAGAGGATTTCATTTCCAGGTGCTCCCATTCTCTGAAGGAATATCTTGAAAAGACCAAACCCATATCTGAGAAGGTTTCTCTGCCATATGGACAACGCAGTTCAATTCCTGGTCCTGCCAGGGACTCTACCTGGCTGAGAATACTATAATGCTAAAAATTCAGCAATGCAAAACCAGTTGAAGAGCTACTTAAATAAAAAGTAGTGTCTCCATTGTCTGGAAGGCTGAGAATGGCAAAGAGACTGGCATGCTGACCCCATGCTCTTCCATACCACACCCAAATGATGTCACTTGGCAGAGGGTTTGGTGGAACTCTGGGCCTAATTGCAGAGTTATTTATTTACTTAGCAGATTAATATCATACCAACCTTCAGTGTTATATTTGTGAAGTAGTCTAAATAATACAATGATATGCAATATTAGTATTTGTTGGGAAAAATGTGTTTAGTTTAAAAATGAGTGTTACTTAGGACTGGTGAATGTCTATTGTGCACAGTATAATACCAGATTTACAGCATCATTAGATAAAAAAATGCACCCATCTAGCCATTTTAATTGTCTGTCAAAGCTTGTATCACATACTTGTGTGCAGAATTATATACCATGACCACAAATATAAATAAACTTCTGGAGACAAGCAGCAGTCAGGTAGCTTTCACAGTCATGCTGTACTGGTGTATAATCTGAAAATAGCAATCAATGCACTTTTTTTTGACATAACTGTTCTGTATGTTATCTTGTGTTTCACTAGTGTGAAAAGAAGTTTATCAACTGAGTAAGAACACATATCTGTGTTACTGTAATAGTTACTGGAACTTAAAGCAGAGATTGTAATATACACATTAATGATATCACATGAAGAAATTAAACAAAATTCAGTTTCAGTCTTAAAGTTATATACATACTTTAATTTCAGTGATATGAAGATCATGTGAGTGGTATGTGCATTCTAGTCCTGGATCTTTTCCAGCCATCTGTTTGGCTACAAATGTTGCCAATATTTTAACACGTTGCCTTAGTATTTGATTGACATCTCTGTCTTTCCTGAAACAAATAAGTCATTGTAATTTACAGTCTTATCCATTACACAATAGAAGAAATTTTCAAGCTCATACTTTGATTAACAAAACTAAATTAATATCTTCCTTTTCATTGCTGTATGCTGAAAGTATTAACTCTGTGATGACATCCGCTGTGATACATATCATGTATATTATTGGGACATTCCCTGTTCTCCATGAAGGGACATCATCCACAGTGGTGACCTGCACAATTCACAGTGACCATGTGCAAGGTAATTTTCATGTCGATGTTTTTACTACACAGGGACAGTGCAGCACTTCTCACCTGACTCTTGAAGCACCTATAATGATCAATTGTGCAAGTGAAGTGCTTCAGTACTGTGGTTTGGCTTCCAACTTTAGAGCTGAACAATTGAAAGAAACAAAGGATGTACTGTGGGAGCTCATCACCATTACCATCTTGCAGAAACATCAGGCAATGGCTGACTGGCAACATTTGCAAATCCTCCAAAACTAAATGAAAAATATTCCTATTCAAGAAAGCAGACAATAATTCACTTGAAGTTTTCCTGAGAGACAATCCCTACTCTTTCCAAATTAACAATAAAACTGTAGACCAGATGTGACTTGAATTCAAAGAAATAGTATCAACAGCAATCAAGAGATGTATACTAAATAAATTAACAAATGACAGACCTGATCCTTCTTGGTGCCCAAGAGGGTCAGAGCACTGTTGCAGAAACAACGAAAAATGCATGCCAAATTTAAATGGATTCAAAATCTCGAAGACTGGTGATCTTTCACAGAAGCACGAAATTTAGTGTGGACTTCAATACAAGATGCTCATAATAGTTTCCACAATGAAACTTTGTCTCAAAACCTGGCAGAAAATCCAAAGAGATTCTGGTTGTATGTGAAGTATGCTAGTGGCAAGACACAGCCAATGTCTTCTCTGCATGATAGCAGTGAAAGTACTATCAATGACAATGTTGCTAAAGCAGAGTTACTAAACACAGCCTTCCAAAATTCCTTCACTAAAGAAGACATAGTAATTATTCCACAATTTGAATTGAGAACAGCTGCCAACATGAGTAACTTAGAAGTAGATGTCCTCAGAGTAGTGAAGCAAATTAAATCACTTAACCCTCCTTTACACGCACCGCGGACTGTGAGTCCGCAGTTTTATCTTTCCATCAACAATCACTTATAAGTTCAAGATTTCCATTAGCGGCTTTTTATACCTTCCCCTCCCTCCATAACAAATTATTGACAACAATTGAAGTTAGTCATTATTGCCAGAAGCAGCAGTCTCGTGAGGTGCAGAGTGTCAGTCCGCATGTGTGCATTCGTGTGGTGCGGATCTATCATCAGTTCTTTTACGATGTATTGCAGGTAAGGAGGTTTCTTCCTTTATAATATTACAAAACATACACAGTTACGTTTATAAACTTTTTTATTTATTAATTATCCAAACTGTCATAAAACTATGAGCCTTTTCATTGACCAACACCGATTAGTGAAATAAGTTATACACTTTTTTTTCAGAAGAACAGTGGATGACGATCAGGTTTTGCAGTGGTTGGACAAAGAGTTTGGTAATGAAGAATGTAGTGATCTGGAGTCAATATTCGAAAGTGATCACTATTCAGATAGTGAACAGTCGCTGGACGAAAGTGATTCTATCGAAAAATTTGACTTGTATTTTGGGAAAGAAGGTATGAAATGGAGCCATCGACCTCTAATCCAAAACAGAAGTGTTCACTGCACTAATAATTACATTCTACATCTACATCTACATCTACATTTATACACCGCAAGCCACCCAACGGTGTGTGGCGGAGGGCACTTTACGTGCCACTGTCATTACCTCCCTTTCCTTTTCCAATCGCGTATGGTTCGCGGGAAGAACGACTGTCTGAAAGCCTCCGTGCGTGCTCTAATCTCTCTAATTTTACATTCGTGATCTCCTCAGGAGGTATAAGTAGGGGAAAGCAATATATTCGATACCTCATCCAGAAACACACCCTCTCGAAACCTGGTGAGCAAGCTACACCGCGATGGAGAGCGCCTCTCTTGCAGAGTCTGCCACTTGAGTTTGTTAAACATCTCCGTAACGCTATCACGGTTACCAAATAACCCTGTGATGAAATGCGCTGCTCTTCTTTGGATCTTCTCTATCTCCTCCGTCAACCCGATCTGGTACGGATCCCACACTGATGAGCACTACTCAAGTATAGGTCGAACGAGTGTTTTGTAAGCCACCTCCTTTGTTGATGGACTACATTTTCTAAGGACTCTTCCAATGAATCTCAAACTGGTACCCACCTTACCAACAATAAATTTTATATGATCATTCCACTTCAAATCGTTCCGCACGCATACTCCCACATATTTTACAGAAGTAACCGCTACCAGTGTTTGTTCCGCTATCATATAATCATACAATAAAGGATCCTTCTTTCTATGTATTCGCAATACACTACATTTGTCTATGTTAAGGGTCAGTTGCCACTCCCTGCACCAAGTGCCTATCCGCTGCAGATCTTCCTGCATTTTGCTACAATTTTCTAATGCTGCAACTTCTTTGTATACTACAGCATCATCCACGAAAAGCCGCATGGAACTTCCGACACTATCTACTAGGTCATTTATATATATTGTGAAAAGCAATGGTCCCATAACACTCCCCTGTGGCATGCCAGAGGTTACTTTAACGTCTGTAGACGTCTCTCCATTGATAACAACATGCTGTGTTCTGTTTGCTATAAACTCTTCAATCCAGCCACACAGCTGGTCTGATATTCCATAGGCTCTTACTTTGTTTATCAGGCAATAGTGCGGAACTGTATCGAACGGCTTCCGGAAGTCAAGAAAAATAGTATCTACCTGGGAGCCTGTATCTAATATTTTCTGGGTCTCATGAACAAATAAACCGAGTTGGGTCTCACACGATCGCTGTTTCCGGAATCCATGTTGATTCCTACATAGTAGATTCTGGGTTTCCAAAAACGACATGATACTCGAGCAAAAAACATGTTCTAAAATTCTACAACAGATCGACGTCAGAGATATAGCTCTATAGTTTTGCGCATCTGCTCGATGACCCTTCTTGAAGACTGGGACTACCTGTGCTCTTTTCCAATCATTTGGAACCTTCCTTTCCTCTAGAGACTTGAAGTACACATCTGTTAGACAGGGGGCAAGTTCTTTCGCGTACTCTGTGTAGAATCGAATTGGTATCCTGTCAGGTTCAGTGGACTTTCCTCTGTTGAGTGATTCCAGTTGCTTTTCTATTCCTTGGACACTTATTTTGATGTCAGCCATTTTTTCGTTTGTGCGAGGATTTAGAGAAGGAACTGCAGTGCAGTCTTCCTCTGTGAAACAGCTTTGGAAAAAGGTGTTTAGTATTTCAGCTTTACACGTGTCATCCTCTGTTTCAAAGCCATCATCATCCCGAAGTGTCTGGATATGCTGTTTCGAGCCACTTACTGATTTAACGTAAGACCAGAACTTCCTAGGATTTTCTGTCAAGTCGGTACATAGAATTTTACTTTAGAATTCACTGAACGCTTCACGCATAGCCCTCCTTACGCTAACTTTGACATCATTTAGCTTCTGTTTGTCTGAGAGGTTTTGGCTGCATTTGAACTTGGAGTGAAGCTCTCTTTGCTTTCGCAGTAGTTTCCTAACTTTGTTGTTGTACCACGGTGGGTTTTTCCCATCCCTCACAGTTTTACTCAGCACGTACCTGTCTAAAACACATTTCACGATTGCCTTGAACTTTTTCCATAAGCACTCAACATTGTCAGTGTCGGAACAGAAATTTTCATTTTGATCTGTTAGGTAGTCTGAAATCTGCCTTCTATTACTCTTGCTAAACAGATAAACCTTCCTCCCTTTTTTTATATTCCTATTAACTTCCATATTTAGGGATGCTGCAATGGCCTTATGATCACTGATTCCCTGTTCTGCTCATAAAGAGTCGAAAAGTTCAGGTCTGTTTGTTATCAGTAGGTTCAAGATGTTATCTCCATGAGTCGGTTCTCTGTTTAATTGCTCGAGGTAATTTTCGGATAGTGCACTCAGTATAATGTCACTCGATGCTCTGTCCCTACCACCCATCATAAACATCTGAGTGTCCCAGTCTATATCTGGTAAATTGAAATCTCCACCTAAGACTATAACATGCTGAGAAAATTTATGTGAAATGTATTCCAAATTTTCTCTCAGTTGTTCTGCCACTAATGCTGCTGAGTCGGGAGGTCGGTAAAAGGAGCCAATTATTAACCTAGCTCGGTTGCTGAGTGTAACCTCCACCCACAATAATTCACAGGAACTATCCACTTCTACTTCACTACAGGATAAACTACTACTAACAGCAATGAACACTCCACCACTGGTTGCATGCAATCTATCCTTTCTAAACACCGTCTGTACCTTTGTAAAAATTTCGGCAGAATTTATCCCTGGCTTCAACCAGGTTTCTGTACGTATAACGATTTCAGCTTTGGTGCTTTCTATCAGCACTTGAAGTTCCGGTACTTTACCAAAACAGCTTCGACAGTTTACAATTACAATACCGATTGCTGCTTGGTCCCCTCATGTCCTGACTTTGCCCCACACCCATTGAGGCTGTTGCCCTTTCTGTACTTGCCCAAGGCCATCTAACCTAAAAAACCGCCCAGCCCACGCCACACAACACCTGCTACCCGTGTAGCCGCTTGTTGTGTGTAGTGGACTCCTGACCTATCCATCGGAACCCAAAACCCCATCACCCTATGGCGCAAGTCGAGGAATCTGCAGCCCACACGGTCACAGAACCGTCTCAGCCTCTGGTTCAGACCCTCCACTCGGCTCTGTACCAAAGGTCCGCAGTCAGTCCTGTCGACGATGCTGCAGATGGTGAGCTCTGCTTTCATCCCGCTAGCGAGACTGGCAGTCTTCACCAAATCAGATATCCGCCAGAAGCCAGAGAGGATTTCCTCTGATCCATAGCGACACACATCATTGGTGCCGACCTGAGTGATCACCTGCAGATGGGTGCACCCTGTACCCTTCATGGCATCCGGAAGGACCCTTTCCACATCTGGAATGACTCCCCCCGGTATGCACACGGAGTACACATTGGTTTTCTTCCCCTCTCTTGCTGCCATATCCCCAAGGGGCCCCATTACGTGCCTGACGTTGGAGCTCCCAACTACCAGTAAGCCCACCCTCTGCGACCGCCCAGATCTTGCAGACTGAGGGGCAACCTCTGGAACAGGACAAGCAGCCATGTCAGGCCGAAGATCAGTATCAGCCTGAGACAGAGCCTGAAACCGGTTCGTCAGACAAACTGAAGAGGCCTTCCGTTCAGCCCTCCGGAATGTCTTTCGTCCCCTGCCACACCTTGAGACGACCTCCCACTCTACTACAGGTGAGGGATTAGCCTCAATGCGGGCAGTATCCCGGGCAACCACAGTCATAGTCCGATCAGGGGATGTGTGGGACGAGTTGGCCATCCCCAACAAACCCCCATCTGGACCCCCACAGTGATGCCCATTGGCAACAGCTTCAAGCTGTGTGACCGAAGCCAACACTGCCTGAAGCTGGGAGCGAAGGGATGCCAACTCAGCCTGCATCCGAACACAGCAGTTGCAGTCCCCATCCATGCTAAAAACTGTTGTGCAAAGAACGTCTGAACTAATCTACCGAGAGCGCAAACAAATCGACACAACATTTAAACGGTTATTAAAATACAAGATTGCCTAGTAAATGCAGTAATGCTGCTACTTGCACACTGCTGACACACTGCTCGGCGGCGGAAGGAGACTACGCGATTTTAGACTATTCAGGTACTAAAACGTGATGCTACAACTCTCAAATACTATAATACGCCCGAAATTTATGAATTAAACAATGCAAGTACCAAAATCACGCAAAGAAATTAAGAATTAAACTATTTAACAAATGAGTGAGCTAGGAGTATATGACTTGCTGCTGCAGCTGCTTATCCAACGGCGGCAGGGAGCACACTGACTGTGACCAACCGACACTGGCCGTTCAAAACAAAAACAGAAGACAAATGACTACGCAAAATTACACTATTCAGGTACTAAAACGTGATGCTACAACTCTCAAATACTATAATACGCCTGAAATTTATGAACTAAACAATGCAAGTACCAAAAACACGCAAAGAAATTAAGAATTAAACTATGTAACAAATGAGTGAGCTAGGAGTATACAACTTGCTGCTGCAGCTGCTTATCCAAAGGTGGCAGGGAGCAGGGATTGCTACCATCTGTTCTAAATATTCCAGAGAAAGAGATGCTGCAGACACTAACATTGCAGAAATCAAAGCTTGTTTAGGACGCCTTTTCCTGGTGGGTGTGCTATGAACATCTCACAAAAATTTACTGCATCTTTGGGATGCAGATGGCACTGGAGTGGAGTACTTCAGACTTTCAATGGGCATAAACCGTTTTCGTGTTTTGCTGACATGTCTGAGATTTGATGACGTCAGAAACAGAGGTCATCTGAAGGAAACAGACAAATTAGCTGCTGTCCAATTCTTGATAGATCAGTTCAATGAAAACTGCAAGAAACATTATAGTTTATCAGAACTAATTACAGTACATGAAATGCTGGATGCATTCAGGGGCAGATGTGGATTTATACAATACATTCCATCAAAACTGGCAAATTATCGTATAAAAATGTTTGCACTTACAGATGCAAGAATGTTCTATACCAGCCATTTTGGATGGGCCTTACCTCTGTGATAACACACCTTATCTATTGTCAAAAGAATGGTGAAATGTATATCCAAATCTGGCAGAAATGTAACATGTGGTAATTGGTTCACATCAATTCCACTTGACTTGTTGGAAAATGACAAGCTGACAATGGTTGGAACAATTCATAAAAATAAACGTGAAATTCCTCCATTTATGACAGTAGCAAAAGATTGTCCTCTGGAATCCAGCATTTTTGCATTTAGGAAGAATATGAAACTGGTTTCATATAAACCTAAGAAAGATAAGGTTGTTCTGGTACTGTCTACTTTACATGATAATGAACGTATTGACAGTGATTTGGAAACGTGCAAGCCGGAAATAATAACATTTTACAACGAGACTAAATCTGGTGTGGATAAAGTTGATGAGATGAAATGTTCATACTCTGTGACAAGAATTACCAGAAGATGGCCATTTATAATTTTTTCCTCGCTTCTAAATAGTGCTGCAATCAATGGATACATAATTTACAAGAGCAATTCAGATTCAACAATTCCCAGAAAAGACTATCTAAAAGTTCTTGCCAAAGAACCGTTGCAGGATTATAGGACAATGAAGGTCAATCATCTAAGTGCACCAGTGAACATCAAGAATCGTATCAAGGAAATTTTGGGATTACCAACAGCTGAAGCTCTTCCTAGACTTCCACAAACAACAGCTCAAGGAAGATGTAACTTCTGTGATAGGAAAAAAACTAGATTTTCCTGCAATGTGTGCAATAAATTTGTATGCCTAGAACATGTCGGTGCGTATCTGTGCAGTGAGTGCAGTGAAACTGGCAACCACCATAAGTGATTTACTTGAATTGACAGTGAGGCTGTAAACTATAGTCTTCTGAAAAATTTTCTGAACTAATTTACTTAAGATAATTGTTGGTTAAAATTCATTTGGAAAAACAGTGAAAAAACAGAATGAATGTAAATTTCAGTGAGTACAATAAATGTTCTTATTGGTTTACGGGTAAATTATGAGTTAAAGTATTTTATGTACACTACTGATGCTGAAATACATTGTGTTTACGAATTCGTTGTTTTATTTATGTTATCCAGACTCGAATATATTATGTTTGCCAACTGTAATGTCAGAATTGTTCATGAAAATGGTATAAAACGCAATGCGGACTCTCAGTTCGCGCGCATGTAGCGGAGGTAAAAAAATCGCACGTGTAGCGGAGGGTTAATGAAAGCAAGTCTTTCATTCCAGACTGTATACCAATTAAGTTCCTTTCAGAGTATGCTGATGCAATAGCTCAATCCTTAACAATTATATACAACCACTCGCTTGATGAAAGATCTGTGTGCAAAGACTGGAAAGTTACACCAATATTTAAGAAAGGTAGTAGAAGTAATCCACTAAATTGTAGGCTCATATCATTAATGTCATTATGCAACAAGATTTTGGAATATATGTAGTGTCTGAACATAATGAATTATCTCAAAGAGAATGGGCTATTGGCACAGTTAACATTGATTCAGAAATCATCATTTTGTAAAACACAACTAGCTCTTTACTCACACAAAGTGCTGAGTGCTACTGACAAGAGACTTCATGTTGATTCTGTATTTATATCTTTCCAGAAGGCTATTAATACTGTACTCACTTGTAATGAAATTGTATACTTATTGAATATTGTCTCAGTTATGTTACTGGATTCATGATTTCCTGTCAGAGAGGTCACAGTTTATAGTAATTGACAAAGTCATAGAGTAAATTTTCTGGCATCCCCTAAGGTAGTGTCACAGGACCTCAGCTGTTTCTTATCTATATAAATGATTTAGGAGACAGTCTGAGAAGCCATCTTAGGTTTTATGCAGATGATGCTGTCATTTATCATCTGTTAAAGCCATCAGAAGATCAAAACAAATTGCAAAATAATTCTGAAAAATACCTGTATGGTGAGAAAATTGAAAATTAACCCTAAATAATGAAAAGTGTGAGGTCACCCACATGTGTGCTAAAAGGAATCCATTAAACTTCAGTTACACAATAAATCAACCAAATCTAAAGGCCAAAATTCAACTGAATACCTATGAATTACAATTACAAACAACTTAAATTGGGAAGAAAACATCAGAACACTTAGAAGGTGCAACAGATCTGCTAGAGAGACTGCCTACACTACACTCGTTCATCCTCTTTTAGAGTACTGCCACATGGTGTGGAATCCTTACTGGATAGTATTAAAGGAGTACATTGAGAAAGTTTAAACAAGAGCAGCATGTTTTGTATTATTGAGAAATAAGGTAGAGAGTGTCACTGAAATGATGCCGGATTTGTGGTGGAATCATTAAAACAAAGGATTTTCTCACTGTGACGGGATCTTCTCTTCCCACAAAATTTCACTTACCAACTTTCTCCTCCAAATGCAAAAATATTTTGTTGATGCCAACTTGCACAGGGAGAAATAATCATCATAATAAAAGAAGGGAAATCAGAGCTCACACGGAAAGATATATGTGTTCGTTTTTTCCCCGTGCTGTTCGAGAGTGCAATAATAGTGAATTATTGTGAAGGTGGTTCATTGAACCTTCTGCCAGGTACTTAAGTGTGATTTGCAGAGTATCAGTGTAGATGAATGTACAAGTAAATGTGCTGCAGTGACGTGGCCATCTAAGTCTGAGGGAACCAGCCATGCGAACTCGACACCGTCCCGCCATCGCACCATGGGCCTGCGGCTGCGTACCGGCTGAACCAATATCGCCCGCCACCAACGCATCCGCTGCCACTCGAGGGTCCAGTAGCTGCCCACCCACATCTATGATGGCCACCGACAATAATGCCGACCACCACTCCACCACACTGCCGCCACTGCCAACACATCGCGCTGACTCAAACTTCACGTAAGTTGCAGTATCACTTCAAACTTTTAACATCTCGAGCCATCCACCACTGTATTAGGTTATTTTGTGACCTCTCTTTTTGTAACATTCATTTCTGGGTTACTAGCACCCACTGATTTTGTAAGCATGCTGATGGGAACTAATCAATGGAATGGGATACTCCCAAAGAGGCAGCTGCCTCGCAAGACCCGCTCGAAGCTATCAATATTAGAATGAACCAATTGTTCATCCAAAATCGAGAGTTAATCAAGCAAAATGGCGTCTTGAAACATACACAGGAAGCCAGTGTGTGAACTTCTGTACCTGTGGCTAGCTCCACACTTGTAAGAAATGTACAACTTGTGACGGCTAATACTAATTCTGTCACTAATACAGCTGCCACAATCTCAGCTAACATGGCAACTGTAAGTAATTTTCCTGTGGCTTCTTTCATTTCCACCTTTTCTAGAAAGTCCCATGAAAATGTGGTTATGTTCATACAGAATATTCACGATGTGGGTCGCACTTGTGCCTGGCTGGATGATCTATTGGTCAACGTAGCCAGATTGAACTTGACAGGGAAAGCAAGGATGTTTATAGAGACAGTGGATGAATTGCGAGACACGCAAGACTTTGAAGTTTTAGCCCACGGATTAAATACACATTATTCCAACACCAGAGGTACCAGATATCACTGAGATCAATTGTCTTCTCTTAGGCAGAAGCCTAATGAGGATTTTGAGCTTTTGCAGATCGTCTACAAGTCGTATCTTGTTGTACCTACATGCTCGATGAAAATGCCAGAGAGAATAGGATTTTGTGCTTGGAAGCAGAAGCTCGAGCTATTGATGTGTTTGTTTGTGATATTGACCCCTGAAATGGTGGAGAAGTTAAAGCGGACTCCCCCGCCTCTGTTTGAAGCTGTTCATTTGGCAATAGAATGCAAAGATGCATTGCACTTCTGTGCTGCTCCACCATGTCCACCGTATCCATTACCAGTATTTGCAAAGGAAGCATTTTGTCAGTGTTGTGGGAGATCCAACCGCATGGCCATGCACTGTCGCACACCGTTCTGCACTAACTGCCAGAATATAGGCCATTTCAGTAATGGTTGTCCACCAGCCACCGTCGCAACGTGGGGTCGAATCAGGAAAACGAGTGGGGAGGCAGGCTCCGCCACCCGCCCACGCTCCCGACTGGAATAATACACCCAGTGAGGATCGGAGAGAATAAAGAGGTGGAACATATTAGTGTAAGTGGCATACTTGGGAACAAATTAGTTAGGATTTTAATTGATACTGGTGCACAAGTTAGTGTGATATTTGTAGATAAAAATGATTGAAGGGTGCTGCAGCCAACCTGATTTCATATTAGTGGCCCTGGAGAAGAAATAATTGTCCCTGCAGGTTCATGTGTGGTGAATCTGCAAATGTATGAGAATAAATATAGTCAGGAGATGGAAGTAGTAAGGCTAAAGAAATGCGATTTTGACATCATATTATGGAAAGACTTCTTGCACCATTATCAGGGGATAGTGAATTATTGAACGTGAACTGTGCAGTTTGGTGAAGCAATTCATCATTTCAGCAGTGCACCAACCCATCAGATGCAAGAAAGCTGTGAAAGGTGCTGTTCATAGTCTCCCATGAAACCGCAGATGTGGGTGATAAAAACCACTGACCCTGTAAGGATAAGAGGCTGAAGTGGAAAAATTCTTTGGATAGACGTCAAGAATCAGAAGCAGCCAAAGACAGACATTCTGGTGGATACGCTCACCCAGAATGATGTGTTAGATCATCAATCTGCGCATATTAAGAGAAGTGTTTGCTGACTGGAAAGAAAACATAAAGGTTTTGCAATACCGGTGAGTATAGATAACTTTGGTGTGAAAGATGTTGTAATACCAAAAGGTACTGTTGTAGCTAGTGGACAGGAGATTTTGGAAGAAGTAGGAGGAGCCAGGATTCAATGAAGTAAGGATGAGAAGGGAGAGTGGAGAAAAAAGTTTCTGGTTAGAGAAGTGCATTTGTGTCACCATTATGGAATCAGTTGACAGAGAAGTTAAGTCATTTAAGCATTGAGGAGAAAAAGATGTTACAGCCAGTATTAGAGAAATTTTCTTGGTTGTTTGAAGAGAGGCAGTTTCTACCAGCCACAGATTTGGTTCAGCATGAAATTCCAACCGGTGAAGCTTGGCTGATCACGCAAAAGTCATATTGTATACCGTATCATTTGCAATCAGTAGTCGAAGATATGATTCAGCAGCAGCTGGCAGCAGGAATCATTCAGCTCTCCTCAAGCTCTTGGGCATCTCCCATGGTCGTTGTGCTGAAGAGGACAGTACATGGTGAGAAAGCCTATTGTCTATGTGTCGATATGATGGCAGTGGACCGAGTAACAGCCCCCGACACATACCCCCTGCCGCTTAGTGACGAAACCTTAGATGGACTAGGCAACTGTTAGTTTTTCACCAGCCTTGATTTGCGCTCTGGATATCATGAAATCCATGTGGCACCCCAGGATCGCCATAAAACTGCTTTTGTTGTACCTATATGAATTTGCAAGAATGCCATTTGGTTTGAGGAATGCACCAGACACTTTTCAAATATTTGCAAATTTGTTGTTGTATGGACTGAAACCCACAACATGGTTAGTATATTTAGACAATATTATCATTTTTTCCAAGACAATGAAGGAACATGCAGAGAGACTGAGGGATGTATTGGAAAGGCTGAAAAGAGCTCACCTGAGTGTGAAACTGGAGGACTGTGCCTTTGCCCAATCGCAGGTGCAATATTTAGGACATATAATAAGTGAGGAAGGTGTCAAACTGGATCCCCGTTTGGCCACAGCAGTGAAGGACTTTCCAACACAGACGGATATCAAAGAACTACAGTCATTTTCAGGCCTTGCAAATTATTAAAGACTTTTTGTGAACAACTATGCTACCATTGCTAAGCCCCTGACTAAGCTATTGAAGAAAGGAGTTAGTTTCAACTGGACCAAGGAATGTGATGAGGCAATGCAACAAATTCAACATGTTTTGACTAGAGCCCCTGTACTAGCCTACCCAGATTTTGAAAAACCATTTATTCTGTCAGTAGATGCCTCGGATTATGCTGTAGGAGCCATTTTGTCACAAGAAATTGATAGAGAAGGGTGAACAATTGGTTATGCATCTCAACAGCTTAACAAAGCAGAATTGGATTACAGTACAACTGAGAAGGAACTTTCAGCACTCATGTTTGGTGTAACCTACTTTTGATACAATTTGTATGGGAGGAAGTTTACTGTCATTACAGATCACACTGGATTACAGTGGATGTTGAGCCTGAAAGATCCTAGCAGCAGGTTAACTCGTTGGGCTTTAAAATTGAGCGAATTTGAATATGACGTAAAATATTAACCAGGCAAGTTGCTTCAAAATTCCAATGCGTTAAGCCAGAAAGTTAGAGTGATTGTTACCAATGATGTTTCTATTGAAGAATTGAGGGAAGCACAGCAAAGAGATGTTTAATGTCAGAAGTATGAAACTTTGCCTGAATTTTCTGTCGAAGATGGGATTTTGTATCAAAAAACCCCACTGAGTAAACAAGTGGTAATCCTGAAAGAATTACGTCTGTCTGAGGATAATAGCACAATGTCATGATAGCCTGCAAGTGTGTCATAATGGTCTTTGGGTCACTTATTGTCGATTAGCCGCCTGTTATTTGTGGGAAGGCAGATGGTGAGATGTACAAAATTATATAAAAAATTTCTTGCCGTGTGTTAGGAGGTCATTGCCGCCTTGAACAAAGGTACCTTTGCAACAGGTGCCAGAAGCCACTTGTCCCTGGGCCTTAGTGGCTGCAGATATTGTTGGCCCTTTCCCTTTTTAGTCCACAGAATAACAGGTATATATTGTCAATAAGGTATTCTTTTTCCAGACTCTTAATTCTCATCCATATACCACATATGTCAGCAGAAACTGTAGCTCGAGCATTTGTCACTCACTTAGTATTGCCAATGGAAGTTCTGAAGCTGTACTTACAAATCAAGGCACAAATTTTATGTCAGCATTATTTACAGAAGTCTGTCGATTGTTGCAAATCAAAAAGTGGAGAACGACACCGTTTCACCCTAAATCGAATGGACACTAAGAGCAAGTCCACCGCACCGTTACGTCCATGCTTTCTTACTATGTCAACAAAAATCACTCAAACTGGGACGGGCATGTCCAATACATTATGTCAGCATATAATAGCTGTGTCCATGAAGCCACAGGATACTCCCCTTATGAAGTGGTCCATGACCGACCTATGAATACGCTTTTTTGAGATTGACAAACTGCCCCCAGTAATTAAATCCAAGGACGTGAAAGGTTTGGCACAACATTTAAAAGCCATCTGGATGAAGGTAAACAGGAACAACGCAAAAGCTATGGCTCAGCAGTTAAAAAGGAATAATCAGAAAGCAGAAATGCCCGAGTACAAGGTAGGAGACTTAGTGATGTTGAGTAACCCAGTAGTAAAGAAGGGAAGGACAAAAAAGTTTACTCCTACATATGAAGGACCATACCATATCATGTGGCTTACTTCACTGGTAAATGCAGAAATTCAGTTAGCAGAACACACAGTGATTGTTCATTTCGACAGGTTACAGATGTATAAGGGTTCTGAGCCACCTCCACTTGACAGCAAAGCAGAGCCGGTTACACCAGTAGCCCCAGCCAGGAAGGCAAAAAGGAAAGTATTACAACCACCTAGAGTACAACCTAGGTATGCTCTAAGGTCAAAGCATCCCTATGGGTTATGGTCCAGGGACTAGGCCCAGCATGCCATGTATTCAATTTGAAAAGTCTTTAGTGAAGTAAGAGAATTAATTGATGGGAAACCGCCATCGTTGCTATGTACTCATTTAAGTTGTGCATTTTATTTGTAAGTACTCATAAGTGTTGGCAACCATCTGTAATAGAATTTAGGATGCCATATGTTAATGGAAGGGATTGAAGTTTTAGTAATCACTCTGTCTTACATCATTACGTCTTCAGTAATGTTGTCGTAGCGCTAGAGAACTGTAAACACAAACACTCATTAGTAATTGAATTAAGAGGAAAAGTTGTCCTTGTCAATGGAACACACAGAGTTAAGAATCAATTAATTTTTTATATGTCAAATGGAATGACACTTCACCTGTTGATTTAGTGAACAATGAGCAGAAACAGCTGTTAAAGCTTTACCATGAAAACATGTTAGTAACGTGTATTTGTAACTACCATTAGCATAGGATCAGTAACAACATGCTGTCCTCTACCTACCATTTGAAATACACTACACTACATGTATGTTTAGGCTAAACGTTCACACACCGATAATAACACTGTTACAAGGGAATGAACAATTCAAACACCGGGCTAGAGAGGCAGTAGTTTCGGTTAACAAGAATGCATTTGTCTAAGCTAAGCAGCCAATATGTTACTTTGAAAGTAAAAGGAGCTCTGCCTAAGTACTATTTTATTGCTTTCTTAATATGCCACTGGAGAAACAACAAGATAAGTTTTCATGATACTACGTCTTTCTGTATACCAAATGTGCAATGGAATGTTATTTCTTGTACACAAGTGCACACTCAGCAATCAAAATATATCACCACATACCCTTCAGCTTGGTGTATGAACAATGGCAACTTTCTGCCAAAGAGGAAATACCAAATGAAAAGAGAAAGTCATGTGGTTAACGCCAGGCAAGACTGCTGCCCACAGTTTGTTTACAAGTCGCAAGCCTCGCCCCTCCCTGCGATCTGGTGATGCGACAACTGACAACCCTCCCTCCCCTCCCTCCTCCCCACAGGCCTCTCCGCCAAGTGAGCGGCCATTAGAGTTTCAGCCCCCCCCCCCCCCCCCCACTGCCATGCTGCCTTGTGACGTGTACCCAGCTCCCACCTCTACCACTGGTGCAAGCAGCGTCTGCAACTCTCCCAACCACCCCATCTTAACTGCTTGGACTGACCTCTCATCTCCCTCCTGTACAGAGACACTCCAGCCGCCACCCCATCACTCCCCCTCTTCCTCCCTGTGGACCACACATCTCTGCCACGTAAATCAAGCTCCCATGCAATGCTTTCGTACATTCATACGGCTGCAGCATAACCAGCAAATCCAATAAGATAGTTATGAAAATAAATCCACCAGCCTAATATTGCCCTACAGATTGCACTAGTTTTACCCAGGGATAGAAATCTATTCATGTCATCTGTTTAAATTCTCACTGCCTAATCCACCAAGATAGGACACGTTGGGATCTCAAATTGGTCTTCAACTACATTCTATTGCCACCCTTGCGGTTAATGAACAGATCTATATGGTGTCAAGGTATGATATTTATTCTCTAAGTGACCACTGTGTGGGAAATAGGTCAGCCAAAAGGATTGAGTTTGAAATACCATCATAAAATAAATTAGAGTAAAAACCGAGTTAATACCAATCCAGAATAACAGTTCTAACTGAATACCCCACTGTCAATCTCAGAAGTTATTAGCCCCGAGTTTCAAGTAAACGATATTTGAGAGAGACAAGCCATCATCACAACTCATGTAGAAGTATAGAAATTTGTAAATTACATACATTTTAGAAGAACAGAGTATCTAAGTGAGTAAATGAATCATTATAGTTCCACAAACTTTAATGATTGAGTTATCTGAGTCCCTTGAAAAGAAGATCCTTCATGAATAACTGTAGTGAACAACATAAGCTAAGTCTGCGAGAAGTTTAGTGACTGCCAAGAGGAACTTGACTCGGCACACAGGAAGGAAGGCTGCCCAGCCCCCACATACAAAGGCCCTATTTTACTCTCCACCACCGTCCTTCCCCCCGTCGGGACCAGGCACAGCCATCTGTTTTGTATCCAGCCCCAGGCAAAAGAAATAACTGCTGAGAAAGTCCCCATATCTGCACCCCTGAAGCGTCCAAGCTGTGTCACCTAGTGCAGTATACGACTTTAGCAAAAGCGAGAAGTACCCGAAACATTTACACCTTATATGTGACCATTTTTACCTTTGCTAATACTACTACTACTGAAATTAATTTTTAATCTGTTGCCACAGTATCACTGAGAGCATTTTATGTATGTACCAATTGGGAGTTGTAAAGAAGGGAAAGATAAAAGCCCTAATTGAACACCATGCAAGTAACCTTCAACAGAGTAATAATCAGAGTAAAATGTAGAACTACCATATACTTCAGCTTGGAAAGAGACAGCTCCTACTAGCATCGAACCCATGACCTGCAAAGAGTTACTTGAGAAGTCATCTATGCCTCTATCTGTGACATTAGGTATACGAGTTTCATTGACAATTACCTTTAGTACTATAAAATAATCACTGAACCCTCCTTTCGCAGAGAATTATTCTATAGTTATTTAGTGCTCGACACTCTGCCAGTAGAACAGATCCTGTGGTCATGGCTACCAGCACTATTCTCACACCAGTTAGAGCTGGTCATATCTGTAATGTCAGTACTCTGCTGCAATCATACGAGCGCATCACTTGCTGCATCTCTAGTGCCGCAAGTAACACTGATTCTCAACACGGAACTCGTAACCACTATATGATGAATATTTTCAATAACTTTACACACATTTTCAACACTAAGGGAATTACCTTCCTTCCTATACACTTACACATGGCTAATGGACCCTAATTTTATTCAAAAACCAAAACGCCAACAGGTAAGTTTTGTCAACGTCATCGAGAGGCAACCAGTTTCGTCAAACCAGCATTAATGAGTATTAGGAAGCAGGTAGGTGAGAGAGTTAATAAAAGGAACAACAACAATAACTCAGCACAATTGGTTAGGAGGCTGCCAACACCCACATTACATAGTTACAGGACAAGGAGTACAAAATAATGCAGGAAATATCATACAAAATGTTTAACAACATCAAGGAAGGTAATGGCAACTGTTGATCTAAAAACTAAAGGAGACATGAAACAAACCTTAAACTGAAATCTTGCTAAAGGGAATATTAACATGACACTGTACTATTACACTGCATTACTCATAACATTGGCACAACTGAACAACAGCACACTTGTAGGTAGACATACCAAAGACATGTCAATCAGTATGGAGATACAAACAAAAGCATAACAAGGTTAACAGAGAATACTTAAACTTATTTTGCTGTGAAAGGTAACTGGAGAATAAGTGAGTTTTGTGTAAGGGAGATGGCATTTTGTACTTTCACCTGTATTGCAGTTTTGCCACTGCTTGTGTCACTGCTATGGGTTGCCAATTACAGGGTTATTACAAATGATTGAAGCGATTTCACAGCTCTACAATGACTTTATCATTTGAGAAATTTTCACAATGCTTTGCACACACATACAAAAACTCAAAAAGTTTTTTTAGGTATTCACAAATGTTCGATATGTGCCCCTTTAGTGACTCGGCAGACGTCAAGCCGATAATCAAGTTCCTCCCACACTCGGCGCAGCATGTCCCCATCAATGAGTTCGAAAGCATCATTGATGCGAGCTTGCAGTTCTGGCATGTTTCTTGGTAGAGGAGGTTTAAACACTGAATCTTTCACATAACCCCACAGAAAGAAATTGCATGGGGTTAAGTCGGGAGAGCGTGGAAGCCATGGCATGAGTTGCTGATCATGAACTCCACCACGACCGATCCATCGGTTTTCCAATCTCCTGTTTAAGAAATGCCGAACATCATGATGGAAGTGCGGTGGAGCACCATCCTGTTGAAAGATGAAGTCGGCACTGTCGGTCTCCAGTTGTGGCATGAGCCAATTTTCCAGCATGTCCAGATACACGTGTCCTGTAACGTTTTTTTCGCAGAAGAAAAAGGGGCCGTAAACTTTAAACCGTGAGATTGCACAAAACACATTAACTTTTGGTGAATTGTGAATTTGCTGCACGAATGCGTGAGGATTCTCTACTGCCCAGATTCGCACATTGTGTCTGTTCACTTCACCATTAAGAAAAAATGTTGCTTCATCACTGAAAACAAGTTTCGCACTGAACGCATCCTCTTCCATGAGCTGTTGCAACTGCGCCGAAAATTCAAAGCATTTGACTTTGTCATTGGGTGTCAGGGCTTGTAGCAATTGTAAACGGTAAGGCTTCTGCTTTAGCCTTTTCCGTAAGATTTTTCAAACCGTAAACTGTGGTACGTTTAGCTCCCTGCTTGCTTTATTCGTCGACTTCCGTGGGCTACGCGTGAAACTTGCCCGCACGCGTTCAACCGTTTCTTCGCTCATTGCAGGCCGACCCATTGATTTCCCCTTACAGAGGCATCCAGAAGCTTTAAACTGTGCATACCATCACCGAATGGAGTTAGCAGTTGGTGGATCTTTGTTGAACTTCGTCCTGAAGTGTCGTTGCACTGTTACGACTGACTGATGTGAGTGCATTTCAAGCACGACATACGCTTTCTCGGCTCCTGTCGCCATTTTGTCTCACTGCACTCTCGAGTGCTCTGGCGGCAGAAACCTGAAGTGCGGCTTCAGCCGAACAAAACTCTATGAGTTTTTCTACGTATCTGTAGTGTGTCGTGACCATATGTCAATGAATGGAGCTACAGTGAATTTATGAAATCACTTCAATCATTTGTAATAGCCCTGTACTTATGTCTATGTACTGTTTTAATTATTCATTTTGTCTATGACTTTGGCCATATGTCTTGTGTGTTAGGCAAACCAGAGATGCAACTTGCATGACATGACCTGCAATCGCAGGATCCCTAGCTGTCTATGTCATTCCTTAACTTTTCAATTGTGCGGCATAGTCTGTCCCACCCACCTTCATCTTTTAACTCTCCATGAAATAATGTCTTTCGGAGTTTATTATCCGGGTGTATTCTACCAAAAAATTATTCAGTCCATGTGGACTAATGCAGCTAGACTTCAATCTTTCATGTCGAAGAAGGATCCAGGAGAACAGTGTTCCATCCCCTCTAATAGCTGTTCGAGCACTATCAGACATGAACTGTGTCTTGCCCACAGCTTAACTGCCAGTAAGCAGAAATCTCAGTTAAAAACCTGTGCTTTCTTTGACATTATTCTTCCATTGTATTTTCCAAAGGATCACTGACTACTGAAGCTGTAGTATTTAACTGTATGATGTGTCTCAGGACACTGTGATATACCCAAGGATAGCAACTAGCTGGGCCTGATGAGACCAGCACCAAGGAGTTATAGAGATGGCAAATTTAGTCGCAAAATGGTGAGAGGATGAAGGTGGCAAATTTGGTCTCACAGCGAATTTTTCCTTTGTGTGAGATGTGAAGATTTAAGAAGAAGGACGTAGCAGCTATCTTGGAATCACGGTATTGTCGTATACACGGTTAAGTAGGTGATCAGAAATTATCCTCTACTTAGTCTTTTCTAACTCAATCCCTTATGCTTTCTGTTTCCACTGAGGAATTTTCTAGATTCTCACCAAGTGTTGTATTTCTCTTCTCATTCTCAACAATGTTAACATTTAACGACACAATATTTGTGTCCAATTACAGGAATCTGAACCTAGCAGATGAATTTATCTATTCAAAGGGTGTATGAACCCATAATTACATGCCTTATAATTATTGTTTTGTTGGTCATCATTGAATAAACCATATTGATTGCGCTCATGTGTCCTTCTTATTCAGGAATATGATATATCTTTTGTGGCATTTATATTTGTCTCTTCTCACTCTGAATCACATAAATACGTTCATTGGGTGCAGGAGCCCAAAAACATGTGGAGTTTCTGTTCTGCAAGTAATTGAGAGTTCAAAGTACAATCCGCACAGTAAACAGCATCAGTATACTTTATTTCCCTCTCATTCTTAGACCCACCACTTACTTCCTGTGTAGCACAGTGATGTAGCGTGAGAAGCGGCCTTGAAGTCATCTGCCACGTGTCACTCTGACGTAGCTGTCATGCCGACCCTGAAGTCATCTGCCAAGTGCCGCTCTGATGTAGGTGCTGCACTGGCCCCCACCCGCATTACTAGTGCTACCATGATATTAACGCTTCGTTGCTATGAACATAATTTCCAGTCACAGATATATGAGATAGAAATCTCAAACAGCAGATTTCTAGCAAACAGTTCTTATTGTGATGTTATCACACCACTTATAACATTTCATGCCAGCATGGCTTACTCCGTCAGTATTCACGCCCATTTACCTATGTTTTTTCTACCTGAAAGTTCATTCGTGATTCCTTTGTCAACTGGATTACCTGCTTTATCTAATATATCAAATTATAATCTTTTAATGTCAATCGATGACCTCTTAAAACATGAGAAAGGGCAAATTTCTTACGATTGCCAGTTAGCACACTTAGGTAAATTGCGGACAACAACTTAACTACTTACAACCATCATACCCAGTGCCACGGTAACGCCAGTCACTGCTATTCTTATTATTGTACTGATATGGATCTTGTATAAAAAGAGGTTTTGCAAACAGTTGTGACCATCCCAGCCAATATTCCCAGAACCTCAGCCCCATGGCAAATATCGCCCATGATGTTAAAGAAAAAACCTATCAAGGCATGTGCCCTCCTTTAGTTTTAAGAGTTGAACTGTGTTACCTACCAATGTGTAAACGTGTGCAGCATAGTGAAATGCTCCCCCCAGCGTTAACCCCCTTTTTTAAATGTGTGTGAAACGTGTGCACTGCGCTGAGTTGAGTTCCAGTGAACAAACCTGGCCACTGCCATGCCCCCTTCCAGCCGGCAGCTTGTGTGCTGCCCACTAAGGACAACACAATGCACCACATCGCGTCGCTCAGTCCTGCATGTAATTTCGGTGGTGTTAGGTTTACTCATTTAGAAAACAAAGACACTTGGCGTGTATGCCTGATTCACATTATTACTTTCTAAGATGTTTTATTCACACTTGTTAACCCATGTAATTTTGTTTTGATGTTTTATACTATTTATTCCTTGTTCTTGTGTAAACATAATATTGTTGAATTGTGTAAACCCCTTTGTGACCCCTATGAGGTCTTCAAAGTCTCTACACTCACCCCTAGTTTAAGGCCCCTGCCGTCTTCTGTGGGAATCTTTCACAGTCAACTAATGTCCACTTTATTTTGCAAACTAAAATTGTCTACATTTAAATAAGAATTACATTGAGCGAATTCACATACATTCTCCACTCCCATGGAAGGGGGAGGAGTGTAAGGTTGAGCCAGATAGTAGGGGATTCTATCATTTATTTATTTCGAAAAGTTAACTTCATTCTCTTATTATGGTCAAGCATTAGCCGGCAGCTTCGACTGCGTGTAATTTTCTCATCCAATGGTCTGGCAATAGCAAGCCAGCACTGGAGTGGGCCTCTCAATCATGAGCCTCCCTTGTGTACTGATGAGGTAACACCACCTAGGTGATGCTGATCAGGCCACGCTTCAGAACTTTCCATGCCGTCCCCACAGGTTTCTCAGCTTCTGACCAATCAGGGTGGAGGAAGCCACGTGGCCATGTTGGATGTACCCTGCCACCCGTTGGTGAGATGCTCTCTCTGCCACGTGGCCTGTAGCTGTGAACACCACCTGCCTCTCCCAGTGCTGTGGCGCTGTGGACTTTGTCTCTGTAGCTGCCACGCCATTCGGACTTGACCGAATGGCAGACACCACTATTCATTAACTTTGCCCAGGTTTGATGCAAACTAAGCATCGCCTACCACTACACTCTGGCTCACCCTCACCTCCCTAGGCCTGGCTCATGTTGCCCATTCGAATGCATTTTCTGCCAATAAATGGCCTCATCACAAAAATTGTCCAAATGATTTATTTCCTCCCACTGCCTTAGCTGCTCCAGCGATCCTGAACAATGCTATTGGAGGTAAGGATAAAGGAATCAGATTTTACCAGATCCCATCCATCCTTTTCATGATATTTTGCACATCAGCATTACCTACTGGAGCCCAATCTTTCAGTTCTTCTTTGGGAACATCTCTACGATCTCTACATGATACATCTCTTTTACTATAGTTCAATTCATTGTGTACCTCCATTTCAGTGGCATATTCCAAAAGGTATTTAGTTTCCTGAAGGTTCATTGTTCTTTGGTAGCTAAAAATATCAATAAACAGTGTCATATTTTGCAGTCACTTGACAGATTTTAAATTTCCACCAATACTATCTAAAAGTTTTTGGTGTAGAAAGGTGAAACTTTCTCAAAACTGTCCTTCTTCAGTTAAAGTATTAAAAGCATACTAGCAGCATGCATTCTGTTACTATATACACAAGAATGCTGAAATATTACTGTGTCTGGAGGACTGGCTAAATGAGCCTTCTTGTTGGATAAGTTGTTGACTGGACTAGGAGGTGGAGAATATTTTGAGGGTTCCATCTCAGCCTCACGAGCAGCAAGAGAATAAGGGTTCCACCCAGAGAGAGCCCTATATACTTAGGTAAGCCTTATACAGCTGTGGTGTGGCAGCTTCCCCAGAGGCTGCCCACTAACAACTGCTCAACAGCTATGCCTTTCATCAGTGTGCGGCACACCTTGATACTGGGGGGATTTTATGGAAATTTTCTCCATCTGCGCCATCCAGGCTGTGAAGACAAGCTTTCCCTGTGAGACACAACATTTTACTGCCGCATTGTACATTCCTCACTGAAGCTTTCCCAGAGTTTTTTGACAGAGGAGTGATGGTGCTTACCAGTCCCCTGCTCAGGAAATCCAGTGCCAAGAAGTCCATATCCAGAAAACAAATGCTGAGTCTCTGAGGGCACAAAGAAGAATTGTGTAATGGAGCACTGGGAAAAATGCATCAGTTGCCATTAAAGAATCAAATGAATCAACCAATGGTTAATGGTGAACAAATCCATGCCAGCATAAATGTCTATAGAGTCTCTCAGAAAAGCTCGCTACTACACATGTTTCAAAGGTGGTTTTAGCATGTTTCACAAAAATTTCTTACTGGAACAGTAGAGTGAAATCAGCACCATTTTGGAACAGTTCTTGAATGAAGCTAAGGCAGATGGTCATGTTATCTGACAGTTGAGGTGTGACCAAGGTAAAGCATTCAGTATGAAGAAATTGCTGACAGACAGAGGCTTAGAGCATTACATTACTTTACGCTACACAACACAGCAAAATGATGTTGCAGAATGACAAAACAGCATTTTTATGGAGTATGCATGTTCTATGTTTAACCCTAGTGAACAAGAAGCTCCTTAAGGCCTGGTCACTTAGGACACAGTCTGTGACCTTGAGCTGCAGTGGGCAGGCCGCATAATTGAAATGCACGTTGTTGCCATTGTGTTGGTCACATGGGGAGTGGTGACTGACAAGCCACCACAGCAAGTGCCAGTCTGTCTCAAGGTACAGATTTGCTCTGCGGTCGGTACCTGTGAGTGCCGGCAGCCACATTTTTATCCATGTTCTCACACCAATGGTTGAGCCAGCAGTGGCAGCAGCCAGATATGTTGTACTAGGGAGCATGCAGTGCACTCAGTGGAAACCATGCAGACAAAAAACTTATTGAACAAATGAGGAAGTACAGCTCCTTGAATGATACAGGCAATGCAGAACATATTGAAAAAGGCCAAAGTATGGAGGGAAACAACTGCTAAACTGGTACAAAATGCTAACTATTCTTGCAAAAGTTTAATTTTCACTCATGCAATAAGTTACATAAAATGAAGTACAGTACATACAGTGTTGAGTACTGGAAATCACTTAGTGTATGTTACATCTTAAAGCAACTGAAAAATATTACAGCATGTGATCAAAATGGAAACAACACATAGGAAACTTAACTTTATTCGACAAATATGTGTCACATTCAAACAAAAATTAGTTGCCTAGACTCTCATGGTATTTCTAATGTCAAAACGAATTATTTCCAAGTTTTTTTCTAGTATTAACAACTGAAGATGTTATTCCATACCCTTGTATTATAATATAACTTAAAGCAATGCCTCCTATCTTATGATAAATTGTATGCTTAACATCTGCAATCAGTAAAGAGTTTACCTACCCATTAAAATTGAACAAAATCCCAGGGCCCAATGGAATCCCTATCAAATTTTATATTGCAGCTGAGTTAGCCCCCTGTTAACTATAATCTGTCATACATCCCTCTAACAATAAACCACACCCAGTAATTGGAAGGAAGCATAGGCCACATACATCTACAACAAGGATAGTAGAAGTGATCCACAAAACTACCGTCAATGTCCTTCACATAAATTTATTGTATCTCGGAACACATTCTGAGTTCAAACATAAAGAGGTGTCTGGAAGAGAATAACCTCCTCCATGCCAACCAGCATGGATTTTGAAAACATTGATTATGTGAAATGTAACTCACACTTTTCTCACAAGACATACTGTAAGTCATAAACAAAGGCAGTCAGGTAGAAGAGGTATTTTTCATTTTCCAAAAAGCTTTTGACTCAGTACTACACCTTACTTATTATCTAAAGAATGATCAAGTGAACTTTGTGACTGGATTGAGGAGTTTTTGTTAGCGAAGATCCAGTAAGCTATTTTGGACAGTGAGTCATCCTGAGATGTTGACGTAAATTTGGGTGTACCCCAGGAAGTGTGTTGAGACTTTTGCTGTTCTAGATGTGTCTTTATCATCTTATGAACAATATTAATAGTACCCCAAGATTTTTGCAGATCATGTAATTATCTGCTTTGAAGTACTGTCAGAAAGAAATGCGTAAATATTCATTGAGTTATTGCTAAAATTTCAATGTGGTGCACACATTGGTAACTTGTTTTAAATGTCTAGAAATTTACAATTGTACCCTTCAAAAAATGGAAAAACAAAGTATACTATGATGAAATATCAATGAGCTACAGTTGGAATCAGTCAAGTCGTACAAATACATGGCTGTAGTTATTTGTATGGATGTGAAATGGGATGACCACATAGGCCCAGTCATGGGTAGGGCAGGAGATGTATCAGACTATGGTTTATTGGCAAAATGCCGGGGAACTGCAGTCAATCAACAAAGGCACTTGCTTACAAATCACTCATCTGACCAATCCTGGAATATTGCTGAAGTGTGTGGGACTCATACCAAACAGAACTAACAGTGAACATTGAATGTATACAGAGAAGGGCAGCATGAATGGTCACATGGTTCTCTGACCTGAGGGAGAGTGTCACAGAGATGTTGAAAGAACAGGTAGATACTTGAAGACACACACAAACTAGTGCATGGAAGCCTGCTTACAAAGTTTCAAGATCTGGCTTTAAATGAAGACTCGGTGAATATAATACAGTCCACTAAGTATTGCTCACATAGGGATCATGAGGATAAGGTTAGACTAATTGCAGCATGCACAGAGGCATTTCAACAGTCACTTTTCCTGTGCTCCATATGTGAATGGAACAGGCACAGCACCTACAATTGGTACAATAGGACATACCCACAGCCATGCACTTCACATTAGTTTGCAGAGTATAGATGTAGATATAGAATTTTGTCTGGATACACAAAAAAAGAAATTAGATCCTGTATACTGTTCCACAAACGTGACACTTGGTTCTCTTTCCTTTAAAGGTATTCATTTATTGAAATGTAAAACTGTAGTAATCTACTAAATTGCTCATTGCTCTGTGGTTGACTGTGTTATGGGATACTAGAGAGAATGTCTCTGTGGTTACAACAGGGTCAGTTTGATAAGTGGTTTCACACTTCAGATAATTTGTTATATGTTGTTTTTGTTGTTGTTGTTGTTGTTGTGGTCTTCAGTCCAGAGACTAGTTTGATGCAGCTCTTCATGCTATTCTATCCTGTGCGAGCTTCTCCATCTCCTAGTACCTCCTGCAGCCTACATCCTTCTGAATCTGCTTAGTGTATTCATCTCTTGGTCTCCCTCTATGATTTTTACCCTCCACGCTGCCCTCCAATACGAAATTGATGATCTCTTGATGCCTCAGAAAATGTCCTACCAACCAATCCCTCCTTCTACTCAAGGCCTTCCACAAATTTCTCTTCTCCCCAATTCTATTCAGTACCTCCTCATTAGTTATGTGATCTACCCATCTAATCTTCAGCATTCTTCTGTAGCACCGCATTTTGAAAGCATCTATTCTCTTCTTGTCCAAACTATTTATCATCCATGTTTCACTTCCATACATGGCCACACTACATACAAATACTATCAGAAATGACTTCCTGACACTTAAATCTATACCCGGTGTTAACAAATTTCTCTTCTTCAGAAACGCTTTCCTCGCAATTGCCGGTCTACATTTTACATCCTCTCTACTTCAAACATCATCAGTTATTTTGTTTCCCAAATAGCAAAACTCATTTACTACTTTAAGTGTCTCATTTCCTAATCTAATACCCTCAGCATCACTCGATTTAATTCGACTACAATCCATTATCCTCGTTTTGCTTTTGTTGATGTTCATCTTATATCCTCCTTTCAAGACACTGTTCATTCCATTCAGCTGCTCTTTGAGGTCCATTGCTGTCTCTGACAGAATTACAATGCCATCGGCAAACCTCAAAGTTTTTATTTCTTCTCCATGGATTTTAATTCCTACCCCGAATTTTTCTTTTATTTCCTTTACTGCTTGCTCAATATACAGATTAAATAACATTGGGGAAATGCTACATTCCTGTTTCACTCCGTTCCCCACCACTGCTTTCCTTTCATGTCTCTCAACTCTTATAGTTGCCATCTGGTTTCTGGACAAATTGTAAATAGCCTTTTGCTCCCTGTATTTTACTCCTGCCACCTTCAGAATTTGAAAGAGAGTATTCAAGTCAACATTGTCAAAAGTTTTCTCTAAGTCTAGAAATGCTAGAAACATAATCTATTTTCTAAGATAAGTTGTAGGGTCAGTATTGCCTTACGTGTTCCAACATTTCTACGGAATCCAAACTGATCTTCCCCGAGGTCGGCTACTACCAATTTTTCCATTCATCTGTAAAGTATTCATGTTAGTAATTTGTAGCTGTGGCTTATTAAACTGATAGTTTGGTAATTTTCACATCTGTCAACACCTGCTTTCCTTGAGATTGGAATTATTATATTCTTCTTGAAGTCTGAGATTATTTTGCCTGTCTCATACATCTTGCTCACCAGATGGTAGAGTTTTGTCAGGACTGGCTCTCCCAAGGTTATCAATAGTTCTAATGGAATGTTGTCTACTCCCAGTGCCTTGTTTTGGCTTAGGTCTTTCAGTGCTCTGTCAAACTCTTCACGCAGTATCATATCTCACATTTCATCTTCATCTACATCCTCTTCCAATTCCATAATATTGTCCTCAAGAACATCGCCCTTGTATAGACCCTCTATATACGCCTTCCACCTTTCTGTTTTCCCTTCTTTGCTTAGAAATGGGTTTCCATCTGAGCTCTTGATATTCATACAAGTGGCTCTCTTTTCTCCAAAGGTCTCTGTAATTTTCCTGTAGGCAGTACCTATCTTAGCCCTCGTGAGATAAGCCTCTACATCCTTACATTTGTCCTCTAGCCATCCCTGCTTAGCCATTTTGCACTTCCTGTCAATCTCATTTTTGAGACGTTTGTATTCCCTTTTGCCTGCTTCATTTACTGTGTTTCTATATTTTCTCCTTTCATCAATTAAATTCAATATATCTTCTGCTAATCAACTATTTCTACCAGTTCTCATCTTTTTACGTACTTGATCCTCTGCTGCCTCCACTACTTCATCCCTCAAAGCTACCCATTCTTCTTCTACTGTATTTCTTTCCCCCGTTCCTGTCAATTGTTCCCTTATGATCTCCCTGAAACTCTGTACAAACTCTGGTTTAGTCAGATTATACAGATCCCTTCTCCTTAAATTCCCACCTTTTTGCTGTTTCTTCAGTTTTAGTCTACATTTCATAACCAATAGATTGTGGTCAGAGTCCACATCTGCCGCTGGAAATGTCTTACAATTTAAAACCTAGTTCCTAAATCTCTGTCTTACCATTATATAATCTATCTGAAACCTTCTAGTATATCCAAGCCCCTTCCATGTATACAACCTTCTTTTATGATTCTTTAACCAAGTTTTACCTATGATTAAGTTATGATCTGTGCAAAATTCTACCAGGCGACTTTGTCTTTCATTTCTTACCCCCAATCCACATTTGCCTACTATGTTTCCTTCTCTTCCTTTTCCTACTACCAAATTCCAGTCACCCATGACTATTAAATTTTCGTCTCCCTTCACTATCTGAATAATTTCTTTTGTCTCATCATACATTTCATCAATCTCTTCATCATCTGTGGAGCTAGTTGGCACATAAACTTGCACTATTGTGGTAGGCATGGGCTTCATGTCTATCTTGGCCACAATAAAGCATTTACTTTGCTGTTTGTAGTAGCTTACTTCCACTCCTATTTTTTTATTCATTATTAAACCTACTCCTGTATTACCCCTATTTGATTTTGTATTTATAACCCTGTATTCACCTGACCAAAAGTCTTGTTCCTCCTGCCACTGAACTTCACTAATTCTCACTGTATCTAACTTTAACCTATCCATTTCCCTTTTTAAATTTTCTAACCCACCTGCCCGTTAAGGATCTGACATTCCACGCTCCAATCCATAGAACACCAGTTTTGTTTCTCCTGATAACGATGCCCTATCGAGTAGTCCCTGCCGGTAAATCTGAATGGGGGACTATTTTACCTCCCGAATATTTTACCCAAGAGGACGCCATCATCATTTAACCATACAGTAAAGCTACATGCCCTCAGGAAAAATTACAGCTGTAGTTTCCCCTTACTTTCAGCCGTTCGTAATACCAGCACAGAAAGGCCATTTTGGTTAGTGTTACAAGGCCAGATCAGTCAATTATCCAGACTGTCCCTGCAAATCCTGGGAAGGCTGCTGCCCCTCTTCAGGAACCACACATTTGTCTGGCCTCTCAACAGATATCCCTCCATTGCGTTTGCACCGACGGTACGGCTGTCTGTATCGCTGAGGCCCGCAAGCCTCCCCACCAACGGCAAGGTCCGTGGTTCATATAGTTGTAATAAATGTGCCATATTTTAATGCAGTCTGAATCACCTGAGAATCTTCAAAACAGAAGAATTTTGTGTGCATGTAAACAAGAATTTTCAGTCAAAGTTTGATGAGAACACTGTGCATGAACATCTGGTTGGCTATGTAAATGGCAGAGAGGCTTTAGGATCTGGATTACACCTCAGAGGAAAGTCATACCAAGACATGATGTAAAATTTAAGACTGAAGTTGCATGGAATCTATACACTTCAATCTAATCAGACTATGGATGAGAAAAATGAATCATAAAATGAGCCTTGAGAAAAGAACAGGAGGTTCAAGGTAACAGGAAGAAAATTTGACTACAACATCAAGTTACAGAGGAAGTTAAGTATTACAAGGGATACCCAAAAAAACTGGAATTACATTGCCATGACTAGAGCTTGTGTACTACACATCACTGCAGCTAGGCATGTATGGCGAGACTCATTGCCAGTTCAATCCACTTGTGTTGTCGAACTGGCTTGTTCTTTTTATCTGCAGTGACTGTTTTTGCTGGTGCTGTTTTGTTTTTGTTTAATTTTTATTATGGCAAGTTTATGTGAACGACATGCAGCTGTGAAATTGTGTTATCTACTTAGTAAAAATGCTGCTGAAACTGTTTTTATGTTGAAAACAGCTTACGAAAGTGACACTATGAGAAGAACTCAAGGATACTAGTGCTTTGGCAACATGTTAATTGATGAAAAACCTCATTCTGGATGTCCATCAACTACTCAAATTGACAAAAATATTGAAAAAATTCGATAGCTTGTTTTCACAGACCATCGACAAACAATTGATCAGTTATCAAAGATTAGTGGGTTATCTTGGAGCTTGGTCAGCAAATTTTAATGGAGGGTTTGGGAATGGAAAGTGTTGCTGCCAAGTTTGTTCCTTGGATTATGATTGACAATCATAAGAAACATCGAGGTGAAACATGTCATGCTTTGAAACAACAGCTTGGAACTCATCCAGAGTTTCTGTCAAAGGTCATTACTGGTGATGAGTCGTGGTGCTATGGTTACAACCCAGAAACAAAGCAGTAGTCAAGTAAATGGAAGACATCATAGTCATCCCAACCAATAAAATGTTGTGAAGTCAAATCAAACATCAAAACAATGCTGATTTGCTTTCTTGATGCCAAGCACTTAGTTCATTCTGAGTTTGCTCCCCCAAGTCAGACCATCAATCAAACATTTTATTTAGAAGTCTTAAGAGGATTGTGGAACAGTGTTCATGAAAAACAACCTGATTTGTGTCAGACAGGAGACTGGTTCCTCCACCATGACAACACATCTGCACGCACAACCATCTCTGTTAGTTTTTGGCTAAAAGTGGCTTGGTTCTGCTGCCCCATGCACCTTACTCACCTGATCTGTCCCTGTGAGACTTTTCTTATTTCCATGCATGAAAAGAGGTATGAAAGGACATCGATTTGACAACATTGAAGATGTCAAGAAAAACAAGAGAGGAGATGTCAGCCATTTCTAAAGATGACTACAAAAATGTTTTGAACAGTGGAAGCACTGGAGAAATAAATGTATTAGTTGTAATGGAGAGTATTTTAAAGGGGATAAGGTTATTTTGTAAACAATTTGAAAATATATAGTTTTTAAAAATTAACTCCATTTTTTTGCGTCTCATCTCATAAGTGAAAATGAAGAAACAAACACGATGAGAAGAAACCTGAGTATATATGTGGCTGACACTCCTAACATCAGGGACAAGCTAATTTACTGAAGCTATGTAATCTAACAATCAAAATCAGTGGCAGGAAGCCATTTATGAAGAACTGAAGTCCCTGAAAGAGATTATTATTTGGATATTAGTTTATCAGTGAAGTGAAGCACAGTTTTTGCTCAATTGATGGGTCTTATGCAATAAAATTGCAGAAAGCACAGTTTTTGCTCAATTGGTGGGTCTTATGCAATAAAATTGCAGAAAATAGGAAAGTACACTTGAAGGGTTGACCCTTGACCAAAGGCTACTGTATGAACTGATTAGAACTCCCTAACAATTAAAATCTTCTATGCTCTATTCAAATAATTTACGGGTTTGCTGCCGGGTGACGTCGTCGACCACTGCCGATATTTCGGCAGGAACACACCCATCCATTCTCAAATTTGCCGGGAAAAGTTAAGGTCTCATATTTTATGCTCTACATTGATGACAGTTCAACTACAGTGAAGTTGTCCAAAAATCAAATGTATAATTGAAAACTGATGCGCAAAGAAGTCTGTTACTTCTATATCACCAACATATTTTCAAATGGGGACCTTGAGTGGACTAATCAGTTAGCTGATCTACCATCCAAGCCATTTGAAAGGGTCCAGTTTGAGATGCTGCCTGAAGAACTGGAGTGAAGAAGGTTAAATCCATGTGAAACTCAGTCCTCACTTTTATATTTTTCTTTGGAGGAAGTGTTAACATTGGCAAGAAAAAAATGCAAAGTGTGTTGACATATACGTGTGATGTAAGTTTTAATATCTTTATTACGCTAGTGCAATGGAATGTGTTGAGATGTGATTTGATAATACAGACATGGCACATCATTACTGAGCTACTTTATTCACATCTCACTGTATGCAGAACAACACAGAACTATTACTCGCTTGAAAATGTGCATAGTGGTATCCATAGACACCAATGATATTACATGGTAATAAAATTTGAATCTCTACATGTCCCCTCAAATCTCACAGACAGTTCTGTTAGCTGATATTCCATTTTCAGTGGATATGATGACAGATATACTGATGATGGAGGACTTGGACTTGGATCTAAGACTCAGTTCTTAGCAAATAACTCTCTGTACAAATTAAGGGAGCATATCTTTTGTAGTCTGTTTGAAACAAATAATGTTAACAATTCTTTGAATAGATGTGTCATTATCAGACATAACAGTTTTTAAGTGTGTGTCAATGCTCCAGAGAAATTATTTATGGAGACCTAGGAGATTACTAGGTCAAATGCTGAACTATGCGACAGACCATACTTAATGTTTCCCCATTTTGAATTTAATTTTTTCCCTATTATATCACTTGCTAATGTGTCATATCATTTTAATTCCCCTAGCTGAGTTTTATGGTGCACACAATCAAAGGTCTTGGCAAGATCACAGAAAATGCCAGCTGGGTAAAATTTCTTGTTTAGTTTTGCTAGAACTGAGATTATGAGATATGTATTTTATTCTCAGTAGAGGAGCCTTTACATAAGCCATGAGAAAGATGGTTCAATATTCTACTGTAGGTAGAACCCAGGAAGGAAAGAAATGGATCTATAATCAGAGGTCATTTGCTTTTCTCCACTTTTACAAACTGGTGTTACACATATGCTGTTGACTCCCCACTTTAAAGAGAAAATGCTGTATCTTACCTACCAAGAAACACTTAATCCAATAACAAATTTTATTTGATACCCATATGACTGCTCTCTCACTATAAAAAAATGGTATGGTAGTCAGATGCTTTCCAGAAGTATATAAATACTAGATACTGCATCTACTTGATTTCCTTGGTCCATCACATGCGTCATAGCAATCTGTTTGGAATTCCTTAATGTGGATTTGTACAAGCTTGTCCAGCTTCCCCATGTTTGATGCGAAAGAATTTGGGATGTTACATATTGGTGACTTCACGAATTATTACCAAAATCTACCTTTTTGTGTCTTAAAACACACAAACCTTTACAATTAAATAACTGAATCTAATTACTCACATTATCACTAAACTGTTCATTAGAGTCTTCACTTGCTCTAGGTAATGAGGCAGATAAGGATCATGTGTATATGTGCCAAAACGTGCTAGTAGCTCTTCTGTTTTGTCTGGCTTTTTCACAGAGACTGGTTCAGACCCTCTTCTGCTGCTTGCTGTCTTTTTCTCACCTGTAATTATACACCAGTTCTGATACAATGTTAGGACAGGTACCTCAGTATGAATTGTAAGAGAATATTGTCAAAACAAACAATGAAATGTCCAGGATGGAACAACAATATTATGAATAGGATAGAATGCTATTCACCGCATAGGGGAGGTGCTGAGTCATAGACAGACACAGTGGAAGACTACTAAAATATTTAATCTTTTGGACAAAAAAATACTTCTTTGGAAATAGGAAACATGCACACACACACACACAAACACACAAAAGCACAACTCACAAACACATATGGCCATTGTCTCCAACTAGTGTAACTTGAAAATATCACCACAGCAGCTAGAAATAACTGAAAAGTCAACATCTGTGTAATGTGACAATTAACCAATAATTATTTATGTGTGAAAATTATACATATGACAATTATTTATGTGTGAAAATCAACCAGTAATTATATATATAGGTAAATCAAGAATAAAACATATTTTCACCAGGGAGAAAGTAATGGATGGAACAACTGATGTGTGATACATTTTGACAGATAAAAATCAAGCAGATTTGTTAATGAAGTCACTGAATCATAATTCTCATGAGCATCATTGTAAGAAAATGTTGCATTGGAAATAACATACGTGATTACTTTTAGATATCATTTTGATGGGGAGAGTATTGAGAGTTGACCAAGTAGACAAAAGATCCTTTATTTATTCGATTTTTGTGATGTGACTAAATTATCTTTAACATCAGTTAAAAAGTCAATGAAAATTGAGAAGCCTTTATTCAGTTAAAACGAAGTTTTACTTTTTCTCTTCTTTGCTGGTGTATGGAATTTTTTCTATCAATAAATAGTAAGTCAACAAAGAATTGAGAAGCCTTTATTCTGTTAAACAGAAGTTTACTTTTTCTCTTCTTTGATAGTGTATGCAATTTTTTCTATCAATGAATATTAATGTATGTGATATCGTTATTTTATTCTACACAAATGTAAAAAAATCCATGGCATGGCCATGGGGATGTGGGTGGGACACTTCTGTGCCAAGGTAGAGGAAACTTTCCTACTCTCCCAAAACCCCAAACCTTTTGTGTGGTTTAGATTCTTTGATGATTTCTTTATGATCTGGTCCCAGCACTAGGATCATTGTTTGTTCACAGCCTCAACAATTTCTCTCCCATTTGCTTTACCTAATCGTCCTCAACCCAATGTGCCTTATTCCTGGACATTGACCTCTATCGATATTTTCCACTGACCATTGACAATACCTGCATTTTGACAGCTGTCATTTGTGCCTCACCAAAAAATCAGTCACTAACATTCACACACAGGCACCATGTCCCAAATCTAGTCCACAGACAGATTATTTCAAATGCCATACTCTCACACCTCTAATCCTCTCACACCATTGAATACTTGCTACATAGGAGCAGCAGCATTGTCACCCAATATCACTCTGGACTGGAACAACTGAACCATATCCTTCACCAGTGCTTTGACTATCTATCTTCATGCCAATGCCCACAACCTGCTCCAACCTTCCTAATGTGGTATTCATCTGCATGTCCAATCTATGCAACACACTGGTTTGACCTTATGCCACAGCCTCTCCCAACTCTTTGTCACATAGCTCATGTCCATCTGGAAGACCCAAATGCAAAACCCATGCAGGATGTTAGTCTTGGGATTAAGAAACTTTGGTTTATGGCATGATATTGAGTTGCATTTTAGAAGATGCTGCTGAGGATGAAGGTGCTATGTCTCTATATCCATGGTTATCAGTGACCATTCAGAACCGTTTATTAGTGGATTTAAGTGTTGTGTCAGGATTGGTGTGTTTAGTATGTAGTGGGATTACATTAATATTAGCGTATTTTATTGGATTTTGTCAATGTAGCCAGAATGACTTTCAAAGTCATGTGTACATCATTTCAGTAATTAGAGTGCTACCTTTCCTGATTAGGAAAATGGCTTTTACAGAAAAGAAAGATCATCAATAATCACCCCTACAATAAAGGAGGAAACCTAAGATAAGTAGCTTTCTGAAAAGGAAAGATTGTTACTCACCATGTAGAGGAGACATTGAGCTGCAGACAGGCATAATAGAAAGAATGCTATACATCTGAGATTTTGGTCAAAAGGTCTACCTTTGAAGTAGAAAACACACACAGACTCACACAAGCACAATTCACACTCACATGACTACTGTTTCTGGCCACTGAGTTGTCATTATTGCATCCTGTACTTTCCTTTGTTTGTTATGTAGCATTCTACTTCATAGAGATCACCCAACCTGCCATACTCATTGATGGTCACTTAAAAACAAAAGATAGAGAATTTGCTGTTTATTTTGTAATGCTTGAAATTGTAGTAGAATGTTATAATGTGTGAAGGAGAACTGAAAGCTTTCAGAGGGAGATTGCAGCACAGTGTACTCAAAGGACTTGCAGATGCAGCTTACGATCACCTTTCTGGCTCTGAGGAAGGACAGATTATTGGTGTAAGGGACATGGCAGCATCATACTGCCAGATAGCACAAACAGTTGGCTGCAGTCCAACAACAGCAGAATAAATGGTGATGAGATAGACTCAGAACAACAGTGTGGCAAGAAGCATAATCTAATGGAACTGCTCAAAACACCTCTTTTTTTTGTAAAGTATAGAACAACATGTCACACAACAAATTAAAGTTATGAATCTTGTGATTCAGTATTATAATCACTGTTATTGTTATCTATAATTATTCAAAATGATAAATTTAATACAAAAATGCTTTAGTATATGAAATATTAAGTTACTTTATCTCTTTGTAAAACAAACATCAATTGTATATGCATATCTTTGTATATTTTTTGTTCTGTGAAAAAGAGTTGGAGTTCATTTGTCTGTTATCAAATAGCTGATGAGGTGCTGGACTGTACATTTGTTTTGTAAATGATTATTAAATTGTGAAGAAGCATTCTGACTGTCATGCAGTATAGGGCTTGATGTTGAGTAAAACATTGATGTGTAGAAATTAACCTGCTTGATGACATTATTTCAGTGTACATATTTTTAAGCAACAACCCAACTATATTGCAAAAAGCAGCATCTGCCATCTAAATGAACAGCCAGACAAGAATTTCAGCTTAAGTAAATAATAATAATTTATAATTGCTCAACATCTAGTTGCTCATACTAATTGTTAATTATCATACAAATGATTACATAATTGGTAGATTGTGAACTATGCAAATTTCTTTAGTATTTCAATTACTGAAATCAGCAGAGGAAAGGGGAGGTTAGAGTAGGCACAAGTCCTGCCAGAAGGACTACATGGCAAGAAGATTATAGGATTGTATAACTGTCTCTAATAGCTAGACAGATAACAACAGCTGATATCTGGACAGAGGCTATGAATAGTGATTACTAGAAGTTGGGTTGAGATCTCAAGTTGCCATGCATCATTTAAAACTGACACCAAACCAAAAACAGCAGAGCGCAAGGTGTACAGCCAGAGTGATGGGACACTGGGTGGCATTCTGTGGTGTTCATCAATGAGTCTCCCTTGTGAGTGTGGTGGTCACATTAATGCCAGTTTTTCTGTAGATGATCTGGTGAAAGGTCACAGGAAGCAGTGATTCTTGAGACACATACTTCTCCAACTTTCAAAATTATGGTGTGAGGAACTAAGCAAAAACAACTCATTTGATAGTTGTTGGAGAGAGGCTGAATACTCAACAGTATGTGGCAAAAATGGTACACCTTGCTGTCATTCCTTCATGACCAGGCTACGAAATTTCATGATCCAGCTGTGTAATGTAAGACCACTCACTGCAACTGACACTAAAAATGCCTTGAAGAACATTTGGCTGCTTGACTAGTCAATTGTCACCAATAGAACACATCTGTTTTGCAACGAGAAGATGTATTCTTTCAATTCTTTTGTACCAGCCTCCAGCTGGCAGTTTTTATGGACTTAGGCAGCATGTCTTTCAGGAACACCAAGGTGATATTTGGGACTGCTTGCTTTATTGTCACAATGAATACAAGAATGTATACATGCCCATGGAGGTCACACCTCAGCTAATGTTGATTATGTATATCTATTTTGAGTGGAATGGATATTTTATCTTATAGTGTCCTTTATGTGATGAACACCTCCACAAATTTTGACTTCTATCAGGCTAGTGGCTCATAGAATAATACTTTCCATTTCCATCAGTGTAGGTTCATGACACTGATACTGATAGCTTTTTATTTAGTAAGCCTTTACATCAAGGCTTTCAAGCAGCAACACAGTCTTCCAATTGATAGTGTAGTTTTCAATGGTGACATTATAACATTTACAGACAGTGACATAGTCACAAATAAAACCAGTGATCCAGGAAGTATAGAATCTGTTTCTTTATTTACAATGCCCAGGATCACACTGTACATCATCATACTAACATTTTCCATCTATAGCAACCACTTGAACATCCATTTAAAAGACATTTTAAAACAATAAAGCCAGAACAGTGTTGTCAAAAGACGTAAAACAAAATTAGTGCAGGCACTGTTGAACAGAAGTAATTATATGATGTTAACTAGGCTAAACTTCTGCAATAGTCATAACATTGGGGTTGGGGTTGGGTTGTTTGGGGAGAAGATCAGACAGCGATGTCATCGGTCTCATTGGATTAGGGAAGGATGGAGAAGGAAGTCGGCCGTGCCTTTTCAAAGGAACCATCCTGGCATTTGCCTGGAGCAATTTAGGGAAATGTCAAAAAACCTAAATCAGGATGGCCGGACATGGGATTGAACCATCATCCTCCCAAATGCGAGTCAAGTGTGCTATCCAGTGTGCCATCTCACTTGGTCTAGTCATAACATTTACAGAAAAATTGCTTTGAAAAGAACATCAGTGCTGTTCACACTATGGCTCTTCTGGCAGTGTGGCTTAGTTCACAACATATTATTAGTTGTGCCTGGTGATGCCTTGGTTAATTTTGTTTCGTGTCTTTAAACAATGCCACACTGGTTTTATTACTCTAGGATATTTTTCAAACATATTTGAATATGGTCGCTAGAGGCTGAAATTGATAGTCTGATGGAAATTTTGTGAATTTTTGCAAGCACCATGTGGATAAGTAAGAAGTAGAGAAATAACTTTTGCTATTGCAGTTTCATCATTGTTTAGGTCAGTCTATGAGAAAAACATATAGATTATACCTGGTGATTCTGATAATGGTAGGTTACCAATACTTTGAGGGGGTTCAAAATATGCAAAATAGAATGGACAGATTGGAGAAGCTCTCTGTGATAGTAGTTCATCAAGAAGTACAAAGTTTTGCATCCTGGTTCTCGATATGTAGAATCCATCACATGTTATATCATCCAATTCCAATCGTGCTTTATAAAAAAATTTTGCTGGGAGGTAATTCTTGAAAACAGCATCTATTGCTGTATCCCATGCAGGGCAAATATGATTATGTGATCTGTTGTCAAGCATCCTGAAAAGTTGTAGAATGAGTAGTTAAAACTTGTGTTGTAAATAACATGATGCTATAATTTAACACACTAAATTATGAGTAACTACTCAAAATAAATATTGAAAAATTAACACGGAAAACTAAAATTGTATGCCAGACAACACAATTTAATGATCACTTAGTAAACAAATGGGATATACACAATAAAACCTCCCTCAAAATGTAAAGAGTGTTTCTAATCTCTCTTCAACTTCAAAATACATGCCATGCTTTTCTCACTGTGACTTTCTATTTTTTTTTTTTTAAACAAAAGGCAGCAAGCAGTTAAGCTGTAGCACAGTGGATGTACTATGCTGTAAGGACTGCAAACTGGCTGACATGTCTCACTGGAGGAGAAATCAGTTAAATTAGATCAGATGTATTTCTGTTCCAATAGAGCCATAATGAGAGAAACCACCCAAGATGAAGAAAATGCCAGAAAAGCATAACATGCAATAAATATTTACAAAGAAAATCAAATGTGCTAATGTACTTTCCACAGATCCCATGTGAAATGGTCCTCACGGATGTGGAATAAGTCAAAAACATTTAACATATTTACATTAGCAAGATAATGCCAAATTTGTCACAAAATACGTAATATTCTAATTCTCTAAGGGGCTTATGATAATTCTTGGGCTATTATAGCCATGTATCATCAAACAGAAAAATTATTTTACGACACCTATGTACAATGAATGTTTTACTGCACTGAATTTGCACAGATGTTAGCTTGTGCACAATATTCACATTATTTGTTATTATCAGTAACATACACCCGTCAGCTGTTTCTACTAAGAAATTCATCAATATAGTAGGAGGAGTTGGCCAACAACAAAATCTCTTAGGCTCCTCTTAAACTGTGCTATAATAGTAGTTAAGCTTTTTGTAGTTGGTGGCAAGTTGCTGAAAATGTGTTTTCCTGAATAATGGACATCTTTCTTGATCAAAGTGAGTGACATTAAATCTTTGTGTAGATCACCTTTATTTCTAGTACTGGTTCCATGAACTGAGATGTTGGTTTGAAAAAGGAATAAGCAAATTAGCAAGCTGTAGTTATTATCCTTAGTTCCATAAACAGGCCTCTGTGTGATATTCTTGAGTTCACACCACAAATAATTTTTACTACAAGTTTTTGGACTCAGAAGACTTTAGCTTGGCTCAAAGAGTTACCCTAAGGAATAATCTGATGTGACATTATGAATTTTTATTTTAGTATCACATATGTCAAATGACATTCATATTGTACATAGTGATTAGTTCAGACCCTTGAGCAGTTTTGTGGTATGCTCCTCCTGGCTGTAGTTATTGCCAATCTGCAATCCCAAGAATTTAAAACTGTCAATTTTTTCTGTCTGCTAGGAACCATAATTTAGGCATATACTGGTGGGGAGCCTCTTACAAGTTCTAAACTGCTTACAGTGTGTTTCTTTAAAGCTTAGCAACAAAGAATTAGCTAGGAACAAATTTATTAATGTCCTTGAAAATTTCATTGCTGATCTTTGTAAGCCTACACTTGATTTACTATTTACTGCAATATTTGTTTTCATCCAAACAAAACAAACTTGGCATCTGTTAATGTTATAGATAAAAGGTCATTGATATACAGAAGAAAAAGTTTGATATGCAGAAGAAAAATTAAAGCCATAAGATGAAAACATATGGAACACCACATTTAATTAGTTCCCTTTTGGATGATGCCTGATAGTGTAACAAATTTCTTTCCTATTGGCACACTCTGTTTCCTGTCAGGGATATAAGATTCAAACCACTTTACAATATTTCCTTTGAAACCATAAGATTCTTGTTTACTTAAAAGGGTATTGTGATTTATACAGCCAAATTCCTTTGATAAATGACAAAATATACTAGTAGCCTTACTTTATTGTCTAATGAATTAAGTACATTCTTTTTACCCTTCGCAGAAGATGTCGAAGCACCAAGAGTGCCGTCCACATTGACAAGTGATTTGTAAATCAGCATTCGCCGGCGACGACGAAAGCAACGTTTACGCATCATTGTAAGAAGCAGTGCCTCAGTGGCTATTCCCTCAAACCGAGTGAATGCACTAGACAGAACAGTGTGCTATTTAGAAATCCAGGTGGTGGCTTTGACAATATATAATTTGCTGTCAGGTAGTTAAGAAGTTGATTATACATTGCCTTTTCTGAAATTTTCAAGAGTGCTGACAAAAGGTAAACTGGACAGAAAAAACAGTATTCAAACAAAGTAAGAATTTCATTAATAAAAGTGTTTTATTTTTCAATCATGTCATGAGCACTGAATTCATCATTCGAGTTCAATTCTTCCTAAAAACCGAGTGAGGTGGCACAGTGGTTAACACACTGGACTCACATTTGGAAGGATGACAGTTCAATCCCGCGTCCAGCCATCCTGATTTAGGTTTTCCGTGATTTCCCTAAATTGCTCCAGGCAAATCCCAGGATGGTTTCTTTGAAAGGGCACGGCCGACTTCCTTCCCCATCCTTCCCTAATCCAATGACACCAATGACCTCGCTGTTTGGTCTCTTCCCCCAAACCTCCTCCTAAAATAATCAATTTTTGGCTTACTGACTACCATCTTGAAGTGAGATTTAGTTGATTTTGTATCCTGTTCAGTATAAACATTTGAGAAAAGGAACTGCATGTTATGGTTTGAGAGACCATTGAATACTGATTCTGTGATATAAATTTTTTCCAATTAGACCCTTCCATAATAATGTTTTCAGTGGCTGTTTGTGAGAAGTTAGCCATACCAGATGGGAAGTTTACAGTAGGAATTAGGTTAAATTATAGTGATAGTGACTGTAACATTTTTTACTGGAAGGACTGGAAGAGTTTCAAAGAAAATCTAAAGTGATTTATGAAAAGATTAAAATTATCTGCAGATGCTCAGTATATGCTTGCTATTATGAAGGAATTGTTATGAAATTTTGCCTCTATTCCACTTTTCCATATGCTGCTGTAGGAAAAATTAAGAATGTCTCTGTCATTAATATTATAACTTTACCATACCTGATGAATGTGGCAAGTCCTCCTTTCTCTAGTTATGATCTACAAAAGTGACATGCAAACCAATATTGTGTAACACTTAACAGTGGTCAGATGTCCATAGAGGATCTGATGACTCTAGATCATGAATGCAAATAAGTAGTTCATTAATTTTACTTCTTAGTCCTTGAACATTTTGATGCACATTGACTGAGCTAAGCTTGGGTGGAAATAAAATTTCTGCTAGTTGCTGAAAATTTGTAGCTAATGGGTGTTTGTGCTGATGCAATATGCTAAAATTATGTTGTGCAGTTGCAGCTGAATATCTGTTTCAATCCTAACCTCTCTTAAAACTTTATTTCTTTCTGTCCTTCCTATCCTTAAAAATGTATTCTTCTGACACCTATAACAACTGGTATTATACCACTCATGACAATGCCACACAATCTTACATTTTCTGCTATTAGCCCAGCCAGTTTGCCCTCTCCTTTCCTGTAGAGGTGAAGGGCACGCGCAGTACAACTCCATCTTCAGAGAATCAGCAGGGACCATGCCCATATGTGACCCTGCACTTGACATATCAGCCATTCCAATCCATAGTTAACTCTCATGACAGAAGAGTTCAAATGAGGTCAGCCATGGGTCTCAGAACAGATGCAGACTGAACACAAGTATGTCTTAATACTGATGCAATCTTTACCTGATCACATTTCATATTGTATCCAGGATCTCTGTCAATATTACTCCCTGGACCACCAACTATAACAATAGCGTCTTTCTTAGTGATGTCTTTTCAAAGTGATCCTAAATCCCCAGGCACCTGCCCCAGAACAGGCTCTATGTTTTAAAAAATGGCTGACTGATTGATTTTTCATTGGTCTACTTTTATCAAACAGCACAAATTGTATAATTAATATTGGACAAGTCATAGAAAAGCTGCAATAATTCATAGTATTAACAAATAGTAAGCAAATTAAAATTAGTGCCTATTCTTATAATTTAATTTTAAAGTAACTTTTTGTTACATACTCAGAAATTTTTTCACAGAATAGAAACAGTGCTTTATTAGAAATGCACTTTGCACTTAGTTCAATTTTAAATATTGGTATATTATTGTGTAGTATTAAAGCAATCTTAATTATTCTCCTCTGATAGGCTGTTGTTGGGTGATATTTTTGGTGTATATTGGTTTCCCTCTGGTACAATAGTTGTGTACATTTTTGTTCTGTAGTAGTTTGACTGTTATCAAGAGCTAATCTCTAACAAACAAAATAATTTCATAAATGAATATGCTTAAAACATTTAGAACTCCAAGCTCAGTAAAATGTGATTTACAGGACTCCATATTTTTAAGGCCACAAATTATTCTTAGAGCTCTGTTTTGCAGTCTAAAAGCTTTATGCTGTGAATTGAGTGTCCTCAGAAAGTGATCTCAAATGAAAGCAGTGAGTGGAACTGCAAATAGTATGCCGCAATGCTGTTGTTTTGCTTATTGTAGACTTTAATATACTTAGACAATAACACAGTGACGAGAATTTCCTAGGCAAGATATTTATATATGTGTCCCACTTTAAGTCTTTCCGAACACACAGATCCTAAAATTTTGTGCACTTACAATTTTTAGGGGATTATTTTTTAATCATGCTGATTAGAAGGAGGAAATAAAGTTGACACACAGTAGTGAAAATGAGTTCGTTTTTGGAGAACATCTCAGACAGTCTTTTCATAGAACTTTCTGCTGTTGATAGGAAGGTTTCTGGGCTGATCCAGTAAGCAGTAAGCTGGTGTCATTAGCAAGTAGGATAGTCTTTTGGGGACTCATATATTCGATAAAGTTGTCTATATAAATCAAGAAGAGTAGTGTAGCAAAGATTGAGCCATGTGGTATGCCATATTTTATTGGCGGTTTGTTAGAAAGGAGGGAGCTGTTCCTTGTTTGTTCCTTGTTTTATTCTTGGTGTTGAATTCATACTGAAGTGTGCGATTTTACCCTTCCACACATCACCATTAAAGTTCTCTTTCTTTGCACAATATTTTTAAAAGAAGAGTAATTTTAACTGTTAGTACATATTGATTGTAACACATTAATTTCTGTTTTATACATTTTAGCCTGATATATAATACATTGTATATAAAATCATATTAATTCTTTTAATGAAACAATCGGAATACCACCTGCCTGCAGTTTTTAGGTATGAACGCAAGCAGCTACATCTCTTATTCCTTGTCTATCTAATTTTTTGTGCAGAATGTTATGGTGCAGAACTTCAAAGGTTTTTGAACATCTAGAAAAATATCTGCAATTAATTTATGGGGTTTTAAACCACAGTGTAAGACTCAAATGATAATTGTTTGTGTAGATTTAGGCGTTCTAAAACCATGTTATTTTACAGTAAGAGGAGAATATTTACTTATGAAACTTAAATGCCTGTCATAAAAGAGTTTTTCTAGAGTTTTTTTAAGAAGGAGCTTAACAGTGAGACAGGTTAATAGTTTGATACCTTAGAAGAGGAAACCATTTTCAGCAGCAGTGAAACTTTTGCTATTTGTAGAATATCTGGAAAGACATCAGTTTCTCTAGGCAGGTTGAAAATATTTTGCCAACAATTTTGCTATGCAGTGAGCACATGCTTTTTATATGTGAAATCAGGTACTTTATTGCTTAATGTTGTATTGCTTAATAATACAATTTATAATGGATAACTTCATATTTCATACGACAGCACTGCAGTAATCTGTTTCACTCACTCAGAATTTTTTTGCCTTTAGTTACCCATTGCTTACTGTTGTTAAGTTTTATTGGTTTTACTTCTTTTGGAAATGCTACATTAAAGCAGTAAAGAAAGATATGCTGAAAACTCATGTAATGCTGTCATATTTGTTCTGAATTCAGATACTTTCCCAATTCTTGTTAGCTATTGAGTAATTAAAAGTTCTAATGTTATTTTCAGAAAAACTTCTTTTTTCCAAATACTTTTTCAAACTCCTACTTGGTGTTTGCATAACTATACTCAGCAGCTCTGCCTCATGCTCACTGTAACTACTTGGTGACCTAGTGTTCTGATCCTCATTCATTGTGCAAGAACTGGTCTACATGGCTAGCATCAGATTATTTAATGACAACATTTCTTTACTTTGCTGAATTTCCTACATTCTTACTTTTCAGTTTACTGCTGAAAGTTTGTTTTGCACTATCATCATACAACAAAAAAAGTTTTATGTCACTTCGGTTCTGAGAGTTCTGGAACCTGTAGAGTAAAATTGCAATAGAGATCAACATAAACATCATTTCCAGCCTTATTATTGCTCAAGAAAACCACACATTGCATGTTGTACCACCATACAACAAGACCTTCAGAGGTGGTGGTCCAGATTGCTGTACACATCTGTACCTCTAATACCCACTAGCACGTCCTCTTGCAGTGATGCATGCCTGTACTTGTTGTTCATCATGGCGCTGTTGGTCCAGACTGTCCCACACCTCAATGGTGATTCACCATAGATCCCTCAGAGTGGTTGGTGGGTCACATCGTCCATAAACAGCCCTTTTCAATCCATCACAGGGATGTTTGATAGGGTTCATGTCTGAAGAACATGCAAGCCACTCTAGTTGAGGAATGTCACTATCCTGAAGGAAGTCATTCACAAGATATGCACAATGGGTATGCAAATTTTTGTCCATGAAGATGAATGCCTCACCAGCATGCTGCTGATATGGTTGCACTATCAGTCGAAGAATGGCATTCACGTATTGTACAGCTGTTATGGTGCCTTCCATGAGCACCAGCGGCGTACGTCGGCCCCACATAACGCCACCCCGAAACAGCGGGGAACTTCCACATAGCTGCACTCGCTGGACAGTGTGTCTAATGCGTTCAGCCTGAACATCAAGTGACCACTGTTATAGATGTGTTAGACATTTCAGGATTTAAGCTAGCTTCCTAATTCTGCAGAGTAGATATGGATGGAGGAGGAGTTGCCACATTTATTAAAAAGAGCCATAAATTCAAGAATATTGACATTAATACATTCTGTTTAGAGCAGCATCTAGAAGCATGTGCAACAGAAGTAGAGTTCCATATCAGATCCTATATAATGGTAACTATTTACCGAGCACCTGCAGGAAATTATAATCTATTCATAAATCATCTAGAAGCCCTTTTGGGTTATTTAACAGGAAGAAACAAAGAAATTTTGATTGCTGGTGGCTTTAATACAGATTTTCTAATGCAATCTTCCAGTAAACATTTACTGCAGTTAGTAATGTTGCCTTTCAATCTAACTCACACTGTAAACTTTCCAACTAGGATCACTAAATCCTCAAGGACAGCCATTGATAACATTTTTATAGACAAATCAAAGGAACAAAATCATATCATAAAACCTGTTATAAATGGACTATCAGGTCATGACATGCAGCTCCTTGTTTTAGACGTAAATTCTAAGCAGATTATCAAGGATGCTAAATCTGAGTACAGGAGAGTAGTCAATCAACCAAAAATTGAGTGTTTTGGAAAACTGCTCAAAGATATGAACTGGAAAGATGTTTATAGTGCTCATGACATGAATGAAAAATATAACACATTCATGAACAATGTCAGTACCATGTTTGAAAACTGTTTTCCTTTGAAAGTTACTCAAATTAAACAGGAGTCTATAATAAAACCATGGATTACACAAGGAATAAAGATTTCCTGTAAGACAAAAAGGAAAATGTATCTGTCAACCAAGAATAGCTCCAATGCTGGTGATTTAGCTAAATACAAGGAATATTGTAAAATATTTAAAAAAGTAATTCAGACATCTAAACAAATGCACTATGAGAAGAAGATAGCAATGTCAGGGAACAAAATAAAAACAATGTGAGATATAGTGAAAGAGGAGACTGGCAGAACCAGAAAGGAATAGGAGCAAATAGCACTAAGGGTAGATGACACATTAGTAACCGATGGGCATAGTGTAGCAAATCTATTTAACAAGTACTTTATATCCGTTATTGATAGCATGGGATTGTCAGGATCTGTAAATAATGCCCTTGAATATCTGAAACTAGCGTTTACAAATAGCTTCAGGTACATGAATATGTCACTCACTTCACCAAAAGAAATAACTTCCATAATAAAATCTTTAAAAACAAAGCATTCTAGTGGTTATGATGAAATATCAACAAAGTTAATTAAGGCATGTTCTTGCGAGTTTAGTACAATTCTGAGTTACTTGTGTAACCAGTCAATTATAACTGGGACATTTCCTGACTGGCTAAAATGCCAGCTTGCATACTTTGCCTACTTTCATTCCATAATGTCACATTGTATAATATTTTTGGGTAACTCTCCAAGTCAAACAAAAGTTTTCAGAGTCCAAAAGCGTGTAATACGTATTATTTGTGAAGTAAATTCACGGACGTCCTGTAGAAACATCTTCAAAGAACTGGGTATACTAACTACCGCTTCTCAGTATATTTACTCCTTAATGAAATTTGTCCTAGATAATATATCTCTTTTTCCAACAAACAGCTCAGTTTGTACATACAATACCAGGAACAAAAATCATCTGCACAAAGACTTAAAAGCACTTACTTTAGTTCAAAAAGGGGTCCACTACTCAGGAACACTCATCTTCAGTAATTTGCCAGCAAACATAAAAAAATTTAGTTCTGAATAAAGGTCAGTTTAAAAGGAGCCTGAAAGACTTACTAGTGGCCAACTCCTTCTACTCCATTGACGAATTTTTTAATAGAAACAAATGATGTATTATATATATATATTCGTACTATTCTAATCCACTGACAAATTTTTTAATAGAAACAAATGATGTATTGTATATATATTCATACTATTAATATTGTTATTTCAGCTTTTTATTAAAAAAAAAAAATTGACATGTTCCACATCCACGAGGATCTCCTCAGCACGGATCTATGGAACGAAAAACAAATCTAATCTAATCTAATCAAGGTTGCCTCCAAACATGTCTGCGATGATTGTCTGGTTGAAGGCATATGCAACACTCATTGGTGAAGAGAAAGTGATGCTAATCCTGAAGGATCCATTTGGTATGTTGGTTTTGGGCCGATCTGTACTGCACTGCATGGTGTCGTGGTTGCAAAGATGCACCTCACTGTGCACGTAGGGAGTGAAGTTGCACATCATGCAGATTATTGTGTACAGTTTGAGTCATAACACGACATTCTGTGGCTGCACGAAAAGCACTATTCAACATGGTGCTCATGCATTTTTGTTTACATCTTTGGGTGGGTTTGGTGACATCTCTGTCAGTCAGAGGAACTGTGTCTGTGATACAATATCAACAGTCAACTTCTATCTTCAGGAGTTCTGGGAACCAGGGTGATACAAAACTCTACATCCACCTAAGGCTCATTAGTTTCTCACAGAGGCAAAATATGAAACTTATTTTACACTTTCACCAGTAAGCTGTCCTGTTATCTTTGGCCACATCCTTCTACTCTCTCCCGTGGTTCCTCTTTAATCTGTCAACATCTTTCCTAACTTTGACAAGATCAGCAAACAAGTGTTATTACATCAAGAAATAACTTTCATGATGCTTGAGGGAGCTGCAAAGTGTAAAATCTGCAGGAGAAGAATGAGATTGGAATATACGTGACAAATAACTAAGGATGTTGGGTGCAAGTGCTAAACTAAATAAATAAATCTGGGCTATATTTGATGGCAGAGGGCTAGTTAGTGACTGTTTTTCTGTATCAGTGTATTGTTTAAAGTTGCAGAAACAAATGGTCTGGGAGAACTGTTAAACGATTAGCTGAGTAGAGTATTGTTTTTCCATAGAATCTCTGGATAGGTTATCAAAATCTTCAGATACTTTCTGGTTCCAGCTGTAATGAGATGCAGGAGAGAGACTTATTGTTGAAGAACAAGAGGCAGCAGCCAATAAAGAAATACTAATTTTGAACAAACCTTTTCCTTATAAACAGTTTTTGAGGTTTCTGGGTGACAGTTATAACATAAGTATAAAACACAACTATTCTTAGGTTAAACATTTATATTGGAGTTTTTGTGTGCTCATCCTTTCTGCAGATCTGTCACAGCTAAAGTCCAAGAACAGTAACTGTAGGTCTTAACTATAAAGTAAAAACAATATTTAATCAAGTATAGTCTTTCATTTGATATTTATTACAGTTTCAAAATAAAGACATCTTGACAAACCCGAAATAAGTTGTAACATAATTACAATGATGAAATAAATTACCACAACAAGCTATTTGCTTTCTGTCCAAAAAACACATAAAATACTGACCTACATTGCCAACATGGCTGTAACTATTTATACCTTCTTAACAATCCCGAACAATCCTTGGCATTGTTTAGAACCATTTTTGATTAATTAACAATTAAAACTCTCATCCTAAAACCAACGACACATTTCAATAATTACCTAGATTCTTATATGTTAAACACATGAGTGAATTCTAGTGTCTATATCAGTTGTAGCATATATAAATGCTTGTATATCAAATGTTAACAATACACTTGTTATGTTTACTAATTACAAAAGATTCATATCATATAAAATGTTCCTACCAATTAACAGGCTCCTACACATTAGTGTAATTAAGATTCCGTAATTATTTTCCTCGTAACTTTTTCACAAGTGCATATTTCCATACTCCTCTATGTCAGAAATTACTGTTTACAGTTAAAATTTACGTGTTTAAATTGGTTTCAATTAGACTGTTACGTTTCAACAACCCCCAAAAGGATTTGTGCAACTGAAAGTTGAACAAAACCTTTTCTGACAGATCTACGTAACAGTCCTCATTTTACAATCAATTGGATGAACAAACAATTTGCGAAAGATATGTACAACCAAATATATAAAATTATCGTAAATTATTTTGTATCAGATTCAACTAGATTAAACAAAATATTAATTAATAGCACAAAGAAAGAACAAGTTAATTCGCAGAGTTTGTCTGCGGCATGTATTACAACATGAATATGAGGTAAATCTATTTCAAGCAGAAAATTATCTATTTGAAATTAGCTGAATTGGCCTTGTTTCTGTATATTTATGGCTGTCATTAGAACCTCCAGGTTCTCCTGAGTGCAATGGAGACACTGGTGTGTAAAACTCTTTCTCAATATTGGCAGTGCATTGTGGAACAAGCGTAGTATCGGATACTAGAATACTCAAAATCCATATCAGTTTGTATTTAGCCACCTCCTATCTTTGGAAAGTACACCAAGTATTGGACCATAATATAACAAAGTGTTCAGTCTCCTCTATGTGCAATGAAGGGCACTGAACTGAAGTACACTGTAGATCTCTGCTTGTTGGAAGTTCTTTGTTGCAAACACCTGAAATGTGGCTCATATTCCACTCCTTATGACCATCATATATATTGTGTAATTGATTGTTTTGAATAGAATAGTTCAATTCACCAAAATTCCAACTGTTCATATTTAAACATTTCCTGTCTTAAATCTCGTATTGTAATTTTAACTTGTTCTTTGATAACATATCACTAAAATCACACTAGTACAAAAATTTTTTTAAGTGCTACAGCACTATTCTCTGCAATTTATATTGACATTTACATATAGTATTGAATAACAAATATATTAGTATAATATAGTATTATTATAATATAATATACCAAGCATCAAATTCATCCAGCTCTAGTGGTATCAGTTCCCACAGGAGTCACTGATATCTGGAACTATTTTTCTCTTTGCGGATCCAATATCATTCTGCCAATCATGGGATAACTAGCAATGAACAACCATTCTCAGCCAGTTATTGTTCCTTTCACAGCAAATTACATCATGGTTCACATCTGACTTACTGCCTACAGTTCTACAGTTCCAATCTGCACCAGCCCACAGTATCTTTGTTGCCACTGATAGCAAGCTGCTACTTATGAGTACTCATTGGGCCGTTCAATGACAAGTGCCTAGTGACAATATTAATTAGAGACAGAGCTGAGTGACAGTCAAATACCACAGTATTGCTAAACACTTTTAAATTTAATAGCCATTTTCAATATATTAGGCTACTCAGCATGCTGAACTTTGAATATCAAGTCACATACCTTCCAGTGCTCAAAGCTGAGTATTACTTTTGTACATAAACTTAATAAATGTTTATTATTTCACTCATTTTGTGTTGCCTATATTATTTATGTTTTAGAGCCCTGTGTTAACATAAATTTGCAAAGCATGTAGACCAGTAACCTTGCACAGCAACTAAATATCCCTAGCTGGAATTCACTTCCTGCTACCTATGATGTCAGATGATGGTACATTGTAACGAATCTATGTCATTACATGGTGATGAGGTAAAAGCAGGAATTCATGCAAATCATTACACTGTAAAGAGGTGAAAACTAAGTTTTCCAAAAGTTCATAACTAAGGGACTAAATGTTATTTCTAACACATTTTGTGAATGCTTTACTGAATTCTTTGTACGGTAAGTTTTTAAATGCCTGGCTTTTATTGACAATATTTTGACTGCTAGTCCAACTTTATTTCCAGGAAGGATTTAAATATTTTTGTACACTTTTCTGAGTTGCATTTTTTCAGATGTATTGCACACAATCACAATTTTACTGTAGCAGCTGTAAGCCACATAGGAAATTTTGGTGGGATACCTGGCCAATCTGAAAGCGAATAAAGAAACCAGCCATGGACAGATGCTAAGCTAGTGCCACTAACCTTTCTGGCATTTGACTGGAAATTAAAAGCCTGGCAGTTCTACATTGGAAGAACGGAATTACATTTCATCTCACACCATGTATCAGGAGATGTAGAACATTAAGTTTTTCTTGTTGCTGATTCCAGCCTTGATATATAAAAATTGATCCAGAAATTATTTCCTGAGGCTGACCCAGCAACTCTACCCCATTCTGAAATTGAGAATAAACTTGAAATGTTTTTCTAGCAACAGGTGCAAATTTCTGGAGCCTGGCATGACTTTTTCTATGTTTGAAGAAAGAGAATTAAGGCTGCTAAGAGTGTATTGCATAGATGAAGGGCCTAACTGAACGAGACTCCAGTGCCAATATAATCACAGTGAAATTCCATAAGGAGGTTCTCTAATTTGAGATGTGCTAATCATGCACTCACCAGACAGTAAATTGAAGAAAGACCTGCTTAGCTTAACTAATCATCTTTGCATGACTGACTGCCATTAATTTAGGCACATGAAGAGATGTATCAGTTCTAATGCATTTGCAATGTGTCAGCAACCACCATGACCCTGTGATCCACATTGCCATATGCAGAAAATACAGGGCATATTGACACAATGTGTGTAAGCAGACAGAACATGCAAAAATATAATCTTGTGGATGGTACAGAGTTAAAGATGCATGAGAAAATTGTTTATTTTAAAACGATAAATGCAGTTATTTGCCACAAGACAAAGCACACAGCAGAGTCTGCAATAAAAAGCATATAAGGCAATGAAATCAGGCACTGAGGTGTACAAAAGTGAATAAGAGTAAATATTTGAGTGATGTTCACAATGAACATGAACAAACCAACATACCTACATGTACAGAATGTAACATAAATACAATCTTTTCAGTGAATGACAAAGTTTCAACTGTAATACTCAGAGCCAACAATGTGCAGTTAAAATTTAAAATTAACACAGGCTCATCAGTTTCAATAATTAATCTGCAGACATACCAGAAATTAGGATTGCTAACATTAACAAAGTTTCAAGTTCACTGTGCAGTTATAGCAACTAGCAGGTTTAAGTAAAGGCCAGTTTACAACAGATGCAGCACACAAGCAATTTACCAAACAGGCAAGATTCATAGCTCTCAATTCTCACGAAGCAACAAATTTTCTGGGACTTGATCATTTTACTAGTCTAGGCTTCACAATTCATGGAGTGAATCAGATTCAGACTGATGTTCGAAAAGAAAAGCTGTGAATGCTGTTGCAAATATACAGCTGTATTTATTCAGAAGTGACAAGTAGTGTTATGAATTGTAAGGCACACATGATGCGGAAAGTGAATGAGGTACTACAGCTTTGCAAAACGATCGACATCCCCTTTTCACATTTATATCTATTCTCTGCAAACTACTGTGAAGTATATGGTAAAGGGTATATTCCACTGTTCCAGTTATTAGGGTTATCCTTTCGGAGATATTTTACATCTATCTTGAAAAGTCTGTCAGTTCAGTCTCTTCAGCATATCTGTTACTCTCTCCCACAGGTCAAATGAACCTATGGTCTTTTGTGCTGCCCTTCTCTGTATACACTCAGTATCCTTTGTTAGTCCTATGGCGAGTGTTATACTTATAACACAGAAAACACCATTTACTTTCACTACGTAATATTTTATTGGCACACGATAAATCAAAACACAAAGAAATAGCTTTCGACAATCATGGTAACAGTTATGACGAATGTTTCACACCCACTAGTCAACAATCAAAGTAAGTTAAACGAAGTACACAAAAGCAAAGATATTAATATTTTCTGGCAGTTCTGCCACAGAGCCCCCCCCCCTCCCCCCCTCTGAGGAGCATGGAGCACATAGGAGGAGTGATGAGGAGTAAGTGATAAAGGGAAGGTAAACATTTAAGGCATGACGTAATCTTGAAGTCTGAGAGGTGGCCGTACGGTGCGGCCAGCACGGATGATGGCAATAGGGGTAGGAGGATTCGGGGAAGATGAAGGAGAAGGGGGTGGGGGGGGGGGGGAGGGGTTACTCTTAGAAATATAACATTATTGGAGTCTACATAGGCTGAAATGTCATTTTGTGTAGTACCAGGAGCCACACTGAAGCACTGTAGTAGCTTAATGTCTTTCTGGTCAGATGGCACAGAATTGATTTGAATTTCAAATAAAAAAAGAAATGTGTCCACAAGTTGTGTTTTTATAGAGTCCACATCACAGTCACTCAAGTTCACTTGAAACACTAGTTCGTTACTGTTGGCACTTGGAGGCATGAAGTACAGAAGAGGAGGGTTGCTGGGCGGGTTGCCGTCTTTGCTGTCCAGGTCGTGGCAGGCGCTGCTGTGGCTGCGTATAAACAGCGGTGCGGTATGCAGCTCCCGTGTAGTTTTGTGCTTGTTATTACTTTTAATCTTAATCTTCTCTCTAAACCCACACAATTCATCAGTCAGGGCATCACAACATTGAAGTAGCCTTGCATTGTCTTCAGACAGTTGGTCGATTTCAAAGTGTTGTGTAATTAAGTTCACTACGGCAGCTTTGACCTCCTCAGATAGAATAGAAACTGTCTCTTTGTCTTTTTGACAGGACGTATTCAAGCTGCATTCTGTCGGCGTGTATGGGGAAAATCTCACCGAAAATCTTTGTTTAAAATCCACTGAGCAGAGGGCAGGTGTAATTAAGTCCAAAGAAAAGTTATGAGCAGTTAAGAAGTCCAATCCTAATACTGGCTCGTCGATTTCTACTACTGAAAATGTCCACTCATAATTATGTGTATCATCAAAGCAAATGCGAAGTTGCATGTTCATATCACATCGGGGTCACCAGTATGGCGAGTGTTATACTTATAACACAGAAAACACCATTTACTTTCACTACATAATATTTTATTGGCACAAGATAAATCAAAACACAAAGAAATAGCTTTTGATAATCACGGTAACAGTCATGACGAATGTCTCACACCCACTAGTCAACAACCGAAGTATGTTAAACGAAGTACACAAAAGCAAAGATATTAATAGTTTCCGGCAATTCTGCCACAGTCCTATTTGGTACGGTTACCACACACTTGTGCAATATTCCAGGATGGGTCTTACAAATGATTTGTAACCATTGTAGACTGATTGCATCTCCCCACCTGGATCACAAATTAGGTTACTTCGACATCTGTCAATGGCTCACAGTTCAATATAACCTGCGGCGTCATCCCTACCAAAGCTCTGTACCTCAACTTTTACTGATTTTAAAGTATGGCTATTCCTGTCTAGATTATTCTCTATGGAGAACTGTGACACTTTCTCAAGAGTGCATTCATATTTGTTTGTTTGTTTTCCACTGATTAGCAGTCTGTGTTTGTCTGCTGTTACTTACAGAAGGCTTCAAAAATGGTTTCTTGAGATTTATTACTGGAGCCTAGTAAGTTGATTGAATTTTGGTACCTATCATCTGCCTACTTGTCCCACTAGTGACAGAGTTAGAATATTCCACTGTCATTCTATGGGAACATAAGAAAATGAAGGTTAGTTCAGATAGAGCCACACATTATCTGGACAAAAGTAATATAATTTGGGTATGATGGGAGATCCGAAATTGACTGATTTGCTTCAATAAACACCATGCACCATATCTGAAGGTTGATGTTTTTATTTAAAGAGTTTGTCTCATTCTTACAGTCAAAATAATAAGAGATGCTCTCCATCATCCAAGACACATAATATAGTGGCATCACATATGATGGTGGTCAGTGAAGCATGCCCATTATTTGCAGCTCTAAGGTTTAAAGAACCTTGTCAGCTCTGAATACCTGTCACTGGTAGCACTAAATCGTTACGGAGTTTTAACTGAGCAAATTTCCTGAATTGTTGTTATTTGGAATACCCAGTAAGATGTATGTTGTTTCATTGAAATATCATTAAGATGGTGAATGACTATATTCCTCTCCCCCAACATGCACATGGAACAAAATGTGAAGGAGGATTGAAAAGTTATGCACAATAATTTTTTTCTTCACAAGTGTTGCAGCTGGAATATTGAAATTTCATTATGATATACTTTTGGAGATTGTGCTACAGAGTGTATTTTGTTTTTGTGTGCAGCCTTAGTGACAGAAGCCTGAACTATGACACAAAAATGGCATGCATGTTAGTATGATCAACATGTAAAAAGCAAAGAAATGTAGTTTGATATTTATGGGCTAAAAGGCATAAACAGAGTGAAATCCACAGGAACAGGCATGGTAGAAATGGGGCTGACTGTATGGACTGCATAAATGTCTCCATGTGGTGCACATTTTTCCAAGAGGGCCTTGTGAACCTTAGTGATTCACCATGTCCTGGGCAGCTGATAACAGCTCCAACCACACTGAATGTAGAGCCATTGAGGCAGCAGTTTTGAATGACTGGTACATGAAATTGCAAACCTTATCACAGCAGCTCAGTATTTCCTGTGATCTGTGGTACAACATTCTTCATAATATATAGAAATTTGTCAACAATAAAAACTGGAATAGAAGAAAATATTTCAGATAAAAGACGTGAATAGCTGCTAAACATAAAAGAAAGTCAAAATAAACTGAGGGATGTAAGGGTGTGTGTGTGTGTGTGTGTGTGTGTGTGTGTGTGTGTGTGTGTGTGTGTGTGTGAAAGAGAAAGAGAGAGAGTGTGTGTGTGTGTGTGTGTGTGTGTGTGTGTGTGAAAGAGAAAGAGAGAAAGAGAGAGAGAGAGAGAGAGAGAGAGAGAGAGAGAGAGAGACTAACAGGTATACAGCAACAGGAGTGATTAGCATAAGCTGAGATCAGATGGTTGTAGAAATCAAATGTATATACTGTTTTAATATTTTTCAACCTAAGTTCAGGACAACAGGGTTCCACTGAAGCCACCACTGAACATTGTGAGACTTTTCAAAAAGTCATAGAAGATGGGCAGGTGCAGTCTCATTGGTGTATTTGCTTCATTCTAAAAGTGATCTTTCATTTAAAGACTGACTAACAGCTGATGGACACCACAGGGGTCTGGGCACTCAAAACACTTGAGTAAGGGCTTAAAAGCTTTCTCATTGCAAACAAATGGGCTTGTTGTTAAGCTGCAGCTTTATTGAAAGCTCAGGAGTACAGAGAAGCACCTAAAAGAATTCTCAGCAGTTTTTCAAGGAAGTCTAGCATCTGAAACATTACAGACCTAGGAGCTAACAGTGGCAGATGCTAAAATGGCAAATGGCAATGGTGCGAGATGACACTGCAGTTTCCATTTTATACTAGCCACTATCCAGGGACCTTATAAAGAAAGATCAGAAAGTCTGGCACTCTGTGTGAGGACTTGCTTGGGTGGTTACCAGCATTGTTCATTAACTGTATGACAATGCAAATTGAGCTGTCTAATGACAAAGATGATTTCTTGAGAAATTAAACTCCCTGAGTGACAGAGTGGGGGATAATGAACAACACTGCTAGGCAGGAGGAACCTCTACATGAGTGTGGGAATCTTTAGATTGAGATCAGACAAAAAGTTCTGAGATCAGCCCAGGGCTCTTGAGCATTGTGAAGTGGAGCAGTGTGAGCTCACAGAGGATTCAGTGATTCAGAAATCTCTTGGAGATGAGTAGCTCATGCTGTGGGACTTTAATTTAGGAACATTTGGAAGAGCATTCTTAGACTTGTAAGAGTTCATTCTGAAGTGACTTGAGGGTCACACAGGATATCCTTTCAGGAGATTCTCATGTCTCATACTAAGTGATTCACATCCTTATAAAGCATTCTGACTTTACCTTCAGCAGGTATATCAGCATATTTTCTAATCAGTTTTCAGATTTTGAGTCTGATACCTGCATTCATTCCAGTGTCTATTGTCACATTTTGACATACTCATATTCCAGTCCATGTCAGATGGTCTTTCTTCTACTCTGATGCATGAATCTTTAAGCACCTGAATGGGTTCTCCTCATCTGACCTCAACTTTCAAATTTAATATTGCCACCATCTATGCAGTCTAATTACTGCAGACAATAGATGTGGCAAGTGTGTTGGGAGCCAGTGAGGGTCCATGCCTGATGAGGGGAATAACATAGCATTAGCCACTGGACAGTATTTAAAGACTTTAAATATGTCTGCTTGTGTCTGTATATGTGTGGATGGATATGTGTGTGTGTGCGAGTGTATACCCGTCCTTTTTTCCCCCTAAGGTAAGTCTTTCCGCTCCCGGGATTGGAATGACCCCTTACCCTCTCCCTTAAAACCCACATCCTTTCGTCTTTCCCTCTCCTTCCCTCTTTCCTGGTGAGGCAACAGTTTGTTGCGAAAGCTTGAATTTTGTGTGTATGTTTGTGTTTGTTTGTGTGTCATATATATATATATATATATATATATATATATATATATAAATAATAGAGGGATTCCACACGGGAAAAATATATTTAAAAACAAAGATGATGTGACTTACCATACGAAAGCGCTGGCAGGTCGATAGAAACACAAATAGACACATACATACACACATAATTCAAGCTTTCGCAACAAACTGTTGCCTCATCAGAAAAGAGGGAGGAAGAGGGAAAGACGAAAGGAAGTGGGTTTTAAGGGAGAGGGTAAGGAGTCATTCCAATCCCGGGAGCAGAAAGACTTACCTTAGGGGGAAAAAAGGACGGGTATACACTCGCACACACACACACACACACACACATATCCATCCACACATATACAGATACAAGCAGACATATTTAAAGGCAAAGAGTTTGGGCAGAGATGTCAGTCGAGGTGGAAGTGCAGAGGCAAAGATGATGTTGAATGACAGGTGAGGTATGAGTGGCGGCAACTCGAAATTAGTGGAGATAGAGGCCTGGTGGGTAACGGAAAGAGAGGATATATTGAAGAACAAGTTCCCATCTCCGGAGTTCGGATAGGTTGGTGTTGGTGGGAAGTATCCAGATAACCCAGACAGTGTAACACTGTGCCAAGATGTGCTGGCCGTGCACCAAGGCATGTTTAGCCACAGGGTGATCCTCATTACCAACAAACACTGTCTGCCTGTGTCCATTCATGCGAATGGACAGTTTGTTGCTGGTCATTCCCACATAGAATGCATCACAGTGTAGGCAGGTCAGTTGGTAAATCATGTGGGTGCTTTCACATGTGCCTCTGCCTTTGATCGTGTACACCTTCCGGGTTACAGGACTGGAGTAGGTGGTGGTGGGAGGGTGCATGGGACAGGTTTTACACTGGGGGTGGTTACAAGGATAGGAGCCAGAGGGTAGGGAAGGTGGTTTGGGGATTTCATAGGCATGAACTAACAGGTTACGAAGGTTAGGTGGAAAGCGGAAAGACACTCTTGGTGGAGTGGGGAGGATTTCATGAAGGATGGATCTCATTTCAGGGCAGGATTTGAGGAAGTCGTATCCCTGCTGGAGAGCCACATTCAGAGTCTGGTCCAGTCCCGGAAAGTATCCTGTCACAAGTGGGGCACTTTTGTGGTTCTTCTGTGGGGGGTTCTGGGTTTGAGGGGATGAGGAAGTGGCTCTGGTTATTTGCTTCTGTACCAGGTCGGGAGGGTAGTTGCGGGATGCGAAAGCTGATGTCAGGTTGTTGGTGTAATGGTTCAGGGATTCCGGACTGGAGCAGATTCATTTGCCACAAAGACCTAGGCTGTAGGGAAGGGACCGTTTGATGTGGAATGGGTGGCAGCTGTCATAATGGAGGTACTGTTGCTTGTTGGTGGGTTTGATGTGGACAGACGTGTGAAGCTGGCCATTGGACAGGTGGAGGTCAACGTCAAGGAAAGTGGCATGGGATTTGGAGTAGGACCAGGTGAATCTGATGGAACCAATGGAGTTGAGGTTGGAGAGGAAATTCTGGAGTTCTTCTTCACTGTGAGTCCAGATCATGAAGATGTCATCAATATATATATATATATATAAAATAGGGAAACATTCCATGCGGGAAAAATATATTTAAAAACAAAGATGATGTGACTTACCATACGAAAGCGCTGGCAGATCGATAGAAACACAAACAGACACATACATACACACAAAATTCTAGCTTTCGCAGCCAATGGTTGCTTCGTCAGGAAAGAGGGAAGGAGAGGGAAAGAGGAAAGAGAAGTTTGTGACACAACTTAACTAGAAGAAGGGATCGGTCAGTAGGACATGTTCTGATGCATCAAGGGATCACCAATTTAGTAATGGAGGGCAGCGTGGAGGGTAAAAATCGTAGAGGGAGACCAAGAGATGAATACACTGAACAGATTCAGAAGGATGTAGGCTGCAGTAGGTACTGGGAGATGAAGAATCTTGCACAGGGTAGAGTAGCATGGAGAGCTGCATCAAACCAGTCTCAGGACTGAAGACCACGACAACAACAGACTAGGCATGAAGTGTGGAACAAGGAAGGGGTTAAGCTGCTCTAAGCATCAGCTAAAAACCTGCAGTACAACCTCATCAATAGCCACATGACGCCATGAGAGATTGAGTGGGTGATCAACATGTGGAACTAACATCACATCAACTGCCCATGCTTGCATGTAACACTGATTCCATCATGTGGTGAGTTAAATTGGTATGATGTATAATAAAGATCTGATATTAGAATCCCAGCAGGTGATTCCATCACAAAACATGGCAGAAAAAAGTCTACCAACAAATGGTTGGAAATTTATCAGCACATACATTTGCCAATAGAAATGGGGACCAGATTCATTGCACTGTGGTGATAAAAGAATTTTTCCATACCTATAATTTTATTGTAGAATTAAGAAAATGACATGTCTCTGATACAGTAATTTAAGGTCTCATATCTTCTAAGATTTTTCCTGTTCATACTTCACTTTTTTATCTTTCTTATTTTGAATGAAACAGATAAATACATACCACTGTAGTCCACCATCCTGTATAAATGCTTTCACAAAGATTTGGTTGTATACCATTTTCTGAATAAGGTTTGCAGCAGCTAATTTCACAGGCACACTAAATGCTTGCAAACATCTCATTATGGCTTTTAAACATCCACAATCTGTAACTTTTTCTCGGACAGATGATTCACAGGCATATTCACTAAGTGCCTGACATGCAATTACCTGAAGCTCTTCATCTTGACCCTAAACAAAAAAATAGAATAAAAAATACTGCACTCTTTCTTGTTCAAAATATTTAAAGTTTCCTTTAGAATAAAAGAAGATATGTAACTACCACTGGTTCAAACAAATTCACAAACAACCATCAAAAGTTAGATTCACTGTGTACTTATACAGTGCTCAACACTTACTCTACACAGTGACTGGGTGAATTCACTCATATAAATGTTTGCATTCCATCTGGGATTTTACATTGTTATACCTTCACATGATTAGATTAGATCTAATCTAATCTAATCTAATCATGTGAAGGTGTAACAATGTAAAATCCTAGAAGGAATGCAAACATTTATATGAGTGAATTCACCCAGTCACTGTGTAGAGTAAGTGTTGAGCACTGTATAAGTACACAAACTTAAACCCTGAAATCGTTCTGGTATCATATCTGTAGCTACTGCTTCCACATTTTTCATTTCAGCCATTGTGTTTATTATTTCTGATTATCATTGACAGCACTCATGGGTTTGAGTTCTACAGTCTTTTCCTAATGGTATCTGTTGCTAACAATAAGACTGAATTCACAGCCACAATACTAGAAATAAAAAAGATTTCCATGTCAACAATGCATGGAGTCTTATTCTGGTGCAAAATTTAGAACATTTTCTTGGTAGATATCAGCCACGAAACAGAAAATTCTTGGAGTCAGAAACAAAGTAAAAGAATATCTCATTTCACACTTCCTACAATTTAGCATAATACTGAAACTCTTGATTTTGTGAGTATATTGATAGCTAATAGTGGTTGGTCTGTGTAAAGTTACACAAGTGCTTTGCTTGAAGTATTAGACAGAACTGGTAGCTGAGTAAAAGTTAAGGTGTAGTTGCTTTTTTCAACCAAACCAGCTGTTTTTCTCCTAGTATACTTACACAAATTAATCAGTAAGTAATCCCCAGTCTCTATCAATGTGTAAGTAAATCTGCACTAGTCTTAATTTGTTGTTGATACACATTACAGGAGTAACCTGCGGTGGCTGCTTCAACCTGTTTATGTACAGCTTGACTTGTTACACATCTTGATGGGATTTATGGAACATGATGTGTGGTTGAACGAATGGATCAGTACATTTTTATAAGTAACTCCTGTCTGCTAATATAAATAATGGGGTAACAAAAATGTGCAGCATAAATTGCAGGACACATTTCTCACACATAGAGGAAGAAATTATGTTATATGAACATGGAACTGGAAATGTTATGTTTTCTTCTCAAACTCATTAATCATGGGAAACACACACAAACAGGTTACATCAGCATATCAAATGAGGCCCTTCCTCTCAGGGGATGTTTAACATGCCCTCTGTGGGGATTGATACATGTGTCAATCCACCATCATAGTGAATCTCAGAGCACTGGTGTATCCCTGGAGTATTGAATATGGTTTCACAGCCTTTCATAATATGGGTATGGAGACTCTGAACATCTTGTGCTGGGGTTCCATACAGAAGAGCTTTCAAATGCCCCCATGAACTAAAGTCTAGTGGGTTTAGGTATGGAGAGTGTGGAGGCCAGGCAATTGGTCCACTTCTACCTATCCATCTGTCACTGAATCTGTTATTTAGAAGCCAATGGACATTAACATTAAAATGAAGGGGTGCTCCATCATGCGTGAAGTATATGTTTTGTCATATAACTAAAGGCGCATCTGCCAACAGATGAGGTGGCTCATTCTCTATGAAATTATAATAACTTTGCCCATTGAGCCTTGGTGGGAGAAATGGGTGGAAGAAAGTGAGGCCCTACCAAACAGTCACCAACAATGCCAGCCCAAACACCAACAGAAAATCTCTGTTGGTAACTTTCTTCAACAGTTTCATGAGGATTGATGTCTGTCGATATATGACACTTGTGAAATTTTACAATCTGATCTTGCTGAAATGACGTCTCATCTTTGAACCATACCATTGCACTAAAATTAGGGTTGGAACTTTGTTGAATAAACCATTCACACAAGAGAACCCATGGGAAAATCAGCTGTTGTTAGTGCCTGCACACACTGTAAATAATATGGATACAGCTGGCCCTCATTCAACACTTGCCAGACAGTCACGTTTTCAACATACAGTGTTGTCTACAAAAAACATGGCTTGTAGTGACACAAGTGTCATTGTCAGTTGCATGAATTTCCATGTGTGCCTCAGGGATTGATAATTGGTCCCTTCCTCTTTATACGTTATGTCAATGACTTCCCAAAGATAGTAAAAAACGACACCTTCATTACAATGTATGCAGATGACACTTCAGGCCTTTGTTGGGGAAATGATGTTCTTAATCTCAGCATAGAGGTAAAAAAATTTATTGATATTGCAAAGGAAAAGTTTGAAAATGACAATCTAAAAGTCAACTTACAAAAAACAAATATAATCCCCTTCAATGTTGGCGATTTGCAAACTTGTATTGATTCTCAAGATAGCAATATCGTAGGGAAAACTGCAGTGAGTGTAAATTCCTAGGTATATGCATCGATAGCAAACTACTATGGACACAACAAATTGACAACGTATGTGCAAGTCTATCATCTAGCCTGTATGTTTTAAGAAGAATAGCTCCATATGTCAATACCCAAACAATGACGATGATGTATTTTGGTTTAATACATCCATTTCTAGCATATGGTCTTGCACTGTGGGGCGGGGCTTCCAAAACTCATGTAGACTGAGTATTTAAACTCCAGAAAAAGAGCTTTGAGAATATTAGGCAAAAAAGATGCTCGAACATCATGTAAGGAATTGTTTGTAGAATTTAAAATTCTGACTATCTATTCAATGTATATGTTTGAAACAATACTATTAACTGTAGAGAATAAGAAATATACCTGTCATAATGCAGAAATTCATGATCACAATACTAGACAAGTACAAAATTACCATATGATACACAGGAGACTGGAAAAAAAAAAAAAAAAAAAAAAAAAAAAAAAAAAAAAAAAAAAGCTACAAACAGTCCGTATATTAATGGAGCAAAATACTTCAACGAACTGAAGGTAATAACTGGAGAGACATTCAATAAACATCTAAAATCGTGGCTCATTGAGGAGTGCTTCTATAGCCTACTGTAGAAACTAGAATCTAAAGTATTATTATGTCAAGTAATTTGGACTACATTCTTAAGTTCCTATTATAAAGTAAAATTAGATTGTATACTGTTGTATTGTACTACCAATTGCTAGTCATGTAATTACATGTTTCAAGCAAATAAATTACAAATTACAAATGTCCGATTTTGGTGTTCCCATTGTCATCCTGATCCTATACTTTTTTAAATGGGATAGTGCCTATTGACATTAACAAACTAAAAGTATCTCAGTGGCATTTGTTGTGGGATTCTAGTGTGACTTATTTACAATGTATCACATTTTGAAAAGTTTCCACACTGACACTTGTACAAAACCTGTGGTGGCACACATTAATGAACAATATAAGTGCATACAATAGTTATGCATGTTCTGACCAGTTATGAGACAATTGACCATCACAGGTTGTATTCAAAATTACCACTGGCAGAGGTAATACATGCTTCCAGTCTGGTATGGAATGACTGCTGCAGATGTACTAGCATTTCATCAGAGATGCCTGAGTAGGCTGTAGTAATATGTCGTTGCTTACCATCGGGTGTAATTGGTATATTCTTGTAGATAGCATCTTCCAGGTTTCCCCACACAAAAAAGGCCTGCAGCTGTCAGATCCAAAGAACAGGCCAGCCAAGGTACAGGTCCTGTGTGATCAGTACAATGATTTGTAAACAACTGATGAAGAAATGCTGTAGTACCTGATGAACTATGGGGTGAACAGCTGTCATGTTGGTACCATAGGTTCTTCCTAGTCTGGAGAGGAACATCTTCTGTCATCCATGGAAGAGGTCCATTAAGGGCTGTGATACATATGCACACTCAGTGTTCTGTCTATGAAAAACAGGCCTATGAGCTGATAGTTCACTATCCCACACCTCATATTTACACTCCATGGACACTGACATTCCATCTGACAAAGCCAGTGGAGATTGTCAACATACCAGTAGTGCATGTTTTGGTGGTTTACCTGGCCATGATTGGTAAATGTGGCTTCATCACTAAACAAGATGCATGATACATCTGAAGTATCCTGCCATAATTGCCATGTACAGAAGTTAAGATGATTCTCAGAATCGTTTCCATGAGGAACATGGTGAAGAGAAATATGATGGGGAAGAAACTATGTCAATCGAGAATGTGTAGGGCACTTTCCTGACTCATGCCATTTCCTTGTGCAATTGCACAGGAACTAATGTGCGGATCAACAGTAACAGCAACAGAAACATTAATTTCCCCCTCTTCTATCATCACTTGTTTTCTTCTGTTACATCATCTAGTTATTACACTACTACATTCATGTAACTGGTTGAAGAAGTTGATAGATAATTACCGAGGTGGTTGAAGTCTAGTAGGATATCTTTCTACATGCTTTGTACAAGGATAAACCGCATCCTTTCTACACTCTTCATACACCATGAGCATGTGAGCTTTTCTTGCATTGATAAATCCCATTGTTCACTCATTGCCTAATAACTTGGACTGTCTCGCACTCACTGACTAACAAGTTGCAATGCACTCAAGTAACAAACAAGCACACTGTAAGCAAACATAACAACATCATACCGAGCAACTACACAGGTTGAATGGTACAAAAAAGTGTCAGATATCTCATAAATGACTCACATTGGAATCCTTCAACAAATACCACTGACATTCTAATTTATCCTAATTTTAGTTAGTTAATATCAACAGGTATTGTTCCATTTAAAAAGGTGTATGTTTGAACAAAAAATACACTTTCTAAGCATTATAACAATCTGTTGATTGGGTAATAATACAAGCCCCTGACTACCAATCCAGTCTGTGAAACCCACACACCAATAGCACTTTCCATTTCCAAAACTTTTGCAGTGTCAATTTTAGGTGATTCACCCTGTACATGTATAAAGGGTGTAACAAAAATGTATCGCACAAACTGCAAGACACATTCCTCAAATGTAGATGAAGAAATTGTGTTGTGGGACATCAGTCTGGAAACACTTTGTTTCCAAGTTATAACTCATTTTCTCCAAATCATTAACTATGGGAAACACATAAGAAAAGAAAGTTAGAATCATGGGGAACCTGTACTCTTGGCGATGTCTGGTTATATTGTTGCTTGTTTTCGGGTAACATCAGTACAACACTTGCAAGCATACAGATTACTACACATCTACATCATCTACATCTACATCTATGTGGTTACTCTGCTATTCACAATAAAGTGCCTGGCACAGGGTTCTATCAACCACCTTCAAGATGTCTATCATTCCACTCTCGAACAGCATGCAGGAAAAATGGGCACTTAATTTTTCTGTACAAGCCTTGATTTCACTTATTTTATGGTGATGATCATATCTCCCTATGTAGGTGAGTGCCAACAGAATTTTTCACAATTTGAGAAGAAAACTGGTGATTGAAATTTCATGAGAAGATCCCATTGCTATGAAAAAAGCCTTTGTATTAACGATTGCCACTCCAATTCATGTATCATGTTTGTGGTACTATCTCCCCTATTTTGTGATAATACCAAACACACTGCCCTTCTTTGAACTTTTTTGATGTCATCCATCAGTCTCACCAGATGCGGATCCCACACCACACAGAAATACTCGAGGACAGAGTGGACAAGTTCTTTAATAGACCTGTTGCAACTTCTAAGTGTTCTGCCAATGAATCACAGTCTATTTTGCTTTACCCACAACATTAACTATGTGATCGTTCCAATTTAGGTTATTTGTTATTGCAATCCCTAAGTATTTAGTTGAATTTACAGTCTTCAGATATGTGTGACTTACTTCATAATCAAGATTTAGTGGATTTCTTTTAGTACTCATGTGAATAACTTCACACTTTTCTTTATTCAGGATCAATTGCCACTTTTTGAACCATACAGGTATCTTATCTAAATCATTCTGCAATTCATTTTGGTCATCTGATGACTTTACAAGACGGTAAATGACAGCATCATCTGTAAACAATCTAAGACGGCTACTCAGATGGTCTCCTATGTCATCAATATAGATCAGGAACAATAGAGGGCCTATAACACTTCCTTGGGGAACGTTGGATATTACTTCTGTTTTACTCTATGACTTTCCATCTATTACTATGAACTGTGACCTTTCAGACAGGAAAAAATTAATCCAGTTGCACAACTGAAGCAATATTCCATAGGCGTGCAGTTTTGTGGGGAACAGTGTCAAAAGCCCTCTGGAAATCTAAATATATTAAATCAATTTGACATCCCTTGCTGATAGCACTCATTACTTCATGAGTATAAAGACCTAGTTGTGTTTCACAAGAATTATGTTTTCTGAATCAATGCTATGTGTCAAAAAATCATTTTCTTCAAGGTAATACATAATGTTTGAACACAGTATATGTTCCAAAACCCTACTGCAAACCGACGTTAGTGATATAGGCCTGTAATTCAGTGAATTACTGCTATTTACCATTTTGGGTATTGGTGTGACTTGAGCACTTTTCCATTCTTTAAGTACAGAACTTCCTGTGAGTAGTTGTATATAATTGCTAAATGTGGAGCTATTGTACCAGCATACTCTGAAAATAACCTGACTGGTATACAATCTGTACTGCAGGCCTTGCCTTTATTAAGTGATTTAAGGTGCTATTCTACACCAAGGATATTATCTACTTCTATGTTTCTCATCTTGGCAGTTGTTCTTGATTGGAATTTGGGAATATTTACTTCATCTTCTTTGGTGAAGGAGTTTCACAAAACCATGTTTAATAACTCTACTATAATGGCGCTCCACTGTTGTTATTACAAGTTAATCATAGACTTGCAGAGGTGGCAGATGCCCATTTGATGGATGGATTAGGTGATGGCAATGATGTTTGCCCTCAGGGTTTGTACTGGGACAGATTTCCAGGACAAAGGCGACCCAACAGGAAAACATTTGAAGCCATTGATCATCAACTTAACGAGGTATGAAATTCATTTACTAAGATTAACCAAGCAGTAAAAAATTGTGACAACTTCAGTGAGAAATATCAACAGTGCAAACAAGGTTCCCCAGTGCCATCAGAACAACTGTCATGGACAATAATAAATTATATTTTGGTTTGGAAACCATGTTTACACACTCCAAACTGGAAATTATGCATACCCAATCATGCTGAGGATGAATTGATATGGTTCAAACAGAAGTTACAGACATTTTGGAATATGTAAATGCATACAACACATGAATAAATTTTGTTAATTTAAGAAACCTAGTCAAAAATTAATTAAACTAAAGTAAACATCGACAGTTTTTTGGCTTTTATTCATCATACACATTTTTAATGAGGTAGGACTTTTTGCACATAGAATGCAAAATAGTGTAAGGGGAAGTAATGGCTTTGGAGAAACGAAGGAAGAAATGCCAAAGCCATTAACTTGCACTCCCGACGGATGTTATTCTACTGAATTTGCAAAATGTGCAAATTGTCCTGGGATATCTCTTTCTTAACTGTATCAACCCTGTATAGTCCATTTTCCTGGTCTGAATTGAGATCAGCAAGGAACATTCCTTTAGGATCTTGTAGTCCCACCACCTTAAAAGGTCCACAACACTGTGGAAAGAACTTGCTTGTCTCTTCCTTTAAGCTCGAACTACAATGGACATATTTTACTAAAACTAGGTCATCTACACTAAATATAGGCACATCCACCATATTTTTATACTTATGTAGTCTGCTCTGAGCTGACTCATGTAACTTGCTTCTTGTCTTATTGTCTATTACTACTGCCTCTTCTTCTTTTGGAGAGGGCCATGTAAATAATTTTAATTACAACTCTCTAATAACTTCTTATACATTATTTCTACTGGTGAGAACCCTGTGGACATATGGGGTAACTCATTTGATATGACCTTGAATTTTGGTATCGTTTGTGCTCATTTTTAATGTTTGCCAGTGCAATGTGTTCTACGTAATTAGCCAATCTCCTTCAGTACTCCCTCACATGGATTGGATTTCAGATGATACATTGATAAGGTTACATGTTGTACTACTTCCCACACTAAAAGCTTTTTAAATTTGTGGCTGATAAATTGTGGTCCATTGCCAGTTAAAAGCTGCTAACATTTTCCTGCATCTTTAAAATAGTTGTTTAAACAATTAAATAAATTGGATGTATTAGCTTGTAACTTCCTGGCAGATTGCTGTGAGGACAGGGCATGAGTCATGCTTGGATTGCTGAGTTGGTAGAGCACTTGCCCGGGAATGGCAAAGTTCCTGACTTCAAGTCTTGGTCTGGCACACAGTTTTAATCTGCCAGTATGTTCATATTGGTGCACACTCCACTGCAGAGTGAAAATCTCATTATGGATGTATTAGCTTGCTTGATAGGGTAAAGTGTTACAAGTTTCAACCAACACTCTCCCAGCATAAAAACGTGAGTCACAGTCCCTCCATTCCTAAGTAGTTGTCCAAAAACATCAGCTGCCCCCCATGAACCATGGACCTTGGCATTGGTGGGGTTGCTTGCTTGCCTCAGTGCTAGAAATAGACGTATAGTACATGCAACCACAACAGAGGAGTATCTGTTGAGAGGCCAGGCAAACATGTGGTTCCTGAAGAGGGGCAGCAGCCTTTTCAGTATTTGCAGGGGCAACAGTCTGGATGACAAACTGATCTTGCCTTGTAGCATCAACCAAAATGGCTGTGCTGTGCTGGCACTGTGAACAGCTAAAAGCACGAGAGCACTACAACCATAATTTTTCCCAAGGGCATGGAGCTCTACTGTATGACTAAATGATGAAGGAATCCTCTTGGGTAAAATATTCTAAAGGGAAAGTAGTCCCTCACTTGGATAACCATGGAGAGACTACCTGGGAAGACATTGTCATCAGAAGAAACAAAACTGGCATTCTATGGTCTGGAGCATGGAATGTCAGACCACTTAATTGGCTAGGCAGGTTAGAAAATTTAAAAAGAAGACTGGATCGGCTAAAGTTAGATGTAGTGGAAATTAGTGAAGTTTGATGACAGGAGGTACACGACTTCTAGTCAGGTGAATATCGGGTTATAAACACAAAATCAAATAGGGCTAATGCAGGAGTAGGTTTAATACTGGATAAGAAAGTAGCCACTATGAACAGCACAGTGACTGCATCATCACAGCAACGAAAGATACAAAGCTGACACCCACCACAGTAGTGCAAGTTTGTATATCTGTTAGTTCTGCAGATGATGAGGAGACTGAAGAAATGTACAATGAAATAAAGGAAATGATTCAGATAGTTAAGGGAAAGAAAATTTTAATAGTCATGAAGGACTGAAATTCAATAGTAGGAAAAGGAAGAGAAGGAAAACTAGTAGGTGAATATGAACTGCAGGAAAGGAATGAAAGGGGAATGCACCTGGTAGAATTTGGCATGGAGCATAATTTAATCATAGTTAACACTTAGTTTAAGAATCATGACACTGGAAATTTTCAGATAGATTATATCATAGTAAGACAGAGATTTTGGAACCAGGTTTTAAATTATAAGACTTTTCAAGGGCAGATGAGGACTCTCTCCATAAGTGATTGGTTATGAGCTGTAGATTAAAACTAAAGAAACTGCAAAAAGCTTGGAAATTAAGGAGATGGGACCTGGATAAACTGAATGGACCACAGGTTGTAGTACATTTCACAGGGGGCATTAGGGAATGAGTGACAAGAACAGGAGAAAGGAATACAGTAGAAGAGGTGTGGGTAACTTTGAGAGATGAAATAGTGAAGGCAGCAGAGGATCAAGTAGGTAAAATGATTACGGCTGGTAGAAAGTCTTGGGTAATGCAAGAGACATTGAATTTAACCGAGTGAAGGAGAAAATATAAATATCCCATATATGAATCAGGTGAAAGGGAATACAAACATCTAAAAAATAGGATTGAGAGAAGTGCAAAATAGCTAAGCAGGAATGCAAGAGGACAAATGTAATGATATAAAAGCATATGTCACTATAGATAAGAAATATGACACCTACAGGAAAATTAAAGAGACCTTTGGAGAAAGGAAAACTACCTGTATGACCATCAATAGCTCAGATGGAAAGCCAGTCCTAAGCAAAGAAGGAAAAGTAGAAAGGCAGAAGGAGTATGTAGAGGGTCTGTACAAGGGAGAAGTACTTGAGGGCAATGTTGTGGAAATGCCAGAGGACACAGATGAAGATAAAATGGAAGATATGATGCTGCATGCGGAATTTGAGTGAGCACTGATACACATAAGTCAAAACAAGGCTCTGGGAGCAGACAACATTCCGTTAGAACTACTGATAGCCTTAGCAGAGGCAGCCTTGACAAAACGCTTCCATTTGGTGAGCAAGATGTATGAGGCAGGGGAAATACCCTCAGAGTTCAAAAAGACTATAATAATTCCAAATCCAAAGAAAGCAGGTGCAGACACGTGTGAAAATTACTAAACTATCAGTTTAATAAGTCACACTTACAAAGTATTAACACAAATTTTTTACAAAATAATGCAAAAACTAGTAGAAGCTGACTTCAGCAAAAATCAAGTTGGATTCTGGAGAAATGTAGGAACACACAAGGCAGTACCAACCTTACAACTTCTCACAGAAGACAGGTTAATGAAAGGCAAACTTTCATTTACAGCATTTGTAGACTTAGAGAAAGCTTTTGACAATGTTGCCTGGAATACTCTCTTTCAAACTCCAAAGGCAACTGGGTAAAATACAGGGAGCAGAAAGCTATTTACAACTTGTACAGAAAGAAATTGGCAGTTATACAAGTCAAGGGTATGAAAGGGGAGCAGTGGTTGAGAAGGGAGAGAGTGTTGTAGCCTATCTATGAAGAAAAATTTGGAGTAGGAATTAAAGTCCAAGTGGAAGGTTTGCTGATGACAGTGTAATTCTGTGAGAGACAGCAAAGGATGCAGAAGACCATTTGAATGGAATGGACAGTGTCTTGAAAGGAGGATATAAGACGAACATCAACAAAAGCAAAATGAGAATAATGGAATGTAGTATAATTAAATCAGGTGACTCTGAGGGAATTAGGTGAAACACTTAAAGTAGTAGATGAGTTTTGCTATTTGGGCAGCAAAATAGCTAATTATAGTCAAAGTGGAGAGGATATAAAATGTAGACTCGCAATGGCAAGAAATGCAATCCTGAAGAAGAGAAATTTGTTGACATTGAACATAGTGTAAGTGTCAGGAAGTCTTTTTTGAAAGTATTTGTATGGAGTGTAGCCATGTATGGAAGTGAAACATGGAGCCTAAGCACCATGGTATGGTCAGTTACTAGAAACATATTGCATGCTAACTCTTTGAGACCAAATAAATAATCTTGCATGAACATTAAAAGAAATGTTCAATATATTTTTATTGAAAAAGGAAACAAATAACAAATTGTAATATGATATCAAATATGTGACATTTAATTGTAAAAAATGCATTAAAGGTGTTTTACATGACATCTTCCATCTCAGTGGGAGAATCTGTAGTGTAACATGGGTCATTCAAGAGAATGACCTATGTTCCATTGAGGATGTACATGCTGGGAAAAGATGATTGTGTGTTTCAAAAAGATTTTATGTAGTGTGAAAAATATACTGTGCACACCCCAATCTGTGATCTGTGCAGATGGTCCAAATGCAGTGATGTCACAGAAGAGGCAAGGTGCAGTGTGGCGAGTGCAATAGTGCTTGTTGGTTGTGGGCATTTATACCATGATCATGCCCCTTGAAAATATCATGAAATCAGACATGTTACTATGTAAATGCTCAAAAAGAATGAAGACTGTAAATTTTAGATCTTAAGTTGAGTTTGGTGAGTTCAAACAAACTGAATGATGTATCTGAAATTACACCTGATGTAAATAGTTGAAAGTAATATAGCAGATAATCATTGAAGATTATAATGGATCATCCTCCTCTACCTTACCTTTTTTTAAATAAAGATAACTGATATCATGTTTGCTATTGATTCTTGCATAGGTTAAAACTATCTCGGTAATTTCATTAAAATAATTCATATTATTTTGTATATGATCTTATATATAAAAACAAAGATGAGGTGACTTACCGAACAAAAGCGCTGGCAGGTCGATATACACACAAACAAACACAAACATACACACTAAATTCAAGCTTTCGCAACACACTGTTGCCTCATCAGGAAAGAGGGAAGGAGAGGGGAAGACGAAAGGAAGTGGGTTTTAAGGGAGAGGGTAAGGAGTCATTCCAATCCCGGGAGCGGAAAGACTTACCTTTGGGGGAAAAAAGGACAGGTATACACTCGCACACACGCACATATCCATCCACACATACAGACACAAGCAGATGTCTGCTTGTGTCTGTATGTGTGGATGGATATGTGCGTGTGTGCGAGTGTATACCTGTCCTTTTTTCCCCCAAAGGTAAGTCTTTCCGGCTTCCGCTCCCGGGATTGGAATGACTCCTTACCCTCTCCCTTAAAACCCACTTCCTTTCGTCTTCCCCTCTCCTTCCCTCTTTCCTGATGAGGCAACAGTGTGTTGCGAAAGCTTGAATTTAGTGTGTATGTTTGTGTTTGTTTGTGTGTCTATCGACATGCCAGCGCTTTTGTTCGGTAAGTCACCTCATCTTTGTTTTTATATATAATTTTTCCCATGTGGAATGTTTTCTTCTATTATATTTGTATATGATCTATTATATTTCAGGCTAAAATGTACTAAAAAAGTAATTAATGTGTTAGAATTGATATGTACTAACAGTTAAAATTACTCTTCTTTTAAGAATAATTGAAATTATAAAATTACTGGCATACTTAAAATCCATATCATTAATTGCGCAATCAAATGCTAATTATCAAATTTGTTTCTGGATTTATTTATGAAATAATGATATTATTTGCTAAAGATGATTCTCCTGTCAAGGAAGTTTGTAAACTCTTTTGCTTTGTAAACTCTTTGGAAATTGTGAGTGCTGTGGAATGTAAAGGGTAGTGGGCAAGCCTCAGATGAAAGTAGATGTTTTCATAAGTTTGTCACCAACAATGTAATTATTGGTTTTTTGAATGTGGAGATTATAAATTTGGTGTGATTTATAAGAATGGGATAAAATAAAAAGATATTTATAGCAACAGGCAAATCTTCATCAGTTACTTAGTGCAACAAGAACTCGCAAGGTCAAATCAAAATTTTCAGCAGCAAGAATGTACTCCTAGACACAACAAGATTTTGAGCTGGCAACAACAACAACAACAATAAGATAATCAAGATAAGTAAAAAAGTCCTTCTTTTGTTTCTTACGCCTCTCAAAGTTTTCAGAATTTGTGCAAAGAATGAGAACTTTAATGGTGATGTGTGGGAGGATAAGATTACAAGATGTGTTTATCATTCAGTAGCTGTAAATAATGAGACTCTCTCTTTCAGCATCACCCTGCCTGGAGATGAAGTTGGGAAGAATTAAGTTTACATATGGCCGTGGTACAGAATGGCCAGATAATGAGAACAAAACAAAAAGGTGACTGTATTTGAAGAAGAACAGTAAAAGGTAACTTAGATCACATCTAACTTACAGATTTGTGTCACAATGTTCCCTGCTCATGGTGTGACAGTCAAGTTACCTCCCACACACAAAAAAGGGAAATGTCACAGGTTTTAAGTAGTTTATGACACACGGAAGATCTTCCAATTGTACGTGGAATAGTAGAGTCAGTGTTAACATTTGTATTTGTTTCCTGTAATTTTGGAGGGAACCTGTTAAGCCAAATTAATGTTAAGTAGACATTAAGGAATATCCAATAGGAGAGGAGAGTTTGGTAACAATTCCCTGTTAGTGACTTCAGGAAATTACAGTACATGTGTAAATAAAAAGCCAGTGGGCTTATGTCATAAGCTTAATATGCAGGTGATGAAGCTTGTGATTAAAACTGACTAGCTTTTTGAGTGTGGAAATGTATGTTGAGTCTTAGAAGAATGACCATGAGCTAAGGTCCAGTGACTGGATCTACCAGAGTAGGGAAATAATTAGTGCTGCTACTATTCTTCTGCCTTATGTAGTAAAATAGCAGCTCTGCCATGGCTGTTACAAAAGGGCCAGTGCAGTCCTGACCAGAACACCATTATATCAGATGCAGTAATATCACCAATCTGTTTCCACATTGCAGGCCAAGGCCCAGAGCCCACAAGACCAATGACTTAGCAGAAAGTCAGGATGACTATAGCAATGGCAGGCCTTGCACACCTTCTTGCTACTGCCTTGTTTTGGTGTATGTGGCTGCAAACAGTGTCTCAGCACAAGCAGGTACATAACCTATACATATACCCAAAAATTTTAGCCTAAAGCATCTCAGTCTGCCAACAACATGTATGAGGGAAGATTACACCAGCTGATGAGTCTACAATGTGGTTCTTCAAGCCATAGCCAGCCTTCTGCCCTGGAAGGTAGTCATTCATGATAAGGATGGAATAGCCATTCCATTGCCAACATATGTGCAGGGAAACTGATGCTGTAGGCCTCCCCTTGCAAGGTTGGACACTACAACTGGAAGCTGTCTTCCTGTAAAAGAATCACAGTGGTTTGTGTGTCTGCCAGTGCACCCTGGCCTCAGTTATAGTCATACCAAGCTGTTGCATGTCCTGCCATGCACATCTGTGCTATCTGGTCATGGGAGCCACAGGTCAACAGGTCAGAGAGTGGCAGAAGAGTACTGGTGGAGGACAATGAAAGTGAATGTAAAGAAATACATAAAGAATTGTGTACCATGTGCACAGCAAGCAGATCTGCACAATCAGTGAGTACTATTGCAAAGGTTATGGAGGCAACCAAGCCTTTTCAGATGCCGAGGATGGATATTTTATAACCTGTTAACCAGATACTAGTGGGAATCTGTTATGTTCTGACTATCATTGGCCATTTTTTACAATATGTAGCAATGATCACCACTCCAAATCAGTAAATAGCATAGTGAATAACCGGTTTCCAAAGTTTGGTGCCCTTAAAGAGTAATTTTGGATCAAGGTACTAACTTCATGTTGGACTTACTGAAGCAGTCATATCACCAGTTATGGTTGTGAAAACAAAGGACTAGACTACTGCACCTGAGATGTAACAGTCAAACTGAAACCCATTTAAACACATAAATTCTAACCATAAACTGTAATTTCTGACATAGGGGTGTATGCAAATATGTACTTGTGAAAAGGTTATGAAAAAAATAATTACAGAATCTTAATTACACTAATGTGTAGAAGTCTGTTAATTGGTAGGAACATTTTATATGGTATGAATCTTCTGTAATTAGTAAATATAACAAGTGTATTGTTAACATTTGATACCTAAGCATTTATACATGCTTCAATTAATGTATACACTAGAATTCACTCATGCGTTTAATATATAAGGGTCAAGGTAATTATTGAAATGTGTCATTGGTTTTAGGATGAGAGTTTTAACTGAATTTTATTAAAAAAACCCTTTATAACAGTGCTGCAGATTGTTCGGGATTGTTTAGATTATATATATAGGGGTAGCCATATTGGCAGAGCGAATCAGTACTTTGTGAGTTTTTGGACAGAAAGCATATAGCTTGTTGAGTAGGATTAATTTCATCATTGTAAGTATGTTTCTACTTATTTCAGTTTTGTCAAGATGCTTTGATTTATTTTGAGATCGTAATAAATACTCTGTTAAAACATTATACTGGGTTAAATATTCATTTAACTTTATAGTTAAATTTTACAGTAGCTGTATGAAACATGATATAAAATCAAACTTATTCATAGAAATGTTTTACACCCAAAAACTAATGGTAGAATGGAGCACATACTTCATAATATTCACAGGATGTTGACGTACTGTGTCAACGGCCTCCATGATGATCAGGATTCATACTTACCATTTGTCCTCATAGCATATAATTTCAAAGTACACAGCAGCACTGGTATTTCTCTGTGTGAGATAGTGTGTGGGAGAAGGATGCTTTTGCTGTTCAACAAAGTCAAACCAAAGATCAGGAGGAACAGAGAAACAGTTCATAATTACGTGCTATTAAGTCTGTATGCCCAGAAGGGTATGACCAAGAAGCTTATTGCACAATACAAGGGGCCATACCAGGTAACTGAGATGATGTTAGCAGTAAATTCCAAGGCACAATTTTCAGTTCAGATGATTGTAGCTCATGTAAGGCACTTTTGAATATTTCAAATGGTCCCAGATTCATTGCCGAAGGTGCCAGAACCAACTGCTAAGAAAAAGCAAGGAAAGAAAGGGCGAATGAGAACCAAAAGGATCTTGCACCATATACACAAGAAACATTATGTGGGTTGAGATATCAGAAGTAAGAAAAATTGATGTGGAGTGCCATGAAGTTCTGTTTAACATAAGTGTATGATTATTTTGGGATTGTAATTTGTGGAAGAGGTAAGGACAGCAAGTAATTGCTGTGAATCGTGATTCCATTGCTAGAAAGACTAATGGGGGAAATTCTGTAAATACTGTAGTTTTGTGTCAGGGTTGCAACCACCTACAAAGGTATATTTTTCTCTCTTGTCTGTTTGCTTAAGGAGTTGTGTTTCTCTGTTTTCTGTTTGCTTAAGGAGTTGTGCGGAGGAGCCTTGGGTCTTTAAAAAGGAGGGGGGGGGGGGGGGGGGAGTAATGATTGCAGCATGACAGAGATAGGGTTCAGGAGCATCCTAATTCTGGTGATGCTACACCTTTTTATTGAGGATGGAGCAGGAGCAATGCAGGACCAGCATTTGGAAAGTGGGATGCTATAACACCAGGAAAGATTATGTTATACGTACCAGTCACCAGTGGACTCTGAGGCTGATGTATAATATGTGACATATGAGAAATGAGTAGCAAAAGTTGGTGGAAACAATTTCAAATTTTGACTGGAAGCAGTTATGAGGGAAACTGCAGCAAGTTATAGATGTAGCATCATGAAACTTACAATGGTGTAATAGGGGATGGAAGGATGCCGGTGAGAAGACATTAGAAATGGCATTCTGGACTGCCAATGGCAGTGATATCTGAGAACTGAATGACACCATGGGAAGAATAAATGAAGTGGCAGACAATATATGCACATAGTGGACATTGACCATAGAGCTAATGGAGTATGCAGCAGGACAACTTGTGGCACAGTGGGTTTACATTCCACCTCCTTGCCACTGCTACAGGAACCATCAGAATATGGATAACTCAGCCACTACTGTATTGGTCATTATGGGTACCCCCAGCACAAAAAATGATCTATATCAATAGTATTGTAGAACATGACCTCATCCTTGCCCTAGTCCAAAACACAGCATCCCAGGAGGGACATATTTCTGCAGAATAGATGCTGTAGAATGTACACAAGGATAACTAATGTCATACAGTTGTGACCACGAATATCACAATATCCAGCACCTTAATTTCAAGTTAAAATTGCTTCAAAAGAATTACTTTATAAAATATTTTAGTTCTGATGTTGTAATCCATAAGTACTAGATCTGAACATATAGCTAAAATTATTTTTTAAAGACATTTGAAATTAAAAATTATTTGTACACATAAAATTTCTGTTATTAGTTACACAATCCCATACTGTTTACTATGCTTGTTTCTGGATTCATTTATGAAATAATAATTGAAATTAATAATGTAATGAAAGCTAGTAGGAACTTGTTTGTTAAGAAAAATTGTAAACCTTTTGGAATATTGTTGCTTCCATAGAGTGAGAAAGTCATAAGTTTTCTTCTGATGTGATTGGATGTATTTTTGTATAATATGTGTGAACAATGTAATTTTGGCTTTGTTAATGTGAAAAATCAAAATACTTTATGATATACTAAAATGTGAGAAAACCAGTGGAAAATATATTTACATAAAAAATTCTGAATCAACAATCTTCCAATTTATTTAGTTTAAACCAACGATGATGACCTGAGGTTATATTTTCAGCTTCAAGAATCAGACCCCTATACGAGAAGAACTGGCGCCATCTCAACATGACAGGCTAAGTAAACTTGAAAGTTTATTGTAATCTTCACTCCCCTCAAATCTTCATAAAAGGCTTGGCTTGTTAATTACTTGGACAGGGAATTGTTTAATGTTGACAATAGATGGAAGAAGGAGGAGGGGGAAATTTCAAGTTGGGTGTCATCCATGATTAATTGACTAATAATGAAGTATTGTCTGTTGCAGAAATAGTTTCATTTCATTGATATTTGAAATTTATGTATGAATAAATTTTCGAGCACATGGAGCAGAACTGAAGGCTGCCCAACAAAGGACATTTATACCAACACTGATGACGCACTACCAACTTAGATGGACTGGACCTAATGAAAGTGAGGATGAATTTTCAACTACAACCATGATCATCAAAAAGGAAAGATGAGCACAAACAATTTGTGAAGTTAATTTGTTTGTGAACACATGTTAACAAAATGAATGGGCACAAAAGCAAAAGTGAGTTAGAAATGGAAGCTACATGATCCAGTCAGGACATTTTTGAGCCGAGTGAAATTGTGAATAGTAAGGAAACAGTCAAGACTGATGTTTTGCAATTAGCCTTGGCAAAACTAGAGGAAATGAAGACAGATAACAATAGAAAATTTACTGCAGTTAACTGAAATAGGAGTAGATATTTATAGCAAATACACTCCACTTCAATGTCAATTAAATGAATTCAAAACTGAAAAATAGTAAAATGGACAGGGTACAAGATCAGATATGTCAACTTAGTAATCAAGTTTCAGACTTAAAAAATGAGTTGTCAGAGGGGTTAAAAAGTGTGAATGAAAAAGTTGATGTTTTAGAAAATAAATTTATTGTTTTAGAAAATGAGTTTGTTGCTGAGGCACAAAGAATGTTGAAGATATCAGACTTGAACAGAAGCCTGTAGAGGAAAAACTGTGTTAGTTGGCAGCTACCACCCAACAAAATGTTCCCAATTTAAACCAGAAAACATAAAATGTAGAAAACAATATCCAAACCAATGTAACTGCTTTAATTAAAAAATTTCAGTAAAGGTGTATTAACAAAAATCTGTGTGCAAAGAATGGTATTGCGTGGTACAACACTCCTATAAAAAGCTTCCCATCAGATGATTGACATCCAATGGATTTTCTGCACCACTGCTGAGGTAGCTTTGTGTCAGGTATGAATGACACTCAAAAAATTAAATTTGTAAGAAGATTTCTTGAAGACAAAGCTCTATCATGGGTAAATTTAAATTTAAGTCAGTGGGAAACAGATCAGACTTTCAAGAAAAGTTTTTTGAATAAATATTGGTTGGAAGCAGAACAGGAGAGGACCAAAAGTCCATTTTTTGAATGGTCCTAATTCTAGGAAAGAGACAGTACTTTGAAGGTGTTTTGTAAGAATCAACTTAAAAAATTAGCACATCTTGACAAACCATTGAACGAAATGACCTTAATTGATACACTTAAAAGGAGCTTACCAGAAAGACTGCAGAGAGATTTGGTACATGGACATGACAATTACAATATGTTGACAGGCTGGATAGGGCAGTAGAAAGAAGTATGTACCATAATAATATGAATGATAGAACTCAAATGGGAGTAATCACATAAACAAATGTAACTTCCATCAGGACCAAAGTGACAATAGAGAGAGAAATTCTGAACAGCAGTAGGACAGGAATTATGGGAATAACTATAGGCATTTCAATAGAAGAAACAATCACAGAAGTAACTACCCCAGAAATGGTAGTTTGCCTCAATGAAGGTCCACAGTTATGGGGCAAGGAAACATAACAAGCACAGGACCCATAAGTTACACTTGCAATTAGACAGTAATTACAGTGATAATGATATGGCGCATGTATCTGAAACTGAGCAGAAGGAACATCATATTTCTCATTTACATTGTGATCAAAAGTTTTGCAAATCACAAACCAGAATGTGAGAATAGTGAGAATTTTGGTGTAGTATGTAGTAATGAAGTAATGATTTCTTCTCTTGGGCAGAAAACAGTGTTGTTGATGTATATAAATCAGGCGATGACTGTATTGGATCTGAACTACGTGGTATTTTAAATGTATATGTGAATGAGCGCTGTGAAGTAACAGGATGGTCTGAGACTGATGGCTTATTGCAAATGAAGGAAGGTGAGGTGACAGCCTTTGATGGAGATGAGACTTATGTTGTCAGTGTTTTTATTGATGAAGTAATTTTGGAGGAATATGATGATGATGAGTATCAGGTATTTGTGGAGTTCAAGACAATGAAGTTTCAGAGTTATTTGTAAATTATGTTGACAATAGAGATAAGGTAACTGATGTATGTGATGTTATAGATGAAGATTATGGAATATCAGTTGATTCAAGACAGTTTTTCATTAATATCATGCAAGAGTAATGATCGAAACAGTGAAGGTGAGGTATCTGTCCACCTGGAGAATAAAGGTGAAAACTTTTTGAAGTTTGTTTGGGACCAGATTGATGATAAAATAGATTTATGTGCATTCTGGAATAAGTTAGCTATGGTTAGCCAGAATTTGTATCCCAATTGGGCAAATGAAGTGAAAGAGTATCTCAGCAGGAAGTGTAATTTTGAGAGTAATGTGTTTTTTGTTCCCTCAGTAACAAGTGATGTTAGTTGTGCCATGGAATATATTCATTGTGTTCAACCTCTACCTGAGAATGTGAGTAACAAAAGTAATGTTATGATACCCATACAGTTGATAAACTTGGTGAATACAATGTGGATGGAACATTTGATGAAACTGAAAGTGATCTTTTGCATGTAGTGTCTGATGTAGGGAGGATGATTCAGATTTTGGGTGTCCTTACTTTAAAATTAAGATTGATTAGTGGGGAGGCATCTGTTTGATTGACACATGTAGCCTAATTTGTGGTATATCTGAACAATTTAGAGATGAGATCAAGTATACTAAGAATTTAGTGGAAATGCCCATAGTAGGTGTAAAGATAAGAGGAGCTACAGATAAGTAAAGCAAATTAGTAAAATCTCAGGTACTTTTAACTTTTAGTATAGAAGACAAGACCTTTGAATATGAATGCTTAAGAGTGATCCATAATCTGGAAGAAAATATAATTCTCGGTATGGATTGGATAGTGAAAGTTGAAGCTTGTTTTAGATGGAGTGCTGGAGAACTGTCTATTTTGGAACTTAAAAGTAATACTTATGTGAAAGCTAATTTCTGTATTTTAAATATGGGAAAAGTTGTAATTATTTGCAAAACATTGTGAACAGAGGTGAGTACCTGATGTATTATGATGTTATAAATATTGATGAGACTTAGGATCAGGATTTTAAAAGTGTGGTAGATTCTAAACTGAAGGAACCTAAAACTCTTAACGACCAACAAAAGTGTTGAGTGAAAGACCAGGGAAGGTTAAATGCCATCAGGGCATGCTGTACCTTAGAGATCGCCAACCTTTCTTTCTCAAGCCACATAATATACCATTTTCAAAAATGAAAGTGTGGAAAAAGAAATTCAGTAAATGGAAATGTGGGAAGTAATTGAGAGAAGTCAGAGTGCTTACAATAATCCTTTGGTTGCAGCAAGTAAGAAAAGTGGTGAGGTGAGAATTGTTTTGTATTCTAGACATCAAAATAAGTTTCTTATCAGAGAGAATGACCAACCTGAGGACATGGACAATTTGTTACACAAATTTTATAATGTGAAATTCATGAATATTTTGGACTTGACCTCTGAATTTCACCAGATTCCACTTGAAATTAGTTTTAGAAAGTTTTCTGCATTTTTGTATGGAGGTAAGTGATTTAACTGTACGATTCCATTTCAGCTAAATGTATTTGTAGCTGAATTCATCAGAGCTCTGAATTCTGTCTTGGGAAGTGAAGTGAGTCCAAAATTAATTGCGTATATCAGTGGCATTTTGGTCACTGAACAGACTTGAGAACAACATTTGGATCTGTTAAGAGATGTGTTTTCAAAACTGAAATCAGGAGGTATGACTCAAAAATTAGGTAAGTGCAAATTTGGTGTGGAAGAAGTAAAATTTTTAGGGCAGTTACATCTGAGATAGGAATTGCACCTGATAAAAAGAGAAACTTGATGCTATTGTTAATTTTTATACTCCTTGCAACAAAATACAGCTTAAATCATTTTTTGGGTTAACTAGATTCTACAGAAAATTTTGTAGCAGCCAAGCTTTAAATGCTTCTTGCCTGTGTGAGCTTTTGAAGAAGAATACTGTTTGGGATTGCAATCAGGATTGTCAGGATGCTTTCAATGATATCAAAGGACTGATGCGACCAAATCAGATATTGTTCAGACCAGATTTGTCTGTTCCTTTTTGTATTATGACAGATGGTAGTGACATTGGTTTGGGTGCTCATTTATTTCAGGAGGTTGAAGTTGAAGGTGTTATCCAAGAAGGGAACAAGGTAAAGTCCTACTGCTCAGAAAGACAGAGCATTAAGTATGGTGTACCACAAGGCTCCATTCTAGGACCAGTTCTGTTTCTACTCTTTGTAAATGACTTGGAACCGATGACACAAATGTGATAATAAAAGGAAGGACCAAAGAAGAATTATGACATTAGATTAAAAATTGTACCACCCATATTACAGACTGGTTTTCTGGAAGCAACTTAGTAATAAACTCAGAAAAAACAGTTACAATGCATATACACACAGTGGAAAATAAATGTCCACTAGAACCAGACATAGAGTTTTTTACTAGAACCCTAAAAAATGTAAGCTCTGCAAAATTTCTTGGGATATGGATCCAAGGAGATCTAAGATGGGTCCAACATACAAAATACATTACAAATAAATTAAATACCATTTGCTATACTATCAAAATTCTTTCTGATTGCACATCGAAAGAGACACTAAAAGATGTATACTTTGACCAGGCAGAATCCTTACTGTGATACGGCATAATCTTTTGGGGAAATGCATCTGCTAGCAAAAGTTGTTTTATATGCCAGAAGAGAAGTGTATGAACTATATAAAATGCTGCATCAAGAAGCTCATGCAAGCTCTTATTCAAGAAACTACATATCCTTCCACTACCATGTCTGTACATTTTACAAGTAACCATATTTGCAAGGAAAATCTTAGAAAATAGCAACAATCTTGTGTCAACTAACCAGTGTATCCACCTGTATAACATTGAATTACTTGGGTTAAATATAATGTATGGAAACTGAACCTTCAGTTGTGATAATATTAAGCCTAAATCAATGTAAATATTGTTATATGATTTAAAAACATGTTTTGTAAATCACAATGACTTATCCAATATCATATTGTATACCTTGTTCAACAAATGATCAAAGGCACCAATAAAAATGTAAATTAATGTAATGTATTGAAAACAGATCGCTTGCACTTGGTAGTAGAGTATTGCAGAAGCGTGAAAAGACATATACTGTAACTGAGAAAGAACTTTTTGCTTTACATTGGGCGTTCAACAAGTTTAAAAATTATTTACTAGGTCACAAAGTCATCATCTATACTGATCACAAAGCATTATGTTATCTCCAGCAGTGTAAACTCTTGTAGTACCACAAGTCTTTTGGGATCCTGTATCCTTTTCCTGTGTCATCCCTACTCTCCCAAAGAGTGCATACATGTAATATCAGTAATTTACACCAATTTGAACTGCTGCTTTGATTTAGTGTTTTCTGGTTATCTGGATTTGAATACACTGAAGATTTTCTTTTGCAACAAAGTAGTAACATCCACTAAATTAAGCAATTGTTTTGACATTGTTTACATTGGGCCTCTCCGATACGCAGAATGAAGGAAACATGTTGATTAAAAGCTGATGTACCGTCACAATTTTTACATTATACAAACTTCAGACACATGGTAGGAATAATGTTGCTAATGTAATTATCGAGTAAACAATGATTAAATTTCCAATATCTCTAGTCATCAAAAGACAGCTGTTTTTATGTATTCAAGCTAAAAACAAATTTGGTTCCTAATAGAAATATGACATGATAATTTTTCAGTCAGAATTAAGCATACTCATGTTTTAATTGATGTTAGTTATTGGAGTTGTAAGTACAACTATACAGAAATGTAAAATTTTACTCATGCAACATTTAATTAATTGAATCTAGGCCTTTCATTCAATAAACCTAATCCCTCTGTTCACCTGAAAATGATAGTGTGATTATCCTTAATGTAAGTAAAATAATATACGCAAATTAATGAAATATATTGTTGCAATGATAAAATATATAATTTATAGTCTTAATAGAGACAGCTTCTTTCCTGTCTTTGTGTGAATTTATTCACTTTTAATTCATGTAAATTTCTATGCAATTTGGGAAGGTGTATGTAAAAGTTTTTAATTGTTAAATACGCAAATTTAATATGTAACAATATCAGTAATTGTTTAAAACCATATAAATAGAGGCAATTTGTACACTGCCATAGGTCAGTCATGAGACAGTGTTAATACAATTTTATGCATGTCAGATGAGTACCAAAACATTATTTACATGTCAGAGTAGTGAAACAGTGAATTATTAGGTAGTGAAATTACACACTAAGTCAGGTGAAAATAATTCATGTGACATACTTTGAAAATATAATAGGAAAGATAGTTTTCGGGAGTGGCCTTTTTTTATCATCTTGTCAAGTTGTGCAAAAATTAGTCAAAATGAGTAGACGAAATATATATTTTCAGTATGTGATCAAGACAGAATCACAACAAGATCAGATCAGCAGCTGCCTGCATTGATGCTGAATCTGAACACTCAAAGCCATGAAAATTCATTAGGTAGTTTAATTTCACCTTTCCATGGATTTCAACAATCAGAAGAAATACTAGAATAATTCTCAAAGATACTAGATAGTAAAGTAAATAGTAAACTGTCCAAAATCAGTTTTAGAATAATAGACAATACTCTTGTAAAAATGGACCAGAAACTAGAAGCAATTAGGGAAGATGTTAATAAGGCAAACAGACAAATAAACAATGTAAATGAAAAAGTAGATAATGTAGAATCTGAGGTGGATTGTTTGAAGAACTTTGCTGTTACTGAGTCACAGCTAGTTAACAAATGCATTGACATAATCGATGAACAAGTAAAAAGAACAGAAACCATAGTCATTGACGAACTTGACAGATGAAAATCAGAGTTGCATAATGAACAAACTTATATTGAAACCAAAAATAATTTCATTGATGAGAAACTATAATTAAATTCTATACTTGTTACAGAACAATTTTCTTGACTAAACAGCAAAGTGAATGAAGTATCAAATAATCCTCAAACAGTCAACTCTTAAATTGTAAATCTAGAGACTAATATGTTTAGTAATATATGTAGTGGTAATAACATGTTTCACAACAATTGCAATAATGTTATTATGAAACTTTTTCCAGGTGATTTTAAAATACATCCTGCTGACTGTTTGTAACAGTGCAAGGACAGATTTGCTCCTGGTATGCCGGAACATATGAGAGTGAAATTTGCTAAATGCTATTTAGTTGGAGAAGCATTATCCTGGGCCAACCAACATCTTAACCCAGAAATGACATTTGCAGAGTCTGAAAAATTACTTTAAACAAATTTTGGCCAGAAAGTAAGCAGATGTGAATAAAATCAGAATTTTTGAATGGCAGTAGATTTTGCAAAGGAGAGATGAGACTGTGAGAATTTTGTGAAAAGCAGCTTAGGACATTAGTACACTTAGATAAACCACTTGATGAATTAAACCAAATTGATACACTGAAGTGCCATATACCTGGCCATGTTCAGTGGAGTCTTGTTTACAGACCAGGTGACAGTATTGAGGAATTTCTCAATAGAACAATAATTACCAGATAAACAAGGTTGACTATAATAAGGTACTTTCGGACTTCATACTGACAGAAATGGGTGAAGATACTACTAAAGAAGAAAATAAATTTAATGTTAGTGGAGATGAAATGACTAACTTATTTTCATGTGAGTTGTGTGTTTAGCAATAGTAACATTTATGATCATGCTGATGAGTATGTTTTAGTTAGCTTACTTGGAGATGATGAATTTTCGAGGTTATTGGAAAAGATGTGGAGACAAGTAAGGATCATATAACTAAGTTGAATTATGTTTATGTGACCATTGATGCAAGCTCTGGTACTTCTGATAGCGATTGTGCTGTGGAAACATGTGCAGTTACAGGTGAGGTTCATGTACGTGCAGATGATGTTTCAAATGAGTACTTTGAGGCTACAGTGTATGTGGTAGTACTAGACAGTCACATGAGTAATGGAATGATAGGATATGAAGATTTGGAGTTGGAAAAACAGGTACATAAAATCAGTTAGTACCCATTGAGGTCAGTGAGATATTACATTGTTGTTACAGAAAGGAGGATCAAGATAAGACAATTAGCGTTAAAACACTGAAAGTATCGGAAGAGAATGAGGAATATCTAGGAAAAGGTGATTACTGTGATATAGTATTAAGCACACACACTCTAGTTGTAAGCTACCTTTAAGTACTTTACAATCTAAGTTAGGAAATGAGGTTCAAGTAAATGCTGATTTAAATTGTAGGGACACTGAAGATGATTTATAGGCAGAAGAGGATGGAAGTAATATGCATGAAATACTTGGTAGTCCCTATATTGAAATATCTGTAGGAAACTGGAAGGGAGTTTGTCTATTGGACATTGGTAGCCCAGTGTGTTGTGTGTCTGGTAAATTAAGAGAGAACACTGGACAGTATACTGAATTTCCAATCACTGGTGTTAAAATAAAAGGTGCCACTGGTAAACTTAGGAAATTAATCAGTAGGCAAACTTTAATTTCATTTACTGTCAGTTATGTTGTATTTGAACAAGGATTTCTGCTAATAACTGACCTGAATAACAATATGTTGTTAAGGATGGATTGGATACTGAAAGTTAATTCTAGGTTTGGATGGATAAACATTAAGTTAGATTTTATTGATCCAAAATCTGGCATTCATAGTGAAACTAAATTATACATAATGTTTGATAAGAATTGCACCAATAATTTAAGAAGAGTGGAAGTATTTGATGACATTAGTTATTTAGATGAAGATAATGATTATTTTGATAACCAGTTGGTTAGTGAAGACTTTTCTCAATTAGTACTGGACAAACTTAACTCAGCAGACAATTTAAGTAGTGATGAAAAAAGTGACTTGCAAGGTTTCCTGTGGGAATATAACATTTTCAGTGATAAGCCAGGCAGGGTGAAAGATTACATGTGTAAGTTAAAACTGAGACCACATGAACCATTATTTATTAAGCTACATGGTATACCTATTTGTAAGAGGAAGGTTGTTGAATAGGAGGTGGATAAATTGCAGAGTTGAAGGATAGCATAAAATAAACCCCCAGGGGGCATACTCTCTGTGTGTAACATGCCTCTGGCAAGCACAAGGGCACCAGCTAATGTTTATGTGACCATCACACCATTATACATCGGTACTACGTACACCCACATATTTATACACATTTCTATCCTGTGGATTTATGCTGACTTAGATTATCTTTTTGATTCATGATATTTGCTACTCACCATATAGTGGAGTTGCTGAGTTGCGATAGGCACAACAAAAAGGTTCACACGATTAGATGCAAGACCTGTCCCATACAGCCTCCTACCACATAGCCCATCAAAGGCAGGGCTACCTGTGAAACCAGTCATGTGATTTACAAGCTAAGCTGGAACCACTGTGCTGCATTCTGTGCAGGCATGACAACCAAGAAGCTGTCTGTCCGTATGAACGGCCACCGATGAACTGTGGCCAAAAAACAAGTGCACCACCCTGTTGCTGAACACGCTCCCAAACATGATATCCCTCATCTCAATGACTGCTTCACAGCCTGTGCCATATGGATGCTTCCCACCAACACCAGCTTTTCTGAATTGCGCAGGTGGGAACTTTCCCTACAATACATCCTACTTTCCCGTAACCCTCCTGGCCTCAACCTTCGTTAGTCACTGTCCTCATCCATCCAGCCCCCTCCCTGTTCTCATTTCAGCACTACACAGCCATCATTTCACCGTCACACACAGTCTTTTAATTTCTTCTTTTTATATCTCTCCATTCCACTATTCACCTCCTCCCCCCCTCCGCACCTTCTCTCCTGCCCTCCGTCTAAACTACAACACTTCACTGTCTGCCACTCCCACCATACTATCCAAACCCTCCCAACCCCAGCTTCCTCCTTACCCCCACCCAGTCGCCACACCCATCATGCACTGGTGCTGCTGCTCGCAGTGTAGTTTCAGCTCTCTGAGACTGCAGATGTGTGTGTAAGTTGTGTGTGTGTGTGTGTGTGTGTGTGTGTGTGTGTGTGTGTGTGTGTGTGTGTCTACTGCTGACAAAGGCCTTAATCGCCGAAAGCTATAATCGTGTGAATCTTTTTGTTGTGCCTATCGGGACTCAGCATCTCCGCCATATGGTGAGTAGCAACTTTCCTTCTCTGGTATTGTTACATTCCATCCTGGATTTTCCATTGTTTGATTCATGATATTGATGTTTGATGATATTTTCTAATGTTTAATGTAATCAGTCCTCTGGAGAGGGGCACACTCTCTGCGTGTACCATGTGCCGGCAGGCACAAGGACCCCAGATAACATAGTATCTGCTTCAACTTCTTTATACTTCAGTACTACATTCCTGATTTGCAACATTTACACTTGGGTATATGAAATGCTTTCAGTGACTTTGAAAATAGTGTCTTACCTCATCCATACTGACAGGAACTGACAACAATATGAATTTTGAAGAGAAGTATAGCCAACTGTATAATTCACATGCTTTTGTCTACTTAACGCTCTTTTTGATCAACAGGAAAAATGGTATAACTGTGGTCACTTGTATAGCATTTAGTATTATCCTTATATTATGTACTTTATAAGGTATTTATTTATTTATTTATTTAGCAGCTTATGATGTACATCTATGGTAAGTCCAAGTACATATTTCCTTTGTCAGTTTTCCAATAAAATTCATCACTTTTACTGATTCTAACTATAGTTTTGCTAAGATAACTAATAAATTTTCGTCACAACATTTCAGGAAATTAACATCATAGATACAAAATTTTTGATACTGTAAACTGAACAGATTTTATGAGGCATACATAATCTACGTGCCTAAATTACAGAACATTTAATTGCAATAATTCTACGCTATGGGTCCATCATTCTATAAATACGGTATAATACAGTCACATAGCACAAACACATTCTAGATCACATTTTGTTTACATTCATAAAGAAAATTTAACAGCAATAATACCATAGAAAAACAAAATCTTTAGATAAAACAATGCTGTTAAGAAATTAACAATTTTACTTTTACTTTTTATTTTAGTGTCTGTTTGCTTCAGTTATTTTAATTTGAAAGAAATTCTCTGATTGAATAGAAAGGGGTTTCTAATAGCAGTTGTTTGATTGACTTATCCATTGATTTGGCATTAGTGATGTGTCGAGGTAAAGAGTTGTACAACTTTACTGCCATGTAACCACTGCTTCTCTGATATTGAGTTGTGTTATGTTGTGGAATTCTTAATTTCTTGGCATTTCTGGTGTGGTGGTGGTGTACATCTTCAATTTTGTTGAATTTATCTTTCTGATCCCAAGCAAGGAGCAGAATTTTATGTATATACAAGCTGTAGAGGGTTAGAATCTTATATTTTTTGAAAAGAGGCTTGCAACTATCTCTTGTTCTTTTGTTTCCTATTATTCTAATTGCTCTGTTTTGTAATTTGAATATTTTAATTGCTTCAGTTGAGTGGCCCCGGATTTCTATACCATAGCTCATTATAGCATTCAAGTATGAAGAATACACCATGTGCACATCATCTTCAGTTATTAGTGGCTTAATTTGTCTCAGGAATGCTTTGTCAGGAATGTAGTATGTAGATGATGTCATTTCTAAAGTTCAGTATTATCTATTGAATGAGTTTAAGTCTATGCCACACTATATTTTAAGGTTCATACAACTACATAATTCTGTTATGCAAAAGATTTGTTCTTTAGATTTTGATGCATCTATGCCATGTGACTAAATGGGTAGATCCTTTTACAATTTTGAAATGTGACAAAGCCATTAAATATCTAGTGATAGATTTCTGATTTTAGAAAGCTTGAAACACTATGAATGGCAATCCAAACAGATCCACATAGCCAAGACACACACTAACCCAAGAGCCACCAAAATATTACAAGCATATATTATGACACTTCCCTCCTTGGTTTAGCCTGCCTGGCTCTTGGAACACTTGATTTTCCTCTTAGCATTGATCTAGTTGAAAGCAGTTTTCAAGAGATGTTTGATTCATAGACATGACTGCATTTATGTTTTAAAATAGTCCTTTCCAGATTGTATTACCACATTAAGTGTTGCAATGACCAGTTTGGGTATATATCACTCTGAAAACACAGGTAGTGAAACACCAGTGTCTCCTCTATTCAGTCTTTGAATTAGCATGTGTAGAAGTATGAAATCAGAATTTCCCTATAGATGGTGCTAGCTGTCAGTGTAGGGCCCATGAGACTGCAGCTGCAGTGACATCTGCTTCCTGTAATGACTGACAACAAAAGTCGACACACAGTAACCCAAGTTCAAAAAATGGTTCAAATGGCTCTGAGCACTATGAGACTCAATTGCTGAGGTCATTAGTCCCCTAGAACTTAGAACTAGTGAAAACTAACTAACCTAAGGACATCACAAACATCCATGCCCGAGGCAGGATTCAAACCTGTGACCGTAGCGGTCTTGCGGTTCCAGACTGCAGCGCCTTTAACCACACGGCCACTTCGGCCAGCTAACGCAAGTTCCATACATCGATATCCATCTCAAGCCCATAAACATGTTGAGTTTTGTGACTATGGACTACAAGTTGTGGACAGAATTGGCTTTCTGTTATCATTTGAAGAAAACTGCTACAGAATTGCATTGAATGCTTGTTGAAGCTTTCAGCAAAGATGCTCTCGGTAAAACACAGTGTTTCTAGTGGTTCAAAAAATTCGAAAGTGATGATTTTGTCATGAGAAACAATGAGTTCAGGAAACCACCAAAAAAGTTTGAAGGCAATGAATTGCAGGCTTTATTACATGAAGATGATACTCAAACTCCACAGGAACTCATAGAACAATTTAAGGAGGCACAGAAAGTCATTTGTTTCCATTGAAAGCTATGGGAAAGGTGCAGAAAGTGGTTTCAACGTGAATTGAATGAAAGACAGCAAGCAAACCAAAAGACCACTTGTGAAATGCTGCTTGCCAGGTACAAAAGAAAGTAATTTCCCCACTGAATAGTGACAAGTGATGAAAAATGGAAATATTTTGGGACTCCTAAGCATCACAAATCATGGGTGAACCCATGCAACCCACTGACATCCACTGCAGGAACAAATTTGTTTTGGAAATGAGACAATTCTCTGTGTGTAGTGGGATCAGAAGGGTGTCATCTATTATGAGCTGCTAAAAGCTGGTGAAACTGTTAACACTGATTGCTACCAACAGCAAATGATCAATTTCCATCAAGCATTATGAAAAAAAAGACCAGAATGTGGAAAAAGGCTACACAAAGTCATATTGCTCCATGATAACACCTCATCACACACAGCATAACAGGTTAGGGAAACGATCGAGGCGTTTAGTTGGCAAATACTAGGGCATGCGGCTCATTCTCTAGACTTGTCTCCATCCAGTTATCATCTATTTGCATCACTGGACACTCTTTTTTTTATTTTTATATATATATATATATATATATATATATATATATATATATATATATATATATATATATATATATATAAATAATTTTTTTTTTTTTTTTTTTTTTTTTTTTTTTTTTTTTTTTTTTTTTTTTTTTTTTTTTTTGGTGTGTCTTTCAAAGCCTACCAGAGAGGTGGGAGAAATATATAAACAGCAATGGGGACTGTTTTAAATAATATATTGTTTATCAATTTCAAACAAAAGACATTTAATTATTCCAACCAAATTCCAGTTTCATACTTCTACACCTAGTATATGCTTTTAGTGACAGAACAACACTTAAGTTCAGTCACCATGAGGTATATTTGGAAATTATTTATCTGTTTTGTCTTATGCTCCCATCAATAAAAAAAAAAATTCCTGGTGTTTTATTCTAATTTTAGTATAGTTGCACTCAAAATATGTAAAATGTACATAAATATTTCAAAGTGCTATTTAGGCTAAGTTCCATTTAAATTTATTATCCATTTTGTAATGTTAAACATGTTGATTTCAGTGACACAATTAGTTTTACTATGATCTTAATTAATTAAAAGATACAACTAATGGAAGTATGAACTACAGTTTGTCACAAGCAAAATCTTGTGAGCTAATCTGCATAGTTGGGCAAATGTTATATACCATTGAAAATGCTGACAGTCCAACTCTTTAATAAAGTACTTTAAATTACCTGAAAATAATTAAATTATAATGTTTCCGACAAGTTAAGACATCCACAATATTTCACTGCCTATTTTGGCTCTGGGAGTGTTAGATACAGAAATTTGATACTGTAATTTGGTTGTTGCACTATTTCTGAATCTGATGATACCACTCATTAATTAATTAAACCATTCATTAAGATTTTGAATAATTTAACATAATAGAAAATAATTTTCAAGGTGGATGCCATACACAAAAAAGGTGCTACAGAAAATATAGAGAATTACAGAGCAGTTTCACTGATGTGTTCTTTTTAAAAAAATTATGAAAACTATTATGAAAAACAGACTTATGGACTACTTAAATAAATACAAACTACTACGCAAAGGACAGTTTGGTTTCAGGACTGGAAAGGGAACAGAATCAGCTATAGAAATATTTACAAGAGTATTTCTAGAAGCCCTAGATAAAGGAGAACAAGTAACAGGCATTTTCCTAGATCTCAGTAAAGCATTTGATACAGTTGACCATGAAATACTACTAGATAAACTTGAAGCACTAGGAATCAGGGGGGGGGGGGGCGGTTGGGTTGTAAATAAGTGGTTTAGATCTTACCTTGCAGACAGAGTGCAAAGGGTGGAGATATCTCAGATTTCAAGTAGCTCATATTATTTAGTGAAACATCTTTCAGATGAAGAATATTTGAACATTGGAGTACCTCAAGGGAGTGTGTTAGGCCCAGTACTATTTCTTATTTATATTAATTTCCACAGTGGGTAACGCAACGTGATCAGTGTTATTAGCAGATGACTGCAGAAATGTTAAATGTAAAAGCTGGAAAGGCACTTATGGCAGTTCACAACTGGTCAAATAACAACAAAGTAACCCTTTATGTGAAAAAGACTAATAACATAAACTTCTATATAACGAAAAAACTGAATATGACAAAACTTAAAGTTCAAAATGAAACCATAGAGTGTGTAGCAAGCACAAAATTTTTGGGTATGTATGTTGATCAACAATTAAAATGGGATGAACGTATTAGGATGCTTGGGAAAAAAATTAGCACAGCATGCTATGCCTTACAAATCTTAGTCACTGTGTGCAATAGTTCATGCCAGAGAATGACATACTTTGCACACATACATTCTATAATAAGTTACGGCATAACATTCTGGGGTGCACATGCCCAAAATGTGAAACATGTGTTCAGATTGCAAAAATGAGCTATCAGAATAATGAGCAAGAGTCACAAAAGAGCACACTGCAGTGAGCTATTTAAAAAATGGGATATTCTGACAATCCCAAGTGAATATATCTTGCAAACTACAGCTTTTATTCACAAGAATATTGAGCAATATTTAGCAAACAGCTGCATACATGATCACTAAACCAGAAACAGCAATTGCTTGTACCTAGACAGAATGAATAAAACTAAAACCCAAACCACTATGTTTTACCAAGGTGTCAAGATATACAATAAATTGCCAAAAGAAATCAAAAACATAAAGAAACTCTGTAAATTTAAAGCATTCTTTAAAGAATATTTATTAAAACATAGTTTTTACTCTATTAGAGAATTTATGCAGCATAAAATTGGTATAAATAAATAATCAGCTTAATCAATTATAAAGTGGACATTCTAGATTGTAATTTACCCATACAAGTTTTAGAGAAGTCTTGTGATCTATTTCTTTTGATTGAAGCAGGTTCATCTGCATTATGTAATTCAATGATAAATTGTGTGTGTGTGGAAACATTCCACGTGGGAAAAATATATTTAAAAACAAAGATGATGTGACTTACCATACAAAAGCGCTGGCAGGTCGATAGAAACACAAACAAACACATACATACACACAAAATTCTAGCTTTTGCAACCAATGGTTGCTTACTCAGGAAAGAGGGAAGGAGAGGGAAAGACGAAAGGATGTGGGTTTTAAGGGAGAGGGTAAGGAGTCATTCCAATCCTGGGAGCGGAAAGACTGACCTTAGGGGGTAAAAAGGTCAGGTATACACTCGCGCACACACACACATATCCATCTGCATGTACACAGACACAAGCAGACATTTGTAAAGGCAAAGAGTTTGGGCAGAGATGTCAGTCAAGGTGGAAGTGCAGAGGCAAAGATGATGTTGAATGACAGGTGAGGTATGAGTGGTGGCAACTTGAAATTAGCGGAGATTAAGGCCTGGTGGGTAACGGGAGGAGAGGATATATTGAAGAGCAAGTTCCCATCTCCGGAGTTCGGATAGGTTGGTGTTGGTGGGAAGTATCCAGATAACCCGGACGGTGTAACACTGTGCCAAGATGTGCTGGCCGTGCACCAAGGCATGTTTAGCCATGGGGTGATCCTCATTGCCAACAAACTCTGTCTGCCTGTGTCCATTCATGCGAATGGACAGTTTGTTGCTGGTCATTCCCACATAGAATGCATCACAGTGTAATCAGGTCAGTTGGTGAATCACGTGGGTGCTTTCACATGAGGCTCTGCCTTTGATCGTGTACACCTTCCGGGTTACAGGACTGGAGTAGGTGGTGGTGGGAGGGTGCATTGGACAGGTTTTACACCGGGGGCGGTTACAAGGGTAGGAGCCAGAGGGTAGGGAATGTGGTTTGGGGATTTCATAGGGATGAACTAAGAGGTTACGAAGGTTAGGTGGACGGTGGAAAGACACTCTTGGTGGAGCGCGGAGGATTTCATGAAGGATGGATCTCATTTCAGGGCAGGATTTGAGGAAGTCGCATCCCTGCTGGAGAGCCACATTCAGAGTCTGATCCAGTCCCGGAATGTATCCTGTCACAAGTGGGGCACTTTTGTGGTTCTTCTGTGGGAGGTTCTGGGTTTGAGGGGACGAGGAAGTGGCTCTGATTATTTGCTTCTGCACCAAGTCGGGAGGGTAGTTGCGGGATGTGAAATTGCGGGATGTGAAAGCTGTTTTCAGGTTGTTGGTGTAATGGTTTAGGGACTGGAGCAGATTTGTTTGCCACGAAGACCTATGCTGTAGGGAAGGGACCGTTTGATGTGGAATGGGTGGCAGCTGTCATAATGGAGGTACTGTTGCTTGTTGGTGGGTTTGATGTGGACGGACGTGTGAAGCTGGCCATTGGACAGATGGAGGTCAACGTCCAGGAAAGTGGCATGGGATTTGCAGTAGGACCAGGTGAATCTGATGGAACCAAAGGAGTTGAGGTTGGAGAGGAAATTCTGGAGTTCTTCTTCACTGTGAGTCCAGATCATGAAGATGTCATCAATAAATCTGTACCAAATTTTGGGTTGGCAGGCCTGAGTAACCAAGAAAGCTTCCTCTAAGCGACCCATGAGTAGGTTGGCACACTAGGGGGCCATGCTGGTACCCATGGCTGTTCCCTTTAATTGTTGGTATGTCTGGCCTTCAAATGTGAAGAAGTTGTGAGTCAGGATGAAGCTGGCTAAGGTAATGAGGAAAGAAGTCTTAGGTAGGTAGGCAGGTGATCGGCGTGAAAGGAAGTGCTCCATCGCAGCGAGGCCCTGGACGTGCGGAATATTTGTGTATAAGGAAGTGGGATCAACGGTTACAAGGATGGTTTCTGGGGGTAATAGATTGGGTAAGGATTCCAGACATTCGAGAAAGTGGTTGGTGTCTTTGATGAAGGATGGGAGACTGCATGTAATGGGTTGAAGGTGTTTATCTATGTAGGCAGAGATACGCTCTGTGGGGGCTTGGTAACCAGCTACAATGGGGCGCCCGGGATGATTGGGTTTGTGAATTTTAGGAAGAAGGTAGAAGGTAGGGGTGTGGGGTGTTGGTGGGGTCAGGAGGTTGATGGCGTCAGGTGAAAGGTTTTGTAGGGGGCCTAAGGTACTGAGGATTCCTTGAAGCTCCGTCTGGACCTCAGGAATGGGATTACCTTGGCAAACTTTGTATGTGGTGTTGTCTGAAAGCTGACGCAGTCCCACAGCCACATACTCCTGACGATCAAGTACCACGGTCGTGGAACCCTTGTCCACCGGAAGAATGACGATGGATCGGTCAGCCTTCAGATCACGGATAGCTTGGGCTTCAGCAGTGGTGATGTTGGGAGTAGGATTAAGGTTTTTTAAGAAGGATTGAGAAGCAAGGCTGGAAGTCAGAAATTCCTGGAAGGTTTGGAGAGGGTGATTTTGAGGAAGAGGAGGTGGGTCCCGCTGTGACGGAGTACGGAACTGTTCCAAGCAGGGTTCAATTTGGATAGTGTCTTTGGGAGTTGGATCATTAGGAGTAGGATTAGGATCATTTTTCTTCATGGCAAAGTGTTATTTCCAGCAGAGAGTACGAGTGTAGGACAGTAAATCTTTGACAAGGGCTGTTTGGTTGAATCTGGGAGTGGGGCTGAAGGTGAGGCCTTTGGATAGGACAGAGGTTTCGGATTGGGAGAGAGGTTTGGAGGAAAGGTTAACTACTGAGTTGGGGTGTTGTGGTTCCAGATTGCATTGATTTGAATTTTTAAGATTTGGAGGAAGTGGAGCTGGAAGTGGGAGATTGAGTAGATGGGAGAGACTGGGTTTGTGTGCAAAGAGAGGAGGTTGAGGTTTGCTGGAAAGGTTGTGAAGGGTGAGTGAGTTGCCTTTCCAGAGGTGGGAAACCAGGAGATTGGATAATTTTTTGAGGTGGAGGGTGGCATGCTGTTCTAATTTGCGGTTGGCCTGTAGGAGGATGCTTTGAACAGCCGGTGTGGATGCGGGAGAGGAAAGATTGAGGACTTTTATTAAGGATAGGAGTTGACGCGTGTGTTCATTGGCTGAGTTGATGTGTAGGTGAAGGATTAGGTGGGTGAGGGCAATGGATTGTTCTGTTTGGAACTGGTATAGGGACTGATGGAAACAAGGGTTGCAGCCAGAGATGGGAACTTTAAGTGTGAGGCCTTTGGGGGTAATGCCAAATGTCAGACAAGCCTGAGAAAATAAAATATGGGAGCGTAATCTGGCTATGGCGAAGGCATGTTTGCAGAGGAATGTAAATAAAACTTAATGGGGTCGTTGTGGGGGTGTTGTGAGGGTGACATGGTATTAGAAGGTGGAAAGTGTAACGTGAGGCTGAAATGAAAATGAAATATATATATATATATATATGGGGAGAGATAAAGGTGAACTAGAAAGCAACTGGAGATCTGGTGTGAAAAAAGGCGAAAAAGTGTTGGTTAAAGCTGGGCTGTGTTGATCCTGTGGTGAACTTGGGTTTGTAGACAACGATGTGCATAAAGGTTAGGTGGTTGTGTTGCCGCCAAAATACGTTAAAGGGTGCAGAAATCCGGGAAAATTTCGAAAAAACTACGTGTAAATGCATTAAAAGGAGTGGTTTTGTGGTGGCAGATTATGAGAATGAGGCTAACAATTGTCTGACGAAGAAATAATGACGTAAAAAAACGGAAATGGAAATAAGGCGAAAGTTATTAGAACTAGCCGAAATGGTTGTTTAATAGGTGAAAGGAACTGTTTGTGAACTAGAAATGGTGGATTTTACAGCGGCGGTAGTGTTGAAAGCGCGCGGAGGGGGGGTGGCGGTGGGGGGGAGGGGTGGGTGGGGGGGGGGGGGGGGGGAAATATGAGTATATATAGGCGGGATAAAATTGTATAGTAGATTGCGGTAAAAAGGAAAGGGTGAATACAAAGTGAACCTACTGGCAAAAATAGAAAGAGAAAATAAGATGACAGAAAAGATTTCGAGATGCAACAGTGACAATAACAAACGTGATTGTTGGGTTCAAATTAATGATATGAATATAATAGAGGAAAACATTCCACGCAGAAAAATATATTTAAAAACAAAGATGATGTGACTTACCATACAAAAGCGCTGGCAGGTCGATAGAAACACAAACAAACACATACATACACACAAAATTCTAGCTTTTGCAACCAATGGTTGCTTACTCAGGAAAGAGGGAAGGAGAGGGAAAGACGAAAGGATGTGGGTTTTAAGGGAGAGGGTAAGGAGTCATTCCAATCCCGGGAGCGGAAAGACTTACCTTAGGGGGAAAAAAGGACGGGTATACACTCGCACACACACACACATATCCATCCACACATATACAGACACAAGCAGACATATTTAAAGACAAAGAGTTTGGGTAGAGATGTCAGTCGAGGTGGAAGTGCAGAGGCAAAGATGATGTTGAATGACAGGTGAGGTATGAGTGGCGGCAACTTGAAATTAGCAGAGATTGAGGCCTGGTGGGTAACGGGAAGAGAGGATATATTGAAGAGCAAGTTCCCATCTCCAGAGTTCGGATAGGTTGGTGTTGGTGGGAAGTATCCAGATAACCCGGATGGTGTAACACTGTGCCAAGATGTGCTGGCCGTGCACCAAGGCATGTTTAGCCACAGGGTGATCCTCATTACCAACAAACTCTGTCTGCCTGTGTTCATTCATGCGAATGGACAGTTTGTTGCTGGTCATTCCCACATAGAATGCATCACAGTGTAGGGAGGTCAGTTGGTAAATCACGTGGGTGCTTTCACATGTGGCTCTGCCTTTGATCGTGTACACCTTCTGGGTTACAGGACTGGAGTAGGTGGTGGTAGGAAGGTGCATGGGACGGGTTTTACACTGGGGGCGGTTACAAGGATAGGAGCCAGAGGGTAGGGAAGGTGGTTTGGGGATTTCATAGGGATGAACTAAGAGGTTACGAAGGTTAGGTGGACAGCGGAAAGACACTCTTGGTGGAGTGGGGAGGATTTCATGAAGGATGGATCTCATTTCAGGGCTCCTCTTGTTATACAATGCATGATCGCATTCCATTCTGGGAGTATTATACCTTGCTTTTCTTCATTTTTTTAGTTTACTATCAGTCTACATATATACTTTCAACATATGATTCATAATAATGTAATAAAAAATATAATTATAAAAAGTGTTGTGTTTGAATTGCAATTACCTTATTTACATTGTTAAAGTGTTGTTATAATTGCAGGTTATAGCAGTCAAAATGCAACACACTCTCAACATACTCATTTCTAGAAGAACACGAAAATTTCATGAACATGTTAGAAAATCTATAACTTCTGACTGGTTGAAAACAAAGTGGAAAAACGTATACCATAATGAAGTAAATTTAATGCTCTATGACTTCATGTTTCTGAGAAACAATCATGGGAGGCACTAGAAGCAAACTTTGACAAAAAGAGCGACGTAAAAATGATTTTTTAAAAATTATCAATTTTTCAGTATTGTATATCTCAAAACCCATTGAGAATTTGACAAATATTTTGGGGACAGTATTACAGTAAATTTAAATGGCTTTCATTTATATTTACTCACAAAGTGGTAGCAGGACACACACGTAAAAGGCTGTCGAGATAGGCAAGCTTTTGGAGCCAGTGGCTCCTTCTTCAGGCAGAAGGGTAGAAGGGAAAGGAAGAATGGTGATGAAAAAGGACTGGAGGTGTCTAGGAAAAGGGGTAGATATTGGGAAAGTCACCCAGAACCACGGGTCAGGGGAGACGTACCGTACGGGATGAGAGGGAAAGACAATTACCATTTGTGGGGATTTCAATGTTGATTCGCTGAAAGAGTGTAATAGGAAGAATGACCTTGTAGTATTACTCAGTTCTTTCAATTTGAGCTCCGTCACTGATTTTTCTACTCGGATAACAAAGAACAGCAGTACATTGATAGATAACTTTTTTATAGGCCAAGGTAAGTTTAAGGACATAAATGCTTATCCTGTTGAGAATGGTCTTTCAGATCATGGTGCACAGATAGTTACAGTACATGACATAGCTCCGTGCAGTATATCAAATCAGACTTTCAAAGCAGCACGTTCAATTAACAATACAAATATTGCAAACTTTAGGGAAGGCCTACAGCAACTAGACTGGGATGAAGTGTATAAGGAACCTGATGCAAACTTGAAATATAACTTATTTCACGATACATTTTTAAGGGTATTTGAAAATTGTTTTCCCAAGAAAATAGTTAAACATAATTCCAAGAAAACATATAAAAAACCATGGCTATCTAAAGGAATAAGAATATCTTGCAACTTTAAAAGAGAACTGTATCTAACAGCAAGAGGGAGTACTCACCCCGAAATTGTTCAATATTATAAAAACTATTGTGCGGTACTAAGAAAAGTTATTAAAAAGTCCAGAAGCATGTGTATCATGTCTGAGATCAGTAACTCTGATAATAAAATTAAAGCAATTTGGAATATTATTGAAAGGGAAACAGGGCAACCAAGAGCACAGGAAGACTTTAGTGCCATAAAACTGAATGACAAGTGTACTAACAAACAATCAGAAATTGAAAATATTTTCAATAATCATTTTTTAAATGTTGTGGAGAAAATAGGATCTAGATCTTCACTAGAAGAGGCAAGGCTACTAATAGAAGAGGCCATACCTGTGCAGTTTGAAACAACTGTAATTCCACCAACCTCTCCCTCTGAAATCAGTAAAATAATAAACTCACTGAAAAGTAAAAGCTCTTATGGAATTGATGGCATTTCCAGCAAGGTACTTAAAGCTTGTTCCCCACAGATAAGTAGGATTCTCAGCCACGTATGTAATAGCTTTTTGGAGCAGGGTGTTTTCCCCGATAGACGGAAATATGCCATTGTAGAACCATTGCATAAAAAGGGGGATACGTCGGATATCAACAACTACCGGCCAATCTCTCTTCTGACAGCTCTATCAAAAATTTTTGAGAAAGTAATGTATTCAAGAGTAGCCTCCCATATTTGTAAAAATAAAGTACTAACAAAATTTCAGTTTGGTTTTTGGAAAGGCTTTTCAACAGAAAATGCTATATACACTTTCACTGATCAAATATTAAATGCTCTGAATAACCAGACATCACCCATTGGTATTTTTTGTGATCTCTCAAAGGCCTTTGATTGTGTAAATCATGGAATTCTTTTGGATAAGCTAAGTCATAATGGTTTGAGGGGGGCAGTGCACAAATGGTTTAATTCATACTTAACTGGAAGAATGCAGAAAGTTGAAATAAGTGGTTCATGTAATGTTAAAACATCAACTGATTCCTCAAACTGGGGGGGGGGGGGGGGGGGCTATCAAGTACGGGGTCCCACAGGGTTCAGTCTTAGGTCCTTTAATGTTCTTGATATACATTAATGACCTACCATTCCACATTGATGAAGATGCAAAGTTAGTTCTTTTTGCTGATGATACATGTATAGTAATAACATCCAAAAACCAAGAACTAAGTGATGTAATTGTAAATGATGTTTTTCACAAAATTATTCAGTGGTTCTCAGCAAACGGACTCTCTTTAAATTTTGATAAAAAGCAGTATATACAGTTCCGAACAGTAGATGGCACAACTCCAGTAATAAATACAGACTTTGAACAGAAGTCTGTAGCTAAGGTAGAATTTTCAAAATTTTTAGGTGTGTCCATTGATGAGAGGTTAAACTGGAAGCAACACATTGATGGTCTGCTGAAATGTCTGAGTTCAGCTACGTATGCTATTAGGGTTATTGCAAATTTTGGTGATAAGAATCTCAGTAAATTAGCTTACTATGCCTACTTTCATTCATGCTTTCGTATGGCATCATATTCTGGGGTCATTCATCATTGAGTAGAAAAGTATTCATTGCTCAAAAACGTGTAATCAGAATAATTGCTGGAGCCCACCCACGGTCATCCTGCAGACATCTATTTAAGGATCTAGGGATCCTCACAGTAACCTCACAGTATGTATATTCACTTATGAAATTTGTTGTTAATAATCCAGTTCAAAAGTAATAGCAGTGTGCATAGCTATAACACCAGGAGAAAGGATGATCTTCACTATGCAGGGTTAAATCTGACTTTGACACAGAAAGGGGTAAATTATGCTGCCACAAAAGTCTTTGGTCACCTACCAAACAGCATCAAAAGCCTGACAGATAGCCAACCAACATTTTATAATAAATTAAAAGACTTTCTAGGTGACAACTCCTTCTACTCATTGGCTGAATTTTTAGATATAAATTAAAGGGGGCAAAAAATAAAATAAAATAAAATAAAAACTTAAACATTAGTGTCATGCAATATTTTGTGTAATGTAATATCTCGTACAGACATCTTATATTAACCTGACAAGTTCCACATCATTACGAAGTGTCGTATTCATGATCTATGGAACAAGTATTAATCTAATCTAATCTAATAAGACGGACCTGCTGTTCTGGGTAGCTTTCCCAAAATCTACCCCCTTTCCTAGATCTCTCCAGTCCTTTCCCTTCAACTTTCTTCCTGTCCCTTCAACCCATCTGCCTGAAGAAGGAGCCACTGGCTCTGAAAGCTTGCCTACCACAACGGTCTTTTATGTGTATGTTCTGCCGCCGCTTGGTTAGTAGTTTTTTATCGATCAATGAAATAATTTGATCAACAACCATTGATTGTTTTTGTTGTTATTTCATTTTTATTTGGATTATTTTTTCAACAGAACACTATTTCTGAGATTTATGCAAAAAAATAAAGACTGGGAACTTCCACTCCCCTCCTACCTTTAGTTCATATCCCAGGGGTGGGGACTTTTAGTATGTTTACATCTGAACTATTCTTAACAAAGTCCTAAAGTAAAAAGTTGTTGCCTATTCCATGCACTATATACCCCTCTTTTGAACACTCACTTACTGGACTATATTTGATACTTAATTTCTGAATTGATATTACAAAGCATTTATTAAGTGCGATTTCATTAACCTGACTCTATGGGAAGTTTTTCCAAGTACAGTGCTGTTTGATTCATACCATTACCTTGTGACTTTTGCTTGTACTGATGTGATTCTTACTTCCAAGCTTTCAGACTGTGGACTGACTATTTTGGGGTGGGTTGGAATATTTAAAGACTGGTAACATATATTTGTTGATCTCAGAAACTACATAATGTTTTAAAAATTGGCTGTGTTAGATTTTGCTGTTCTAAATAGTCTGTAAATCACAATATTTGTTTGGTTCATAGAATATGCAGAAGGTTAGTAAATTATAAAACTATGTAGGACTATCTTAAATTGGTGCTTTGGGTATACCCCACTTATGTTTATGGCATCCACCTTGAAAATTATTTTCTGTTGTGTTAAATTATTGAGAATCTTAGTGTATGGTTTAATTAATTTCAGAATCTAACACCCCCAGAGGCAAAACAAGCAGTGAAACATTGTGGATGTCTTAACTTTCAATGTCAGTTGCATTATAAGTTAATTATTTTCAGGTAATTTAAAGTACTTTATTAAAGAGTTGGATTGTCAGCATTTTCAATGGTATATAACATTTGCCCTACTATGCTGATTAGCTCACAAGATTTTGCTTGTGACAAACTGTAGTTGATACTACAATTAGTTGTATCTTTTAATTAATTAAGATCATAGTAAAACTAATTGTTTCACTGAAATCAACATGTTTAACATTACAAAATGGATAATAAATTTAAATGGAACTTAGCCTAAATAGCACTTTGAAATATTTATGTACATTTTACATATTTTGAGTGCAACTATACTAAAATTAGAATAAAACACCAGGAATTTTTTTTATTGATGGGAGCATAAGACAAAACAGATAGATAATTTCCAAGTATACCTCATGGTGACTGAACTTAAGTGTTGTTCTGTCACTAAAAGCATATACTAGGTGTAGAAGTATGAAACTGGAATTTGGTTGGAATAATTAAATGTCTTTTGTTTGAAATTGATAAACAATATATTATTTAAAACAGTCCCCATTGCTGTTTATATATTTATCCCACCTCTCTGGTAGGCTTTGAAAGACACGCAAAAAAAAAAAAAAAAAAAAAAAAAAAAGTGTGTCCCAGTGATGCAAATAGATGATAACTGGATGGAGACAAGTCTAGAGAATGAGCCGCATGCCCTAGTATTTGCCAATTAAACGCCTCAATCGTTTCCCTAACCTGTTATGCTGTGTGTGATGAGGCGTTATCATGGAGCAATATGACTTTGTGTAGCCTTTTTCCACATTCTGGTCTTTTTTTCATAATGCTTGATGGAAATTGATCATTTGCTGTTTGTGGCAATCAGTGTTAACAGTTTCACCAGCTTTTAGCAACTCACAATAGATGACACCCTTCTGATCCCACTACACACAGAGAATTGTCTCATTTCCAAAACAAATTTGTTCCTGCAGTGGATGTCAGTGGTTTGCATGGGTTCACCCACGATTTGTGATGCTTAGGAGTCCCAAAATATTTCCATTTTTCATCACTTGTCACTATTCAGTGGAGAAATTACTTTCTTTTGTATCTGGCAAGCAGCATTTCACAAGTGGTCTTTTGATTTGCTAGCTGTCCTTCATTCAGTTCATGTTCAAACCATTTTTCCACTTTCTGCACCCTTCCCACAGCTTTCAAAGGAAACAAATGACTTTCTGTGTCTCATTAAATTGTTCTATGAGTTCCTGTGGAGTTTGAGTATCATCTTCATGTAATAAAGCCTGCAATTCATTGCCTTCAAACTTTTTTGGTGGTTTCCTGAACTCATTGTTTCTCATGTCAAAATCACCACTTTTGAATTTTTTGAACCACTCGAAACACTGTGTTTTACCAAGAGCATCTTCGCTGAAAGCTTCAACAAGCATTCAATGCAATTCTGTAGCAGTTTTCTTCAAATGTTAACAGAAAGCCAATTCTGTCCACAACTCATAGTCCCTAGTCAAGCAACTCAACATGTTTATGGGTTTGAAACAGATATCAATGTATATAACTTGGGTTACTGTGTGTTGACATTTATTGTCAGCCATTACAGGAAGCAGATGTCACTGTAGCTGCAATCTCATGGGCACTACACTGACATTTAGCACCATCTATAGGGAAATTCTGATTTCATACTTCTACACATGCTAATTCAAAGACTGAATAGAGGAGAGACTGGAGTTTCATTACCTGTCTTATCAGAGTGATGAATACCCAAACTGCTCATTGCAACACTTAATGTGGTAATACAATCTGGAAACGACCATTTTAAAACATAAACACAGTCATGTCTATGAATCAAACAGCCCTTGAGAACTGTTTTCAACTAGATCAATGCTAAGAGGAAAACCAAGTGTTCCAAAAGCCGGGTGGGCTGAAGCAAGTAGGGAAATGTCATAATCTATGCTTGTAATATTTTGATGGCTCTTGGGTTAGTGTGTGACTTGGCTATGTGGATCTGTTTGGAATGCCATTCATAGTGTTTCAAGATGAAGGAAAATACCTTTTATAGTATACAAGAATTTCAGAGTAGTTGTAAAGATGACCTAATTTACTGATAAATTAAGGCTTACGGTCATGTATAGACATGTGTGTAGAGGCAGATAAATGCTAATAGTGTACAACACTGCTATATTTTTTACCATATAATATTTTGTTATATGAAACATAATGTGCAAATAGCTATAATTCTTCTGACGACATCGACTGCATGTTAATGCTGATAAATTAAGGCTTACTGTTATGTATAGATATGGGCACAACACTGCTATATTTTTACCATGTAATATTTTGTTGTGTAAAACATAATGTGTAAACAGCTATATTTCTTCTGATGACATTGATTGTATGTTAGTGCTGGAAGATGGATAAATAATAAATATACAAATAAATATTTATAATTTTAATTTTTATACCTACTTTTGCATTATATCTGTTTAATTTTGTGTTGAAAACTCTGTACTCCCCTTCACTAATACCAGCTATACCTAACTTTAACCAAACTACCTTTCTTTTCAAATTTTCTAATCTACCTACCCAAATAAAGGATTCAACAATCCATAATCCAACTCATAGAGTGCCAATTTTGTTTCTCTTGATGAGAACATCCTCCTGAGCAGTCCTTGTCCAAAGATCTCATTGGGGAAGTGAAACATTGTACTAAAGAGCACACAATTTTCATTAAGTCAAATGCTACCGCTGCATACCTTCATGAATAATAATGGCTGTAAATTCCCCTTATTTTTGGCATTCACTCTACCAACACAGCATAGCCATATAAGCCAAAGTTACAAGGGCAGATCAGTCACTCATTCACATTGTGGCCTTTGCAATAATTAAAATCTTCAGGAACCGCAGGTTAGTTTGGCCTCTCCAAAAATTATTCCATCATTGTTATTGCATCTAAGGTACAGCCATCTCTATTGTTGTGACATGCAACCCACTTCAGCAAAGTCCAGTTTTCAGTGGTAGGCACAATTTATATATGCATGATGTATCAGTACTGCATGTCTTAATAAAGAACAAATAAATGAAAAACTCCAATAATAAATGTTATTTATAATCAGTACAAGGTGCAGTTCACATAATTTAACATGATTTGTGATTGCTATTTTGAGTGTTTCTCATCTCCTTCAGGCAGAATTCTCATAAACAAATATTCATAAATGCATGAATACAGTCACTAGTTCAAATATCAAATGAGAAGGAATGGTGCCCTAGTCATAAGGTACACAAATTATCACAAAACCTTATACAAATCATGACAGTAATACATTTCTTATGTTATGTGGCCTCACTTGACAGGGGAAGTCTGGATGAGTGATTGACCTGTCCTGCTCTTGTGTCATTACACAAGCCTCAAACAAGACCATGCAAACATAAGAAATATGTTGCTATTAGGGTTTTTACTTGCTTTTGTGGTTATTTGTAAACCTTATGACTTGGACACATGTTATACTACTCGATGATTGGACAAGCAGCTGTATTCGTTCCTGTGTGGATATTCGTATTCAAGATTTCTGCCTGAAGATGAGTAGTAATAGTAAAAATTACAATTACAACAAATAAAAAAATATGTGACTGCTGTAAGTGGAAATAATTATTTTTAATACTCAACATAGGCAAATATAAAAAACTGACTTGTTCCACATCATAGTGGGTGATCACAATTATCATCCATGGAACATACAAATAACTTCACTAAACCAAAGTTGGATACTGTAAATGAGAAATCCTAACTACAAAGAGATATGATTCAGTAAGCTCAATATCAAACAAGGCGACATAGCTGCTTTGAGTCAAGATTCATAAAAATGTTGCCTCATAGAGTTTTTGTAAGTGAACTATTAGTCTACATTTACGTTCTGTAAGATCAATTATGATCACACACTTATTACAATATATCTCATTTTAAGGCTCTAGAAGCATATGCAAAAAATTAATAAGGTATGATTTATTTTTTACTCTTTTTCTGTCTTTCCTCTTGCTTGCTTTCCTCCTGTTACTCTTTTTTTTTTCTCACAAAACCAACAGACTTTATACAGTTAATGCAAAGGCAACAAGATTTTAAGTTAAAGCTTTTAAGAGTAAAATTGTGACACGTGATAAAGAAGGAAACAAGTGTATTTTTTTATTTCCTATTAAAATCCATAAGCAATTTGTGCAGTGCTCAATACTTATTCCATTTATTTTTAACCCATAATTTTTATCAACTGCATCACATGTCATTGTTGTTTGTATGGGTGCAATGTTTTAGCTATTTCATTGCACATCAAACTGGCAAATTAGTTCCATCCATCCTAATCTATAATGTTCATAATTTGTTTGAAGGTGTATCACAATTCCTCAAATAGAAGGCACTCATAAAATACTTTGGACAAAGGTTTTTAATAAGAACTCTCTGAATGCTTAGCAAATAACAATTCTTTCAAATGTGCCATCTTCTACTCAGTGCTCGCTTCACTGGTGATTAGTGATCCTTCCCCCTGTACATACTACAATTTTTGTTATTCTACAGTCTTACACAAAACATGATACCTTCAGAAATCTGTGGAGAACTTCTATTACTTCTATCCCTGCTAACTTCATTCTTGTTTGATCATTTACACATAAAGCACGTAAAATCTGTATGAGTATCACCAAAATTTCATGCGGTACTTCACCATCTGGCTGTTGTAGAATGCTGAGAACTACATCCTAAAAGATAAAAAAAAAAATAAATAAAAAATTAACACACAGCATACAGATAATACAAATGCAAAAAGATTTCTGTCAAAATCTGTGAAATAGTGCTAATTTTGAGGCTTTATTTTTTTATTTTTTATTTTTTTTTGATACTGCTTCAACCATATGTCTTTGAAGATAGTGCATTAGATCAATCTCATATGGATAAAGAAGAGTCCTACTCAAAGAAATTACCTCAACACCCATCGTAATTAAGTTGGGAAACCACAGGAAACATAAAGCTAGAGGGACAAGGATTTGAGTGTCATTCCTCCTAAAAGAAAATCCATAGTTTTAACCACTGCAGAACTTCAGTCAGTACAGTGTACTGAAAAAAAACCCATATCTTGTACCAGGATTTGCCTTAACCAATTAGGAAAACCAGAGAGGTCCTAACCTGGATTATGATATGAGGATTTGAACCCTGTTCCTCCTCAATGCAAGTCAATTGTCTTAACTGCTGTGGCCTCTCACTTAACAATATTGAATGTGGATAGCATAATTTCTGTAGCTATTGCCTACCTTTCCTGAACCATACATGCTTATTTTTCACAAGTTTTATCACTGCACTCTTTAGTACCTCATCCATCTGTCTATCCATTAGACATACTACTGTTTTCACTATTCTACCATCCTATCAAATTATTTCTTCCTGCTGCTTCTAACTTACCTCATTTAACCTTATGTTATCCTCTCCCTTCAATTACCCTTTTGTCCTCATTCTTTTTTCATATATATGTCTGTTATATTTTATATCTATTCTTTTAATCCTTTTAGTTAATAAGAACACTCATTAATTTGTCTGATTAGCAGTTTTTTCTCTGTCTATTCTACAGCTGGGAATGATACTCTCTGCCCAAGCAATTGATTTTTTTCCTAAAAAAGAAAAAAAAATTGTCCTCTGTGTTTTTATTTCAGTTTTATATGATGTACACTATGTGATCAAAAGTATCTGGACACCTTGCTGAAAATGACTTACAAGTTCAAGGCACCCTCCATAGGTAATGCTGGAATTCAATAGGGTGTTGGCCCACCCTTAGCCTTGATGACAGCTTCCTCTCACAAGCATGCCTTCAGTCAGGTGCTAGAAGGTTTCTTGTGGAATGGCAGCCCATTCTTCATGGAGTGCTGCACTGGGGAGATGGATCGATATCGGTCAGTGAGGCATGGCATGAAGTTGGTGCTCCAATACATCCCAAAGATGTTCTATAGGATTCGGTCAGGGTTCTGTGCAGGCCAGTCCATTACAGGGATGTTATTGTCATGTAACCACTCTGCCACAGGCCGTGCATTATGAACAGATGCTCAATCATGTTGAAAGATGCAGTCACCATCCCCTAATTGATCTTCAACAGTGGGAAGCAATAAGGTTCATAAAACATCAATGTAGGCCTTTGCTCTGATAATGCCATGCAAAACAACAAGGGGTGCAAGCCCCCTCCATGAAAAACATGACCACACCATAACACCACCGCCTCCGAATTTCACTGTTGGCAGTACACACACTGGCAGATGACGTTCACTGGGTATTCGCCATACCCACACCCTGCCACCAGATTGCCACATTTTGTACTGTGATTTGTCACTCCACACAATGTTTTTGCACTGTTCAATCATCCAATATTTAAGCTCCTTACACCAAGCAAGGCATCATTTGGTATTTACCAGAATGATGTGTGGCTTATGAGCAGCCACTTGACCATGAATTCCAAGTTTTCTCACCTCTCACCTAACAATCGTAGTACTTGCAGTGGATCCTGATGTGGTTTGGAATTCCTGTGTGATGGTCTGGATAGATGTCTGCCTATTACACATTATGACCCTCTTCAACTGTCGGCGGTCTCTGTCAATCAACAGATGAGGTCGGCCTGTATGCTTTTGTGCTGTACGTGTCCCTTCACATTTTGACTTGACTATCACATCAGAAACAGTGGACCTAGGGATATTTAGGAGTTTGGAAATCTCATCTACAGATGTATGACACAAGTGACACCCAATCATCTGCCCACATTTGAAGTCCATGAGTTCTGCAGAGTGCCCCATTCTGCTCTCTTATAATGTCTAATGACTACTGAGGTCACTGATATGGAGTACCTGGCAGTAGGTGGCAGCACAATGCACCTAATATGAAAAACACATGTTTTTTGGGGAGTCCAGATACTTTTGGTCACATAGTGTAAATTAATACTCTCATCATGGATTGTGGTCCTCTTTTCACATAATATTAACCCTTCAAAAGTGGATAATAAGTTAACATGCCAATCTCTATCACTCCCATGTTGCTTCTCATGAGTTTAAAAATGGCCTCTGAGATATTCTTCAGAACTAGTGACAAATTACCTTGAGCTTACTTGCTGACTTCTGAATGCTTATGATGAGCATTGATGTGCCACCCCTTAGGTAACTAACAATTTTTGTTGAGTTTAAGTTTATGTCAGGATTTCTACACTATAGCTCAATACCTTCTCACAGTTCTTTTGTGCTACTTTGTGTTTATTTATTTAGATTTTTTTCCATGGAGTCATCAATATGATGGCTTTTGCAGACATCAATTGCAGTAACAAACATAAAATACATTTAGATCTTAATTTTAGTAATTAAACAGTAGATTGATGCTTGTCAAAATACATTACATTTTACACATATTAATACAGCCAATTATTTTTATACATTATTTTACAGCTCTTAAACTTAACCATTTAAAATTTGTTGAGTGAATAGAGACACTTGTAAACAAAGAATTCTTTTAGTTTTGAATTGAATTGCTTTTTATTACTGTTTTTCATGGACTCGGGCAGTTTATTGTGCCATATCAGTCCATTAGTATATGGACTCTGGTCACCCATTTTTAATCTTGTTCTTTGTCGGTAGTTGTGGTCATGTGGCCATCTATATCACTACATTTAGTTGTGCTACTTTGTCTGTTGTGACCTCATTTTTCTGTATTTGACTTTGCTTTATCTTGTTGTTCTTTGGGATTGGCATTAGTGTTTCTTTTTTTTTTATTTTATTTATTTACTTTTTCATACTCTACCCTGCAAAGAAAATCATAAGACACTGTGGTTTCACTGAGGAGTAGATCATCGACATATTCACAAAGAGCACCAATGTCAACACAAGTGGTAACTCCTCCACAGAGTCTGAAAGTGACAGTCCTGAGCTATCTAGGTCAGCAGGTGCAACATTACAGTCTTATGTCTCAATGTTGCTTACAGTTCTTGTGAATCAGAAGAATCTGAAATTGATGGTAACTTTCAGAATGAGTTACCAAAACCAGATCAGAAACTGTAAAAGTTAAAGCAACTCTTACATTCCTGTGTATTTGTAATGTTCATAAATTTTCAAAGCTGCTTCACAGTCAGACACTAATTTTTACAGCCTCATTAATGTTCATCTGTTCAGTGTTAAATTTTGGAGTGACAGAACGAGACATTATAGAAAGCACTCCAGAAACATTCAGCACAGGTGAGAGGTCAATAAGATAACCTAATTCTAGTAGAAGCCCAAACACAGACTACTCATCACAGGTAGCTGCATTAGATGGTAATGATCAGTAAGGATGCAGTGCATGTCACAAGCACACCTACGACAGACAAATCATTAAATGATGAGTTTTTTTTCTTAGGAACATCTTCATCTCTTACTATTGTGCATTGTATACTGCTTCATTTCTGAACACTGTAGAAAGATGACATACTATTTCAATTTCTGTTAAAAATGCTTACCTCTACTTTTACATAAATTTGCAATTATGTTTAAAGTTAAAATTGAGAGACATGAATCAAATACAGATAAATATTATAAATATTAAATCAATTCTGATAATGTAACATACTGATAAATCAAAATGCTTATACAAGGGTTGGAACTTAAATAGTGGCAACTATTTATTCACAACTGATACAAAAGCATTACATGTTTGCCCCTGTTACTGTCCTTGAAAGTAATCACCAGCGTTGTGTAGAACCCATTGCCAGCAATGACAAAGGCATTGTATCCTGTTAGCAGAGCCTGTTTTGTTGATGGTGTGAATGGAGCAGCCTACTGCCTGTTGAATCCCTGGAACAGTTCTGAAGCAAATGCCATGAGGTGGTTCCTTCATCTTTGGAATCAAATCAAAGTCAAAAGGTCTTAAGTCTGGGGACTATGGTGGATGGTACAGTACTTATCAGTCCCATCGACTGAACAGAGTAGCCACAGCTTGCGATGTATGCACCTGAACATTGTCATGCAAAATGATGAGTGGATTGTGCAGGAAGTGTCACCGCTTCTTTTGCAAAGCTGGTCACAGGTGATGCTCCAAAAATGAACAGTAATACTGTGCATTGGTTGTCTACTGTGGAGGAACATAATGCATTAGGATAACATCATCGCAGTCATACATGAGTATCACCATAACTTTCACCACACTGGGGCTCTGACACACTTTCAACTTTCGCAGTGACCCATAATGATGTCATTCATTGGATTTGTGTTTCAGTTTTGGCTCATACAATCTGACCCATGTCTCATCCAGTGTTATGATACGGCATAAGAAAACCTCTCCTTCCACACTCATAGCGCTCCAAGTGCATCTGAGCAGTGTCGTAATGCATCAATTTCGGCATTTCCGTCAAGTCATGTGGAACCCACTGTGATGCAATTTTTTCCATGGTCAGGCATTCCTTCAGGATGCAAAGCACAGTCATATGTGCTAATTTGGTTTTGTGGTCAAACTCACAAATTGCATAGCGTCGATCACTGTCGACTAACGCGGCAACAGGATGCACTTCTTCTTCAGAGACGCTAGGACTACCTGCCCAACGCAGGTTGCCACAGTTTGCTGACCTCCATTGAAGGCTTTTACACAATGTGCCACTGTTCTGTATGGCAATGCAAATTTCCTGCATGCCTCTTGAAGACCTCGATGACACTGTTAAGCTGTACGACCTCTAGCACATTCGATTTTGGTTCAACTCCGTTGTGCCTGTTTCAAAAATTAGAGTGACACCATTACATTAGATCACTCACTCACAAGTGACTATGTTTCCCTTGATTGTGCACATGCTGGTGATATGGGATGGTCGAGTTCATTTGCTTGGAGGTAAGGTAGGTACGTCAACAAGGTGTGCTAACAGCAACAATAGTAGATTCCATTGCATAGGGTCTCCACAGCAGTGTTGCCACTATTTAAGTTCCAACCTATATGCAAGGCTCTTGCCAATAATACCTATTAGTATTGCAAACAAACCCCTTAGAATCTTTGCATTGTTTCTTGTACTTTCTTTTACACCGGCACACAATATAGCAATAAAAGAGTATATCTTATCCAATCACTTCTGTAGATCTAACCCTACAGCTAGCATTTTTTCTATAAAATAAGAAAGCTCCTAAAGACTGCATACAGTAAAGATCTAAGATGATGCATAGTTACTGAAAAAGACAGTATACAGTAAAAATCTCAGATTGCCCATAGATAAAGAAAAATTACAGATGACTTAAGAGACTTTTGTGTGTCCAGATCACAGTATCACTATGTGATAAGATCAGGATCTTTCTGAAAAAGCTGCTAACTTACAGTGAATGAATATGAAGAGAAATGGATTTCACTACTGATGGGGAAAATGAATTTAAAAAAAAGACATGATTTTGAGGAACTGTTAATACATTATAACATGTAGGCAACAATAGTGACTTCACTAAATCAGACAGTTACTGGCAATATCATTACTAATATTAGCACAGGTAAACTATCAGTCACATTGTAATGTAGCTGATTATTCTGAATCTCAATTCTTTGCAGTAAAATGTGGTCTTAGCATGTCTTGCTATGTAGCTGAAGAGAGAGAACAGTTGTTTTGTTCTGACATCAGCACAGCTGTCAGTGGTTGCTGGGGCAGTGTAAGTGGGCTGCTGTGCATCCAGTTTCAGTGTGCATGCTCCCTACAAATCTAAAGCAATACTGTCCAACTTTATTCAGTCTTTCTCATATTCCATAAACAAACTTTTATTGATAGTACAAATGCACTGTAAAAATCTCAGTTCATTATCTTCCAGAGACAGCCCATAGGAGTTAAGATTTTTCCTGCATGAGTAGTGCTTTCTGCTACAGTTAAGCATTTTCCAAAGACAAAAAATTCTACCTAAAATGTGTAATAACTATTCTGGTGTTATAAAACTGAACTAGGTGTTATAGCGTATTCATTTATATCATAATATCAGTTGAAACTATAATTAAAAATGTTCAGTTCACATAAATTGTTTGTCTAGAATTTTCTTTGATTTCTTTGCAGTAGCTTGCTGACAAAATAGTAACCATTCAGAATTATTATTTACTGTAATTGTGATTTGTTGTGCGAACAATGTGGAGAGAGTAAGAGGATGCATTGGGGATATATGTAAAGTCTGGATATTTTATTTTTTTTTAAACTATGCAAAATATATTTGTGGGGACTTGTGAAATCACGAAACATGTGACTTATACCATACAGTGCGTGCTTTCTTTTTTTTATTATTTTTTATATAAACATAGGAACATTAGGAGTTAAATCTATTAGTATTCCATTTTTGGGGATAACTCATGCTTTCTTTTATTAAAATTAACTTTGGTTTCATATATTCAGAATTTATTTTTTAAATTTCTTCTGTAATTTTATTGGATGTGTTAGGGATTACCATGAGTATTTAAGGGCTGCCTAAATCATCAACCAATAGGAATTAAGCATTTCTGGCATGAGTAGTGCTTTCTGCTACAGTTAAGCATCTCTAGGAGTCACCTAGAAACCATCTTACAGTACCTATCAATTTTAGTGGGACACTCTTTTCTAAGACTATCTCTTTATTATACAAATAACTGATACCATTTATTCTATCGATTCTTGTATAGGTGAACATTATCACTCCTGTGAATCTTCAGGTTTTGGCGGCGCAAAGACCGTTCCATTAAGTTTCAGGTGTGCAGCCGCAAGAAATCTCCTTCTTCTTCTAATATTTCAGCTGTATAATGTTCAGCCATCTTCAGAGTGAGCTGCAAGACTGCCACTCCAGTGCTCACTTCTTCCCTTTATACTGTTGTACCACGCGACTGCGCATGTGGCCACAGATGCAAATGTGCCAGAGGCGTTGGTCGGTGGCAGAGACGTGCATAATGTGCGAGTTGTATCTATGACTCCACAGTTGATCTGTGTTAGCATATCAATATATCATTGTGAGCTGCACTGTGATGACATCTTCGTGAGTTTATTACAGCAAGTGCCAGATTTCATGATTTATCAAGATTGAAACCACTATCTCTGTTAATTAAATTCGTCTTCAAGCGAATTTCAATTGCCTCCTTCACTATCAAGTCCCAAAAGGATGATGTAGTTGCCAAAATTTCGACATGGTCATACAACATACTGTGACCATTATCAATACAGTGCTCTGCCACTGCCGACTTGTTAGGTTGTAAAAGTCATGTGTACCTCCAGTGTTCTGTACATCTTTCTTGGACAGTATAAGTTGTTTGTCTGATGTAAGAAAGGCCACATTCACACGGAATTTTGTAAACTACAGATTTTCGGAGCAGCAAATCATCTTTGACGAAGCCCACGAGTGCAGCTGTCTTGGGTGGAGGACAAAAAATCACTTTTACTTTGTGTCTGCCGAGAATGCGTCCTATTCTTGATGAGTGGCCACCCACATATGGCAGGAAGGCCATAGATTTAAAGGTTTCCTCATCTTCTTCTGCTTTCCTTGTGGCCTCTTTCGGTTTCATATTCAGTGCCCTCTGTATTTGTTGTTGAGAGTACCCATTGTCTTCAAACACTCTTTGTAAGTGGGAAAGTTCATCTTGCAGACTGCTTTCACAGAAATAATATGCACTCTGTGAGTCAAAGTTCGGAGAACACTCATTGTCTGGGCAGGATGGTGGCAGCTATTTGCACGTAAATACAGATTGGTGTGCGTTGGCTTCCTATACACTTCATGTCCCAAAGTGCCATCCTCTCTGTGCCGAACCAAAACATCCAAGAATGGAAGGCATCCCTCCTTTTCAATTTCCATTGTGAACTTTATTTGATCATGGAGGGAGTTCAGATGTCTTAAGAAGTCTTGCAAGTTGTCTTCACCATGGGGCCAAACTACAAAAGTGTCATCAACATACCTCCAGAATACTGTGGGTTTCAAGTCAGCAGAAGACAACTTGCAAGTCATAGATACAACTCGCGCATTATGCACGTCTCTGCTGCTGACCAACGTCTCTGGCACATTTGCATCTGTGGCCACATGCGCAGTCGCGCGGTACAACAGTATAAAGGGAAGAAGGGAGCACTGGAGTGGCAGTCTTGCAGCTCACTCTGAAGATGGCTGAACATCATACAGCCGAAATATTAGAAGAAGAAGGAGATTTCTTGCGGCTGCACACCTGAAACTTAATGGAGCATTATTGCTCCTTTCTAACACTATCTCTTTATTATAGAAATAACTGATACCATTTATACTATCAAATCTTGCACAGGTGAACATTATCACTCTATCCTAACACTATCTCTTTACTATAGAAATAACCAATACCTTTTATACTATCGATTCGTGTATAGGTGAACATTATCTCAGCTGTTTAACTAAAAGAATTTCATACGTTTTTGTATACGACATAGTATATTTCAGACTAAAATGTATAAAATGTATAAAAAAGAATTAAGTTGTTACAGTCAATACAGCTAAAATTATTGTTCTTTTAGAAATATTTGAAACTACCAAATGTCTGGCATACTTAAAATTCATATTATTAATTGCACAATCTGGCACTAATTATTAAATTTATTTCTGGACTCATTTACAAAATAATAATATATTTTAGCAAATATTCTACTTTTGTCAAGAACATTTGTAAACTCTTTTGCTTTATAAAGTCTTTGGAATATGGTGAGTACTGCAGAATGTAAGGGATAGTGGGCATGCCTTTGATGGAGAAAGACCGATGTATATGATCAACACTAACAATGTAACTTAGAATATTAAGTGGAAATTGTAAAAACAGTGTAATATTTAATAATGTGACAAAGAATAAAATCATAGCAACACATAGTACTTCATCAGTTATTTTGTCTTCTGAAACCCACTAAGTCAAAATTTCAGCCTCAAGAATGTACCCGTAGATGCAAGAACTAGAGATGACAACAATGAAAAAATAAAGATAAGCAAAAAGTTTTTCTTTTATATATCTTATGCCTCTTGAAGTTTTTGAAAATAATGAAGAGAGTAAAAGAAATTTAATGGTGATGTGTGGGAGGGTAAGATTACAAACAATATCACATAAATTTTTGTTAAGCTGATTCAAATCATATATTTTGTAGGTTCTTTAATCATGATTGTAAATTGAGTACATTTTGAACATTTTAGTGAACATCTGAGAATTCTGAATAATGTTGTTTGGAAGTTTTTTTGCATGCGAACTTTCTCATCTATGTGTCGTGTTTCATGAACATCTCAAGACATTATGGTGAGCACTTCTTTATAAGAAGCCCATTGAATGACTTGATGTAGCAACTTGTGAATTGCTGTAGGTGATTGACTGTATAGGGCATGAAAATCGTTTGGGTCAGACTGTTGAACTGCTGCTTTCATGTGACAAACTTCTTGCAAAAGCCTGTAATCGTCTTGCATCAGTAATAATTTAACAGCAAATATGAACTTGATAGCCATTTACCACTTATTTTGGAGGCAATAAAGCCTAGTCCATTGAACTTAATACATTTGCTGCTGCCAAGCTTGAGTTATGTGTCATTTGATTGGTAGATATTTAGTAATTTTCATCAACACTGCTTCTGTTGGCTGAACCAGTGTCTATCAATGCAGAGTGAAGAGGCACACAACAAGAAGCCTATAGGTGGACTAAAGTTTTAGACGTGGTGACAAGATAACCTGACCCACTGCAGTGAGTAGTTCAAACAGAAATATCTGATCATCATGCACAGCTGATCTGCTTCTGCAGCTGTAATGGTACAGTATCAAAATTAAACCAAACAACCAAAGAAATCAGGATTATCGGTGAACAAAATGTTAACATTGTAACAACAGTATTATGTGGGGAAACCTGGACTGAAAACCTACAGCCACAGAGTGTAAATGAAATATATGATGCATTTATTACAACAATTAAATATCATTTTGATGTTGTTGATGTTGTGTTCTTCAGTCCTGAGACTGGTTTGATGCAGCTCTCCATGCTACTCTATCCTGTGCAAGCTGCTTCATCTCCTAGTACGTACTGCAGCCTACATCTTTCTGAAACTGCATAGTGTATTCATTCCCGTGTGGAGTTGCTAGTCTCCCATCGGGCGCCTCCCCAGGTGGCGGATAGGGGAATGCCCACCAGATATGGAGGGTACCGGGGAAATAAAATACCCGGTGTGGACCAAAACTAGCAACTACTGCCTTGTAGTCTAGGTATTGGATTACCAAAGGCTAAAGGAAGAAAACCTTGAGCAAAAATTACCTGGTCCTCCAGGTTGGGGGTTAATGCGATGGGCCAACTCCCCATTCATTGGAAAAACCTCACTGGTTAAAAAGCCTATAAGATTACAGCAGGACGGATATAATAGGAGACGAAAAAGGCTAAGAAAACGGACTGTCTTAATTGGTGTATGGAATATACAAGGATTACAATATAAAGTAGGAGAAGTGATTAAAGAAATGGAGGCTAGAAATCAAGATATTATTATACTCCCAGAAACTAAGAAAATAGGACGAGGTATTGAACGAATAGGATCATATACACATTTCTATAGTGGTGTCCCAAAAAATCAAAGAGCAAAACAGGGGATATCGATATTAATGAAAAACAAATTCAAAAGAATGGTCACAAACTGGGAACCTATTGATGAAAATCTGATTAAAATTAATATTGATATTCATGGATACAAAATTACTATTATGGGAGTATATGGAATAAGCGAAGATGAGCCAATTTGTAAAAAGGATGATTTCTATAATAATTTAACTGGAATCATAGAGGATATCGGGAAAACCAGGGAGATTATTATTGCAGGGGATTTTAACAGTAGAACTGGAAGTAAAATTGGAAATAAAATTATAGGACCATTTGGAGAAAATGTTATAAATGATAATGGTAATAGACTTATTGATATCTGTGAACAAAATTCATTGAAAATATTAAATGGCTTTTATCAACATAAAGAAATACATAAATACACATGGCATAAAGATACATTGAATCAAAAATCAATAATAGACTATATTATAATTAAACAGCAAACGAGGATAAAAATACATGACATAAGAGTATATAGAGGGGTAACTCTTAGCGATCATTATTTGGTAAATTCCAAATTTTTATTCCCCTTCAGAGGAAAATGCACTGAAGTAAATCGAAATTGTCCTATAGAAAATATACAAACAGAAATAGAATTCCTAAACATAATTTGAATAGTTTTGAGAATGAAAGCACAATATTTTTATATCAAAAGAGATTAGATGAAAAACTGGTAGAAACAGAGTTTGATAATACAGAAGATCAATATCATTATATTGTAAATAAACTACATGAAGCCGCCAAGGAAGCTTTAGGAGAAACAGAAGAAACACGTACAAACCATCCATTATACTACTGGAATGAAGAAATTAAAAAGGAAGTGAAATTAAAGAAAGAAAAATATTTAAAATGGTTAAATACCAGAAATCTTCAAGATAAAATAGAGCTTAATGCACAACAAGCGAAAATCCGGAAAAAGTTTGCAGAAGCAAAAAACAAAGTTTGGGAACAGTCATGTCAAAAAATTGAATCCTATATTGGTGGTAAAAGAAACACAGAAGCATGGAAAACTATAAAAAATTTAAGAAGGAATTCTAAAGAAACAACACATATTAAATATATTACTCATGACTCTTGGGAAAAATATTTTAAAAGTTTATTAACAGAAAACAGGGAAGAATACTTGGGAAACCCTGAATATAATGAAACGATAGATCTACAAGCAGAGAATTACATCCGTTTGGAAATAGAGACAGTAAAAACTGCAATAAAATCTTTAAAGATTTTATTGCAGTTTTTACTGTCTCTACAGGCATTGGAGGTATTCCTGCAGAATTATTAAAATTAGGAACAAAGAAATTAATGGAATTGTTAAGAAACCTTTTCGAAAGATGTTTAAATGGGGAAGATGTCCCAAATGATTTGAAAGTAGGATATATTTCAGTGATACATAAAAAAGGAGCGAAAGATGAGTGTAAAAATTATAGGGGAATAACAGTGACCAATACCTTCAGTAGATTATATGGAAGAATTATTAAATATTTGTTAGAACAAGAATACAAAGAAAAGGAGGCTGAAGAACAAGCAGGTTTTAGAGCTGGAAGATCAACAATTGATCATATCTTTTGCTTACAACAAATTATTGAAAAAAAATGGTTCGGGCACAACCTATACATTTAGTATTCATAGATATAGAAAAAGCCTATGATAGTGTGCCTTTATCCAGTTTATGGAAAGCTTTAATATCAATAGGAATAAATCCAAGAATAATTAAAGCAATTCAAAATTTATATAAAAATTCTATTTCGAAAATAAAAATTGGTAAATATCTATCACATGGATTCCAAGTCACAAAAGGATTACGTCAAGGATGTAGCATCTCACCTACATTGTATAAAATATATACAGAAGTAACTTTACAGAATTGGAAGAAAAAATGTCATGCTATGGGAATACCAATAAATGATAGAACAATATACTCATTACAATTTGCAGATGACCAACTGATTATAGCCCAAGACTGTGAGGACATTGAGTATATGACCAGAAAATTGATTCAAGAATATAAAAAATCAGGTCTAAATGTAAACATGAATAAAACAAAGTACATGGTAATTGGTGGAGTGAATGGAGACTTAATATTAGAAGAAGGGATGGGAACAATAACAGCTACTGAGGAATATAACTATTTAGGTGTGAAAATTACAAATGATGGGAAACAGGACAAAGAAATTAGATCAAGAATAAATTCTGGAAAGATGACAATCTCTTTATTGAATGGAATTCTCTGGGACAAACACATAACAACTGATAACAAAATAAGGATTTTTAAAACAATAGTTAGGAGCATTATTACATATGGTTCAGAAGTGTGGACAACAAAATGGCAACTGAAATCAAAATTATTAGCCACAGAAATGGATTTCTGGAGACGTTCAGCAAGAATATCAAGACGAGAAAGAATAAGAAATGAAGTAATCAGAGACAAGATGAAATGTAAAAATTCAATTATTGATTTCATCGAGCACAAACAACTTAAATGGTATGGACACATCAGACGAATGGAACAGGAAAAGCTACCAAAATGCATAATCGACTGGGTGTCAATTGGAAGAAGAAAAAGGGGACGACCACCTGATACATGGATACAGGGAGTTCAGTCAGCAATGAGGAAGAACAACATTCCTGAAGATTTATGGACAAATAGAGAAGAGTGGAGAACAATAATTAGTGACTTACTGTAATCTAGAATAGGTGCTGGAAAAATGTACTCACATTGTAAATCCAGAATAATAATAATAGTGTATTCATCTATTGGTCTCCCTCTATGATTTTTACCCTCCACACTGCCCTTGAATACTAAATTCATGATCCCTCAATGCCTCAGAATATGTCCTACCACCAATCCCATCTTCTAGTCAAGTTGTGCCACAAACTCCTCTTCTCCCCAATTCTATTCAATACCTCCTCATTAGTTATGTGATATACCCATCTAATCTTCAGAATTCTTCTGTAGCATCACACTTCAAAAGCTTCTATTCTCTTCTTGCCAAACTATTTATTATCCATGTTTCACTTCCATACATGCCTACACTCCATACAAATACTTTCAGAAACAACTTCCTGACACTTAAATCTATACTCGATGGTAACATATTTCTCTTCTTCAGAAACGCTTTCCTTGCCATTGCCAGTCTACATTTTATATCCTCTCTACTTCAACCATGATCAGTTATTTTGCTCTGCAAGTAGCAAAACTCCTTCACTACTTTAAGTGTCTCATTTCCTAATCTAATTCCCTCAGCATCACCTGATTTAATTGACTACATTCCATTATCCTCGTTTTGCTTTTGTTGATGTTCATCTGATATCCTCCTTTCAAGACACTGTCCATTCCGTTCAACTGCTCTTCCAAGTCCTTTGCTGTCTCTGACAGAATTACAATGTCATCGGCAAACCTTAAAGTTTTAATTTCTTCTCCATGGATTTTCATACCTACTCCAAATTTTTCTTTTGTTTCCTTTACTTCTTGCTCAATATACAGATTGAATAACATTGGGGAGAGGCTACAACCCTGTCTCACTCCCTTCCCAACCATTGCTTCCCTTTCATGCCCCTCGACTCTTATAATTGCCATCTGGTTTCTGTACAAACTGTATATAGCCCTTTGCTCCCTGTATTTTACCCCTGCCACCTTCAGATTTTGAAAGAGGGTATTCCAGTCAACATTGTCAAAAGCTTTATCTAAGTCTACAAATGCTAGAAACGTAGGTTTGCCTTTTCTTAATCTAGCTTCTAAGATAAGTTGTAAGGTCAGTATTGCCTCACATGTTCCAATATTTCTACGGAATCCAAACTGATCTTCCTCGAGGTCGGCTTCTACCAGTAGCATTCACAAAAGTTAAGAGACAAGAAAAGCTGCAGGACCAAACACAGTGGATTAACAATGAAGTACTGGAACAGCATAATAATCTTCAGGAAGTGAGCAGGTTGTCAAAGCTGAAAAATATAAAATACAAGCTGAGAAACCTAGTATTGCATGGATATTTGTTTATTCCAATCTTCTATTAATCCACCTGCTCATCCCTCCTCTCTCTGTCTGTCTATACCTCTGACTCTCTGTATCCACCTCCTCCTCCTCCTCCTCCTCCTCCTCCTCCTCCTCCTCTGTCTATTCTTTACAGCTGTGGCTGTCCATTTTCTCCTCCCCTCCCTGTCTCTTATTGATCTCCTCCTCCATCCTCCCTCTGTCCATATCCTCTTCCTTACCCTCCCCCTTTATCTGCCCATCTCCCCCTCCCTCTTTCCTCTGTCCACCTCCCCCTCAATCCTCTCTGTGTCCATCTTCTCCCCATCCTTCTATCTGTCCATCTCCTCCTTCTCACTCTCACTATTCATCTTCTCCTACCTCTACCTCTGCTCACTCTTGGCCATCCATACACACATACTTCTTGGAACACATTCCAAAACCAGCTCTTTTCACCCCACCCCCATACCTATAGAAGCTAGTTGTTTCTTATCTCCATAGCACTTGCTTCCAAAAAATAAGTAGTATGTGTATCAGGTTTGGTTGAAATTGATCCAGTGGTTTAGCAGAAGTTGTGAAACATACAAACATCAATATATTTTTATAATATTTATGGATGCATGGATTACAAAAGAAATACAGCTAAATAATAAAAAAGGGAAAAGCAACAGTAAGAAATGCCACCAAAATGAATTCAAAAAACTATATAATGGCAGCCTGGAATGTTGAGTAATGTTGAAAGAAGAAAAAATGGAACAAAGAAAGAAAAAAAGATCAGCTCAAAGAAATTTGACAGTGCAATGATTACAGATGGAGGAGAAATAATAAACATACCCAACGATAATTATATAAATGTGGTCCAGAATTTAAATTGGAAACAAAAAGCCCAAAAAAGGTGATAAGTTATCAAAAAATTGTACAGCACCATCTTCTTGAAACCATTCATAAAAGGAGAATTGAAAACACTATACAGAAAGTAAAGTTCAAGAAATCAGCTGGCGGTGATGAAAAATTGAATCAGATAACACTGCAAGTAGGTGAACTAATAATCTCACCATTGCTGGGCATAGAGTACAACTCTTTCAGAAATGGAATGTTTCTAGAAAAAATAAGTTTGTGGCTGTGTAAAAGAAGGGTGATAAGGAGGATACCAAAACTGGAGACTAGTTTCACAGACATCAGCTTTCTCTAAATTTCTGAAAAATCTTATGTGCACTATATTAGTTGTTTATCTGGACAAACAACATTCTTGTGCCATCACAGCAAGTTTTTAGAAAGAGTACATCTACAGAATTACCAACTGCCAGTCTGATAGAATATATTATACAGTCGTTCAGTGAGGAAATAGATCCACAATGTTCTTGGAGCTTGCCAACATATTAGACACAATTGCCCATGAAATACTGATGCAAAAATTGGAAAACATGGCACTGAAGGGCCAGCAGAGGACTGGATACAATTGTACTTATGTGCCAGGGAATGGTTAGTATCAATTTGAGAATTTATACCAGTCAGAAACCAAAGACATCAGTTATGAACTGCCACAGAACTTGGTAATGGGGGTGTTTGGTGTTTAATCTCTTTGGAAATGGAAATGATATAGATGTCACAGAGAGAGAGAAGAAAATATTGTATGCAAATGACAGGAGAACACTAAACAGAGACCAAAATGTGGAAGAAGTTGAGAGAAGAGCATGTATTACTGATAATGTGGCAACTCAACTGTTTGTGGAAAATGGACTGGTTATAAACCTGAAGAAGACTATGTGTTCAGTGTTCAGCAACAAAGAGAAGTCTGTGCATATGAATTTAGAGGTGGAAGATACAAAGCTGGAAGAAGTAGAAGCCACTAGATGACATACTTACAGTATGGAGTGACAGTATGGAGAAATTCAAACATTCAAGAAACAAAAAGAGTGCTCACATTACAAAATAAAAGCAATTATGATCATTCTAAGAAGATGGACTTCTGAAACATGTAAAAACTGCTTAAAAAATCTAAGCACTTTAACTTTTATGTCTTGGTACATGTACAGGCTGGTCAGAAAAAAATCTGAAAGCCTTGTAAGCATGATGCAGGGTTGATTGTCATGAGAAATAACTGTTAAGAGAAAAATACGATATGTTGCAACATTTCCAAATTAATTTGCATTGAGGTTAGCCTATTACGCAATTATGCACAAAAATCCAATTAGCACACCAGAGATGGTGTCATCAAATATATTCTTTGCATACTTTTCTAAAACTGTACAAGAGAATGATACAAAAATTGGATATGGAACAGTAGTAAGGAACAACCTGAGCCAAAGGCTGAGCAGTTTTGTGTACTGTCAGCTACACTATTAGAGCAACTGACACTAATTACTTCTGGTGGGCCACTCGAATATGCTTGGCCAACAGCCTGTTTGGCTAACCTCAATGGGTATTAGCTTAGAAACAGCACAATGTATTAAATTTTTTTCTTAACATTATTTCTCAGCACGACCAACCCTGTAACACACCTACAAGCTTTTTGAACTGTTTCTGACCACCCTGTGAAAACAATAATATACATAAGAAAAGATAATTCAGAGTGGACTACAAATGCCAGTGAACATCCACAATACACAGAGGAAAAATGAGTTACAAAGTATACCCTACTAACTGACAATCATTGAAAAAGGACCTCAGTACTCAGGTATCAAGTTAATAAGAAGTCTAACTAAAAACCTGAATGATAGTTTACTAACATTCCAAAGAAACTCGAAGTATATCTGGGGGATAAGGAATTATACTGTGTTAATAAGTACCTATTAAATTAAATTGGTATAATTTTTTTTATTCTTTTATTGTTTTTTTTATATTTTTTATAATAGTTCTTCCTCAGAACATAAATGATAATGAATGCTTTCTGTATTTAATGTGTCCTATGTTACATGTACATTTAATGTACACAATGTAATCCTAGAGGATCAAATAAAATTCAGTTCAATATGATACTGTGTAGACAGAGAATAGCACCTGTCCATACCAAATTCATTACTGTACTTTCATGAAAATTGAGCTAATAGCGTCCAGCTTTTTATACTGGTGTCACATGTGGATTAGTGGATAAAATAGAAAAAGAGGATGGAAATATAACATAAGACAAAAACTTATCACAACATGAAATACACTTGGCTTTTAGTAGCTTTGTCATTCCACTAACTAATTCCATTCTGGAGACTTGATCATTTTTCATGTGATCTAACTCATAATTATGACTTTGAAAATTGGTGCCTATCTTGTTTGCAATGTCTTCTGTTCTACATAGAGTATTTCTTAGGCAGTTAATAATTTTATAAATATAGTTCTATCTCTGTAGTGAACAATTGATAAGGAGTGAATAATGCAACGACAGGATGAACATTTCTCATCCTGACACATGATGTCATTGAATTCAATGAGGTTATATATTTGTTCCTTTTTTTCATACAAGCAAAATGGTAATACAAGTCAACTAGATCCACAAAATACCTTTGTTTATATGACTGTTTACTAACTTTCTATGTCTGTACTGTTCAAGTTGATAAATTTAGATATGATGCTTTTGTAAGGTTCTTTTTTTTTCAGTTTATTCCCAACAGAAAATAATCCAAACTTGGTAGTTTATGAGCAGAATACTTCTTATTTCAGAAAGTTAAGAAGCACATGGCTAAATTTGATTAAAGAAGTTATATCCCTATTGTCTCCTGCAGATAGACAAACTGCCATGAACACTACATTACGGGGACTGCATTTACGTAAAAATCACAATCTCATACTGCAAGCTTGACTTTGTGCTTGTCTTGCACTAGACATTAAATCCATTCTGCTATTAATTCACAACATTTATGGGAGAAATATTTCTAAGCACAGTTACTACGTAGTTAGATAATTCAAAACAAACCTGTTTTTTCTGCTCCACAAAACTTGTGCAAAATTTAATGTCACACCACAAGAGTTCATGAATGGCATGTGCTGCATTGTGTCTCAAATTCCATGGCTGTTTATCACTTCTCAGCAGAGCTGTTATGGGTTGTATTGGGTTTCCATCAAATATGTAGTCAATAGCTTGGCGTAACTTACACATAAATGAAATGCACAAGCTAGCTGCTGCAATTACGGCAACACTTTCATCCTGAAGAAGACTTATAAGTTTGCTAGTTATGTCATTCTCATGCAGTACCTAGAGAAATATTATGTGCAATTCATTAGAGTATAATAATCTAGCAATTTTATATTGTTCAATGCATTAGATTGTAATGATAGTAAATAATCTACAGCATATTTACTCGTTACAGTATCTAAATCCAGACATTGCAACACACTTTCTGCATACCTGCAATTACAAAAACTGATGTTACCCAAATTTTGAAACTATATTTCATGATTCATTCCACAGAGCAATATAGCCTGCTCCCCACCTTCCCACTCATAGCACATATTATCCTCTCCTTTCTCATTCTAAACATCTGTTACTTATCTGCTTTAATCACTCTGGACTGTCCCACATCCTCTAACAGTTTTACATTCACAGTAGTGCCTGTTCTATAGCATCTTCCTTCGCCACAATACTATTATAGAGATTAAGATTTTTGAATATCAAGAGCTTTGGTGGAAACCCAGTTCTAAGCCAAGAAAGAAAGCAGAAAGGTGGAAGGAGTATATAGAGGGCCTATACAAGGGCAATGTACTTGAGGACAATATTATGGAAATGGAAGAGGATGCAGATAAAGATGAAATGGGAGATATGATATTGCGTGAAGAGTTTGACAGAGCACTAAAAGACCTGAGTCGAAACAAGGCCCCCCCGGAGTATACAACATTCCATTAGAACTACTGACAACCTTGGGACAGCCAGTCCTGACAAAACTCTACCATCTGGTGAGCAAGATGTATGAGACAGGTGAAATACCCTCAGACTTCAAGAAGAATATAATAATCCCAATCCCAAAGAAAGCAGGTGTTCACAGATGTGAAAATTACTGAACTATCAGTTTAATAAGTCACAGCAGCAAAATACTAACGCGAATTATTTACAGACGAATGGAAATACTGATAGAAGCCAATCTCGGGGAAGATCAGTTTGGATTCTGTAGAAATGTTGGAACACGTGAGGCAATACTGACCCTATGACTTATCATAGAAGAAAGAATAAGGAAAGGCAAACCTACGTTTCTAGCATTTGTAGACTTAGAGAAAGCTTTTGACAATGTTGATTGGAATACTCTCTTTCAAATTCTGAAGGTGGCAGGGGTAAAATACAGAGAGCGAAAGGCTATGTACAATTTATATAGATACCAGATGGCAGTTATAAGAGTCGAGGGGTATGAAAGGGAAGCAGTGGTTGGGAAGGGAGTGAGACGCGGTTGTAGCCTATCCCCAATGTTATTCAATCTGTATATTGAGCAAGCAATAAAGGAAACAAAATAAAAGTTCAGAGTAGGTATTAAAATTCACGGGGAAGAAATAAAAACTTTGTGGTCAACCGATGACATTGTAATTCTGTCAGAGACAGCAAAGGACTTGGAAGAGCAGTTGAACGGAATGGATAGTGTTTTGGATGGAGGGTATAAGATGAACATCAACAAAAGCAAAATGAGGATAATGGAATGTAGTCGAATTAAGTCGGGTGATGCTGAGGGAATTAGATTAGGAAATGAGACACTTAAAGTAGTGAAGGAGTTTTGCTATTTGGGGAGCAAAATAACGGATGATGGTCGAAGTAGAGAGGATATAAAATGTAGACTGGCAATGGCAAGGATAGCGTTTCTGAAGAAGAGAAATTTGTTAATCGAGTATAGATTTAAGTGTCAGGAAGTCATTTCTGAAAGTACTTGTATGGAGTGTAGCCATCTATGGAAGTGAAACGTGGATGATAAATAGCTTAGACAAGAAGAGAATAGAAGATTTTGAAATGTGGTGCTACAGAAGAATGCTGAAGATTAGATGGGTTGATCACATAACTAATGAGGAGGTATTGAATAAAATTGGGGAGAAGAGGAGCTTGTGGCACAACTTGACTAGAAGAAGGGATCGATCAGTAGGACATGTTCTGAGACATCGAGGGATCACCAATTTAGTATTGGAGGGCAGCGTGGAGGGTAAAAATCGTAGAGCGAGACCAAGAGATGAATACACTAAGCAGATTCAGAAGGATGTAGGCTGCAGTAGGTAGTGGGAGATGAAGAAGCTTGCACAGGATAGAGTAGCATGGAGAGCTGCATCAAACCAGTCTCAGGACTGAAGACCACAACCACAACAACAACAACAACAACATATTGAGCAAGCAGTGAAGGAAACAAAAGAAAAATTCAGAGTAGGTATTAAAATTCATGGAGAAGAAATAAAAACTTTGAGGTTCGCCGATGACATTGTAATTCTGTCAGAGACAGCAAAGGACTTGGAAGAGCAGTTGAACAGAATGGGCAGTGTCATGAAAGCAGGGTATCAGTGAACATCAACAAAAGCAAAACGAGGATAATGGAATGTAGTCAAATTAAGTCTGGTGATGCTGAGGGAATTAGATTAGGAAATGAGACACTTAAAGTAGTAAAGGAGTTTTGCTATTTGGGGAGCAAAATAACTGATGATGGTCAAAGTAGAGAAGATATAAAATGTAGACTGGCAATTGCAAGGGAATCGTTTGTGAAGAAGAGGAATTTGTTAACCTCAAGTATAGATTTAAGTGTCAGGAAGTCATTTCTGAAAGTATTTGTATGGAGTGTAGCCATGTATGGAAGTGAAACATGGACGATAAATAGTTTGGACAAGAAGAGAATAGAAGCTTTCGAAATGTGGTGCTACAGTAGAATGCTGAAGATTAGATGGTTAGATCATATAACTAATGAGGAGGTATTGAATAGGATTGGGGAGAAGAGTAGGATTGGGGAGAAGAGAATTTTGTGGCACAACTTGACTAGAAGAAGGGGGTCTATTGGTAGGACATATTCTGAGGCATCAGAGGATCACCAATTTAGTATTGGAGGGAAGCGTGGAGGGTAAAAATCGTAGAGGGAGACCAAGAGATGAATACACTAAACACATTCAGAAGGATGTAGGTTGCAGTAGGTATTGGGAGATGAAGAAGCTTGCACAGTATAGAGTAGCATGGAGAGCTGCATCAAACCAGTCTCAGGACTGAAGACCATAACAACAACAACAACAAGATTTTACATATATTAACTACACAAACATGTAATATTTGTGCAACTGACAACACAAAGATGGATACATGTGACTGAAATTAACTTTCGAATACTACAAATTATACACGTGAAAACAAAAATTTTAAGATTACAGAACTTTTCATGAGATCTTACAATGTGATGAATAAGTTTAGAATCAATGACTTCCAAAATATATCAGTCTTTCCTTTTCATCCTGCATGGTATCCCATACTTAGATTTCTGGGCGACATTTCCAAACTCTCCCATTCTTAAACCCTGCAAGTTCTTTTTCTTCAGTCCTCTTCCATCCTCTTCATTCCTTCTACTAGAATAAGGAAACGCTGGCTCTGAAAGCTTGACAATTTCCTTAGCCATTATATGTGTATGTTCTCTTGCTGTTGATAATGAGTAGGCTTTTTATATATCCAGTTACATTATATCTTTAAAAACTGAAAATTGATCATTTCCATCCAAATATTTTGAAAGGATGATAAGTCAGGATAAACTATTTGGCAGGCAGTAATGGTAATCATTATTCTTTGAAAGATGCTTGCACAGTAGTAGACAGAAATTCACCGTAAGAAACTTATCACTTATATAAATAGAAAGTATGATGCTTAACAGTATATTAATTTTATATTAGAATGATTGGTGAAACACCTTCCTTCCAGTATCTGTTTTAGCAATGCCAACAATAACATTAAGGGTTCTCCAAACTAAATTTTCTTCATGAATTTTGTCCATATACTGTAAAAGTCTGTTCAGATATCCTTTATTTTGCAAGTAGTATGCAGTTTCAGATAATGCAGCACAATTTGAGAGTAGAGTTAGTATACTGGGATGAATATCCTTCCAGTCAAATATCTGAAATCAGAAATTTAAACAATATCAAAGAATGATAAAAAATCTGAGACTGAATATCATATTTATATGCGATTAGAGGACTTAGCAGCAGACAGGCATGCAGAAAACACAGGGCACTTCTTAATGTTGTTGAACAAAAATAGCTCATACATACATATTCAATATATACACACACACACACATACACACACACACATATCCACCTAATAGGCATGAGTAGTGATATTTGGTTGGATAGGTGGTGGGCCGTTTTCCTCAGTGTCTTCAGATAAAATCATTGGCCACAGACAGGGGACTTTACGAAAAAGCAGTGTGGTGGCAACTCTCCAACCTTCCTCCTTTTGGCAGTGTGCAGTGTGGTGATGATACATTAGTGATGTGGCCCCACAGAACAGAGACACTACCTATGTTCATACAGCGTCTGAACTCTCTCCTTATGAATATTCATTTCATTAAGGAAGTGGAAAAAGGTGGAACATTACCATTCCTGGTTGTCACAGTTACTAGAAAAGCTGATGGAATGCTGGGATATAGCATCTGCTGCAAACTGACACACACAGAATTCATAGAAATTGTCATTTATCTAAAGGTCCCCATTGAAACATATCTTCTTCAAACAATGGAAAATCTGGGATGGAATGTAACAGTATTATGAAAAGGAAAGTTGCTACTTATCATATAGCAGAGAGGTTGAGTCACAGATAGGCACAACAAAAAGACTGTCACAAATAAAGCTTTTGGCCAGTGAGGCCTTCGTCAACAATATATGACACACACACACACACACACATGAAAACTTAACTCTCTCTCTCTCTCTCTCTCTCTCTCTCTCTCTCACACACACACACACACACACACTCATGCAAACGTAACTCACACACACATGACTGCAGTCTCAGGCAACTGAAGCCACACTGCGAGCAGCAGCACCAGTGCACTGTTGCCCTTATCTGCAACTCAGTGTCTCTGCTATATGGTGAGTAGAAACATATCTTCTTGAACTATTCAGGTACTCAATAATGTGGGAAAAGACAGATTACTACTTACCACAAAGAAGACACATTAAGTTGCAGACAGGCACAATCAAAAGACACTTACATATAACTATTGGTTACAGACTTTATCAGTGAAATATAGAGATACACATCATTCATACCCACAGCAAGCATGTGTCATGCACAAATGGCCACCAACTCTAGCATTTTGGGCTAGAATGCCCTTTTTAATTCCTTTAGATAGGACTGAAACTTCTGTGGAGTTATGGTTTTGGTGGGAAGATAACAGCAGTGTTACAAAAGTGGTTTGGCACTGGATTTGTTGGAGAGTTGGTAGGGACTTTTGGGAAATGTGATAACTTGGAAAGATCTGCTAGGCAGAGTTTAGCTACTATGAGGGATGGACAAGGAGAACACTATGGGTATGATAGGAACTGGATAGAAGTGCCCCAGAATGGCAGTAGGATGTCAGCAGGTTGCATAAGTTGCAGACATCATGTCTGGAATGCTCCTCCAGGTGCTAGAGAGCAAGGGATCCCATTTCAGAGATGTGATTTACAGAGTAGGAATTGCAGAGTAACAGTATCTTATAGAGGGAGCAGATGAGGTTCTGGGCTGCCTGTGCCATGGAGATGTGCTTTTGCAGTATCTGGTTTGTGAGGGCCAGGGGTTGGCAGAATCTGTAAAGGTGTAGGTCACTGTGAAAGGAGGGGTGGAATCCAGAGAAAGGAATCTTTGTGGTTAATCCATTTGGGGGTTCAATGGTTTAGGTAGCATTTGAGAAAGAGGATGTGGGACTGTCTTTTAGCCAGGGAAAAGAATATTTTCCTGAACTGTTCCAGAAAGATGGAGCATGGGTCAATTGTGGCAGGAATGATGCAAAGGAAATGACACAGAAATTGGGAAATAAGGTGTTGATAGTTGTGACAGGAGCTGGATAAGCAAAAACACACGTAAAAATACGTAAAAAATATGTAAAGACATGCACACACACACACACACACACACACACACACACACACACACATACGCAAGCAAAAAAATACACACAGGTATATAAAAATATGCACAAATACCAAAAAATCCATAATTTAGGTATTAAGAAATGTAAATCTTTAACCATAATTTATGAAAATCCAGCAAACAGCAACAGCTTAATTCAGTTCTAATTATTGTAATTTTATAAAAGAGACTTGTTGTAAACTATTTTAGGCCAGTCTGCAGTTAGTTTGACTAGAGCAATATCTGTGTCCAAAAACAGACAAATTAATACTAATTACAACTCAGAAAATATACCACATTTTATCTGGGTTTTGTGTCTGTGAGTTTGTTCCATAATTCAGTGATTGTTTTAAATGGTTAACTGAACAGTGAATGCATGATTAGTATCATGGACTCTGCTAAGCTTCAATAATGCTCACTATGAAGACAAAGTCAAACTGTAAACTGTGTTGTTTTCAGTACTTACTAACTGCGCATATTGTTTTCAGATGGATATGACTCTTACATTTCAAGGACGGTGATATGAGAACTTTATATGGAGATTGTGTTAATGATTTACTTGCCACACATTAATAATTGCATTTAATTATGTCATAGATAGGTTACTGCACTTGAACAGTATTGCAGGATATCAGTGTAGTATGTGGCTAGCTGTTTATCTGTCATAATTTAAGTAGATGACACTCAAACTTGCCATGAGCAGTAACACAGTCAACATCTCAGTGCAAGTATTTGAACAGCAAATCTGGTGTAGACAACATTATGAGTAGTATTTTGCCCTTATTCCCAAATTTTCAGCAAGTTTTGATGTAAGCACAGTTACTTAGGGTATGTTTATGTGGGTAACAGCAATACTACAGGTGGGAGACTAACACAGAGATTCTGATGAAACTGAATGGCAGACTCTTGAAATATAGATATAAACTATCACAAGAAAGTCTACTTACAAAGTTTCAAGAATTGGCTTCAAGTTATGACTCTAGATATACACTACAACCCCATACAAATAGCTCCCATATGAATCATGAGGACATGATTAAATTAATTACATAATGCATGGAGGCATTCAAACAATCATTCTTCCCATGCTTCATACATGAATGGAATGAGGAAAAACGGTAGTAACTAGTATCCTGCCATGCACTTCACAGAGGTTTGCAGAGTATAGATGTAGATGTCGTCGTAACTGCTGTCTGTGTCATGTCTACTGTGCAGCGAGCTACATTAATTTAAGTATTAACTGTATTTTTCTTACTTATCACTTCTTCTTCCATGTGTTTTTGCTTTTAGGAAGCTTTAATTGTTGAGTGGTAGTAACAATGTTCCATAGATTTCATGTTTGTTTTGAATACAGACAGAGAGAGTCCCTTTAGTCAGCCACAGTGCCAGTAGTGCTAGTGTTTGTTTTGAATACAGTCCAGAGACAGGTAGTGCTATTTTCATTGTTTTATACGAGAAGTGTTTAGTAACCACAGTTTAGTCAACTATCAGCCATGCTTAGTGAATTAGCAGTCTTGTTAAAAGTTGATTAACTCTCTGCAGTAAATTGATTTCTTAGGAGGGATAGGATGTGTGACTGCTGTGTACCAATGCAGGAAGAGCTGGCCACTGTTCTCGAACAGCTGAACGTGTTGATGGCCGTGGTCAGCCGCCTTCAGGCTGCTGCCTCAGAGTGTAGCGGCAGTGTGGAGTCTGGTGCATCGCATGGTACACCCCAGGTGTTATATGCTTCATCCACTGTCCCTGCTGTTGAGACATCTTCGTGGGTACCGGGCGCGGTTGGGCCACCTTCTCCCCAAGGTGAGTGGCGGGCTCAGCGGCATTCGCGGCACATGAGGCGGAGGGTCAATGTGGAGGCTGGCCGTGTGGCATCGCCCGCTCTGCCTGTGAGTGGACATGTGACCGCCGCTTCAGCAAGGTCTGAGCAGGCACATGGGGGGAGGGGTTTATCAGTGATTGGAAGTTCCAACGTTAGGCGGGTGATGGAGCCCATTAAGGAAATAGCGGAAAGGTCAGGGAAGAAGGCCAGTGTTCACTCTGTCTGCTTGTCAGGGGGTCTCATCTGAGATGTGGAGGAGGCCCTGCCGGCAGTGATAGAGAGCACTGGGTGCACCCGACTGCAAATTGTTGCTCATGTCAGCACCAATGACTCCTGCCGTCTGGGTTCAGAGGTCATCCTCAATTCATACAGGCAGTTGTCGGAGTTGGTGAAGGCAGAAAGCCTTGCTCGTGGGGTGGAATCTGAGCTAACTATTTGTAGTATCGTTCCCAGAACCGATCGCGGTCCTCTGGTTTGGAGCCAAGTGGAAGGCTTAAACCAGAGGCTCAGACGATTCTGTGGAGATCTGGGGTGCAAATTTCTCGACCTCCGCTATCGGGTGGAGAAATGTAGGGTCCCCCTGAATAGGTCAGGCGTGCACTAGATGCAGGAAGCGGCTACAAGGGTAGCAGAGTACGTGTGGAGTGCACATGTGGGTTTTTTAGGTTAGAGAATTCCCTCCCTAAACCCAACAAGACGCCTCCTGAGACACGGCAAAGTAGGAGTAGGCAAAATGCAACAAGGAATAACAATATTAATCTGCTAATAGTAAACTGCAGGAGCGTCTGTAGAGAGGTCCCAGAACTGCTCTCATTAATAAATGGTCACAATGCCCACATAGCACTAGGGACAGAAAGTTGGCTGAAACCATATGTAAACAGTAATGAAATTCTAAACTCAGATTGGAATGTATACCACAGAGACAGGCTGGACAGTGAACGGGGAGGCATGTTTATAGTGATAAGAAGTGCAATAGTATCGAAGGAAATTGATGGAGTTCCGAAATGTGAAATAATCTGGGTGAAGGTCACAGTTAAAGCAGGCTCAGACATGGTAATTGGATGTCTCTATAGGCCCCCTGGCTCAGCAGCTGTTGTGGCTGAGCACCTGAAGGGTAATTTGGAAAATATTTCGTGTAGATTTCCCCACCATGTTATAGTTCTGAATGGAGATTTTAATTTGCCGGATATAGACTGGGAGACTCAATCGTTCATAGCGGGTGGCAAGGACAAAGAATCCAGTGAAATTTTTTTAAGTGCTTTATCTGAAAACTATCTTGAGCAGTTAAACAGAGAACCAACTCATGGCGATAACATATTAGACCTTCTGGTGACAAACAGACCTGAACTATTTGAAACAGTTAACGCAGAACAGGGAATCGGCGATCATAAAGCGGTTACTGCATCGATGATTTCAGCCATAAATAGAAATATTAAAAAAGGTAGGAAGATTTTTCTATTTAGCAAAAGTGACAAAAAGCAGATTTCAGAGAACCTGATGGCTCAACACAAAAGTTTTGTCTCAAGTACAGATAGTGTTGGGGATCAGTGGACAAACTTCAAAACCATCGTACAATATGTGTTAGATGAATATGTGCCAAGCAAGATCGTAAGAGATGGAAAAGAGCCACTGTTGCACAACAACTGAGTTAGAAAACTGCTGCGGAAGTGAAGGGAACTTCACAGCAAACATAAACATAGCCAAAGCCTTGCAGACAAACAAAAATTACGCGAAGCGAAATGTAGTGTGAGGAGGGCTATGCAAGAGGCGTTCAATGAATTTGAAAGTAAAGTTCTATGTACTGACTTGGCAGAAAATCCTAAGAAATTTTGGTCTTATGTCAAAGCGGTAGGTGGATCAAAACAAAATGTCCAGACAGTCTGTGACCAAAATGGTACTGAAACAGAGGATGACAGACTAAAGAGCGAAATACTAAATGTCTTTCTCCAAAGCTGTTTCACAGAGGAAGACTGTACTGTAGTTCCTTCTCTAGATTGTCACACAGATGACAAAATGGTAGATATCGAAATAGACAACAGAGGGATAGAGAAACAATTAAAATCGCTCAAAAGAGGAAAGGCTGCTGGACCTGATGGGATACCAGTTCGATTTTACACAGAGTACGCAAAGGAACTTGTCCCCCTTCTTGAAGCGGTGTACTGTAGGTCTCTAGAAGAGCATAGCATTCCAAAAGATTGGAAAACAGCACAGGTCATCCCCATTTCCAAGAAGGGACATCGAACAGATGTGCAGAACTATAGACTTATATCTCTAACGTCTATCACTTGTAGAATTTTGGAACATGTATTATGTTTGAGTATAATGACTTTTCTGGAGACTAGAAATATACTCTGCAGGAATCAGCATGGGATTCGAAAAAGACGATCGTGTGAAACCCAGCTCGCGCTATTCGTCCACGAGACTCAGAGGGCCATAGACACGGGTTCCCAGGTAGATGCCGTGTTTCTTGATTTATGCAAGGCGTTCGATACAGTTCCCCACAGTCGTTTAATGAACAAAGTAAGAGCATATGGACTATCACACCAATTGTGTGATTGGATTGAAGAGTTCCTAGATAACAGAGCGCAGCATGTCATTCTCAATGGAGAGAAGTCTTCCGAAGTAAGAGTGAGTTCAGGTGTGTCACAGGGGTGTGTTGTAGGACCGTTGCTATTCACAATATACATAAATGAACTTGTGGATGACATCAGAAGTTCACTGAGGCTTTTTATGGATGATGCTGAGGTATATCGAGAGGTTGTAACAATGGAAATTTGTACTGAAATGCAGGAGGATCTGCAGCGAATTGACGCATGGTGCAGGGAATGGCAATTGAATCTCAATGTAGACAAGTGTAATGTGCTGCGAATACATAGAAAGAAAGATCCCTTATCATTTAGCTACAATATAGCAGGTCAGCAACCGGAAGCAGTTAATTCCATAAATTATCTGGGAGTACGCATTAGGAGTGATTTAAAATTGAATTATCATATAAAGTTGATCGTCGATAAAGCAGATGCCAGACTGAGATTCATTGGAAGAATCCTAAGGAAATGCAATCCGAAAACAAACAAAGTAGGCTACAGTACGCTTGTTCGCCCACTGCTTGAGTACTGCTCAGCAGTGTGGGATCCGTACCAGATAGGGTTGATAGAAGAGATAGAGAAGATCCAACGGAGAGCTGCACGTTTAGTTACAGGATCATTTAGTGATCATGAAAGCATTATGGAGATGATAGATAAACTCCAGTGGAAGACTCTGCAGGAGAGACTCTCAGTAGCTCGGTACGGGCTTTTGTTGAAGTTTCGAGAACATACCTTCATCAAGGAGTCAAGCAGTATATTGCTCCCTCCTACATATATCTCGTGAAGAGACCATGAGGATAAAATCAGAGAGATTAGAGCCGACACAGAGGCATACCGACAATCCTTCTTTCCATGAACAATACGAGACTGGAATAGAAGGGAGGACCAATAGAGGTACTCAAGGTACCCTCTGCCACACACCATCAGGTGGCTTGCGGAGTATGGATGTAGATGTAGATGTAGACAAGCAATGCATTCTGAGCAAAGCAAGTCCAATGAAGGAATGTGAATGAAGATGCTGAGGCATGTACTGCAATAGCTTTCTTGATGTACTTTGGTAGCATGTCTTCAAGAATAACAAGAATGCTCAATAGGCCAAAGTCAAAGTCATTTTTCTGTCCACTGACAAACTGAGGAATTTGTTGTCTTCAGTTAAAGATGATCTTCACATTAGAAAATGTGCCATTTATAATAGCCCATGCCAGTCTGGGAAATCTTTTATTGGGCAGACAAGTCACATGATGCAACAAGTTGGTGTTGAACATCAATGACATACATGCCTGAGCCAACCCGATAAATCAGTGGTAGTGCAGTATTGCCTGACTACAGAACATTGCGTGTCTCATGAGATAACCCTCAGTATCATCATTCTGGGACTTTCTTGCCCACATTGTCCCCAGTACATGCACAGAAGGGATATTTTTGGTTCCTAGTAGGGGCATCCAACTGTGAGCACTCTTCATGTGTCCATAATTCATGATTCTGACCTGATAAATTTTGGTGGCACTATGCAATCATCACATCACACCTTGCAGCATTGATGACAATAACTGTCAGCACCTGAAGATCTCAAGCAAGTGTGTTGATGAAAAATTGTGGGACTTGCATAGTGTTATCTGGTGCAAACCCAAAAAGTGTATTTGTAATATATCTGTTGGGAAAGCCTGAACAGTCACATCTGCTACACAACATGCTATGCAATTGATAGGGACAGTCAGTGGTTTTTAACAAAATAAAGTAAAATCTGTAACTTTTAAGGACATAACATAAAATCAGCACTTTTAATGAAATTTTGCAAAAGCATCTCCATTATATAGTGAGAGGCAACCTATCCTTTTCATAATATTAGATTTGGTAATGAATTCTAATGGTTTATGTTTGATGAATATGCTCATTTTATGTTTAATGCCTGTAACTGATGGAATCAATAATGTTACTTTAGTATATAATGGTTGATATCACGAATTCCCTTTACTTAAGTATTAGTAAGTAAGTAAGTATTAGTATCAAGTTCAACAACACATATGTAGTATACCTTTGTGGCAATAGAGTGAGGTCAGTAGATGTTCTGGCAGAAGGATGTGAAGCCATGCAACAAACTTAGGTAATGACAGTTGTGAGAAAATAGAGGTGATCAGATTAACAAGGGGACCATATGGCAATCAAGTTTTTGTAATTTTCTTGTATTTATGGTATGTAAAGTTCAGAACTCAAATATCAGTCTCTAAAAGTAGTTCACTGCAATTCCCAAAAATTCTTGAGAAAATCAACTTTGAAGTTCTCTGAGAAACTTTAATCCACTAATGCTAGAATGATTTTTATAGAGCTGTGGGGCCTTATTTTTAGTGGTACTTGCAGGTTCACTGGTTTAGTCTCACTTTGGTCATCACTGATGTTTTTCAATTTTTTCACTTAATTCAAGTCTTTATATTATTTAAATCTTCATTTTTAATCTAATGAGACACTGGGGATATGTAGCTACATGATCCAATGCATCCGTTTATGGTTAAATAAGTAGATTTAGTTGGTGTCAAAGATATATGTTTTACTTAACTGAGAATTGATCATTACCATTCTGAAGATGTTTTCATCTCATTCTTGAAAAACAAAAAATTAGAGTAATTACTGTAAATTTATAACTTCTCTATTACAACTAAACAGCTAAAAGTTCACACAAGTGAATATAGTGCAAGTTCTTAACCATCACGTTCTATATCCTTCCCTACAGGACGATAATGTAGAATTCCTCTATTATTATACACATGCGAGTCACACAAGTTCAGCTCATCTCCAGTTAACCACAAGTTTCAGTCTGGCAGCTATTGTGTCCTGACTACTGTCTTCATTAGATCACCAGGCCACAACCACTGCTTATGAAAAAGCCAGTTACATAAATGATATTGTTGTCATGTTCTCAAATTGGGTATTGTATCTGAATGCAATACAATCGAAATTTTTCTTTTTCCTTTTATCTTTCCTCCACTAGTTGTAAGCCCCCAATCAGAGAAAAATTACCACATCATGTGTACTTTGGGAAGAGAAAGGTATGTACAATGTATAATCACTAATAACATCATTGTAACAGTCACAGTACATTATGATCCTTCCACCCAAGCTGTGGCAGGGAAGAGGGGTCCATGTGCCATACCACCTTTGGTGAAGCTGTGGTGTCAACAGTGATGGTGTGATGGTACATAAGTGATCAATCAGCTCCCCCCAGTCATACCGTGTGAAGTTTACCCCGTAATATAACAACTCAATGTAGGACTCGGTACTTATGTTTGATGAACAACTTGATCCAAGGCTGTGAGCATGGAAATGTTTTTTAACATTTTGTCATTATTATCTATGTTGTAAGGAAATACAAATGCCATCAACTCAAAAGTATAACATTATTTTAAATTCATGATATGTATTATTATTTCAGGAAAAATGATATAATAGTATTTCTGTTTAATACTCAGTAGGAAGGTACTTACTGAAAAGCTCAAAATCCAGGAGAGAGAGATAGTGAGGAAGATATTGGGGCCAGTCAAGGAGGCTGACAATTATAAAAGGCGACCCAACTGAGAGCTCTATGAGTACTGTGAAAGAATCACAGATGTAGCTAGGAAAAGACATCTAGCATTTTATGGACACATTTACAGGATGTATTGTGACAGATTGGCCAACCAGCTTCTCTGTTACTGGCAAAAGAGGAAGACCAAGTCATCGTGGTTGATGGAAGTGGGGAAACATCTTCAGGAACTGGGAATAACAGAAGGAAACTTGAAGGATCAGACAATACTCAGGAAGAAGCTTAGACAAAGGAGGTTCCAGGACAGACTACCAAGAATGAAAACTGATGCTTTCTGGACACAGGAAATGAGGGAACAACACAGCCAGAGGAAGCGTAACAACTGGACAAATGTCAAAGCCCACTCCAAACACAATAGTTGAATGTCGTGGTCATTAGTTGGCCTATACAAGAGAAAAAGAAAAAGAAGAAGAAGAAGTACTTCTGTTCAATAAAATATTCAAGTTGTATATTTCAAAAGCAGCTGTTGTAAAATGTGAAAAATCTAAACAAGAGTCTGCAAAAATTTTAGTAACTATTGTCACTGTGTAAGTAAATTGTAATTCAAGATTAATCAAATGCAACTGTTAACAGAACATAATTTATAAATTTATTGAAAATGTACATCAGCCAAAATGACGAAAATGAGTTTCTTCTGGCGTATAAAAATATTCAAACTACTTACAGGAATGTATCTGGAGATGTCTTTGACAACCACCAATATTTTGTCAAGTTCACATTCAGTCATTTTCAGGGCACGAATGCACTGAGAGAGCACTTTTCAAGGAAATAGGTGTCAATCAATGGGTGAAGGAGCATTAATTCTACCCTCAAGGAAGTGGTTCTTTTTAGCCTATTGTTAGTAACATCAGTGCTCCAACATACAGTGCAGCAAAATACCTTTTTACTCTGTTGAGCCAACTAGTAGGTCAGTGTGTACATCAGATTTTATTTATTTATTTTGTCTGCATAAATCTCTTTTCTGTACATACATTGTATGGAGGATATTGAACAGAAAACCTTTTTAGTTATGACTCTAATATTTTAATAAGTTTTGAAGTGATCTCTCTCTTCAGTCATGTTCCTTTGTCTGATTCATTACAGTTAATTGACTTAGGTATGCATTGAATGAATGAACCTGTTGTGTTGACTTCCACTTAGTCTTTCTTCAGTGACTAGTTCTATTAACAGACAGATGGAGTTGTAGTTGGGAGCCCTTTATCACCTATGATTACCAATCTGTTTACGATAAATTTTGAAGAACATGCCCTGAAGTTACCGGCTCTGAACCTGCATGTTTTATTCAAAAATGTGGATGATACACTTGTTGTTTGTCATAATGAAACTGAAAATTTAAATGGCTTTTAAGAACACCTGAATTAAACCCACCAAAAAATTTTTGCTTCAGAATGGTAGAAGAAAAGAATGACTACTTTCCTTTGCTTTATATGTTGATCAGGAGGAAAACTGACGGTACATTGGGACATGCCATTTATAAGAAGTCAACTCACATCGATTTGTACCTAGGGGTCCTTCATACCTTGGTTAATAGAACCCATCTCAACCCAGACCCTGAAAGTTTGGCAGCTAAGTTAGCCCAACTTGAAGATCCCTTTCACCTGAATGGTTACAGTGGAAGACAGTTCAGACGTGCATTGTGCAGGATTGGCCATTTTCTGTGGAAAAATGATATGAACTGTGCTTTTTACCACCATCTAAGACGAAGTTCCTTTTAGGGTCTGTAAAGGCTGATCTTGGTTTGTGAAAGATGTGTGTCTACCATATCCCTTGCAGTTGTGGCATTTCATATATTGGTAAGACCATAAGGATTATGTAGGACCTGTGTATTGTGCAGAAGTGTCATGCACACTTACAACAACTGAGCAAATCTGCTATTGCAAATCATTGTCTTGGCACAGGTCATCCAGTGGAATAAAACAACATGGATGTCCTGGCTTGCACTTCCACCTATCGGTACAGTGCTATTAGGCACCAATTGAAATTAAATTAGCAAGTGCCCTTATGAATAGACATGGAGGTTTTTCCTCAAATTCTGCTTAAAAACCTGGTCTCAGCCTGGTCAAGCAACAGAGGGACAGAATTAATGCTACCTAATCTGATGGTAATTAATATTCACTATTGAAAACTTCTGATTCTGGTTATCTTTAGCTGTGTTTCAAGATGGCAGCGTTGTGTGTCCAAATGAACAGTGTTCCAGCGAAAAACAAAAAAACAAAAAAAATGTCGGTAAAAGTAAAGTGTGTGCGAACTGTAGGACCAAAATCATGAAGTTAAATGAGCATATATCTAGCCTTAAGTCAATTATTAGTGCACTGAGTTGTGATGTATCTGAACTTCGTAAGGAAGTGAGGGAGCTGCTAGGAAAACAAAGGTCCACTTTTTTCTGCTTAAAAATTCAAACAAGTGGACTAGAATACCGTATAAAAACAAAAGTTTGAGCACAAAAAGAGTCACCAGAAAGTGAAAACAGTGAACAACTAGTGCTTAAAAACAAATTTTAAGCTCTTTCCATGAGTGAAGAAACTGAACCAATACCGGTAAGTGAAAACGAGCATTCAAAATAATCGTGTCAACAGAATGGTGAAACATCATCTAAATTTAGCATTAGCAGAAACAATGGCAGTGAGATCTTGTGCATTGCACATAATAATGAAATGAATGTAAAAAAAACACATGTTCTTGCAGATAGCCATGGTAAGGAATTACCAAAATTTTATGTAATGCTCACCAAATAATTTATGTAACTGACATTGCCATACCAGGAGGACCTTTACCTGAAATTCTAAAAAACTTTGACAGCTCCTTACAGTCTGGAAGCAAGCGTATTGTGATAGGAGGTGCAAACAACATCCACTGTAATGAAAGTAGGTGTGCAATGTGTGGTATCGATAGCTACGATGCTACGGCATAAGTTAAGTTGGCACTACTATGAGACACCAATGCCAGCGACCTCTAGCAGGCACTGTTGAGATCTATGAACTCCACTGTAGATTCAGCCATTTGATCAAGAGCAGACAGCTGGGACACTTTGCTTCAGCTTTGCACCTCAGGGCAAAGTTATGTATTACTCTTGTTGCTAAAGTAAAGGTGATTTTAATTCATACTGCAGTACGGAGAGATTTTCACCTTTTCCTGCTCCTACCCACGTGCTGCTTTCCAGGCGGGATGCAAAGTGATTGAGTGACTGTATCTGCATGCTCCCACCTTTCACTATATAGACTTTAATTTGTGTCAACCATGGCTTCACCACAGGAACAGGCTTCGCTGTCTGATCTTGTACGTTTTCAGGCTCAGCATATGATGCAGCTGCTTGCTGCCATAAATGGACTGGTCATGCTACAAACTGTAGCTACTTTGGCACCTCCGATGCCACTGCCTGTACCAATGCCGCCATTTTGTGCCTTCAATCCTGACGTTGAACGCTGGCCAGAATACATCACACAGCTTGAGGCACACTTCACAGCATACAACATACCAGGTACAGAGCAGCTTGCCTTTTTCATTGCCAATGCGGATGTTGTGTTGTACCGTGTGCTCGTGAAGTTGTTTCCCACCATGTACCCAGAAATTAAAACTTACGAAAAGTGATTGATGCTTTGGACTCCCACTTTCATGACAGTGTAAATGTGGTAGCTGCATGCTACAAGTTCTGTCCCCTCTGGTGTGGCCCTACTCAGTCCAATAAATCTTGGTTAGAAGACCTCCAGGGACTAACTTCTGATTGTGACTTTAATTGCTCAAGTGGATGCTCATATGTGGATATAATGATTAGAGACGCTATTGCACAGAATGGGGCTCATCACCGCATCTGCGAACAAATCTTCAGATTTTAAAACCCGTCTTTGCAGGAAGTAGTAGATTTGCTCGACAGACAATATACATTAGACATGGTTACTACCACATTTGATGGGACTCCGGGTGTGTGTACTGTTAGCGCGGCACAACACGTGCGCTTCCGCCCTCCAGCACAGCCAGCCACATCACGCCGCTCACACGCAAGTAAACACCTGACAAACCAGGCACCCACTAAGAAACTGAAATCATGTCCGAACTGCTTTCGTGCCCCACAGGACAGTTGCCCACCCCATCAAGCAAAGTGTTACTTCTGTAATAAGAAAGGACACGTGCAAGCTGTGTGTAGTAAGAGAAACTCTAATTCACAACTTGCCTCCCATTCATATGACTCGCGTGGGTGTCACTGCAATGGCAACCACCATGATTATGATTTACATCAGCCTATGGACGTTAATGCCATTTATTCCAAGCCTTCTGCTTCATGTGCTTCAACAGCTCATTGTGTGAATCAAGTTTTGCCAGACACTTCCTCTCGCATTCAGCCCGATGCGAGGAAACTTTTTGTGACTTTGAACATTTGTGGATGTTCTGTTTGCTTACAGCTGGACACTGGTGCATCAGTTTCTTTACTGAACAAATCTACATATGAACTGCTTGTTTCACCCCACTATATTGTTCACATTCCACACTGGCTGCATTTACTAGACAGGAAATCTCAGTGCTTGGCACGTGTAGTTTGCAAGCCACGTATGGTGCGATGACCTGCACAGTGTCCTTCCACATGCTTCACTCTAGTGATGCTACAAACATTTTTGGCAAGGATGCATTTGACCTTTTTGGCCTTGCAATTCAGGACAATGCACTTTGCATCAATGCTAGTGACCATGCAGACAGTGTTGCCACACTATGCAATGATTTTGATGAACTCTTTTCTGATGGCCTTGGTTGCGCCACAGACTTTGCAGCACATGTTGTAGTTAAAGACAATGCCATGCATATTTTCTGGCGAGCCTACCCAGTACCATACACACTGTGCGATGCCATAGCTGCTGAACTTACGCATTTGCAAGACAGTGGTGTCATTGAACCTGTTTCTGCTTTGCCATGGGCTTCGAATATAGTGTGTGTGAAGAAACCAAACAGTCATCTCCGTATTTGTGCTGACTTTAAGTCTACAGTAAATCCTCAGACAGTGGTAGCTATGTTTCCCTTACCATGCCCTGAAGACATTTTTGATAAGCTTGGTGCAGGAAAGTTCTTTTCCACGATTGACTTGCAGGACCCATACTTTCAGATTCCGCTCGATGAACAGTCGCAGTGCTATTTTGTGATCAACACCCACCTTGGATTGTTCAAATTTCACCACCTTCCATTAGGTTGTGCTTCAGCTCCTGCTATTTTCCAGTCTTACTTGCAGCAGTTGTGTGCTATTGTCCCTGGTTGTTCGAATTATCTGTACAATATAGTTGTATCAGGTCGCACCCTTGATAAACATTTGCAGAATTTGTGTGCCTTATTTACTGTACTTTTTCAGGCAGGACTAAAGTGTAACAAAGATAAGTGCAAATTTTTTCAAACTGAGATTCAGCATTTAGGACGTGTGATTAACGGACAGGGTATCCACCATTCGCTGTCACATCTCAGTGCGATTAGAGACTTGCCACCGCCCAGGAACTTGAAAGAACTTCAGTCTATGTTGGGCAAAATTACAAATTATATTCGGTTTATACCAAATGCAGCACAGATTGCAGCGCCTTTGCATCGCCTTTGGAGTGAGAATGTTTCTTTTGGTTGATCTTCAGAATGTGACGCTGCTTTCCACAAGCTCAAATCTGCTTTGTTGAGTGATCGTGGTTTGATTCCTTTTGATACCTCCAAACCAGTTGTTTTGGCTGTCGATCCATCTTCACATGGTATCGGCGCAGTTCTCTCCCACCGCATTAATTCTGTCAATCGCCCGATCGCTTTTGCATCTAAGTTGCTCAATTCTGCCCAGCAAAACTATTCTCAAATCGAGAAACAAGCTTTGGCTATTGTCTATGGAGTGACAAAGTGTCATGATTTTTTGTACGGTCACAAGTTTTATTTGGTCACCGACCATAAGTCTTTGACATCATTGTTCTACCCGTCAAAGACAGTTCCAGTCTGTACTGCACAAAAGTTGCAACATTGGTCATTGTTTTTGTCTAACTACAATTACGGAATATTGTTTCGGCCTATGGCCCGGCATGGCAATGCTGATGCTTTGTCTTGTCTGCCTATCAGTCCTGACAAAGTGTTTGGTTCTTCTGAGCTGTCCTGCATGTTTATTGATTCGCAAGATAAGGAATTAGCTGATGGTTTCCCGGTGGATTTTTGTTGCATAGCCTCCGTGACAGCCACCGATGCTTCTTTGCAGATTCTTTTGCAGTATATTCTTACTCAATGGCCTCCATCTGCTATGCAGATTCATGATCCACTTGTTCAACATTACTTTGACCAACGTCACAACTTGTTTGTACATCATGGTGTAATCTTGTTACGAACTGACAATGATCAGTCTCATGTGGTTGTACCTCATTTGTTGCAGTTGGAAATCCTCAATTTGCTGCATGCTGGTCATTTGGGTATAATGCGGACAAAGCAATTAGCGCACCGTCACTTCACTCGGTTGGCATTGATAAACAAATTGAGAATTTGCTTGCAAACTGCGCGAAGCATCAATCTGCTCCCCGCCAGTGCTTCTTTGCAAGGCTGACTCCTACTGCGCCTCGGTAGAGCGTTCATATTGATTTTGCGGGTCCTTTCTGGGACACCCGCTGGTTGATAGTTATTGATGCATACAGTAACTTTCCTTTTGTTGTACCTATGTCCTCTACCACATCTGCCAGTACTATTTGGGCTTTGACGTCTATTTTTTGCATTGAGGGCCTTCCTGAAGTTATTGTCTCTGACAATGGCCCACATTTCATGTCCTCAAGAGTTTAAAGCATTCTGTGCTGCTAATGGGACCTCTGCCCTGTTACACCCCCAGTCGAACAGTGAGGCTGAATGCTTTGTGCATACGTTTAAGTCGCATATGAGCAAGTTGCATGCCACGCACTCTCACGAGCACGCGGTCTGGACTTTTCTTGCTTCATATCGCTCTCAGCTGCGCTACACCCATTCCCCAGCAGAATTGCTACATGGCCGCACCCATCGGTCGCTCCTGCAGCTATTGCACCCGCTGCCATGTACTCCCGCTGCTTGGCCTCGTTCTGGCTTGGTGCTGCATGATTTGGTGCTCTATTGTGTTTACTCTGGCAGGCAGTGCTGGGAGCAGGGGCGCATTCTTCGCCAGCTTGGTTGCTCCTTATTTGTCATTTCCATTCCCTCCGGCACTGTCAAGTGACACCGGAACCAGATCTGTTTCTTCCCCACGGATTTTAATTCCTACCCCAAATTTTTCTTTTGTTTCCTTTATTGCTTGCTCAATATACGGATTGAATAACATTGGGAATAAGTTACAAACCTGTCTCACTCCCTTCCCAACTGCTGCTTCACTTTCATGCCCCTCAACTCTTATAACTGCCATCTGGTTTCTGTACAAATTGTAAATAGCCTTTTCTCCTTGTATTTTACCTCTGTCACCTTCAGAATTTGAAAGAGAGTATTCCAGTCAACATTGTCAAAAGCCTTCTCTAAGTCTACAAATGCTAGAAATGTTGGTTTGTCTCTCCTTAATCTATCTTCTAAGATAAGTCATAAGGTCAGTATTGCCACATGTGTTCCAACATTTCTAAGGAATCCAAACTGATCTTCCCAAAGGTCTGCTTCTACCAGTTTTCCACTTGTCTGTAAAGAATTCATGTTAGTATTTTGCAGCTATGACTTATTAAACTGATAGTTCAGTAATTTTCACATCTGTGAACACCTGCTTTCTTTGCGATTGGAATTATTATATTCTTCTTGAAGTCTGAGGGTATTTCACCTGTCTCATACATCTTGCTCACCAGATGGTAGAGTTTTGTCAGGGCTGGCTCATCCAAGGCTATCAGTAGTTCTAATGGAATATTGTCCATTCCTGGGGCCTTGTTTTGACTCAGGTATTTCAGTGCTCTGTCAAACTCATCACACAGTAACGTATCTCCCATTTCATCTTCATCTATGCCCTCTTCCATTTCCATAATATTGCCCTCCAGTACATTGCCCTTGTATAGACCCTCTATGTACTCCTTCCTCCTTTCTGCTTTCCCTTCTTTGCTTAGGTATTGCTTTCTACCCGAGCTCTTGGTATTCGTACAAGTGGTTCTCTTTTCTCTGAAGGTCTCTTTAATTTGCTGTAGGCAGCAGAATCATGATAGAAGGTTGTATACATGGAAGAATCCTGGAGATACTAAAAGGTATCAGATAGATTATATAATGGTATGACAGAGATTTAGGAACCAGGTTTTAAACTGTAAGACATTTCCAGGGGCAGATGTGGACTCTGACCACAATCTATTGGTTATGACCTGTAGATTAAAACTGAAGAAACTGCAAAAATGTGGGAATTTAAGGAGATGGGACCTGGATAAACTGAAAGAACCAGAGGTTGTACAGAGTTTCAGGGAGAGCATAAGGGAACAATTGACCGGAATGGGGGAAAGAAATACAGTAGAAGAAGAATGGGTTGCTTTGAGGGATGAAGTAGTGAAGGCAGCAGAGGATCAAGTAGGTAAAAAGACAAGGGCTAGTAGAAATCCTTGGGTAACAGAAGAAATATGGAATTTAATTGATGAAAGGAGAAAATATAAAAATGCAGTAAATGAAGCAGGCAAAAAGGAACACAAACGTCTCAAAAATGAGATCGACAGGAAGTGCAAAATGGCTAAGCAGGGATGGCTAGAGGACAAATGTAAGGATGTAGAGGCTTATCTCACTAGGGGTAAGATAGATACTGCCTACAGGAAAATTAAAGAGACCTTTCGAGATAAGAGAACCACTTGTATGAACATCAAGAGCTCAGATGGAAACCCAGTTCTAAGCAAAGAAGGGAAAGCAGGAAGGTGGAAGGAGTATATAGAGGGTCTATACAAGGGAGATGTACTTGAGGACATTATTATGGAAATGGAAGAGGATATAGATAAAGATGAAATGGGAGATACGACACTGCATGAAGAGTTTGACAGAGCACTGAAAGACCTGAGTCGAAACAAGGCCCCCGGAGTAGACAACATTCCATTGGAACTACTGACGGCCTTGGGAGAGCCAGTCCTGACAAAACTCTACCATCTGGTGAGCAAGATCTATGAAACAGGCAAAATACCCTCAGACTTCAAGAAGAATATAATAATTCCAATCCCAAAGAAAGCAGGTGTTGACAGATGTGAGAATTACTGAACAATCAGTTTAATAAGCCACAGCTGCAAAATACTAACACGAATTCTTTACAGACGAATGGAAAAACTAGTAGAAGCCGACCTCGGGGAAGATCAGTTTGGATTCCGTAGAAATACTGGAACACGTGAGGCAATACTGACACTACGACTTATCTTAGAAGAAAGATTAAGGAAAGGCAAACCTACGTTTCTAGCATTTGTAGACTTAGAGAAAGCTTTTGACAATGTTGACTGGAATACTCTCTTTCAAATTCTAAAGGTGGCAGGGGTAAAATACAGGGAGCGAAAGGCTATTTACAATTTGTACAGAAACCAGATGGCAGTCATAAGAGTCGAGGGACATGAAAGGGAAGCAGTGGTTGGGAAGTGAGTAAGACAGGGTTGTAGCTTCTCCCCGATGTTATTCAATCTGTATATTGAGCAAGCAGTAAAGGAAACAAAAGAAAAATTCGGAGTAGGTATTAAAATTCATGGAGAAGAAATAAAAACTTTGAGGTTCGCCGATGAGACTGTAATTTTGTCAGAGACAGCAAAGGACTTGGAAGAGCAGTTGAACGGAATGGATGGTGTCTTGAAGGGAGGATATAAGATGAACATCAACAAAATCAAAACGAGGATAATGGAATGTAGTCGAATTAAATCGGGTGATGTTGAGGGTATTAGATTAGGAAATGAGACACTTAAAGTAGTAAAGGAGTTTTGCTATTTGGGGAGCAAAATAACTGATGATGGTCGAAGTAGAGAGGATATAAAATGTAGACTGGCAATGGCAAGGAAAGCGTTTCTGAAGAAGAGAAATTTGTTAACATCGAGTATAGATTTAAGTGTCAGGAAGTCATTTCTGAAAGTATTTGTATTGAGTGTAGCCATGTATGGAAGTGAAACATGGACGGTAAATAGTTTGGACAAGAAGAGAATAGAAGCTTTTGAAATGTGGTGCTACAGAAGAATGCTGAAGATTAGATGGGTAGATCACATAACTAATGAGGAGGTACTGAATAGGATTGGGGAGAAGAGGAGTTTGTGGCACAACTTGACCAGAAGAAGGGATCGGTTGGTAGGACATGTTCTGAGGCATCAAGGGATCACCAATTTAGTATTGGAGGGCAGCGTGGAGGGTAAAAATTGTAGGGGGAGATCAAGAGATGAATACACTAAGCAGATTCAGATGGATGTAGGTTGCAGTAGGTACTGGGAGATGAAGAAGCTTGCACAGGATAGAGTAGCATGGAGAGCTGCATCAAACCAGTCTCAGGACTGAAGACCACAACAACAACAACAACAGGCAGCATCTATCCTATCCCTAGTGATATATGCCCCTGCATCCTTACATTTGTCCTCTAGCCATCCCTGCTTAGCCATTTTGCACTTCCTGTCAGTCTCATTTTTTTGACATTTGTTTTCCTTTTTCCTTGCTTTGTTTATTGCATTTTTAATATTTTCTCCTTTCATCAGTTAAATTCAATACTTCTTATATACCCAAGGATTTCTACTAGCCCTCATCTTTTTACCTATTTGATCCTCTGCTGCCTTCACTATTTCATCTCTCAAAGCTACCCATTCTTCTTCTGCTGTATTTCTGTCCCCTGTTCTTATCAATTGTTCCCTAATGCTCTCCCTGAAACTCTGTACAACCTCTGGAAATGTCTTACAATTTAAGACCTGATTCCTAAATTTCTGTCTTGCCATTATATAATCTACCTGAAACCTTCGAGTATCTCCAGGCCTCTTCCATGTATACATCCTTCTTTTATGATTCTTGAACCAAGTGTTAGCTATGATTAAGTTATGCACTGTGCAAAATTCTACCAGGTGGCTTCCTCTTTCATTTCTTACCCCCATTCCATATTCACCTACTATGTTTCCTTCTCTTCCTTTAACTACTACTGAATTCCAGTCACCCATGACTATTAAATTTTCATCACCCTTCACCATCTGAATAATTTCTTTTATCTCATCATACATTTCATCTATCTCTTTGTCATCTGTGGAGCTAGTTGGTATGTAAACTTGTACTACTGTGGTATGCATGGGCTTTGTGTCTGTCTTGGCCACAATAATGCATTAACTATGCTGTTTTTAGTAGCTTACCCACACTACTATTTTATTTATTTATTTTTTTCATTCATTATTATAGCTACTCCTGTATTACCCCTATTTGATTCTGTATTTATAACACTGTATTCACCTGACCAAAAGTCTTCTTCCACCTGCCACTGAACTTCACTAATTCCCACTATATCTAACCTTAACCTATCCATTTCCCTTTTTAAATATTCTAACCTATCTGCCTAATTAAGGGATCTGACATTCCACGCTCCAATCCGTAGAACGCCAGATTTGTCTCTGCTTTTAACAATGTCCTTGTGAGTAGTACCCACCCAGAGATTGGAATGAGGGACTATTTTACCTCTAGAATATTTTACCCAAGAGGACACCATCATCATTTAACCGTACAGTAAAGTTGGATGCCTTTGGGAAAAATTAAGGCTGTAGTTTCCCCTTGCTTTCAGCCATTCACATTACCAGCACAGCAAGGCCATTTTGGTTAATGTTACAAGACCAGATCAGTCAATCATCCAGACTGTTGCCCCAGCAACTACTGAAAAGGCTGCTGCCCCTCTTCAGGAACCACACATCTGTCTGGCCTCTCAACAGATACCCCTCCGTTGTGGTTGCACATACGGTACGGCTATCTGCGTTGCTGAGGCACGCAAGCCTCCCCACCAATGGCAAGGTCCATGTTTCATGGGGGGCAGGTTTGACTGTGTAGATCACAAAATTCTACTTATGGAGACTGAGCACTATGGATCAATTGGTAAAGTAAGGATGTAGCTCGAGTCATATCTAGATGGCAGAAGGCAGAAAGTAGTATTGAACAATTCTGCATTGGAATCTGTAGTGCTCTGAGTTGGGCACAGTAAAATGTGGAGTGACACAGGACTCAGTGCTGGTTCCCTTACTATCCCTTATCTTTATGAATGATCTGCCATGATGTATGACACAAAAAGCACACTTCACCCTCTTTGCTGATGACACAACCACTATGACTGACAAAATACCCAATTGCAGTCTAATATTTCCATTCACTTATGACATTTTGGGATAACCAGTCATGAGCAAACAATATTTTTATTGCTCAGAAAAGAGCCATCAGAATCATGGCTAGAGCACACCCCAGATGCTCTTGCAGGAACTTATTCTAACAGCTCGGGATCCTCACTATGTCATCTCAGTACGTTTTTTCACTAATGTGCTTTGTGAACATTAGTCATGCAATTTACAAACCAAACAGTGGAATATCATGATCGTGATACAAGAAATAAACATGATCTTCACAAAGATATAGAAAATCTTAGCATGGTACAGAAAGAAGTACATTATTCAAGAATAAAAGTATACAATAAACTTCCATTTCATATTAAATCAATCATTGGGGCTATGGCAAAATTCAAAAAACAACTGAAACTTAATCTTTTGAATAGTTCTTTCTATTCTTTACAGTAATTTTTTGACAGTGTGTAACAATTAGTGCAATGAATTTCATTCTAAGCATTCCTATAAGAACTCCACATGTAGCACTGGCTTATCTAGCTTATCAATTGATGACAGAATGCATTTTATATGTATTAGAATGTAAGACATAATTTGTTTCTGTAATCATTATTACTACTATAATCTGTGTTGCTGTTTAAACACTTGAACCTCATGTATCTGTTTCTATATGATTTAGTTTGTAAGCCACATGACTATTTAGATATGGTTATTACTGTAATAATCTGACACATTCTACTTCCTAGCAATACACTCACATCATTGATCTATGGAACACAAAAATAAATAAAATAAATGTGTGGTGGTGCTAGCATTGAAGGTATATTTGTGTGTTGTCTTTCGGCATATGACCTGCATAGTAAGGTTTCAATTTCCCTTGCACACCATTCTCTCATTGCATTTGTACATTGGAAATGAAAAAGTGATTTTTCTTTCATGCATGAGTAAATATGTTTGAATGTCATTTCATAGCCATGATTCTGTATCTCTTCTTTCTTGACTTTGCTGCCTAGAATTTGAAATAATGAACTGTTCTCTGCAGCAATGTTTAATGATAAGGACCAAAATTACTTTTCTTTCATTTGAAACTGTATTCTTGCTAAAAGTGCAGCTGCAGTATATTACAGTTGTCTTTATCATTTCCATAATACGATAACAATGTTATGAAAAGGGAAGTTGCTACTCACCATATAGTGAAGATGTTGAGTCGCGGATGTATACAACAAAAAGACTGTCACAAATAAAGCTTTTGGCCAGTGGACAAAACACACACACACACACACACACACACACACACACACACACACACACACACACACACAAGACTGCAGTCTCAGGCAACTGAAACCACACTGTGAGGAGCAGCACCAGTGTATGATGGGAGTGTCAACTGGGTGGGGGTAAGGAGCAGGCTAGGATGAGAAGGGGGGGGGGTAGCGTAGGGGTGGCAGACAGTGAAGTGCTGCATGCTGCAGGAAGGAGAACAGCAGAGAGGTGGAGAGGGGGTGGGGGGTATCAGAAAAGGAGATAAGTAAAAAGACTGCATACGATGGTGGAATGAGAGCTGTGTAGTTCTGGAAAGGGGCTGTATGGGTGAGGAAAGTGACTAACAAAGGTTGAGAGGCCAGGAGGGTTACGGGAACATAGGATGTATTGCAGGGAAAGTTCCCACATGTGCCCACTTGTTTCGTGGCCACATTTTGTTGGTGGCCATTCATGCAGACAGACCACTTGTTGGTTGTCATGCCCACATAGAATGCAGCACAGTGGTTGAGGCTTATCTTGTATATCATATGATTGGTTTCACAGGTAGTCTTGCCTTTGATGGTATAGGTGATGTTTGTGACCAGACTGGAGTAGTTGGTGGTGAGAGGATGTATGAGACAGGTCTTTCATCTAGTTCTATTACAGGGCTATGAGCCATGGGGTAAGGGGTTGGGAGCAGGGATTATGTAGGGATGGACAAGTATATTGTGTAGTTTTGTTGGACAGCAGAGTACCACTGTGGGAGGGATGGGATGGATAGTGGGGAGGACATTTCTCATTTCAGAGCATGATGAGAGATAGTTGAAACCCTGGCAGAGAATGTAATTCAGCTGTTCCAGTCCTGGGTGGTACTGAGTTATGAGGGGAATGCTCCTCAGTGGGCCAGACAGTGGGTCTTTGGCAGGTGGTGGGAGACTGTAAAGATAAGGCATGGGAGATTTGTTTCTGTAGAGGTTTGGGAGGATAATTATGATCTGTGAAGGCTTCAGTGAGACCCTTGGTATATTTCAAGAGGGATTACTCATCACTGCAGATGTGAAGACCACAGGTGACTAGGCTGTATGGAAGGAACTTCTTGGTATGAAATGGGTAGCAGCTGTCAAAGTGGAGGTATTTCTGGTTGTTAGTAGGTCTAATATGCGTGGAGGTACTGACATAGCCATGTTTGAGGTGGAAGTCAACATGTAGGGAGGTGGCTTGTTGGGTTGAGTGGGCTCAGGTGAAGCAAACCAGGAAGAAGTTATTGAGGTTCTCACGGAATGTGGATAGGGTGTCCTCAACCCTGATCCATATTGCAAAGATGTCATCAATGAATCTGAACCAGTTGAGGGGTTTAGGATTCTGGGTGTTTAGGAAGGATTCTCCTACATGGACCATGAATAGGGTAGCATAGGATGGTGCCAGGAGGGTGGCCATAGCCACACCCCTGATCTGTTTGTAGATAATCCCTTCAAAGGAGAAGTAACTGTGGGTAAGGATATAGTTGGTCATGGTGACTAGGAAGGAGGTTGTTGGTTTGCAATCAGTTGGGCATTGGGAAAAGTAGTGTTCAATAGTAGTGAGGCCATGGGAAATAGGGGTGTTAGTGTAAAGGGAGGTGGCTTCAATAGTGATGAGCAGGGCACTATGTGGTAAAGGGACAGCAAATGTGGGAAGATTTGTAGGTGGAAGTATCTGACAGCTGGCAGAATCCTTCTGCCAGTTTATCCTGGCAATACAAAACAGCAGTGGTGAAGCCTTTATCCATAGGGAGGATTATGAGGGTGGTATAAGTTTTTAGATGGTGGACTGCAGTTCTTTCTGCGTATGTGGGGTATGATGGTGAGGCTAGGTTCGAGGGCAAGAAATTCTGGGAAGTTAACAGGGGGCAGTGGCAGTGGACCACGGTTAGATGGAGGAGTGAACTGAGTTAGGCAAGGTTCAACATTGAGCTTTGGTTGAGTCTGATTGGTAGGGTTGGTGGCAAAAAAGCATTTCCACTATAGGGACAGGGTGAAGGAGAGAAGGTCTGATTGAATTTGGAAGTGGGGCAAAAGGTGAGGCCTTTGGAAGGGACTGATATTTCTGTAGGGCTAAGGCTTCTGGAGGAAAGGTACATGACTGTGTTATGGGTCTGTTTAGGTTCTAGATTCTGTGTGGTGGTGGGATGGAGTTTTGAAGGGGAGGGGGGGGGATAAGTGTAGTAGATCTGCAAGACAGGGTTTGTCACCTATGAAGGGACATGAGGGATGTTTGGAGGTTGTTGTAGAGGTGGTGGACAGTGGTACTCTAAGGTGGGAGTAGGAAGGGATCAGGATGGAGAGATTTTTGAGCTGGCGTTGTGTGTGTTGCTCTAGTTCCTGGAGGGCAAAAGTTTCAGTGTGTGTTAGGGGTTCCAGGAATTTGGGACTGCATAGGAGGACAATTTTGTGGATGGAGAGAAGGTACTGCAAAGAGGTTTGGGCTTGGTTGATATGGTTTTGCTGGACTGTGTTGGTGAGGGCTAGGGATTGGCTGAATCTGAACAAGTGAAGGTCATTGTGGAAAGAGGGGTGGCAGCTGAAGATGGGTAATTTGATGATAAGGCCCTTTTGGGGGATTCCATGAGCCAAGCATCAATGCAGGAATAGTGTATGGGACTGGGGTTTTGCTAGAGATAAGAAAACTTTTCTGTATTGATGTATATGGAAGGAGTAAGAGTCCACAGTATTGGAAAAAATACAAAAAGTCACATAAATAAAGTAGAATGATACCTGAAAAAATTCTCTAAAATACACCCAAATATGTGTGAAAAATAATGAGAAGGATGAACTGGATGCAAAAGGGAGTAACAAGATGAAATCAGAGGGATCTGATGAAAGCAAAAGGCGAAAATGAACTAAAATTGGCATGAAACCAGAGATCAAAGAATGCATATAAAAAAACACTAGAAAATAAGGGAGAGTGATGCAGGGGGAATGATCAATATGAGGTATAGGATTAATGAAATTGGTGGGAGTAATGTGGGACATAAGATACTGTACCGACAATCAGCACGGTCTTGTAGCCATCTGTTGTGCATGGCCGAGATGCTTGATATAGGGTGGCTCAATGTGGAGTACGCAGTGTGGTTTGTGAGGCGACATGTGAAACATAGGCAAAAATCAAACAATGGAAAATCCAGGATAGAATGTAACAATATTATGAAAAGGAAAGTTGCTACTCACCATACAGCGGAGATGCTGAGTTGTAGATAAGTACAACAAAAAGACTGTCACAAATAAAGCTTTCAGCCAGTGAGGTGTTTGTCAAAAATAGATCTCACACACACACACACACACACACACATATTAATGCAACTCATTCACATGACTGCAGTCTCAGGCAAGAAACCACACTGCAAGCAGCTCCGCTATATGCTGAGTGGCAATTTTCTTTTTCATAATATTGTTATATTGCATTGTGGACTTTCCATAACACAATAACTTTTGTTTACTATTCAGAAATGACTTTTGGTGTAGCAACTTCTCTAACACCAATGAAAATAGAAAACAGCTCAAATACTATAATACAAAATTCATAAGCCTTCTTCTAAGAACTCGTCTTAATGAGTAAGTCCCTACAATGTAGTATAAAGTAATGTATTGTCTCTATAACTATTCTTAGACATGGAACATTTGTGTTCAAGGCACAGCAAATTGCATGTTCTATGAAAGCAAAAGTTGAAATATTCTTATTTTGTTTTGTTTCTCATTTGGTGTTTTTTATCATTTGTTTGGACAAATTCCATAATTTTAGACATCAGCCTATAATAGGCATTGTATATTTAAATGACACATTATGTTCATCCCCTGTCTGCCATAACAAATACTAGGTTCTTATGGAATGCATCAGACAGCAGATATGTTTGTTATATACATATACTTCACAGAGATTTTGAAGTTACATTTATTAGTTTACTTTCAATATTTTACAGTTTTACTTGTATCTAAAATTTCCCTTTATCAACTGGTCCAGGGAGAGGAAAATCCTCAATTAGGGACTATTTCTTTTAGGGTACGTGTATGTTCAAAAATTCCTTATTACTAAGTTACATACTAGAAACAAAGTAAAAAAATAAATGTAGAAAAATACAATAGTAAGTCTTCCATGTTTAGAAACTCATGTAACACAAGTTACACAATGCATTCAATAAAATGTTTTTTTTTTGCTAGAAGTCTCTTTACTTTTGTTCTCAAAATCACTTTTTGCAATATTGTTATTCACATGATTTCCCAACTCTCACGTCTGCATGAGGTCCCTTGGCTCTCTGTGTTAGTTGCCTTAGTGATTTAAGCAGTCAGTAACCATGAACAGTTTATATGGTTTGATGCCTTGTCAGCATTGGGTGGAAATAGTCCATCCTATGAAGCATGATGGCTTGTGTGGAATAACAAAGCCAAAAAGTACCCAGTGCACAACATGCCAGACACAGAATTCTGTCTGGTAAGTTTCTAGACCATCTTTTTCTTTTGTTACTCCCTATCTTCTGTGTTCTGGAATTTCCTTATAATGTGCATTCACTCATTGTTGATGTGTTGATCAGCAATCTTTTTCTAATTACACCTCACTTTTTACTTGACATAAAACTACATTTACTATCTATCATTACAGCATTTACCTGTATGCCTGTTGATGTAGCCTTTGTTTATACCTTTTGAATACTCACATTTGTCTTGATTCTTGAACATTAATTTCCCATGAGTACATTACAATATGTCATGTACAGTACAACAATTGCAATCAAAATACTATTTTCAACACAATTACATATAGGTTTACATGTAAGTACAGATACCTAAAAATAATACTATGATTCAACATTTCTACCGGGCAATGACAGATTTCCCCAAACTGAAGGTCCCATTTGAGTGTCGTTTTAAGATTCTGTACCTCAAAGAAAAATTAACCAACTCATTTTCATCCACTGTATTTAACTATGGAGCATATAACTTTCTACGAAGTTCAGCATAAGATACTATATACTAAAGAGATTAAAAAGAATAGAAAGAATTACTACTCACAACAGAGAATAAAACCATTTCAACCTGAAGTTACTTCATATCATTAACCAAGGCTTACCTGATTGTCAACACTTCACTCATGTAGGCTATAAAGCAACTCACTGCACCTGTGTTGCTATTTAATAGTACATTTTGTTTTTATGTATTCTTGTGTGTTGCACTATAATGTGTGATGTAAGTATTTTATTACATCTTTCAACAAAGGTGTAGGTTAGTACATGAAAAGTTCTCATGCATGAATGTATTTTCCTTGTACAACTAACAATTTCTCTTTTATGTAATGATTCGTTTAGCGCAAGGTCCAAAACAGCACTGATCCATATAACTGTTGATGCGTTCAGTGTTACCAGCAATTGCAGCTAAGACAACTAGGTATACTCACCTCACTTTATAGCTTCTTGTCATGACATTGTATAAGATTCACATGTATGGGCACACTTGCACTTGTGCATGTGTGGAGGTATATAAAGTTTAAAGTACATTAGTAACTGGCATGGCATTTTGTCTTCCTTCAAAGCTAAGGTGAAATACTTCGTCTGCCCCTACTAGCAGTCATATTTATTTTTCCATCGACATGTAAATATACCAATATACTAGGGTTCCTAATCATCATTTTCCCACTCATAAACCATCCTCACACAAATTACTTATAATTACATTACAAGCAAGGCTCACCACCAGTACCTCTGCTTTAATCATTTACTACCTTCCTAGAAAATGGAATGTGCAAAGCATCATTTCTATCATCTTCATCAAAAGCACACTTATTTAACTAGTTAGATTCTGGTTTCCTGGAGGTCAACAAAATGTTCAATCATACATACTGATTCATACTTAGGGCCCCTAGGCAAAGAATATCTTCCAACAAAATAATGTGTTTATATTTGTATCCCTTTAGATTATAAGTATTTAAATTTAGTTTATACTTCTTGCCTGTTGTCAGTTGTGTATGCCTTTGCTCTCTGATATATTTAATAATTCATACAGTTTTTCCTGTTTTGATTACTATGAAAAGTTGGTTCCATTTCCCTAAAGTTATTACTTGAGACAGGGTATTTGCATTTCCGTGATAATCATTGCCATTGTTTTTACTCCCATTAAAGAGTTCACCATTCTGGTCATTACCATTACATTGTATGTTGGGATAGCCTGTCTGTCTGTCAGATAGCAGCAAGAAGTTAATAGTCTGTGGTGACTTCAATGTGGATACAAAATTCATCAGCTTGATAGCCTACATGCAAAAAGTGTAAATAAATAAATAAAGGATTCTGATAGACAAAATGATATGGAAACATTTGGATCCTACAATTTGATCCCAGTAATTAATTTTCCAACATGGCTAGATAAAGACATTAGTGTGCTAATTGATAATGTTTTCTCTGATGAAGCTTTAAGCAAGATAATAATTGTTTGCCCAGTAACTAAGGCTCTATCTGCTCATGCTGCACGGTTAGGATAAATAACAAAGTGCCTTACGGTATGGATCCTCCTCAGTGGAAATCAGTTGGAATAATTCCTGACTCCAGTTCAAATGATTTTAAGAATAGTTTACAGGATATGATGTGGGATGTAATTTATAATGATGCAAATGCTAACATAAAATTTAATGTATTCCATGATAACTTCATACCATTACTTGAAAATAGTTTTCCACATAAGCTAATCAAAAAGGCCACTAAACAGCCATGTACAAAAACCTGTATCACCAGGGGAATTAAAGCATCTTGTGAAAGGAAAAGGGAAATGTAACTTTTGGAAAGAACAACTATGGATCCTTCAGCAACTGCACACTACAAAAACTACTCAAAATTACTAAGAAAGATTATTAAAAGTCAAGGAAAGTGCACATACTGTCAGAAATCAGTACTTCCATCAACCAACTTACGGCTGTATGGAAGGTAGTGAAATGAGAGACAGGACAACCATCCACAGAGTAAGACAACATCACTACTGAGCTGAATGGAAGAGCTATAAATAATAAGTCACAGGTAGCAAATACATTTAATAATCATTTCTTAAATATAGCAGAAAGAATAGGGACAAACACTTCAAGACCAAAATCACAGCAGTAAGTTCAAAATGTAACTCTCATAAAATTCAGTTGTATGAATGTGTCACCAAATTCCCCTTTTGAAATTAAGTAAATTATATATCCTCTCAAAAATAAGACCTCATTTGGTTTTGATGGCATTTCCCATTGAGTACTTCAGATTTGTTCCATGTAATAAGGTCAGTCTTACCTGAAATATGTAAAGCATCACTAACTCAAGTCATTTTTCCAGAGAGACTGAAATATTCCTTTGTTATTTTTCCAGAGATACTGAAATATGTCTTTGTTAAACCTCTCATTAACAAAGTTGATAAGAGAAATGTGAATAACTACTAACCTGTTTCACTGCTGACGTCATTGTCCAAAGTTTTTGAGAAGGTGATGTGTTCTAGGAGAGTACCTCATCTTAAAAACTTTAGCATCCTTATTAAATCACAGTTTGGGTGGCAGAAGGGTTGTTATGAGAATGCCATTCACATGTTCACTCACAAAATTTTGCAAACATTAAGTAATAAAATACCACTGTTGGTATTTCCTGTGACCTCTCTAAGGCATTTGATTGTATGAGTCACAGTATTTTCCTAGAGAAATTGATGTTTTATGGGACTGATGGTACAGCCAAGCAATGGATAATGTCACATCTAACCAAAAGAATGCAGATAGTTGTAGTTAGTAGTTCAGGCAATATAGTCCAGGGACATAATTCTGACTGGGGAGTAATCATGTGAAGGTTTCCCCAAGGTTCAATCTTAGATATTCTGCTGTCACTCATGTAGGGCCTATGTAAATGACCCACCATCTAATACAAGCAAAATTAGTTATTTTTGCAGGTGACACTAGTATTGTAAACAATCCAAGCATTTGTACAGAAACAGAAAAACGGTAAACAAAGTTCTTAAAAGTATTACTGACCAGTTTTCTGTGAATGGTCTCACTCTCAATTTTAAAAAGGCACAACCTATTCAGTTCTGCACATCTTGGAGTACTATACCAATGATAAATGTAGCACATGGTGAGGAAACAATAAATAGAGTGGAAATTTCAGAATTCTTATGGGTCCAAATTGAAGAGAATTTAAACTGGGGAAACAGTTTTGGAATTACTAAAACAATTTAGTTCAGCCACATTTATACTTACTATCACTGCAAGTCAGTAAGTTGATATATTTTGCATATTTTTATTCAATAATGTCATAAGTGAGTTGTGTTTGCATGTGTGTGTGTGTGTGTGTGTGTGTGTGTGAGTGTGTATGTGCGTGTGTGTGTGATGATGATGATGAGTCTTTTTCTGCGACTCAGTATCTCCACTGTCTGATGAGTAGCACTAATCTTTAAGGAAGAAAGTCTTCATTGCACAAAAACATGCTGTAAGAATAATATGTGGTGCTCAGCCATGAACTTGTAGACATCTATCTAAGGGGTTTGGCATATTACTTCAAAGCATATTTATTCCCTCATGAAATTTGCTCAAAATGAACAATGACATGCACAGTTATTCCACATTAAGATTGTCTTTAGCGCAAAAATGGTTGCACAATGCTGCAAACAAAAAATGTGACCACTTATACAGTGACACAAAATGTATGGCAGACAACAAAGAAAAATTTGAAAACAAACTGAGGAAGTTCATCCTTAACAACTCCTTCACCTCCATAGAATCATTTCTATTAGTGTAATGTTTAAAAGTTGGTGGCTAGGAATTACTAACTCACATATGTATGTCTTCTTCTTTTTGGAATAAAAAATAGAAAATTAAAATAAATAATATTTAGAAATGTTCAAAATGTAGCCATATATACAAATTTTAGTTTGTGATGTGAATGTAAAATGACCCATTCCACATCATATATGATCTATTGTGCAAATTGATCCATGGAATGTGTAACCAACTAACTGACTATTGTCCTTTCCTGCTCCCACTCCAGCTTCACACTAGCCTGATCTGAAGTAACAATTTTCTTTAACAACATCACACTTCACCAAAGTAATGATTCCTGCTATCCCATACAATGTTTCTGGAGTGGAAAATCTTTTCTAACACACCTTCTTCTCTCTTTATAATTAAAAACACATTCTGGCCACATGTGTGCTGTTACTAGTTTGCTGTCTCATTAAAGTTGGAGTGTGTTCAGTTGACTGAGCTAATGACATATATTATGGATTGCATGCCAGTATCACACGATGGCCCACCTGAATTTCTGGGAGTGTTTTTATTTGATGCAACAGGGATCCATGGAGGCCGTATGGTCAGCTATGGATATGTAAGTTGATTCAGGCAGAGTTCTACATAACTGAACAAGCATAATGCAATTGCGTCCAAAGCCCAGCTAGCCATTCAAATGCATCATCATTAACAAAAGTGAGTATTTGTTCTGTAAAACCATGACTCTGTACAAAAATTACTCTTGCTGACATTTTTGTATCTGCATAAGTAGTTAGAGCTTGGCAGTACATTTATTAACAAACAAAGATGGTGATTCTAGAATCAGTAGACCAAGTAGAAAGTAATTCAGATCAATGAAATTACCTCCAAAATTTCTATTGCAGCCAGCAAACCACCTTCATTCCTAAACAACTCATGTATTAATGAATCTGTTTCATCTTTTGTCATAAGAATTGCCACTGAAATTGCAAGCTGCTGAATAACAGGATAATCACTTCTGAAAAGATTTATTAATGGCTTGAAGGAGAATGTTTCTATTTCTGTAAATCTTGCAACAGCTGATGGTTCTTTTGTAATGTTTTTTATAACCTGAAAAAAAAGAATGCAAACTCTCCTCAAATTGTTGGCATACTGATGAATCCTTTATGGCTGTCAATGTTCACTGGCTACTTAATACAACTATTTCAATTTTTTCTCTTTGTTTGGAAATAAAGTTACTAAATACACTAGTTAGTCAAAGATTCAAATTATGTTTCTAAAAATTAAGCTCTCTTTTGCTACAGCCCATGTATTGTCTTGGCCAGTCGTTTGAGTACTTCATGCATGATTCCTTCAATGACTACTGTAGCAAAATACTACCAAGTGGTCTTTTACAGAACCCAAAGAAATTCTGGTCATATGTAAAGACTGTTAGTGGCACCAAAGTTAATGTCCAGTCCTAACAAATGTGACAGGAACTGAAATTGAGGGTAGCAAAGGAATAGATGAAATACTTAACTCTATGTTCAAATGTTTGTTTACAAGAGAAAACCCAGCAGAACTGCCCCAATTTAATCCTCATACCACTGAAAATATTAATGAAATAAGTATTACCATCAGTGGTGTTGAGAAACAGCTGCAATCTTTAAAACTGAACAAAGTGCCAGGCCCCAATGGAATTCCTGTCAGATTCTACACTGAATTTGTGACTGAGTTAGTCCCTCTTCTAACAATAGTCTATCACAGATCCCTTGAACAAAAAAACCATGCCCAATTCTTGGTAAAAAGCACAGGCCACATCTGTCTACAAGAAGAACTGATTTACAAAACTACTGTCCAATATCCTTGACATCAATTTGTTGTTGAATCTTAGAACATATTCTAAGTTCAAACATAACAGAATGACCTCCTCAATGCCAACCAGCATGAATTTTGAAAACATCAATCATATGATACCCATCTCGCTCTTTTCTCACATGACATTGGATCAAGGCAATCAGGTATATGCAGTGTTTTTTTTTTATTTCTGAAAAGCATTTGATTCAGTAGTACACCTATGCTTATTCTCACAAGTATGATCATAAGGGGTATCAAGTGAAATTTGTGACTGGACTGAGGACTTTCTTGTAGGGAGGATTAGCATGTTATCTTGGATAGCGTCATTGTCAGATGTAGAAGTTACTTCAGGTGTGCTACAGGGAAGTGTGATGGAACCTTTGCTGTTCATGTTGTATATTAATTACCTTGTAAATGATATTAATAGTAACCTCAAATGGTTTGCAGATGATGCAGTTATCTATAATGAAGTACTGTCTGAAAGAAGCAGCATAAATATTAAGCCAGATCTTGATTAGATTTCAAGGTGCTGCAGAGATTGCCAGTGTGCTCTAAATGTTCAGAAATGTGACTATAATATCAAGGGTCACAGATGAAATTGGCCAACTTATATAAATACCTGGGTGGAACGCTTTGTAGGGATATGAAATGGAATGATCACATAGGCTCAGTCGTGGGTAAGGCAGGTGGTAGACTTTGACTTATTGATAGAATACTGGGGAAGTGAAATCAGCCTACAAAGGATATTGCTTACAAATCACTCATGTGATGGGTTCCAGAATATTGCTCAAGTCTGTGGGACCTGTACTAAATAGGACCAACAGGAGTATTCAACATATACAGAGAAGGGTCACAGGATAATTTAATCCATGGGAGAGTGTCACAGAGATACTGAAGGAACTGAACTGGAAGGCTCTTGAAGACTGAAGGAACTGAACTGGGAGACTCTTCAAGAAACACATAAACTACAAGTATCCAAGAAAGTCTATAAACAAAGCTTCAAGAACCGGCTTTCAAAGATTGCTCTAGGAATATATTACAATGCCATATGTATCACTCACGTAGGGATCAAAATGATTAATGGAAAATCTCATATAAAGATGTGAAACAAATACTAACAAAGAGATAGAGGGGCTGGCCAGTACTTACCTCAGCTCAGTACAGCTGATAGATACACAAAAAACAGAACCAAAAATTTATGTTCCTAGCTTTCGGGACAGATGTTCCTTCATCTTTCCCCCCTCCCTGATGAAGGAACATTTGTTCCGGAGGCTAGGAATGTAAATTTTCGGTTCTGTTTTTTGTGCATCTATCGTCTGTACTGAGCTGAGGTAAGTACTGGCCAGCCCCTCTATCTCTTTGTTAGTATTTGTTTCACATAGGGATCACGAGGATAAGATTAGTGTAATTACTGCACACACACAGAGGCATTTGAACAATCATTCTTCCTGAACTCTATATTTGAATGGAACAGAAGAAACCCTAATAACTGGTGCAATGGAATGTACCATGTATCTCATGGTGGTTTGCAGAGTATAGGTGTAAATGTAGATGTAGACCCTCTTCATTAACACACTGCCTGCCAAGTAAATGCAGCTGCCCACAACAGTCTCACAATGAACACCAAGTGATGGGTGGCAATCACATTCTTCATTCTGTCCTGATTTTGTATGACAATTTTCTTATATGACCACACACCACATCATGATTCTTAGTGAAATATTCAAAATATAAACCATGCCCGATATTGTAAGTTGAGCTCTAGCTGCAATTGTGGTTTCTAACTGCTCTACTTGTTATTTGTTTCTTGCTACTCTCAATGTTACTGATGCTAACATCTACATCACTCATATTTATGAGAGTTGAGCTAAAGCAGTTTTTCTGTATTTTATCTTTGTAAAGCGATACTGGAAAATGGAATTCAGCATTTCTGTTGTTTCTTTACTATCATCCATTTTATTTCCTGTGGCATCGATGAGTCTCTGGACACTAACTTTGGTGACACTGACAGCGTATACATGTGACCAGAATTTCTTGTGGCCTTATAAGAGACCTTCTGAGGAAATTCTGCTGTAGTATTCATTGAAGATTTCATGCATTGCCCTCTTAATTTCAACATATGTTTTATTTTGTCTTTATCTTCAGCCCTATGTTTTGTTTTAAATCTATTACGCAGTAGCCCCTGTTTCTTTAGAAGTTTCCTTACAGTGTCTGTTGACCTTGGAGAGTCCCACCCATCATATGTTGTTCTACTAAAAACATTCACTATCAGATAAGAAGTATCTGGACACCTATTAGTGGACATTAACAAGGGGTGTATGAACTGTTCACCTTTACAACAGCTTGAACTCTGCTGGAGATACTTTCAGTGAGGTGTCTGAGTGTCTGTGGAGAAGTGGCAGCCCATAGTTCCCCAAAAGCTGAGACCAAAGGAGGTAGCTATATTGTACACTGAGGTCTGGAGTTTAAGTCAACATTCTAACTCATCCCAAAGATGTTCCATTGGATACAGGTTGGGACTGTGGGCAGGCCAGTTCACTTCAAGAACGTTACTGTCCACAAACAATTGTCTCACAACTGCTGCTTTGTAACAGGGAGAATTGTCATGCTTATACAATCAATCATCATATTTGAAATATCGCTCTACTGTACACAGAACACAATGCTGTAAAATGAACACAAAATGAACGCAATGGTGTAAAATGAATTCATATACTTCCACAATTAGCATTTTCTTAAGGGTAATAAGAGGCCACACCCTAACCACAAAAGAAGTCGACATTCTGAAACATCATCTCCTCCATTCTTCACTGTTGGTACTGCATGCACATCATGACAAGCAACATTCTCCAGACATTCACCGAATGCAAACCCCACCATCAGATTGCCATGCGGTATAATGTGGTTCATCATTCCTTATCACTCATTTCCAATCATTGACTGTCCACTGGTGTCACTCTCAACACTTCCTCAGGCACTGCTTAGCATTGACTATAGAAATGTGAGGTTTACGAGGGGCTGCTTGACCATTGTCTCCAACCTTTTTAACATCCTATGCACAGTCGTTGTGTTATCTGGTATACTGGCAGCACTTTGGAATTCATGAGTGATCCCTTCTACTGCTTTCATGCAATCTTTTTACAACCACCATCTGCAATGCTTTATTTATTTATTTATTTAGCATCCAATAGATCACACATGTGATATAGGATTTGTCATTTGATTACACGTAACACATAACAACACATACACATAATAAATTGACAAACATATACAAACAGTAAACAAATTACATATACATAGTACATAAGTAGTGTACAAGAACTTATTACCCAAAAAACAAAAGTATGCGCTCATGATAAACAATTTTAGATCATGAACTATGCCTTATACACAAAATGTATTACTATTACGGATATACACAGAACGTATTACAGATATTTAACAGATTTTTCCTAAGTATCATAATTACAAAGTTGAAAACATCATTAAATTAGTTTGAATTTTTAAAAAATAAGTACAGGTTTCAATCCACAGTCTGAGAAAGGTATTCATTTACACTGTAGTAGCATTGTTCCATCAAGTATTTTTTTACTTCATCCTTGAAATTATTTTTGCCTTTCAATTCTTTAATTTGAGATGGAAGTGCATTTAAAAGCTTTATTCCTAAGTGGCTAACATGTTTCTGACTTCTAGTTTTTGCTACAGAGAGAATGTGGAAGTCTTTACAATGCCTTGTATTGTGATCATGGTAGCTTGAGTTGGTTTGGAGATCACAGTTATTTTTACTTATCATTTCCAGGCATTTAAAAATATATATTGATGGTATTGTAAGTATCTTTAGTTGTCTGAATAAGGGTCTACAGTGAGTTTGTGGTGGGCTGTGTGTCATGATACGAATAGCTCTTTTTTGCATAATAAAAATGTCATTTAGTCTTGACTTGGTTTTTCCCCAAAAACTTATGCCATAGCTTGCAACTGATTGGAAATAACTAAAATACACCGCTCTAATACATTCTTTGCTGCATACCTTGGATATTATTCTTAAGGTAAAACATGCTGAGCTAAGTTTCTGAATAAGATACACACTGTGTTCATTCCAGTTTAAATCTTGGTCAATTCGCATTGCCAGAAATTTTGTGATGCACACTTTTTCTATTTATTTGCTTTCCAGCATAAGGCACATATTTTCCCTTTGACACTTGCTTCCATACTGTATAAAGCTTGTTTTCTTTGTATTTAATGTCAGCTTATTTGAATAAAACCATGACTGTATGTATGAGAGCATTTTCTCTGCTGTAGTATACAATGATTCTTTTATACCACTAATTATGATACTCGTGTCATCTGCAAATAGTAGAATTTTGGCTTAGCTGTCTGGAGCATGTATATCATTGATATAAATTAGAAATAATGCCCAGAATGCTGCCCTGTGGAACACCTATTTCATTTTGTTTTGGTTCAGATATGAGTTTAAAATTGTGAAGATCGTTGGATGACCTCAGCTCAACAACTTGTGACCTGTTTTGCAGATAAGATTCAAACCATTTTTTAACAGTACCCCTGATGCCTATTGCTTCAAGTTTCTCTAGTAATATTACGTGGTTCACAGCATCAAAGGCTTTGGATAAATCTAGATTAATTCCAACAACCTGTTTATTTGACTCCAAATTTCTTACTATTTCTGTTGTGTAGTCCAATATGGCTGTTTCTATACTGTGCCCTGCTCGAAAGCCATGTTGACTGTTATTTATTAGTTTAGGTTTTTCTAGATATTTTGTAACCCTGATTTTCATTAATTCCTCAAGTATTTTGAAGAAGGCTGGGAGGAGAGATATAGGTCGGTAATTTTCTATTTTATGTCTGTCACCATTTTTGTATAGAGGTATCACTTTAGAGATTTTAAGTTTGTTCAGAAATATCCCTTCACTAAGGGACAAGTTTGCTATGTGCACTATAGGTTTGACAACACATGGAGCAATTTCCTTAATTATTGGTACAGGTACATCATCCAACCCAGAGGACATTTTGGATTTCAAGCATTTAATGACTTTTAGAACTTCATGCTCATCTGTTGGGATTGCCATCATGCTGGTATTTACCATTGGAGTTGTCACTGTTCGTTGTTGCTTAAATTTACTACTTAAAGTAAGGGGAATATTTACAAAATAATTGTTTACATAGTTTGCCATGGCATCTTTTTCTATGGGAATATTTTCATTATTTTTAAGATTGATTTCCTGTTCTTTAGTTTGACCCCCAGTTTCTTTTTTTTACCATTTTCCACATCATTCTGGACTTGTTACTAGCCTGCCTTATTAATCTATCATTACTTAATAATTTTGCTTTTGCTATTACTTTGCGGTAAGTCTTTTTATATGTCCTCACATACTCAACAAACTGCTGATCATGACATGTTTTTAACTTTAAACTTAGTAATTTCATGGTTTCACTTGACTTTTTAAATCCGGGTGTAATCCAGGTCTCTTTGGATCCAGATGATCTATAACTCAAAAGCTTTTTTGGGAAACACATTTCAAAGTATGTCATAAAAGTGGAAGCAAATATATTGTAAGCATCATTTGTGTTTGTTTGTGCCAGGACCTCTGACCAAACTGCATTTTTTAAATTATTTTTGAACTGATTACAATTTTCAGTAGAGAAAAATCGTTTGTACTCCTTTTTATTTTCCTCCTCCTTGGGAGTTGCAGTGAGATTAAAGGTTAGTGCATTATGCTCTGATAATCCTATATTCACATTTGTAACTGCAACTTCATGTGTGTCCACATTTGAGAAGATGTTATCTATTAGGCTTTCACTGGAGTCTGTTGTTCTAGTGGGAGCTGATATGTGGGGTAACATGTTGAAGCTTTTTAGTATGTCTAAAAACTTGTCTTTTACTGCACTCTGGACCAATAGATTAATATTAAAGTCACCACAAAGAATTATGGTGTGTGACTGTCAGTACATGGGGCTTGCCTGGTCTTTGTTTAGCTGTGGTTGATTCTTCACTTTTCCACTTCACAGTCACATCAGCAATGGTTGAGTTGGGAAGCTTTAATGGGTTGACTTGCTCCCAAAGGATCTGTTACTCAGGTGACATCCAATAACTAGTCTACATTCAAAGTCACTCAGCTCTTCTGATGAAACCATTCTGCTGTTACTGCTCCTCTGACAAGAACACAATACTCGCTGCCTCCTTTTGTACTAGCACGTCCATGTCTCATGACATCTAGTGGTCAATTCCACAGTATATATGGATTTCGGGATACTTTTTATCTGATAGTAAACCATCCTTTTAAGAATGAGCAAAAACTTGTTCATTCATTCAGTCTTCATTAACTCTTCACATAATGTAGGTCCCATCAAGAAGGAGAATCTTCTTGTATGTGCTTCTGGTCAGAGAAAATGGCTTCAAGTTCCTTCTTCCGACATGACATTAATGCCTCTTCAACTATGCTCATGCTCATAAATTAAGGATAATGCTGATACATGGTGAAACAATGCTCTGGTGGGCAGTTTGTGGGTTTAAATCACCTCGGGTATGACCATGCAGTGCATTTGACCTGTGGTCGTCACACTGTGGTGCTGGGAACAGTACACACATTCAGAGGTGAGTTGGTGTGTGTCAGAGTATGGTGCAGCAAGTAAGTGTTCAGATGTTTTCAGACATGCTAATGGTGACTGTGTGTTGAAAATGGCTCAAAGAATACATATTGATGACGTTATGAGGGTTAGAAAACTAGGGCGACTGGAGGCTGGTCAAACACAGCAGATTGTAGCACGAGCCCTCCGTGTGCCACCAAGTGTGATCTCAAGATTATGGAAATGATTCCAGCAGACAGGAAACATGTCCAGTTGCTACATCACGGGACATCCACAGTGTACAACACCACAAAAAGACCAATATCTCACCATCAGTGCCCGCAGACGGGCACGGAGTACTGCAGGTAGGCTTGCTCAGGATCTTACTGCAGCCACTGGAACAGTTGTCTCCAGACACACAGTCTACAGATGACTGAACAGACATGGTTTATTCACCCTGAGACCTGTAAGGTGCATTCCACTGACCCCTGGTCACAGCAGAGCCCGTAAAGCTGGTGTCAAGAACACAGTACATGGTTGTTGGAACAGTGGTCCCAGGATATGTTCACGGACGTGTCCAGATATAGTCTGAACAGTGATTCTCACTGAGTTTTCATCTGGGGAGAACCAGTAATCAAATACCAACCCCTTAATGTCCATCAATGGGACCTGTATGGAAGTCCTGGCTTGAGGTGTGGGTTGGGACTATGATTGGTGCACGTACACCCCTACATGTCTTTGACAGAGGAACTGTAACAGGTCAGGTGTATCGGGATGTCATTTTGCACCAGTATGTCCACCTTTTCAGGGGTGCAGTGGGTCCCACCTTCCTCCTGATGGATGATTACACACGGCCCCACCAAGCTGCCTTTGTGGAGGAGTACCTTGAAACAGAAGGTATCAGGTGAATGGAGTGGCCTGCCTGTTCTCCAGACCTAAACCCCATCGAGCACATCCGGGATGCTCTCAGTCAACGTATCGCTGCATGTCTTCAAACCCCTAGGGCACTTTAGGAACTCTGACAGGCACTGGTGCAAGAATGGGAGGCTATACCCCAGCAGCTGCTCAACCACCTGATCCAGAGTATGCCACACCTTGTGCGGCCTGTGTACTTGTGCATGGTGATCATATCCCATAATTGATGTCGCGGTACATGCACAGGAAAGAGTGGTGTTTTGTGGCACACATGTTTCAGGACGGTTTTCTCAACATATCACCAATACCATGGATTTAAATATCTGTGTCGTGTGTGTTCCCTATGTTCCTATGCTATTAGTGCCAGTTTTGTGTAGTGCCATGTTGTGTGGCACAACATTCTGCAATTATCCTTAATTTATGAGTATGGGTGTAATTTGATGAACATATAAATCTTTCTCTAACCTTAGTGGTCCTTCTACTGTGATAATCATTGTCTCTGTAACTGATACTACTTCAGTGTGAGTATCCTCAAAGAGGTTAGGTCTATTTGTTGGCATTAGATTCTGTATATACCTGGGGAGTAGCCTGAGGGTAAATAAAAAGATCCATTTATAATTTTATGCTCACTCTTGATACTGACTCTGGCCTAAGCATCTTGCATGCAAGTGGAGGTTCTATCTCAGTGGATTTGAGTATCTTGCATGCAGTGACAAATGCATCACCTCCACTCCCCATTGACCTATGATATACACTTAAATTTTCTGCAAAAAATCTCACTGCCGTCAGTTTTGGGTTTTAATCAGTTTTGTGGCATAGTATTATGTGAGCTCTACTACCTTGTAGAAGTGCTCCAGATTTTACAATTCTGTTGCAAACCCTAGCCAGCTCATTAATAGGATTTTAATACTGTCTCCTGTGGTGATCATATGTTTAGATCTTACACCATCACTTCAGGTTCTCCTCTGGTTATTATTAACTGAAATGGATAGAGTCACCTAAACTAAAACACCTGAGTAGTTTTCCAAGTGCAACCATTTCCATGAGTTTCCAATTACATGGCATTAGCATGATTTCCAGCTGCTTACAAATAAAAACTAACTCCTCCCATGTCCAAGAACAGCATTCACAATAGAGCTGCATTGTGGCTGGTTCTGTGTTCCATAGAAGAATAACAAATAACTTTTAACTAAGCTTGTTGATTCTCTTTTAATTTATGGATCTGTTATGCCACACATATTACAAGTTCCCTTTAAGAAATGAAGCATTTAATGCCCAACAAAGAGATTACAGGACAAAAAAATGAATCACCCAGAAGGGGAGGAGGAAACAATATGAAAGTTCGCAGGTTGAGAGGGTATGTGAAGTTAGTTAAGTGATTACAATATTGAGTCAAATTTACAAACAATTTGGCAAATGAGACAACTTACCAGTTTGATGTTGCAACCTGTCTGGCCTAAATGCACACACTAATTTGGTTGGGAAGTGTGTCACAGAGCTGTTGTATCCTCTCCTAGTAGGCTTACCATATTTTTTGGGGTGCCACAAAGGAAACATTTTTGAAATTATTTTAAAATGTTAACAGTTTACTGAAACATTGAACATCACTTACTCAGTTGTATTTTGTACCTCTTATATGTGCCACTAAGGAAACATTTTTGAAATTATTTTAAAATGTTAACGGTTTACTGAAACATTGAACATCATTTACTCAGTTGTATTTTGTACCTCTTATATTTGGTGAAGCACTAGTATTAATAGCACTCCTACATTTTACTGATTTCATGTGGTCTTTAATATTACCCTTTCCTTTATGTGCAACAAAATTCTCCAAAATGTGGTGTGTAATAAACATATCGTTATCGTCATTAGAGAGTTTCAAAAATATGTATTCCTGTTGTAGCTTAACATTAACATACTTTTTGTTTTGCCCATTGCTGAATGATGAGACAATGAATAGAGATAAAATGATCAAAAATTTGTAGGCAAATTACTTCACATAGAAAAACAACATGAACACATTGTTCCTGGTGTGTTGTCAAATGACTAAGTGAAAAGTTGTGGTGAATCCAGAAACCATGCCTCGCCATCCATGCTTGTTCTAAGGCTGGCTGAGAGAGATATGGCTGTAAGAGAATATTTAAAAACATGAGTAAAATATAGAGCTAAAATTTAAAATAATCCTCAACAGTCATAAAATTATCAAACACCAGATATTTTTTCAACCCCAGACAGTAATAAAAAACCAAGACTGACTGGCCTAATCCCAAATGTATGGTAATCCTACTCTTGAGTCCACAGCTGTTGTAACTGGCACTGAATATTCTGAATATGGCACTGACATGGGATTGGCATCCAAGCCGGTCCCACACATGCTCTATCAAGGACAGATCTGGAGATCTTGCTGCCCACAGCAGAATCTCAACATATCACACAAATAGTTCATAGACACGTATCACATGCAAGCAAGCATTGTCCTGTTAAAAATGACAAAACAGTACTGTTGCCTTGGAGGTCATACATCAAGACATCTATGACAAACCTTTGTACCATCAGAGTTTCCTCAATCATTCATAGCCGGCCGCTGTGGCCGAGCAGTTCTAGGCGCTTCAGTCTGGAATTGCGCGACTGTTACAGTCGCAGGTTCAAATCCTGCCTCAGGCATGGATGTGTATGATGTCCTTAGGTTAGTTAGGTTTAAGTAGTTCTAAGTTCTAGGGGACTGGTGACCTCATATGTTAAGTCCCATAGTGCTCAGAGCCATTTTAAGCATTTGAATCATTCATAACACCACCAACTATGCTCTGAAGTCATAACCTGATGGCTCCTCACAATGCTGTGCCTCTGCAAACCACTGAAAGAATGGACATGTCCCCCTGATCACCACCATACTCACTGACAATAGTCATTCAGGTAGTGCATAACCGAAATTTGTCAATTGAACACAATTCCACGCCATTCATCAGCAGTCCAAACTTCCTGCTATGCACCAGTTCATATGTAATCAATTCTGTTATGATGTTAAAGACAGTCTAAACATGGGATGGTAATTCCCTAGTTCAGTCACTGATGCAGAATGGCACAGAATGTTGCACACAGACCATTACTTGTTCTCAGATGGCAGGTGCAGATGTGAAGGGCTTCTGATCCAGGTGGTGCACTATATGGCAATCCTCCTTTATGGTGGTCAGAAACGTTCAGCCAGAAGCTTGATGAGAAGTATGCCTCTCGGCACAGTACCATGTAGTCCAATATCAAGTCATTGTCACCTCTCAATGCCCCACAAACATGGACATTGCACAATTTGACCAGCATTAAAAATGGAAACCCACAATGGGGTGCCCTTCAGCCCCTGTCAGTTCTGATAAAACTGCATCACATGAGTGCACAGCATCTCCATGTCCTTCACAGTGATAACTCAACACCTGATGCTGTTCATGCCCCTTAAATACACCCCACCAGGTCTAATAACAACACTAATTCACAATGGTGGCAGTTCTACCTTTCACAGAGATTTCTGCACCTCTAATTATTTCTGTAACCACCGTTGGTGTGTACTGTGTTTGAAGTTACACTGTCATCTGACTATGTCTTCTGGGTGTTTCACTTTTTTGTTTGGCTGTGTATTATGACAACAGAAAAACCTAGGATAAAATTTTATTGATTTCCAGAAGTTACTTGGAGCTGTTCTTTTTTCTAGAGTTTATGCTGACTGAGAAATTGTAACATGCCCAAAAGAGACCATGCATTATACACTTGATGTTACTGGAATACTCAATACCAGAATACTCAATACTCATGTAACATGTTGTATTAACTCATTATGAATAAAAACAAAATACACTCCTGGAAATTGAAATAAGAACACCGTGAATTCATTGTCCCAGGAAGGGGAAACTTTATTGACACATTCCTGGGGTCAGATACATCACATGATCACACTGACAGAACCACAGGCACATAGACACAGGCAACAGAGCATGCACAATGTCGGCACTAGTACAGTGTATATCCACCTTTCGCAGCAATGCAGGCTGCTATTCTCCCATGGAGACGATCGTAGAGATGCTGGATGTAGTCCTGTGGAACGGCTTGCCATGCCATTTCCACCTGGCGCCTCAGTTGGACCAGCGTTCGTGCTGGACGTGCAGACCGCGTGAGACGACGCTTCATCCAGTCCCAAACATGCTCAATGGGGGACAGATCCGGAGATCTTGCTGGCCAGGGTAGTTGACTAACACCTTCTAGAGCACGTTGGGTGGCACGGGATACATGCGGACGTGCATTGTCCTGTTGGAACAGCAAGTTCCCTTGCCGGTCTAGGAATGGTAGAACGATGGGTTCGATGACGGTTTGGATGTACCGTGCACTATTCAGTGTCCCCTCGATGATCACCAGTGGTGTACGGCCAGTGTAGGAGATCGCTCCCCACACCATGATGCCGGGTGTTGGCCCTGTGTGCCTCGGTCGTATGCAGTCCTGATTGTGGCGCTCACCTGCACGGCGCCAAACACGCATACGACCATCATTGGCACCAAGGCAGAAGCAACTCTCATCGCTGAAGACTACACGTCTCCATTCATCCCTCCATTCACGCCTGTCGCGACACCACTGGAGGCGGGCTGCACGATGTTGGGGCGTGAGCGGAAGACGGCCTAACGGTGTGCGGGACTGTAGCCCAGCTTCATGGAGACGGTTGCGAATGGTCCTCGCCGATACCCCAGGAGCAACAGTGTCCCTAATTTGCTGGGAAGTGGCGGTGCGGTCCCCTACGGCACTGCGTAGGATCCTACGGTCTTGGCGTGCATCCGTGCGTCGCTGCGGTCCGGTCCCAGGTCGACGGGCACGTGCACCTTCCGCCGACCACTGGCGACAACATCGATGTACTGTGGAGACCTCACGCCCCACATGTTGAGCAATTCGGCGGTACGTCCACCCGGCCTCCCGCATGCCCACTATACGCCCTTGCTCAAAGTCCGTCAACTGCACATACGGTTCACGTCCACACTGTCGCAGCATGCTACCAGTGTTAAAGACTGCGATGGAGCTCCGTATGCCACGGCAAACTGGCTGACACTGACGGCGGCGGTGCACAAATGCTGCGCAGCTAGCGCCATTCGACGGCCAACACCGTGGTTCCTGGTGTGTCCGCTGTGCCGTGCGCATGATCATTGCTTGTACAGCCCTCTCGCAGTGTCCGGAGCAAGTATGGTGGGTCTGACACACCGGTGTCAATGTGTTCTTTTTTCCATTTCCAGGAGTGTATATTTGCATATGTAATTATTACTGCATTAATTGTACTTCACTTGATGTATCATATATGGATAATTCCGTATGATTCAGCAAATTTATTATGAAGTTAACTGACAACAAACACAGTTTCTTAATTATCAGTACACATATATTTCTAGAATCAATACAACGTGATCTCATTATATAAAAGCCATTAGTTCAATTGACAGTAGTTTGAACAAGTATACTGACGACATGGTTGCCTCTTCTGACTCACCATCATTTTGCAGTAATTTATATTTTAAAATGTAACATTGTAAGTGAGATTAATTTAATGTAGGTCCACATAATATCATCAGTGTGTTAGTGAAAGTGTTATTTGGGCCTAAACTTTACAACATACCATTACCATACATTTTTCATTTCAAAACTCATTAAATCTCCAAAGTTCTAAATGTAATTTCATAAAATTCATGTATACAGCAATGCAAAAATATGTTACACATTACTGTAAAATTAGATAAGGAATGGTGAGGATAGTTCTCATAATACTTTTGTGATGGTAACTCAGTACAGTTTTAATGTGGAAAGTTTCAGTTTTTGCATATATGGAACACTTCAGCAAAAATTGTGTATCTGCTACATTTCTTCAAGTTTGAATGTTATAAATGTTGTGACATGCAAGAATCTACGGGTGACAAAGTTTTAATGTATGGACTTACAATTAGATTAATACAGAGTTACACCTGCCAATAGTGAACAGTATTTTAAAAGATAGTGAAATATACTCTCCCAAAGTTATATTTCAACTGTAGATTAGAGCTGGAATCCAGCTGAAAACATTAGAGCCAATATTCTGTTTTTCATTTTCAGTTCCAAACTTACTGCAAGTAAACTGGAACGTAATTTTTTTCCAAAGACTGAATGTAGTTACTACCAAGATCAGAAGCTGTACCAAGGACTGAGGGGTTGAACATATGGAGACTGCAAAATAGGACAAAGTGTTTAACTAGAATAATAACAATAATTACAATAATAATAATAATTGTAATGGACCTTATCATTATAGTAACAATTATTCATATACTTAGAAAAACATACATATGGAAAATTGTGATGATGCTTAATCAAAGATCAATTTTGGACAATGAAATAGGAAATAATTCAGAGTTTGACCAAAGCTTCAGCAAATCGCCATTAGGTGAGGATGTGAGTAGTATTTGTAGCCTATTCCTAGGATAGAACAACAGTATATCTGAATAGTTTATGAAATTTATGGACTAAAAATTCAGCAGACAGAGTAGTGATTTGGGTAAAATTGAAAGTCAAGTAGATGAAGCAAATAAAAAATCAAGCAGTCAAAAGGTGGACTAAGTAACAGTTTTGGACAATCTAAATGTGAACAAAATAATAGTTTGGAAAAGATGAAAAAGCAATGAAATAATGATTTGGTCATTAAAAGTGTATTTTCTAACAGTTTAGGACAGAGGATACTAAAATTTTTGAAGTCAAATGAAACATAACAAAAAAGCTGCAAAAACTATATAAATCATTGGAATTCTAGATAATGTAGTAAAACTAAAACATTAGAATTTAAGGTGACAAATAGAACAAAACAAGCCACATCTAGAAGAAAAACTTGTAAATCTTAAACCCAAAATGATAATGAGATTTCTGCAGTTAGTACAAAAGCTGTACATATAAAAAGAGTTGTCACCAGAAATGCAGGTGTATATAAGAGTAATCTGCCTAACATCATCAGAAATCTTATTAAATTGCAAGAAAGTTTCATTACAAAAAGCTTTGCTAGCAGTTGTAGTGAACACAGGCCAACAAATCAATCAAAACATTTCCTGGAGATAATGAAGTTAATCCAGTTGATATTAAACAATAGGTTGTGATAACTTTGTTTCTTGTGTGACTTACATGCTTAAGATTTATTTGTAAAAAACTTTTTGCTGAGGAGCCACTATCTTGGGCAAGTCAGTACACTAACTCAGTTCTGGCATACAGTGATTCTGAAAAAGTTTTTATAATAAATTCTGGTTAGAGACAGAAAAAAGATAGGATAAAAGGTGAGTTTTTAAATGCACCAACCTCTTGAAAAAGGAATGGGAGCATGACAGGATTTTATGAAAATCACTTAAGAAGATTAATTCACCTAGACAGGCCTTTAGATTAACTTACACAATTAGGCACCTAAAAATAAGATTAGCAGGGAAGATACAGTGGGGTTTACTTTATGGGCCTGATGATTCATAGACAGTCTAGACAGGGGGACTAGAGAAGAATGACAGGTATGATTTCAATCAATATCTATACAGTGGTTGTGAGTGAGGGGGTTGGATCAAAATTAAAATGGATGAAATCATGGGAGAAGAGATGTAGGTAACTTTAGAAGCAATTAGCGATAATCAGGGGCAAAGTAACAAGAGAGATTTTCAGTGGAATGACATAAATGAAAATGAGAATAGAGTGATTGGCAATAGAAACAGGTCATGGGAAAGAAACAAGGGACCACATTAAAACAGAAGATAAGATAACAGGGGCAATGTTCAGGAAAATTGAGAGTTATCACATTGGGAGCCTGTCAGTCTGGGGCAAGAAGCATAATCAAAATAAGGTAATGACCATGGAAAGAGATTTCAGCTGAGATGAAAGCAGAATTCCACAGACAGCATAATAACGAAGCACACCAGGTGAATAGATTATACACACATCAAAAAAAGTTTTGCATCATCTCAGTTCCAAGAGTTCTGGAACCTGTACAGAAAATTGGAATATAGATCCACATAAACATCATTTCCACTCCTTTTATTGCTCATGAAAACCACACATTGCATATTGTACCACCATACAGCGAGACCTACAGAGGTGGTGGTTCAGACTGCTGTACACACCAGCACCTCTAACACCCACTAGTATGACCTCTTGCATTGACGCATGCCTGTATTTGTCGTGGTGTACTATCCACAAGTTCATCATGGCACTGTTGGTCCAGATTGTCCCACTCCTCAATGGCAATTCGGCATAGATCCCTCAGAGTGGTTGGTGGGTCACATCATCCATAAAGATCCCTTTTCAATCTAACTCAGGCATGTTCAATAGGGTTCATGTTGGAAGAACATGCAGGCTACTCTAGTCAAGCGATGTTGTTATCCTGAAAAAAGTTATTCACAAGATGTGCATGATGGGGGCGCAAATTGTCGTCCATGAAGACAAATGCCTCTCCAGTATACTGCCAATATTGTTGCACTATCGGTCAGAGGATGGCATTCACATATTGTACAACCATTACGGCACCTTCCATGACCACCAGTGGCATATGTCTGCCCCATGTGATATCATCCCACAACATCAGGGAACCTCCACCTTGCTGCACTCACTGGATAGTGCGTCTAAGGCATTCAGCCTGACTGAGTTGCCTCCAAACACGTCTCTGATGATTGCCTGGTTGAAGGCATATGCAACACTCATTGGTGAAGAAAATATGATGCCAATCCTGGGCAGTCCATTTGGCATGTTGTAGGGCCCATTTGTACTGTGCTGCATGGTGTCATGGTTGCGAAGGTGGACTTTGCCATGGATCTCGAGAGTGAAGTTGCTCATCATGCAGCCTATTGTGCACCATTTGAGTCGTAACACGACATCCTGTGGCTGCATGAAAAGCATTATTCAATGTGGTGGCATTGCTGTCAGGGTTCCTCCGAGCCATAATCCATAGGTAGCTGTCACCCACTGCCGTAGAACACTAGGGCTGCCTGAACCAGTCATGTCATCGGCAGTTCCTGTCTCTCTATATCTCCTCCATGCCCAAACAACATCACTTTGGTTCACTCTGAGAAACCTGGACATTTCCCCTGCTGAGAGCCCATCCTGGCACAAGGCAACAATGTGGACATCATCAAACTGTGGTATTGGCTATCTAGGCATGGCTGAACTACAGACAACACAAGCAGTGTACCTCCTACTTGGTGGAATGATTGGAACTGATTGGCTGTTGGACCTCCTCCATCTGATAGGCACTGCTCATTCATGTTTGTTTACATCTTTGGGTGGGTTTAGTGACACCTCTGAACAGTCAAAGGGACTGTGTCTGTGATACAATATCCACAGTCAACGTTTATCTTCAGGAGTTCTGGGAACCGGGGTGATGCAAAACTTTTTTTGATGTGTGTATTTTGAGAGGGACATGAATGATGTTTTGAATGGGAAAGGGGTATTTGATAGCAACTTTATTGTTAATAATAATAATAATAATTGTCATGTAATTCAATAACCTAGTGCAAGTCTTTCAACTGGATGCCCTCCAGCAAATTGCATGTACCTAAGCTACCTCAGTTATCCAACTGGGGAAAGAAGACCTACGTTTCATGTAGTATCTGAACCGTGTGTCATTTCTGTGTCTCCTCACATCATTGAGATGTGAAGGCTGGGATAAAATGCAAAGTGAAAAATCCAGTGTCCAACCAGAATTCGATCCCACAACCTATTTGTTTCCATTCAAACACTTTATTTTTTCTGTTGTGTTGGGTTGGGGTGAATGTCACACAACTTTCTTTCAAGCTGATCATTGATTCCTTTACTCAGTTTATTACAGAGGGCAACCAGTCCTCTGACTAAACATGCTGTGCTACAGTGCCAGCACCACTAAACCACCAGGCCTGATGTATACATAGCTTGCTGAATAATGGGTAAGTGGTGATAAGAAGAGAATCTTCTATTTCTGATGTTGATGCTGATGTATCTGATAATAATGCACTTTGAGGGAAAGAGTTTTTACAGCCAGTTGCAATGAAAAAAGTGAAGAGAGTATTTCAGTCGACTGTGATGAGAACAGTGAAATAGGTGTTTCAGTTAGTTGTAATAAGTGTGATATAGATATTGTTGAAGAATGAGTAGGAGCTACCATTGGTTTAGGCAAAGAATTAGATCACATGATTTATGTGGAAGTTACAGAGGAAGCATTAGAGGATTGTGTTTCTATTGATAGAAATAAAAGTAGCTGGAGAAGCTAGACTTCTAATAGATACGTACATGAGAATCAGATTTTGCTGTTTGGTATCAGTAAAGCAGTGAACACTAGTCACAATAAGAAATAAAATGCAAAATATATAATGGGTGAAATGTTGAGAGTAATTTGGGATACCTAAAGTATTTGTGACAGCAAAATTAGAATGAAATTCCAAGAAGTTTGTGAAAGTATACATCCAAATTAATAGGCAGGAAGCTAAAAAGAATGTAGCTAATATGGGAGGATCTGGTATTAGAGTGAGTGCCATGCAATCAGAAAAAAAGGCACTCACAGATTAAGGTGAAGTGAAAAATATGCGTTTCAGTGAAGTTGAAGAGCTTTTATGTGAAGCACATAACAAAAATGAGTGTGAGATACTGGGGAATCCTTACATTTTTGTTCAGATTGGTAACTGGGAAGGCAACTTGTGATGAAGCAAGCTGGGATAATTTTTACTTCCCTTCTTGGTTTACCATCAGCCACCTTAAAATTCATTTTTTCACTGTTAACTAATTTTCACAAAAGGAAATGGCTGACCCTCAGTTTTAAAGAATATAGCACCAGATCAAATTTTGTGCTTAGTTTTATGAATGAAATTGATTTTCTAATTTATTTTGACTATTACTAGTTAGTCACTTCTGAAGTAAGGTGAGTGTTTCATAACTTAAATTCCGTTGTTGATGTATAAACAAATATAAATTCTGCACTAATTATAAACATTTGGAGGAACAACTAATAGTATTCTTAAAGGATTTATTTGGTTCTATTTGAAAATATATTAGCAAAGCCAACCCTTAATTAATTCCAAAGTAAGTAACAGTTTTGTCTAAAGTATTTTTTGCATAACGATATTTGTTAAACAAATAATTCGGCCCAATCCTCGTAGTTGAAGAAACTGTTAAAAGGAACTAACTTTTCGATGTATTCAGTTAATTTAATGAGTTAAGTTTTAATGGTAATTTCTGTATATTTAACTGTGAACAATGTGTAGTTTCAGGGCCTATTATTGTGATGATATTATAAGGGCCTGATTTTTGGTCATGAGACAGTCAGTCCTTGGCCGAGTTTCAGACAAGAAACCTGTGCTGGTTAGAACAACAACAGTGCTTCAACTTAACTGTGAAATAAGTGTTATACAATTAGGTCATGTGTTAAAACAATGACAGTGTCTGCTCTATATGCACCTTTCTATTTTTAAAGAACTGTGAACTTTGTGGTTAGGTTTTTACTGCTCGTAGATGTTCAATAGTAGCAGTAAGGGTAGGTTTGCTTGTAAACTATTAATGAGGCTTATCGAAAGTTAAACAACAGTGCACAGGCCATATAACTGTGTAATATTGGGGGGTTGTGAACTGTGAAAGTAAAGACTGTAAAACGCAACTGTGCAGCTGTCAGCTACATTATTTAAAGTAGTCTGTGTAGTACTTCCACAACCCATTTTCCAGCCAGTGTAGCAACACTGAGGACAACAAATGAAGAAACAAAAGAAGACGAACTTCTACAGATAAGGTTAGTGGTGTATTCTGATGAAATGAGTTTCTTAGATGAGGATGTAGATTAAATAGAGGCACAGTAGATTGGTGAGCAATACCACAGTTACATAGAATACAAGTCAGAAAATAAATCAGGAACAGAAAGAATTAAGTGAATTTTTGTGGGAATATTGTGATGTTTTTGATGGAAAACCTTGGAAAATCAAAAATTATGACTGCTAACTACAATTAAAATCACATGAACTAATCTTTATTAAACCTTATAGTATACAACTATCAAATATACAGAATGCAGAAAGTAAAATACAGAAAATGGGAAGTTGGGGTATCATTGAAAGAAGTTGTAGTCAATATAATAACCCACTTGTTACTGTTTCCAAGAAATTTGGAGGGTTAAGACTCATTCTTGATTCCAGGTATTTAAATAAATTTTTGGAAAGTGGAATTGACCATCCTGAGAATATAGATGAATTGCTAAATCTGAACACATTGTATTAATGACCAGACTTGACCTTATCTCTGGGTTTCATCAGATACCACTTGGGCCTGAGACAACAAGATACACTGCTTCCCTGTATGGTGGCAATCTTTTGTTGTACCTTTTGGTTTAAGTGTTTCTGTTGCAGGACATGTGCACTATATTTTGTATTTCAAAAGGAATTATTAATAACACTGACCATTTGTTGATGACGTTCTTATTACTGGGGAAATCTGGGAAGAATATTTGGAATTGTTAAGAGAAGTAGGTAGAAAGGGGAGGGGGTATGTCATTAAAACTGGAAAAATGAAAGTCTGCTGGGAGACAATTAAAATTTCTTGCCTACCATATTACAGAGGAGGAAATAAAACAAGGGTCATTTTTGGATTATCTGACTTTACTGAAAATATATCAGGAAACAAGTATTAAATGTACCGTGTTTAAACAATCTGTTATTGGTATGCGGCAATGCATATCAACAAGTTTTCAATGAAATAAAGAAACAACTATGTGACAGCTAAATTTTACATAGGCCAGTGCTATAATTACCATTTTGCCTCATGACAGATAGTAGTGAAACAGTACATTGACAAATCCAGCAATAAAGTAAAAGCAATGTGGAATATCACAAAAAGGGAAAGAGAGGAAATGAAAGCTTCACACACAAACATGGAAATCAAACTCAACAATGTATCTATATCTAATCCCGAAGTTTTTGTGAACTCTTTCAACAATTTCTTTGCAAGCATAGCTGAAAAATTGGTCCAAAATAATCCTAATACAAATTACCAACCAGCAAACCAAAAATATCACACATGAGCAGAGTCAATTTTCATTACCAAAGTCAATGAAAATGATGTTGCAAAAGCCCTCAGAGAGTTAAAAAATTCATATTCAGCTGGAATTGATGGTATCCCAGCAGCTGTAATCAAAAATTGTGAACACACAATTGCTGAACCATTAACTCACCTCTGTGACTGTTCTTTCCAGGCAGGTATCTTCCCTGAAGCTCTGAAACTTTCTAAAGTAATTCCTGTCTTCAAAAATGGTGATAATAAAGATATGAATAACTACAGGCCTATCTCAATCTCATCCTGCTTTTCTAAAGTTTTTGAAAAAATAATGTACAAAAAAATGATGTACTTCATTGAAAAAAAAAGATTTACTAAGTTTAGCTCAACGTGGGGTCAGAAGCAACAAATCTACTGAAACTGCAGTATATGATTGCATAAATACACTATTAGAACTGTTAGATAGAAAACAACCCATAACAGGCATATTTCTGGATCTGTCAAAGGCTTTTGACACTGTTGACCACAAAATATTACTGGAAAAATTAGAACACTATGGTATCAGAGGAATTGCAAACAACTGGATTGCTACATTCCTAACCAATCAGATGCAGAGAGTCAGCATGAAATATACTAATAGACAAAGCAACTCAATAACCAAAATACTATCAAGTAATAAAACTGTAAAGCAAAGTGTTCCACAGGGCTCAGTATTGGGACCCCTACTTTTCCTCCTGTATATTAATGACTTGAGCCTGAATGTTGGTGCACACAAAACAATAATATTTGCTGATGACACAGCTGTACTCCTAAAAGGGGAGAATACAGAGGCTGTGCAAAAAGCTGTGAACTTGGCCACTGAACAGCTCAGCAACTGGGCTAAAATCAACAGATTAACTATCAACACCAAAAAGACAGCTTCCATGAACTTTCACACAACACAAAATGCAAATTCCTCTCTGCCATTTGTCACTGTAAATAACCAGTCAATACATACCGACACTGTTTTCAAATCCCTGGGTCTGTGGGTTCAAGATAACCTGAAATGGAATACACATACAGGAAAGGTAAATGCCAGGATTTATACTGGCTGTTATGCATTGAGTGTACTGAAAACATGTGCTAGCCTGAAAACATTAACCAGTGTGTACTAAGCTTACATACAAGCCCACCTAAAATATGGTGTAATATTCTGGGGAAATTCTCCAACTGCTCTGAGCAAAATCAGAATCCAGAAGAGAGCAATGAGGATTATTACTGGGAGCAAACCCAGAGACTCCTGCAAACCCATCTTCAGAAAGTTGGAAATCCTTACACTGCCTTTCCTCTACATTCTTGAGACTCTAAAATTTTTCAGAAACCACATAGTGCCAACTGACCCCAGAGTCATAAAAAATAATGAAATACATGAACGCAACACCAGGAAAAACGCAAACCTGCATGTTATACATACAAACACCCAACTGTGTAAAAAGAGAGGTTTCCACATGGAACTCCTACTGTTTAACAATCTTCCCACTAGTATTAAGTCCATCGAAGACAACATTTAATTTATCAAAGCCGTGAAGTCATATTTGATGAGTCACTGTTTTTACTCTGTAAATGAATACTTAGAACAGTAATCTTGCTGTTTATGTTAAATTGAAAACACTGAGCAATATAATACATTAGGATACTATAGGCCTATGTTAATATATGTTAACAATGTTAAATGATATTTTCCAACATCTGCAACACACTGTGTACCATCAGATCACATGGAATAAATAAATAAATGTATGTTTAATTTATTTGAAAAACAGTTTCACATGTATCATATTATTCTGCAGCAACTGTGAACCATATGGTTAGGTTTTTACTGCTCATAGATGTTCAACAGCAAATTATTGTAGCAGTATGCTGATGTTACCTGCAACCTATTAATGAGGCTTGCCAACATTTACCAATAGTGAATTTGCCATACAATTGTGTAATATTTGGCGGTTGTGAACAGTGAAAGTAAAGAACTGTGAAACGCAAATCTGCAACTGTCAGCTGCATCATTACAGTATTCAGTGCTGATCTTCAACCCCCCATTTTTCAGTCAGTATAACAATAAAGTACATCAACACTGAGGACTATCAATGAAAAAATAAAGCAGGTGAATGTCACAAGCTGTTGGGCAAAGTCTTGGATATGTGAAATGGGATAATAGCCAATTAGTGTGTGCACATTCAGTTTGTGGTAGTCTCCGCACAACCTGTAGGTAGCGTCTCTCTTAGGGACAAGGTGGATAGGTGAAGATCATTTACTAGAAGAAATGACTACGGTTACTGCATGTGATAGTTACTGTAAAGTGGCATGCACGTTTTCAGTTTATGGAAGTCTCCACACTAGATGTAGGTAAGATCTTTCTTAGGGTCCAGGTGGATAGGCAAAGACCAACTACTAGAAGTGTGGTGGACAATACTCACACATAACAGTTCCTGCAAAGCAACCTTAGGCTGGTGCAGTTTGTTAGCTTTCAGGAGCCTTTCCATGTAAAAGACAGGAGGGCCTTCTGCTGTCATTAACCTATGATAGATATCATTTGAAATAGCCATGTTGCATGAAGAGGTGGTGGAAGTGTCACATTCAACATTAATACAACAAAAGTCACTGACTGTTGAGTCTGTGGCACGGCAGTGTATGTGTTATCAGATGAAGTTGCAGCAGGAGATATTGTAGCAGGAAGAATTGACAACGCAACAAGTTTATCTCAGGTTGTTGGAAGTATCCACAGCCAGCTGACAGAATGTGTTGTTGCTGGCAAGAAGGGTGCCAATGTTATTACATTGGTGTAAGAACTCAGTGTGGGAGTGGGCAAGTTGAGCTTTCAGAAGTATACACTCAGATGATAGATGAACGAGCATGTCACAGCAAGACGTGGGGGCCGTAGGCAGTGGAGCAAAGGAACATGGTATGCATGTGCCACAAGTACAATGTAACAGTGCAACAGATTGGGTATCTAGTGAGAGGCTGAGTGTAAGGAAGTCAATTCTTCTGAGGACAGGACTCTCAATAACCACCATGTGGAACATCCATGAAAACTGTGGATCATGGGTGAGCTGAAGCTGTGGTATGGCTGTGTTGTGCACTTTGATATCTGAATTCTTAGCTGTGTGGAGTGTACCAGATGAGACAGGATACTTGGTAGAGCAAGAGCTGGTGGAACAACACCTGCATCCACACTGGTGTCAATCAGAAAGTGCATGTTAGTTAAACTGTCAAACACTTAGACGCATCAAGACAGGAGTTGATTACCGTGTGATGACTGATTTTGAAGGCAGCACCCTGGAGAAGAAGTGTGGGATAGGGCACCTACTGCAGCCTGCATGGTGAGTTTTCATATGCACATGGAGAGCAGCAATTACAAGCTGCATCACCAAACTTCATGTGGAACCACCACAGTGGGAAGGCAGAGTGGGGAGCAAGATGTAAAGTTCTGATGTCTGCCACTGCACTGCACTGGGAGACATCAAGGGTAGAAGGTGAGGAGTGAGGGACAGAGAGTGCAGGAAGTCTAAATGGTCTCCTAGGTAGCTGCACTGCTCCATGTCATGATGCGTGAGATCTCATGCGACCTCCTCCAGGTGGGTGAGGAGGAGGGGCAACCATATCCACAGCAGTATTGCCAATGTACGAGGCAGAATCTGTTCTTGGAGAAGTGACAAGCTGGTGATGTCGTACAACTTAATACACACAATCTGCATGTTGAAATCTACATTCCAACAGTTCTGTAGACAATGATAAGAGCTGCAGTCGGATGTTGTATGGAAGCTTGACAATCCAAATAGCTTAAAACTCAGTGTACTGCAGAATGTTAAGTTTGACAAGAGTTCACGGGTGATGCCAGCACTGCAGGGGGTCCTGTTGCTGATTTGTTCCATATGAATTATGTGATGAAGCCCTCCTGCCACTGAATTAGAAGGACATTCAAAATGAGCTGCCACATGTTGAAATATCTGGGGGGAGGAACTGGGTCAGGATGATGTCACTGATGTTCCAGGTTAGCATGTGTTCAATGAGGCATTCAAAGTGTGTATTGTCACTGGTGATGCCACTAACATCCAGAATAGAGTCCAGCAGGATGCACCATGTGAGAGGGCTATCCTTGTTGAGAGGACACAACTTATTCAGTAGCCAAGAGGGGAGGGGAAGGGGTGGCCTGAGCCATCACCAGTGCACAAAACTGTGTACTAGACAAGGACAGTACACTCGATGGAGCGACGGTGCCATGTGACTATGGCACAGTGCCCAACATTTAGGCAGAAGTGAGGGGTACTTCCCGATGTCACACATTGCAGCAGATGCAGTAGGCATGAATGACACAGATGCAAATGCAGATGGTGGGGAAGACATGACCAGCATTGTGAGATTGACTATGGTCATTGTTTCATGAAAGATTCTGGAATATTCAGACTGAACAGATGGAGCAGCACTGTCCAAAGGCTGAGAAAATCACACAGATTGGAAGGAGTAGATGCTCACATACTGTGAATTCTGGTGTGAACATAAGAGAAGTCAACACAATGCACAGATGCACAATAATGGGGTCACCACTGTGAGTGCTCCAATGCTACACCATAGTTGGAATTACTAGAGACACACTGTTGAATAATAAACACTTGATTAACAGTGTCTTTCACACAAAAGTCATGGCAGATAACATAATCATGCACAGAATAGCTGAACAAGAGCACTCACAGAGGTGGCGGTCAACTTGTCCTGAGTTGACTGCCCCCATACATATGAAATTTAAGCTAGATTAATCCGATTATTGATTTATGAGGCATTACTAACATTATGCCTGGTCATCAAATGTTTAATAGACATTTCTTCCAGTTTTTATATGTGCAATGAATGAACATTCTTGTAATGAAGGACATTTGTGGCACTTCAGGGATTTCCTAATAACATGATACATAAATTACTTATTGGGGTCAGTGTAAAGTGAGACATTCTGTGATATTCACTTCAGTATACACACTTTGATCATGGTTTTGAGACTGCATGAAGCAAATAGGACTTCCTAGATGAAATAAAAATATTCTATTTGTAAAAAAGAAATGTTTCTGACTTTATTTAAATTGGTGTTATTTATTTGTCTTTGTTTTTTAAATGTAGCTTAAACAAGTTCATGAGTTGTTTCTTTCATAGTAAATCCATGCAATCTATAAGTACTTCCACTTCTTCAACATGTCGTTATGCATTTTCATATTTTACAGAGCGATACACTTCCTATTTTGCTCCCTACATGTTCTGGCAGAGTTTTGTACATATGCTTTATGCATAACATTCTGGATACATATCTAACATGGCAGAATGGGAACACACTCTGTATCCATAAATACCAGAATACTCAGAACTGCTATACTCGATACTCATATAACACATTGTACTTACTCATTAGGGATATCAGACAACTGAATTTACATGGTTGATTATGACTACATTAACTGAACTTTACTTGATACGTCACATTTGGACATATGGTGAGTGTCAACCATGGCAAAAGATTAATCACTGGTTTTGTATTCTCCTCTATGCCGACCTCTTTGACTCATCTACATTCTTGGACATTTTTCATAGCACACATTGTAAGTCTTCATATTCTGTTGTGTTCTCATGTTGAATAAACCTGCTCACATCATTACATGGTTGATAATTACTGATATAGTCTAGGTCACTACCATGTGTAATATCCACATTGGTAGCCTGGATGGTGTTCATTGTTCATTTCATCTCCTTGAAAACTTTTTGATCAGCAGTGCTGTTTACTATGCACTAATGGATCTTCTGCTATTACTAATGCACTTCCAAGTCCATCCACAAGACATTTGACATGAATATTGTGAGAACCCAGTGCTGCATAGACTGTATACAATGTTAAAACAGAACATGAATATGCAGCATCATTTTGCCATATCCATATGGCCTAACCTATACAACTTCTCAGCAGCATGGTTTTGGTATCTCACATTCCATATCTCCAGCTGGACTGGATTCATGTGTACCTGCTCAGATGCCTTAGCCTCCACCTCGTGTGTTTTGGACCAGACCTTAGTGTGGCTCCAGTGTGTGTTTCTCCCCAGGAATCATTTTCATCATTCACAGCCACACCTGTGCCTGCTGTGCCAGGTGACTACATTCTGCGCACACCACCTTCCATCCCCCCCCCCCCACCCCATCCCCACCCCACCCACCCCCCTCAACACTAGGGCCTTGTGCATCACACCACATACCACATTTAACGCTCTCAAGCTTTCAGCCCACTTGCATCCAGCAATATCAATTGCCTGAGCCACACTGGTTGATTGCCCTGGTTCCACACCTGTTCTGTGGCCTGCACATTGTTACCACCACACCAAGACCTTGGGTGATGCATCTTGTGATGTATTCACATGCTTCCCGTTGCCGCATCTGATAACTGCGCCACCTTCTACAATGCAAGTCGACCTTGCCTCCATAGCTGTTACTCCCTTCAGTGAGCACTACACCATGATGGTCCAGGTTGATAACTCCACTGGACAACCTGCAATACTTGATCAAGATTTCGCCTCTCAACATTAGCCTAGCTACCTCTGACACTGGCCTGTTTACTCACACCACTTGCTCAGGAGCAAACTTCTGAAATTGCCTCCACTTTCAATGGACAACCTACACACTTGGTTTGCTCTGTTTGCTCTTGTCAAGAACTTATTCAGCTAGCATGGTATACTGGGTGACAGTTCTCGCTTTGTGTACCTAACCACCACATCTCCATGACCACACGGACCTAATTAGTGACTTGGTCCTTTGTCCTTCCTCTCATCATAAATACTGCGTCACAAAGAAAAATTATTGAGCACCTTTCCTTTGGTTTATCAAATTATACATGAAGAGTCTCTGGCAGATAGCACTCTTCCACAGCTGTGGCACCATTTTTGCACCCTCATTGATGTTGCCTTCATGCCAGATCTGCCCTGAGGACTTTCAGGCTCGTTAAACTTCCATCTGAACTGCAGCATCATCTTCTGTCACAAGTGCTGGAACATCAAGGCTCCAGAATGTGCCTCACTGACCAAGCTTACTTCTTACTTTGACACCATCAGCTGGTCCATACCACCATCCATGTCAAGAAACAAGAGGTGAACATCTCTGCTACCCCTCTCCTACCCCTGCTGGAAGACAACATGGAAAAGTGTGCATGCAGCCCACATGTGAAATGCAGCCACCTGCCAGTAACCTACGTGCAGTGCCTGCACCCAGCGCATGGTCCCCTCCAAAAGCTACTAAACTACATCTGGCAGTGTGCCTATCCCATCAGTCTACCAACAAATGGCACATGCATAGCAGCCAACAACCCCTACCCATTGTACCCACTTTGCTGGTTCCACTCCATGTCAGCAATGCTGCACGTAATTGTCATCAAACTTGCACCTCCAAAAACTCTACACATGGTCCAGTTTAGGTGTGCTGGACTGCGTGACTTCCTCTTGACACCTACAGATTCAACAGTCAGCGTCCGCCATGACAACTAGTGGCAGTCACCTCTGTGTACCGGACAGTTTCCTTGGCTATAGTTTCTTGATTGACACAGGTCTTGAGACTGGTGTGATAACCCTTGCACTGGTTCCATCAAAAATAGCGCCTACTAAACTGCCATTATGTGCTATGAATAACTCTGTTATTAACGTCCTTGGCACTGCTGAACTTACGGTACAACTAGCTCCTGGATGCATTTTTATGTGGACTTTCCATGTGGTGGACATTGGCAAACCCTTTCTAGGTATATACTTTCTACATCATTTTGTCTTTTTGCTGAATGTTCATGAAGCTACCTTATTGTATCACACATGAGAAACATGAATTCCAGGCTCATTTGGCCCTTCCTTCCACCTTCCCTCTGTCAAGGATCCACCCACACACTCTTTGGTTGAGTGCCCATTTTTGACAGCTCATCTTACAATGCTGCTCACTCAATTCACCAGTGAGCACACTGCAACTGATGCTTTCTGCAAGCACAACAATGTCCTCTGACAATGGATCCACATTGCATCTGAGGAATTAGTGGTGGCACATTGCCTGCTGCAACAGCTCTAATCTACACAACGATTCATTACATATTTGTGCCAGTATTGAGTGTGGACCTCACAACAGCTACCTTAACTACTCTGTTCAGTAACACTATGCCTTCTGGAAGCAGCTTACAGTGTTTTCTCCAGTGCTTGTTGATCATAAAGTTCCATTTGCAATACTTGATGACTCTCACCTGTCATGCATTACTAATGGTACTGACCATAAAATCAGTATCATTGAAGGATCTCCTCTCTGTCACAAAGCCCATCAGCTCAACCCAAAATAACTCTGTCAGTCCAAATCCGTCATTAGTGAGCTTCTTAGTTCGTACATTGTTTGCCAGTCAGATAGAAATAGGCCTTCTCCCACACACCTGAAGCACAAGAAAGACAGTTCAGCCAGGCTCTGTGGTGATTATAGGGCTCTTAACACTCACATTATTATAGATAACTATCCGATACCATACCTACAAGTCTTTGCACAGCTGCTTAGTGGTGCATGAGTGTTCAGTGTTTTGGATTGCTGCAAAGCCTATCATCAGATCCCATTGGTCCCAGAGGACATTCTGAAGATTGCCATGATTACATACTTTGGCCTCTTTGAATACTGTTATATGTCATATGGACTAAAAAATGCCACCCAGGCCTGGCAATATTTTATTGACTCCTTATTTTTTAATATACCACACATGTACAGTTACCTAGAAAGATACTCATTTTCTCATCTGAGGCTGATCACAAATTACAGCTTGCTCATGTTCTGAACATACTGCATAGGAAATGGGTTGAGATAAACCATAAGAAATCTCAACTGTGCAAAGAAGAGGTCACCTTCCTCAGCCATGCAGCTTCGATGGATGGCATCCATCCTACCTCTGACCAGGTTGATTTCATGAACACTTTCCTCTTCCTGGTGACTACAGTGAGTTGCACTGGTTTCTCAGCATTATCAACTTTTACAGATGACACATTCCTCCTGCAGCATCCCTTCATGTCCCCCTTACTGATGGTTTTAAAGGCAAAAATACTTCTGGTGCCAGGAAGGTTCCCTGGACAGAAGACATGCATTGGGCTTTCAATGCACTGAAATCAGCTCTTTCCCACACTGTCACTTTGGTCCATCCTATCCCAGATGCTCATATTTCCATTATGACCAATGTGAGTATTTCTCAATAGGTGCAGTGTTAACAGCAATGTGTGGGTAATACAATAGAGCCCCTGAAACTCTTTTCAAGAAACTGATAGCCTCTCAGCACAAAAAGTCCACATTTGACTGCGAATTACTGGCAGTCTATGGGGTGGTATAATTCTTTTTTGATGACATTTAGGGCCAACAGTTCACCATAAACACAGCTCACCATCCCCTAGCAGATGCAATACATAACCTGAGCAAGAATGTACATGCATCATGCCTATGCCACAGGGATCTTATCTGTCAACATTCCACTGATGTGCAATATATATGGGGTGCAGACAAAATTGTTGTGGATTATCTCTCCTGTGTGAACTCTATAATTTCCCTCATCAATATGGTCGAGCTTGCCAAGGTTATGACATGTCCTCATCGACATCGTCAGTCCTCTACCCCTGTGTGACTGCTTCCATTACATCACATCTATTGTTAATAGTATGAGGTGGCAGGTTGAAGTCCTCCCACTCTCTGATATCATGGCTGAGACTGTAGCTCTTGCCTTCATCAATGCCTGTATTGCTGGATTCAGTTGCCCTCCCAGTACTTGCACAAACCAGGGCCATCAATCTGAGTCATAATTGTTCTCCCACCTGTGCAAGCTCTGTGGGTGGAAAAATTCCACATGAGAACATACCAGCCCCAGAGTAATGGCCTAGTGGAGAGATGGCATCATGCTCTGAAGGTGGCTCTAATGTGTCAAGGCAGCACTTGGTCCTCCATACTCCCATAGGTTATACTCAATGTGGACACAGCTCATGAAGAAGATCTCCAAGTCCCATTAGCAGGTCTCATACAGTGAAACCCTTGTCCTACCTGCTCAATTTATTGAGCCAGTGCTGCTTCTGTCCACAGATGAACTTAAAGAACTGGTTAAATGAGTGTGAAAATGCAATTCTATAACAAACACCCCCTTCAAGGGTTTGTGCCATTCCTCCCGTATTCCTGCAGAAAGACTTTGAACATTGCAACTGCATTATGCTATGTGATGACTCAGTCAGAGCTGCATTCCAGCCCCCTCTACTCTGGCCCACACAGATTGCTTGGTAGAGGACGAAAACATTCAACATTCTATTTAACGGGAAGAAGCAAACAGCGTCTGTTAAGTGTCTCAAACCAGCATGGTGTTTAGCTGATGCCACCACTAGTATGGATGACAGTTCTGATTCTACAGTTGTCAGTCTCCAAGGTGTGATTACAGTTTCTCTTCCAAGTGAATCCTCTAGGAATCCTTCATTTCCAGAGTGAAGTGTCTCTTCCTTTGCATGTGATTCTGTTCCTATACATACATCAGTGTTCCATGTTAATGTCTACGATCTTATCATCAATAAACTAACTATCACAGTGTGTGACAGCACCACCTTCATCCTCAATGTTCCTCCAACCCCACCACAGGACAAATCGCTACACTTTGATATCACCCCTCTTGCCACGTTCAGTGTCTCTGATGATGCCGACATCGACTCTCTAACAGTATCTATTTCAGATGATGGCATCCTTCTAATTTATGTGCATTGCCACCTGCTGATGACCACTGTCCCCTCGATCGCTGGAAAATAATGGGACGTTGTATTCTCCTCTACACCAACTTCTTTGACTTTTTTATTTTATTGGATATTTTTCACACCATGTTTTGTAAAATTTCATATTGTATTGTGTTCTCATGTTGAATAAATCTACTCAGATCATTGTGTGGTTGACTATTACTAGTCTAGTCTACATCACTACCATATATAATATCCACAGACAATTCTGTATCACTCAGCCAGCTTCATTATGAAGTTAACTAAGTACAAAAACAATTTGGTAATTGTCAATATGCATATATTTCTAGAATCAAGACAACAAAATCTCACTTATAAAAGTCATTATCTCAGTGAACAATAATTTAGACAAGTATATCAAAAACATGCTGGCATCATCTGACTCGTCATAATTTTGCAGTAATTTGTATTCTAATACATCACATTGCTAGTGAGATTAACTTAGTGTAAATCCACATATCATTATCCTTGTGTTAGTGAAAATATTATTTGAGCATGAACTTTACAACATATCAGTACCATAGTTTTGTCATTCCCAAATTCATTAAATCTCTAAAGTTTAAATTGTAATTACATAAAATTCATGTATTCAACATTGCAAAAATGTGTTACACATTATTGTAAAATTACATAAGGAAAGTGGCAGAAGTCAGATGAAGACAGTTCTTGGCCTACTCTTGTTATGTAAACTCTGTACAGTTCGAATGTGTAAAATATAATTTTTGACTATGTGGAACATTTTACTAAAACTATCTGCCTAAGGCATTATTTAATTCTGAACATCATAACTTGTCAGATATGCATGAAGTTTTAAAATATGTACTTAGAGTAATACATAGCTACACCCACCAACATATATTACACTCCTCAAGTTAAATTTCAAATTTTGCATGACTAACTACCTCAGAAGAAGCAGAAATGCAAAATATATACATTGCTGTTGGAAGAGAAAACTGAATGGAGCACAATATGATACACATAATATATTGATACAGAAACTATAACTGGGAAACAGCACAACATTCATAACTTTTGTACCTAGTGACATAATTTTGAGGAATACAAGTTTTTTGTATGAGGCCGTACTTCCAAGAATTGTATTCCATGTGACTCAGCAGTTGAAAATAGAAAATATATCACAACACATGCATGAGTTTTGATATAATTACTACAAAAAAAGTTTTTTGAATTTTATGTGGAATTTTCAATAGGGTTTCAAAGCAAATTTATATTGCACGTAATTTTACTAGGAGACAGAAGAAATACTGAAAGTCAGCTTATATACATAAATATATGTAAATAAATGTGCAAAACTCACTAATTTTGCACTTAGGTGCTTTCATGATACGTCCTACACCAGTGTGCCAAAGATGAACACTATAGTGTCAATATATCACACTAAAACCAACAAAGAGAATGGTTGTACACTGGCAGGTCATTAAACACCTCCACAGATGAATGAGAGACACCAACAGGGAATTTTATAAAAGAAAACAAAATGCAGATTGAACATTTTATCTTTTGTATTGTGTTTGTGTGTATTGCAATTCATCTGCAATACATTTCTATTGTTAGCCAGAAACGCCCTTGAGAAGTAGATACACAGCAAAGTAACAGTGAAAATTCTTCGACTTCTGATGATACTTCTGCAGGATGTTTGATGTTCTTCATACAGTTGTTACAGTTTACTGCAACATTTAATTGCATATGTGCACTTACACCACAAATCAAGAAATCAGTAATGAAGGAATCCATAACAGAAAAATTATGAAAAGGTAAAGAGCAGAGCAATGTCAGCGATATTACTGCTAAGTGCAAACATTTTATATGTTGTGCGCTTCTACACATTGATGCAAAATCACTACATTCATTCCCCCCAAGTACTAATGATATGTGGCGTCATAGACGCACAATGACAGGTCGCTGTTGTGGAGCCATCAGGGGTAGCACACAATGTCCATTGTCAACGATGGGTGTTGGGGTGGCAGGTAATTCTGTCATGTCCATAGGTACCATGGCAGTTGATCTGTATGTATCAGTTGAGGCAGCAATGAAGGCACATTTCAGATGTTAAATGTAGATGTTTGTGGGGGTACCCATGACATTGATCTTAAATGTTTTGCAATCTCTGCTGAGTACTGGTTATGGTCCACCGTATATGGTGGCTGCAGAGTCTTGTGGATAGCATTGTGCCAAACAAATACTTGACTGCACTTTGACAGGGCAGCTAAAATGAAGGAGTAGTGTGTCTCTTGATTTAATAAGTTGGAGCCAATGTATCTGTGAGAGCAGTTTTCTAACAAAGTCAGACACACCATGGAAAGTGTCTGGCATATCACAAAGTAAATCACTGGGCAGTCTAATTCGTTGCTCACAGACAAGGTCAGTGACAGTTCATTTCAGATTGTCCTTGATGGCATGCAGAGGCACAATAGCAGGATCAGTGGTACATCAGTTCAATGTTGGGACTCATGGCACCGAAGGGATACCTTAAGTTGACAATGTAAGCATTCCACCAAATCATTCATTGCTGGGTGATAAGCCATTGTCTGGATACATTTCATGCCTAACAGGGCAGCGAGTTCCTTGAATAGGTAGGATTTGAACTGACTGCCCCCCAGTGGTTATGCACAATAGTATACCATGGTATACCAAAACATGCAATCCATCCCCAAAAGATCATAGTTGTGACTGTCTCAGTGGTGATGTCAGATGTAGGAAGCATCAGACCAGTGAGTGAATTGGTCAATGGCAGTGAGACAGTAGGTGCATCCCTCAGATACAAGCAATGGTCCAGTGATGTCTATATGGACATGATCAAATTGTTGGTTAGATGGAATGAATGTGCCAAGGGGTGCACTAACATAGCAATTGATTTTATTTTGCTGACAGACCATGCATTGCTTAACAAATGCCTTACAGTCTATGTCAATAGTAGGCCACACATAAGTTCATTTCATACTGCAGGATGAGACAGGTCATGCAGAGATGTGATTGTCTGCCGTCATAAACTGTGAGTCACAAATGGTTGTGGCTTTGATGTGGAGATGTCACAGTACAACAGCTTGTTCATTGGTGGCACTTGGATATGACAAAGCTGCAGACTGAATGGCCACACCAATAAGTCTTGGAGCTTTTTGACAGATTCTTGTGCTGGGACTAGAGCCTCATAGTTGACTGTGCTTTAAATAATTTCAGTGTGAGGGAGAACAGCTGTTGAGATATTAAGTTCTCCCATAATGTGATCAATATGGGTTGTGAACTGTCCTATGAAATCCAAGTGACTAAGGTGGTGTGGTGATGCATTGTCTGGACTTTGATAATGGTTTTTGGTTCATGATGAGAGTTAAGTGCTGATTTCTGAGCATGTGCCTGAATTTCCTAATTGAAACATACACCACGTACAGCTCACAATCATACATAGACCCACTCTGTTGTGATAGAGACAGCTCATTGCTGTGGAACACCAAGGGTTTCTGCTGTTGATCTATTTGCCATTGTAGCATGGGACCTATTGCTGTCATCATCATGCCAACCATGAAGATGAGTGGCACTTGCGGGCAGGGTGTGATAAAAGATCAGCATTGGTGATAGTATTTTTCGCTTTGTTGAATGCTGTCTCAGTTTGATTACTCCACAGCACTCTGTCACTAGGTCTAAGCGAGCTGAACAGAAGGTCATTCAGCGGAGCAGCCAACAATGTATGATTATGCATGCAATAATGGTAGAAGTTAGTGATACCTAAAAATCATCCTTGATGTGTACAGGTCATCTGGATAGAACACCTCACACATAATAATGTGTTAGGTTTAGATGCTCCAAAGCAGATGAAGGAACTGTGGCAGTGCAAACATATTAGTGATGTACATATATACACTTTACTGCACTGTGATACTTAACTGAAGTTGTACAGCAACTTGTTGGATGTGCTTGCAGGCAGATACAAGTAAGCAGTGGCCTGTCAGGGCATACATTATCAAATATAATGTCTACAAGAATATGTCTGTCCTTGGTGCCACACTGTCAAATCACTGTAGTAAACACCTCTCCGTATGTGAAGGCAATAGGCAACTCCACTTACAGGATAAGTCTCCGCTTTGAACTGTAGTTACAAACAGCAACCCTGGAACTCAGTGCTAGAACTGTCTGTGGCTGCCGATTTTGACAACGTTCACCTTCTTTATTTCTTTGTTTGTTGTACATGGTGTTGACATACTAGCTGAAAAAATAGCGGGTGGAAGTGCAGTACTGCCTACTGTAAATAACGTAGCCAACAGGTGCACATTTCCATTCCACAGTCATTTACTTTCACTTTTCACAACCCCCCTATATACACATTTAATATGGCCACTGCACTATTGTTTAACTTTCAATAAGTCTCTTTAATAGTTTTCACACAAACATCCACACACTGCTACAATATTTGACTGTTGAATAGCTACAAACAGTAAAAACTTAACCACAAAGTTCACAGTACTTGAAGAATAGAAAGGTACATATGGAACAGACACTCTCATTGTTTTTACACATGTCCTAATTGTGTAACACTTATTCCACAGTTACATTGAAGCATTGTTGTTGTTCTAACCAACACAGGTTTCTCATCTGAAACTCAGCTGTGGACTGAATATCCCCTGACCAAAAATCGGGCCATGATATATCATCACAATAATAGGCCCTGAAACTACACATTATTCGATGTTTAATTTACAGAAATTACAATTAAAACTTAACTCATTAAATTAACAGAATACATCAAAAAATTTGTTCCTTTTAACAGTTTCTTCTACTACAATGGTTAGGCCAAATTATTTGTTTAAATCATGATATTAACATATATAGTTATGCAAGCAATACTTTTGACAAAACTGTTAATTACTTTGGAATTAATTCAGAGCCAGCTTTGCTAACATGTTTTCGAATAGAGCCAAATAGATCCTTTACGAATTCTATTAGTTGTTCCTCCAAATGTTTATAATTAGTACAGAATTTATACTTGTTTTATATGTCAACAGTAAAATTTAAGTTACAAAACAATTACTGATTTCACACTATAACAAAAGAGATTAACAGGAATCGTCAAAATAAATTAGAAAATCAATTACATACATAAAACTAAGCACAAAATTCGATCTGGTGTTATATTCATTAAAACTGAGGGTGAAACTTTCTCTATGAAAATGCAGATTACACTCACATATGTTAATGCTAATTAATTCAAAAATGGAAAAAAATGAATTTTAAGAAGGCAGATGGGAAACAAGAGGGGAAGTAAAAATATCCCAGCTTGCTCCGTCACATGCTTACCAAAATGCAGAACTCCATCTCATGGTGGCAGCATGGAGGTTGCTGACTGGGCCATGGTTGTGGTTAGTGGTGCACTCCAAAGTGCCTCCTGTGGGACTAGTTGGGAGCTGTCTCAGTATGCCAGCTCAAGTTGCATCCATTGGCAAGGATACAACAATCATAACTTATGAACAGTCACAGGCATTGGATAAATCACTTTGGCATCTATCTTCTATTTTGGGCCAAATTCCATGGACATTGATTGTTTTGCCCAAGAAGCATACTTCTGAAGCTCTGAAGACACATTTTGAGGATTAATAAGTAGTCCACATGAGCAAATATGTTTAAATATATGACGCAGATATTCCAAATGTTCAGCTTTGGAACTGGACATAACCAGTAGTCATCAATGTATACAAAGCAAAAATCTTGATCTTCTGTCACCTCAATCATAAAACATTGAAATATCTGTACAGCATTGCATAACCTGAATGGCATTCCTGTAAATTCAAAGAGGCCAAATGGAGTCATGACAGCTGTTTAAGCTTTGTCTGCTGGTACTACAGGTACCTGACACAATGCGCAAACCAAGTCTACATTGAAGAAGACATGATTGCCACAGATGTTGTAAGTGAAGTCTTCTATATGCGAAAGTAGTGATCAGTGATTGTCCTGGCATTGAGCTGCAGTAGTCACTGCACGGACACCATACACAACATGTAGTGATGACACCCAGCTGCTGCTTAGTTGTCAGCAGTTTCCATGTGAAAGAATGAAAGAAAATTCTTGTTTGGCTACTTTCAGCTTCCCTGGTGTCAAGCAGTGTGGCTGAGTGTAGATTGTTGGTCCTGGCATTGTTAGGATATAATGTACTACTGAATGGCATACTGGTGCTAGCATAGGTAGTAGCAGGGTGATCTCTGGGAACTGCTTAAGAAGTTCTACATAATGAGAGTCACCAGCAATCATCTGAATAGTGATATTGTCCACACAACATACACATTCATGACACGTCAGACTGGTGAATTACATGGTGCAGCTGGGAGAGGGAGACATCCCAGTCCCATGGCAATTGTTGATGAAGTTAATGTGGCTCTAGCCAACATTGCAGTGCATGCTTAAAATTCTGCAGCCAGGGCTCGAGCTGTGGCATGGAAATTGTCTCTTGCCTGGTCAACAATTCAAAAGACATTGCATTGCACTGCATTTTATACTGGTATCACTACAAGATTCAGAATGTGTTTAAATGAAGCCCCAAGACAGGCTACAATGTCATGATTTTTTCCTTCATTTTTTAGCAAGCATGGGAATGGATGACATGTGACTGGGGAATACTCTTTGGGTGGATGAGGCACATTTTATTCTGCACAGTGTAATGAATACACAGACCTGTTGCATGTGGGGTTCTACTCCACCACATGTTGTGCAGGAACATCCACTGCAGTCAGCTTATGTGACTGTGTGGTGTGTCTTTACAAGCTTCTTCCTTCTTGCTCTGTTTTCTCCATGAGATGACGCCTCACAGGCCTGTTAGCTGTACAGTTACATCTGCACATTATAAGGGCCTCCTTGTAGAGCATGTGATCTCAGCTTTGCAAGAATGCAATATGTCCAGATCAATATTGTCATGCAAGATAGGGTGACACAACATGCCACTTGCCAGGTGAAGAAAATGCTTTGAAAAATCTTTGGTAATGAGCACATCATCTCTCAGCAATTTCAAAATGTGTCTCCTTCCAGATCCTCTGACTTACATCCATATGACTTCAGATTAGGGGGATATCTGGAAGACTGTGTTTATCAGGGATGTACCCAAACTCATCCTGATCCAAAGGGGCGGCATACGATGACATATCACTCTGATAACCTCAAATATGCTGCAAGCTACTGGCAACCATGCTGTGTTATGGATTAGTATATTGCTGAGCCAGGAGGTCATACTGAACACACATTCTCACTTGTGACCGTATCCTAATAAATTTGCCAGAGTCACTGCTGTCAAGTGTTTGATTATTCCTCCTCTTGTCCTACACCCACACCACATTCTGACTGTTTACAGTGCAATATTTTCACTGCTGGCGGAAAGTCGGACTACTATTTTTTTCAGCATTCTCCATGAGCACACTGATTAATGAAGATACCAACAATGTTTCAGCATCCTGAAATGTATACAACCTGCACTGCAGTAACATGCAGAATCAATCACTGCTGGCTAGCTACTTCTGTGAGGTATACCAAAACAAATTGTGATTGGCCCTAAAATACTGAAACTGAAAATTATGGTAATTACTTGAGGGTTACTATATATAAATATATTAGGAGAAAAACAGCTACTTTGAAAAACCCTTTGCTCCTCCTCAAATACTATTCACCTGGTGTTTTAATAAAGTACTTCAAACAAAGCATTTATGTAACATTACACAGACCACTATCAGCTGTCTACCCACTGGCAAATTAGGATCTATTGAATACAAATATTAGAGGTATACAGAATTTACATTCTTATCACACTCCACTAATTTCCCTATAACAGATTGAACTCCATGCATTTCAGTCTTATGAGCTTAATTTCTGATCACCCCTTATATCAGAAACTGTATCATTTCTGGATTTACCAAAAAAGTGATCGAAATGTATAAGAAAGTTTCAAATGACACCTAAAGTAAGCCTCTCAATTTTTATATTTGGCAAACTCATTTTACTTATTAAAGAATTCCTTCATATACTTAGTAAGACCATAAATATGTGATAATGTACTTACGTAAAAAATTATGTTAGGAAATATAATACCATAGATTAAATATACTGACAAAGTGCAAAAGAAGGAACCCTGTTTTCATATCACTACTGTATTTACAATACGTCAACAGGTATATGATGTCCAAAGTGGTTTAAGATAAGTTTATATTTCCACCTACAACTGAAGTAATGTTCTGTAATAGTAGCCCAATCATCAGATCATTAAATACAGTAATTCTATAAGTAACTGCAATAAGTTGGACGTTACCTCCAATGAATTTTTCTGAACATCAGGATCTGGTGATGTTATCCTGATAAGAAGCACATGTGGTATTTCACTGTCTAATAAGGTTGCACAAACAGCATGCACAGTTGACAGTTCTGCAAGTACTAAGGAACAAAATTCCTGCACTACAACATCAGTGTCCTGAAGAGAAAAAAATATACATCTTTCAGTACACTGTTTTATTGCACTAATGACTTATTTGCAAATTAGGAAAAGTTCATGTCACAATACTGTATTTTCCAAACAAATTTCCAATTTGTATCATATATTACAATGAAACTCTATTTACAATTTCTTTAGCTGATTTATAAGCTATCCATTTCTCAAATTAAGTTTAATGAATGCTTTAAATCAGATTGCATCTTTTCTTAGATTACTTCCAATTCAACAAGGAAATATCTTCACACTTTTTCAGCATTTTGGAGTCCATACTAGCAATGTCTCTAACAGTTTTTATCTGCAAGTAAGTGTTTTTGAAACCTATGTGGCTTTCTCAAGCAATTTTGTTCAGACTTTGATGTCAAACCCATTACTTCTTCAAATCCAACACCTACACTACATATTTTATACACCAACAGATTCTCAATATCTTACATACCAGAATGTACAAGATCCTCATTGAAGCGCTATATCAATCTAAGTTTTGTGATGAACTTCTATTTGAAAAGCTCATCATCTATGAATGAATTATTTTATTACTTCTCACCAGAAAAGCATGTTTCATGCTAGAAAAGACATCTCATTTCACAACTAGAAAAACTGTCTGTTACTTACCTAATCTTCACCCTGTATTGTTGTCAGTATCAGCACATTTCCTCAGCTTCCCATCCTCTTACCTTTAATCAAAGCTCACATTATGAATTCTTCATTTCTGGACACTTACTGGCTCATTCTTTGAATGTCCATTTTCAAGACAAAAATTATCTTTTGAAATACTAATCTCATGCATCAGTATGAATGTAGAAAAAGGTCTCACTATCATGGAAGGAAGATATGTCATAGATAATAAAAAAAAGCTAAGAAAAGTAACATCATATAAATGTAGTGACAGTTGTTTTTTCTGTGTAACATTTGTTACCCTTGGATGGATTAGGAAAAGGAAAAAGGAATTGTATTAGTGAACTATGTACCCTTCAGCATACATCATACAATGCCTCGTGGAGAACAAAACTGAATGAAACTGTAAAATGGGACAGACAAATAGTATGGATACCAATTTTAATATTGATTTATTTAGAGAATCCACTCTTCCAGTAGTTATATGGTCCCTACTATGACAACTGTTTTCATGAAATCACCAAATTTATTTGTATTAGCATTCCATCATTGGATACATTGTGATCCAATCATTATATGCTCTCATTCTACCCATCAACTACAGACCTTGCTGAGGTGACATTGGCTGCATGTCTCAAATGCAGTATCCACTGATATTGAAATTGATACAGGTGATTGGGTTTGTGTAGCCTCACCATCAGCACCACACAAATCATTGCATTTACACTGTGAGTGGTACTACAAGCCAAAATCAAGCCTCCCAGTGCCATGTAGGATCACATGATACCAGTCAGCTTCTTCTGACTCAGAATAAAGGTTCCAAAATGCCTGTCTCTGCTGCAGGAAATACAATCCCCAATGTTACTTGCCAATTTGACTGTGAATGGTATGTCAATTTTTGGTCTAGTGTCATGCGCAAAGTAGACAGGAGACCAAGAGGACTCAGGGTGCTATCCCATTCCCTCTAACAAACAAGTTAGAGGTGTTGTATTTGACTGAAACTGAAACTGAGCTAGTGAGACTCATTTCACTTATTTTGGAGAAATTTACTTTGTCCTGTGACAAGAGGAGGCAAATGCAAAAGGATAATGGTATATTAATTGTCAGCAGTTCAAAAATATGTTGAATAATGGGAAATGGCAGCAATGGATAGGAAGTAATGCCAGGTACACTCCGTATGTATAGCTGGAGGCCTCATTCATCACATGATGGGATAGGATGAAACCAACTACATATTGTGGCAACTTTTGGACAAATGATGCCTGTTATCTGGACACTGAGGTTATCTTGGACCATTCCAGTAACTAGCAGAGAGCATTAAATATACCAGCATGCTCATGGAGTTTCAACAAAGCTCACAATCTGCAGCATTGTTACCAGGACAGATAGTGGCCCGCTGGTACTTAGTCGAGTGGAAGGCCTGAACCAGAGACCCCGAGGGTTCTGTGACAAGCTATACTCTGACTTCCTAGTGCCATATGGTTGAGAGTTGTGAGGTTCCCCCTAAATAGGTCAGGCATGCGCTTCAAGTCAGAGGTAACTACCCAAGTAGATGTCTGTGTGTGGAGTGCAAACAAGGATTTTTTTAGGTTAGGCAATTGTCCATCCAATCCAGACAATGACAGCTGTTGCAAACCCAGGTGTAACAATGTAAGATTCAAAGAAATGCCTCCCACAGATTATAGTATCAAAATCTTAGTGGTTCACTGCTGAAATTTCATGACAAAGTGCCACAGTTTGAAGCACTCCACCAAAAAAATACTAAAGCTCACATAATATTAGGCAGAGAAAACTGGTTAAAACCTGAAGTTGACAGTAGTGAGACCTTTTGGGAAAATTTAGATGTACAGGAAATGAAGGCATTGTATTTGTCGCAGTAGACAAAAAAATCAAATCCACCCAAGATAGAAATCGAAGTTGCATGTGGGAACATTTGGGCAAGACTCAGTATCACTGATAGGCAAAAAACTGTCTAGGGTGCTTCTGCCAACCATCAGAGTCTCCTCCTGACATAACCAAAAACTTTAGAGAAAACCTCAGTTCACTTGTATGTAAGGTCCCTAATGATACTGAAATCATTGGATAAAACAACAATCATTCAGTAATCAGTTAGGATAATTATAGTTTTGTTAGTGGTGAGCCTGACAAGACATCCTGTAAAATGTTACTAAATGCTTCCTCTGGGAACTATCTAGAACAGATAGTTTGGGACCCCACTCATGATGGATATCTAACAGCAACAAACAGACTTGGTCTCTTTGAGGAAGTCCACACTGAAACTGGTATCAGTGATTATGAAGCAGTTATAGTGACAACAACTATGAAAACACAAAGAGTAACTAAAATGAGCATAAATATTCATACATTCAGCAAATTAGATAGAGAAACTATAGTATCATACCTCAATGAGGAACTTGAAACTTTTAGCTTAGGACAGAAGCATTTAGAGGAACTATGTCTCAAGTTTAAAAGAATAGATATGTATCCAGGAGGATACTTAATAATGGGAGTGATCCCTCATAATATACAGTTACTGTAAAGAAACTTCTAAAGAAACAGAGACTACTTCATAATAGGTACAAAATAAAGTGTGAAGCTATAGATAAAGAAATGCTGAATAAAACATGTTTAGCAGTCAAGAGAGAAATGTGTGAAGCCTTCAATAACTACTGTAGCACAATGTTGTCAAATGATCTTCTACAAAACCCAAAGAAATTCTGGTCATATGTAAAGGCTGTTAGTGTCACTAAAGTACATGTCCTGCCATTCATGGATGAGACTACAACTGAAGATGATAGTAGCAAAACAGAAGCAGAAATGCTTACATCTGGTTTCAAATGTTCCATTACAAAGTAAAACATGTGAGTATTTCCCCAGTTTAATTTTCATACCACTAGAAAGATGAGTGAAATAGATATTGAGAAATAGCTAAAATCATTAAAATTGAACAAAGCCCCAGGCTCGATGGAATCTCAATGAGATTCTATAGAAAATTCAAAGATGAGCCTCTCTTTTAACTGTAATCTACTGTTGATCTTTAGAACAAAAAACTCTGCACAGTAGTTGGAAGAAATTTCAGGGCATACCTGTCTACAATAATGGTAACAGAAGTGATCCACAAAACTGCCATCCAATATCCTTGACTTCTATTTGTTGTAGAATCTTAGAACATATTCTGAGCTCAAACACAATGAAGTATCTTGAACAGAATGATCTCCATGGCAACCTGCATGGATTTCGAAAACACAGGTCATGTGAAACCCAACTCACACTTTTCTCACATGACATCCTGAGAGCCATGGATCAAAGCAGTCAGGTGTATGCAGTATTTCTTGGTTTCCGAAAAGTGTTTGACTCAGTACCTCACAAATGCTTACTATCAAAAGTATTATGAGATAAAATATGTGACCAGATTGAGGATTTCATGGTAGCAAGGGCACATCATGTCATCTTGGATGCAGAGTCATCAATGGATGTAGAAGTAACTTCGGCTGTGCACCAGGGGGTCTCTTGTTGTTCATGTTGTATATTAATGATCCTGTGGACAATATAAATAGTAACCTCAGACTTCCGACAGATGATGCAGTTATCTACAATGAAATACTGTCTTAATAAAGCTGTACAAGTATTCAGTCAGACATTGATAAGTTTTAAAAATGGTGCAATGACTGGAAACTCAAAAACGTAAAATTGTGAACTTCACAAAATCAAAAAAATAATATCCTATGACTATAATATTAGTGAGTCATAGTTGGAACCTATAAACCCATACAAATACTTGGATGTACATTTACTTGGGAAATGAAGAGGAACAATTACACAGGCTCAGTCCCAGGTAAAGCATCTTAATTCATCTGTATTTGTCATTGACCATTAACATCATGGAATAGGCTTGACGTCTTATACGTAATATTGATATGTTCAGTTCTATACATAATTACAGATGTTAACTGCACACTCTAAGTATTAACATACATTTCATATATGTTACATGCTCAATCACAGAAGACCAAAGACTATTTTGAACTCAGTTATTTCATCATAAAGTGTGCTGCAAAGGAAATTAAAATCCTACTTCTTTCGTTATGTAATAGAGTACTAGATGAAGAAATTTTTGCAGAATGTCTTAGGCTCACAGTTACATTACATATGCATAAAAAAGGTGATAAAAACCAATCAAATAACTACAGACCCATTTCAACAGTACCAATCATATCCAAGATAACAGAAAATTATATGCATACACAGCAGCAAAGTTTCAAATGATCAACAGTTCATTCAGGTCTCATCTATCAACTGTAAAAGCGGTTGAAGCTTTAGTGAATAATGTTTATGAAGGGTATGAAAAAAGGCTATGTCTAGAAAAATATTGGTTTATGCAAATCAGACTCAGTGTCACATAAATAATTGTCAATAAGTTAGAATGTTATGGCTTATAATGTAAATCATCCAGTTTGTTCAAATCTTATTCAAATAATAGGTTATGGCTTGTGTATTCAAATAAACACTGATCAGCAATACTTCCAATAAAAAGATTAATACCCCAAGACTCTATACTTGGGCTTTATTGAAGATGTTGAATGGAGTGACAAAACATATTCAGGCTTGTGATCATGAGGTAAATTTTGCATCAAAGGACTCTCTGCAAATCTGGTATGAATGCTTGGGTCATCAAAAGAAATGTCATGTCCCACCAATTCTTGAAACAGCATAGTGTTCAAGTTGAAGACTTTGGCGAAGAATTTTGTGAGGCATTTATTAAGGTGAAGCAGGATCACAACAGCTTTCAGTTATGACAGCAGCATGCCACACAACCTAGAGAAGTGATTCATGCTGATCTGTGTAGACCTATGGAGTGTAAATCACTGGGAGGAGCAGAATATTTTCTTTGCTTCACTTGTGACTTTTCAAGATTACACATGATATATTTTTTCAAGCAGAAGTCTGAGACTGCAGAGAAGATTGCAGAAAGGGTGAGCGTTGTGAAGAATTTTTGTGGTCAACTACCAAAAGCATTTCAATGTGATGGTGGAGCCGGCCGAAGTGGCCGTGCGGTTAAAGGCGCTGCAGTCTGGAACCGCAAGACCGCTACGGTCGCAGGTTCGAATCCTGCCTCGGGCATGGATGTTTGTGATGTCCTTAGGTTAGTTAGGTTTAACTAGTTCTAAGTTCTAGGGGACTGATGACCACAGCAGTTAAGTCCCATAGTGCTCAGAGCCATTTGAACCATTTTTTGTGATGGTGGATGAGAATTTGATAATCCTGAATTTAAAGAGTTGATGAAAATTAAATGGCATACAACTCCTCATCACAAATATTTATACCCCAGATCAGAATTGATGTGCTGAGCACACTAACATAACAATTGTGGAACTAGCTCGAACCATGTTGCTAGCTCAGGGCCTGCCTAAGTTTTTGTGGGCAGAAGTAGTAAACACAGCTGTTTATGTGTTAAACAGAACTGCTACAAATCATGTGGATGGCAAAACAACTTATGAGGTACTGGTATTCACTGGAAAGATGATACAGCTAAATAGACTTCATATTTTTGGGGTGAAGTGTTCTGTTCATATTCTGAAGGAAAAGCAAAAGAAATGGGGTCCATAAGGAAATCCAGGAATCTTTGTTGGTTATTCTGATGGCATTGATGGTTTTCGAGTGTGGATTGAATCAGAAAACCGATTATTCGGAGTAAGGATGCTGGTTTTGAACATGGGAAAACTGGTAGGACAATGGTGTTACTTCCAAGTGAAACAGGCAATGAAGAATTGAAGAATCATGAAGATGCAAGTGTGTTTAAGGAACCTACAAAAGAAAATTCTAGTGTAAGAGAATTGAGAAATAGGCAGCAACTGAAGAAACCAGAGCGCCTTATTGAAATTATGCTGGCTGAAATAAATGATCCAAAGAATTATACAGTGGCTATTAATTCTGTAGACCATGGACACTGGAGAAGAGCAAAGGAGGAAGAAATGACTTCATTGAAAGAAAACGCTACATGGACTTTGGAACCCATGCCAGCAGATTGTAAGCCCATTACCAACCATTGGGTTTATAGAATTAAGTGTAAGGCTGATGGTAAAATTGATCGCTATAAAGCAAGACTAGTGGTTTGTGGATTTTGTCAACAAAAAGATACTGACTATTATAAAACATTTAGTCCTGTTGCTAGATACAATACAATTAGAGCAATTTTGAGTGTTTATGCTAGTGAGCAACTTCAGTTGGCACATTTTGATGTAAAATCTGCTTTTTTTAATGGGTACTTAAAAGAAGACATATATATGGAGCAGCCTGAGGGATTTAGTGATGGAACTGATTGGGTATTCAAACTTCATAAAAGTTTATATGGACTAAAACAATCTCCAAGGTGCTGGAACGAATGGTTCATGGACTTCCTAATAAATCTTGGGCTTGTGGAAAGTAAGGCAGATCCATGTTTGTTCTATCAAGAAAACTGCAATGACAAGTTGATGGTAGTTCTGTATGTTGCTGATGGATTAATATCTGCAAGTAAGAAGGAAGATATTGAAGTTTTACTAAAGGAAATTCAAGATGAGTTTAAAATTACTGTTGAGCCAGTATGATATTTCTTAAATATTAATATTGTATATCATGATAATGGATCAATAGAGGTTAATCATGCAAAAGATATTCTTCAACAGTTTAACATAACAGAGGTAAATCCTGTGTCAATTCCAATTGAGCAGTATCAGCCAAATGAGTTAACCAGTGATAAACCAACTAATGCTCCATGTCAAGAAGAAGTTGACTGTCTTATGTATTTAGCTGTTGGTACAAGGCCCGATATAGCATTTGCACTGAGCTATGTGTCAAAACTTTTAGAGAATCCTCAAGAAAATCACTGGTCTATGGTATTCTCACCAAACCATTGCCACATGTCCGGCTTAAATATTTAAGATCATTAATTGGAGTGTGTTAAGTACTGCATTTAGCAAGATAAACATTTAGGGGAAGTGTTGAAGTGAAATGTTTATATTAATCTCTTTGCTGTGTACTACATCTATATCTTTGGTTGGTGTCATAAAAATAAAATACATGTGTCTTGTTATAGCAACTATGTCATGCGTATGCTTTATGTTGTGCCCTTTAGTTCTTACTTGAAGTTTCTGCAATAATAGGAAGAATAGGTATATCAGTAATGAGAAATCACGCTAAATGTAGGATTTAAGATGACAGCTGAGCCAGGAATATTAGGAGACATAATATGGAAAGTGTGATGCCCAGGAAAATAGCTAACAGATACTTCTTACCTCAGTAAGATCAGTTTCAACCATGGTACAATGCCAATGAATTAGAATTAGAATAAAAAATCATAATGCTATTGTTTTGTTGTGTTTTACTGTCTTCAGTTATGTAGCATTTTCTTAAAATAACAAAAGTGCTGAAACACTTCTTGGATATGAGGCACATCATTGGTTGTCACATTGTCAATTAAACCATTCCAGATGCCTCAAGAAGCAATGTTCACAATAGAAGTAGAGCCATTAGCAATATCTAACTAAGCAAAACATGTGATGTAGTTGGAAAGTCAGTCCGATACGTGGAAATAACGGAATCAAATAATTTTTTTCTTACTGTACGATGCAGTTAGACTGATATAACACCTGCAATTAGAGAATGATAGGATTATTGTACAGCTCAGGTGGAGCTTGTATAGTGCCTGTAGCTGAGTCAGTGCATTAGAAAGCTCTTGAAACAGGTCCACAGGATAAATCTCTCAAAGCGAGAAGAATTACTAAACCATTAATGAAGAGTTAAAAAACAAATATGTTACAAAAGTTTAAATAGATTCTCATGTCAGAACATCTTGATGCTGCAACCAAAACAAAACTACCATGGATCTACTACTGTTGTAAACAAACTCTTCCCAGTGCTATGATATAAGAATCTGGAGCAAAAAGAATATGGAGTGCACCAGCCATTCTGTTTGCAAAGGTCAGTTCTGTTCCACATAGGTTGAGACAGCATGTAGCACACAGTACATGTATTCTCATTATTAGTTGATAACAAATAGTTGTAAGATATTAGCATAAACTTGCAGATAGTGTTCAACAGTTGCTAGGTCATAGGGATAACATAACAAGATAGTATGCACATACGTTAATGAGAAGAGAGATGTACAGATCAAGAAGTGTGTGTTCTTTTTTGTGTTAGCCCTGGGTAGCATGTCTTATTGTTCATGTACATGCAAGGTATGACTCAATGCTACGTATGCTCCAGTCACAGTTGTGTGATTACCATCTATATTCAATGTCAGTGAGTAATAATGACTAACACTTGGCAGGTGGCAGTTGGGATGATATAACACATGCAATTGGAGAATGATAAGATTATTGTACAGCACAGGTGGGGAGGTATATAAAGTGTGTTGGGGGGATGTGGAAAACACCACAGTCATTATCCAAAACTGGTGCCAAGGAAATTGTGGTGCACCACGGGCCATGGATGACAGTGGTAAACAATGGCTGTAGAGATGCGTATGGGTGAAGAGACATGCAACTGTTGAGCATCTGACCATCCAGATGAACTGAGGAACTACCTGCAGTGTCTCTTCAACAACTGTTCAGTAAACATTGTTGCATATGTGTCTCCGTAACAGGCACCCAGTTTGACTGCTGTTCATTGGTGACAAAGGCTGGAATTTGCACACCAATACCACAACTGGATATCCACTAAGTGGACAGATGGCCTATTCAGATTAATCACATTTTACACTCTATCAGACAGATGGCCATTGTCACATACTGTCTGATGTACCTGAAAGCAAACACCATGCAACAATCATTGGAAAAGTCCAGGCCAGAGGAGGAAGTGTTACAGTCTGAAGACTGTTTTTATGGCATTCTCTGCATGACATCATCACTCTGGAAGGCACAAAGGATCAAAATAAGTATGTATCTATCCCTGGGGACCATGTCCACCCCTACAAGCAGTTTATGAAAATATAATGTAGTTGAATAGATGAAAAATCTACTACCCAGGCAGTGGCAGGAAAAAACTCACAAAATTTAATCAAATTTGCAAGCTTTCAGAGCCAGTGACATCTTATTCTGATAGGAGGGTTGAAGGGAAAGGAAGAGGGATGAAGGAAAAAGACTGGTGAGGTTTAGGGTATGGCGAGAATTACAGAAAAGTCACCCACAGCCTTGACTCAGGGAGACACCGGATGGGATGAGAAGGAAATACTAATTGTTGAAGACTACACCAGATGTGATTTGAAACCCTGAGAATCTAAAGATTGAATATAGTGTAATAAGCAAGACAGACATTATTTAAAAAACATCATGCAAGAGATAATTATTCTACCCTGACCCAGGGTTTTAGGTGACTTTCCTGTAATTCTCCCCATTTCCTAAACTCAGCAGTCCTTTTCCTTCATCCCTCTTCCACCAGAAGATGGAAACATGAGCTCCAAAATTTTTCACATTTCGTTCATTTTTATGTGTTTTCTCCTGCACCCATTTGGTGAGTAGATTTTTTTGCCTCTTCACTTATATTATACCTATATGCAGTTTGTTTTTCCACAGCATGATGGCAACTACCACCAGGACAATGAAATATGTCATGCAGCTCATAGTGTACATGTGTGGTTAGAAAAGCACCAGGAGGAGTGTACCATACTACTCTGGCCACCAAACTCCCTAGATTTAAACTCAATCAAGAATATGTTGCACCACCTCGACCAGGCTATTCACGCCATGGATCCTCAGCCAAGAAACCTAGTGCAGCTGACCACAGCACTGGAGTCAATGTGACTCAACATACCTCTTGGTACCTTGCAGAATTCCATTGACTCTCTTTCTGCTAATCTCGCAGCAGTACATGTCGCAGAAGGTGGCTAGTCAAGCTTTTGGCAAGTGGTCACATTAATATGACTGGACAGCGTATCTGAGACTACTTAAGTTGTTAGAGGAAAATGATGTAAGTAATATGTGAATGTGGGAGATACTCACTTAGCACATAAAAAGTAATTAGTTCAAAATGTGTTCCTGATTCTCATTACCTTTCCCCAATGTGAAGTGAAGTAGGAGCCATCAGGTCTAAGAGTGAAGATATTCCAAAGGACAAAGTAATATCATGAGTGGATGTGGGAACATGAACTGTAGGTAATCATAAATAGACAAGTCTCTGTGTTTCAGGAAAATTTGAGTTCAAATTTTCATTACTGAAGGGAGGAAATTGTAAAGGCTAAAGTTATGAACATGACTTAGAATTAGCTATGCACCTCCAGATCAAAATTGGGCCACAGCTCACCAGCCAGTGCCATGCTAACACAGAAAAGTCAGCAGAGGTGCCACTTCCACAGCTGATGCTTTCATGAGTCAGTGGGTGGGTATGTCACATAGTTGGTGCAACTTGGCTGACCTATTGCCACTTATGTAATGCGTTGGCCATTGCTCATGCCAGATGCCTCATCACATGCCTGAACTGCTCTTCTGCAGCAGTTTGCACAAACCAGCAGATTCTAAACCCCGCAGGACCAGTCCATCATCATCAGTTGGCCAGTTGGGCAGTTATGTGATGTCCAGTCTGTGCCAGTTAGAGATGTTGCCTTAACTCTGCCACCACTGGGCCATGAATGAGAGACCTCTGCATGTCTGCCCACCCTGAACAGCCAACACTGCACCACCTGCCCATCCTTGCTCTTCAGGGTCAGTCCAGATGTCACCTGCCTCTGGAACACTGTGACCTTCTGCTTCACTGGTTGACTTAGAAAGAGCTTTGTCCAGATTTGTGGAAGATTTCCCAATTCCTGTATCAATAATTGCTAGAGAATTGTAACTTTTGGCAGATCCTCACAACAATTATAACATTAGTGGAAACAGACGTACAAAGGCTAGGAATCATTACTGTACATCATAACACCTCATCATTGCATTCACTGGACTTGCCAGGATACTCCCTTGTTTTGCATGGACTTGTAAGATTTTTCCTTTGTACATGTTTACAAGGTATTGAAATATTCCTCAATTTATAAGAGTTTTAACCAGCTGTGCAAAACCATCTAAAACTACACTGGCTGAAATATTAAATGATAAAAAAAAGTCATCTGGAATTTTTGACTTATCAGGTTTTTCATATGAGCCAAGGAATAGTAAAATTACCAACTAACCAACCAATTCTATTTTCAGTACATCAGTTTAAGTTCAGAGACAAAATGGGTTGTTCTAATGACTTTATCCAAATGTTAGCAACTAGGTAAATAGGAATTGCATATAATTATACTTGTAATCAGAGAATAGTGAATGTACCATGCTTACAAAACACATTTAAAACAGCTACAAAAATGACAGTTTGCATCATTACTTAGAATAGTAAGTAGTAATCACCTTTTGAAGCATTTCCATGAATAAGTTCACATGTTCGCCAGATGAAATCAGAAAATTCTTAGCATCTTCCACTGAACACATCTCTGCAATTATTTTTGTACTGAAACGCTTTACATAGATATCATTGTGTTGGATTAATGGAAAAAGTATCTCAATAAGGCCAACCGTATATAATTTTTGTAAATTCTCCACTGCTTTGACAGCATAGTTATTAATAGATGACAATGCCTGTTTAGAAAAAAAAATGTGATAAATTCTGCTGTGTTTTTTGGAAACAATCAGCATTACATGAAACAGACAGTAAGAGTGAAGAATTTTCAACTGTTGATAGAAGTAGAATGAAACTGCTTCTTTATGACCCTGTACCAGGCCAATAGTAATTACATGCATACATAATTCATAATCCATATAAATAAATAACCCTGTCACTGATATAAGTGGAAGAAATATGTATTTCTACATTGCGAATAGTCGAGAACTTTTTAATATCTAAAAAGTTACAACATTTAGACTCCAGGCTAGAAAAAAGTGAGAAATGAGCTCTTTTACAATACACAAATACAAAGAAATATCACAGAGACAAATACAAAATCAAATGATATGGTAGCTTAATTATTGTCATTTTCCTTCTCTTCCCCTCTATCACCTGACAAATATTTCCTCAATAAATTTCAGATTTATAGTTTTATTTTATTTGTTTTCAATCTTTAAGCATGGCCATGCATCAGAACAATCATTTTCAATTACTTTCACTGCAAGTCTTGCTACAACTGGATCAGACAGATTTTTCAAAATCTAAGAACCCCAAACAAAGTGATAATTATTATTCTTTGCACCATTCTATAATTTCTTGTAAATGATCCACTTCTAGTGCCTGCTTAATCCTATCTCCATACTTGTGTTGTAGAACAATCACAACACATTTCAAGTTTTGAGAACTGCTTTCCTCTGTAAACTTTCTGTAAATAATTTTGGAGGCACCTGTGATATTATTTTTTCCTTATTCTGTGTATCAACTATACTGAAACACTACATACTGTATTAATAACAAATGAGTTTTCCAGAAACAGCAATTCACACACATATGTTTCCAATGTTGAGTGCAACAGGAGCTACTGATTTCACAAGGTTTGATCATAACATTATTTTAATGTGGATGACTACTTCAGTGTTCTCCATGTATTCTCTACAGAAATAATCAGGTTTAACATGCGAACTCTTTTATTTCAATGGTGCCAGGGCAGACACAATAAATCAGTTTCCTTTCTATTTCACAGTTCACATAAGCAGACAAGAAGACCATTAGCTCTGTTTTTAAATCTTCTGATATACTAATGCATTACAGTAAACTTATTGAAACAAGTTTCTTTGTGTGTGAGACTTTGTTTATCTTGATAATCTTTAGAGCCCTTTGTGCAAATGAATTATTTTCTTACATGCAATTACAGATTGAAAGCGGTGCCAAGAGAGAATTGTAGGCCAACACAAGCAGTAGTATCAGAACACCAGATCACAAGTAATATAAAACCATGCTGGTCTTGCCCAAATAATACTGGTTATTGAGGCACTGACTAGAAATCTAAATAAAGATGATCAATTATTAATACTTGGTGGAACAGGCTACAGCTTGGTCCTGGGTACAGAATACAGTATCATGAGTAACTTGGAAAAGTTATGTACAGTAACATCACCAGTGTGGGCTTTGCTGAGGTTCCAAAGTGGTCTGATGAAACCTAACTGAGTGAAGCCACCAGGCAGGATAAGCAAAAACTCAAATTGATAAAACTATAACATGCACACAAGGGCGTAAATGCAATGGTGGATAACTGCTCCCCTCAGTAGATGAGCCATCAGCTAATTTTAGGTTGCTCACTTGCCCTTTGATGGGAAAGTATTGTTGGTTCCTGTTACAGCAGTTTGATAGGCTTGACAGGTATGTATTAGTGTACACTCCTTCCCTGGTATGCTGCAAAGCCATTTGGCTAAAAGCTCACATTTTTAGCAGTCTTTTTGGTGAATCTGTCTGTGACTCCACATCTCCTCTACATGCTGAATAGCAATGTATCCTTCCCATAATATTGTTATTATAAACATTAATAGTTCATAAGGAATTTTTGTAATTGTCACCACATCAATAGTTCTGGGAATTGAGTCTAATGTTTTCTCACACCAAAAGGGCAATGGGTATTAATACACAAACACTGAAATTATATTGTCAGTAAATTGTTCAATATAATTAATCTGTAATTGTAACATTAGCTGAAAGCATTGTTAAAAAAACTTTAACATAATATAATTTCACATACAATTGTAATGTATCCCAGACAACAGATTTTTCTCCAGTGTACTGTAATCTATAATGTGTGTAACTTTTTGTAAAACTATAACTTTTCAATTTCAAATCAATCAATGTAATGTTTTCAATAATGTAAAGTAGTTCATGTGATTAATGCAAAGACAATTAAGATGATATGGCTGTGACCAAGTGAGCAATTCAGTTTGAGGCAGTTTTGAGTGCAGTCTTTAAGTCAGTATAGCAACAGCACAATTGTTGTCAAGTTAAGTTGTGACTTTGTCTGTACAATGTCTGTGAAGATTAATGTATTTTGGTTTTCAGAAATAGGCTAAATTGTAAAACAAAAATGAATGCTTATGAATACACCAGCGTTTAGTTAGAGTGCTGTCTTCATGTTCAAATGAGCAGAAAAAATGTTCTCTGAAACAAAAGTTTCATCTGTAGCAAAATATAGAGAATGAGATACCACCCACCGACAATTGTTTAAAATGGAAGTTAAGTTAAACTCAGTTAAATACAAAACTTATGTTGACTATCAATCCTAAAAGGTTGCTAATTCATTAAGTCAGACACAACTTCTTATGTTTTGGTAAATTTCAAAATATAACACAGGGAAGTCATTACATACAAACAATGTATTCAGTAACATATGTAACACATCAATGTCACAGGGGATATTTAAAGACAACTTAAATGTGCAATTTTCAGACCCCTTTACAAGAAAGGTAGTAACAGTGAAATTAATAATTACTGATCAGACTCACTACTTACCTCCTTCTTGGAGATTGTAACACAAATTATGCATGCAAGAACCATAACATGAATCTTGCAAAATAATTCTCAATTTGAACTGAACAATTTGAATCACCAATTATTCACAACTGGCATTTTCTGTGAATTATCAAAAGCATTTTATTGTGGAGCTTGCAGTATTCTCCTCTTCTTCTTTCAAAAGGCTAAGCCTTGTCTCTGCAGTCACAGCTTCCGCTCTTCAGCAGTCCTCTTCATTTCCATCTATGAAGAATATCCCATCTTACTGATATTTTTTAAACAGGTTATTTTTGGCCATTACCTTGTTTTCTTCCCTATGATCTTGCCTTTGAAAATGTCTTTGTAACAGGATATCATGCCTGATTAAGTATCCAACAAATATAACTTTCAGCAGTTCTTTCTTCTCTCCTATTTCTTGTAGAACCTTCTCACTCATTTTTCTTTCTGTGCAGCTAGTTCTTGTAATCCTCCGCCAGAAACACTCTTTTGCAACTTTGAGGTGAGTTTGCTCCGTTTTGCTAATGCCCAGATTTCACATTCATATATCAAGACACTTCACAGATAGGACTTTACAAATCTTTTCTTAATGTAGAAGCTGATGTGCTTGTTCAATAGAGTGTTTTTCTTATTTTGGAAGGAACTCTTGACCAGTGTTTTCTTCTCTTGCTTTTCTTGAAGTATCCATCATTTTCCTCCACAATCCTACCAACATAGTGAAATTTGGTTACTTCCTCAAGTTGCTTACTACCTATTTTTATGTCAGTCTTGCCCCATCTCCTTTCTCATCTGAACCTTTACTTCAGACTTCCTGGTATTTATTTATAGTTTTAGTTCATTATGATGGCTCCACACAAAGAAGATGTAAATAAATAAAGAAATAAATAAAATAGTTATGTTGTCTCTTGATTTAAGACCTGAAGCATTTTATTTAGTTCTTTCTCTGAGTCTGCTACTACTGTAATATTTTCAGCAAACCTGTTGTAGTAAATATGGAATATGAATACCATTAATTCCATTTGTCTCTTCTTTTGTTGTTATTACTGGCTCCTAGTTGAACATATTAAATAAATAAGGTGACAGAGGTTACCCCTGTCTTCTCTTAGAGAAGCTCAGATATTGTGGTATCAGCAATCTTGCTGGTAACTGCTTTTCATCTTATCTAACTAAAATGATGCAGAGTGTTACATCAGGAGACTCAGGGAATATACACACTGAACAGCACCCTCAGAATAGGGAATAATCACTATGGGTGTACTACAGAGATCAATGTTGAGAAAACACGTGTTCTTGTTATAAATGATTTTATACCATACATTCAAGAATCATATGTAATTATCTTTACAGATGACACATGCATTATCATCAAGCCTCATGGAGACCTTCAGCACATAAAAATGTAAATAATATTTTCTTGAAAATTAGTAACTTGTTCTCTGTGACTGAATTTAATTAAAACATACTACATGCAATTCAGTGGTGCACAAGGCCTGACTATACCATTAAAAATAATGTGTGAGTGTAAATACAGAGATGCATCGGAATATTCTAAATTATTATGTGTTTATACTGTATTTATAAGTACCTGAACTGGAAGTCACATGTTTCAGATCTTAAACAGCTATGCTCTACAACTTTTGTGTTATGCATAAAATCAAATTTTGGTGATGAAAATGTCAAACAGTTGACTCACTTCTCTAACTTTCATTCACTAATGACTTATAGCATCACATTCTGCAGTAAGTCATCATTGATGAATAAAGTGTTCAATGCTCAGAAATATGTAATAAGGATTATCAGTGACATTCACTCTAGAACCTCTTGTAGGCAGCTCTGTAAGTAGATGGTGTAAGAGTACAATAAAAACCCTTACTAAAGATCAATATTAACAGTTCAGTGTCCAGTGGATGTGATGCTGCTGATGTGATAAAAGGTTTAGAACATTACAGAATAGGAGGTTGAGGAACTGAATATTAGAATTATGAGAGAACAACATAAAGAATTTCTTAAGAAGATAGTTCAAAATATTGAAAGCATCACAAAAAACTTGAATGCCTACAAATGATCAAAAGAAAATGTGAGTGTGCAAGGAAGGCCAAAATTAGAGCATAACTCCTGCACAATGAATAGATATTTAGCATGAACACTGGAAACTGCAAATTCTGGAGCATGTTGTAAATAAATTGATATGGTGTACCCAGCACAGTGTTGGCCATTTTGGAGCACAAAAATGTCTGGTTTGCCTCTTTATTAATATGGGAAATATGATAAAAAATGTTTAAAACACAATACATGTGTCATATAACCAAGACATTCATTATTAAGAGAAAGAGTTTAAAGTAATGGGTGCTAATATTCTGAATCCATTACCATAAACTATCAGTGGTGCCACACACCTGCCGTTAGTTTTATAACTACTCCCTAAATATACTAAGCAGTATTCATTATGAAAAGCAAGTGGAGCTATCATAGCATCCAAATTGAGAAACAATTATTTCTTGAATGTGTGCATTCTGGGGAAAAAATAATTAGTGACAATACAAGCCAATTTCTGGAAAGACATGGAATGAAGCATTAAAAGAATTTTAAATTAAATGAGTGTCTACATCATGCTACAGACCTGCATCTATTCAGATGAGTATGAGATACAGGAATTAAATACACATTCCTGAGTATGTTGCAAGGTATACTTGGAAGGTACATATCACAGTTTGACAGCATTTTAAATAACATACTGCATGACTCCACTGGATGTGTCCCTATTGAAATACTGTTTGACCAAAACCAAACAATGTAATAAGTGAAGCGATCAGAGATTTACCTGCTAATAATATTTTGTAAGCTGAGTAGATACAAAGGACAGAACAGACTTGAGAAAAGAATGAAATGATTCTCATGATTAGCTTGGCGAATTCCATAGTTGTAGCAGCAATGGTTACCAAAGTACAAAAGACAACTAAACCAAGCAAAAAGATACACTATGTGATCAAAAGTATTCGGACACTACCAAAAGAAAATTGTTTTTCACATTAGGTCCATTGTGCCTCCACCTACTGCCAGGTACTCCATATCAGCAACCTCAGTAGTCATTAGACATCATTAGAGAGCAGAACGGGGCACTCTGTGGAACTCATGGACTTCGAATATGGTCAGGTGATTAGGTGTCACTTGTGTCATACGTCTGTACATGAGATTTCCACACTCCTAAACATCTGTAGGTCCACTGTTTCTGATGTGATAGTGAAGTGGAAACAGGAAGGGACAAGTACAGCACAAAAGCATACAGGCCGACCTCATCTGTTGACTAACAAAGATTGCTGAAAGTTGAAGAGGGTTGTAATGTGTAGTAGGCAGACATCTATCCAGACAATCACACTGGAATTCCAAACTGCATCAGGATCCATTGCAAGTACTATGACAGTTAGATGGGAGGTGAGAAAACTTGGATTTCGTGGATGAGCAGCTGCTCATAAGCAAAACATCACGCCGGTAAATGCCAAACGACGCCTCGCTTGGTGTAAGGAGCATAAACATTGCATGATTGAACAATGTAAAAATGTTGTGTGGACTGATGAATCATGCTACACAATGTGGCAATCCGATGGCAGGGTGTTGGTATGGTGAATGCTCGGTGAACATCAACTGCCAGCTCGTGTAGTGCCAACAGTAAAATTTGGAGGTGGTGGTATTATGGTGTGGTCATATTTTTTATGGAGGGGGCACACACCCCTTATTGTTTTGCATGGCACTATCACAGCACATTCCTACTTTGATGTTTTAAGCACATTCTTGCTTCCCGCTGTTGAAGAGATTAGATTAGATTACATTAGATTAGATTAGTTTTTCATTCCATAGATCCATGCTGAGGAGATCCTCGTGGATCTGAAATAACAATACTAATAGTATGAATATATGCAATACATCATTTGTTTCTATTAAAAAATTCGGCGATGGAGTAGAAGGAGAAGTCTTTCAGACTCCTTTTAAACTGATCTTTATATGTAACTACATTTTTTTATGTTTGCTGGAAAATTATTGAAGATGAGTGTTCCTGAGAAGGGGACCCCTTTGTCAACTAAAGTAAGTGCTTTTAAGTCCTTGTGCAGATCATTTTTGTTCCTGGTATTGTATGTATGAACTGAGCTGTTTGTTGGAAAAAAGAGATATATTATTTAGGACAAATTTCATTAAGGAGTAAATATACTGAGAGGCAGTAGTTAGTAAACCCAGTTCTTTGAAGAGGTTTCTACAGGACATGAATTTACTCCACAAATAATACATATTACATGCTTTTGGACTCTGAAAACTTTTGTTTGACTTGAAGAGTACACCAAAATATTATACCATATGACATTATGGAATTAAAGTAGGCAAGATATGCAAGCTTTTTCATTTTTATGTTGCCTATATCTGCTAACACTTGAATTGCAAATACAGATTTGTTAAGGCATTTCTGCAGTTCTGTGGTGTGCTCCTCCCAACTGAATTTATTATCAAGTTGTAATCCCAGAAATTTATGACTGTCAACCTCTTCTATCTGCTCTTGTTCATACTTTATGCATATGCTGGGTGGAAACCTCTTACAGGTTCTGAATTGCATATAGTGAGTCTTTTCGAAGTTTAATGTCAGTGAGTTTGCTTTAAACCAATGCAACGCAACGCAAACCCTCTAGAAATAGCCAATACTTTTAACAGATATTATATTACTGTAGCAGACGAATTAATAAGACAAAATAAAACAAATGCAGTAAGTAAATTGTTAAACCCCCCACAAACAAATCATACTATGGTTTTCATACCTACAACACATACAGAAGTGTCAAACCTAATAAAACAACTTAAAATTAAACATTCATCTGGCTTGGATGGTGTCACATCACGTCTCATAAAGGAATGCAGAGAATGTATATTAAAACCATTGACACACATGCTGAATGCTGCGATAGAAGAAGGTATACTTCCAGATTCACTGAAAGTAAGTAAAGTGAAGCCAATATTTAAGAAAGGGAACAGGGATGAATTAGGAAATTACAGGCCAATATCATTGATCTCAACATTTACTAAAATCTATGAAATGATAAAAAAGAATAGAATTGTAAGTTTTATAACAAAGTACAGTATACTGCATTCATCACAACATGGTTTCAGAGAAGGGAAGTCAACAAAACCAGCATCAACAGATATAATTGAGCACATTCTTAATTTACTTGACAGGCAACAAAAGACTTGTGGGATTTTTATGGACCTATCTAAGGCATTTGATTGTGTGAACCACTCAAAATCAATGATGAAATTATATCAGTATGGAATTAGAGGAAAATGCTATGACATACTTAAATCATACATTACAAATAGGAAACAATGCACAGAAATCAGACATACTAGTGGGGGAAATATAACAAACTACAGATCAGAATTACAAACAGTTAAACATGGTGTGCCGCTAGGGTCTGTGCTTGGGCCAATACTATTTATACTCTACGTAAATGACTTCCCTAGCTATATAAATCAGAAACATATAATGTATGCTGATGACAAAACAATCATTTGCACAGCTGACACAAAGGAGGAGCTTGAGAAGGACGCACTTCTGACTATTGAAAATGCAAATAAATATTTAACACAAAACAACCTGTTTATGAATCAGTCTAAAACAATGAATGTAGTATTTCAGACCAAGCACAGTGAAAATTATAATATAAATGTTAATATAAATGGAAAAACTATTAAAGAAGTAACCAGCACAAATTTTCTATGAACTATAATAGACAAACACTTGGCATGTGGGGAGCACATAGATGCACTGTGTAAAAATATAAACAAACAGATCTTCATCATGCATAAAACAGCTAAGACTGTGGATGATAAAGTCCTCAGATCAATGTATTATGGACTTGTCTTCCCACATTTGTCTTATTCAGTTCATACATGGGGAAGTGCACAAGCTAGCTACCTAAAAAGAATATTCACAATTCAGAAAAGGGCAGTGAGATGCATTGCAAAAATACCACAAAGACAGACCTGTAGGCAAGCTTTTGTACACTATAATATTATGACAGTATATTCACTGTACATATACCAAAGCATAATGGCGGTAAGGTCAAGCGATAAACACCTTTTAAAAAAAGATGTACACAAACACGGTACAAGAGGAAATGAAAATTACTATGTGATAAACAGAAATCTAAAACTGTCTATGACTGTCCCAGAAGAAGCAGGCAAAAGGTTTTTTAATAAACTCCCCAAAATCAATAAAAAAGAAACAGACCTAAAATGTTTTAAAAATCATTTGAAACTATATCTCACAGAGAAATGTATATACAGTTTGAGTGAATACTAAGATGGTGTTTCAATATGTTATTTCATTACTGAAATGTACCTTTAAAAATTATCATTTCTGTTTGTTGTTTGGATTTGTGTCTACATATAATGTGAAACATGTAATACCTTTGTATGGTTATGGACTATTTCTGTTTAATTATTTGTTTCATTTATATATAATGAAATCAATTTTGATGTTAATAGCCTATTGTATGACACACCCAATACTCTCAACTGGATTTTCAGCTGGAGTCCATGGGCAAAGAATAAATAAATAAATATCCATGAACATATCATTAGCAAATCTTTCTAGAACTACACCTGACATACTATTAATTGCAATACTTATGTTATCTGCAAACAAAATGAACTCTGCTTCTGGCAGTGTAACTGATGAGAGATCATTAATGTACACAATAAAAAGCAATGGCCCTAAGATGGATCCTTGTGGGACACCACATGTAATTTTTTTCCCATTCTGATGATGACTGATGACTTACTTCACTAGTCCCTTGCACTGACACCCTTTGTTTCCTGTTAGTGAGGTATGGCTTGAACCATTTTGCAGCACTGCCCATGAAACCATAGAATTCTAATTTATTTAAAAGGATATTGTTGTTCACACAATCAAATGCCTTTGACAAATCACAGAAAATACCTGCTGCTTGTAATTTGTTATTTAATGAATTAAGTACATTTTCTCTATAGGTGTGAAGAGCCTTCTTGATATCAGAACCCTTCAGAAATACAAACTGTGTTCTTGATAATATGTTATTTGTGGTCAGATGGTTGAGAAGCTGCCTGTACATTACTTTTTCTAAAATTTTTGAGAGCGATTTGAGGATGGTGATTACATCTTTCAAGACAATCAAGCACCTGTTCATGATACACAGCCTATGGCGGAGAGGTTACACAACAAAAATATCCCTGTAATGGACTGGCCTGCACAGCGCCATGGCCTGAATCCTATAGAACTCCTTTGGGATGTTTTGGAATGCTGACTTTGTGCCAGGCTTGACCAACCAACAATACCTCTCCTCAGTGCAGCACTCTGTGAAGAATGGGCTGCCATTCCCCGAGAAACCTTCCAGCACCTGATTCAACGTATTCCTGTGAGAGTGGAAGCTGTCATCAAGGCAAAGGGTAAGCCAACAGCATATTGAATTCCAGCATTACCGATGGAGGGCGCCACGAACTTGTAAGTCATTTTCAGTCAGGTGTGTGGATCTTTTGATCACATAGTGTATGTATGTTTAGTCAACTAGTAAAAAATCAGCAGTGTCATATCTCAATCAGGAACTTGAAACTTTCAGCACATGGTTGGAGCATGTAGATGAGCTCTGGCTCAAGTTTAAAAGAATAGTTGACCATGTACTAGATAGATATGTAGACAGTAGAACAGTTCATAATATGAGGGAAACCTCCATGGTATACAGCCACTGTAAGGAAACTTCTAAAGAAACAGAGATTACCATGTAATTGGTATAAAACAAAGCTTAAGGCTTTAGATAGAAGGATGCTGAATGAAATGCATTTGGCTGTCAATGCATGATGCCTTCAGTGACTATCATAGCAGAATAATGTCAAATGATATTTCACAAAACCCAAAGAAATTCTGGTCATATTTAAAGGCTGTTACTGACACCAAGGTTAGTGTCCAGTCCCTAGCAAACGAGACAGGAACTGAAACTGAGGTTAGTAAAACAAAATCTGAAATGCTTAACTTTGTTTTCAGATGTTCCTTTACAAAGGAAAACCAACGACCATTGTCCCAATGTAATCTTGGTACCATTGAAATGATGAATGAAATAAGTATTAGTGACAATGGAGTTGAGAAATGACTGAAAACATTAAAACTGAACACAGCTCCAGGGTCCAATGGAATCCCTGTCAGATTCTACACTGAATTTGTATCTGAGTTTGCCCTTCTTTTGACTATAATCTATCAAAGATCCCTTGAACAAAAAACTGTGCCCAGTTCTAAAAGAAGAGCAGTGGAAGTGATCCACAAAACTACCACCCAGAATCCTTGATACTGTTGTGCTGCAGAATCTTAGAACATATTCTGAGCTCAAACATAGTATCTTGAACAGAATGATCTCCTCAGTACCAACAAGCATGGATTCTGAAAACATTGATCATGTTAAACCCGACTCACACTTTTCTCACATGAAAAACTGAAAGCTTTGGATCAAGGCAGGCAGGTAGATGCTGTATTTCTTGATTTCTGAAAAGCATCTGACTCAGTACAATACCTGACTAGATTGAGAACCTTTTGGTAGGGAGGATGCAGCATGTTATCTTGGATGGAGAGTCAGGGTGTGGAAGTAACTTCAGATGTGCCCCAGGGAAGTGTGTTGGAACCCCTGCTGTTCATTATGTATATTAATGGCCATCCAGACAACATTAATAATAATTTTGGGCTTTTTGCAGATGATGTATTTATCTATAATGAAGTACTGCCTGAAAGAATCTGCATAAATATTCAGTCAGATCTTGATAAGGTTTCAGAGTGGTGCAAAGATTGGCAACTTGCTTTAAATATTCAGAAATATAAAATTGTGCACTCCGCAAAACAAAGCAATATAGTATCCTATGACTATAATATCTATGAGTCATTGTTGGAATCACCCAACTCACGTAACACTTTGTAGGGATATGAAGCGGAATGATCACATAGGCTCAATCATGGGTAGAATACTGGGGAAGTGCAATCAGTCTATAAAGGAGATTTCTTACAAATCATCAGGTGACCCATTGTAGAATATTGCTCAAGTGTATGGGACCTGTATCAAATAGGAGTAACAGAGGATGTTGAATGTATACAGAGAAGGGCAGCACAAATAGTCATATGTTTGTTTGATCCATGGGAGTGTCTCACTGAGATACTGAAGGACCTGAAATGGAAGACTCTTGACGACAGGCATATACTATCCTGAGAAAGTCTATTGACAAAGTTTCAAGAATCATCTTTAAATCATGACTCTAGGAATATAGTACAACCCCCAACATATCACTTGCATAGGGTTTGTGAGGATAAGATTAAAATAATTACTGCATACACAGAGACATTCAAACAATCATTCTTCCAAAGCTCCATACATGAGTGGAACAGGAAGAAACTCTAATAACTAGTACAATGGGACATAACCTCTGCCATGCACTTCACAGTGGTTTGCAGAGTATAGCTGTATACAAACTTTGAAACCTAGCTCTGCACATATCAACATGAAGTTGAAATGAATCAAGAAAACCATCAAGAAGTTCTGGCTAATTTACAAAGGAACATATTGTACTAGTAAGATAGACCATCCAAATCCATGCACCTTAAGTATCTCAATACTAAAGTTTACTATGGAAAGATGGAAAGGAATATGAAGGAAATGTTGTTAAGTATTATGATGAAGAAGAGAATGAAAATGAGCATGTAGCAACAATGAGAACAGTAATGATGGTAAACGTGTTTTTTGTGATATTTTGAGGGATGAACATTCACCACAATTGTACTGATCTCTAATAATACTGTGTTTAGTTTTAAACAACAATGCCTACATGTAGTGCCATAGGGAGCAGTATAAGGCCTACCTAGTGACTGCTAGAATAAACTGAAGTGTGCAACACTGCTGTCTGTCTGAGAACTGTCTATATCTACTTCTATTAGAACAGACTACATAATACTAAGTAAAGAGGTAAAAGATAGTATTAGATGCTGGAATGTGGACTTCCACTACTCAGACCACAAATGTCAATTCGTAGACTATGAACACACAATCATCCAAGAAAGGACTCAGGTCATAGAATATAAAAGAGTTCTTAAAGAGAAAAACATTAATGCTTTTAAAAGTAAACTAGAATCTGAGGAATGACAACTAGTTCTTCAGCAAAAAGGATCCAAATGCAAATGGGCCAAATTTTATGATATTATTTTACAATATCATAATTTTTGCTGCCCAGTGAAAGGAATTAAGAACGAAGTAACTCACAACCAAAATGTAAAAAACACCAGACTGATTCTTCCAGCTTACATGATTAAACTCAGGCAAAATATCGAGGATCTAAGTGTGCTACATAAGTCAACTAAACTGCATATATTTAAGGATAAGTACAATCAAGCTAAAAAAACGATTTCTGGAACAGCTCTCAAATTTAAGAAAACAGATCCTAGATAAGGAAATAGCTCACTCATCAAATAGAGGGAAGACTTCATTGAATATAATAAATAGATATCGCAAATCCACCCCTAAGTTAGATGCTCAAATTGACAGAATCCAACTTGAAGGAAACCATATTAATGATCCTGATATTATCTGCAATATATTTAATGAATATTTTATATCTTCATCTGTGAATCCAGTTAATAACACAGGTCTGACTTGGATGGTAAAGCCTTACCCTAGGCTGGAAACTGCTTTTGAATTTAAAGAAGTGAATGTGGAGGAAATAGGAAAACTAATAAATAACTTAAAGAATAAGACCTCATCTGCCTGGGATGAACTGAGTAGTACTATAATTAAACATGCAATAAGGAATTAGTTGGAATAATTGCCTATATGATCAGCAGTAGTATCATTTCCAAATGTATTGAAGAAAAATACAATTAAACCTATGCATAAAAAATGATCAAAAAAAGAGCTATCAAACTTTAGGCCCATATCACTAATACCAATTTTCAGTAAAATATTTGAAATTGTTTTGTTGACAAAACTTATTGATTATTTCACAAAGAATAATTTACTATCAGAAACACAGCATGGCTTCAGAAAGCATCACAGTACCATTATGGCATTTACCAAATTTCTCCACAAGGTGTATGATGTCCTGGGTGAGGGAATGCAGACAGTAGGGATATTTCTAGACCTTACTAAAGCATTTGATTCAGTGAATCATGATCTACTACTAAGCAAACTGGAAACTTACAATATAAATGCCACATCCATAGAACTACTGACCAATTATCTAACCAATCGTAAGCAGTGTACAAAGCTGAGTTATGGAATTAATGGTCAGATCAAACATTTCCAATCCAACTATGAAACAGTAAAACAAGGTGTACCTCAGGGCTCCGTATTGGGCCGTTTCCTTTTCCTGGCCTACATTAATGATTTAGAGGCACCTCTGTACTCCCAACTAGTAAGTTATGCAGATGATACATCACCTTTGTTCTTTTGCAAACAATCAAATGACTTGGCATTGGCTGCAACAGATGGCTTAAGTCAAATAACTAGTTACTTCAATGATCAAGGTCTAAAAGTCAATATTAGCAAATCGCAGCTATTACCATTTAAACTTGGTAATTCGTGCCAAACCTGTATTGATAATATAAGTGGCATCAAAAAAGTATACACTGACAAATGTAAAATTTTGGGGATATACCTAGACAAAAAGATTAGATGGGTAGAACATATCAATGTTGTATGCAATAGAATCAGCAATTCACTGCACTTAATTGGCAACCTATCAAAATTAGTCTCTGAACAAACATTACAAACTGCTTATTATATTTTTTTAAAATGGATAAAAGTGGGGGAGTGGAAATACTTGGACACACTGACATTTGTTACACAGTACATCTACTGTCTTACAATATTTGTAATCAACAGTCAGACTGTTTGAAAACAACAGCGGCATTTTAAACATAATACTAGAAGGAGAAATGATTTATTTATTTATTTAGTCCTTCAAATCCTATATGTATAGAATATATACAAGGATATTGGACATGGTTAGGTATTTACAAGATAAAATACAGTTTGTATTGCAATCCTAAGGACTAGATATTGAAGTAATTTAGCACAGATTCATAAATACAACAAACATTACAGGCAACATACAAATTAGAATATTAATAATGCATCTTTATTTTTGATCTTTGGCTTTTATATATTCTGTCAGACTGTAAAAGCAATGATCAATTAAATATGCCTTTACTTCAGCCTTAAAACCACAGAGTTTACCTATTGATTTAATACGTTTAGGTAGATTATTGAAAATCTTTATCCCAGTATGTAGTGTGCCTTTTTGGCACAATGATGTTCTCACCCGTTTCACATGAAGGTCAGATTTTTGCCTTGTATTGTGTGCATGTATATCTTCATTTTTTAATAAGATATCTGGGTGTCTATTGATATATTGTTTGATGAAAACTGATGTTTCATAGATAAAAATGCAGGGAAGAGGAAGAACTGACAGTTTTTTGAATATGGGTCTGCACGATTTCGTATTGTTTACCCCTTCAATAATTCTTAGTATTCTCTTTTGCATCCTGAAAAGTTTAATATTTGTTGTTGTATTGCCCCAGAAGATTATGCCATATTTAATTACAGAATGCACATAGGAGTAGTATACATTTAACAGGCTGGCTTTGCTGCAACAAGTTTTTAAGATCCGTATCATGTAACAGGTTTTGCTTAGTTTTCTTTGCAAATATTCAATATGTACTGCCCATTTTGTGTTGTTCTGGAGCCAGAGTCCCAGAAATTTAGTGCTGTCAACACTTTCAAGAACTCTGTCCCTAAGTTCTATTTCTATGTTTGGGTGGTGTCTTCCTTTTACATTATAGAAATTCAGTGCTACTGTCTTTTCTTTGTTTATAATTAGCTTGTTGTAGCTGAACCACTGTTCTACACTGTTCATTGTTTGGATAGCGGAGTCTTTAAGTTTTTCTTCTGTTTTACCACTAATAAGGAAGCTTGTATCATCTGCAAATTGGAGGGTAGTTTGGCAATACTTGTTGTACATAAGATCATTGACATAGAGGAGAAACAGAATGGGTCCTAATACTGATCCTTGAGGGACACCATATTTCACATTTTCATATCCTGAATAGTAGTAGCTGATTTTGTTATGGTCAGTATATTGCACTTCAACCACCTGTTTGCGACCACATAGGTATGTCTTGAGCCACTCATTGGATATACCCCTAATTCCTAACTGGTCAAGCTTCTGCAGTAGGGCACTATGGTCAATGACGTCAAAAGCTTTAGATAAATCAAGACATATGCCTGTCACAAACTCACCTGCATCCAGTTTAGTATAGATTTCATTTAGAAATTCAAATATTGCACTTTCAGTTGAGTAGCCTTTCCTGAAGCCATGCTGTGAAGGAGAGAGAATCTTATTTTTATTTAGGAAATCAGACAATCTCTTATAAAAAACTTTTTCTAAAATTTTAGAAAATACAGGCAGTAGGGCTATTGGTCTATAATTTGAAACACATTCTGGATTTCCTTTTTTAAATAGTGGTTTCAGCTTTGCTGTTTTTAAGCATGAAGGGAAGGTTCCTGATGCCAGTGAGCTGTTGCACAAATGTGTCAAGGGTTCAGCTAAGGCAAGACAGCATTTTTTAATAATTGCATCTGGTATTCCATCAATTCCACATGAGTAGCCTGTTTTCAAGGTTTTTATAACTGATAAAATTTCTTCAGAATTTGTGGGTGAAAGGAACAAAGATGTAGACACATTTCTCACACTATTGCATGTTGGAGGTGATATTTTGTTATGTTCTTCCAGTCCACTCACCAACTCTTCACTTACGTTTGCAAAATATTTGTTGAAGGTCCCTGCAATTTCTGTTGGGCAAGAAATCATTTGTCCTTCATAACATAAGTTCACATTTTTATATTGTTTAGTTTCACTTGTTTGATTTTTTATAACTTCCCATATAGCTTTAGACTTGTTTTTTGAGTTTTCAATGTATTTGTCATTTGCCATTGTTTTAGCTTTCCTTACAACATTTTTGAGGATCCTCTTGTAATTCTTCAGGTACAAATGAAATTCATGAGGCATGTTCTGTGTCTTTGCTATATCGTGTAATCTTCTTTTCTCTGCACAAGATATTCTAATACCTATTGTAATCCATTTGTTCTTCTTGAAGTTAGGTTGACATTTTTGCTTTTTTAATGGAAATGCAGCTTCAAAGTATGACATGAAGATTTCCATGAATTTTTCAAACTTTTTGTTAGTATTTTCACAGGTATACACTTCATACCAAGTTTCTTTACTTAGTCTCTGTACAAAAAGGTTTATTTGTTTGTTAGTGAATTTCCTTGCTTCTTTTACAAGTTCCTCTTTCTCAGTTGTTTCACTTGGGGTGTGCAAAGCAATAAACTGTGCATAGTGATCACTGAAGCCAGTATTAAGATTTCCGGCACATAAATTGTGATTTACATTTGTGTTTATTAATATCTGATCAATTGTTGAGCTAGTTGTTGGTGTAACTCTTGTAGGAGAGTCTATGGTGGCTTTTATGTTATATGTTTCCAGTAGGGTCATCAAGCTTTGCTGGTCTTTTGAGATTTCTTGAAAATCAATATTAAAATCTCCACATATGATCACTGTTTTGTTGAAGTTTTTTATAGTATTTAAAGCTGCTTCTAGTTGGTGACAGAAATCATTTAAGTTCCCATCAGGGCTCCTATATACACAGATGATTATTAATTTTAATGCAGAGAGTTCAACAGCGGATACTTCAAAAATTTTCTCTTCAGCTAACAGTTCAATGCATTTTATGTTGCAATAATCAATGCCACTTTTAACAAATATACATGACCCTCCATGACTGGATGTATTTCTAGAAAATGATGAAGAAAGATTGAAGTCTGCAAGTTTTGTGACTGACATTGCATCTTTAGGCAGCCAGTGTTCAGTTATACACACTACAGAAACGTTTTTTAGCTCATCAGTACATAAAATTTCAACTTCACTTAATTTGTTTAGCAATGATTGGACATTTTGATGAATCAGCATGAAATTAAAGGGTTTGTTAGGCTTTGGCATATTGTTAGACTTTGGCATATTTAATTGATCACTTACCTTTACCCTGTCAATAAAAAATCATTCAGGTGTGCTGGAAGTACTGCTTTTCTTTTCCCGACTGCACCTATTCTTCTATTATCATCTGCAGCAGCATTTTCTTCTGTGTCTGGTTCTCCTGGTAGTTGTTCAGCTGCTGCACCTGCTGTTGATAATATTGCTGCTGGTGTTTGAGCTGGGTCTGCAATTGGTAGAGCTGTTACTGCATTCATTGTGCCTGAATATTGGAGGCACCTAGTTCCTTCTTTTGTTGTTGATGTTGGTGAGAGAGGTCTTGCTGGCGTTGTTTCCTTCGAATATTTGGGGGGCCAATCCAGGATGATTTTACTTTTGAGTGTTTGATGCCTCTTGGTGATAATTTCTTCAATTTTTCCGACGAGCAGTTTTTTCCCCATGTTGTTAACGTGCAATCCATGTAATGTGTGGAATCTGCGCCCAATGTTATTAACATTTACGAGTTCTACATTTCTGAAATGTTTGCAAAGTAATGAAATTTGTTGGTTGGCATTGATTATTTCTTTATTTACGCATGACCAAGACGGTAAGTCATGCCGATGTGGAATGTTCAGCACTAAAACATTTGTGTGTGTCAACTGTCCTAAGCACCTTTTTAGTTCTTGTTTTGCTTTGTGGGTTTCGTTTTTATATACGTCATTTGACCCACTAATTAGCACAACAAAGTCTTCAGAGGATAAGTCAGCAACGTCTGTGGATCGTACATGATTGCAAACTTCCGACATAGAAGCACCAGGCTTTATGTAAGCGATTGTTTGTAAACTGGACTGACCGTTCAGAAGGCGAGCAAATCCACGACCATGACTGTCTGCCATCAAAACTACTTTTCTTCGTTTAGGTTTCTCTGCCTGTTTAGAAGGTCCACCGTCGTTATGGCTAAACAATTTAGTACCAGCGCTGGACATATACTTCATATTTGGGTCACATAAGTGTTCAGGTCTTTCAGTTTCATTTCCTTTCATAGCAGTAGTTGAGTTGTTAGGCATTCTTTTGGATGTATCACTCCGCGTATTTTTAGTTTCATATTCAGCTCGGAAGTTAGTTTTATCACATGCACAATGTTTCTTACCTTGCACGGTTGATTGCACACTGAACCTGCTTGTAAACGCGGTATTAGGGTCATACAATAACCTTTGTTGAGAATGAGGCACTTTGTTTTTCACTTTGCCTGGAATTTCGTGGTTACTGTGAGGCAAGTTTGATGTAGGTTCACACTTTCTGGTCGTAAGTTTTTGTAGTTCGCTCATCAGAGTATTAATGGTTAATTGCATACTACTTAAACGATCATTTAACTTTCTGATTTCATCACTACAATTCGTGCACACGCTGTTTTTATCGGTGTAATTTTCACTTTTTCCCGCATGAACACTATGCATATCAACACTAGCCGCCATCTTGTACTGTATGTACACTACCCATCACTCAACCTCAAAGTGACAGAGAAAGGATTAGGGTATTCAGCCATAAAAATCTTTGATCACATACTGGAAAATACACTGACCCAAAAAAATTGCAATACCAAAAAAATAATTAATACAAAGTAATGAAATTTCTGGAATACCTTTATCTAGGTAACACATTAAGTGATAAACAGTGTAAGACTACAGGTTAATGTAAGCAAGAGATAAACCATTGCAAATGTGAAATGCTGTTACATTAATAACTGGCTGTAATCATCAGAATGGTGAATGCAAGCATGTTAATATGCATGTACTGTGTTGTATAGATGATGTATGTCAGTCTTTGGAGATGGAGTTCCATGTCTGTTGCTCATGCTTGGTCAATATAGGGACAGTTAATGTTGGTTGTGGATGATATTCGAGTTGTCATCTGATTATCTCCCATATGTGCTCAAATGAAGACAGATCTGGTGATAGATCAGGACAAAGCAACATGTTGACATTCTATAGAGGATGCCGGGTTACAACAGTGGTAAGCTATGTGCGAGAGCACTGTCCAGTTGCAAAATGCCCCCTGGAATGCCATTCATGAATGGCAACACCACATGTTGAATTACCAAACTAACGTACAAATTTGCAGTCAGGGTGTGAGGGATAACCATGAGAGTGCTTGCTCCCCCTGCCATACAATATCACAACCAAGACCATAACTCCACATGTAGGTACAGTGTATCTAGCATGCAGATAGGTTTGTAATGAAGTACACTGGGATCTCTTTACTTCCTCTCTTGTTTTGCGATCTGCCTCCTTAAATTCATTTTATTTTCATTTTTGCCTAATTATCATTTGAATGCATGAGTATAATCTGTATTTCCATAAAAGAGAAAGGTTGGCCCTCAGTCTTAAGGAACATAGCACCATGTCTAATTTTGTGCATAGTTTAGTGTATGTAATTAATTTCCTAATTTATTTTGACCATTCCTAGTTAACAGCTTTTGCTACAGATCATTAAAGGGTAAATCATAATTGTTTCATGGATTAGATTCTATTGTTGACTTGTAAACAAATATAAATTTTGTAATAATTAGAAACATTTGGGAGAAGAACTAGTAGGATTCTTAAAGTATTTATTTGACTCTATTCAAAAACATGTTATCAAAGTCAGCCCTTAATTAAATCCAAAAAAATTACCAGGTTTGTCAAAAGTATTGTTTGTCTAAATATATCTGTTAATTTCATTATTTAATCAAATAATTCAGCTAACCTCTGTGGTAGAAGGAACTGTTAAAAAGAACTTTAGTAGTTTAGATCAAAAAATTTTAAATGTTGAAAACAGTATGCTAACTAATGTAAATGTTTTAGACCAAAATATTTCAGTAATTCAGGAAAACTGTATTCACAATAATCTGTATTCAAAAAATGATATTGCATGGTCCAACATTGCAATCAAAAGTTTTCCATCAGACAATTTACATTCAATGGATTTTCTACACCATTGTAGACATAGCTTTGTGTCAGACCTGAGTGATGACCAAAATATTAAATTTCTTAAGAGATTTGAAGGTGAAGCTCTGTCATGGGCAAATCTAAATTTAAGTCAGTGGGAAATATACCAAAGTTTTGAAAAAAGTTTTTTTAATAAATTTTGGTCAGAAGATGAACAAGGGAGAATTAAAAGTGAATTTCTGGATGGTCAAAATTATAAGAATAGGGACGGTACACTGAAAGAATTTTGTAAGAATCAACTTAAGAAAAGCACACCTTGACAGGCTATTTGACGAAATGACATTAATTGATGCACTCAAAAGGAGATTACCAGAAAGATTTCAATGGGATTTAGTACACAGATCTGATAATTGTCTAGAACAATTTTTATGATATGTAGACATGTTGAATAGGGCAGTAGAAAGAAACTGTACCATAACAATCATAATGAAACAGATTACAACAATAACAATTACAGAAACAGAGATAGTGGTAATTTGTAGAGAGGTCAAAGTGGTACAGAGACAGAAATTTGGAAAGTCAGCAGCACAGGAATAATGGGGATAACCATGGGCAGTATAATAGGAGAAACCATCATAGAGGCAACTATTCGGGAAATGGTGATCCACCTAAATGGAGGTCCACAGTTTTGGGGTGAGGAAACACAACAAGTACAGGACCCCCAATTTACAAATACATTTAGACAAATATAACAGTATGAATCATGTAGCACAGGTATTTGAAGTTAATCAGAATGAACATCAGAGCTCACATTTACATTGTGATCAAAAGTTTTGGAATACAATATTTAATTGTAGTAATGTAGATACTAGTCACAAACCAGAATGTGAGAGTGATGAGAATTTTGATGTAGTAGGTACTAATGATTCCTTCTCTTGGTCAGAAAACAATGTTATTGATGTTTGTGAAACAGGTAATGACTGTATTGGATCTGAATTAGGTGGTATTTTTTATGTAGATGTGAATGAGGGCTGTGAAATGACTGAGTTTTGTAGGTTTAAGACTGGTAGCTTATTGCAAATGAATGTAGGTGAGGTGCATGACTTTGACCGTGATGAGAATTGTTAATGATGTTGTTGTTGAAGTAATTGTGGAAGAATATGATGATCAGAATGTTGTTGATGATGATGATGAGTGGAATTTAAGGATAATGAAGTTTCATAGTTATTTGCGAATACAGGCAAGGTAGCTGATGTTTGTGATGATGTAAGTGAGTCATGGAATACCAGTCCAGTCAAAGGAGTTTTTCATTAACATCATGCAGAGTAATGATCCAAAGAGTAAAGGTGAGTTATCTGTAAGCTTAGAGAAATTCTTTTTTAATTTGTTTGGGACCATATTGATAATAACATAGTAAAATGTGCATTCTGGAATAAGTTAACTGTCATTAGTCAAAATTTATATCCAAATTGGTGGAATGAAGGGAAAGAAGACCTAAGCAGAAATTTAATTTTGTCAGTAATGTATTTTGTATTCCTTCTGTAACGGGTGATGTGATGTTGATTGTACTGTGGAACCCATTCAGTGTGTTCAACAACATATATAAGCAAAGTAATGCCTTGAGTAATGCCAGTAAAGTTGATAAAACTCTGCAAAAACAGTGTAGCTTTAGTATTTGATGAAACTGAAAGTGATCTCTTACATGAAGTGCCTAATAATAGAGATGATGATTCATATTTTGGGTGTCCATACATTAAGATTAAGATTGATCAGTGGGAAGGGAACTGTTTGATTGATACAGGTAGCACAGTTTGTGGTGTATCTGAACAATTTAGAGACAAGATTAAATATAGAAGAATATTGTGGAAATGCTGGTTGCACATGTAAAGATAACAGGAGCTACTAGTAAGCAAAGCAAGTATGTGAAATGTCAAGTATTGTTAAGATTTAGTATAGAGAACAAGCCCCATGAACATGAATGCATAATGACATCTAGTCTAGAAGAAAATATTCACTACGTCTGCAGATTTATAATACTATGCGATTGCGTTTTGTTTGTCATGAATTTAGTATGTAAGATCAAGTAGTTTCTAGAGTTTTATCTTGTCCATTGACTGAGTTTAAATCTGTCTGTAGATTCATGAGACTATATAACTGTGTTTTGTTTTCTGGAATTTAGTATGTGAGTTGATGTGATTTTTAAAGTTCTGTCTTATCTATTGACTGGGTTAAAATGTATGACATAATATATAATTGTGTTCTGTAATGGATTTGTGCTTTAGAATTGTGGCACCGATGAAATCGACACCAACATCGATATGCATTCATCTTTGGACTCTAAGCATTATCTTTGGTTGTTCCACCATGTTCAGTTCATTCCTTGTGATCCTTGTATGTATTAAGGTTAATAAATGAACTATTGCTAAATGGGTGTGATTATTGGTGCAACCAACCCAGTAATCTTCCTCACTGGTGACCCCGAGTTGTAACATCTTCCGTTTTCGTCGTTTTACTGTGTCTGCAACCTACGCATCAATTATTTTCACATGTATTACATCGACACAGTATTCAAACATTGATTTTGGCCAAGCGCCTAATGCCGGATTTTGTGACTGACATGCATCATGTTGCGGGCAATGTACACCTGCCAGGACTGTAACACAGTGCTTCTCACTCGATGATTCCGTCGATTTCACTGAACGTTTTTGAGCCTGCAACAGTAAGTGAGGTTTGGAGTGTGCATGACTATGGCTATCAGACACCTTTGTTCCTGCCACATGTGTCCTCCCTCATCGACTGTGGAGTTACCTCTTACAGATCTCCGTGCAGTGCAGGGCCAATGCCGATTTCTGCAAATGCTTCATCGGACAACCTACTACCACCAGGACAAGGAATTGCCACACTGCAATCCATGCAGCACCACGTGGATACCTGCCACATGGTCGGAACTGCTTCATTCACACGTCTACCTCCTCAGCATCCGACCACACCCGCACCTGCCTCGGTTCAGCATCAGCACATGCCTTCCTACTTCGATACTTCGGCCTTCAACAGGAACAATAACTTGTTATCTGTGTCTGACCTCCACCTCTGTCTCACTGCTATGCCTCAGTGTTTTGTGCCACGCCATTCACCTTATCTGCACACCGTTTTGAGTGGAGTGACTATGAACAGTGAACATTTACACATTCCGTCCCACACTGTGTTTCTGAATAGCCCGCACCTCCGCAGCCTCCCTGCAACACAGGTGGCCCTGCCTCTGATCATATGTCAAGGTTTCCACGGACTAACACGCATTCTTAAACTTTGAACTTTTTCTCACCTGTTGCCCTCGCGCCAGCTCCAGTCGAGCTTCCACTACCGTTCTCAGCACATCTCGGTGCCTCATCCACGTTGGTCTTCCACGACGTGTCAATCCGAACACACCTGCAACATGTTGAGCTTCCGCAACCACAATCAACATATTACGGTGTCTCACCTGCGTCGCAACGGATCGCGCTCAACCACAACGTGTCAGCTTCACACTGCCACCCAAATAGCCATCATTGCCACATCTCCTGGAGGCACAATCTTCTGGAATACTAAAGTAACAACTGTTCAATTCAAGCAGTGCCCCGACGAACTCAACCTGTTCTTCCGAACAATCTAGAACGCTTATCAATACTGCCCCCGTTTAATCCCGACAGAGCAACAACCCGGTTCAAAATTGTGGATGATGTGTTTGACAATTACAAACTCGACGAGTCAACCATGTTTCTGTGCCTCATCACCCACCTGCACGACCAGGAGCACTTGATTGCTGACCTGGTCGATGCCCCGGACTCATCCACCCCGTACACTCTAGCAAAAAGACAGTTCTACATCAGCTTGCACGCTCAACTGAGGCAGCAATACAGCAAGTGCTCCACGTCTAGCAACTAGGCAACGACAAACCTTCCCAGCTCTGGAGACAGCTACGTGCCCCGGTCAGCGCCGATCTATTCTCTGACACAGCTCTCCTCGCCATCTGGTCGGATAAACTATCTCCTCACATCAGTTTTGCTATGGCTCAAAGGTCTCCTGAACCTGTCGAGCAAAGAATGACACTTGCTGACAAACTACACGATGCATCACTGCTCTATTTCGCCAGCCACTGCCTACCTGACAAGTCTCAGGTTCAGGTTCATCGCCCTGTGGCCATCGCCCTGTGGCCAGATGCGGCCGGGGCCGTACTGTGCCAACTGTTACAAGCAGTAAACAAGCAACTGGGACATCACCGGCTCGGCCACAGTCACACCCCCTCCTGCAACCGAACATGCTGCACCCACCTGAACCTCAGCCACCGCCACTGGCAACGAACTGTCCGCAGGAAATACAACCACACTACCCGTACTGTTACTTCCACACACGGTTTGGTGAGGCAGCACGGAACTGCAGACCACCCTGCTACTTCCTAAATGCCAATCGCAAGTAGGTCCGGGTGCCGCCTCTTGTGCACAACATGACAGGCACCCCCCCCTCCCCCCCCCCCCCAGTGCTCCATTCTGTCTGGGAACTACTGGATAATTGTGGACGACTTTACATGAAAGATATTTCGTCAGGATACCTTTTCCTAGTGGAGCAGGGCCGATGTTTTGCTGCTACCTATGTCCTTAGCATCATTGAACATCCGCCCTCATCATACTTCACTGCAAGCCATGAATTCAACTAAACTACAATGCTCGGGTTCAACTTCCCACATTGCCTCACTCTCCGCAAACTGCAAACTCAAATGGACTTTTTTAGTGCACAAAATTGATGAACATATACTAGGCATTGACTTCTTGCGACACCACAAACTTTCACCGGACGTAGTGTGAAACACCATGTTTCTTCATCTGTCTAAGACTCACTTCCCCTGTGCTCCATCGAGCAACCCCCCCCCCCCCCCCCCTCCCTCTCCACGTGACACATCGGTCCAGACTCTTCTCATCCATACATGCTCGTCTCTGTCGACAACGTTACAAGAAACCACGCACAAGTGCCTTGTCGAGCTTGAACACGTCACTTGCCTATGCAAGGAAAACTTCGAGCTCTCCCTCTGGCTCCATGAAACACAGCACCAGCTCTCCAATGCAGCAAAGGAATTACAGACACTACAGCAAGGACAAAGCAAGGTCAGTAAGTGCACTGAATCTGCTTGCAATCCCAGCAATCGAGCCTCCGTGTGTTTACCTCCCACTACCCCTCGCAACTGTGCTATCAAGACTGCCATAACGTGTACTGATAGTTCCGCAGGGCCACACCCTCCTAACATGGCAGCATTTGGCACTCAGCCGGATACAAGTGTGCATGCATGACAAGCATCACATGTTCCGAACTGACGGCTCCTACGCCGCCCCTCACAGACAGCACCTCAAACTATGCAACTTCGGCTCCTGCGTACCACCGTGCGACTGCCACTGACAACACAAACAGTGCAATTGCACCAAGCATTTCGCCCGCAACCGGGCTGCAACAGGCCGCGCCCTCAGACAATGGACTCACTAACAACTCATGAGCTCTGCCGAGCTCTTCCAACCATGGTGCCACTGCTTCAGGCCAGCGGCCATCTTGTCACATTGACTCCTGGGACACTTTGCCACCTCGGCTCCCATCAGATCCGTCGATTGGCTCCGAATACCATGACCACACCTCACCTGCCCCGCCCGCCACACACTGTAAACAAACAGCCTCCCGTGCTGCCGGCAACATTTCCGTCATCACCTATGGCATGGTTCACAAGCTTCGTCACCGCCGGGTCCCCCGATCTCCAGTAAACCACGTCGACTTTGTCCCGAGCGCCTCTCCAACCTAAAAAATCAGATTTCTGAACTACTAAGCTCTGGCGTCATTGAACCCTCTCCAGTAGCTGGTCTATGCCCATACATACGACACCCAAGAAAGACAGGTCCTGGCGCATGTGCGGAGACTAACATTGACTAAACGCATGAACAATTATGGGCACCTACCCCATACCCAACATTGCCGACTTTACCAGTTCCCTCACAGGTGCGACCATGTTCTTTGTCATTGATTGCAAATGGGCATACCACCAAATCCCCATGGCGCCTGATGGCATCAAGAAGACAGAAATCACCACCCTGATCGGGTTATTTCAGTTTCAATTCATGCCCTTCGGTCTGAAAAATGCAACCCAGACCTGGCAACGCTTCATCAACGAAGTGCTATTCGACCTAAAATTCTGCTTTGCATATCTTGATGACGTTCTTGTGTTCAGCTCCTCTGTTGAGGACAACATTCGACATGTGCAAACTGTTATGAACACTCTTGCAGCAGCAGGTATCGAGACCAATCAGGACAAATTGCAGCTACATCAACCTCCTGTCACTTTTCTTGGCTTTTGGGTCTCTGCCGACGACATTTCACCGCCCCCTGAGAAAGTACAAACAATACTAAACCTACCCAGACCTTTGTCATTCAAAGAGCTCCAGCGCTTTCTGGGGATGGTTAATTATTATTGCTGACATCTACCTCGGGCTGCGGAGATTCAGGCTCCACTGATGGACGCTTTGGCAGACACCAACACTTCTGGATCTCGGCCCATTCCATGGACCCCTGCTATGACTGACTCTTTCACTGCCCTCAAAAATCTTCTTGCTGAGGCCTGCACCATCGCACATCCTCATCCCAATGCGCAGCTTTTCATCACCACAGACGTGAGCGACACTGCCATCGGCGCTGTCCTTAGCCAGACAATTGACAGCCAAACTTCGCCTCTGCAGTTCTTCTCCCATGAGCTCACCAATGCACAATGGAAATATTGCACATTTGACAGGGAGTTGCTAGCGGTCTGTGAAGTGATTAAGCATTTTAAGATGCGTTGAGGGACGCCCTTTATATGTTTTAATGGACCACAAACCCCTGGCTGCGGCCATTACAAACCCGCCAGCTGACCTGCCTCCTTGTCGCTTCAGATACATGGACTTCATATCTCGGTTCACCACCGATGTCAGACACATAAAGGGTGCTGACAATATAGTTGCTGATTTCCTTTCACAAGTCAACACTGTCCATTTGCTGTTAGGCCTCTCTGAACTGCCTAACCTCCAACCGGCCAATGAGGAAACACCAAACCTGACTTCAGACTCTACTTCTTCACTACACTTCGTCCACCCCACCTTCCCTGGCATTTCTGGTGAGATCTGGTGTGACAACAGTACGGGCACATTATGCTTCCTCATCCCAACCATGCTCTGTTGGGCTGTTTCCAATACTTTTCATAATTTAGCCCACCCCGGTGTTCGTGCATCCGCCCGCCTCGTAGTAGAGCGCTTTGTGTGGACAAATGTCAACAAGGACTGCCAGCAATGGGCATGCCAATGCTGCAAACTACACAAGCACACTTGACCCCCTTGGTGCCTTTTTGATCCCTCTGGGGCGTTTCCAGCATATTCATATTGACATGGTAGGCCCTCTCCTCCCCTCTAACAGCTTTCGTTATATTCTCTCGTCTATCGACCGAACAACTTGCTGGGTCAAGGCTGTCCCCCTCCCCAATATTATGGCAGAATCTGTTGCTCATGCTTTCATCGAGTCGTGGGTATCGCATTTCGGATGTCCAGCTATCATCACAACTGACCAGGGCAGATAATTTGAATCAGCCCTGTTCAATGGGATTTGTAACATTTGCGGCATCCGGCGCATCTGTACTACAGCATATCACCCACAAAGTAACGGGCTAATCGAGCGCTGGCACCGCACCTTCAAGGCGGCTCTTTGATGCCCCGACTCTCTATGGACGGAGGCCCTTCCCCTTGTGCACTCGGCATTCATGCGATTTATAAGGAAGACCTCAAAGGCACAATAACTGAGTTCATATACGGCCAGAACGTTGTTCTCCCTGGCGAACTTGTGAGCCCTTCCGCCTCTCTCCCTTAGTCTGACTTACCTTCCTTCATGGATCATGTCAGACGTCACTTCATCAACCTCCACATCCCCTCACCCACCAGCCATTTCCATCCTAAGGTTCATGTCCCGAAATCTCTGGACAATTGCGAGTACATCATGCTCCAAGATGACTGTCCTTATTCCCCTCCAACCTCCATATACCGGCCCATACTGAGTTCTCCGGCGCACAGCCAACACCTATGGCATCCAGATGAAAGATTCAGCTGTTACAGTCTCTCTCAACAGACCTAAGCCTGCTCATGTCGAGCCTTCTTCTGCCCCCCTTCAGGCCACGACCATGCCACTCACTGTCGTGGCTCATGATACTCCAACCACTCCCTCCATGTCGGACTTACACACTCCATCGAGTGACTTCCAGCTCCAATCATCGAGCTCTCCTCTGACCTCACCCTCTACTCCAGTCTCATGCACTCCATCGGGTGACCACATGCTCCCCATGTCGAGCTTACCTATGATCACGCCCTCGCCGCCGGGCCCTTCGCCAGTCCCTTTGACCTCTACACTGTTGCCTGCCTCACCCTGTCGAGGTTTCTCACGTCCCCCGTCTTGAACGAGCCCTCACTCAAGGTGTTTGTGCCTGTCCCCGCCCCCCCCCTCCCCCCCCGGACATAATCCGCAACATCTCAATAATAATGCTCGATTATACACTGTTCGTCGTGTGTCTCTCTTCATCCAGTGCTTATGACACAACCTCCGCCATTCCCTGCCACCTGGTGAAATGTGTTCCCCTCCTGCCTGACGTTGACCTGGACATGCTTCATATGTTCACCACGCCCACCAGAGACATCGCCAGTGTCACTCTGTTCCACCCACAAACCGCAAACCTACCTGTCGCCACACAACCAGCATGCCCAGTACGATGCCCGGCTCGCTTCAACGACTTCCAGGTTCAGTGGCCGAACCTTCCTTCACGACATCTACCCACATAGCTCCCCAACGACGCTGTTGAACTGACCTGGGTCCAGCTCCCGTGGACCACCCCTGCCGACACCATAGTCACACTCCCCCTCCCCCCTCCCCCCCCCCCCCCGGCCTCTCAGGAGTACTCCATACCGCGGGTGGGAGGGGGGGGGGGGGGGGGGCTATGTGGCACCAATGAAATCGACACCAACATCAATATGCGTTCATCTTTGGACTCTAAGCATTATCTTTGGCTGTTCCGCCATGTTCAGTTCAGTTCTTTGTGATCCTTGTATGTGTTAAGATTAATAAATGAACTATTGCTAAATGTGTGTGATTATTGGTGCAACCAACTCGGTAATCTTCCTCAGAATTAAATATATAGACGCCATAAGACTAAATGAGTAGAGATTTTTACAGTTTTGAAATGGGACAATAATCATAATCTGTACTGCAAAAATTAGGAATAGTATCTGAGTGTATTACCTTATTAGTTCATTTATTTTTTATTGTATTTAAATTTATTTATGAGCACTTTTTAATTGCACCTGACATAGATCCCATATAACTGACTATGTAAAATGAAGAGGGAGAGCATATCTTGTGTGATGTGAAGGAGGTATTGAACAGCATAACACAAAACAATGTTTCAGGATTTGAAGTGAATGATAGACATAAAGTTACCTATCCATTGGAGCATGTGATGATAACTTTGAGGAGGAAGCTGAAAGATCCACTCCCCACACTGCTAAACTGCTGTACCCTGCTGGACCAGTCATCTTGCAAGAGATCATGGGTGCTGGGTAATGTAATTGAGCACCTCTCAAATGGAATGTTTGTTGTGTCTGATATTTGTGAATTGTTATCCAAGACTGCTAAAGACAGTGTTATTCAGCATTTTTTTTTTTTAATTGAGGGATTGACTCTCCAATCATTATGTAACTTTAAATAATTATATAATTTTTTTAATGATTGTAAATTAATCTTCTAGGTCTTTGTGAATGTATGTTAGTGTGGAAGACATTTACTAGTATAGACAATATAACAAGATGTATACATAGTTTGCTTTCATACTCTTATTTTGGTTGTCAAGGTTCTGGATTGTGTCGTCATTCAAAGCTAATTTATGACTTTGTTTACCTGAATTTAACCTGAGTACTGCAGTACTGTATCGATAGGATCTTGAGTTGTGGAAAGACTCATGCTTAGCTCTGTTTTGGGTGTCCCTATTCATTGAGACTGCGTGTCGGTGTGTGTACCCAAGGAGAGCGTACAGCCATTGAGTGAAGCTAGATGCTTCTCACAATTACTCGTTGCATATAATTTAACTCACTGATATGATTATGAACTTTATTCACTTTGTTGTGTTGAAACTTTTTTGCTGGTTTGTACACAGTGTGGTTTGAATTCATGGGTCAATCCTCACATTGTAAATTTAGGCCCTAATATTTTGCCATTGTTTTGTTCTTTCGTGAGTCAACATATCCATAAATACTATGGTTTACATGGCTGATTGTTTCCTACTCATGAATGTGTATATTCTTCTGGTCTGTACACGTCGTTGTGAGTTTTTGAATCATCTCATTTGTCTTACACTTAGGATCTGAAATTTTCCCTCTTCTCTTTTGAAGATTTTGAAGGTTTAAAAGTATATATCTCAACTTAATTTATAATTTCTAGTAATTTGCTTTGTCTCTGTATTTATTTCTATAGTTTAGTGGTGTAATATTGTAGGTTTGATGTTGTATTATTTGCCTTTGTGACAGTATATTCTGCAGATCTGAAAATCTGAATGCCATATCCCAATATATGTATTATGATTTATATAGTAGATATTTTTCTTATGTTCTCTGTAATATGTATCAGATACTTCTATACATCTATCTGCTATCCTGGGCATTTGTGAGTGGGATATCATAATGAATCATCCTCCTCTAACATTAACTTTTTTTTCTACATAGAGGTAACTGATACCATATATAATGTTGAATTTTGCATAGGTTAAAATTATCTCTGCTGTTTCATTAAAAGAATTCATATGACTTTGTGTACAATGTATTATATTTCAGGCTAAAATGTATTAAAAAAAGAAATTAATATGTTACATTCAATATGCACTACCAGTTAAAATTACTCTTCTTTTAAAAATATTTGAAATTACAAAATTTGTGGCATACTTAAAATTTTTATTATTAATTGCACAATCTAACACTAATTATTAAATTTATTTCTGGATTAATTAACAAAATAATGATATATTTTAGTGATGACTCATCTTTTGGATTGTAAACTCTTTTGCTTTGTAAAGACTTTGGAATATTGGGAGTACCACAGAATGTAAGTAGTGGTTGGCATGCCTCAGATGAAAACACACATATTTTGCTAAACTTGTCAACAACAATGTAATTATTGATTTTTTTGAATGTGGAAATTATAAAGTTGGTGTGATTTAGAAAAATTGGATAAAATAAAAAGATATTCACAGCAACAGGCACATCTTCAATGGTTATTTAGCACAACAAGCACCCGTAACATTAAAAAAAATTTTCAACTGCAAGGATGTACCCCTAGACAAGACTTTGAGCCATTGACAACAACAACAAAATAATCAAGATAAGTAAAAAAGTCCTTCTTTTGTAATCTTATTCCTCTTGTAGCCTTTGAAAATAGGGAAGATACTAAGACAGTTAATTTAATAGTGATGTGTGGGAGGGTAAGAATACAAGGTGTACTCAGTTGTTTTTCTGGAGAGATCAGTAGTACCACGTTTGAATGTGATGGCTTGAGAAATCTGCTTTTGAACAACTACATATAGTCAAGGATGAGATAAGAATGGTGGTGAATTGATGTAAAGAGTCTGCTTCAGAAGAGATACATTTGCCTCAAATACCAAGGCTGTATGGGAGGGAACACCATGCCCCTGACTTATTTATATGTGTGCTCCTCAATGGTAAAGTAGTTGTTGGTTAAGTCTGAAGTTGATTAAGGTGAGTAGGAAGGACATCATTAGTTTGGAATCAGGCGGGTGCTGGCTGAGATAATATTCAGTAGCAGACAGACCATCTACATGGGGAATGATGGTATAGAGGGAGATGGCATTAACTGTGACATGCAATTTTTGAGATGTGAGTGGTAACGGCACAGATGTCAGATGAACTAGTCAATGGCTAGTATCTTTACTATATGAGGGTGTCTTTGTACTACAGGTTGCAGGTACTGATCAACAGAGGTGGAGATTTAGTAGATGCTTTGAAGCCAGCAGCTTCGGAATGGCCAGGATGGTTGGGTATGTTTTGTGAATCTTAGAAAGAAGGTGGGAGTGTATGGTTTGCATGGAGAATGAGGTTCTATAGATTGAGGTGTTAGTTCTTGTAAGGGGCCAGAGGTTTTAAGGAGGGCATTTTAGTCAGTTTTTACCACAGGGATGGGATCCTGATGGCAGATGCTGCATACAGAAGTGTCAAAAAATCTGGCATAGACCCTCACTCACATACTCCCACCAGTCAAGTACCACAGTGACAGATCTCTCATCTGCTAGGGAAATAATGATGAACTCACCAGTTTTTATGGAATGAAGTGACTGGAATATTGCAGAAAACAGGTGGAGTCATGTTGTAGGGACCTGAGAAAGGATGATGAAGGTATGTTGGATATTAGGACTTCTTGAAAAGCTCGTAAGAGGTGCTTTTGAGGTATTGGTGGTGGATCAAGTTGAGATTGTCTTCAGAACTGGTCAAGGCACGGTTCAATGCTAGGTTTGCTGTTGGAAAGATCTAGAGGTCAAATTGCAAAGTGATACATCCAATTGACATTATGTGTAAATGAAAGCAAGTCCTTAACTAAGGCATCAGGATTAAATGCAACTTTAGAGCTGAAAGTGTGACCATAGGATATCACAGACAGTTCAGGAGAGTAGAGGGGCTTAGATGAGTGGTTGAGAATACTACACTGTTTTGGTTTATTCTTGTGATCATGAGTTGCCATTGCTCTGGGAGGCAGTAGTGAAGACTGGGGGATGTTAAGGTTTGCCATGCTTGGTTTGTAGGAGTGGAATGGTGGTTGATTGGGTCAGTTGTTTAGGGAGCTTGAGTGGGACAAGGATGGGAGCACTATTGTAGGGGTAATTCAGGAGAAGGTGGGATAGCTCTTTGACATTAAGTCTGGCCTGTTGTTGCAGTTTGTGGTTGGTTTGACAGATGATACTATCCACGGACATGTAAATGATAGACAACTGCAAATTTTATAGGAAAGAAATCTGGTGGGGTGGAAATTGGAAGATGAGATATATAGGTCAGAGATCAGCTGCGTAAGTATGAGAGACTGCTGTATTTGAAACTGTAAAAGGAGCTGGTGAAAAGTGGGATGACATCCAGAAACTGGTACTTTCCAAGTTAGGCCTTTGGGGGTAACTCTCAGAGGCAATCGGGTTTCAAGGAAAGAATGTAGTGCAGAAACATGCTTTCAAAATAATCGAACATAATACCTAATGGGATTCACCACGGCATACGATGAGGGTTTTGAGTACTGGAGGTGGCAGGAGTGGCAAAGAAAGAATCGGAGGGGTGAGAGGTAAGAGAGGGTGAGAGGACAGAAAAAAGAATAAAATAAGGAAGGCAAAAAATGGAAAAAGATCAGAAAAACCAACGAAATGCAGAAAAATTTGAATGAAACTTGTGAGAACAGACAAGAGCTAAAAGAGCTAATGAGCAAGTGAGAAGGGATGAGAGTTTCTCGCAAGAAAACTGGGAAAAATGCAACATTAATCATGATTGGAAAAGTCCTTGAAAAACATGCAAAAACAGACAAATTCTTAATGACAGGGCAAATAGAGGTGTGAAGTAATTGAAGAAAGTAGAATCTAATATATATGGGAAATAAAATAAAGCACGGGAAAACAGTAACAATCGGTCAGTGAGGTTTGGCAAGAAAAAAACACACAAAAACATAAAATAATCACATAGAAGTAAGATAAGTGGCAAGAAGCAAAGAAAGGTGATGTCAGCTCTGCAAATAAATCAGTAAAAGATGATCAGTTGGTTGGTTGATTTGGGTGGTGGGAGCAAACAACGAGGTCATCGGTCCCATCAGATTAGGGAAGGATGGGGAAGGAAGTAGGCCATGCCTTTTTGAAGAAAGCATCCTGGAATTTTCCTGAAGTGATTTAGGAAAATCACAGAAAACCTAAATCAGGATAGCTGGAAACAGGTTTTAACTGTCCTCTGGAATGCAATTCCAATGTGCTAACCATTGTGCCACCTTGCTCAGTAAAATGACTGGGAAATCAAATAGTGTATAGTGAGCCATAAACAAAATGATACATGAAAATTCAGAAATAAGAATGGACTGACCTAAGTGTGCAAAAATTAGAGTTAGAAAAGACACAAGACCAAGATGTTGGTTAATAGTAAGTGGAACAAATACATAAATGAATTATATTTTCAAAATTTTATTTTTATTGATACTATCAGCTGCTCACTAAGTGATATAAAAATTTAATGAATAGTAAAATGTAAAATATATACTATAAAATTTTAAAACTAATTTGTTCCATACCATAGTGAGATGTCACAATTATGATCCAAATAACAAGCAAATAACTTACTCCCTGTGTGTGTGTGTGTGTGTGTGTGTGTGTGTGTGTGTGTGTGTGTGTGTGTGTGTGTGTGCATATCCATACCTTACATGCACCATTAGTGGAAGCCTATGCCCATGTCTAATGTTATAAAGATCCTTTTCCCTTTTAAGATTATGTTATACCTTGATAATAACTGGATCTTCAGTACTTTTTAGCACCAACATACATGTTTCTAAGGACTTCCCTTCAAAGATTACAGCATCAAAATCCAATTTTCCTGGCACTGATCGATCTTCTTTCTTCTTCTTATCCTTCATTACACTTATCTGATGTTTAACAGAATACCTGTAATTAATCAGCATATTTCTTTCTGTTCATCTAAGTATTATTTCAATTAAATAATTTAAGCTACTATTGTTGACTACTAAATACTTATTCTGAATTATTTCTACATTTTACTTTGCACTAGTATGGCATATATTGAAGAAGAATATTTCATTTATTTATTTACTTGTTCATACGAATCTCTTTTTCAGTATGTAAATTTTACAAAGATATTGGACAGAAAATCTTTTTAGTTGTTGGTTTTACAATTGTGAAACATATGTCATTTACATTTTTAGAAGAAATTGGATCCATGTAGAGAATAATTCCAATCTGACTAAAATACTGCACAATTAGAAACTATTTCTACAATTAAAAGTATGGATTACAATTTTTCGTATGTAATTTACTGTGATAGTGAATAGTAGCAGTTTTGCACCAGATAAGCTGTCACAGAATTTCTAGTTTTGTAGTTCAGGATAAGATTGTATATGTCTTGATACTTTATTGTACAGTTTTGTTCCTCCATGATATATACCCTTTTGGCGTAATGTGGTGCTGAAATGGCTAACAGGTATATCACTGTCTGGCCTAGTACTGTAACCACAGACATCTTTGTTTTGAGGAAAAAGGTTTTCTTTTCCCAGTATGATTTTTGTGAAATGCATAATTACTTCCATTATACAAATGCAAGGGGCAAGATTATACATATATATATATATATATATATATATATATATATATATATATATATAGAGAGAGAGAGAGAGAGAGAGAGAGAGAGAGAGAGAGAGAGAGAGAGAGGTTTGCATGACTTCTTCTGCATGCTTGTTTCATTATTCTTATAACTGTCATTTGTTTCCTGAAAACGGGTTTGGTCTAGTGTACATTTCCCCAGAAAATGTCATCTTACTTCAGTATTGAATGCACACAAGCAAAGTATACAGCCTTAACTGTTTCTGCACTCAGCAGTATCGTTGCAAATAATTCTTATTACATAGCTCATATTTGCAACTTTTGGACTTAGGTATGTGATATGAGAGCTCCATTTAAGATTTTTCTGGATATGCGTCCCAAAAAATTTAGTTTCTGTAACAGCACTAATGTTATGGTTATCCATACATATTATTGATTGCGGTGCATTTTTATTTTGGTCTTTGAGGAAATTCATGAGTACTGTTTTTTGGGGATTACCTATTAGCCATTTCTGGCAAACCATTCAGACACTTCTTTCATAATATCTTTTGCAGATGCCGTAAGATTTTCTTCTTTATTTCCTTCAATCAATATACTGGTGACATATACAGACAGTACTGGCTCTCAGTTCCTATTGTCTAATGATAAATCATTAATGTACACAAAGAAAGAAAGAAAAGAAATGGACATAGAATTAAGCCCTCTGGAACAGTATGAACTAGTCCATGTGATTCAGAAAAGTGTATCCAGAGTTCATTGTCTTCCATGTACTTTATTTCAGTTACCAGGGAGCCATATTCCAAATATGATTTAATACACTCATTTGGCATACTGCTCAAACTTTCTCAGGAACACAGAATGGTCAATCACATCAAAAGCTTTAGTTAGGTTTAAGAATAAACCTGAGATTTTTCTGTGATTGTCCACTGCATTTAAGACATGGTTTATCTGGTTGAAAAAGGCTGTTTCAGTTGACTGCTGTGGCCTGAAGCCACATTGGCAGCCAGTAAAAATATTATTCTTATTGAAGAATGTAGTTAGTTGTGACACGAACAGTTTTCTGATAATTTTTGAGAACCCTGACAGTAGTGACACAGGCCTATAGCTACCCAAACAGTGCTGATCACCTTTTTTGTATGTGGGTATTACTTTTGATCTTTTTAGTTGTTGTGGGAAGACACAACTTGATAAAGATTAATTGTAGGAGAGAGTATGTGTCTTGCTGCTGCTTTTACAATGCAATGCAGAATATCATCAGTACCAGCTGAATAATTACTCTTCACCAAATTTATTGTCCTTATGGACTGAGAAATATGGATATATTATTTATTTCAATAGGTGAAAGTTCTTTCAGTTTGTATGAGGTGGGTTTCCAAATTTCTTCTTCACTAATTTATAAGCAACAGTTGTATAATAAGAACTGAAATTGGTTGCAACTTTCCTATGATCAGTGTAACACAATGTTATTGTCAGTCACCTTCACTTGAAGTGCCTTGAAACAAAGTCATTAGTCTCCACCTCAAAAAAATTGTACAGCAGAAGCAAAAAACAGTATAGGCATTCATGGAATGAAAATTTGTCCAATAACTATGCGATTATGTGAACTTACATTAAAAAAAAAAAAAATTTTTTTACAGAATATGTTTATCTAGCAGTAGCTGTAGTAACAGTTAATATCGCTTTTTATTTGAGGACTGCTGTTTTTTCTTCTCACATATGGATTTTACTGATTTTGCACCTCAGTCAGGTTTGTAGTAGAAATCAGAATGTGTATTTGAAGGCTTGAAATTACATATAAATAACAGAGATTATTTTTATATTAACAATAAAGCATGCTTTCAAAAATTTATGTTTTTTCATTAGCTGAAGTTACAACAGATCACAATATAACTGTCTGCCTTGTTAGGGATACTGGATGGATGGATGTTGTCAGTTAGAGGCTTGTTAGAATTCAACTTTCTTGGTAGATCTCTTGAGTATATATCCCTTGCAGGAAGAAAACAGAGAATGCTAAGCATTCAGAGGCATCAATATCTTTTCTTTTTCTCTGTGCTATTCATTTTACAGCATATCTTATAGTCTAATAATAGGAACTGTTGTAAATATCACAACAGAAGAATAATTAACACAATGCATGACAATGTTAGATCTTAGTGCAGTTTAACAAATGAAAAAGATGGCTGGCAATCACATGGACAAAATGTGGTCCTCTGATTGACCAATGTGGATAGTGCAGGCTTTGCTTCTCAGACTGTAACAGATGATCATAGAGACTGCAGCCTTTGCTTCTAATCCCAATTTTCAGTATGGAAATAAACCTGTTTACAGCTGCTTTTGCTTCTTTAAAAGTGTGATTATTGCTAGAAAATACCAAGAACAATCCATTTCTGCCATAAGGTAACTTTTGAAAAAAATGGAGACTGCGAACTTGTTTCTAGGTATCACATTTAGAGATTGTACATTTATGGTATTCATTCATTCATTCATTCATTTATTCATGCTTGAAACATGCACAACTGTTTAGAAATGTGACAATGAGAAAATTCCTGCAAAAAGTAACAACTTCACTGAAAATTTACTTTGAACAAACATTGCATTGATAAATAAAATGCCAAGTTGGAAAAAAAATGTGACTAATTGTGGTGCATTTCTCATTAAACCATTTTACTAAATGCAGGAGGTAATTAGTGAATGAAGCATAAAACTGAGGGGAAAAAAAAACACATTGCCACATGCTCTGATGCATGCAGTGCGCTGTAGTAGTTAGCATTGCTGGCTAGCATACAGTTGATTGCCACTTCAGACCCAACCACCAGCAATTATTTGTTATTTAGTATTTATCATTTCTGGAGAAGTCCTGAAATATATTTGTAAAGTTTGTATATTCTGGAACATTTGGTGTCTGTGAAAATACTACCACTCTGAAACATTTGATATTTTTATAAACTGCTGCACTATCCATCCTGGAGTTTAGTTCTGTTCTGACAGTATGAAGGTGTTAGTAATAAACATACTTTCAGTGTTAAGTGTTGTATTTCACTGATGGGCCCACCTACAGATTTGGACTTGATTGTGGTTTCAAGATGATACTGTTCAGTGGAGACACCAGGTACTTCAAAGAAATCTACGTCTCTGTCCTTCCAATTAGGCAATGTAAAAGCTGTCGTCTATTCAGACAGGAAGTGGAATGCCGCAGTACATCATTCCTAAGTCCATATAGTCCACAGACATATGGATTCCACAGTAGCAGTAAGTCAGATGTACATGAGGCATCCATCAGTGTTTTCCAGACATACTTGTCAAGACCCAACAAAATGGCTGTCATTTTTTGACCAAGTCATGAAATACAACAGTTGGATGGACGAAATGATGTGTTTGGCAAATGTGTACTTTTACTTGGACAGCCCAGGCAAGAATTGGTTGGAGAACAAGAAATAGAAGCTCAACAGTAGCAACAAAGTCCACGCCAAACTGAAGAAAACATTTGGCAATAATCGGCAGCAAGTCTGCATAACAGAACAACAAGTAAAGAACAGGGCCCAATATCATGGGAAAACAGCACATTCATAATGTATACCAAGGTATTTTGGTGAAATATGTCACAACAACAAAGATATTCATCAAGTGGTGCCAGTAAATCAAGGAAATGCAATAGATAAGAGTCAGAGGAAAGAGGTATGACAGACTGTCAATCATCATCCCTGTGGCAGTTGTGAAAGGCCACCATGATCTTCACTCTCTCCATACTACCACACAGTAAGAGAAGACATACAGGAGTTTATGGTAGCCAGAAATATTGGATCAAGTACAACAGAGATAGGAGCCATGAAAGTAAATCTCATATATCAGGAGGTAATAGAGAATGTTGAAGAAGACTTGTATCAATCATTGGCACAAATCTCCACCATTAGTGAAATGCACCATAAAGAAGGGACTCAGCAAATGCAAACTGATGCCACAATCATCAATTGATAACCCAGCACACAATAAACATGGATACAACCAATTCCTCCACAAAGTGCAATGCCCTGCAGAAAAACAAACATTTGGAGAATAGAGAATAGCCCAATTGTATGTTTTCACCATGGCTGACCTGGACATATTGTGTGCTGCTTGAGACAGAAGACTAGTGTTTGACAGCTACTAAACTGGTAGATATCAACCATTACAACAGTATTACTAATGTCAGTCAATGATTAAAGTTGACATGTGCACAATGTCAATTGACATACCACCAAAACGTTTGCCCCACAACATGACACAACCATTCCCTGTCACTGTACAGAGGTAGCAGTCCTTTACCTATCCACTGAATTCAGGAGAACTTAGTTACAAGTCCATCTATGAAGGTGACACCAAAACAGATGAAAATTCTCCATGAATAACAGTCAGAAAGATATTAGGAAATCTCACTGATGACATCATTCACAACCAACCTGTCTGTGCACTAATTGACTCAGGGCTTCCTTTTCTGTAATGTAGGATGCTTAGCTAAAGAAGACTTTATTTTCTGTGATATGAAAGTGACTCTGAAGCAAGTTGCAAAGGGGAAATGCATCCAGCTGACAGGAACATGTATTTCAAGAATAACTATCAACAACCGAGCACAGCCTTTCAGATTTATCATTTTAGAAGAATGTACTCATAATGTTATTATCAAACAGGACTTCTTGTAAGCATCACAAGCAGTTGTGCCTGTGGGAGTTCAGAGCTTCAGACTGATGAAGCTATTTCAACAACCACACAAAACAAATATTGACCTGGGTGATTTTTGTTGTTGAAGAAGATGTTATTCTGCTATCAACAACAACATTAGTTCTAATCATCAGAGGAGATCCTCATTTCAACTGCGAAGCTTCTGTCAACTGCAAAAAGTTATCCAGGTTCCCAAAGAAATATACATGTCAATGACAGTCATAAGTATTGTAGGTGGCCAAGGAGAACTTTGTATTACTACTTGTCAGCCGCCCAGGGTGGCCAAGCAGTTCCAGGCACTACAGTCTGGTACCGCGCAACCGCTATGGTTGCAGGTTCGAATCCTGCCTTGGGCATGGATGTGTGTGATGTCCTTAGGTAGTTAGTTTTAAGTAGTTCTGAGTTCTAGGGGACTGAAGACCTTAGAAGTTAAATCCCATAGTGCTCAGAGCCATTCAACCACTTGCCACAAGCAGTAACAACTCTTCCCTAAAGGTATGTGTGCAGGGACAGCTAAATCAGTCCAGGATGGGCAGCTTGTTGTTGTTGTTGTTGTTGTTGTTGTTGTTGTGGTCTTCAGTCCAGAGACTGGTTTCATGCAGCTCTCCATGCTACTCTATCCTGTGCAAGCTTCTTCACCTCCCAGTACCTACTGCAACCTGCATCCTTCTGAACCTGCTTAGTGTATTTATCTATTGGTCTCCCTCTATGATTTTTACCCTACACACTGCCCTCCAATACTAAATTGGTGATGCCTTGATGCCTCAGAACATGCACTACCAACCAATCCCTGCTTCTAGTCAATTGTGCCACAAACTTCTCTTCTCCCCAATTCTATTCAATACCTCCTCATTAGTTATGTGATCTACCCATCTAATCTTCAGCATTCTTCTGTAGCACCACATTTCAAGAGCTTCTATTCTCATCTTGTCCAAACTATTTATCATCCATGTTTCACTTCCATACATGGCTACACTCCATACAAATACTTTCAGAAATGACTTCCTGACACTTAAATCTATACTCGAGGTTAACATATTTCTCTTCTTCAGAAATGCTTTCTTTGCCATTGCCAGTCTACATTTTATATCCTCTCTACTTTGACCATCATGAGTTATTTTGCTGCCCAAATAGCAAAACTCCTTTACTACTTTAAGTGTCTCATTTCCTAATCTAATTCCCTCAGCATCACCAGACTTAATTCGACTACATTCCATTATCCTCGTTTTGCTTTTGTTGATGTTCATCTTATACCCTTCTTTCAAGACACTGTCCATTCTGTTCAACTGCTCTTCCAAGTCCTTTGCTGTCTCTGCCAGAATTACAATGTCATCAGCCAACCTCGAAGTTTTTATTTCTTCTCCATGGATTTTAATACCTGCTCTGAATTTTTCTTTTGTTTCCTTTACTGCTTGCTCAATATACAGATTGAATAACATCGGGGAGAGGCTACAACCCTGTCTCACTCCCTTCCCACCCACTGCTTCCCTTTCATGTCCCTCAACTCTTATAACTGCCATCTGGTTTCTGTACAAATTGTAAGTAGCCTTTTGCTCCCTGTATTTTACCCTGGACCCGTTCTGAATTTGAAAGAGAGTATTCCAGTCAACATTGTCAAAAGCTTTCCCTAAGTCTACAAATGCTAGAAATGTAAGTATGCCTTTCCTTAATTTATCTTCTAAGATAAGTCTTAGGGTCAGTATTGCCTCACGTATTCCAATATTTCTATGGAATCCAAACTGATCTTCCCTGAGGTCAGCTTCTACCAGTTTTTCCATTCGTCTGTAAAGAATTCGTGTTAGTATTTTGCAGCCGTGACTTATTAAACTGATAGTTCGGTAATTTTCACATCTGTCAACACCTGCTTGCTTTGGGATTAGAATCATTATATTCTTCTTGAAGTCTGAGGGTATTTCGCCTGTCTCATACATCTTGCTCACTAGAGTAGAGTTTTGTCAGGACTGACTCTCCCAAGGCTGTCAGTAGTTCTAATGGAATGTTGTCTACTGCCTGGGCCTTGTTTCGACTTAGGTCTTTCATTGCTCTATCAAACTCTTCATGCAGTATCATATCTCCCATTTCATCTTCATCTACATCCTCTTCCATTTCCATAATACGGTCCTCAACTACATCACCCTTGTATAGACTCTCTATATACTCCTTCCACCTTTCTGCTTTCCCCTCTTTGCTTAGAACTGGGTTTCCATCTGAGCTCTTGATATTCATACAAGTGGTTCTCTTTTCTCCAAAGATCTCTTTAATTTTCCTGTAGGCAGTATCTATCTTACCCCTAGTGAGATAAACCTTTACATCCTTACATTTGTCCTCTAGCCATCCCTGTTTAGCCATTTTGCACTTCCTGTCGATCTCATTTTTGAGATGTTTGTATTCCTTTTTGCCGGCATCATTTACTGCATTTTTATATTTTCTCCTTTCATCAATTAAATTCCATATTTCTTCTGTTACCCAAGAATTTCTACTAGCCCTTGTCTTTTTACCTACTTGAGCCTCTGCTGCCTTCACTACTTCATCTCTCAAAGCTACCCATTCTTCTCCTACTGTATTTCTTTCCCCCATTCTTGTCAATCATTCCCTATGCTCTCCCTGAAACTCTCTACAACCTCTGGTTCTGTCAGTTTATCCAGGTCCCATCTCCTTAAATTCCCACCTTTTTGCAGTTTTTTTCAGTTTTAATCTACAGTTCATAACCAATAGATTATGGTCAGAGTCCTCAGCTGCCCCTGGAAATGTCTTACAATTTAAAACCTGGTTCCTAAATCTCTGTCTTACCAATATAGAATCTGATACCTTCTAGTATCTCCAGGCTTCTTCCATGTATACGACCTTCTTTCATGATTCTTGAACCAAGTGTTAGCTATGATTAAGTTATGCTCTGAGCAAAATTCTACCAGGTGGCTTCCTCTTTCATTTCTTAGCCCCAATCCATATTCACCTACTACGTTTCCTTCCCTTCCTTTTCCTACTATCGAATTCCAGTCACCCATGACTATTACATTTTTGTCCCCCTTCACTACCTGAATAATTTCTTTTATCTCATCATACATTTCCTCAATTTCTTCATCATCTGCAGAGCTAGTTGGCATATAAACTTGTATTACTGTAGTAGGTGTGGGCTTCGTGTCTATCCTGGCCACAATAATGAGTTCACTATGCTGTTTGTAGTAGCTTACCCACAATCCTATTTTTTTATTCATTATTAAACCTACTATTACCCCTATTTGATTTTGTATTTATAACCCTGTATTCACCTGACCAAAAGTCTTATTCCTCCTGCCACCAAACTTCACTAATTCCCACTATACCTAACTTTAGCCTATCCATTTCCCTTTTTAAATTTTCTAACCTACCTGCCTGATTAAGGGATCTGACATTCCATGCTCCAATCCGTAGAATGCCAGTTTTCTTTCTCCTGATAACGACATCCTCCTGAGTAGTCCTCGCCTGGAGATCCAAATTAGGGACTGTTTTACATCTGGAATATTTTACCCAAGAGGACACCATCATCATTTAACCATACAGTAAAGCTGCACGCCCTTGGGAAAAATTACAGCTGTAGTTTCCCCTTGCTTTCAGCTGTTCGCAGTACCAGCACAGCAAGGCCATTTTGGTTAGTGTTACAAGGCCAGATCAGTCAATCATCCAGACTGTTGCCCCTGCAAGAGGGCTGCTGCTCCTCTTCAGGAACCACACAATTGTCTGGCCTCTCAACAGATACCCCTCCGTTGTGTTTGCACCTACGGTACAGCTATCTGTATCATTGAGGCACGCAAGCCTCCCCACCAACGGCAAGGTCCATGCTTCATGGGAGGGATGGGCAGCAACTTAATGTCATCAATGAAGAATCACATTCCACAACACTGCAGACAATGCAGGTGAGGAAACTGCTATTACACTACCACTATGGTCGTCTCTGATCATCAGCCAGTGATAGCCATTCCATGTCACATTTTGGATGCGTTCAAATTCAAAGTTCAGAAAAGACTGACCAAGTGGTCCATGGTAGAACATTGTGCCAACATTGGGGTGCATCCATCAATTAGCCAGTGTTCATATAGAGCGCTACCAGGTGAATGACGGGCAATCCAGGAGGAAGTGGAGATGATGCTGCAAGGTGACATTACTGAACCTGCAGACTGCCCTTGGCCCCTCCTGTGGTCCATGTGAAGGAGGAGGCCAAAATACAGCATTTATGTGTCAACTGCCAATGACTGACAAAATCTGAAGAAAGATGTCTATCCACTGCTGTCACCCTAGACTGTTCGAAAGGAGCAGAATGTTTCTTAACTACGGACAGCCAAAAATACCACTAGCTGATCAAGGTTAACAAGGCTGACTGGGAAAAGACTGCCTTCATGACTCCTGATGGTCTCTCTGTATTTAAAGTCATGACTTTTGGACCATGTAATATTAAATGGACTACCTGCTTCGTCATCTTAATTGGACAACATGTACTTGCTGTCTGGATGACATTGTTATTTTTTCAAAGACATTTGAAGAACATCTAAGCCACCTGACAACCATGATGAACTGTGTTCATTCTGCAGGTCTCTGTCTGAACCTGCCTCTTCACCACCCAAGAAATAAAAATCTTATGTTACGTAGTGAATATCAGTAGAGTCCATTCCAATTCAGAGAAAATAAGAGCAGCCATAGAATTTCTGACTCCTCAACTCATCCATGAAGTGAGAAGTTTTCTCAGTATGTACTCATACTACTGATAGTTCATGAAGGACTTCTGTACCAAGGTGCATCCCTTGCAAGAACTAGTGCAAGTAAATGCCAAATTTTTCTGGAAAGAAGCACAAGAAGGATCTTCCCTTGTTCTTAAGGAGGCACTAACATCTCCAGATCTAGCAAGCACTGTATGATGAAAATACCAAGTCAAAGTTTCTTACTGACACTAATGGTCTTGAGATAGGAGCAGTTCTGGTACAAATTCATGGAAGTGCTGATAAGGTGACATATTATGCTTCCAGAGTACCCTATAAGTTTGTGATGAACTACTCTATAACTACTCTCTATTAGCCCATACACATCTTCACAGCTATTGTTCACCCCTGTCACTATGGCCTGAGGTGCACCACAGTAACCTCAGCACCAATTTTGGATAGTGCCATTTTGCTATGCATGGTATACCTAAACTAGCCATGGTAGCAGGTGAACAATTTACAAACTTAGTCTTTTTGGAAATGCTTCCACCCTTGGCCCAAAAGCCAATGATCATGCCCTTTTGCACATCAGATGAATCGCTCTGTTTCTGCATTACCGTGACTGCACTGTTTTAATGTCCCCTGACATGCTTTATATGCCCTCCACTGCTAGTGGTGTCATCTACTGTCTATGAGTGGTTACTGAATGTTGACATCAAACATAGATGGTGGTCACATTAATGTGACTGTACCATATGTGATCCAGTGTGACAGAGATGGTTGCTCAATGTCCCAGCTCATCTATGGCTAGCTACCTGTATTTCCATGATGCTCCAACATCTGACCACCTGGAATTCGTGAAGACTCTTGACAGAACCAGGCACAGGTATCACGGATCAGGTATCTACCAATCTGTTGGACATTATGTTATCCACTGTAAGTAATGCCAACAATGGAAGTATGTGCCGCAATTACCTCTAGGACATCTGGTGCCAATCCCTCCTGCAGCAGCACCATTCCCCTGAACTGAAAATGATTTCTTGGAAGAAGTGTATTTAGGCTTAGGCAGACTAGGATGCCACAGAGTAGAAAAGGGGAAGAAACAGAATTTTTCTGAAGTTCATGCTTGCACAGCCACAGGCAACACCAGGCAGAGGTGTGACATACAGTAGCTGTGCAGCAGATGAAAAAGTCAACATTGTAAGTCAGTTACATACTTGAGCACACATAGCTACATCAACACCAATCACCAGGCACACGTTACACATTCAGCAAAATGTCAACAGAGACAGGGAGAGGGGGGGGGGGGGGGGGTAGAAATATATTCATTAGTGCTTGTTATGTGAAGCAAAAATCTTTATCTTGGACACAATAACACCTTTCAGAAAGTTGACAGTGTAGTTAAGAACTCGTAACAAATTGTTAAGAAAACACTGAAGAATGACAACACAAGTAAAGAAGCAAGCCACATTCGGTTATAATGAACAGAGCCTCAGGTCATTACCTCCTGCCCAGCTCCATAAATACTGCAGTACTCCAACTCTTAAAACAGTTCCTCATTAGGATCAATGGCATTCATAATGAAGCACTTGATTCAGTGGTGTAGTGACATCCATGTGTTAGGTGTTCCAGCACCTTTTGTGAACATGCAGCTTGCCATTCCTGAGATGGCAACATCCAAGTAACCACAACTTGCCACTCATGGGAGTTTGCATTGGCTCACAGCTAAGCTTTGTGATGGGAGATACCGCTACCACTGTCCCAGGACTAGCCAATGTCAACACTTAACAATGCCCTTTCAAACTCCAAATAAAATACCCCTTGGTTGCCATTTCAGTTTAATTTGAAACTGTAAAGAGAGCAACTGTTTAGTGTTTAGGTTGTGATTTATATTTTAGTGCTAATTAAAATGAGTGAAGAGAAGAGTAAATGGTTTTCAGTACTGGAAATTCATGAAAGTTAAGGCAATAAAGATAGAGGACATTGTGTGAAAGAGAGGGAAAATCAAACAGACCCACCTAGTTCAAGCTCAAGTCTAGAAACATTAGAGTGTAGTGAACTGTTTCTGACAATCCTGCAAACTAGATAATAAACTAATATCTTCACAATCATATTGCTGAATGGGATCATGTGGCCCCGAATATGGATCTGATTTCAGTACTTCATGCAGGCGATATACTGACTTTCCAAGGTACTTCAAGGTACTCCCCACCCTTCAAGAATCATGAGGAATGGCAGGAAACAACAAAGACTATTTTTAGTACACTTTCAAAAAAAGGATAGCATATTTTGTGTCCTATATTATTGTCTAATGAAGTATCACAGTTTGAGAAAGAAGTAAAGTATTGGAGGGGTGTGTTAAAATTTCTTGCTGCTGTGGTCAAAAACTCCTCCAAACAAGGCCTATGCTGCAGAGATCAACACACTGTGGAAATTTTGAGATGTAATTACAGCTAACAGCAGAATTCAATCCTTTCCTAACTAAACATACAGAACTTTATAGATACAAAGGAAAAGGTAGTACAGCATATCTTTCTTTGAAACGAAATAATCACATGGCATTATTGGCTGGGAAGCCTCATTTGGGACTGTTTGACCACCTACTACAAGTCTCTTCATTTGACACCACTTCAGTGACTCGGGTATCAATGTTGATGAAAGGATGATGATGAAAACACAACACTCAGTTCCTGTGTGGATAAAATTTCCAACCAGACCAAGAATTGAACCCTGGCTCCCCACATGGCAGTCAGTGATATTGAACACTCAACTACAGCGTGGACAATTCGAGCAGAAAGGGTAGTAAAGAATATTGTAGGTCAAGTGAAGGAAACTGAATATTTTGTTTCACCACATTACATATGTGGATCAACTTTCTTTTAGTATAAGGTATTTATAAAATGACAGATTTCTTATTGAAAGATTTATCTATACTATCCCAAATTCAGAGCACTGGTGAGAAAAATTAGCTGATTCATTAATAAATTTATCAAGTAAATATGATTTGGACATTCTCTTATGCAGGGGTCAGTCATATGACAAGACATGCAATATGCCTGGTACTTACCCTGGTCTCCAAGCAAAAATTAAACAAATCAACCCCCTTGCCGTGCGTGTATACCATATGCATCTCACTCTCTTATCTTAGCAGGATTGTATGCACCACAGTGTCATCCGAAAGTGGCTTCATTTTTTTCCATTTGTTGTTTATAATTTCTTCTCTGCTTTGAGGAGCCATTGGAGTATTTCACAGTCAAAAAGAAGTAGTTCAGCCTCTGTAAAGTGAGCCTCAGAAATGTGCTGGCCTTGGCAACATGGTGCCTGCTGTAGCTTCAATGTTAACAGGGTTGAAATAACATCAGCTTTGGAAGTTATTTAGGATGGTTAAACCCAAGAGGCTTTACTAAGATGTGGGGTGACTGGAATGCTGAGCAGTCTGTAGTGTCTGGAAACTGTGATAATGACATCTTTTTTGTCAGTGGTATTGAAGAGATTTAATGCTACACATAAACTGTTGATACCAATATTGGGACTGTAGTAATTGAATATGTTCGAGAGAATCAATCTATGTACTACACATACAAAAATTCTGACTACGAAAATAGTAAAACTGCCAAAAAACAGAAAAGTGAAAGTGAATAAAACAGCTGAGCTTGATATTACTTTGGAGGGAAAGGAAGATTTCTGGTTATTATAGACAGATGGCTATCTGAATTGGAGAAAAGAAAACAAAATTTCTGGAAGAGTTTTACAACAATTTTGAGTTGCTAAGTAGTATTCCCAGATGAAACAACACCAAAGCATTAAAATGTGCTAGAAAACTGCAACACCATTACGTAAACAAATTGGTAGATGTATTGAGTAATAGAGTTATTTATTGTATAGTGTATGTGAAGACCAATGAAATAAAAACCTCCTCCTTAAGTACTTTGTATAGACTATAGAGTGTTGCATGAAAACCACGTTCAGAAACTGTTTCCTAATTTGAAGATTGCATGACAAATAGTTTTGTCAACTAATTGTTCAGCCAAGTGCTCTTTCTCACTTCTCAAAAGACTCAAGAATTATTTTCAATCATTTATTGCATGGGATCGAGTCACAACCCTTGCTGTCCTCTCCACAAATTCTAACATAAGACGCAGCTACTAGAGTAGAAGATGTGATCAGTAAATTTGCTATGAAGAAAGTATGCCATAGATAGGTTTGTTGACTTGAATGTAGTGAATTCAACACAGATGTATTTATTTTTACTATTATTATTACTACTATTATTATTATTATTATTAGGAACAGTCATGGTGCTCAGTTATGTACATCTGTAAGTTACTTGGTAGTACAGTTGTGTCAAAATGAGGGCTGGAAGTATTTTTGTCTGCCTTGGGACTACAAATAGCTAAATACATTTCCAAATCTGACAAACAAGAATCAGTGGATAGTAGTCTGAGTTCACAACAACACTCAAAGTTGTGCCAACTGCTGAAGTTCCGGAAATTGCTAAGTTGCTTGCACAAGACATCACTCTGAAACAAAGAGCACCCCATGTGATAATCTCTGGCTGTGGAAAAGGTGCCCAGTCAAGAATACAATCAGAGGTAATTTCACACTGCAAAATCACCCACAGGATGACAACTCCCTACCAGCCACAGATGACTGGTCTCATAGAATGCTTTAATAAGACATTGGCAGTTATGCTATCAATGTGTGTTGATGTCAAACAGAGAGACTGGGATACAATACTGCCCATTGTTACATTTGCACACAACACTTCAAAACAAGACACTTCAGGCTTCATGCCATTCTTTCTACTCCATGGTCATAACAGCTAAAATGACACTGTTCCTGTTTCAAGCAGATGATGTTCAGGGTGACTATGTGAAACATCTCATCACCAGGTCTGAAGAACAAGGCAACTGGCTCATATACAGTCCCTGGGTGCCAGGAGAAGAACTGAGAGTGCTATAACACCAATCAATGGCAAGTGAGATACATCTTTGGTGATTTAGTATAGATTAAATGCCTGTGCAGAAACTAGAACTATTAAAAAAGTTACTAAAGCACTACTGTGGATTGTACTGTATTCTTTGCCATTTGTCAGACATCATATATGAAGTTGAGAATTACAACCCTTATCAAGAAGATAAAAGCACAGAGATGTCATCAATATCCTCCTTACAGAACTAGAGGTGCAGATCGACAATGAGACATTTGCTGGCTAGAATGCTGCAGGTCACCAGTTTAAATTAGACCACCAGAAAGTATTTGTTATTTAATATTTGTTGTTTAAAGAAGGTTCTTGAAATACCTTATGTTTATAATGATTGTATATTCCAGAATATTCAATGTTTGTATAAATACCAGAAGTCTCGAATATTTGATATTTGTACAGATTGCTGCATTATCTATTCAGGAGTTCAGTTCTGTTTTGGCTATACATTGGTATCAGTAATAAATGTGCTTTCAGTGCAAAGTGTTGTATTTCATTGTCACACTGATTTTGGATTTGGACTTAACTGACATTTCAGTGTGACTAGATCTGTGAAAGAATTTGTTACGTCCATTCTATGATCTTATCATTGTTTTGGCATTTGAGAAATGGATAATTTAAAAGTCTTATTCAATCTCATACTTCATAAATTCTTAAATATAGGCCAAGGGGAAGGCTTCTCATGAAATGATGATCACAGGTGGGATAGTTGACAATTTTCCTAGCATTGCTATCAAATCAAAATTTCAGTTTACTCTCAGGAAATAGCATAATATCTAATAGGGAAAATGGCCTCTTTGAGTCTCTAAATACACTGAATTGTATTAATCAACAAAATAGAGTTCATATTGAAAATAGAACAAGTGGGCTATTTTGTTTCAGATGTGTGAGCATTAAAATAAATTGACAAAACTTTAGAGAATAGTATCTATGAAATTCTTACTCACCTTGATACCTCAATGAGAATGCCATTTGCTATCTTAATCTAAACAGAGATATAGCAAAATCATTGAGAAATCATGTTGAAAGCATGTGCCAACATTAGTAGTCACAGGAACAGCTAAACCATTTTAAAAGTTTACTTAGGAAGAAACAGTTATTCTAGCAAAGCAATATATATGATCCTGCATCAGAGCACATCTGGAGTTACTTGTAAAAGACAACATATAAAGAAGGAAATATTTTCATGTTCCCCATGAAAACAACTACTGGTCACATTTTTTGAGGTCTAAGGAAACAAGATTGATCTGAACCAACAAAAAAGGTACATCAGTATTTTAATTTCACAAAACGTTTGCATTCTCTTCTATACACAAGAGGAGAACTTGCAATCTATGAACACCTAGTCTCATGTAAATTGGAATGATAAACAGAAACATTCATAGCTAGCTACAAGAACCACTTTAATATATGCAATACAAATAAACTACTATGAGTAGGACATATGTACCTAGATCAGGTGTAGTATGCAAATAATATTGGATGCAATGTTTGTGATATAATATGCTCCCACTGTATATATCAGTAATATTAATGATGCTGAAACTCACATGTGACACACAAGTTTTGAACACCAATATAAGCTTGAGGGTTGATCACAATTGAAGAGCAATGTAGCTCATCTACACATAAGAATTAAACTCCTCTGGACTGAATATGGTCACAAGATATACTGTAGATATCATTATCCTGTAAAATAACTATTACCAGGCTTCTGAGATATGGAGATCCAGATTTACTCAATCACTTGATTAATAATCTATTTTTTCCCATTGAATGCTCAACTGGTGTGCCATTTGTTCCTCAGACACAAAAGAGTCAAAATACATTAGTATGTAGCAGGTCTGACACTAATGGATCATAAAAGTTCCTACACATTATGGAAAATTTTAAAAAAATCTTTTTATCCATCATAAACTTAGAATTTGAAAGTCATTTTTATTATCTTTGTTTATTTTTGACTAATGTTACTTTTCCACAGTGAAATCAATTGTGAGGAAAAAGGGAGAGAATGGCATGATTGTACAATCCTCTGACTGCTTACTTCAATAAGCATTATTGGAATCTTTTGTCTTCCTGCATCACCTTCTGTTCCAATAAGAAATTTAACACAAGACCAAACACCAGAAATATTACAGAACTGCAGGTGAAGCAGTCCTCTTCTCTGAAGCACTCTTTAACAGACACTGAGAATGAGAGAAAAAAAAATCCAAACATATGCTAGAATGACAAGCAATAAGACATTCTAGCTTGTGAAAATGATCACTTTGGTAAAAAAACCCAAACTTCAAGTAGGATTGCAGTCACCATCATCACCTGCAGCAGCAGCACCCATTTGACATCGACTGCCGAATCAAGGCCTGCTGTAGTCTTTTCTATGTACTACAATTTTCAGCAATATCATTTCCACATATTTCCCAATGTCTTCTGTCAACCTAGCATCAGGTCAACTCCTCAACTTTTTCATATCTAGGAATTGATTGAGAACTTCTTTGGTTCATCCATTCAGTTGAGAACATGTCTCACCCAACTCAATTTCATTTCCAATACAGTGCAATACAATTAATTATGTCTGTCACTTCAATCTGCCCCCAGAGTCATTAGTTCATTTCCCTCCCTCTCCTAGTAATTACCAAAATGCATCTCTCCCTTGCTTGTTGAACATTTCTAAGCAATGGTTTTTGCAATTAAAATTCATCCTTCACTGCATACATTAAAACTAGTAATACAGACTAATTTCAAGCTTTACTCTTCAGACATATCAGAAGCTTGGGTTCAAAAACTGTATTTAGTTCGAAAACAGCTCTGCAGACCATGTTTAATATTCTGCTCATTTCTTTTGTTCATTCATTCATTGTCTTCAACTATCCTAAATAAAAGAAATAAACAAATAAAAACATCAACTGGTTCCATGACTTCATTGTTAACAATAGAATTTTTATTTCAGTTTTTTGGCAGATGATGATTTTAATCTTATTATAGTTGCTTTCATGGTTTGCTTTCAAACTTAACATACAAAGTTCTATGATTCAGTGCTAAAGTTTAGACTTCAGATGAACAGTACAATGTCACATGCAAAACTAAGGTGGTTCAGTTGTGTTCCATTACCACATATTCCTTCTTCATTTTCCCACTTTAAGGCTCCAGAAACTTCCTCTAGAACTGCTGGGAATAGTTTTGGTGAAATTGAAACTTGTTGTCTGCTACATTTTCAATGTTGAACTCCAATGGAAGCTATAGCACTGGCTTATGCATTCTTTAGTAAATTAATGTAAGTTTAATCAGTGCTCTGTTTCTCGAGAGCAGTTGCTAGAAGGTGTGTAGGAATTGACTTCAAAGTTTACACAAAATCTCTGAATCCCAAGAAAAGTGATAATTCATCTTCACTGCAATATTAAAAAATTTTCTTTGAGACTGCATTACGAGAAAGTGAGGTTCTAGGGATTTTAATCTATGTAGGTGACATCATAATACTTTATAAAATGGTAGATGATTTATAAAGGCAGCTGTCCAATTAAGTCATTATGATAAGATGATGCTTTAGTTTCAAAGATGTGGTGATATTGATGGGTTTTATACACATACTGTCAGACTAAAGGAAAAATGATAAAGGTGATAAATTCCTCATTAGTGCCTTTCCTCTCTCTCCCAGTAATTCCCAACTTGCATCTCTTTCTTTCTTGCTGAACATTCCTAAGGATTTGAATTTAATTGCAAATTAAAGTTCATGCTTCACTGCCTTATGTCAAAACAGGTAATGCAGACTCATTACATGCCTTCCTCTTCAGACATATCAGAAGTTTAGGTTTGAAAACAATATTAGTTTTCCAACAGCTCTTCAAGTCATATTTAGTAGTCTGCTCATTTATTTTCCTTTTTAGCCATTCATTGTCTTCAATCACCCTAAATATAAAAAATAAATAAACAAATAAAACCCTCAATTGATTCCACAGCTCCATTGTTAATTGATAGTATTTTCTTTTCAGTATTTTGACTGAAGATTCTTTTAGCCTTTTTCTAGTTGGTTTCGGGATTTGCTTTCAACATTAACATATTTGTCTCTGACTTGTAGTTTCATATCTGCTTGAATACATTAGCATTCTTAAAAGAAAATATCAAGTTATCATCATTGTCTTGCACAATTTCCATAAGCTTTGATTCTTCTGTCCAACCCTGCAATGGTTCCCTCTTTACTAATTTCCTGATGCTCTCATTCATCTGTCCACCCTTGTCACTCTGATACTATTTCTCCAAAATTTCATCTCACTGGCTTGAACTTTGCTTCTTTACTTCCTTCCACCAACCACATGTTTGAGGCATATGTGATAATTGGAACAAAGTATGCCCAATATATGACCCATATGCTATTTTGATTCTCCACAAGAAACTCCATCACATGCCAGTAGAATTACTGTTTTTCCCTGTTGAATAGAACACAAAACTTTTTAGTATTTTTTAAGATACTGCCCTTTCCTGGTGCATTTAATGACTGCTGAAATAAACCCAAGAATCTGTTATTTGATTGTTTATTAGTAAGATCAATTTCTGTTGCCACTCCAAGGAAGTCATAAATGAATTTGGTAGCTAAAGGTTTCAAAGTGTCATCTTTCTGGCACAGTTCTTTTCTCAAAAATCAGTTTCATACAAAGAGGTGAAGGAATATGTTTAACAAGGAGTAAGATTATCCATCTATACTGTCTGCTTTATGAATCACTTCCCAGGACTCTTCCAAATCATTATTTATGATTCTGTGGTACAATACTTCTCATCTATGATATGAAGCTAACTGGTCTGCATCTTTTATTGTGACCTGACCACTGAATATTGCTTTCATGTTTAAATTATTGAAAGTAGCTGGGCTTAAACATTAATTTTCTGTAGCTGTTGCTACACCATGACTGTCATGCGGATTTTAGTACAGTAAGTAATACAAAGCTTGACATCAAAGACTCCAGTTTTCCTCAGCCAGTAATATTTGATGACATTAAAGTCTTCACAAACAGTGATGCTCCAGTTAAGTCTGCACAATTTTATTAGAAGGGCCCCTTCTCTATCTGGTTTATGAAGCTTCATATTTGTATTTGTCAAGAATGTATCACTTTGATCACAACCCATGTGCTGACATTACACCTGTCTTTTAATGTTCTCATTTTGGGTTACATGTTTTTTTTCTTTTTTTATGACACTTTTGATGATTTTAAAGAAAAAATATAATGTTATATTACATCCATTGTTTTGTTTGAGCTGTAGTATATTTTCAGAAACTGTTTCATCTGCAACTACGCTGCCTTAGACAAAAATACGAGGGCAGTTCAATAAGTAATCCAACACATTTTTTTTCTCGGCCAATTTTGGTTGAAAAAACCGGAAATTTCTTGTGGAATATTTTCAAACATTCCCACTTCGTCTCGTATAGTTTCATTGACTTCCGACAGGTGGCAGCGCTGTACGGAGCTGTTAAAATGGCGTCTGTAACGGATGTGCATTGCAAACAACGGGCAGTGATCGAGTTTCTTTTGGCGGAAAACCAGGGCATCTCAGATATTCATAGGCGCTTGCAGAATGTCTACGGTGATCTGGCAGTGGACAAAAGCATGGTGAGTCGTTGGGCAAAGTGTGTGTCATCATCGCCGCAAGGTCAAGCAAGACTGTCTGATCTCCCGCGTGCTGGCCGGCCATGCACAGCTGTGACTCCTGCAATGGCGGAGTGTGCGAACACACTCGTTCGAGATGATCGACGGATCACCATCAAACAACTCAGTGCTCAACTTGCCATCTCTGTTGGTAGTGCTGTCACAATTGTTCACCAGTTGGGATATTCGAAGGTTTGTTCCCGCTGGGTCCCTCGTTGTCTAACCAAACACCATAAAGAGCAAAGGAGAACCATCTGTGTGGAATTGCTTGCTCGTCATGTGGCTGAGGGTGACAATTTCTTGTCAAAGATTGTTACAGGCGATGAAACATGGGTTCATCACTTCGAACCTGAAACAAAACGGCAATCAATGGAGTGGCGCCACACCCACTCCCCTACCAAGAAAAAGTTTAAAGCCATACCCTCAGCCGGTAAAGTCATGGTTACAGTCTTCTGGGACGCCGAAGGGGTTATTCTGTTCGATGTCCTTCCGCATGGTCAAACGATCAACTCTGAAGTGTATTGTGCTACTCTTCAGAAATTGAATAAACGACTTCAGCGTGTTCGTAGGCACAAAAATCTGAACGAACTTCTCCTTCTTCATGACAACGCAAGACCTCACACAAGTCTTCGCACCCGAGAGGAGCTCACAAAACTTCAGTGGACTGTTCTTCCTCATGCACCCTACAGCCCCGATCTCGCACCGTCGGATTTCCATATATTTGGCCCAATGAAGGACGCAATCCGTGGGAGGCACTACGCGGATGATAAAGAAGTTATTGATGCAGTACGACGTTGGCTCCGACATCGACCAGTGGAATGGTACCGTGCAGGCATACAGGCCCTCATTTCAAGGTGGCGTAAGGCCGTAGCATTGAATGGAGATTACGTTGAAAAATAGTGTTGTGTAGCTAAAAGATTGGGGAATAACCTGGTGAATTTCAATGCTGAATAAAACAACCCCTGTTTCAGAAAAAAAATGTGTTGCATTACTTATTGAACTGCCCTCGTACTACACCATCTAGAATACTTGGTCAGCTGTCGATGAACTTCCCACATGTACTCTAGACAGCAAAAAAATGGGTCACTGCTGAATACAACCAACATAATTTGACTGTATCACAGATCCTCTAAATGCTGAAATCCTGTGGGGTACAGACATTTTGCCATACACATTGGTTACCACAAGACACCACTAGAGAACACTCCTCATTATGGCAGTCAGTCCAGATGAAAACTAATACCACAAAACAATAAATATTATAAAACACATTACTAGATATGAGACAGTCCATGATCCAAATTTGAACCCACTGTCAATAAAACAAAGCTTGTGTCTCTGATTGAGACTTGACTAGACATAAAGAGACATAAAATACTGAAGTGTTCATGAGTATCAGTTTACAAGGCCAAATGTCAGAACCAAGAAATAAATGACAATATGTTCAGCATGCACTGGGAACCCTATGAAGCTCATAATACCCCTGAGAAATAACCATGGAAGGTATGTTATAATGTTCAGTGCACAAGTGTGAAACATCATGAAGTAAAGCAGTAGTGATTGATGCGGACTAGAACCCAGTGCCTACATGAAATGTTAACTAAGCACAATCAGATGTCAGATATTAAATATGTTCACCAATAGAATGATATTGGAACCTGAAATGAGAATACAGATGATCTTTGCCTGGCAGGGATTTCAATCTGGCACCTTTTGCTGTTATCTTGTAGCTATGAATAGACATAAAATATTTATTGTTTCTACACCATTAGTGAGATGTGCACCTGAATGGCTAGATGCAATGCAACAAACAGTTCTGCTCCTGCCTGGGACTCCAATCCCATGCGTATCGTCATTGTTTACCCCCACACAAAGAGATGTCAACTATCAAATTTTCTTTCATTTGTGCTGTTCATAGAGACCCAGAGGAGTTTGGAATTGTGAGAAAACAACAGAATGATGGGACAGTTTCATCTTGAAATGTTCAAATCCAGAGAAAAATTGGAATCGGAGCTCAAATTCCAGTCCAGTGCCAATATATTCAAAATCTCAAGGTCACTTAAAATAAGAAATGAAGGTCCCATGACCTTACATGATGGTTGGTTTATGAACTATAATAGCATTACTAGTGTAAGAAAGCTTCCTAGTGACAGAGTCTATGCAAGCAGCAACTTCGCCTCTGACAGCTGAAACTAATCCATTTCTGTTCCAGTCAGTAGCAAATGGACATGTTTAATGTTGACTTGGAACCACAGCACAGTCCTGCATTCTTTACTTGGCATGTAGGTGAAAAGGATATGTTTGTGGCTGTTAAAAACTGGTACCCCCTGCAGGAATCAAATCCACACCTTAACCATTACAAGCTAGCATCAGTCCAACTAACCACCAAATCTCACATGGGTTAGTATCATGTCTTTGTCATAAGGGGGTATGCAGCACATGGTACTAGAAGTGCTGACTTCCACTTGAGCTGTTGTTGTGAATAATCTGTTTGTGGTCTAGTAGTCAATGTCATGCAGTGCAAACACAAAGCTGTGATATCAAACCTATTCTTTTTCTTTCTTTTTCAAGCCACATTCTGTCTCCAGAATGAGATTTCCACTCTGCAGGGGAGTGTGCGCTGATATGAAACTACCTGGCAGATTAAAACTGTGTGCCATACCGAGACTCGAGCTCGAGACCTTTGCCATTCACGGGCAAGTGCTCTACCATCTGAGCTACCAAGCACAACTTACGCCCCGGCCTCACAGCTTTGCTTACTGGAAACATCCCCAAGGCTGCGGCTAAGCCATGTCTCCACAATATCAATTCTTCCAGGAGTGCTAGTTCTGCAAGGTTCGCAGGAGAGCTTCTGTGAAGTTTGGAAAGTAGGAGACGAGGTACTGGTGGAAGTAAAGCTGTGAGGACAGAGTGTGAGTCTTGCTTGGGTAGCTCAGATGGTAGAGCACTTGCCCTCGAAAGGCAAAGGTCCCTAGTTCAAATCTCGGTCTGACACAGTTTTAATCTGCCAGGAAGTTTCACATTCTGTCTGTATGCTAAGAGCATCAGTCTGAAAGAAGGCCAGAGCAGTTTTGTTCATTTTCTAACCAGCCAGTAATAAAAAAATCTTGCAGAAACATGTTTGTGAAAGGGCTTGTGAGTGTCCGTCATGGTAAGACCAGTTTCAGCGCCATCAGCCAGCAACCACTTATAATGGCTGGCATCCGTACAAGTGATCATGACGCATTGGGCATAAAGGCTATGATCTTCAGTGTACTTTCCTGCACTTGAGTTAGCAGGTACAACATTACAGAAAGTTTTATGATACAATACTACTGTCCTAGTAGCTCATACCATGACATACTGAATATTTCTCATTTTTAACATTACAAGGAGTGTAATTTATGCATTAGAAAAAAAGTTTAACATTTGTGACATTTTGTTCTGTTTGTGTTTAATAAAAGTGTGAAAGCAATGGAGGCAATTCAAAACATCTGTGCACTGTATGGATTGAGTCCTATTGAGAAACTCAAGTTGTATCGTTTCAAGTATGATCATTTTGAGATAAATTAATCACACGTACAGGAAGACAAACAGCATTGATGAAGGACATTTCTGTGATTTTCTACTATGGTCAATGAAGATGTATCTGATAATTGACAGATGTGATGACTAATTAACACTCATGTGACACTTGCCTTCAGTATTCAAATTGAGGTTAAAAGAAAGGAAAGACTATTATGGTACAATGTCTTGTCAAAAATGAGATTAGGCATGAAACAGAATCTTGAAATGGGAAGGATGAGGAAGGAAGTTGTCTGTTCCCTTTCAGAGGATTGATATGGGCATTTGCCATAACAGATTTAAGGAGGTCACCATAAACCTTCATAAGGAGAAAATATTGGGTAAGCCATAACAAAACTTATCTCAAGTGATGGACTGTATACATCCATAAACTGTATTGTTATTTAGATACATCTGGTGGCATGAAGAAGGTATTTTGTGTTACAAACATCTTCTCAGGGATGTGTGTTTTGCATTTGATATTTGTTTCCAAGAAATGAGATGCCTTGCAGTTGCAGAGTAAGCAAAGCGACCTGGAAGACAGCACCAAGGAGCTTGGTTGACAAACACACCTGCTGCCCATCTTCTAATCTGGCTCCCAAATGTATTTACCTTTATTAATTTTTTGTCAATTAAGCATCAAGAAAGTCAGTTTTGTTTTCTTTTGTTTGTTTTGTTTGGCAATTGTGATTTAAACATGGCTTAACTCAGAAACAGCAAGTCACTACGGGTGTGGTATCAAAAAACTATCTGCACATCAGCAGGCGTACATTGCTGACAACTTCTTATATATTTGCGTCTATTTTGTTCAAAAAGCTAATGGGAAGCACTACCCTATTATGACTGCTGTCTCATCACACTACCATACAACAAATGACTATCTTAATTAAATGTGAAGTCTGTCATACTCAGATTGTTTTACCAGACTACAGTGTAAATATGATGAAGTGGCTGTGAGAATAGTTGTTGAATGAAACACAGTTAACAAAGTATTCAGTGATATGATTTGATTAGCAGGTTTGTGTATTTCCAGTACAATTCCACAGTATTTTATGATCCTTACTTCTAGATCTACTGGTTACTAAACATAGCGAGACATGTTATAATGGCAAAATTTTTAAAGATGTCATTCTGAGTTTGATATAGCTGTTTGTAGCTCTGTCACAGGGGAGGTAAAAAGTTACTCTCATACCAGTTTGGAACTGAGAGTTACTGCCTCTTATTCTTCACAGCGAGACGATATTTTCAGGGAGCAAGCGACCAACTGATGCGTCCATCATCTCCTCATTGCCACTGTGATGGCTGAAATAGATAATTCACAATGTAGACAATGAGATTAGTTATAGTTGCTCTGTAAAAGTAATCTCCCATGCCTCTAAACATATATTTGACGAGTCGATGACATACCAAAGTGGAATTCATTCAGAGTCTATGATAGGTAAACCATGAATATATCAAATCAGTCTTGCAAGATAATTCTCTGTCATTCCACAAAGTAACAAAACTATCACAACACCACCAGACATGCTCCACTATGTTGTCATGACCCTATCATAGTGAGAGCATGATGATTATGTTTCTGTAGGCAATGTCATTCTTGATTGGGCTAACAATTCAGGAGAGCATCTTGTGACTTAATTACTTTTACTGCAGTGTCATAAGGAGTGTTCTGGTATTTACGGTGATAGAGAAGAATAGAAAGTTGCGCAGATCATCATGAGATGTAAAAAAAAAAAAAAAAAAAAAAAATGTAATCCACTGAGTTAGAGATATTTTTCATTGACATTGACTTGTAACAGGATGTATGAACAAATACTTTGTTCTAATGTTATCAATTACCCCAAAATATTACCTATTGACATCAAACCAGCATGAATTTGGAAACATCACTCTTGGCACTTTATCATATGATGTACTGCACACAGGGGCTCTCAGGTTGAGTCCATATTTATAGAGTTACAAAAAGGCTTTCAATATCATTCCTCATAAGAAACTTCCATCCTCATTGCTTTCATATGGACTATTGTCTCAGTTGTGTGACCGGATTTGTGATTTCCTGTCTGAAAGGTCACAGTTTGCAGTAATTGACAGGACGTCACCTAGTAAAATGGAAGTGATGAGTGTGATTCCACAAGTAAAGTGAAGTAAACCTTCTGCTATTTCTAACATCTATAAACTATTTAGCAGACAATTAGAACATTTCTCTTTGATTTGTGGCAGGTAATTCTGCCATCTAGTAAAGTCCTCAGAAGAGCAAAGCAAATTGCAAAATGATGTCAAAAATATATCTTCACGATACAGAACGTGACAATTGACTATAAACAATAAATTGTATGAGGTTCTCCACATGTTTATGAAGAAGGTTTCATCAAGCTTCAAAAAATCAGTAATTAAAACAAATTTGTGGGTTATAGATCTAACAAACGGCCTAGGGGTTACAAACATAAACAATATAACTGGCAAATATCTCATGCTGTGGCAAAGGTGAAGAAATGTTGGGTTATTGACAGAATCCTTGGAATATCGAAGAAGTTTACTAGGAAGATTGCCCGTGTTATAGTTGTTCAACATCCTCTGGAATAATGCTGAGTACTGTGCGATCATTACCTGATGGGATTGACAGAGGACATCGAAAATGTTGAAAGAAGCCAGCTGATTTTGTAGTATAGCAAATTAGGGGGGAGGGAGTCATGGATTTTTTTTCCATCCTCCCCGCCCCCCTTCCATCAGAGAAGCTGGCAGGAGGTATGGCATGCCTTATATCATTGCAATGAGATGGTGGATGAACTACCTTGAAAGAGGTACTACCAACAGAGCTACTGGCACAGATAGGAAGAGTAAAATTTCACAGTAGGGGGATAGGGAGCTAGTGTCTAAGAGCATAGAAAATCCCTTTCTGAACGTGAAGCAGTTGCAGTGAGAGACCAACTTTCCAGCTCGAGTATCACGATTCACCAGTTGCTGGACTGCATGCATGACAATCCGCAATGAAACAAGAGCTCCGTGAAAACAACGTTTTACACTGGCTGGCATTTGCGGAGTTCCATCTGGATGTGTCATGGGAAAATATCATTTTGACTGACAAGAAGGTGTTTTCCACCAGTGATGATGGTCCAAGAGTCATTCACAGGCTGCACGGGACTCACCATCAACACAAATATGTAACCAAGACAAGAAGAAGTGAGCAGCTGTCTGTTTCCTGCTGGGAATGGATTTCTAAGAGAGGAGCAGGCATTCTTCACAGGATAAAAGGAACTCTCAACAGCAAAGAGTATGCTCACATTGGAAAACGTGATGCTTTCATCAGTGCAAATGCTGTATGGGGAAGGGGATATCACATTGCAAGAAGACCATTCTCCCATTCACAAGTCTGGATTCTTTCAGCAGCAGCTCTCCATAATGGACATCAACATAATGGACTGACTGCCACGGGCTGTTGACATGAACCCTAATGAAAACATGTGGACTAAAGTTGCCAGAACATTAACAGAGAACTGACTATGAAACCAACCAACTACAACTTACACTCTTTGGGACTGCATTCTTCAAGCCTGGGTGGTAGTTGTCTCTTCAGGCTATTATGTCTGACAGCTTATAGTTCTATGCCAAGATGTGATAGAAGCACAAAATAATATGGGATTCCGAATAAAATGTCAGAGTCCTTAAGACGTTTTGTTATGTCATTTTTTTCTTCATTTTTCCTCATTGAGAGGCAGTGGAACATTACTTGGTAATAGATGAAATAAAATTTGAGTTATATTTGCATTTGTGTTGACTTTTTAATTGAAGTGAATTTCTTTTGAATATACAGTTTGTTAAATGTTTTACTTTTATTTCATTTACACCCTGTCTACATACTTATAATGTAAACAGTTTACTAGATACTTTAAAAGCATTTTGTGTTATTTCAAATACATCTCTCTTTTTCCCTCCATCCATTAACACACCCACTGCCCCCAAAAAACTATGCAAATTATTTCGTCTAACATTTATTCATTGTTAATTTCCCTTCCATTCTCTCTCTCACTCTCTCTCGCCTCTCTTACAGCATCACCTCAGTTGCCTTTCTACCCCATTCTCACAAAAAATTATAAACAAATCTAGTGGTTTCCACTGAATGTACACATTCTTGTTTAATTTCTGCTTTCTTTAATGTCCTCTACTATTCCTATCAAAATCTATGAATCTGTATTCTTTTATATCCCCTTGCCTATAACCCAATCTTCATTCTGAAAACATTCCTTTCTTTTCTCTCTGTTCTAAGATAAAGTGAACTGTGGCCTATACCTATGTAAGGAATACTTTGCAAGCTTTTCACTCTTATTTTGAACTTCTGCACTCCTATTCATTCCTAGATCCCTCCTTCCTTCCTACTATCTCACCCCTGACATCTGCATCCACATCTATATGAATACTCTCCAATCCACAATTAAGTGCTTGGCAGGGGGTACTCTGACCCACTGTCACATTATTTCTCCACCGTTCCACTCTCAAAAAGCACTTGTAAATAGTGAACAACTAAACATTACTGTGCACGCACTGATGTCTCTTATCACACTGGTCATGTTTCCTATGTATGTCAAGGTAAACAAAACACTGTGCCATTCAACAGAGGAGGCTGGAGATTGGACTTTAGTGAAAACTTCTCACCACAATGCTAAATGCCTCTGTTTCAATTATATCCATCCTAACTTTTTTACCATATCTGTGAATAATCTACCCTGTTCCAAATAATACAAAATGAGTTGTTCTCCTTTGAACTTTTTTGCTGTCTACCATCAGTCATACCTCGTAAGGATCCCATACCGCACACAAATACTCATGAAGAGGATGGACAAGTGTGTTGTAGGTGGTCACTTTAATCAATTTGTTGCATCTTCTACACATTCTAGCAATAAAACATGGTTTTTGGGTTTCCTGCCCCACAATATTTTCCACATGACAGTTCAATTTAAGTTGTTTGTGATCATAGTTCCTATATATCTAGTTGAATTTACAACCTTTACATGTCACTGATTTATTCTGCAAGTGAATTTTAATGGAAATTTTTTGGTATTCATGTGGAGAACCTCACACATTTAATTTTTTATGGTCAAATTATCATGTTATGCACCATGAAGAAATATTTTCAATATCATTTTGCAATACGGTTTGGTCTTCTAAGGAGTTTACTAGACGGCAGCATTACCTGCCACAGATCTAAGAGAAATGATCTGAATGTCTATTAAATGCTTTATATATGTATATATTAGAAATAGCAGAAGGTCTACATCACTTTATTTGTGGAACCATATTCATCACTTCCACTTCACTAGGTGATGTCCAGTCAGTTACTGTGAACTGTTACCTATCAGACAGCAAATCACAAATCCAGTCACACAATTGAGACAATAGTCCATATGAAAGCAATGTGGTTGGAAGCTGCTTATGAGGAATGATATCAAAAGTTATTTTGTCACTGTATAAATAACGGACTCAATTTGAGAGCCCCTGTGTGCAGTAGGTCATGCAAATTAAAGTGCCAGCTGTGTCTGACAAGAATGATGCTTTACAAATTCATACTGGTTTGATGTCAATAGGTAATATATTTTGGGGTGTTTCATAGCATTGGAACAAAGCATTTGTTCACACATCCTGCTACACACTTTGTAATCGGTGTCCACCTGTTCTACCACATTTAACGAATTTTACTTGGATCTGCAGCTCAGTGGATTACATTAATTTTCTTTCATTGGTATTCAAGTGGTCAGTGCAACATTCCATTCTTTCACTCACCATAAATACTAGAATACTCCTCGTAATGTCATAGGAAAAGTAATTAAGCCACTGCATCATTGATGCACAAGATGCACTCCAGAATTATCAACTCACTCAAGAAAGACATTGCTTGTAGAAACATAATCATCCCGCTACAACTATGATAGGGCCATGACAACTTAGTGGAACATGTCTGGTGATGCTGTGATACTTTTGTTACTTCATGGAATGACAGAGAATATTTTGCAAGATTGACTAGATATATTCATTGTATACCAATCAAAGACACTGAATGAATTCCACTTTGCTGTGTCATCAATTTATCAAATAAATGTTTACAGGCAGAGGAGTTTACTTTCACACAGCAACTACAACTAACCTCATTGTCTACATTGTGAATTATCTGTATCAGCCATCACAATGGCAATTAGGGGCAATGAACATACCAATTGGTCGCTTGCTCCATGAAAATGTCTTCTCACTGTAAAGCATAAGAGGCAGTAGCTCTCAGCTCCAAACTGGCACGAGAGTAATTTTTACCTCTTCTGTGACAGAGCTGCAAACAGTTATATTGAACTCAGAATGATGTATTTAGAAATTTTGTCGTCGTAACATATCTCGCTACATTCAGTAACCAGTAGGTCTAGAGGTAAGAAACATAAAATACTGCGGAACTGCTACTGGAAATACACAAACCTCTAATGAATTCATACCACTGAATACTCTGTTAACTGTGTTTCATTTAGCAACTACTCCCGCAGCCATACTGTCATGCTCACATTGTAGTCTGGTAAAGCTATGTGAGTATGACAAAAGACTTCACATTTAATTAAGATAGCCATTTGTTGTATGGTATTATGATGAGACACCAGTTGTGTTACATTAGTAATGTTATTTTAGTTCATGAATGAATCATCATGTTAAGTCACAGGACCTTCATTTCTTATTTCAAGTAAACTTGAAATTTTGAAAATATTTGCACTGGACTGGGATTTGAGCTCCAATTCAAATTTTTCTCTGGATTTGAACCCTTCGAGATGATACCGTCCCATCATTTTGTTGTTTTCTCACAATGCCAAACTCCTCTGGGTCTCTATGAATAGCACAATTCTAGCTACTAATGGAAGAAAATTTGATAGTTGGCATCTCTCTGTGTGGAAATAAACAATTGTGACATGCACAAGAGTGGAGTCCCAGGCAGTAAAGAACTATTTGTCGCATTGTGTCTAGCCATTCAGGCGCACATCTCACTACTGGTATAGAAACGATAAGTATTTCATGTCTATCCATAGCTATAAGACAACAGCAAAAGGTGCCAGATTCAAATCCTGCCAGGCAAAAATCTCTTGTATTCTCATTTCAGGTTCCAGTATCATGTTATTGGTGAAAATATTTCATGTCTGACATCTGACTGTGCTTTGTTAACATTTCATGTAGGCACTGGGTTCTAGTCCCCATCCATCACCACAACTTTACTTCATGATGTTTCACACTTGTGTGTTGAACATTATAATGTATCTTTCATGGTTACTTCTTAGGGACAATATAAACTTCATGGGGTTCCCAGTTCAGTACTGAACGTATTATCACTTATTTCCAGGTTTGGACAATCAGCCTTGTAAATTGATACTTGTGAACACTTCAGTATTTTACATCTCTTTATGCCTAGTCAAGTATCGATCAGTCAGACAGACAAAGTCACTTATGTAATGAAGTTTAATTTACAAGAGTTAAGGTCTGTCTCATCTCTAATAATGTGTTTTCTAATATTAGTTGTATTGCGGTATTGGTTTACATCTGGACTGACTGTCATCAAGACAAGCATTCTCTAGTAGTTTCTTGTGGTACCCACTGTGCACAGTCAAATGACTTGCAGGGAGTTTAGAGGACCTGTGAATAGCTATACTATGTTGGTTGCATACAGACATGTGTGGCCTACACGTTGGAATTCAGGGGGTGGGGGGGAGGGCACTTTTTGTGCTGTTGATTGTACACTCCATTGGATGGCATGTAAATGATTTAAGTTGCCTTTCTTGACAGGTGGAATGGCCAATGGAATGGATTAGAGTTGTTCATGTTTAGTGTGTTGTGTGTGTTGTTTAGTGTTAGTATGTAGGATGCATGATCATCATCAGATATTGAGTGATCACCATGATGGATAAAGAGATGCCACATACTCAAGTGTGACAGCATTGTCAGCATCTGACAGAGTTTGAAAAAGGTCTCAGTGTGGGTCCTCATCTGGCCACCTGGTCAGATTACACAGTACCCACATTTGTGAGGCATTCAGATGTGACAGTCAACTGATGTTGGACTGTATGGGAATGTGAGGCCAATACCATCATCTTTAAGGTTCCAGTCTATCATGAGCATCACAAAGGAGGACTGCACCCCTTCACATTTGCATCTTCCATCTTAGAACATGTAATGTACTGCCTAAGGTTTTCTGTGTCATTGGTTGAAGACTGGCAGCAGCTGGACTAAGGAATTACCATTCCATGCGTAGGCTGCCGTTTGCACTCCAACACAAATGGCTGCATTCAGAATGGTGTGGTGACAGGGAAGCATGGAATGCTGATGCATGGCATTGGATTGTGTTCAGTGATGAACTAAGATTCTACACTACACCAGCTGACCAACATTGGCAAGCATTATGGTGATCTGGTGAGAGTGCCAACTCATCCAATGTTTTGAACAGGTACAGCAATGTTACTCCTGGCATTTTGGTGTGGGGGGGCAATTGAATATGACTCCATTCTATGGCCTGTAGTGATTGAGGAAAAGCTGATACCACAATGGTACATCACAGACATCCTGCATCCTCATGTGTTACCTCTCATGTGACAGTATTGTGGTGCTAATTTTCAATGGAGCAATGATTATCCACACAGGGTACATGCCTCTATGAACTGTCTGCATATTGTTGAGCTACTGCATTGGCCAGCAAGATAACCAAAATGTGTGGCACCAGCTCAGATGTCACCTCCCTATCTAGGACATCAATGACCAGTTACAGCAATTGTGGGATAGCTGGAGAGAATACAATGGCTTTATGACATTCTTCCCCGCTGAATCAGCGCATGCCTCCAGGCCAGACGGGATGCAATGTCATACTGACCAGTGGGCTCAGACTGTCAAGTCCTGTGCAGATTTGAGTCAATTTTGTAACCTCTAAAATACCATCACAAACCTCTCAACTTGTGAAGTTTTGTTTTGTTTCTTCCTCCACATATGGCTGCTTTACATTTTTTGCCAGGCAGTGTATATTTATTCTGAAACTCTTCCTCATGGACGATTTTTCTTAAAAAGGTCAATAGGTCAAAATGGAAATCACTAATGTATTTGGGTCTTACCCATGTGTGAATATCCTCCTCACTCACAAGCTCTGCATTAATATGTTCCATAGAGTGCTTCATCCAGGGTTTATCATACTGCTCAAAAAGTGACATGGCCTTCACACTAATATGAGTAATATTCTCAGTGTTGTAGCTAATGTCGTCCTTAATTGTATAACTGAGGATGTGACCCAAACTGTTGTCTACATCCCCTATTGTTTGTAGATGATCTTTACCAACATCCTTCTAATTGCTCAACCATACAATAGGCTTAAAAATATTAGTTAGGTGATAATTATCTTTCAAATAATTCTGTACCAGTTCTGGCTTTACTCTTCCATGACTAACAACTAGCAATAACTCCTTCTTGACCTTAAAAACATCCTGTTTCAGCCTTAACCTTGCACCTTATCCCATGTGCTGTCAGGCTGCTTCATAACTTTTTTGGCTTTACTGAAGTTATCAGACTTACAGCATCTTGTGAATCATTTTACTGATTTCAAAGGTTTGACTGTAGCCAAGACTTTTCATTTAGCCCTAATATTGCTACTGCAAAATGCAATTCTGAAACTTTTTCTTGTGCTGCTCCCGAGTCAGTTCAAAGTTTCAAGATAAGTTGCTCATTTTCCATTGCTACATACTAATAATGACAATCAGTGCTTCTCCAGAAACAGCCATCACCATTACTAATGTAGGTCATATTACAAAACTACTTAAAGATAACGCAGATTGTTGATATTCCTCATACTCATTTCCATAGATGAGTTATTCTTTGTAGCTTGCACACCATTCCATTTTGTGTCAGGTACTTGGGTAAAGATCCTTGTTCTGTTAATGATAACCACTAAGAGATTTCTAGATTTAGTTATGATAGAAAATGATAATTATATACAAAAGATATCATTATTTACAAAAGAAAATTAAAGGTTTCTTTAGAAATATAATGTTCATTTGATTTAATGAGATGATTACCGAAGTTTATCACCAGATGAAAATGTCTGATGCCGCTAAAATGGAAGAGAGTATGACAATTTGTGAGTTAGATTACATACAAGGAATAGTCTTGTGAACACTAGACTGGCATAAAATAAGTAATTTCATAAATATTCTACTTTTTCTGTTGAACTAGATTGCTGTGAAATTTTACTTCATTGTGGCAAACGTTATCTGCTAGATATGTAGGGACATTAATATTGCCACAGTTGGAAATGCAATGAAATTGAGCTTCAGCAACTACAAAACTGCCTCGAGCATTATTTAAACTATTGGCTTAGTTAATCTGCTCAACACTTCAGTAATAATACATTGTTATCAATGATGATAATGTGATATAATTATAATTAAGTGTCTGCCCCAGAAATGAACATCTTTTGAGAATGTTAATATGCATCTTACTTGTCCACAGTTCTGAAAGTTTTTTTTCATAGAGGTATAAACAGAACATCATAAATGAAGGGACAGCACAGGAATTCCCAAGATAGCTTTACAATATAAACTCACTTGATGAAGAGACATACATAGTTCCATGAAGGGTTCAAAGATTTTGTGAACTTTAAATCGTATTAAAATATGATCTATAAAGTGAGATGAATAAGGAGTGTATTCACATATTAAACATTCTTAAACTCTGACCTAAGTTCACAAGCTGTTTAAACTTAATTCTGCAAGAAGGTAAAATATTTGCAATATGAGTGTAGGGTACTGCACAACTGTGTGGAATTGAAAATAAAATATATCACATAAATCTCATTAAAATATTTTAAATGTCTACTGTAGTAATCCACATTCATGAGCCAGTGCTTTAATGTACTATTGAGACTAACAATTTGCCTGTTCATCCAAATTAGAACAGGCTCTTTAAAAATATTGCCCCAAGTATTGAACTACGAAGGAACACTAGCTTCAAGAAAAAATATCTAATTTGAGCCAAACTTATGTTTGTTGTTCAGTACAAAATGAAAGCTCTTTAATTTTAACTACATGACTCAAACTGATTTCTAATGCTAACAACAACATAACCAAACTGATGACACCTCCAAAGGAAACAAAGTTTTATGAATAAGACTGGCATTTAACCATTTTTAATATGTGTACTACAAATGACATTAGACACAGAGTAAATATGCATCAGTACCATACTAAATATAATTATACCTTCTAAGTTACCTCAAAAGCTTTCTTGATTGAAACTCAGGATAATGAATAAGGCAAAGAATAGAGAAACAACACAAAGAATATCTTTGCTACAGTCAAAATTGTTAGTATTCCTTATTGACAAATCAAGCAGTTCATGAAAAAAAATCTTGTCATAGTTCTACACCACTAACTATTTGGTTTTTTTTATTGTTTCTGGAAAAAAGATAATGTGCTTTGAGGGAAAAAATCTTATATATATATGGGGTATCCTCTATAGCAAAATAAATGATAATGTACAAGTTATTGAGTGTAACATTTAGATACCAACCTTAATTAATCATATAATATGTATATTTAATAATTAGACAAAATTTCTCTTAAAACCATTCAAGTTAAAACAAACATAATTGGAAAATGCAATACCATAAACGAAAAATGAAAATTACAAAAACTTGTGGTACATTCAACAAGAAAGAAAGGCTGACTAGTGTTTACCTTCTGGAAGTGCAGTGCCTCCTATTAATGCCAATTAGCAATATTTAAAGTACAAATTAGTAATCCTATCTTTCAGGAGATGCTGTCCTTTCATCAGCGAGCAAAGAGAAATTGGTTGGGAAAAGTAGGGAAAGAGTGGGCGAGTCACTCAGAACTTAGATTGTGAGGTCCTTCTACCATTCAATTGCCCATTTTCCTACATTTCATTTTCATTATAATTACACCTTGAACTCAAACTTCTTTCCTGATCCATTTGTTTAATTCGTGTTCCTCCTAACAAATCATAGTCTCTACTTTCTCTGGAAAGCAACCCTCAGTTTTTTGCATACTTTTTGTGTTAAAAACAATGCCTGGCTCACTGCCATATATCAAAACTAGTAATATGCACTGACTGTAAATTTGCCATGTCATACACATTGGAAGTTTGGTTTGTAAAACTCTAGTTAATTTACTAATATCACTACACACCATTTTAACTCTTCTCTTTATTTCTTTTGCTGTCTGTCAAATCATTGTTTTTAATGATTTCCCTAAGTTTAAAATAACATCTGGTTCTGCATCCTCATACTCAATTTTTTTTCTTTTCTTTCCAATGTGTCAATTATAAATTACTCTATTAAATTTTCTATTGGTTGTTCCAGTTTAACTTTACTAGGGTAAAGTAATACATAGTCATCAGCAACACAAACATCATTCACATGTTTTCATTAGAACATACTACTACTCCTGTTTTCAGGTTAGGAATTTGAAAAATTGCTGTGGGATGGTTGAGAATGGTTTTGGTGAAGTGGAATCTCCTTGTACATTACTGCCATCAATTCTAATTTTCCCACAACAAATATTGATGAAGATTTATCATTGGCATATTTATTTTTCACTTACCTAACATACTTTGAATCAATGCCATATTTCTTTAGAACTGCCAGTATTCAAACCCAGCGGTAATTCTAACTCATTGCTCCTTTCTCTAATTTTCTTCAAGGCTTGCAGGTGGTCCATTATGCTGCATCTATTTTGAGGTCATCTTGTTTCTTTGCCTGCATAAATCCAATGTCTCTTCTAAAAGAACACTGAATATCTTTTACACATGGAGGAATGACTGACATATTTAAGGAAATGGCTCTAAGCACTATGGGACTTAACATCTGAGGTTATCAGTCCCCTGGACTTAGAGCTACTTAACCGTAACCAACCTAAGGACATCACACATATCCATACCCAAGGTAGGATTCGAACCTGTGACCTTAGAAGCAGCGCGGTTCCGGACTGAAGTGCCCAGAACCGCTTGGCCACAGGCAGCCGGCTGACATATTTGTAGCTAAATCCTCCCCCCTCCCCTTTTTTTACAACTTCTTTCAAGTGGTTTCAGCTTTATGAAATGCCTTTCTTACAGTGAAAATAATTTTACAAGTTATTTTTGCATTAATTTTCCTTCAGATTTAACAATTTTTATTAATATAGAATCAGCTACTAGCGCATTCTTCATACACTGAATGGCTGTAGGTGCCTCTTCTGATATTACTTCTGAATCATATGTTTATGTTTCATCTGTTAAGCTGTACCAACTTTTAAAGAAATTTTTGAATGTTTTACAATATTCTCTTTGTTATTAGCTTTTTTGCACTTGCCATGACAGAATTTTAGTTTGTTTTCTTCATAAGTGAATGTGCTGAAAGAAAATGTCAGAACAATGTTTTTTTACTGCACTGCAAGTGCAATTCTGCCACAGAGTGACAGAGGCTGGGTCTGCTGGCCCTATATTGCACAATATTGTTTGAGCAGCTCCTGATATTTTGCCTGTAGATGTTCAAATGGTAGTTTCCAAAATATTTCTGTACTTACACTTTGAGAGTTGAAACTATGAAGAACTTTTGCAACTTTGTGAAAACAGACTTTGCAATGATTTTGGGTTACTCTGAAACAACACATTTAGCACTATTGCCTGCTGTTCAACCAGTCATCAAAGTGTTTGAGCCACTAAATCATACGCCCACAATCAAAAGAAATGTCCACTGTTCCTTCAAGACTTCTTTTTCAGAACCCTGTCTGGGAATGTGGTTACACAGAAAACTTGATCAAAGCAGAAGAGGTGTAATTTGGAAATCAGGCCAAACCAGACAAATACTTCAGCCCCAGTGCATTCAATTCACTTTTATGTGCAAATTTTTTGTATAAAGCAGAATGTGCATAACACAGAAATGGAATGCATATTTTAAGATATAATAATTAATTCACTGTATAATTCAGGAAAAAGGCTTATACATTACTGCTGTATTACACTATACCTTAGTTATTCATGTCTACATTAGGACAATGCAAAGATCTTACAGCCCTCACAATGTTGTTACGTGAAAGAGGTTTTGCCAAGAAGGTCAAGCATTCCAATGAAATGCACTTCCTGGATTATTTTCTGCCAGTTTCAGATGACTTGTAGCACTGTAAATGACAACATGATGTTGACAAAAACACGTGTGTCACTAACACTTAACAAGGTGAGTGAGAAAGACAAACACTCTGCGCACGGAACAATGTTGTATTTCAAATGTGGTTAAACATAAATTTATGAAAGTTTGAGAAACAAGGACAAGATACAGTATGAATGGATGAAAGTCAACAGGCACATGAAAAGAAAGGAGGAGGAGACAGGAAATGAAAAAATTGACAAGATAATGTGTGAATGGTTAGTGAGTGCACAGGCAAGAAACTTACCCTTGCCTGGGCTCACATTGCAGAGTGAGGGTCAAAATCACCATAGACATTGGAAACACGGAGTTTAAGGCATCCACAGGATGGCTGGACAGTTTCAAAGTTAGACACAACATTGAGTGGAACGAAGTATGTGGGAAAGCTATGGATGTGCAGGAAAGTTTAGCAATAGAATGGAAGACAACCTAATTGCGAATTATGACCGAAAACACATGTCTGATGCCAATGAGACATAAATGTTTTATCATGCACTGCCTTCAAAATTTCTAGCAATGCAGGTAAAAAGGGCATCTGTTGCATGGAAACAAAAGCCATTGGTGATTGGAAATGGGGTAAAACCTCACTATTTAAAAAACAATAATAAACAGATGTCAGTAAGCTTCCAGTCATATGTCGAAGCAATTAAAAAGGTGTGGATGATGAGTAGTCTTGTGGAAGAGTCAAGTTGATTTGTTTCCCGCCAGGTTCAACCAGTCTCATGTTACTCATGGACCAGTGAGTTATTTGAAAACTGTCCTGGAGTTCTGAAGATTTTTCTTTTTCCTCAGAAGTTAAAACAATTCTTGAAAAGCTTGAAACAGAGAATGGACTGTTTCCAGCAGAGATAAAAAAAAATGTATCATAATGCTGTACTACAAGGTGTACAACTTTGCTTCTGCCATTTTTTCCACACCATTTGAGGCTTTAGTAAAACAAATTGGTTATACATGTATCATTCAAAGTATTTTCCATCACTGGCCACTACGTTCTCCGATCTTTCAGGCAGTGTACAAATCTCGCGCCGAAAAAACTGTTCATCTTTTGAAGCAATCCACGAATTGATCCAATTTGTGACTTCTTCATGAGATTGGAAGTGTTGGTCAGCCAAGCCATGCACCATTGATCTAAATAGGTGATAGTCAGAGGGAGCAATGAGTGGAGAATACGGTGGGTTGGGTAGGACTTCCCGTTTTAATGTTTCCAAGTATGTTTTGACCTCTTTTGCAACGTGGGGTCGAGCGTTGTCACGCTGCAAAATCACTTTATTGTGCCTCTTGCTGTATTGCCTGTTTGTCTTTTAATGCTCTGCTCAAATGCATTACTAGCATTTGGTAACGAGCACCTATGATTCTTTCACTTGGTTTTAACACCTCATAGTACACGGCGTTGAGCTGGTCCCATCAAATGCAGAGCATGATCTTGGAGCCATGAATGTTCGGTTTGGTCATCAACGTGGAAGCATGGCCGGGATATCCTCATGATTTTTTGCTTTTCGTGTTATCATAATGAACCCATTTTTCATCCTCAGTCACAATGCGATGCAGAAATCCCTTCCGTTTTTGCCTCTGAAGCAATTGTTCACAAACACACAAATGCCATTCAACATCTCTTGGTTTCAGCTCAGCTTCTTTCTGAATCATGCCCATAGCCTTGAGATGTTTTGAAATGGCTTGCTGTGTCACTCCCACTCATCATACCAATTCTTCTTGAGTTTGACACGAGTCTTCACTCAGCAATGTCTCCAATTCTGCAGCTTCGAAAACATTCTCTCTTCCACCGCTATGCCGGTCTACGACATTAAAATCACTGTTCTTGAAGCGTTCAAACCACTCACGACACATTCTTTCATTAATAGCATCATTACCATACGTACTTGGAAGCATTTGATGAGACTCAGCCACTGTTTCCTTCATATTGAAACAAAACAGTAACATCTCCCTCAAATGATGAGAATGAGGCTCGTAAACTGACATTTTCAATCAAAAACAAGTTTATAATGCAGACATAAATTGACTAATGTTTGAATGAGGTTATGCTGACAGAGGTCCAAGCTAACTGCCTGACATCTGCAATCTGTTTCTTTCGACCGCTACTTACCATTGTCACCACCTATCGGCAAATGGAGGAAGCAAAGTTGTATGCCTTGTATTTTTCTATGAAACTGTTCTACCTACTTAAAAATGTGGACTGAAGAAAGTTTACAGAACTTGAAATCCTACAGCTGGGTTAACTTTAATGGATGAAATTAAAAGTACTGCTATTCTAGTTTTCAAAACTGTGGCATGTGTTCACTTTGCAAAACATGAAATGTATGATGTATACTCTGTATCAGTTTTTACCCAGTGAGAAAATCAATAAATGGACTGCTAACAACACTTTGCCAACTCAAAGATGTGTTGAAATGAGTTCTCATTTCACCCAGAATCATGTGCCATCCTCAAATTTACTCAGGTCAGAGAAGTTTCTCTTCTGCCTTCCTTACACTAATGCTGCTGCTGGAAGGGTGTTCTTCGACATGGATAATGCATGTACCAGTGACAAATGAGAGCTCACTGTAAAACTATGAAAACAATGTTAGTGACTAGAGTAAATGGTGATGAAACTTGTGTTGAATTTTTTTATATGCTGTTGATGAATACAGATATGCTGAAGAAAATTCACAGAAATGATAAATAAAGTTGGTCTGCTCACATATCTTCTTAGAAGATAAAAATAAAGTACAAACTAATGTGCTTTTGTAAAAGAAATAAAATGATACTTTGTATTTATTACATTTAATTAAGTGAGTTTCTTTTTACTTTTTTGCAGAGCAAAAATTTGTGATGTAGCCCAAATTTTGGTCTAGAAAATATGGTCACCATAAGCAAAAACAAATAAAATGCAAAAGCGATGTATAATACACCTTACACAAGTATGTGCCAATCTAGTTCACGAGGGATGGAAGAAACCCACCATGAATCAATAGCCATATTATAAAGTTGGTAAAAAAAAGCAAAGGGAACTTTATCACAGATTTACATGAAGTCAAAGTCAAGGTGACAAACACAAGCTGAATGAACATGGAATGAACGTAAGAAGAGCAATGTGAGGAGTGTTCAGGGAATTTGAAAGTAAAATTTTGCCAACCGATCTGACTAAAAGCCCTAAGCAGTTTTGGTCGTATGTAAAGTCAGTAAGTAAATAAAATCATCTATTCAGTTACTCAGTAAAATACTGAATTCCATCCTCCAAACCTGTTTCACCATGGAATGCCACAATAATATTCCCATAAACCTTACAATGGCAGATACTTAGATGGATGATTGTAGAACAGAAAATCAACTAAAATAGCTTACTAATGGAAGGTATATGGATCTGACAACATACTGTGAGATTCTATAGAGACTGTGCAAGAGAACTTGTTTTCCTTCTAGCAGCAATTTATTGTGGCTTGCTGGAGCAACAAAGAGTACCAAGTGACTGGAGAAAAGTCGTCACTACCATTTTCAAGAATAGTTGTATAACAGAAGGTTTAATTGAAGACCTGTATCACTGACCTCAGTCTGTTGCAGAATTATGGAATATGTTTGATGCTAACACATGATAATGTCTTTGATGAACAGAATTATCATGTAGCCAAATCAACATGGGTCCCATAAACAGAGATCTTGTGAGACACAGTTCACTATGGTCATCCCTAAAATTGGAAGCACATCAGTTGATGCAGTGTTCCTTGACTTCAGTGATGTATTCAGTAAAGTTCTACACTACAGTTTACTACACAAAATATGAGCTTTCCAGGTATTGTACCTGATTTATGGCTGGATTCAGGACTATCTTGCAAATAGAACTCAAAATGCTGTTCTTAACAGTATGCAATCGACATACCTAAATCTTATTTTAAGAGTACATTAAGGGAATGCTACAGGGCCATTCCTGTTAATAATACGTATAACTGATATAGTGAATAGTGTTGGAAGCTCCATGAGGCTATTCAGAGAAGATGCTGTTGCCTACGCCTACAGGAATCTTGCAATGCCAGAAGACTGTCTTGAAATGCAGGAAAACCTGCAAGAGATCAATGGCTGTTGCAGGGACTGACTGGTGACTCTGAGCAAAACAAGTCCAGCATACTGCACTTAAATACACAAACAGATCCAGTACTATTCAGTTACATTATCAGCAAAAATCACTGGAAACAGTAAAGTCCATAAAATACCTAGGAATAACTATCTGGAGCAACCAAAGGTGGAATGATAACATAAAACAAATTGTAGTAAAAGCAGATGCCATGCTGATATTCAAGGAAGGAATCTAAAGGAAAACTAACTCATCCACAAAGGAAGTGGCTAAAAAAAAACCAGTCGTAAAACCGGTTCTTGAGTATCATTAATCATTCTGTGGCCAAGCTAGCCAGGTTTAATTAATAAGAGACAATGAGGGTTACAGGGGTAGGCTGGATCTGGGATGTTCCAGAGAGTGGTTGATGCCTTTTACGTAAGACTGAGAGACACAGTGTTATGAGTTGGAGATGAACTATAGTTAAGGTGTGTTCATTGGGGACTTTAAAGTCAGCTACTATAGGACAGTAAGGAAGGCTGGTTTTGTGTATTTTGAGAAGAAGGTAAAATTTTGTGTCTACCCTTATCCTCACAACAGGTGGGTCTCGGGATCGGAGTGACCTGTCCTTCTTTTCTAAATTTACCTGTCTAACGCCACCTTTTTCCCCAAGATACTAATAGCACCAAAATCTATGACAGATTCTTGTAGTTTTGTGTATGTCTACCAGTAGCAATAAGAATTTCACCTCCTGACAGAGCTGTGGGCCAACCAAGTTAATTTTCTATTTGTTCTCTTCTGGAAGAAATGTTCAGGAGGAACGTATATCTTTCACATTGAAATCCACCATTATGAAAATGAAAGGTGCCACTCATCATATAGCGAAGATGCTGAGTCACAGATAGGCACAACGAAAACAATGTCACAAATAAAGCTTTCAGCCAGTAAGGCCATTGTCAAAAACACACACACACACACACACACACACACACACACACACACACACAAAAAAAAAACTGCAGTCTCAGGCCACTGAAGCCACACTGCAAGCAGCAGCAGCAGTGCATGATGGGAGTGGCAATTGGGGAGGGGGGGAGGTAAGGAGGAAGCTGGGGCGGGGAGGGGGAGGTATAGTAGGGTAGCGGGTAGGAGTGGCGGACAGTGGAGTGCTGCTGGAGAGCACTCAGGGATGAGGAGAGAGGGTAGGGCAGCTATGTGCAGTCCTGAGGTTAGACGGAGGGCAAGGGAGAAGGGTACGAGGGGGGGAGGGGGTAGCAGAAAAAGAGAGAAGTAAAAAGACTCGGTGCGATGGTGAAATGAGGGCTGTGTAGTGCTGGAATGGGAACAGGGAAGAAGCTGAATGGGAGAGGACAATGACTAATGAAGGCTGAGGCCAGGAAGTTTATAGGAACATAGGTTATATCGCAGGGAAAGTTACCACCTGTGCAATTCAGAAACGCTGGTGTTGGTGAGAAGGGTTCGTATGGCAAAGGCTGTGAAGCAGTCATTGAAATGAAGGCTGTCATGTTTGGCAGCGTGCTCAGCAACAGGGTGGTCCACAGTTCGTCAGCAGCCATTCGTTGTCGTTGCCGTGCTCACGTAGATGCAGCACAGTGGTTGCAGCTTAACTTGTAGATCACATGACAGGTACCTCGTGTAGGTTCAGTGGACGGCGGAATACCACTGTGGGAGGGGTGGGAAAGATAGTGGGCAGGACATTTCTCATTTCAGGGCACAATGAGAGGTAATTGAAACCCTGACGGAGAATGTGAGTCAGTTGCTCCAGTCCTGGGTGGTACTGAGTTATGAGGGGAATGCTCCTCTGTAGCCGGATGGTGAGACTTTGGGAGGTGTTGGGAGACTGGACAGATAAGGCACCGGTAATTTGTTTTTGTACAAGGTGAGATGGTAATTAGGGTCTGTGAAGGCTTCAGTGAGACACTCAGTATATTTCGAGAGGCGCCGCTCATCACTGATTATGCAAGACCGTGGGTGGCTGGACTGTATGGAAGGGACTTCTTGGTATGTAACTGGTGACTGGTAGTTAGTAACATTCTGCCAAACATGACATCCTTCATTTCAATGGCTGCTTCACAGCCTGTGTCATATGGATCCTTCCCACCAACACCAGCTTTTCCAACTTGTGCGTCACACGCAAGGGTAGGGCAGGGCACAATGCCGTTGCCGTGCTCACATAGATGCAGCACAGTGGTTGCAGCTTAACTTGGAGATCACATGACAGGTACCTCGTGTAGGTTCAGTGGACGGCAGAATACCACTGTGGGAGGGGTGGGAAAGATAGTGGGCGTGTGTGTGTGTGTGTGTGTGTGTGTGTGTGTGTGTGTGTGTGTGTGTCATCTATTTTTGATGAAGGCTGAATGCTTTATTTGCGACAGTTTTTTTGTTGCGCCTATCTGTGAATCATCATCTCAGCTATATGGTGAGATAGTGAGCAGGACATTTCTCATTTCAGGGCACAATGAGAGGTAATTGAAACCCTGACGGAAAATGTGAGTCAGTTGCTCCAGTTTCCTTTCATAATATTGTTACATTCCATCCTAGATTTTCCATTGTTTGATTAAAATCCACCATTATAAGCCTGATGTGGGATTTCTGTCATTTAGCAGTTTCTTTAATTCCTAGAAGTTTTCTTACCTCCTCGGCAGAATGCGGGCAGCTTGATGGAGAGAATATCTCACATTTGTTTTTGAAACATAAATTGTTATTTTGTGAGATTTCCTCAGTGTGTGATATTTTTAATTTTCTTGTTTAAAACCGAGTGTACACATGAACTTCCACTTGTTTCAGTCCTCTGTAGTAAAACATTTGGTGACTTGCTCTTCACATTTTTGGCGCACTTCTGATAACTCTATTTATCCCACCTGCTCTTATTTAACTACATTAACCCATCTTTGACTATTAAAGTTACACAACTTACTCTTCAAAAATAAAAGGCCCATGTTATTTTATTTTTAGCCACGTTTGGGTGCTGAAGTAACTATGCATGCTCACGGTTCTGAAGCCACTGGCTAGTTTCCCTGATACTCCTTGTACTATTTCATTTGATTTGGAATACCGACATTCCAGAAACTCAAGTGGCAGCAGGACCTTTTGATAATCATTCCATTGGTACACCAACTTGCCACGGCCGAAAGAGTTTGGCAAGACATGTTGTCAAGTTTTATTCTTGTTATTATCCTATGTTCACAGCAGCCATAGACCAGCCTTGACAACTAAATCTCAAGAGCTTGTACTCAACATGACCAGTCTGTATGTGAGATAGTACAAAAGTTTACGCACAAAAAAAGAATCACGATATGTCACATACTGATTGTCACTTTCTCTTACAAAAAATGAATATTATTTCCAAAGTGTTGAACAGTACTGTGTGTTAATTTGTGTGTGGAATGTTATTTGTTTCTTGTAAACTTATTTCACAGGTTGCTGAACTGCAGAGGACAGACACACACTATTGGAGCAAGTGTCAATAATAAGAAGTGCCAGCAGTCCATGACAATGTTCGTGCCGGTGAGTGACGCATTCATACAACATGCACTCAACCACAAGCACACACACCTGATTCATCCACTTGTACAAAATAACCTTACTGAGTGACAATTCGTTCTACAAAAAGTGGTTTCAAGCTGCAACAGAATTAAGGTAGCAGCAGTGGCTTCAGGTTTTTTTTATTATATTAAGCAGTCAATGGTGTTAAAATCTTAAGAACAACTATTTGTCTGAAGATGCCTATGAATACATGCTTGCTGACAATAAAAGTATTATGAGCATTATCACTTTTAATGAAAAGTTTAGAATTAGCAGGCTGACAAATAACTAAATAGTAGGCTGACAAAATGGAAAATGATTTCCAAGTCAAATATGTGAAAGAGGAATTCCATGCTGCTTACCAATTGCCAGTGGGATTATACTAATGCAAGATTATACAAATGGCAGAAGATATGGAGGAAGGTGGATTTTGTTTTTAATTGTGACCCATTAAAAAAGGAAGCAGCCAGGTAAGGAACTGCTTGCTTTGCACGAGCCTGACAAAGTTTGTTCCAGGCTATTGAATTTATTTTAAAATGAGGGGGAAACCCCTTTGGACCAACTAGATTTTATGTAAACCTTATTTAAAATGTGCCAAAAAGGAATTGGTTATTGTGTTTATCAGAACAAATGACAGAAATAGTGGTAATGATACATAAATGAATGAGTGCAGGGTTTGCACATTTCCACATTTCACGCCAAAGAAATGAAACACATACATGCGAAAATATTACTATTTCAGGAATACGTTCAGAAGGTTGAAAAGAGTTCTGTGGAACTGAGAAACATATACCAAAAAAATAGATGCCACCTTCAAGTGTTCCTTAAGGATTATGGAAATTTGTTGGTGTTGACCTCTAAGGGCCACTGTCTGGACTGAGGTGGTGTTGAATCCATTTTCTTAGGGTTGGAATGCTGTGTTAAACCATACGTGTTATAATCTAGTAAAATTAACTACTATCTATAAGTTATTAATAACTTAAGGGGTGTTAGAATGGAAAAAAAAATTGTTCACATTTTCGGACTTTTATCTCATTATAAAATTTCCAATTTTCCAAATAAAATGATATATATATATATATATATCTGGATTACTTCAAGATCTAATAAAATTGGTAATTTTTTATATAGAAGGCTGTGGATTGCTGGGTTGTAGACAGGAATGTGTTGGTCATGTCCAGAAGAAGATGGGCGCCAGGTTGAGGAAGTTGAAAGAAAGTCTGAGAGACAAGAAACTTTCTGATGGCAAAACCATAAGAGGCAGGCTGACACACAAAATGATTGATGAGCTACAGCAGTATTATGGGATGGCCATTAGAAATAATACTGAGGATTTGCTGAAAATGAAGCAGGCAGAATGGGCTACCTTCTTCCGCTGCTGTCAACTGATGAAATACCAGTACACCACCTTTGCCCTCCTGGACCTGATTCATGGTGCAATTACGGCAATGCCCAGTACTCAAACAGTTCATACAGCCACAAACATTCCATCCCAGCAGCAGTCATGGATTTCATAAATCTATTTATAGAGACCTGGCAAATCCTGAATTACTGAATAAGTGTCTGCATAGTCAGACTCAAAATCCCAATGAGTTGTTCAATAATCTTATATGGACTCGCTTAACAAAAAATGTTTTTGTTGGAATGAAGACAGTAAAGTGGGGGGATCAGTGATGCTGTTATTGCTTTTAATGGTGGCAACATTGGTAGGGTGAAAGTGCTATAGCATATGGAAATTAAACCTGAAACAAAGTGCATCAGAGAACTTGAAAGGATGGACAAGGTTCGCATTGATAAAGCACAGTAAGCAGCACAATTGGCCACTAAGAAGTCCAGAAAGAAGAAAAGACTTGGAAAAAGATCAAGAGGATGATATACAGTTTAGTGCATGGAGCTTCTGAGTGACTAAAAATAAAAAATTAAGCATATATTAAGTGAGTTACAGTCTTTTGAAACTTTAGAAGCTGTTCATGAAAATTTACATTTTCTGTTGCATTTTTCTCTAAATCTCAGAAACCACTTCCAGTAGAGTATTCAAATTTTCAGGGAGTAATAACATACATATCCTGAGTCCACTGAACTAAAAGAACAACATAATATTATGCATAATTAAAATTATTTAGGATAACATACAAAAAAGTACACAAACTTTTAACTGTGTAATTAAAAAATTGTATTTCTGAAAGCAGTGGCTGAAATGCAATTATTGTAGTTCAGTAGACTCAGAACATACAGTTTACTGTCCTGTAAAGGTTTCATGTCAATGGCTACAGTGGTTCCTGAAATACAGTGAATTCAAGTCACTAAATTTAACATTGTCGGGATAGGGCATTCCAGTTCCCCTTAAAGGAACATCTTCAGGTGGTAAGTGTTGCAGGGTGTCGATGGTTGAACGCGGGACTCCAGATGGCCGAGCTGAAGCCGGGACCCACCGCGCTGTATTTCGTGCCGCCCTCCGGGATGCAGTGCCGCAACTTGCCACTAGTGGTGATTGCCGGATGGCAACACCCGCTGCTGGCTCGGACACTGCTGCAGCGCTGTTGCGCCTCCCGCAGTGTACGCCTCGCCCGGACCCTGCGAAGTGAAAGTGGCCCATCCTGGACCCACTGCAAACCACTGTCACTGCCCTCCTTCAGGCACACTGTGCAATCTCCAAGTACCCGTCTGCCATTCTGTCCCGCCCCGGTGTTATGTCCACGGAGGTGGAATTCAGCCCGAACAAGTACATAGAAACAAAGTACAGATTTACATAGAATATTTACAAAATCGCTGCCAAACTGGCCCCTATAAGCGTAGACCAGCACAGGACCGACCAGACTCTCAACTGACCTGGCACACACACCTCTCAAGCTTAAAGTGCTTGACTATTTACACTGCTTTTCCCCTCGCTTCTGACTTAGTGTCAGAGAGAGACAGAAACTAGGGCGGGGTAAATTCCCATACGTCAGCCATTTACACATCACACTCCCGGCTCTGGCCTACTGTCCCGCCTCATACATCGCAATAACTTAAAGCAATGCTGCAGCTCCCCTGCCTCACTGTTGCTTCACTCCAAACACATTGTACGTGCAATACGCCGCTGCAGCTCCGTGGCATGTTTACTCTGTCTGGTGAACTGGCTGCTGACTATTACCACACAATGTCAGCGGCCCCAGACTTATTCGCAAAACCGCACCTTTACTGAATTTTTAACAAAATTCCCCTTTCCTATGACTAAGACTCATACTAGCACAGCATAAGGAAAGAGTGACAGTTATCGGATAACGGATCACAAGTTTATGGAAATGTAACAGGTTTTCAACATAGGGAAAAATGGCCAATAATTTAATAATGAAGTTCCACCCATAACTGATTCTCTCAGAAGGGCAATGAAAGATCTGTGTCATTTATTTAGAATATGTTGATGAATGACTCAGTCTAGTTGTGTGGGAAAAGTAGAATAACTCAAGATTATTTTGTATCCAACAACAGGAATAGCCCCACTGGAAGAGACAGAAGAACAACTTAACTGGGACCGCGTCTCAGCCGAGTCTAAAGTCCAAATAATAATGTAGTTGCAGAAGAATCACAGGAGATAAAAAGAATTAATTAAACAAGAGGTTCTTAAATGAAGCAGAATAAAGGCTCAAACGGCTCTGAGCATTATGGGACTTAGCTTCTGAGGTCATCAGTCCCCTAGAACTTAGAACTACTTAAGCCTAACTAACGTAAGGACATCACACACATCCATGCCCAAGGCAGGATTCGAACCTGCGACTGTAGCGGTCGCGCAGTTCCAGACTGTAACGACTAGAACCGCTCAGCCACTCCGGCCGGCTGGACTTCACACTTCTGCTAATTGGGTTGAAGGTTTTTGGAATGCAAATGAGAGTAGGCATGTAAATATTAGGTGAAAGTTTCTGATGTGTTGGGATGAGGTCTATAATTCATAAAGAATGGCCCGTAGAGTCATCATTTTGTGTAGTATTTTTGGCACAGCAATTCAAAATGGAATTTGTAGAACCTGAAGCTCATGTACAAGGAGAAGATGAATCTTGATTAAAAATCTCAGGTTGTGCAAGTAGTGTGGTATGAACAACATGCTACAATCTTTTTTTTTAATTGTAAGCAGTCTGATGAACTGACAGGCTCAGTTGGTGGTAGTCTTCAGAACAAGAGCAGAAGAGCTGGCATCATTAGTTGTCACAGCCAAGAGTCAATGTCTTTCAGGATCATAGACAGGATGCTGGCAGTGTCCATTCTATAAGAATGACGAATATCACAATATTCCAGACTGTAAGTAGATAACTTTCATGTGATGAATCCTTGGTTCAGGGGAAGGGGGGGGGGGGGGGGGGCGACACTCGTCTCTTCAGTCCTGACTCACTTGATTCTTCTTACTGTCATCATATGCTTACTACCTATCCTTTTTAATGTACATGACGTCTCACTGTAAGCAGGATTGTCTTCAAACTGTGACCATAAGGCTTGCTGAAACTAACATGCAAGACCATCACAATCTTTTGCTATATAATACTAAGATGAGTCATTAAGTATTTACTTGTATTTATTTATTTTTTTAACCCAGTAAGTATCAGAAGTTGCTGAGTAAAAACCAATAATAACACTGCTCTATTGTTTATTATATTATTAATTAACTAATTAGTTGCTGGGACCAGAGAAATGGAGAGAAACAACAGTTGCAAGTTAGACAAAAATGAAAAATTCTCCACAAGAGAGAGGTACTCCACATCATTTGAAAAGGTAAATATGCAGCCTTCACATGCTAATTAAATGCAATCAGGCTCATTCACTGTATGGTATAACTTGACTGATTAGGACTGCAGTATGAAAAGTAAGCTGATAGGCTCCCCTGAATTGTTATGTTATGCCTATATATAACAGAGATGCAGAGCAGTTGTCGCATTTGGTAACTTTATTAGACACCAAATTTATGTATTCCAAATGAAGCGCGTGTGCTTAATCAGCATGGAGAACACACTCATTTTTTACTACTCCCAAAGTTTATAGCTATAACCACAGACTCTGTACAAACACAAAGTACAATGTAACAGCCTCACATCTCTCCATGTGCAGATGTTTGTACCACATTCATCTGACAGCACACAAGTTGAGCAGCTCCTCCCTTGAATATGCACATAGGTACATACCCTCACTCCTGCACAGTAGATGTTCATTTACTGTATATTGTATAAAAAAACACTAGACTATTACACTAATTGATCAATAATATCACGTTTCTGTATCCTCAAACTTTAAATTTGTTTATTGTTGTAAATAAATGCATATTATTCCTGTGTTTATTTGCTTTACATTTCACTTTTTCCACCACATATCAAGGAGGAAAACCTGTTTGACTTTCTGTTCAAAACTGTTTTTCCTACGTAATTTTTTGCACTATACAATAGTTGCAACAGCTTAGGAGAATTTGGGTGTGCTGCAAACTGCATGACATTGTTTATGCATACATAGTTTCATCAGGCGTATTAATTTTTCTAGGGACACTATTTTGCTCCTCTTTTTCTTCTTATGTTTCTTCCCGACCATGTTATTTGTTGCAGATTTCTATTAAAACTGTTACTGAAATAATAGTGAAATGAGCTGACAAAGTCATCACTTCGACTGTATTCATCTGGACTACATGAAATGTTTCGTATTTTAATTAATTCAGCAATTTCAGCTGCATTTTCTTGAGCTTTGATGGCCACATAAGTGGCCTGTTCTTGACCTCCAAAGCACACTTTGTTGAAGCACTTTTTAAGTTTCAGACTTCATTTTCTTACTGCCCAGCAAACCCAATGTACTGCATCCAGGGCAGAAACTGACAGTTCAAGTGCAAAAGCACTTTCAACTTCTTCAACACTAAGCATAAAAGACTCTTATAATAATCACCTACGAAGTGACTTGAATGTGTGAATAACCCAATGGTCCATAGGCTGTGTGAGCCTGGTTGAACCTGGCAAGAACCAAGCCAACTTCGCTGGTGGTAACTTTACTTTCAGGTGGCTGGTTGCGTCGTCTAGGAAAAGGAGAATTTGGCAATTTTCTTTTTTTGGTTGCCATTGAGAGAGCCCAGCCATTCTTCTATAAGACCATTCACCGTCCATGTCTTTTTATTGCTTCACCATGTGACTGGAAGGTTACTGACACCTATGTTTTATAAACAACACAGTCTTGCTGCCTTTCCAATCACCAGTGGCTTCTCCATTTCACCTACATGAATCCACACAGCAGTACAGTCAGCCTTTCCTTGGACATTTGTCCACTGGTGCACTTTTCACCTTGAATTGCTAGAGTCTTTGATCACAGTGTGCAATAAAACAGTCCCGTTTCAGCAGAACTGAACATGTTTTGGGCCATAATTTGCAATTAGGTTGCCCAGTGTTGCCTTTCATGCTGTTGCTGCACTTTCCTGCATGTCCTTAGCTTCCACACAAACTTCATTCCACATGATGATGTGCATAGCTTTGAAACTGTCTAGCCATCCTGTGGATGCCTTAAACTCCATATTTCTGAGCTCTTTGGCAACTTTCAGAGCCTCACTCTGCAACAAAGGGTCCAGGCAGAGGTAAGTTTTTTGCCCATGCACTTACAAACCATTCCCACACTATCTCGTTAATTTCTTCAACTTCTTTGCCTTTCTTTTAATTTTACCATCTGTTATCCTCCACATTCATCCCAGATCTTACCTTGTTTCTTAAAGTAACAAATTCACATTTTACACATTTGAAAGGCAACATTTCTTCATGCACAGAGAGTGTCTTTCTCACTTGCCTCAGTTAGCTTAATCTCTCAGTTAGATTTTAGTGATATGTTTTTTGTTTGACATCGTGTTATCACTTAAAGTGCTACTAGCCTACTGAAACTGGCAGAAAATAATGCAGGTAGTGTATTTCTTTGGAATGCTTGACCTTGCTGGGTAAAACTGTTTAACGGAGCAACAACTACCTCTTTCACTGCGCAGATTGCAGTGGAGTGTTCATAGGTGCACAACAATGTTCCCATGTGAGTCTGTACCTGTCAGTAATAATGGAAAACAAGGAATACTGAGAAACGAAGCATTCCTGAACATGTCATTTCCTTTGATGTAATAACACTACGCATAGCTCATTTGTTGTTGCACAAAACGGCATGGTTTGACATCCACTCCCACAGCACCGAACCTCTTTTCTCAATTTTTCAAAGCTTAACAGCATTGTAAGGGCCGTACAGTTTTCGAGTTAAAAGTAGTGTCCTTGTAGAGTTGTGAATTACTAATTTACACTGTAATACATTAGTCCTGTATAAACTATTTTCCCCATTATCCAATGAATTATTAATTAAATCCTAAAACTTGCATTCCATTTCCGTATTGGGTATGTTCCATTTTATACACAAAAATTAGCATATAAAAGTGTATTGAATCCATCACGACTGAAATACTTGTACGGTTTGGGCAGATTTCCAAATTATACATGTTCCACTTTATTTGGGTAACTCCTGGCCTCCTTTACAGAAATTTTATTCATTGTCATCCTCTGGTCTGAAGTTGGTCTACTTAGACTGAAAGTGGTCACCAGTAGCGAAATAAAATAGCATTTTTGATATTAACTGATTATTTTCATTCAAATAAGATATAGGTCGCTGTTGTTCCTAACATGCTTTCAAAAGTTATTAACACAATTTTAATAGTGTTTTCCAGTCAGCTTTCAAAAGCTTTTTCTAAAGGTATATCAATGCTATAAATGCAGGTTTGCCTTTCTTCAACTGCCTTCTAAGATAAGTAAGTACAGCATTTCAATTAGTATTTTTCCTTGTATTACTCTTACTGCAATTTAATATTAAGAAAGCAAAAAAACAATAACTGAGTTATAACAGCTGCTGCAGAAGATTTTTTATTTATTAATTTTTATTTATTTAACCTGGCAAGATTAGGGCCATCAGGCCCTCTCTTACATCTAACCAGGCATTCTACTTATTTTACATTCATATGTTTTAGTAGGCATGTTAATCTACATCTAGTACAAGTGAAAAAAAAAAAACAATTACAAAGGCATACTTGGAAAAATACATACATATAGAGTTTATATTCATAGATGATAGGTACTGTTATAATTAGGCATTATGAAAGAGGCAGATTTTGGATAGGAGTGCTAGCAGCAGGGAGTAGGAGGGAGACTGATGGTGAAGGGAGGAGAAGAATAGAGACATGACGAAACATAATTAAGGAAATATAAAGGAAAAGAAGATTGCGTGGCTAATAGAGATAGACGAAGAGGAAGAAGAGAAAGGTGCAAGATAGGAGACACTAGGCTTGCTATTTGACAGAGGAGAGGATTGGCCATGTACACTAATTTAGTGGAAAACATTACAAAGATGATAGTACGAAATGCTTCAACTTCTTCTTAAAAGCAGCAAAGGATTGAATTTTGCACAAGGTAAGGGGCAGTTTGTTCCAGAGGCGGGCAGCGGCAACTGAGAAGGAGTTTGCAAAAGTTTTTGTTTTGTGAGTGGGCACAGTTAGGATACCAAATAAGAGTGACCTCGTGTTACGATTATGATGGCATGAAAGGTGTTTAATCTCTGAAGCAAGGTACTGGGGTGCTTGCGCGACAAGGAGTCAGTGAAGTAGACAGAGTGTGGTAGTCACGCAATCTGTCTGGCCGCAGCCACCCTAGCTGGGAGTATGAAGCACTTGCATGATCATATCGGCAAATGTTGCAGGTGTAACGCACACAGGCATTCATGGTTAGTTCTAGCCGTCTTTTGTTTTCACTACTCATGCTTGTTGAATTACATGACAATAGTGGAGGCTCAGTAGAATGAGTGATTGCACGAGCTGGCGTTTCAAATCCTGTGGAAATACATTCCGAAACTTTTTGAGAACATAGAGACAAGCGGATGTCTTCTGGCACACTGCAACTGTATTCACCGCCCAGTTGAGATGCTCATCCAAAGTTACACCCAGGTTCTTAACTGTTTTCTGATATGGTATTGGAATACCGTCGAGCAGAATAGGAGGCAGCCGTTCGCAGAAATCTGAACTTATTAATTTCTGATGGGCTATTAAGATTACTTGTGTCTTTTTTGCATTTAGTTTAAGCCACAGGTTTTTCACCCATGTCAGTACTGAAGACAGATCATTAATCATCTGAGCAATTGCAGTGCTTACATCTTCAGGTCTGACGTTTAGGTAGAGCTGGAGGTCGTCGGCATAGAAATGATATTTGCAGGAGGACAGAACCAACGAAATATCATTGACATATAGAGAAAACAAAAGCGGTCCTAAGACTGATCCTTGTGGCACTCCCGAGGAGACGTGTCCAGGAAGATTTTTGATTTACGCAGACAAGACATTGCTGTCTGTCTTTAAGCTTTCAAACCATCTCATTGCACTATCTGAAAAATTAAGCTGTTGCATTTTTCTGGGCAATATCTCAAAGTTAACAGTGTCAAAAGCTTTGCTGAAGTCTAGTAGCATCAATATTGTTGCCTTTCGGCTGTCGATGGCATATTTCAGGTCATCAGTTACTTTAATTAAAGCAGTGTTTGTGCTGTGATGTTTACGGAAACCGGATTGAAATTTGTCATATAGGTTGAATTCATGCAGGTGTTCAGTGAATTGATCGTGAACAATATATTCAAGTGCTTTGGAAAAAGCAGGCAGTATGCTAATTGGTCAGTAGTCGCTAGGCAGTTGCGGGTTTTTGATCTTAGGGATGGGTCGAATTATGCTCCTTTTCCATGCAGTGGGGTATATTCTGTTCACGAGAAAAAATTAAATATGTCAGTTAGGACAGGCATTAAGATATCGGCAACATTCTTAATCACGGTTATACTGATACCGTCACTGCCTATCGCATCAGAAGATAGTCTCATTATTGCTTTCCTTGCCGAATTTATTGTTACGTGTTTTAGATGGAAGGTATCATTGTTAATAATCCAGTTAGGGGATTCTTGTGGACGGTAATTATCAGCCGTGTGGGTATTCAGAGGTGCAGAGAAGAATTCATTTAATTCGTTAGCTGAGACATGAAAAGCAGTTTCCGATTTTGCCTTTCCGACCCACAAGCTACAGAGATTGTTCCATAGAGCCGTGGGCGCCAGATTGCTGCATACAAGTGAGCGAGCGTGCTTGATTTTAGCATTGCGAATGCATTGTTTCACTGTTTGGTAGCTTTCTATATTCTTTGAAACGCTCAGGTTTCGGGTCTACCTTGAAATGCCTGTGGGCAGCATCCCTATCAGTAATCATTTGACGTAATTCAGCTCTCAGCCATGGGGCTGGAGGTTTTCTTACACGGATTATGCGTATAGGTGCATATTTGTCATTGAGGGCAGTGAGTTTAACACCAAGTTCATTAATTTTGCCATTGATTGTAGGTTCTCTGAGTATTTGATGCCATGAGATTTCTGAGCAATAGGCTGTTAGAGCGTCAAGGTCAATACGTTTCATGTTCCTACAAGTTATGTAACATGATTTGATCCTTGGGGGCTGCACAGAGTAGGCCAGGAATATTACATCATGTGCTGAGAGGCCTGAGGCCGAAGTTTGACCAACATCTCTTACTTTGTTAGTCTGTTTCGTTGCGATTACGTCTATAAGAGTATGACTGTGCGCCGTATGGTGTGTAGGTTGTAATGGAAGAATATTCATGCTATTGCAACTAAACAATCTTCTTAGGTTTATTGCGGAGGGAGTGTCTCTTAGCAGGCCTATGTTCAAGTCACCCATTACGATGACATGTTCATACCGACACTGAAATGAATGTAATTCCGAGTGAAAGGAACTCATTGAGCTTATTTTTGGCGGCTTGTACACAACACCAGTCAAAAACTTCCAACTTTGTATATTTATTTCAGTGAACATGAATTCAGCCTCTTTTTCTTCAGCAGGGTTTGACATACATAAGACTTTCACCTTGAGATCTGTTCTTATGTACGCACCGACCCCCTCACCTAGCTTTTTTTTATCTGTATGCCCTTAGAAATGTGTACCCTGGGAGATGAATAGATGCAGAGGATATATGTGGTTTTAACCACGTTTTGGATAAAAGGATTACGTGGTAGTTTAGTTGGTTGAAGAGGAGGCTAAGTTCTTCGTAATGTGCAGGTAAAGACCGGATGTTGCAGTGCGCTACTGAAAGTTCTGACGCATTCCGCTGGGCAGCCTGGAGTAGGGTGGCAGACTGGTTTGTCCCTTTGTTAGGCACTACCTGCTGCGAGGGGCACTGGCTGCTGCTTCTGCAAACTGACATAACACAGGGGTGTCCGAGATTTTGCACGCCCTGTTTGTGACTACGCGAGCGCCGAAAGAAAGGCAATCGCAAGAGGTTTCCTGAAGTTGCAGGCGTATAGAAAATAGAGTAGTGGTATTCGGTGCAAGGAGAATATGGCCAAAACAGTGATGGCTGTGTGTCACTGTGTATCCTCTGTCATAAGAGGTGGAATGTAATTAGTGTATTTGAAACAGCTTGGAGTGGAAATAAGGAAAAGGGGTGCGATTTAAAAGGCCGATGCTGCCAGCAGAGAGAAGTGAGCTTAGTAACTAACAGATTATCGCAGGAAGCTAGAATAAAATTGAAATTTACTAAAGTGATACTAATGGTGATTGTCGTAGGAAGATACAATTAGATTGAAATTTACTAAAGTGATACTGATAGAGATTTTTGTGATGAACAATTTAAACCAAAGAGATGGGTGATTAATGAACTAAAGGAGAGACTAATAATTGCAAAAGTACTATTACAGAGTGGAAGAGAATAAATTGAGCAAATAAAAATAGTATTAGCAGTAACTAAAATTAAGTAAACGTTAGAGCTACAGGTACAAAAAATAATACAGAGTTAATACAATTACAAAAACAGTTAGTTGAAGGTACAAATATGGGACAATTAAAAAGTTAATACAATTACAAGACAGTATATATGAGTATAGGGATGTTACAATTTGCAAATAGTGTTAAGTTTGCACTTTTGGCTCGAGTAGCTTCACTTAATACCACTAAGTTCTGCCATGTTTAGACTGTCTTTTTTCCAGCTGCTGTCTTCATGATTACTCTGCCAGCCTGAGTCCACAAATTCTGAAGACCGAAATGGGATATAGCACCGTTTAAAATCTTTAGCCGTTCGTGTGTCAGATCTTCCCTTATTGTAAGCACTGTCCTTGCTAACCTCTTCTTCTGGGTAAATATCTCTGCCCTTTTTCGGTATGAGACAAATTTAACTATTATTGGACGAGGTTTGGTAGCACCTGGTAGTTTTCGTCCCACTCGATGGCTCCTGTCAATGTCTGCCTTAGTCACTTCAACGCCTAATTTTTCATGTGCAACCTGTATAAGCAGTTTGTCTGTGTCGTCTTCCTTATTTTCTGCTACTCCAAACAGTAGTAGACTATTTCGCCTTTGGTACTGTTCTAGCTCGTCTGTTGCGGCAGATAGTTTTACTTCCAACTCTCGTGCCTTTTTCTCGTATTCAGACACAGACTTTTTTTAATGCTGTAATTTCAGCAGTATTGGTTGGCCTCAACATTTTCATGCATTTTGGCCAATACTGCTGCCGTTACAGTATCTGATATAGTGCCTGCTATCAGATCGAGATTGTCTTTATCGCGAAACGCAGGGTTTACCTCAGAGCGGACCAGCTCCGCTATACCGGGAGCTGCGGCCACACCTTTCCCCAAGAGCAGACCCGCCGCAACTGCTGCTTCCCCGCTGCTGGACGCACTGCTGTTGACTCTCCTGTTTACCATTTTCTTCAGCATAGATATTGGTGGAGCATAGAAAAAATAGCACTACTGCACAGAACACTGTGGTTTACACAATTTCCACTAGTGCTAGACACCACCACCTGTGAGAGCACCTTCGAATTAAACTAAATTTCGCGAGCCGAACTTAACACGCGTTACACTGCAGCGGTCATCTTGGGGGCTTTTGCCATGCAACTGAACGTACTAAGTACTGTCAAGTTTCTCATGCTTATCTACCCTAGATCCAGCTTTTAGGGTCATTATATCCTTCTGCAGCTAATTTCTGATAGTATTTTGCAAGCATGGATTTACTCAATCGAAAGTTTGGTATTATTCTCATTAGTCTTCCCTAGCACAGTCTTCTTCTTGAGATATAAGTTCATGTCATTCGGACACTCCAGTACTGAGATGGTTGGCTCTCCTGAGGGACTAATAATTTTGAATAAATTCAGCTTCAGGTGCCTTGTTTCAACTTAGATCTTTCAACGCTATGTCAAAATCTTCTCTCAGTACCATAGCATCCACTTTATTTTCATCTACTTTCTCCTTCTCAATTGTCATAAGATTTCTTTAATTTATGTGTTGTATGCCTTTCCTATAATCACACCTCCTTCTACACATTTACATTTCTCATCTAACCATTTTTTCTTTGCAAACTTATAGTAATTTTCTGTAGTCTATATTTCATTTTACCCATTTCATTTTCGGTTTTCTTCATAACCATATTTAAAATAGCTTACAGCATTTAAGGTACCTACTATGTATTTTTTTAGCAGATTTTCCTCTGTTGCTTTATAATTTCATCTCTAAATGTTACCCATTCATCTCCTGTTGCATTTCTTTCCCTTGTTTCAGTAAATTGTTGCTTTATGCTGTCTTTGAAACTCTCCAAAATTTCTAGAAGTTTCAAATTATCCAGATCCCATTTGCTTAATTTTCTATCTTTTTGCAATTTGTTCAGTTTTATTAATCTGTATTTCATAATAAATTATCATGGTCAGTTTAAGAACAGGTTTCTAAATCTCTGTCTCATTATTACATAATAAATCTGAAACCTTCCAGTTTTCCTATGTCTCTTCCATTTATACAACCTTTTCTCATGATCCTTAAACCACGAGTGTTCAATTGTGCTTTACTCAAGTCTACCAGGCAGCTTCCCCTTAGGTTTTTTCCTCCCAGTCCACATTCACCCACTACTTACCCTCTTTTCTTTTTACCGACATCAAATTAGAGATTTCCTCCACTCCTGAGCACAAATTTTTGCCTCTTTTTTAACATATTGATTTTTTATCTCTTAATACATTTTCATCTGATCCCTGCCTTCAGAGCTAGTAGACGTGTATGATGGTACCTTACAGTTTGGTCATGGCCTCTTGTCTAGGTTGGCTATGATCATCTGTTCACAATGTCGCTCATAGCAGTTCTCACATTTCCTTGATCGTCATCTTAATCAGACCTACTCTTTCTTGTGCTACCCAACCTGATTTTGTATTGATAACCTTGCACTGACCTGACCATATGCCCAGTTCTTCCCACCATTATAAGTAAATAATTCTCACTATAACTTCAGTTCAGAGATTTCTATTTTCATGATTTTGTTCTCTAAACTGACTACAAAATTAAAGGATGTGATATTCAATGCACTGACCCCTGGAATGCCAGATTCATTTTGTCTGATTACAGGATTCTTCTCAGCAGTCCCCAAAACGTACACTGAATGGGGGACTATTTCATCTCTGCAATATTTTTCCCAAATGGCTTCCATCATCATTAAACCTTACAATAGAGCTGGATACCTTTGGGAAATAATGGCTATTTTCAACCAGGCTGCAGTACCAACACAGTTAGGCCAAGCTGGCTTATGTTACAATGCAAGTTAGTCAATCATGCAGACTGTTGCCTTTATAATGTAATTGGGTATATAAAGAATCTATTTAGTATATGGTGACAGAACACACACACATAAAGGTATTAAAGTATGCAAGCTTCCAGTGTCAGTGGCTCCTCCTCCTGGTAGAAGGGATGAAGGAAAAGAAAGAAGTGAAGGAAAAGGACTGTGTGGTTTAGGAAAAGGGGTAGAGTTTGGAAAAGTCACCCAGAACTCCAGGTCAAAGGAGACTTAGCAGACTGGATGAGAAGGAAGGGCTGATTGTTGGGTACTGCACCGGACAAGGTTTGTAAACCTGAGAGCTTAAATGTGGAAGATAGGGTAATACACAAGACAGAGTGCTTCCAAAACATCATGCACGAGTTACTAAGAGCAGAAATTTGTATTTAGCTTTCTGCTTCTATTAAATTGTGCACAATATTTTGGCAACAATTTCTGTCTTGAGTGTTACCCTATCTTCCACCTTTAAGCTCTCAGGTTTTCAAGTCTCATCTGGTGCAGTCCCAATAATTAATCTTTCCTTCTTGTCCCATCCAACAAGTGTCTCCTGACCCACAGTTCTGAGTGACTTTTCCAAACTTTTACCTTTTTTCTCAAACCTCACCAGTCCTTTTTCTTCACCACCTTCCTTCTCCTTCAGCCCTCTACCAGAAGAAGGAATCACTGGCTCCAAAAGCTCACAAATTTTAATACCTCATGCCCCTGCCACTACATGTTGAGTAAATTTGTTATCGATCCAATTACATAATATTTTGAAAAATTTATTATTTTTGTTGTTATATCAGACTGTTGCCTCTGCAACTACTGAAAAGATTGCAGTCACTCTTGAGAAACTGTATGTTACCTTAGCCTCTCCACAGATACCATACCATGTGGTTTTACCTACAGTACAGCTATCTTATCAGTGAGGCACACAAGCTGCCCCACCCCATCAAAATCCATGGTTCCCCAGTATACATTCAATTTATTGCAGGAATCCAACTTCTGTTAGGCAAATGACACTACACCTTTAGTTAGTAGCACCCAATGCCATGGTGTTATGACAGCCTACTGTCATTTTAAATTACTGCATAAATTTTGCAATTTTGTGTAAAATCTTTGCAATAATGGGATATTTTCCTTTTCTAAACATCTTAACAGTTATTGCTTAATGTTATGAAACTGCAAAAACATATCTTATGCCTCATACCATATGACAAACAATTCTCATGGCATTGCAAAGCACCCATGTACTTTCTTATATAGTTTAGGTCTATAACAAAAAGACATGGGACATGCCTTCATTGATTTATTTCATTGTTAAGCTATATAGCATCATATTTTCACTTTGATTTCAGTTTCTGTTGTTAATAAGATGCAAGCCACTCGAATCCACTCATGATTATCTCCATTTTTATCAGAGAAAATTGTTGTGAGCCCATGGCAGATAATATTTTAAAGAAATAAATCTTAAACGCCTACACTTAAGTTTTTATTTATTTAGCCATGATTTTTTTTTTTCTTCAGGTGAAAGCCTTACTTTAAATACTCATATTTGTTGAACAACACTGCACTTATGTTAGGGGATCTTCTTGTGACATCGTAATATTTGTTATAACCTTCATTATGCCATAATCAAGGGAATTTATAACAACATTTAACATCAATAACAAGAAAGTCTTAACGTTCCTGTTATATCTCTGAACAGATGCAATGAATTTACATGTAAGTTAGCAAGTAAAGGGAAGAAGGGAATGTTAATTTTAAATTACATTTTATTTTATTCTGTACAATACTATTAGATGCATATCACACAATATAAATTATTATTTGTTTATAAATATGAGTACTACAATGACAACATGATTAACAAACAGTTTTTATTCCTGGTGCAATTTACCATGTGTAAGATCAGGTTCACAAATATCTTCTTCACTGAGCTTTTTAGCAAGGAAATATATCTCAGCAAGAGCAACAATAAGTCCACAAATTACACCTAACAGAAGGCGAAAACCAAAATCCAGTTCTCCCACAATCAGCTGGATTCCCAAAAATCCAAAAACAAAGGCAGCAATCACAGAAAATACAAACTGGAGAACAGCTATTAGCTGTCTGTTTATCTGCTTCACTGCAACAAAAAATAATAAAATAAAGAAATTAATCTCTATATACCTTTATACAAAACATGATTTACAAAAAAACTTGTAATATTAAGTTTAGAACATGCTACCACTTTTTTCCAGGCCACCTACTCAGTTACTGTATGTGGGGTGGGGTGGGGAGAAGAAAGGATTCTGGCTGTGTAATATTACCTCGGCTCAAGCTACCAACCTCAGCTTCTTGATCGCACATATTTAATTATGTTCTCATACACAGTGTCTCACACATCTTTAAGCACGCTCACAATCTTTTTAAACTGTGAAGATTCTATACTGTCCTCTTCCCTCTTTAAGCAATTTCAGTCCCTTTTCTATTATCACAACAATAACTTCTTTCATAATTATTTACCTTATTGGTTTTTTGCATTTTCAATTGCATTTCCAACATACTTGGGCTCCAAACAGCACCACCCAATAACCATGGACATTTAACCAACATTTGGAAATGTAAAATATCCAAAACAAAAATCCTCTTGCATGTACTCTTCTGCCATCTGCACTTTTGCAAATACTTTCACCCTTCCAATTCTGTCATTCCCTATTCCTTAAAGACATCGTACTATGCCATTTCACCACCAACCACAGACCTTACCTAACAGCCTCTGCTTTTATTACAAAATTATTTTACTTTGTGAGAAGTTTCCTGCATCCTATATCTGAGATTAGGCCCATTGCCCTTCAACAGCTGGAACTGCACTCTCAAAATATCTTAGTGGGATATAGAAGGTATTTATCCCCTACTCTCACCTGTTTAACAGCCATCAAAGGGCCCAACAGTCACATCCAACATCATAGGTTTCCGACCATGCATTGTTAACCAACTCCACCTTTCACACATCCACAAACTTCCTCCACCCGCATTAAACACATTACTCTAAATGCACTTCCCACCTCCCAACATAGTTATCAAACTATCTACCAGAAACCTGATCCACACAGAAGTCAGTAGTCTCCTGCAGCCCTAAAACAAGATTTAACCATGCTGGACATTCAATGAGCTGCATTTCTTCAGTGAAAGTGTTTAAGTGTTTTTTCACCATTCTCCGTAATGACCAAAGTAAGCCAAAATCACACATTGAACCTTGTCTTAAGAGGTTCCAACCTCTCTCCACCCATGCTCCTCCACAAATTCCACCAAGCCACTCCGAACACAGCATCTGCAGTGGGAAATGAATGTTTTCTGAATATCCTGATGACCGTGCTATAGCCTCCTCCACAGGCAGACATTACCTGTAGAGCTAATCTAGAAACAAATGCTTTGCTCTATTTTTCCCCCCACGACACCAAAAAACCTGGCACCATTAAAAATTTCTCCCTAAAATTTTAAGGATCAAATCAGACATTGAAAGTAACCTTAAAAGTTGCACTACATTCATCCCATTCAGCTAAAACATAATGACAAATCTGTTAGTAAATTAACTGCTGCCCTCTTATCTGAATATAAAACAGCCTGCTAAAATATCCTGCACTGTGATGCACACACCACAAGTACCACACACTGGAGGGTCCTCTTACAGGATCACGTGTCCTGAACCCATTAATTTTCTACTGCCCGGAGGTTCGGTGCTTGACAGAACTAAGTGTTTTTAACGCATTCTGCCTGGCAGCATGTGTTCTACTACTGAAGTATTTGGACTAATTCCTGTTCCAGGAGGATTGGTTACAGGAGTCTTGTTGCTGTGTTGGATGTTGAGAAAGCCCTCAGCAGTACTCCCATTGCACTGGGAGGTGACTGAAAAGTTCAATGGTTCCATCTCGATACCAAGAGCAGTAAGGGGAAAAGTGTCCACCCAGACAAAGCCCCATTTGTCTAGGTAAGCCTCATACACGACACACCTTGAGATTGAAGGTTTTTTGCTTTTTGTTTTTATATGGCTAAATAAAGTTTTATACCACGTCATGATCCAAGCAGTTAATCTATGATCCCCTTTCCTTGTGACATGCAATGTTCTACTGCCCTGTGGCAAAATGGTCACTGCAGCATGTCCAGAGTTTACAGTACAGAGGACTGGCAACACTTACTAGTCCTCAGCTCTGGAAATTTGTGTGTCAAACCTGTAGCCAGAAAATGTAGGCAGAGCTCCCCAAGGTGTTCACCATTTAGAACAACGGGGGGGAGGGGGGGAGGGCTTTATCAGAAATACCATGGACACAACAACCATTGCTCCTGTCACCACTATGTGAACCAACTACTGACAAGCAACATCACACACAACTTGAAAAACATCACACTGTTATTTGCAGGTCTTCTGTCTTTTCATTGTATACTGAAATGAGAGGCATCATACCCAAAATTTTACCTACACTGCCCATCCAGTTTCTTGTCGCCCACCATACATACCTACATAACATCCCTGTACCAGCCCAACTTCGAGTCCTGCACCTGCAACTTATACTACAGCAGACGATCCAGGCACAAGACCAGTCTCATAAACCCACACTCCCTGCTGCAGTCCAGCCACTAATATTACCTATCCTGTTAAAGACGGTGTCACTTGTAAAATGACCTGTGCTATTATCATTGAGTGGTGTTTTATCTTTGTCCCTTCTCCTCACAACATGTTGGCCCCTTTCAGTCTAGTGTCCAAGTGACCTGCCCTTTTATAATCATTTACAACCCAACCTGTCCCTCTCTCCTCCCCAAGGAAGACTAATAGTTCTAAATGCTAGGATATATCATATTTTTGTGTGTCTATAGGCAGCACTCATTGTGAATATAAGCACTGGCCAGAAATTCTGTCTCATAATTTTAACATAATTAATCTACATTTTTTTTACTTTCACTGTGAACCATTGGTCAGAGACTAGAAGTATCTGGACATTGGAATTACTATCCCATGTGTAGACTGTTGTTAACACCCCAACACGAACAGCTTTATTTGAAGAGGCACCATGACTGAAAAGCACAGACTGCTAATGAATGATATCACACTGAATTCCGCAACAGATCACGGTTCTGCACTATCATGGATGACTATCAGTGGCAGGTATGGCAACAACCTAAGGACAGGTTCAATTCTTCCAATGTTTTGAAGTGCCACAGCAGTGTTACAACAGGTTCCATGGTTTCAGGAGCCATTGGGTATGAAATGAGGTAATGGTGGGTAGTGATCAAGGGAACTTTGACAGCACAACACACATCACAGACATCCCACAGACTCAAATGTTACCTTTCATGCGACTGTATCACAATCCCATTTTTCCAACAGGACACTGCTCACCCACTCACAGCCCGTGAGTTTATGAACTGTTACCATCGTTTGAGGTATTGCCATGGCCAGCAAGATCCCCAGATCTACCCTCGACACATGTGGGACCAACTTGCACGTCAACTCCATCTTAATATTAGGCATATCAACAATCAGTTATTACAGCTGTGAGCCTGCTTGCCTCAGGAGAGGATACCAGGGCTTTATGACACCCTTCCCAATGAAACTGATGCACACATCCAAGTTAGGGGAGGCAGTGGGTAGCAGTGTGCAACAAGTTGGCTCCTACTAACAAGTTCTCTGTTAATCTGACTTCATATTTTAACTGCTGAAATAAGGTCACATACCCTCTCAACCTGTGTAGTTACATCTCATTCCATTTCCTCCTCCCCATCTGGGTACTTCACTTTTTTTGACAGGCAGTCTCTATAGCAATCAATAATGATCCATGTTACAGCCAAGCCATTTCATAGACAACCGATTACTCAGGACTGAGCCTATAGAAACAGGAGTAATTTCTACTTGGTCCTGAACTGAATACGTAGGACAATTTAAGCCAAGTACTGGTGGAAAATTTGGCTGAGTTTATCAACAATTTTCTCTTTAAATATGTGCAAAGCTGCAGGTACTGTATCAGTACTGATTCTGGAAATTATTTTCCGATACTAATTACTTAGGAAAGCCAACAAAAAGTATTCTGAACCTGCATCTCATATAACATCTGGCAATTAGTTGCACATATAAATGAAATGAATTTCGGTTGAAACTACATCAATAATGTTTTCAGCTACTAATTCTCTTTTTTTTCCTTTCTAAGCCCAGCACCAACACATTTTGTGACTAATTCCCTTTTCAGGACTGACTGACAGGCTGACTGACTGAAGTTATAATGAGTTCAGCAGTGGAATGACATGACTGACACCCATCTCATATGAAATTTTGTACAATACAAATAATTAATTGCACACTGACTGCCTGCATTGAACCAAATTTTATTTAATTTGTTTATACTGCTAGAACATTGAGGAAGAGTGCAATATGAAATCCAACATTTTAGAACATTTGATGCAAGATGCAGTCATATCGCTATTGACTTCTTTCTCGACATCTTTGATTGATGTTCATTTAATGATTTTCGTGATATTTCACCAACCATTCATGCTGGTTAAACCTCAGAAAAATCACAAAATACCAGTCAAGATCCTGAGACAGAATCCAACAGGTAAGACGTCAACAAGCGCCACAAAAGCCTCAATTTTTTATAATAAGTAAGAGTGTCATTAGCGCTAGTTAGAGAAAGTTGGTACTCCTGATCAACTGAATGTTTTGTAAGTAATAGCAGATCACATTCAGTGCAGCTGTTTTACAATCGTCCTGGGGTTTCATCAGCTCGAGTGGTTGGCTAAATGTAAGGATAATCATTTAATGAACATCACCCAAAGATGTTGGGATAGTCACTGATTAGTAGGGCATCAAGAGTGTGTGTGTGTGTGTGTTTTCGGATCTAACGGGCATCCAACAGCGAGGTTATCAGCGCCCTGACATTTACTGAAATAAACGAATGTGGATAAAAACTAAAATTGTCATACACGGATTCACTCTAAATGAGCACACAATCTCCCTATTGCACAGGCACTCTCATATGCACTAAAACCAATGAGGAGGGAAGATAGCCAATCAAGAAAGTAAAACAGATGGAAAACAACACACAGAAGAGCTAAAAGAACAACACAGGGAAATGTGACTGGCTGACCACTTACAAAAAACTTGGGTGAGCCAGCCACCCTGTTGACACATTAAAAACATCTCCCCACAATCTTGTTAAAAATGTGGGACAATTCACAGAACTTTAAAACACGAACCACATTAGTTTGCTCATTACATAAAACAGACTGCAGATCTGCCGGCAAATCCGCTGGTCAGCAAGCAAATAAAATGCAGTCCAATAAAATGTGGCACACCATGATCTGTACGCCACAAGCACCACACATCAGAGGGTCCTCTTGCCAGAGTAAAAATCTGATGCATCATAGGTCTGTGGCCAATGCAATGACGAGTAAGGAGGACCTCGTTCCGTCAATGTGGCTGGGAGGAAGTACGCCACAACCGAGTTGTGGGCTTGACGATACAGAGCTTGTTGTCGGTCACGTCTAGCCACTCGTCTTCCCATCGACAGAGGACTTTGTACCTCAACAGCGAAGTGAGAGAATGCAGGGGGATAGCACACCAAAAGACCTGACGGTCACGACATGCCTCTTTGGCTGCTCGATCCACCCTTTCGTTCCTCTGAATTCCCACATGCCCTGGTACCCAGTAGAAAGACACCTTCCCCAGTTGCTGTAGTTGGACAAGGGTGTCCTGAATAGTCTGGGTTACTTTATCTGCAGGGTACAAACACTGGATAGAGTAAAGGGCACTCAGAGAATATGAACAGCCGAGAATCTAACACTGGGAGAATGTCTCATCTGCTCCAAAATGTGTTTAATAACAGCTCATGAGGCACTAACATTTCCGCTGAATGGCAAGCTTTGGTAATATCCATTGGGCCTTGGGTTAGATGAATGAAGTCTGGAACAGAGCAATAGTCTCCATCTTTTAGTAACAACTAATATTATAGCAAATTCTGGCTGTCAGTACACACCAATTACAGAAACTTTAATTACCAACTGATCAAAGATGGAAAGTATGCCACGAGTTAGTCATTTCATGATTTTGGTGAAGGAGGTCGCCTATGAAAATATGACAAAATTTACTACAGAACATGAGAAGAGACCAAGTGTTAGTGCCATATTTAACCTGAAGGAGGATAAGTTTGGTCTGTGAGGTAAGAAAAACTAACATTAAAAACTGAAATACACAGTATTAATGTTCCGCAATAATATTTATTTTATATTCTGTTGTTCACAGCCCTTACAACGACAAGACACCACCTTTACTACAGAGTGAAACGTATAGGAATTCCTGCAGTTTGAGAGGCTAATTATGACTAGGTCAATCACATACGGATAAAACGAATAGACTGACTCAGCATGAAACGAGCTGGAGACTAAAAAACAATGATCCATCTTTGTACAGCATGCTGTAAATTAATGTTAATTCTTATGATATTAGACAAACTATTTTCTATCAAATATAGGCACACAACTAATACTACAGCAAATTCTGGCTGTCAGTACACGCCAATTACAGAAACTTGACTTCCCAACCCTCCCCCTTGTCCATTTCATCACATTCACCAACCTCTGTGTTTTTGTCCCTATACGATAGTAGCCTGTGCCACTACTCAACTAGTGTACTGTTTCGCCATTTATATTCATATACTTTTAATCTTTGATACAATGTAATATAAGGGCATATTGATACATATTTTCTTTGTATCTCTTTCAATATTCTAAAGACAGTTTGTGTATAGTACAGAGATTTTAATATCTGTATAACTTGTGCAGCACAATATTTTCAGGTCAATCAAACAGTAGGATTAGGGACTTACAGTGATATCTGTAGAATATAAAACATTCAGTACATCATTACATGCACTATGTGAGCAAAAGTATCAGGACACCTCCAAAAACATAAATGTGGTTTCAGTTGCCTCAGACTGCAGTTGTGCGTGCGCATGTCTTGTGCGTGCGCGTGTCGTGTGTGTGCACGTGCGCATGTGTGTGTATTGTTGACAAAGTCCATTGGTCGAAAACTTTAAGTGTAAAAATCTTTTTGTTGTGCCTATCTGCGACTCAGCATCTCTGCTATATGGTGAGCAGCAACTTTCCTTCTCATAATATCGTTTTTCATATTACATGCATAGTGCTGTTACCTACTGCCAGGTACACCGCATCAGCGACCTCAGTAGTCATTAAACATCGTGAGACAGCAGATTGGGGCGCTCTGCGGAACTCATTGACTCCGAACGTGGTCAGTTGATTGGGTCTCACTTGTGTCTGTATGCGAGTTTTCCACGATCCTAAACATCCCTAGGTCCACTGTTTCCAATGTGATAGTAAAGTGGGAACTTGAAGGAGCACATACAGCACAATAGCATGCAGGCTGACCTCACCTGTTGACTGAGACCACAGACAGTTTAAGAGGGTCATAATGTGTAATAGGCAGACGTCTACCCAGACCATCACACAGGAATTCCAAACTGCATCAGGATCCACTGCAAGTACTATGACAGTTAGGCAGCAGGTGAAAAAACTTTGAATTAATGGTCAAGCAGCTGCTCTTAAGCCACACATCACGCTGCTAAATGCTAAACGATGCCTTGCTTGGTGTAATGCCTTGCTTGAGTAAGGAGTGTAAACATTGGACAATTGAACAGTGGAAAAACTGTTGTGTGGAATGACGAATCACAGTACACAATGTGGTGATCTGACGGCAGGGTGTGGGGCGAATGCGAGGCAAAAATCTGCCAGCATGTTTAGTGCCAACAGTAAAATTCAGGGACATGGGTGTTATGGTGTCGTGGCGTTTTTCACGGAGGGGGGCTTGCAGCCCTTGTTGTTTTGCGTGGCACTATCACAGCACAGGCCTACATTGATGTTTTAAGCACCTTCTTGCTTCCCACTGTTGAAGAGCAATTCGGAGATGGTGATTGCATCTTTCAACACGATCGAGCACCTGTTCATAACGCACGGCCTGTGGAGAAATGGTTACACGACAATAACATCCCTGTAATGGACTGGCCTGCACAGAGTCCTGACCTGAATCCTATGGAATACCTTTGGGATGTTTTGGAATGACGACTTCATGCCAGGCCTCACTAACTGACATAAATACCCCTCCTCAGTGCAGCACTCCATGGAGAATGGACTGTCATTCCCCAAAAAACCTTCCAGCACCCGAATGAACTTATGCCTGTGAGAGTGGAAGCTCTCATCAAGGTTAAGAGTGGGCCAACACCATACTGAATTCCAGCATTACCAATGGAGGGTGCCATGAACTTTTAAGTCATTTTCAGCCAGGTGTCTGGATACTTTTGATCACAGGGTGTACTATTTCTTGTTTTGTGCCCATTTAAAATTGAAACACCACTATTTTGTGTTTCTCATATAGATGCATAATCTTACAATTTCACACATCTTTGGAAATAATCTTCGTAGTCAGAAGCCCTCAATGTTGTGTGTACTGTCTGATCTGTCTTACACTATCTGATAACAATATTTTGAGAAGGAAAGTTACTACTCACCATATAGCGGAGGTGCTGAGTCGCAGATGAGCACAACAAAAAGACTGTCACAAATAAGCTTTCGGCTAGCAAGGCCTTAGTCAAAAACAATAGATCACACACACACACACACACACACACACACACACACACACACACACACACACCTCATGCACACATGACTGCAGTCTCTGGCAACAGAAGCCACACTCCTACTGTCTGATGGCTAGAAGTTGAAAGCTGGTTCACAACAAAATAAATATTATTTTGGAACATTAATACCGTGTGTTTCAGTTTTCAATATGTTTACATACCTGTAAGTCTGACTGAATATTTCATAAATGAAAAATTTGATCCGAAATGGAAATTGGGATTTGTGTCCGATGATGTAAGAAGGTGAATATATAAAGGAAACGTTAGTTTGACATGTACACTCTAGGACTTTCCATTAGTAGTCTTTACCTATGAACACATATGAACATCTAGGGAAGATGGAGGACTTTGTTCTTATTAAAATTATTGAAATTAAAACTGCATTTGTGACTAATAGTTAAGCATAAAGTAGAAATGAAAGCATATTTTCAAAACAAAATGGCAGAAAGATTACACAACAATGTAAAACACAGGAACTCTATATAGAACAGTGTCACAAAGATATGTACCTTTCTTAAAATAATGTCCTCAACTCAAAAGAAGTATTCAGTTGGTAATATGTATGTATTTCTAAGAGATCGTGAAACATTCACCCGTAAGTGCACACCAGACTCTGAACAGCAATTCTAAATAGTGATTATCCAGATATTTCTTAACATAATAAAATACTAATCAAATGAGTATGTTACCCAGGTCAAAACCAAGGAAGCTCACTTTCTCAAATTAACATTTTCGTAAACACAATCAACTTTCATATGTTTGATGACCATTTTCTTTATATGATGCAGCCTATTTTATAGCTTCATAGGATAGAAACTACAAGTGGCCAAGAAATGCTGATAAGCAGAGTGGCTTGATTTTTTTCAGTGTTGTTTAAAGGTGGTATGAAGACACTGAGTTTAAAAGATCTGTTACAATAAAGAGTTAAGTTTGTAGGAAAAATCCAAGACTGAACATAATATTTGACATGTTGAGTGTGGTCCACGTATTATGCTCTCTTCACAAATCCTAAACTTCCAAAATGCAAGCAAAAATCTACTCAAGAGCAGAATTTGACTTACACTGATAGCCAATGGAATCTTCCGGTAGCCTCACTCGGACTCCATCAACAGCTTTTGTCATGGCCTTATATTCACGTTCCGCTTGCTCAACCTTGAGTTTTTGGATTCTTGCTTCTAGCTCTGGATTTCGAGGAATGACTTCCAGTTCCGGTAATTTAATTTCACTACCTTCCAGGAGCTCATGGATATAAACCACTGTTCCATCCTTCCGTACACTTCCATGCTGTAGATATTGATATAACCATTTTATGTCCGAAATACTTAGTAAAACTTCACTATCTGAATATTCACCCAGCTGAATCTGTTTAATTCCTTCTGAAACATCACTGCACTCTCCTAAGCACTCTACTATGAAATTCTCAAGCTTCTTCGAAGGTTTTATTTTTATTGTAGGATCATTTATGGATCCCATTTTGACAATTTATTGCACAAACCAGGCCAACTCTTATTTTGTTATGTGAAGCTTCTTCTCAAGGTCTAAGTAAAAGTTCTTCAGTTCTTGTTCTTTTTCTTGGAAAGTTGTATCAACTTTAGCACATTTTTGAGCCATATCTTCTATAAAATTTTCCCATTCAGCCTTTCGAATTTCCCTCTTAGCTTCCAATGTTGTATCCTGAAGACAAGTGGAAACAGAAAAATATTAACAACTAGCATTCAGTTACTTAAAATTAATAAAATAAGCTAAGTCAGTAGTAGCCACTAACCGAACGATGTTTTTGTTCTTTCTCAAGAATCCGATTACACATGCTCACAGCTACTTCCAGGTTCCCATTCAGATTCGGTAAATGAATATCAGAAGCTAATTTTACTCTCTCAATCTGAGTGTCTTTAATCTCTGATACACACTCAAGTATTTTGAACAGCTTTTCTACTTCCCCATCTGATCTCTTCTCCTGAAAATAAAGAAACAGGGATGTTTCAGAAAAACATAAAAATGCAAGAAAAAACAACTGACAATTCTTAACAACTCAAAGTCTAAAGATGATACTAAGAAGTAATTCCAAGGTAATTTGAAGGTAGAATACATTTTCAGTACACAATAAAGATGAACCTGAACTTCTGAGCTTCCAGAAACAAAATCAATTTACAGCTGAGGTTAAAAATGAAATAGACCCAACTTCTAATGACAAAACAAAAACAGCACCACCCTGAACTCCAACTCTAAAGACTGTCACAAACAACACACAGACTAGAGCAAAGTGGAGACTATATAATGTTACCCATGGCAAAATGAAAGCACATAATGTGACAGCCTTATGTTATTTTAGAAGTTGCCTGGATACTAAAATACACAGTACAGCTCCAGTAATTCAAGCTAATTGGGGCTGAGGCTACATCAAATTACAAAAAAAAAATAATCAGATAATATGAAAATATCACTAAATCAATGGGTAAATCATCAATAAATGTTGAATGAGAACAATAATCACAGGAAAATAAATAAAAAACAATATAGTATGTACCCAGGTCATATGTAGACGTATGGGCACACATTTTCAAGTTGCAAAAATAAAAGTCACATTTTAAAGAAACTGTCCATAGTCATATATAAAAACAAAGATGATGAGACTTACCAAACAAAAGTGCTGGCAGGCCAATAGACACACAAACATACACACAAAATTCAAGCTTTCGCAACCACCAGTTGCTTCATCAGGAAAGAGGGAAGGAGAGGGAAAGACAAAACGATGTGGGTTTTAAGGGAGAGGGTAAGGAGTCATTCCAATCCCGGGAGTGGAAAGACTTACCTTAGGGGGAAAAAAGGACAGGTACACACACACACACACACACACACACACACACACACACACACACACACACACCACCCATCCGCACATACACAGACACAAGCATGACATTTGTAAAGGCAAAGAGTTGGGGAGAGATGTCAGTCAAGGCGGAAGTAAAGAGGCAAAGATGATGTTGAAAGATAGGTGAAGTATGAGGGGCGGCAACTTGAAATTAGCGGAGGTTGAGGCCTGGCGGATAACAAGAAGAGAGGATATACTGAAGGGCAAGTTCCCATCTCCGGAGTTCTGACAGGTTGGTGTTAGTGGGAACCGGATGGTGTAACACTGTGCCAAGATGTGCTGGCCGTGCACCAAGGCATGTTTAGCCACAGGATGATCCGCATTACCAACAAACACTGTCTTCTTGTGTCCATTCATGCGAATGGACAGTTTGTTGCTGGTCATTCTCACATAGAAAGCTTCACAGTGTAGGCAGGTCAGTTGGTAAATCACGTGGGTGCTTTCACACATGGCTCTGCCTTTGATCGTGTACACCTTCCGGGTTACAGGACATAGTAGGTGGTGGTGGTGGGAGGGTGCATGGGACAGGTTTTACACCGGGGGCGGTTACAAGGGTAGGAGCCAGAGGGTAGGGAAGGTGGTTTGGGGATTTCATAGGGATGAACTAAGAGGTTACGAAGGTTAGGTGGACGGCGGAAAGACACTCTTGGTGGAGTGGGGAGGATTTCATGAAGGATGGATCTCATTTCAGGGCAGGATTTGAGGAAGTCGTATCCCTGTTGGAGAGCCACATTCAGAGTCTGATCCAGTCCCGGAAAGTATCCTGTCACAAGTGGGGCACTTTTGGGGTTCTTCTGTGGGAGGTTCTGGGTTTGAGGGGATGAGGAAGTGGCTCTGGTTATTTGCTTCTGTACCAGGTTGGGAGGGTAGTTGCGAGATGCGAAAGCTGTTTTCAGGTTGTTGGTGTAGTGATTCAGGGATTCCGGACTGGAGCAGATTCGTTTGCCACGAAGACCTAGGCTGTAGGGAAGGGACCGTTTGATGTGGAATGGGTGGCAGCTGTCATAATGGAGGTACTGTTGCTTGTTGGTGGGTTTGATGTGGACGGACATGTGAAGCTGGCCATTGGACAGATGGAGGTCAATGTCTAGGAAAGTGGCAGGGGATTTGGAGTAGGACCAGGTGAATCAGATGGAACCAAAGGAGTTGAGGTTGGAGAGGAAATTCTGGAGTTGTTCTTCACTGTGAGTCCATATCATGAAGATGTCATCAATAAATCTGTAGCAAACTTTGGGTTGGCAGGCCTGGGTAACCAAGAATGCTTCCTCTAAGCAACCCACGAATAGGTTGGCATACGAGGGGACCATCCTGGTACCCATGGCTGTTCCCTTTAATTGTTGGTATGTCTGACCTCAGCAGGAATGGCTTCCACTTGCTGCTCAATATAAAGCAATGCCACATTTTGCACTGTCAAACCCTCGGTGTGAAAGAACACTGGTACAATTTCTTCAGGCAATTCCGCTTTTTCTTCAGTTCTGCCAATGGAAGGCCATCTTCAACTGTACAGTAGGTATCCATTTCATTTTGTAAAATCTGGTTCCAAGACTTTTTTGTGCACCTTTATCTCAGACCATGAATAGGCTATCCAATAAATTGTCTTCTATTGTAGCCATTTTTATAAATTCTCTGATGGTTCCTTCACCTTCTGTTGTGTGTAGAAGCATCCGAAGCGAACAATGATTATATCTTTTTTTTTTTTTTTTTTTTTAAATAAACACACAACCCTTGGTCCATAGCCTGTATTAAACTCATCACATTAGGGGGTAAGAACAATGTGTGAATACCGTCATATAGTACTTCTTCCTCATCAGGTGTGAACCAGCATTGCCAAGCATTGAGATTGCTTTGGAAGCCAAGCACTTTTTGCTTTAGGTAGCTTTTGGTTTCTGAAACAATCTTCAAAAACCCTCTTCTTAAAAATATTTTTGTTGATCCAAGCAGATTTTTGGCAGACATATGTAACTGGCGGTGCAGAAGCAGTGATATTTTTACAGTTCTATACTTAGCATACTTCCCTATTACCAGCAGCTTCGGTTTATCATCTCCACTTGCATTCAATGCAGCAAGAACTGTTAACCTCTCTTTACATTTTTTGTAGCCCGGGGCAGCCTTTTCTTCTTTCAAGGCTCAAATTTTAGACAGAAGCAATTTATAATTTAGCTCTGTTTAATCACAGTTGCACACTTTATCAGGAGTAAGAATTTCTTCTTGTATATTTTTTCTTAATTTCTCACAAAATTGTGTAACAGTCTGAGAAACTGCAGAAGGTTTTTCCACCACGAATTTCAAGCTGCCTTACATTGCATCGCTTCTTTCACCTATCCAACCATCCTGTACTTGCAATAAAATCTTCCCTCACCTTCCTTTAACTCATTTCTACAAAATACAGCATTTTCTTGCAGAACAAGAACTGATATTGGATTTCCATTTGGTCTCTGTTGACTAAACTAAATGAACAAAGCCTCCCTCATTTTTTATACACAGATTTCTTCACTGACTTCCATTTAAAAGCAAAATAGAACAATTGTTTGATGAAAACTTCTCAATTTTGTCTGTTTCTACATCAATCTCCAACTGTCCATACTCAGCAGCATTTTTTTATGTTTCTCTTTTGTCTTGTCTTATCAAAGCCTCCAGTTTCACATTCACAGGCACAAATTTTCTCTTACTCCGACCACTCATTGCTCATAAATACAAAACTTTAAAATTAATGTGTCACGGGTAGACTCTCAACAGTACTGATGTTACTGCACAATGGTCAGCCAATGTTGTAAAATGTGCATTGTTACTTAGGCATACTTCATTAAGGTACAACAATCACAGTGACAACGCGGATGCTAATGCACTGTACAACTGATTGTAAGTTGTACAGTTGTTAGTGAAGGGTCGACATAGGAAAAGAAAGCGCACTCCTCCAAACCTAACAGTAGGTCCATCTGTAAGAGAGAGGAATTAGCACTCTGAGGCCAAGTTATTTCTGTTCATTGTGAACGCAAACCCTAATTGAGACAGTTTTACCTGTATTGTACAGGGAAAATTGAAAAAAGTTCAAAATGTAACACAGTTGAAAGTGTGTAAAATGTACGTGCAGACAATATGTGAATGTGCTTTTACTCTAGTTTTATATTAAAAAATTTAATTTACTTTTTTAATTTTTAATTTTCTTAAGACCAGCTTGGGTTACAAAACCCCAAAGAAAACTGTTGAACTGTTGTTCATTTTACTGTTTTGCTTTTGTCACTAACCTCTCCTCTACTTTGTAGTGAGTGAGTGCGTGCGTGCGTGAGTGTGTATATGGCCATTCTTTTCCTTATTTTCCAACTTGTCCTGTAATTCAACCAGACCTCACATTAATCTGCAATTGTTTGATAATTGCTTTCTCTCTAAGAATACTTTATGAAATTTTAATGAATACTCTCCATCTGCTGAATAGTACTTTTAACTTAAAACTTCTATCTATATTGTAGCACAAAGTATAAGATGGCTACATTGACAGACTTCAAGTTATCTGCAGGGCAGAGTTGTCTGCTGGCAAGCCATGGTGGTTTTCCAGGAGTATCAACACATTCTGACAGTCAGTTTCCTGCAGGAAAAACAAAATATGAGGTTCATTCAAATGAAACCTGGTCAGTTCATCTACCTCTGCCTTACACATAAGGTGGCACCATGTAACTGCGGATATGGTGTCACCATCTAGTGGTAGAGACTGACATGTGCACTGTTTGATGTTGCATAGTGCCAGTGTGGTTTCACACTGAAGAGAAGGTGGTCACACAAGTTATCGTCCACTACCGAACATGCAGGTGAGTAAGCAGGAACAACGAGTAGTGATTCGATTTTTGGTGGCAGAGGGAGTTGGAGGCCTTGAAATGTACTAACGGATGAAGGCTGTGTACAGTGAGTACAGTGATTCGTTCAAGTGTTGTGGAATGGTACAAACGAATCCTTGAAAGGCACGTGTCACTGGAAGACAATGCTTGTCCTGGACAGGCTTATCAGAAATGGTTGCAGAAGTAAATGCTTTAGTCTTTGACAACTGTAGAATCACCGTGGACAAGATCCAATGGTACTAGCGTGGGCACCGCCCACACCGTAATGCATCATCAATTGAACTTTCGAATAAATCTGCGGGTAGTGGGTTCCCCACCAACTGACCGCCGAACACTGCAATACCCGAATGGCGCCGTCTGTGTCATCTACAACATTATCATGAGGAGGAACGCAGCCAGTCTGTCGCGTATTGTCATCATTTTGAACCAAAAAGCGTGCGTCAGAGCAAGCAGTGGAAACATGCGACTTCACCACCTCCAAAGAAATCAATGACTGTATACACACCATTTCTGGTAAGGTCAAGATGTCCTTTTTTTAATCACAAAGGCCCACTGCTTGTCAAATTCCTGGAACAGCGAACCACCATCAATGCCCAGCGTTATCAAGCCACTTTACGGAACCTTAGACAAGCCATCAAGTCTAAACGCCGAGGAAGGTTGTCCAATGGCGTTATCCTCCTGCATGATAATGCTAGCCCACACACGGCCAATGCGGTAAAGACAACATTGCAGCAGTTTCAGTGGGAAATGCTGAATTTCCATCCACCGTACAGTCCCGATCTGTCACTGTGTGACTCATGCATTTGGACCTCTAAAACAAGCTCTTCACGGGCATCGATTCGCAACATACGACAAAGTGTGTGACTGGGTCCAGGCGTGGAGCCAACAGCAGCCAACTAGTTTCTTGAAGGATGCAATCGACCGGCTAGTGTCGCAATGGGATAAATGTGCCAACAGTTTTGGCGACCACTTTTTAGGATGTGTACTGTGTGTAACAACATTTTTGAGTTAGTAAAATAATTACTGTTACTTAACACTAGTGACCGGGTTTCATTTGAATGCCCCTTATACACTGACTGGCACAAGAAACACCACACTTCAATTTCTTACAAAAACTGAAATTTATTTTAAATTTGTGACAATTTAATGACACTAATCTGCTATATTATGATGGAATATTATGGTACGGTCCCATCTAAGTATCCAATAATGAAAAACAGAAGATGATTATAAACAAATTTAACAAATCAAGCCAGAGATGAACATTCGAGGGAATTCTGAGTAAGCTCATAAAGGTTATGCATGTCTGTCTTGAAGTTATACACTTCACACTTTCCTTCAAAGACCTCAGAGACGACTGAGGAGACCTCTGTCAGCATCTTCAAAAGCATGTAGTGCCACCTCTTGCACCAATGATGGCATTCAACCTTTCAGGCATGTTCCAGATTAATGTGGAAATGTCCTATTGATGAATCATATCCCATTCTTCCAGGAGGGCATTCTGTAGGTCCTGTAGGGTCTCTGGATAGTGCTGACAGGCTCTTCTCCCCGGCTGCCCCCAACGTGCTCAAAGGGATTCAAATCAGGGCTTCAAGCAGGCCAACCCATAACATGAATCCTTGCTCATCTAAGAACTCTTCCACAATTCTCGCAATACGTGGGCATGCATTGTCATGCATTACTGTAAAATCATAACCAATAAATGGAGCAAAAGGAACAACATGCTCCAGAAGGATTTCCTCCACATACCGATGTGTGGTAAGGCTCCCATGCTCCACGAAGACCAAATCCATCCTTGCAGCTGTATTGATTCCTGTTCACACCATCACAGATCCACCCTGAAAAGGCGACCTGGATGATATTGTGCAAGGGGAATACCTTTCCCCTGGCCTTCTCTAGACCCTCTCTCTTTTGTCAAGTGATTGGAGGACAAATCACGACTCATCAGTGAACAACACTTGATCCCATTGTTATACTGTCCAGCCAAGATGTTCCCTTGTGAAACATTCTAGAGCTGTGCAATGGTCTCTGGTGAGTTCCAGACCTGTAGCAAGTCTTCTGGACTGATGATTGGCTTCTTCCAGTTCTGTTCAAATGGTACTATCACTGACAATGACCTCTCGAAGCTGGTGGAGTTGATTTCGTACTGCAGTAGGGGTGGTGTGATGGTTGCGGAGAACTTTAAGTTGTAAGCAGCAGTCATCTCTCTGATGTTGCTCTTCTCAAGCCTGTACTGCCCTCCTTGCAAAGCCTCCAGTTTCCCTGTGCCTTTGTACAGTTCCAGAAATGAATAGCTGTCAACACTTCTGCAACATAATGGATGCTGCAGCCATCTTCCATCAAAGCAACAGCTTTTGCAGCTTGTCCAGGACTTCACGGCATGTTTAATGCAGAAAGCTGATTACAACATCATACAAAAAGATTCTACAAACACGTGATTGAAAGGGGAACAATTCAGGGTACAACAATAAATGCACAAGAGTGGGAAAACATTATTTGCTCACATTCAGTAGTGCGTTTTCCAGGCTGCGCAGGAAACAATAATTGAGGGTAGTGCAATGAACAATCAACACCCCATTGCTTGTTCGCAAAGCTGTACCAACGATGTATTATGTCTAAAAAAATTGGTTGAAGTGCTTCACTTTGATTAAATAGACAATTACACAATAATTACATCATTTATTGAGTGTTGCATTTTTCATGTCAGTCAGTGAATTAATTCCACTCCACAGCACCATCAAAGAAAGGTGATCAATGTTAAATTTTGTAGTTTAAAGATGCCACAATTTGCACTGACTCATAACTACTGTGTTTTAGTAAATCCAACCAGTTGAACAAGTATTACTCAAAAATGTGGAATACAACAAAGATGAACTACACACCATGACAGAACCCAATTTTAAATATTTACTAAGCTATCAGATGAATTAACAACAATCCAGACAGACACAGACAGACAGACCAGACAGACAGCTTTAGAAGGAATGTACAGAGTGTCTCTTGACGGTATATAAGGTATGATATATAACTTAACTCACTTTAAAATGTACTTATTTCAGCTCTAATAATTCCATCATAATGAAAAGTGTTCAATATGACAACCATGAGATATAAAAAAATGCATCTAAGTATCACGAAACAGAAAAAGAGAAATACATGAAAATGTCCGTATAATCGCATCTGTGCAATAACTATCATAGTCTACAATTAACTATTTTTATTGACAAGCATTCGCAAACAATCACAATGCTCATCCATCATTTCATAAAATAAAAATTCTAAGAGGAAAAAAATACATAATGGAAAGTTATAGTAAGAAGGGAAACTGGGATGTTTGTCAAGGAACAAAATGGTTTGTACATTGATTAATATAACTTTGTGATCAATATTTCAGCAAGTTGAGACATAGGACCAGCTGCCAGCTATAGTTATGACAACCATGAGATATAAAAAAATGCATCTAAGTATCACGAAACAGAAAAAGAGAAATACATGAAATTGTCTGTATAATCACATCTGTGCAAAAACTATCATAGTCTACAATTAACTATTTTTATTGACAAGCATACCAAAGTATTCAACTATTAAAATATTTGACAATCGCCCCTGCGAATTGAAGATACTGATAGATAAATTGGTTTTAAAAACAAATTAACATCATTTTAGTTTGTTAACATACAGGCAGCATTGCTCTCAGCAACTGCAATATGTCAACGGCATTTTTTTAGCTTTAACTGAAGAAAATGATCAAATAATTGACGACTGCAACTTCTTTACGAGTTACTTCATAAACTTAAGAGAGGAACTGTTTATAGTCAGCTCAAAAATGAAAAATTCTGAGTATTTGTGAGAATCTATATTGTTAGCATTTGAGCAATTTCATGCTACTCCTACTTATCCATGGTGATCAGGAACTTTTACCATTATGTAAGATGAGATATATGAACAGGAGCAATGATGTTGAAACCCTTCATTTTTTCTGCATTCAGTAGCTGCTGTAACGAGCAAAATAGAGGTGCACTCCACTGTTGTGACATTTTTTAATACATTTGCATGCTACAGATGATTTCTTGTTAAAACCTGCTCACAATTTGAAAATAAGAGAAACACTCGTAATATTAGGAAAAATGGCCTCAACTTAATCTCTCTTGCATAAAAGATACCAAAGTATTCAACTATTAAAATATTTGACAATCGCCCCTGTGAATTGAAGATACTGATATATAAATTGGTTTTAAAAACAAATTAACATCATTTTAGTTTGTTAACTTGTCTTATTCAAACATGAGTTTCTGGATAGGTTCAAATATTGAATTTAATCCAAGTTCAAGGCTACCATAAAAGCCATTCATATATGTTTTAAATACACATATTTCTACTGAGAAAATATGTTTCAAATATAACCAAATTACTTGTTGCATGTATGATTGATGGAAAATGCTGCTGACTAAAGCTGGGACTTTTCCTTGCAGCAATTCATTTGCTTCCAAAACCCTCCTGGCCTCAATCTTTACTAACCCATTGACATCACACCCTCCACCCAACAGTGTCCTCTTCCTCTGTCCTGTCACCCCATCCTTATCCACACCTCCATGTAATGTTTATCATGAACGACACCCCACAGGCACCCGTACAAGTGCACCACATGCCTAGCCCTTGCACCTGGCACCCCTGCCTCCTGAATTCCTCCCCAGCAAACCTGCTGCCTTCCTTCAAGCCAAGAGCTACCCTCCCCAATGCCTCTTCTTCTGTGTGTGCCTGACAACGACTCAACACCTTTGATATGCAGTGACTGGTCTCCTTTACTTCTAAATTATTTACATTCTACCAGAACTTTCTTTACTATGTTAAATATTAAGCTTTTTAAACTCAACATACAGGAGATATGCTGAGTCCCGGATAGGCACAACAATAAGACTGTCAAACAAAGCTTTTGACCAAACAGGTCTTCCCAGATTTAAACAAACGCACACGCAAACACTCACTCGCACTTCACAAACGCAACTCCCACACACATCCTCCCTGGATTTTCCACTGTTTAGCTTCCTAAACTTCATGATAATTCCTTTGTTAGGGGGAAATGCAAGTACAAAGAATTGGAATCTTAGCTGTTGATTGATTATTATTAGTAGCTTGTATCTCGTGCCTCTTCGTATTCTACTGCAGCATTATGAGCAATTTGAGAAAGGAACAACTTGATTCAATCCATCTCTTATTGTTTGAGAATGTTCAGCTCTATTCTGGTTGCTGTAGCTTACTTCAGAATATATTAAGCAACAGTCTTTTATAACACTCCTACATTTTTATTTTAGGCTTAATATAAAATGTTGCAAATGTAAAGGTAACAAAAGAAGATAAGGGACATGTCAGCTGTCAGGCAAGCTCTGAACAGCAAGTAAGCTATTAAAAACAGGAAAGCTATGCTTTACCCATTGATCACTTCTCAGGTATTTAACATTAGTAACTTTTAAAATATTACACTTGCTATGTACTCTCTTCTTCCCATACTTTTACTTAAACATACTGCTAACATTTCATGAATGATAGTTGAGCAAACTGTTACTAACACAGAAAATCCGAAAATAGTAAAATGACATAGGTAAAAGCATGTGAAAACTTACTTCAAATTCTCTCAGAACAAATTTGATCTCTCCATTTAAAAAAGGCCTATGATCAAACAGGCGTGTCCATAGCTCCCCCGTGTCTGGAAAATGAAATTCAAAATAACAGACCTCACATATGAACAAAACAGTAATTCACATGTTTCAGCATACTTTGTAATGTTTATTTGCTACAGTACTCAACACAAACTGCAAGACACAAATCTGCCAAATTTAATACCCTACACACACTTGACAAACTGTGTGACCTAGCATTGGATACATGGCAGTCTCACGAACGATGTGACACATAGTAATTCTGTCAGAGACAGCAAAGGACTTGGAAGAGCAGTTGAACGGAATGGACAGTGTCTTGAAAGGAGGATATAAGATGAACATCAACAAAAGCAAAACGAGGATAATGGAATGTAGTCAAATTAAATCAGGTGATGCTGAGGGGATTAGATTAGGAAATGAGACACTTAAAGTAGTAAAGGAGTTTTGCTATTTAGGGAGTAAAATTACTAATGATGGTCAAAGTAGAGAGGATATAAAATGTAGACTGGCAATGGCAAGGAAATCGTTTCTGAAGAAGAGAAATTTGTTAACATCGAGTATAGATTTAAGTGTCAGGAAGTCGTTTCTGAAAGTATTTGTATGGAGTGTAGCCATGTATGGAAGTGAAACATGGACGATATATAGTTTGGACAAGAAGAGAATAGAAGCTTTCGAAATGTGGTGCTACAGAAGAATGCTGAAGATAAGGCGGGTAGATCACGTAACTAATGAGGAGGTTTTGAATAGGATTGGGGAGAAGAGAAGTTTGTGGCACAACTTGACCAGAAGAAGGGATCGGTTGGTAGGACATGTTTTGAGGCATCAAGGGATCACAAATTTAGCACTGGAGGGCAGCGTGGATGGTAAAAATCGTAGAGGGAGACCAAGAGGTGAATACACTAAGCAGATTCAGAAGGATGTAGGTTGCAGTAGGTACTGGGAGATGATGAAGCTTGCACAGGATAGAGTAGCATGGAGAGCTGCATCAAACCAGTCTCAGGACTGAAGACCACAACAACAACAACATGAATATTTAGTTCAGCCACATTCAAGTTCATGATTATTCTGTAATATACTTTCAGTCTCTTCTATTGAGGTGAACATTACATTTCACTTCTTATTCATAGCAACTAAATGTAAGATCAAACTACGAAAAATCCAGGATGGAATAATGAATAGTACAAAAAGGAAATCAGTCCTCCTCCTGCAGCAAATCTGTACAATTACATGGCAACAGCAGGGCCTTTGGAATTCCAAAGTAATTACAATTCTCATCTCCTAGATACCATACTTTCTTTTATAACATTTTATTGTTTGCTGATGTGTTACAAGCTTAACACAAATGCAGCTGAGGTATGCTGAACACGATAACACTGTGCCACAGATGGGATATATCAAATAGTCATTTATTGCCAGAATGACTCACCATATGTAGACCATGAGACAGTGTCCTGGTACTCATCCAATACAATGGTTTCAGTGCACACGTACCTGTAGCCTCACTGTGCCCATAAGTGGTTGAAATGATTGAGCAAGATAGGGGTAACTGGCTGACTGAGTGTTGGACTTAGGAAAGATGTGTTAACAACTCCGCAAGACAACGTGTTTGTTCACTTCTTTGGAACATCCATTTTTAAAAGCTATTCAATGAAGAGAATCAATAAGACAAATTTCACTGGATGCTTGTAAACCATTCACAACTGCTTACACAATGCTCACCATGGAGTCCATTGGGCTGCTAATAAAGAGTCCCTCCCCAATGATCACAAACTTTATAGGCTTTTTTGCATTGACTGAATGTAGACCACAACTGGTACCACATTATCTTTCAGATGAGTCAATATTTAGCACAGTAAATGAGGGTCTGGTGAGGGTCTATGGGTCACTGGGAGCAAGTTACGATGCACTGCACAGGGCGCAAGATTGGCATGTCGACCACATCACTGTTTTGTGCTGGATGTCATCAGGTGGATCAGAGATATTTCATTGAACTTATGGTTCTCACACCATGAATCTGTGTGTACACCGATGAAACAAGTTACGGTGCCTAGTCCGACGGTGCATTATCCCAATGGAGCAATTCAGCTCCAGGACGACCACTCACCTGTTCACATTAGTCTGTTCAGCTGTGGTTTCCGCAACAGACTGGTGTCAACCTCATCGACTGGCCTGTTTAAATGATGGTCTTGAGGGACAATGAAAATATGTGGGCCAAAATGAAGCATCACATGAACCCACCCTGGCCCACACCAGCCCTACACACACTTGACAAACTGCGTGACGTAACGTTGGATACATGGCAGTCTCACGAACGATGTGACACATTACCAGAGACTGACTGCCACCACCATGCCTCGTCAGGTGAGGACAGTAATTGATGCCAATGGTGGGTGGACATCATATTAGCCTCATATGCAATGTGAAACATTACTCTACTTTATTTTACAACATTTGATGTAACTGTATGTTTGTTAACTGAAAATCTATGTGATAGTCAATCTGCTTCTAAATAGAAATTGTGTCCCAATAGGAGTGTCAGAAACAACACTTAATATTGACCAACATGAGAACAAGTACACCCTAAAATAATTTTCTCTTCGTTGTTGCCCCTTGAACATTTTCTACACTTACTATGCAAGAGAAGTGCAGTCGGAGCATACAAAAGCTTTTTTTTTTCAAGTTAATATTCCTCAGAAGCCCAAGGATAGCATTCCATGCACTGTGTTCATTTCTCTCTGACCCCACTCTTATATTTCTTGGGAACAATGTGTTTTAAACAGTTCAATGAATTCCATACATGAATTTGCATTATGTGTGTGGAATGGGGTGATAGATGACCAAGTATTAGCACAAAAGGATTAACACCAGATGGCTCCAGAAAGTTCACAAAATTATCAAGTCACTTAGTAATCCAGCTACCTGGGTGGCAAGCTGAAGGTATCCTAATAGAGATAAAGTGTGTGATATGTGATACTGTGGCATATTAGAATATACATAGTATCACATAATGCAAATAAGCCATTTTGCATTAGAAATTTAGGCTCACTAAGGCAAAGCATATGCAATCTATCATATGCTGTCTGTATTTCCATACCCATAGACCACTGAATTTATTGCCTTCTTATTTTCCTTGAAAATTAGAGACACAAGAACCACTTTGATACCAAAATTCATGAAGTCGTCATTAAATATTTATTCTCTCCCACTCAGTTTCACTCTAATGATTATTCTGCTGCATCTGCTTTTCCGTTCAGTCTGTTATTTCTGTAAATAGTGTTATGCATGCCGACAAAACTCTCTCTTTGACGACTTAATTTGCATGTGATTGTTTTCAAAACAGAGTGATAGTAAATTTTAGTGTTCCCAAATAGGACGAAATGATGCTGCTGAGCTTAGCATTTGCATTTGAGTGTGTAATTTGAAAAAATATATTATTACCAATTCAATTATTTACTCCCTCCATCATTTCAAATGCTAGCTTCATAAGAGAAAATTTTGCTGGAACACAGTCCACCAGGGATCCCCACTCGACCATATCCAAATCTAAAGAAATTTGGTATGAGGGTTCTATATGGTCTCTGATGGTTGTATACCAAATTTCAGCCCAGTATCTTCAGTGGTTGAATTTTTGGGGGCTTCTGAAAAGAGGCTACTCATCTTCGCAATACGTACGAAGATGCAAATGTGCCAAGTTTTCTATCTTTTTTTTTAGAAGTTCTAGAAAACATTTGATCATTTGCTTGTGGATGTCTACATATGAATCAAATTTGAATGCCTACATGAAAATATATGCACCTTCAAAGCTGGTCAAAATTTTCAACATGTAAATTTTAGGATACTTTTTTTTTGGTGGGGGAGGGGGAGGGAGGAGGGAGGGCGCTATATCTCAACTGTGTCTTGTTCAATCCTTTTTTATTGTCACAGCTGGAAAGATCATGTTTTAAGCTTTCAAAGCTATATTTTTTAATTTCTGGATCTTGCATTTTGATGAGTAAGAATACATTTCAAAAGGTATTATTTTAGCACTTTCAGAAGATTGAAATGTGAAATATTTTGTTCATTAAGCCCCAGAATTAATTTTTTTATACCGATGACGATGACGATGATGCTTTTAAAGTCACAAAAGTATGCTGCTCAGGAATCCAGCAGCTGTCTTTATCAGGAAGCAGGAAGGAACAAGAAGAATTGTATGGGTGCATAAAGCCGATGAGGACATCTTGTTGTTCATGTAAAACTTCACACTCGTTTCCAACACATCAAAAATTGTCATACATACATGTAACATATTGTCCTAGTTGTAAGTCTGCAATTGAGATTGCTGGAATTTCTTCATCTACTTTGAAGTCATGAACCATGACTGTTGTGGTATCATTGGAATCGGTGCTTACTCTGAGTTGATTATAATTAATTGGCTTAAATTGATGATTATCTCTTTTTCCAGATAGTGTGTGTCTCATGGCAAACCTTGTTTCCTGATCAGACTGAATTTTTTCAATCTCTTTTTTCGGTACATGAAAAAACTTTATGCCTGGAATACTGTCACCGCAGAATTTGAACAAATCATATGGAGTCAATATTTGGCTATCTAAGGGCTTCTGCAGACTAGCATGGGCTGCTAGCCTTTTTGCTGTTCCACCAATGCCATCTCAAGACGAATTACTGTGACGTGTTAAAAAAAATCCATTTTGTAGTGAGGCCAAAATCCTTCTAATGCAGACAAAAATTGATGAAATTTTTGAAATTCTTATACTGAGCAGCTGAACCACCACTTAAGTAATAAATGTTCTTAATGTTTTCAATTTTGTCTTTAAATATGCTATTAACTTCATTTGAAAGGAATGAACAGCGGTGGTATCACGTCACGTCAGAGAAAGTTGCCGATCATAAATATGCTACTGTAGTGACGCTGCCGCGCGCCAATTCAAGCTCGCGGTGTGTGTGTGTGTGTGTGTGTGTGTGTGTGTGTGTGTCTGGTGTTTCTGCGTGTGTCAGTGCAGTGCTGTGCGATCGTTATTACTGTACGTGACGTCTGTGTAGTTCCGCCCCCAAACTTTAGAGGTGCTGTGTTTTCTAGCTTTTATATACGTTCTGATTATTATTATTATTATTATTATTATTCCTTGTTTTTTTTTGAGTTAATTGGTAGTTCCGTGCCACCTGGCTTGTGTGGACGAGTACTGTTTTCTCTCCAATAACTACGGGAAGTTTTCCCAGGATTAAGAATCCTTCTGTAGAAACCAGAAACAAATTTTGTAACTCCGATCAGTCCATGCATGCCGGGCGTCGTCAGATACGCGCTCGCAATAAAGTTATTGTTGCTGAACTGAAGGTCTTTATTCTTTTGAGTCATGTTAAGCAAAGGTCAAACAGCCACCAGTTTAGCTGAACCCGACAAGTGGTGACCCCGACATGATCCAAGCAGAAACCGACGTGATTAAGAAGAAATAGGCGTGAGCTACGTAAGTAACGAGCACATAATGATCAAACAGCAGGCAGTCTCCAGGATTGCAGTCCGTCTGCCGTCGTTCTGGTCCGACAACCCGGTACTCTGGTTTGTGGAGGCAGAGGCAAGTTTTGGCTGCGCTGGAATAACGGCTGAAGCAACTAAATTTGCGTTGATTGTGAGCCAGCTCGACCAATGTTAAGCAGCCAAGGTGCAGGACATAATCACAGTACCGCCCGAGACTGGAGCTTATGCCAGGCTAAAATTAGAGTTGATTCGACCGGTGGCCGCATCGCAAGAGGACCGGATATGTCAGGTTCTGACACAGGAAGAAATTGGCGATAGGAAGCCTTCTCAATACCTGAGACATCTACGCAGCAAAGTTGACACCGTTACTGTGCCAGACAGTCTACTCAGAATGCTGTGGAGCAGTAGGTTGCCGCCGCAAATAAAAGCCATAATCGCCTCACAAACGGACATGCCGCTGGATGACGTGGTGCAGCAAGCAGACCGAATTCAGGACACAATGACACCGGCTCAGGTCAGCGCAGTCGCGGCGTTGGACAACAGTACAAATAATACCGCGTCCGTAGCATGGGCCGACCATGATTCACTCGCGGCCAAGGTTGAGCTTTTGTGCGCCCAGGTCAGTGCGCTGCTGGCACATGACGATGACGACAACAATAGAAGAAGCTGATACAGACTGCGACGTTCCAGAAGCAGATCTTCCAGTGGTACTACCACTCCGCAAGGCGAGGTACTGTTGTGCTGGTACCACCGACGATTCGGCGATCAGGCAAGGAAGTGCACATCGCCATGCTCTCACCCAAACACCACCGGCGGTCAACAATAGGCGCAACTGACTGCCAGTTATCCTCCAAGCACCTGTTCATTACCGATAGGAGTTCCAGCGTAAAGTTATTAATTGACACTGGGTCGGACCTGAGTATCATACCACGAACAGCCATACATCGTTGCCAGCCGCCAACTGCCTTCCGTCTGACGGCTGCCAACAATTCTTCCATCGCAACATATGGCATACACAAAAAGGAGCTTAATCTCGGCCTACGTCGCCCGTACGAGTGGAATTTTACAGTGGCTGACGTCACGGAGGCGATCGTCAGGGCTGACCTGGCGCACTACCACCTGCTGCCGGACGTCGTGAATGCACGCTTGGTAGACAGCGTCACTGGCTTAGCAGTCACGGGTTTCCATCACAACACCGCAACGCACAGTGCCAAGTTGGTCCATGCTATGGAGGGTGAGTACACTGAATTACTGCTTAACTATCCGAACTTGACCAGGCCGCCCGACGCTCCCAGGTTCATACCACATGAAACGGTGCATCACATTCAAACGACTGATGGTCCCCCAGTAGCATGCCGACCTAGGCGTTTTGCTCCGGACCGATTGTTGATAGCGAAGGCAGAATTTGACGCCACGATTCGCGAGGGCATAATGCGACCATCTAAGAGCCCGTGGTCCTCCGCATTACATCTTGTTCCGATGAAGGGTGGAGCTTGGCGCCCATGCGGTGATTACCGAGCGCTTAACGTGCAAACAGTGCCGAACAGATATCCCGTTCCATTACTGAGGGATTATAATCATGCTTTACATGGTGCCACGGTGTTCACAGTTCTGGACTGCGCCAAAGTGTATATACATATTCCGGTGGCCAATGACGACATTCCAAAGACTGCAATAATAATGCCTTTCGGTTTATTTGAAAGCAAATTTATGACTTTCGGTTTACGCAATGCTGCTCAGACCTGGCAAAGGTTTATAGACTCTGTTCTCCAAGGGCTGCCGTTTAGTTTCGCCTACCTGGACGATGTGTTAGTGTTCTCTGCTGACCATGAACAACACCGACAACATCTGCGAAAGATTTTCGAGCGATTGGAGCGTTACGGTGTCATCTTGAACATGGACAAGTGTGTTTTTGGGCGGTCAGAGATGACATTTCTTGGCCATTAGATTTCTGCCGAAGGCTCTCTTCCTCTGCCCGAGAAGATGGACGCTATCTTGCAACTACCTCGACCAACTACGATCAAAGAATTACGTCGCTTTTTGGGGATGCTCAATTTTTATCGACGAGACCTTCCCCATGCTGTGAGCTGCAGGAACCTTTGACGGCGGCATTATCAGGCCCTAAAGTAAATAGCAAGTCTCTGATACAGTGGACAGAGGATGTGTGTTCTGCATTCAAGGCAACAAAGAAGAGCATGGCCGACACGGCGCTTCCCACACACCCACGGCTCGACGTGCCATTAGCAATTGTTGTAGACGTGAGCCAGACGGCGATCAGAGCCGAGTTACAACTATGGTCGGACAACGCGTGGCAGCCACTGGTGTATTATTTCCACAAGCTTTCGCCTGCACAGAGAAAATGGAGCACATATGACCGTGAGCTCCTGGCGGTATACCAAGCAGTGATATGTTTTCGCCACTTGGGGGCGCTGATGTAGCGACGCTGCCACGCACTAATTCAAGCTCACCGGTGTGTATATGTGTGGTGTGCGCGCGTGTCAGTGCAGTGCTGTGCGGTCGGTATTACTGTACACGACGTCTGTAGTTCTGCCCCCAAACTCTAAGAGGCGCTGTGTTTTCTAGCTTTTATATACATTCTGTTTTTTATTATTATTATTATTATTATCCTTGTTTTTTTGAGTTAATTGGTAGTTCCATGCCTCCTGGCTAGTGTGGACGAGTACTGTTTTCTCTCCAATAAATACGGAAGTTTTCCCAGGATTAAGGATCCTTCTGTAGAGGCCGGAAACAAATTTTGTAACTCCGATCAGTCCATGCATGCCGGACGTCGTCAGATACGTGCTCGCAATAAAGTTATTGTTGCTGAACTGAAGGCCTTTATTCTTCTCAGTCACGTTAAGCAAAAGTCAGACAGCCACCAGTTTACCACTGACATTCTTTGCCACCAAAAGAGACAGTTGGATGTGATATGGCTTGACTACTCTCCCAATGAAATTTTTGCATAGCATCTCGGACAAATGAATAATTCGCAGCAAAATCCATAAATATAATTAATCAATTTTCTGCAAGGTGTCTTTGTAGCTACTTAAGGTATGAACTTTTGTGTTTTGACAGAAAGTGATGGCTTCTAAAACTGGTAATTTTCAAAATTAGTGCCTCTATGAAATCTTCAACAGTCCTCTGACATGTCTGTTATTTGTGTCTGTCAGTAGAAACCTCTTGCTTGTATTCCAAGGTTTCTTCAGGGTATAGTCTTTAAAAGCATCTTTGACAAAAGCCTCTAGTTGCATTTTTCCTGGACATTCCTCACAATGTGGCAGCATACAATCTTTTGATTCCAAACTGCATACAGTTTTTTTTCATCAAATTCTTGCAGTCGTCTTGGATACATGTTGCTGATGCCAGCAATAATTGCCCCCCCCCCCCCCCCACCACACACACACACACACACACACACACACACACACACACACACACACACTAAATGTGATCCAGAAACACCAAATGTAGAACACAATTTTGGCTTGGGCTCACAAAATTGAGAACCTCAGTTGATTTCCATATTGCTTACAGTAAGCAATGAACACTTTTTTCAGGTTACAAAGGAGCAGGCATTTCTGACAATCTTTTCCCCATTTATTCTTACTGCAACACAATCCTTTTTGTCAGGACAAACGAGAAAACTCGTCATCTTCAGAAAAGGTGAGGACATTTTGTTTTACTTCAACATTGAGCTCTTTCCCCTCTTTGTTTTGCAAGTACTGCCAAAAACCCATCTCCTCCCCCCCCCCCCCCCCCCCCCTTAGTCTCCTACTTCACCATTTTACTCGAAACAGGAATTTATTTAGTGGTTTTTTCAATAGTCCAGCTATTTGAGGCCAGGGTCAAAATTTGAACTTTCCTGTAATTTCTTGAATTCTGAAGCTTGAGTCTTAAATTAAGACGTCCACATCTTTTCATTTCTAGCACTCTTCTGTTTGTATTTGAGCAATATCTACTTGGCTCACACCAGCAGCTGTAGCAACTACCTTAATAATGCTGCCCTGAGCTTTCAGAACTTTGCACTTTATGTATCCCATTGAATCCCTTTTGCTGATCTGTTTAAGCTTTAATGGTGACACTAAGTGATGATAATGAAGCATTAGCAGTGAAGCAAGCATCAACAACATCCATGTCTTCAGTGGATGGTGATTCTTCCTTATCCTGATGGGATGATTCGTTTTGGGCCACTTCATGTCTACATTTTGTGGAAATTTTCTGACCAGGTTTAAAAACTTCATTAGTCAGTAACTTCAACGTATCAGACGGTTACCGATGTTAAAACCACTTTGATACCGTGTTTTTCTTCACCAAACAAGTTACAGCAAGTCTTCTGCAGGAATTGAAATTTTGTCAACAAGGCATCATCAAATGGACAAATTTGGGCATCTTCAGTAAAATCAAACCCAGACCTATGTTGAAGAAGCTCCTTGTCCACTGGTGATATTTCATAATAGAATGGTAATGACTTATGACAAGCAGTACCATCCTATCCACCAAAGTAGCAGGGTGCAAGGGTCTCTTGGTTCATTTTATACAACAGTTTATTAACCCGTAACGAGCAATTTTGAAAGCTCATGAATGTTCTGGTTTAAAGCATAGCAGATTCAGACTTGTTTGTATATAAAATTTACCAATTAGCATATCAAAACATATTGTTTCAGTGCATATGTTCAGCTACAACAATGATTATCGATTATTCAAACACACGGAACTCAACACTAAGATTATAAAATGTCAACACCAAAGACTATACCGCACAGAACTCTGACACTGTGAAAACTGCAAGTAATGTTAGCAACAACTGAAAGTGGTGATTCAGTAATATACAAGGGTCGTTCAATAAGCAATCCCGCACCTTTTTTGTCAGAACGTATCTATTGTTAAGAGTCAGAATTTGGTGACAATATACATCAACATGTCTTGTCCATGTCCTATTTTTCTACATCCAGTCTTAGAGTATCGTTCGTCTGTATGGGACCCTTAACAGTTGGGTCTGATTCAAGAAATTGAGAAAGTCCAAAGAAGAGCAGCAAGATTCATGACTGGTACATTTAGCCATCGCGAGAGCGTTACAAATCTCATAGAAAGTTTGAAGTGGGACATACTTCCAGATAGACGACGCGCTAAACAGAACGGGCTGCTCACTAAATTCCGAAATCCAATCTTCATCGAGGATTTAGAGCATATATTATTACTTATTACCACCAACTTTCAAATCGCGTAATGATCATCATTCAAAGATAAGGGAAATAAGAGCTCGTACCAAGGCGTTCACACAGTTGTTTTTCCATCATGCAATCCGCAAGTGGAACAGAGGGGGGGGGGGGGGGGGGGGGTATATGATTTTGGCGCGAATTGTGCCCTCTGCCACACACATCGCTTGGGGGTTAGCGGAGTATATATGTAGATGTAGTCTCCATCACGTTCTATGGCCATATGCCAACACTGTGGAAGAGCATGTATTCCCTGCTGGTACAAGCATGCAAAGTGGTGCAGCCAGCTTTCATCCCCGTAATGATCCATGACAGAAAGGCCTCTCCGTCAGTCTCAAAACACTCCAACAATTCAGATGAAATGGCCTTTCTTTGAATTTGTGGTCCACTGTGAGCATTTGTGGAACCCATCATGAGCACCTCTGAATATCCAGCAGTCTCTATCATTGCCAACACACTTCCAATGGTGACCGACAACTGTAGAGCCAATTGTCGAGTTGTGATGCAATGGTCAGCATGAATAACGGCAGCCACACAATTCAGCATGTCATGAGCAGTGGCTACGACAGGAGATCCCGAGTGTGGCTGATCATAGAGTTCTGTTTCTGCATTTCCTGAGGCAGTAACTCACTCTACCCATCACCCAACTGTACACCTATCAACTGCAGCATTACCATACATTGCACACAAATGTTTCTATGGATGTTCACCACACTTCCTTTTTCTGCGCACAAGAATTTAATAACAGCATGCTGCTTATAATGTGAGTCATTTGTAGACACCACTTTGACGCTGTACTACAGCTCTGTCATCTGTCAAAATGGTTTGAAACTTCATCAGCACACAGAACAAACATCAAATGTGAAGTACCAACAATGACGTTTGTCTACATAAATTAATGGCTTTTTTAAAAAATGTGTGTTGAACAACCCTTGTATCATTGCTGCAAGGACAGAGCCTTAAAAACCATTGCTGCTTTATAATGCCAATGGAAACTGAATGACAATGCATATAGGCACCACAATGCACTGCAGGATTAAAACGTTCTAAAATGACAAAGCATTCCATTACGATCTTTTAGATTTTATAATCTTAAGAACATTTTCTGAGGCTTTATTATATTTATATTCTATACTGTAAAATAATGTAAAAACACTTCTTATCATCATAGTCACATTCCCTAACCACAGGCAAATCTTATACTATTAAAAGACAATACATTACACATTTTTTCATTTACAACTTCAAATTGTATTAATTTTTTGTATTTATCAGTAACCCATTTTCCCCACTTTTGATAGGTATTCTTACACATCAATATGCAAAATCCATAAAGCCAGCTTTGAAAGCTTAAAGCATGCTCTTTCCAGCTATGGCAAGGAAAAAAGGGTTGAACTAGACACAGTTGAGATGTTGCCCCTCAAAAAATACCCTAAAATTGCACATAGATAATTTTGGCCAACTTTGCAGATGCATATCTTTTCATCTACCCATCCAATGTTAATTAAATTTGATCCACATATAGACATTCGAGGAAGGAATAATAATCTGCAGTTTTGGTGTAATTGGTACATATGACAACTGCTCCAAAATTATGCTGCCTATCACGTCTTTATCAATTTCAATTGCCAAGACTACCACCACGTAGCCAATTGGAACATGGCTTATATGGATTATGCACAATCATCTTCAGCTACTCTTCACTTTCTTGGCTTAAAACTTTTACATCGACATAGGGTAGTGGGGTCAAATAGCAGTGATTTCCAGTTGTTGCATCCAGAGGTACAATATCTTTCTTCCAGGTTATTATTACATAAATGACAAGTGTTTAAGATATAAAACACTCTTCTATGCCCAACTTTGTGGTCAGCATGTATTTCAGTTTTCTGTGTCTAGATCTACATTTTTAGTTCATATGCCACTTTAAAGTGTCTGTTGGAGGGTACATATTATGTCATTATCATTCCCTTTTCCTTATGCTGTTCCAGAAATGAAAGGTGCGCGCAAAGAACAGCTGTCTGCAAGCCACTGTTCAAGATCAAATTTCATTGTAATGTTCAATTCACAAGATGCATATAGAAGGAAGAAGTACGTTATTCAACTTTTCTTGGAATGAGTATTCCTCATAATACACATCTATTTCTTGATACTCTGCATAAATTTAATAAGGTGTTTCAAATACTCTCTTTTATTCTCTCACAGCAAAGTGCAAAGCCACACGAAGTAAAATGACATTTCGGTGACACCAGTGGTCTTAAGTTTCTGTATTGTTGGTCTTACACCTGTTGTCAAAGTAGTGACAAACTTTTGAGCAGCTTAATTTACCAATATCCTTAAGCATAATCAAGATAATCAGCATGATCGGGGAAAGATACATTAGCTGAGATTCTTGTAAAAAAAATTTCAGGGAAAGGTAGGATGGCTGAAATTCTTGTAAAAAAAAATGTACAGAGAGACACTATCATACAAAGCAAGATCCCTGCGGTTACTGGTGTCAAAGGGGTACCATTTTTAGGTTGGAACAAGGATTCCAGCACCTTGTTGTGAGAGAAGTTAAAACAGAAACACCCCACACAATGCTTCAGAATGCACAGAAAAGTAACAGTAGTTTATTTCATGAGAATATTAGAGGACTGAATAACAACACATAAGAAATTCTTGTCTGTTTGGAAAATTCAGAGGGCTCTGAAAAGACAGATACATACAGTGCTAATCAGCACATCATATAACCATAGTGTTAAATATAAGAGATTATACTCCAGCATGTTACATAAAACTAAAATGGGAAAAGGAAGAGTTGATGCATATAAACATAGAACACAAGGTACCATTGAAAAAAGTATATTTTGTAGGTTAGTGATCTTCACACAGAAATGTGTTCATTGTAACTCTGTACAGATCCCCACAGGGAAATTTTGAACTGTTTATGAGGTATATGGATTCCTTACTGTGCTATCTGTCAGGCAGCAACAAGCAGTTATTAGTATGTGGTGACAGCTGGTCATCATTCCCTTCATCTGTCAAGTGGCAAACCACCAGTAGCCGTCAAAGGAAGGAGACGAAAGACAAATTCTGGAAAGCCTAAGTGTAACTGACTTAATAAGAAAAAAATAAGATATGAAAAGAACAAAGAGAATAAAAAGGTGGAAAGGGCAGTGGCCAGGCTGAGCCACCCAGCAAGGGCCAGTGGAACCCCTGGAGGGGGGAGGGGAGGTGGAGAGGGGTGCCCTACCAACCCCGTAAGCAGTCAATGACACCAAAAAGCCTTATCTTACAGGGACAAATAGAAACCACCTTCACAGGAAAAACTTCACACCAGATCAGCCGAGTTGGTGTCGTCTGCTAGCACCAGAGGGAATGTGTCAGGAAAATTAAGATGTCTCAAAGCAGACAAATTAGGTCAGCCTATGCATTAGTGGACCACGGTCAGGGAGGCTCCACATTGGCAGCGAGGGGATTTTTATGTCTGAGAATGTGGCCATGAGTCAGCCAAGTGTAGCCAATGCAAAGTCTACAGAGAGGGCAGTGGATTTGCTGAGAAAAGCACAAAGGGAAGACTGTCACATGGTTGTGGTCTCCTAAATTGTCCTTTGTTTGGGGATATCAGAGCAGATCATTCTGAGTTCCAGGCTTCCAGCAATCAATGGCATATTAACAACCAAAGGTCCGGTTCCGAGACATCCATTTCCAGATTTGGCATCCTGGTGGCCAGTTTGGTCAACCAGTCAGCTCTCATTTCCCGAAATTCCAACATGAACAGGAGTCCAAACAAAAATGATTGGCTGCCCAACTTTATGGAGGTCTGAGACAAGATCCTGTATAGTTGTAACCAGTGGGTGAGGAAAGTAGCACTGGTTTACAGCCTGAAGGCTAATTTAATGGCCATCACTTCAGCAGTGAAGACACTGCAGCCATTTGGCAGACAGTGGAGTTCACTACACTGTGCACCTGTTTATGCAAAGCCTGTCTGTCCATTGACTGTTGAGCCATCGGTGAATACCACTTCCAAAACCAGTTACTTCTCAAGGACAGCCAAGAACAGATGGCAAAAAAATCAGTGGATCAACAGAATCTTTTAAACCAAAGGAGACCTTGAGGCAAATCTTAGGTCAGGGCACAAGCCATGAGGGCAGAAGGGATGTCTCCCTGACCAGAGGCAACAATGGAAAAGTTGCAGTTCCAAATACACACTTGTGACCTTCAGCAATTGTAAACACAGTTCTGGGTTGCCATTGTGGGAGGTGGAGATCCCTTCCACAGTAAAGGACACGGTAGTTGGGATGCTCAGGGAAGCTACGAATGTGTATAGCATAATTCAGCAACTGTTGTTGGCACCTGATAGATAATGGTGGGAATCCAGTAGTGACTAGTTTGTTGTTCACAGGGCTAGTCCAGGAGGCTCCCATTGCTTCAGACCCCACAATGATGAATGGGGTCCAGTATCTACAATGCTGAGGGTGATGTTGAACCATATGCAAGACCCCCATTATTGAGACGGAACAGAATCAGGGTTTTGTAGAGCCGCAAAAGGGTAAAGCGATCTGCACCCCAGCTAGTGTTACTGAGGCAACAAAGTGTATTGAGGTGCCACCAACAGGGAATTTAACACTAGTCCCAGGAAGTGGTGTGTCTCAAATACAAGAAGTAACTGATCATCTACGTAAAGCTCTGGGTGTGAGAGGGGGAAAACGATGGCAGCAAAAGTGCATGGCACGAGTCTTGGCTGAAAACTGAAAGCCATGGGTAAGAGCCCAAGACTCCACTTTCCATATGGCACCCTGTGACACTCAGAAGCAATAAGAAAAGAATAAAATCAACAGCATATAAGGAGGGCGATACCACAGACCTCACAGCCACTGCTAGACCATTGATGGACAGCAGAAAGAGGGGTACACTCAGTACAGAGCCCTGTGGGATCATGTTTTCTTGGATTAGGAAGGGGGGGGGGGGGGGGGGGATGACTGAGTAAAAGTGCCCACTTGAATGCAGAACGTATGGGGCCACACGAAGTTATTGGCAAAAATTGGGAGTGGACCCGGAGACCTCATTAACGTAACTTAGTATGGATGTGGTGATGCCACATCGTGTCATAACCCTCCAGTAGGTAAAAAAAAAAAAAAAAAGACAGCAATGAACTGCTGATGAAGTGCAAAGGCTGTCTGGATAGTGGGCTCCCAAGTGAACCAAATTATTAGCAGTGGAGCGGCCTTTGCGAAAACTGTCATGAGATGCACAGTAGACCTCGAGACTCAAGAAGTCAACACAGCCACTTGCTCACCATGCACTCCAGCAACTTAAGACAACATCAGTAAGGCTGACTGGGCAATGACTGTCCATCTCTAGAGGATTCTTACCCAGTTTCAGTAGTGTAACTATTGTGCTTCCTCGCCAGTGAGATGGGAACATACCCTCACCCTAGATCCGATTAAAGAGGGCAAGGATGTGACGCTGACTATCTATTCAGAGATAATTCAGCTTTTGGTTGTGACTGCGATCTGACCCTGGGACCATATCAGGGCAATGGGCTAGGACACTGTAGAGTTTCTATTGACTGAATGGAGCACTGTATGGCTTCAGATGGTGAGTAGTAAAAGATAGCGCATTCGCTCCTCCCGTTGTTTTATGAGCCGAAAGGAGGAGGAGTTGTTCTCAGTTGCAGATGCACGAGTGTGATACTCAGTAAAATACTTGGCAGCAGCATCTGGATCAGTATAAATGGCACCTGCTATGGAAATGCTTGGTGCATCTGCAGGAGATTGGAATCCATATAGTTGTCTGATCTTTGCCCATACCTGTGATGGAGAGGTACGTAATCCAATGGTGAAAAATATACCATTTCCAGGGTTCTTGCTTTCGTCCTTTCATGAGGTAGCGAACATGGGCATGGAGCCGTTTTAAGGGCAATGAGGTGCTCCACTGAAGGGTGCCTCTTATGGTATTGGACAACCTGCCTATGAACTCCAATGGCCACAACAATCCTGGGGTCCACCAGGGTACCGTCTTCCAACGGAGGAATCCTGAGAAAGTGGCGATGGTTTGACTGGCTGCCAAAAGAATGGCTGCCATTGTATGCTAAAGAACCACATCTAAACTGTCTTGCGATGGGGAGCTAAGGACAACAGCAGTGATGTAGCCATCCCAGTCAGCATTACAGACAACCCATCTGGCCAGGCATCCAGGGGAGCAACACTGAGGGAGGGGCAGGAAGATCAGAAAGTGGTCATTACCATAAAGGTCATGGTGGGCCCTCCAGTGATAGATGGAGAAGACCAGGACTGCAAAAGGAGAGATCAATGGCCGAATAAGTCCCATGTGTCACCGTGAAGTGTGTGGGGGCACCATAATTTAAGGGGCAAAAATCAACTTGTGCCAGCAAGGTTTTGAGGTCTTTACCAGAGCCAGTGATTGCTGTTCCACCCCACAAAGGCTTACGGGTGCCCAAGACTAGGAATGGTGGCTTCATTTTGTTTTGTTTTAGGGCGAAAAAAACAACTAGGGTCATACGCAATCATGTCAGAACTGCAGAACACAAAGACAAAAAAGGAATTAAAAAACGACTGTACATTAAGCCCTGTCAACAGAAGGAAAGACAACTAAAAACATGGACTTGGAGAAAGGTCCATAAAATATTCCACAGAAACAACAAGAAGGTCCTGATATAAAGATGAACTGTCCTTAGCCATATTGCTACGACAGATAAAAAGTAAAGCATTGTTGGTAGCCCGCATGTCGTTCGCTAAAACAACCGATAATTCAGACAGCAAACACTAAGGAGAACGTAAGTAGTTAAAAAAAGGCATCCTTGCAGGAAATGGTGAACCGTCAATGGCTGAGGACAATGAGCACAAAGTGGTGGTGTATCACCACTTTACACATGGCAACGGCTAAAAAAGAAAGACAGTGCTCAATATGCAACCTAGGTAACATGATCTCATGGCGAGTGTGCCGAGAGGTGGTCTGCCGAGCTGCTGGGAGAGGTTTAATTTCCCGGAGCTTGTTCCCATGAAGGAAAGACAAGTTGTGATGCCAAAAAGACACCACCTGTGACAGAGGGTAACACACAGATCTTCTGAGGGAATGGAAGAACTAGCGTGCCGAGGTTCAAGGACTCTGCCTCGTTGCCCTTCAGACAGGTGTGAGCAGGCACCCACATAAATATCACAATGGCTCCATCAGGAGTGAGCAAGTGAAAGCTTTCCTGGACCCGTTGCACTAAGGGATGGGCGGTGTACAGCACACAAAAGCTCTGAAGGGCACAGAGAGTCGGAGCAAATGACAATTAGAAACCTCAGCTGCCGGATGTACTGCATGACCTGATACAAAGCGAAGAGCTCCACTGTAAATACAGAGCAGTGTTCCGGAAGCCAATATCTAAAACATGGGCGCCAATGATGAAGGCACAACCAACACCACGATCAGGCCAAGAATCATTAACATACACAAAGGTACTATCACGAAATTCCACGCGAAGGTCGTGAAACTGAAGGCGATAGAGCGAGGCTGGAGTAGTGTCCTTAGCAAGTGAATGAAGGCCAAGGTTAACACAGGCCCCTTCACAAAGTCAAGATGGTGAAGGGTTCACACCCACCAGGAAAGTTGAAGGTAGTGAGAAATAAAGCTGCCAAAGCAAGTGCCGAAAGCGGACTCCAGGAGGTAACAGAGAAGAGGGACGTGCCCCCTACTGCAAACAAAAGAATCATTGAAAACGGAGGCATAGGGTGGGTGGCCACGCATGGCAGACAAACGGCATGCATACCTGCTGAGGAGAAAGTCGCAGAGGTAGGGCAATGGTAGTTCAGCAGCTTCAGGATACAGACTCCCAACCGGACTATTGTAAAAGGTGCCTGTGGCCGAATGGATGCCACGATGGTGGCTAGTGTTTAGATGGTGTAAGAGGGATGGATGTGCAGATGCATTAACAAAGCACCTATAGTCAAGTTTAAAAAGGGCAAGGGATGGGTACAAATGGAGGAGGGTGGTTGGATCAGCACCCCAGGAAGCACCATTGAGGACACGTAGGGCATTGAGGGACTGCAACAGCGGGATGCCAGGTAAGACACATGGGAGAACCAAAAGAGTTTGCTATCAAGCATGAGCCCCAAGAATTTCGTAGTTTCAACTAATGAAAGGCCAACAGGCCTAAGATGTAAAGATGCTGGGAGAAACAATTTGCCCCATCAGAAATTCATACAGACAGTTTTATCAGTGGAAAAATGAGAGCCATTGTGGATGCTCCACGAGTAAAGATGATTGAGACAACACTGAAGATAATGCTCTATGAAGTAAGTCCATGGAGAACTACAAAAGATGGCAAAATTGTCAACAAAAAGGGAGCCGGAGATGCCCGCGGGAGACAGGCCATTATAGGGTTAATGGCGATAGCAAAGAGGATGACGCTCAGGACGGAACCCTGAGGCACACCGTTTTCCTCGATAAAGGTGTCTGACAAGGCAGAGTCCACATGCACCTTGAAAACTCAGTCTTTTAAAAATTCCTGAAGGAAATGGGACAGGCAGCCATGGAAGTCTCATGTGTAAAGAGTACGGAGGATACCAGTTCTCCAGCAGGTGTCGTAGGCCTTCTCCAAATCGAAAAACATGGACAAAGTCTGTGATTTATGCACAAAACCATTTATGACATGGGTGGACAAAGTAACAAGATGGTCAACTGCAGAACGCTGTGCTCAAAATCCGCACTGTGCAGTCATTATTAAATTGCAGGACTCTAGCCACCACACCAGCCGGACATGAATCATACTTCCTTGCAAACGCAGCTGGTGAGAGATGGGGCAGTAACTAGAAGGAAGGTTTTTACCCTTACTGGGCTTAGGTATGTGTATGACAGTGGCTTCATGCCAATGTCCAGGGAATGTGCCCTCTGCCCAGATGCAGCTGTACGTGTTAAGCAGAAAGTGCTTGCCTGCAAGAGAGGTGCAACATCTGAATGTGGACAGTGTCTGGCCAAGGGGTGGAGAATCAGGATGAACTGAGAGCACAATCTAGCTCCCTGATAGTAAAGGCAGCATTGTAGCACTCACAATTCTGAGAAGAGAAGGTTATCGCCCAAGTCTCCTCCGCTCGTTTCCAATGGAGGAACGCAGGGTTATGGAGGGAAGAGCTTGAAATGTCCGCAAAATGGCGGCCTGAGGTGTTGGAGATAGCAACAGGGTCCACAATAACATCGGCTGCTACTTTTAGCAGCCTACTTGGACAGCCTACTCATCAAAATACATGGGACAATCCCAAGAGGAGGCAGCACGACCGCCACTGCAGTTGATACAGCAGAGAGACGGAGGCACACGATCGCCCTCGCGCACATCCCTACCACAGGTTACACATTTGGCTCGGTGTCTAGTATGGTTGAAACAATGACACTTGTAGCAGCGAATCAGTTTCAGAATGTACGATCAGACTGTGATACTTTCACAGCCTACTTTCATGTTTGACAGAAGCACCAAACTATCAAATTAGAAAAAGAGTTTGGGTGGGCACTAAGGATGAATCTACCTTTTTCATCACCTGATGGATGGCAGTGACATCCTGATCATAGAGGTAAGATAGGATTTCAGGCTTGGTCAGACCGTTGTGCAGCCTAGTGTACATAACACCATGGGAAGAATTTAGATTTCTATGGGCCTCGACATTAACATGATAGCCCTGGAGAAGTAAGGCAGTAAGCAGTTTTTGTGCTTGAGAATCAGAAGTAGTCTCCAAAAGTAAAATGCCATTCCATAAATGAGAGCAGGATTTCACAGGGCTGGCAACTGCATCAACACTTTTCTGAATAATAGACGGGCTTACAGTCGCAAAGGACTGACTGTCTTCAGTACGTGAGACCACGAGGAACCGTGGTGCATCTGGAAGGACTTTGAATTGTTAGCCTCATTCTTTTTATGTATCACTGATGTTGATTGTGAAGGTGATTGGCTCATTGCGAGAGAATCACCTATGATTGCCAGCATCTCCAATGGCGTGCTCCTGCCAACTAGGGGCCCCTTTCACAAAGGGGTACACTCACCTTAAGGTGATTGTTCACACCTCAGGTCACACCTGATGGAGGACCAATCCGCAATTTGGAAAGGTAGCAGCTCAGGCAATCACCTTGGGCCTGGCCTGTACCAGGGGATACATGCACCCGTCCTGTCAACCCGGGGCTGGGAATTACGCGTTACCCAGTCACCTGTAATGTGTCAGACATTGCTGGCCTTCAGGAGCGCACAGGGAGGAAGAAGAAAAAGAGGAACCTCAAACGCCAAAGCAGAGGAATGATAGAAGAAGGGAAACAAATAAAGGAAAAGGGAATGAAAAACAGTGGTAAGATTGATGTCAGCGACAGACAATGTGGAACGTTCCCAATAACACCCCAGACATGTTCCCCATGGGAGGGGGAAAGAATAACAAAAGGAGAGACATGCAGCACGGAAGGGAAAAGATGCTGCAAAGGCTGTGTCCACATGATAGCCAAGCATGGTTGGTTGGTTGGTTTGGGGAAGGAGACCAGACAGCGTGGTCATCGGTCTCATCGGATTAGGGAAGGATGGGGAAGGAAGTCGGCCGTGCCCTTTCAGAGGAACCATCCCGGCATTTGCCTAGAGCGATTTAGGGAAATCACGGAAAACCTAAATCAGGATGGCCGGACGCGGGATTGAACCGTCGTCCTCCCGAATGCGAGTCCAGTGTCTAACCACTGCGCCACCCCGCTCGGTGATAGCCAAGCATGAACCCGCCAAAGAGTGGTGAGTCCCCTGGGGTGTCAGCAGCTTCTGCTTACAGACTCAACTGTGCTAGTGCAAAAGGGACCAGTGGCCCAATGGGTCCACTATGGCAGGTGGTATAGAGGTGGTGTAAGATGGACAGACACGCGGATGCACAAAGCATCCATAGTTTAGTTTCGAATGGACAAGAGCCCGGTACAAACAGAGGAGGGTGGTCTGATCCGCTCCGCAGGAAGTACAGCTGAGGACATGTCGGACATTGAGGGACCAGGTAAATCAGGCGGTCAGGTAAGACACTTGGACCACGAAACTTTCCTATTAAGCATGAGCCCCAGGAATTTCATAGTTTCAACATATGGAGGAGCAACAGGCCCAAGATGTAAAGATGGTGGAAGAAACAAATTGTACCGCTATAAATTAATACAAACAGTCCTGACAGTGGAAAAGCAAAATCCACTGTTGATGTTTCACGAGTAAAGATGATTGAGACAATGCTGAAGATGACATTCAAAGAAATAAGCCCATGGAGAACTGCAATAGGCAGCAAAATCATCAAGAAAAAGGGTGACAGAGATGCCTTACGGGAGACAGGCTATAATAGGGTTATTGGCAATAGCAAAGAGGATGGTGCTCAGGACAGTACCCTGAGGCACACCATTTTCCTGCATAATGGTGTTCAACAAGACAGAACCCACGGATAGCTGAAATGGGGCACGCAGCCATGGATGCCCCACGTGCAGAGAGTAATGGAGGATACCAGTCCTCCAGCAGGTGTCTTAGGCTTCCTCCAAATTGAGAAACAGGGGCACAGTCTAGTATTTCCGCAGAAAACTATTCATGACATGGGTTGACAAAGTGACAATACTGTCGACTGCAGCACAGTGCACTCTAAATCCACACTGTGCAGTGATTGGTAAATTGCGAGACTCTAGCCACCACACCAGTCGGGCACGAATCATACATTCCATCACCCTTGCACACACAGATGGTCAGAGAAATGGGGTGGTAGCTGTAAGGAAAGTGTTTCCCCTTACCAGGTTTAGGTATGGTTATGACAGTGACTTCATGCTAGTATCCGGGATATGTGCTCTCTGGCCAGATGCGAATGCATATAAGAAGGAAAAAGTGCTTGCCCGCAAGAGAAAGGGTGCTACAACATCTGAATGTTACCATCATCTGGTCCTGGGGCAGAGGATCAGGATGAAGTGAGAGCATGATCTAGCTCCCTCAAAGTAAAGGCTGCATTGTAGCAACCACGATTCTGAAAAGAGAAGGGTATCAACCGAGTCGCACGTACCCGTTTCCAATGGAGGAAGGCAGGGTGATAGTGAGTGGAGCTCGAAATCTCCACAAAATAGTGGCCCAAGGTGTTGGAGACAGCGATAGGGTTCACTATGACATAATCTGTCTCTAAGCTGGTCGTAGGTTGTGTTCCAAAAATGAACAGCATAGAGAGAGAAGTGATGACACTTTCTGTAGGACCTGACCATCATTTTGCAGGACAATGCTCAAGGGCGTGCAGTGAAAGCTGTTACTGATTTGTTTGACTTATGGGGCTGCTAAGTGCTATACCACCTACTGCACTCCCCTGACTTAAGCCCTCGTAAGTTCAACTAGATTTCTAAACTGAAGGAAACACTTCACAGCATTCGCTTCAGAACTGCTACAAATTCATTGGGCAATAGACCGTACCGCTCAAACTGTCAACACAACTGGCATTGCTAAGAGTAACCTACAACTTCCACATCACTGGCAACGAGTTATACACAATGATGGCAACTATTTTGAAGGTCAGTAATACTTTGAAACACGTATCTATTTTGTATGAGCTGTAAATAAATAGTTGCCACTATTTAAGTACCAACCCTCGTATTTGAGATGAGAGGGAGGACAATAGGCCACAATACATAAAATCACTACTGATTTAACTGGAAGGGCTACAGATGACAAACCACAGTCAGTAGATATGTTTAACAACCATTCCTTAAATGTGCTACAAAAAATAAGGATAATCAGTTCAAGACGAAAATCAGTGTGTTGAAAAATCAACTCTCAAAAAATTCAATCATTTAAATGTCTCACCTTCTGAAATTAAGGAAATTATATACATATTTTCTCAAAAGTAGAAGCTCATCTGAATTTGGCGGCACTTGCAACACAGAGCTAAGGACTTATGTTCCCATGTAACTAGTGTCGCCTTTTCTGAAATATGTAATTGATCACTAACTCTGGGCATTTTCCCACTGATATTGAAATATGGCATCATTAAATCTGTATATAAGACATGTGATCAAAGAGCAAGCAATAACTGCTGCCCATTTTAATCCAGACAACATTTTCTAATTTTTTGTTTGATAAGGTGATGTATTCGAGAAGGGTATACCACCCGAGCAACACCAATTCTGCTGCGAACTGTGTGGCATGGAATGTGGTATAGTGGCTAGCATCTCTCTCTGGTGTTCTGCAGGCCCCCAATCAAACCCGGCCACCAGCAATTATTTGTTTGTTCCTATTTTTCACTTCACGGAGGTTCTTAAAATTTCTCATTTTCGTTACGTTAATAAATTATGAAATATTCGGGGCTTGTACAAATAGCAGCACACACTGTCCACGAGTTCAGTTCTTTATCTGTACACTGGTGTTCATGGTATACTGATTTCAGTGCGAAGTGCTGTATTTCAAAGGGACATCAGCTTTTGGATTTTGATGTGATTAAGGTTATGGCAACAATTTTTGGCAGAGGTGCAAGGTACTTCAAAACACCTACATCACCCTGGCTCCAATCAGGAAATGTAAAATCTGTCACTCAGACAGACAGTAACTGGAATACAGTACATCATTCCCAAAGCCCATATATCAGGTAACTAACTAATACAAAACAGTGGCAAGTCAGCTGTACATCATGCATCAATCAGTGTTTCCCAGAGATGTTTCCAAAACCTGGTGAAATGGCTGAAAGGAATCAACCAAATCACCAAATACAACAGATGGAATAGCATGATGTGTGTGGCAAATGGAAATCTACATGGATGGCACAGCCCAGCAGTGGTGTGAGAAAAAAGAAGAGAAGCTCATTTTCTGGGATCAATTCCAAGTCGAATAGACAATCAGCAAGAAATTTGCTTTACAGAAAATCAATGTCATGGGGAAGCAACACAGCCTTCCATACAAATCATTTTGGCCCTGTGGTACATTGTGAATACGAATATGACAGAAGCTGACAAAATCTCACATTTGATGAAGGGAGTCATAGAAGACATGCACTATGCTCTTCTGGTAAGAATGTTCACAACAAATGAGGACTTCATTAGGCACCGTAAGTACATGAAATAATGCAACAGGAAAGAGTCAGGAGAAAGAAGTATGACCAACTCCCAAATGTGGTCCCTATGGCCGTGGAAGACCATCACAATATTATCTCTGTCATACGCCAGGTGGTAAGAGAAGAAATAGAGTACAGCAGTTAATGGCAGCAGGATCTTCAACTGGCATGAGGAGTGACAACTCGTTCCGGATGTGAGAATGTAGGAAAAGCCAAAACAGTCTAGGATTGGCAGCTCAGTGCCATCAACAAAGAATCGTGCTCTGCTACCACTAAGGACTGTGGAAGAAGCTACTATCAAACTGCCAACAAGATCTAGTCCAAACCATAAAACAACTTCAATGAGAATCAGCTTTTCTGTGAGAATTTTACAGATGCCATCAGATCTGGAGTGGAGAGAAAACAGATGAAATAGACCATTGCGAAACACTGTAGCAATGCAAAGGTCCACCAGTGCTGGCATACAGAGGACCATTACAAGACCTAGATCCAGGATGCTGTTGTAAGCTCCAATGAGAATTTCCATAGCAGTGAGTCACTTTCTCTCAGACACACAGCAATGTTATGTGGTGCATTGCATGCAACGCAGCATAGCTGTTAGCACCACTGCCTGGCATGCCGTGCGTCACCAGTTCAAACTTTACCACCAGCAATTGTTTGCTATCTGGGGGGTTCTTGAAACTCTTAAGTTTGTATTTTCTGGAATGACTAACATTTGTAAAAATTGCACCATGCTCCACCCAGGAGTTCCATTCTATCTATTTGTTGGCGTTTGTGATAAATGTGATTTCAGTGCTAAGTGACTTACTTCAGTGATAACCCTGCTTATCAATTTGGTTGTGATTGTAGTAACAATGTGACAATATCTTCAGTAATCACAGTCTGAAGTTCAGATAAGTTGTTCATCAACTTTGATAATGTTATTTACATGTTCACTCACTGCATTTTGCAAGCATTAAATAACAAAATGGCACTGGTTGGCATTTTCTGAGACCAATTTAAAGCCTGTGTGTGAATAAAAATATTATTCTAGACAAACTGGGGTTTTACAGAACTGGCAATATAACCAAAGAATGGAGGTCATAACTAAACAAAAGAATGCACGTAGTTGTACTTAAAACTATGGAAACTACAGATACGAATATCAACAACGCAGTAAAAGAGATTGTTACACTGTAACTTATCGTGGTGATTACATGTCAAGTTGCAGACAGGTACAATTAAAAGACACTTACACATAAGCTTTCGACCCTAGCATTCGTCGGAAAAAAAGAGGAACACACATCATCCATTCACACAAGCAAACACACATGACAGGCTACTTCGACAGCTTGGGCTGGAATGCTACTATTGGGTGGGATTGCTACTTCACATTCCATGTGGTATTAGCATTCTGACCAGAGCTACAGGAATTGGCGATCATGTACTAGGATGTGGAAGGAAAGGATGTAGTGTAATTGAGCGAGCGCACATCAACATACAGTGATTTCGTTAAAAGTCCCTACATTTAGAAAGCAACTGTCAAAGCATGTCTTCTTAATACTCACATGCAGAATCTTACCACCGAACTAACAGCGAATAGCGACATCATCTGCCACGAACCCATTATGGGGAAATAGCTGAAATTCTGTCTCCAAAAATGCTTACAAGCCTTCACACCATTCTACTTTACCCGTTTGTCTCTACCTAACATTAGGCACTGTGGACGCGCATTAGTAAGCATTAAATGAAAATTACTGCACTATGCGGTTGAACTAACACGGAATACAAACTTCTGCCGATTTACATCAATAACTACCAAACACTACACGTTAGGCAGCAAACGGTGGATGTCCACATGCCAGTCATCTAAGTAAACGCAGTGCACCATACATACCAATAAAATAATGACATTTCTTCAAATACCTTTAATTATCGCTGCCATTCAGGCCCCACCCACAAGCTCATTGCATTTATTACATCACTCTACAACCACAGTTTAAGCCTCTGACACACTGTTATCACAGACAGAGGTAAACATCATTCGATTAGTCGTTTTTTCGATAGGGTACCAGTCACAGATCTTCTATCATCTGCAGCATAGACATCAAGGATAGGCCCGTATTACCACGGTCTAGACCACAGTCGTGACACTTCACAACAGTCGTGACACTTCGCCTCGATTTTGTTGCCTACCGCGCCAGAAGCGCCCCAAGCGGCCAGTAAGTTAAATTGTGAGTTCGGCGTGATCGTGAAAGCGAATAGTGTTTGTTTGATTTCTATAATGATTTTTGCAAGCAACAACAGGAAGAAGACACCACAGTTGTCTTTTTTTAGGTTTCCTAAGGGTCCTGAGAGGTATATACCATTATGTTACTAAACTGTATCGTCAGGATTCACTTGTAAACTACATGTGTATTAATGATTCGTGTTTCGTTTTAGGAGCAGAAAATGGTTAGTTAATAGCAGATGAGATGACCTTACGAAAAAATACCTGGTTTACCTGTATAATAATATTAGCTTTTGTTCGCTACATTTGTAACAAAACCAGTTCGTTAACGCAGAAAATAATAAACTCGTGTGGTTAGATTAGTTTAGATTAATACTAGTTCCATGGATCATGAATACGATATTTCGTAATCATGTGGAACGAGTCAAATTTTCCAATACATGACATAATGAAGTTAATTTGACAACATAATTAACTTAATATAACAGCTTTTTTTTCTTAATTTCTATCTAAAAATTCCTCTATGGAGTAGAAGGAGTTGTCATTCATAAATTCTTTTAATTTCTTCTTAAATACTTGTTGGTTATCTGTCAGACTTTTGATACTATTTGGTAAGTGATCAAAGACTTTAGTGGCAGTGAATTCACCCCTTTCTGTGCCAAAGTTAAATTTAATCTTGAATAGTGAAGATCATCCTTTCTCCTAGTATTGTAGTTAAGCACACTGATATTACTTTTGAATTGGGTGTAGTTTCTAATAACAAATTTCATAAGAGAATATATATATTGAGAAGCTATTGTGAATATCCCTAGATCCTTAAATAAATGTCAGCAGGATGATGTTCTGTGGACTCAAGCTATTATTCTGATTACACGCTTTTGTGCAATAAATACTTTATTCCTCAGTGATGAATTACCCCAAAATATGATGCCATATGCAAGCAATGAGTGAAAATAGATCATCAATGTGTTTCTCCCAATTTAATCTCTCATCAATGGACACACCTAAAAATTTTGAATATTCTACCTTAGCTATATGCTTCTGATTAAGGTCTATACATATTAATGACGTTATGCCATTTACTGGACGGAACTGTATTTACTGAGTCTTATCAAAATTCAGTGAGAGTCCGTTTACAAGGAACCACCTAGTAATTATCTGAAAGACATTATTGACAATTTCATCAGTTAATTCTTGTTTGCCAGGTGTGATTACTATACTTGCATCATCAGCAAAGAGAACTAACTTTGCCTCTTCATGAATGGCAAGTCATTAATATGTATTAAGAACAACAAAGGACCCAAGACCGACCCTTGTTGAACCCCATTCTTGATAGTTCCCCAGTTTGAGGAATGTGCTGATCTTTGCATATTATGAGAACTGCTTCTTTCAACTTTTTGCACTCTTCCAGTTAGGTACGAATTAAACCATTTGTGCACTGTCCCACTTATGCCACAATACTTGAGCTTGTCTAGCAGAATTTCATGATTTACACAATCAAAAGCCTTTGAGAGATCACAAAATATCCCAATGGGTGGTGTTCGGTTATTCAGATGATTCAAAATTTGATTAGTGAAAGCATATATGGCATTTTCTGTTGAAAAACCTTTTTGTAGACCAAACTGACATTTTGTTAGTACTTCATTTTTACAGATATGTGAAGCTACTCTTGAATACATTACTTTCTCAAAAATTTTGGATAAAGCTGTTAGAAGGGAGATTGGATGGTAATTGTTGACATCAGATCTATCCCCTTTTTTATGCAAAGGTATAACAATAGCATATTTTAGACTATCAGGGAAAATGCCCTGTTCCAGAAAGCTATTACACAGGTGGCCGGGAATGTTACTTATCTGTTGAGAACAAGCTTTTAATATTTTGCTGGAAATGCCATCAATTCCATGTGAGTTTTTGCTTTTAAGCAAGTTTATTATTTTCCTAATTTCAAAGGGAGAAGTGGGTGAGATTTCAATTGTATCAAATTGCATAGGTGTGACCTCTTCCATTAACACCCTAGCATCTTCTAATGAACACCTGTTCCTACTATATCCACAACATTTAGAAAATGATTATTAAAAATATTTTCAACTTCTGACTGTCTGTTCGTAAAGTTTTCATTCAATTTGATGGTAATACTGTCTTCCTGTGCTCTTGGTTGACCTGTTTCTCTTTTAATAATATTCCAAATTGTTTTAATTTTATTATCAGAGTTGCTGATTTCAGATGTGATACACATACTTCTGGATTTTTTAATAACTTTTCTTAATATACCACAGTAGTTTTTATAATGTTTGATAGTTTCTGGGTCACTACTCTTTCTTGCTGTCAGATACATTTCCCTTTTCTGGTTACAAGATTTTTTATACCCTTAGTAAGCCATGGTTTGTTACATGGTTTCTTACGAGTATATTTAACTATTTTCTTGGGGAAGCAGTTTTCAAATGCATTTACAAAAGTGTCATCAAGTAAATTATATTTTAAATTGGGATCAGGTTCACGGTACACCACACCCTAGTCTAATTGCTGTAGGCTCTCCCTGAAATTTGCAATTGTTAAATCGTTGACTGAACGTACTACTTTGGAGGACTGTTTAGTACTGCTGAATGGAGCTATGTCGTATATTGTAACTAGCTGTGCACCGTGATCAGTATCCACACTGTTTGACATTCCAAATAAGCCACCTCAACTGACGACGAAAAGGAAACTGCCACAAAGATTCGACAATCCATTTAAAGTTGTAAAACAGTCCTGTGATACAGAAGCAGCCAGTTCCACTCTCCATGTATCAGTGCCAGATTCGTGTGAATAGTCAACACAGACCTGCTTTGACGGTGAAGTGGTTAGATTGAGTGCAGTTATTCATGTCTTACCAAAGTGTGTGAAGTGTCAGAATGTGCAGATCGCTAGACTTCGAGCAAAACTATTACGAGACAAGGAAAGTGCCTACAGACAGCGACAGAAACTGTATCAGAAAGATCAAGTGAACAAGGACAAATGAATTTATTTATTTATTTATCCATCTTTAAGCATTTACATGCAATAGATGTCGTCATGAGCCATCTACAATTTACATATTAAGAAATATAACTATTGTGAGGTATCACACAAAGCTAAAGTATACATTTTAAAAGAACATACATAATAAAGGAATACATTTGATACATAAAGATATCCCACATAACTAAAGTGTGCATTTTAAAGAATGTGCATAATAAAAGAACACATTTCATACATAAGGATTTCTCCACATGTTTAACATTTAAATGTGGAACTACAGAGTCAAAAATAGCTTAGGAAGAGGCACAAACAGAGTTGCAAGATGTTTCGTAAGTCAGGTCTATTTTCGAAGAGTTTTCAAATTCTTTAACACTGTAAAAAGATTTGCCTTTCAGCCATTTTTTAGTCTTACTTTTATATATATTAACTGTCTTGTGTTTTCTTGAGTCGAGTTGTTGGTATGCCTATCTTAAATGTTTGACGAGTGTTATGATTATGAACGGATTGCCTAAGGTTGTAGCTGTTAAAGTTTTCTTTTATATACAAAAGGCAGCTGTATATAAAAAGAGAAGGGACTGTCATTATCTGTAATTCTTTGAAGTATGACCTACATGATATGTTATTTTTGGTAATCCCAGAGATGCTCCTGATGGCTTTCTTCTGCCAAATAAAAATTTTCCTAGACCATGGAGAATTACCCCATAGAAGAATACCATAGCTAATATGGCAATGAAAGAATGCATAATAAGAATTAATTAGCACACTTTCAAAACACAGGTGCGTAATTTTTTCAGTAGATAGATAACTCACGAAAGCTTTCGAGATATGTTGTCTATGTGACTCTGGCAGGTTAATTTCGTATCTAAGTATATGCCAAGAAGTTTGGTAGAAGTGTACTCAGTATCAGCATTGGATAAGCTGAAGGATATATTTACAGTCTTTTCATAGTTAATAGCTAACTCATTGGCTTCGAACCACATGTTGGATAATCTGAGAAAATCGTTACTTTGCTCCTTCGGTTTATTTATGTCCTTCCCTGAATGTTGAAGACAGTAGGATCCCGATGTTTATTGCAATCAAGACATAGTTTCTAACAACAAGAAAGCAAATAATAAACTAAAGAAGTTGGCTCATTTGGGCTGCTGACCTCTTTGGTATGTATTTCAGTCACTTCTGTTGTTAGTCACTTAAATTTTCTTGCTTCCTTCCTGTGATGACATTATTTTGTTAACACCTTGTTCACTGACAGATTTTTTGAAAATTATTCAAATATTTGGTTTTGCGTGAAATGTAATGTAATCAGCTCATTGTAATGTTTTCAGCATATTTCTCCCACTATTTGGCAGTTGCTTGTCCCACTTAGAATAATATAAAGGTGAAGGTCATACTTGTGGTAACAGGCGGCAATGACAAACATTGCAGGCTTACAGAACGATAAATGAGCTGTCGATCGCTTTTGCATGTAGAGGTACATGTCTGTGCTTCTTAGACGTGAATCTGTGTGTTTATATTCTTTTGGTATCAACGTGGTAAGCTGCAATTCTGTCCAGCGTCACAAGTGTTTCTTCACGAATGTGTTGTAACTTGCCACTCGATTCATGGTTTTTGTCCACACTTGCGCTTATTTAAGAACCATTTTTAAAAACATATATGCCTTGTGATAATATGATACTACACAAACGCTTGGAGCCAAGAAAATAACTCAAGTATTTCGTAGATTACGTAGGAAACGGTTGCAAATAAACATTATGCTTACGATGCGTCTGACGTTCACCTTACTCGCCGCTTGGAACGCTAGTGTCGCTCCATCTGTCAAACGGTAACAACTTTTATAGCAGCGAGTGTCGCGACTGTTAGACTGTGGACTAGACTGCGTTATTACCATAGTATTTATATTACATTCTCGTATTACGCTGTGCGTGAGAATCTTTCTTACGAAAGCTTTGGCAGAGATACACGCCGAGTGCACCTTATGTTCATTTCTGTCCTTTGCTGCCATTTCCCTTAGGGATACCATTATTCGCCACACGTTTGAACTCCCGACGATTAATGGATCCCTACCTTTTTCGTTTGGCTGCACTTAATACAGGACAAAGCAGGTTTCCCCAAAACAAGTGAACTGAGTCCCACTGGCTCAGTTTCAATGAAGTGTTGATATGGCAGATCGATATGTAGTTAACTACTGAGAGTTAATGATTTATTTCCACATATTACATTACATTAATACTAGCATGTATAGATACATCAGATTCCCTAATACATGAAGTATGGAATACTCAACAATTTGAAAATCAAAGAATAACACAACACTTGGAATTGTACATGTCACAGAATAAAGGGTGATTCAAAAGTAACTGTACACATTTCGTGGGCGTATCTTATGGATCAGAATAAGAGAAAAATGTTAAATAAAGTTTCGTCTGAAATTGATTTGTTTCCGAATTATATTATGCATAATGTCATTTGTGGTAGGCATTACATCATGGGCCAGTACAGACTTATAGCGTGTCGTGTTTGCCTGCGAATCGACTGATGTTGCTATGTCGACGATGCCCCTTCACATTTCACTTGGGAGGCAAGAGGTCGTGTAAGACCAGTTGCTTGATCCTCCAGATCTTATCCCCCGGGAACTTTGGGGCTCTCTCAGAGAGCTTGTGCACGGTGTTGTAGTCGGAAATGTAGCACAAGTACAGCAAGGACTTAAAAACAACTGTGCAAATGAGCAGAATGAGATGAACGGAGCCTGAAACATTCCGGGAGCGGCGAGAAGTCGAACACGACGCTATCGGTGTCTACATGGACATCGTTCTGAACATGTTTTGGGGTAAACATACACTACGTAATTGTGATGAAATTCGTCCCTTCATGCTGCTGCTTTCTGAGCTAGATTTAATTTTGTGTTGTTCTCTTGCAATTGAAATCCATTCTCTACTGCATAACTCTGAAACAAAGCGATTTCAGACAAGACATTATTTAACATTGTGCTCTTAATTTGATCCGTACATTTCATCTACACTAGTAGTATGTACAGTTATTTTTGAGTCACCCTGTATTTATGCCCTTTCATACACCGATTCTCAGCAGCTGACAATCGTCTGAATATAGTCAGGGCGATTTCCAGTTGCTAACGAAAGTCAACCAACTCATCCCGTGACCAACAACAGCATTCTCAGTTGTGCTGTATTGTGCCTGGTGCAAAGTCAACAAATAATTGTAAACTAAGCCTGCTGACTGAACTAAATACACAAAATGACATTGCTATTACGGCAATGGAAAATCCTGTGCTAAAAATTACTAGTTTCCTACCACTCTTTCAGGTTAATTATAGTCGCTAACAAACTCGAAAATACAGTTAATGTACGATAAATGTAGATAATATAAGCTCATCTTGAAAGGGAAAACTAAATTAAATGCAGTATATCAATTACAATATCTGCTACAATAACTAAATCATGAAAGTCAATTTAATACTATGGATAAGTTTATGCATAGTACAACGGTAATTTCCGAACATTCTCAAAAATACACGTTTATTTGTATTGATATACACCGAAATTCGGGGTGACCTATTCTTTGGCAGTAACTGTGAAACACAAATAGTGACTTTCTATTAAATAAGTTATCCAAAACACTCATATCGGTAACTTGGGAAAATTTTCAAAAGTATAGTTTTGTGAGCGCCCGAAAATTCTCGAAAATAAAATATTTCTCATGTAATTATACAGTGAAATTATATGACACCTTTTTGAATGAGGATAGGACAATTGTTCTAAAAAATTTGAAAAGAGCATAAATAATTTTTAGCCTACAATTGCCAATAGCAGTACGAGCTTATCACGGCACTTGCAAAAGTTAGAAATTTCACAATATATCACAATAAAAATGCATACTGATACAGTCAATGAAAGATTACGCTGAGGAGGCGTGAACAGCAAAATACGCGAATCTAGAATTTCAAATTGGCTCACGAATCTGGAACACATGGTCTGACATAAAGAAAACTATTAATGTCGGCTTTTTCATACCGTATAAATAAAAGTGCGCCTTGAATTGCTTCTTTACTTAGCTGATTGTGAGACAACTTCTAAATTTATGTAACGAAAATGAACATTGAAGTGTCAGTTTATCTCAGTAAAAATCGCCAAAATGTACGCCAGCAACAAAGCACATCTTCTGCTTCGGGCACCTGATAGTGCAAGTCTTAGGCAATTAATTTTACTAAAATAATGGAGAAAGTACTTTAAACAGGCCTTTCTGGATTCATGAAGAAAAACAATTTTGCATCAAGTACCTGACATGGATAAAGAATACACGAGTCGATAAAAACTATCATTTTTGATTTTGTGAAGGACTCTTAACCGCAATGGACCTGAAAAACATGTATCAACAGTATCCCTGAATCTCACAAAAGCCTTTTATCTGATAGATCGCTCTGCATTGCTTTCGAGATTGGACTATGTTGGAGTTATGGTGGTTACACTGTTTTCAGAATTGGACTATGTAGGAGTTATGGTGTTTACACATAAACTTGTTAAATCACAGCTGAAAGTTAGGGAGCAAATAGCAAAAAATCACACACGAGAAAAGAGAATATTATAAACATCATGTTATGCCATAATGTTCCATTTTGAGCTGAGTGTTACTCTTGATGTTTATCATTGACCAGAGCAATTGTAGCTGAACGGCAGTGTGGCTGATTTGAAGAAAATTGCGTGCTATGTTGTCCTCATCATCATTTCGTCATCATTGACATGCAAATCGCTGAAGTGGCGTCTCATAAAAATTCCTGTACTAGGCATCTGAACAACCCCAGATGGGGTCTCCTGGCCAATAATGCCATGGAGTCATTTCATTTTACTGACGTAGAGGCATCCAGCAATTCCCAGAAATATATAAAATTTGCAGTTTAAATAATATATATTAATAAAGGGCAAAACTGTTGCAGACCTGCTACATGAAGTACAAAATTGCACTTCACATACCACAGAATGGTTCACCACTTACATCTTTATTGTTAAAATACTAATACTATCGCAATGCTTCTTTGTACTATACAAAACAAACATCCATTAACCCTACTGTAAATTTCTTTAGTAGACAATTAGAAATGGTTAACTCCATAGTATTTCTACAAACATGGGTGCAAGAAAACCTGAAATGGGACACTCAAATCAATTACAACAATTATAAGCTAAGTACTATAACACATGGCAAAAATATCCACCAGGTGTACAATGAAGGAGTTCTCAAAAATTGTCGATTATGCTCAGTCAGAGTCACTGCTGCAATTTGGGATTAGTTGTTGGGCCAAAGTACTGGTAAAGTAAATGTGTTTCATACCACAAGAGATGACTGCAATGGTAAATGAAAATGCAGTATGCAGAAACCTCTTGCAGGTCCCTATTTAAAACACGACAGGATTGGAAAACAGTGTGGGCTTGTAAATAATATATGGTTCACATGTTCAGAAAAAGAGACTACATTGGTTTATTTGCCCATGGGTATTACATGGTGAGGATTACCAGGAGAACAAGAGAAAGTAGCTCCAGTAGCCCCAGTCCCATCTCGGAAGAGATGGGATATGTAAAGGTAAAGATCTGGTAGTGGTTTGGAACAGAAGAGAGCAACGTTTTTTGGCCATGGCTCCAAGAGCCCTCAGCCTCCCAAGTAGGTGTCCTGTAGTGTTATCTGATTGACAAGTATGCTTTGCCAATGATGTTTCACCTCGATCTGCGGTGAACTGATCAATTGTCATGGTAGCGGCAGAAAGGCGATGAACAAAAAGGCGATCTCCTTGTAAAATTCAAATAATAAAGGTCTGTTGGTTTTGGGGCCTGGGGGTACCTTGTATGTCTCCTCCCCTTTCCCTGAAAGAACTTACCACAGGTGAATGTTACAGCCTCAGTAATGCCTTAAATCCAGTGGTAACAATATTTTAATTTTATTTAACAACCCATATTTTGAAGTGTATGTATAGTTGTTTTATCACTGCACAGTGACTACTGTTGCTGGCAAACGACTGTAACAGTGGCAGCATTGCAAAAGTAGCCTACGCTAGTTTCACAGACAGTTTTAAAGAGTAAAAGCAACTGAAACATTTGGACAACGAAGATTAAAACACAATGTGAAAGAAATTATTTCGCTTTCCTTAGCGCCACTGATTACGTCCTGTAAGTAACGTTGTAACTATTTAATAGACCAAATGAAAGTTGTGAACCTGAAAATTTATTAACATGCAGAAGGTACTACGTTATCTACTTGATTAAACCTCTCTAAGCATCAATCAGAATGACTACAAAATCAAATAGATTTATCTAATGGGAGTTAAAGAAAACTGTATCTGTCAATCCAAAACAGTTCTGATGTTAATGCTATAGCACGTTACAAGAAATACTGCAAAATATTAAATATTGTAATATGGACATCAAAGCAAATCCATTACAAGGAAAAGATAGTCATATCAGATAGCAAAATAAAGACAATATGGGATATGGTGAAGGAGGAGTCCGGTAGAACCAGACATGCAGAGGAACAAATAACATTAAGAGTAAATGAAACATTGGTGACAGATGTGTATAGTGTTGTAGAACTTTTTAACAAACATTTTATAGCTGTTAGTGAAAAGATGGGGTTGTCAGGTTCGGTAGATGCTGCTATGGAATACCTCAGATCAGACATTTTAAGTAACTTCCATAATATGAATTTGACCCTCACTACCCCAACAGAAATAATGTCCATCATAAAATCTTTAAAATCAAAAACATCTAGTGGGTATGATGAAATATCAACAAAGTTAATTAAAGTATGTGATTCTGAGCTAAGTAACATATTAAGCTATCTGTGTAACCAGTCGTTTATCAATGGAATATTTCCTGAATGGTTGAAATATGCTGAAGTTAAGCCACTGTTTAAGAAGGGAGATAAAGAAATAGCATCAAATTTCCGTCCAATTTCTCTGTTGCCAGCATACTCAAAAATTTTAGAAAAAGTAATATACAGTCGGCTTTATAACCATCTTATCTCAAATAATATACTGTCAAAGTCACAGTTTGGATTTCTAAAAGGTTCTGATATTGAGAAGGCTATCTAAACTTACAGTGAAAATGTGCTTTATTCATTGGACAAAAAATTGCAGGCAACTGGTGTATTTTGTGATCTGTCAAAGGCATTTGACTGTGTAAATCACAATTTCATTTTAAGTAAATTAGAATATTATAGTGTAACAGGAAATGCTGCAAAATGGTTCAAATCTTATTTCTCTGGCAGGAAACAAAGGGTATTATTAGGAAAGAGACATGTATCAAGCTATCAGGCATCATCCAACTGGGAACTAATTACATGTGGGGTTCCACAAGGTTCCATTTTGGGGCCATTACTTTTTCTTGTGTATATCAATGACCTTTCATCAGTAACATCGCCAGATGCCAAGTTCGTTCTGTTTGCTGATGATACAAATATTGCAATAAATAGCAAATCAAGTGTAGTCTTAGAAAGATCAGCTAATGAAAAATTTGTGGACATTAATCTCTGGTTTCTAGCCAATTCTTTGTCACTAAACTTTGAAAAAACACACTACACACAGTTCAGAACTTGTAAGGGGTGTCCCACGAGTATATGTCTAACATATGATGACAAGAAGATAGAAGAAGTGGGCAGTGTCAAATTCTTGTGATTACAGCTTGATAATAAATTCAACTGGGAGGAGCACAGCACAGAAATGCTGAAGCGTCTTAACAAATCTCTGTTTGCAATGCGAATCTTGTCACACATACAGGATATAAAAATGAAACAGCTGGCATACTATGCTAACTTTCATTCCATAATGTCATATGGGATTATTTTTTGGGGTTATTCATCAAGCCAAGCTAAAATTTTCCGGGCACAAAAACGTGCAGTAAGAGTTATGTGGGGTGTGAACTCAAGAACATCCTGCAGAATCCTGTTTAGGGAACTAGGGATATTAACTACTGCTTCCCATTATGTTTATTCCTTAATGAAATTTGTCATTAAAAATATATCACTTTTTCAAACCAACAGCTCAATTCATGGAATCAACACTAGAAATAAGAATAATCTTCACAAAGATTTAAAGTCACTTAGTCTTGTACAAAAAGGTGTGCATTAATCAGGAACACTCATTTTCAATAACTTGCCAGCAGCCATAAAAAGCTTAACAACCAATGAAATTCACTTTAAGAGAAGCCTAAAGGATTTATTGGTGGCCAACTCCTTCTACTCCATTGATGAATTTCTCAGTAAAACCAACTGATTTTGTGTGTGTGTGTGTGTGTGTGTGTGTGTGTGTGTGTGTGTGTGTGTGTGTGTGTGTAAGTACAATCTAACTTCTGCACCATTTCAGTGCAGTAATGTGTTCATTGTAAATAAATATTATAGTAGTTGTATTACATGTTTATTACCTTATAAATAAATAAAAAAACTTTTTTATTTTAAATTCAGTGCATTAGTATTTGTAAAATGACTCTTTCATATACTGTTCATTAAAAATGACGATCATTCCACTTGGGACCCGTGGAATGGTACATTAGCTTATTTGTTTTAGTTGTAAACATTTGTCATGTATTGTTGCTTTTCTGGAGGACCTCCTCACTACAGATCAATTGGAATGAAAGTAAATCTAGTCTAATCTAATCTAAAAGTATAAAATGACACCTCTGCAAAACATGATTGCATTAATGCATCTTACAAACAAAGAGTAACAGTTAGAATGAACACTTGAAGGGTGATTCCTTCAATACAAATTTTTGTGACCACAACAAGTTATAAATTGAATCAAAAGACTATAAAAATAGCTAATGATAATAAAACATAAACACAAAATAATAGCAATAATTAATGAAAACAATATTAGGTGAGATTAAAACATTACATTTCATGAAAATAGAAAAATAAAAGTCATTAACTTTGCAGTTCATCTTGGAAAATCCGTTGTAAGCAAGATAAGGCATGTTATCAGCTGGAATGGCTACGACTTGTGTGGATAACAGCAGTATGGGGGTCGCACTCAGTACGATACTGGCAATCAAAGTGAAAGCTACCAAATGTTGGAACATTTATATTAAGTAAAGTATTGCGCTAATGGACTACTATCATGTTTCATTTCTTCAAGAGTCGTTAGTGTTTGCTAATAGGGTTCTGTTCCAATTTTCGCTACATATATAAACACAGAAGTTTGGTGAACGTATAGAACATTTTGCATTTTGTGAACGACTATTCCAAAGGTCTACAAATTGTTTCTTAAGAGGTTCTGTTATGTGTTTTATGGGATGGGAGGGACATCTATGATGTTGGTGTCACACCGATTGCCTTAGGTCCAGCTGCATGTCTTCCAATAACTGTGGCAGCAACATATATTAGGAACTCGAGGTACTTATGTTTACATAGATCCTCATCAATTATATGGCGACCAGTGGCGCAGATCTTGAAAAATATGCACCAAATGTTCATAGACCAGGAGTCTCGTTTTGATCCACATCTTTGAGTCAGCATGGATTTTCAGCTGACGATTAGTGCACATTGTGAAGATTGACTTGTAAACCATACTTCTTCCTTAAACGAAATCTTGCATAGATTTAAAGTATCACTCTACACTTTTCATAGGTAACATTTGAGAAGTAAAGCCAAATATTTAAATTCATTGCAATGAAGCTGTAGATGCGGTGAAATGTGAAGAGGATGAAATTCGATGGAATTTAGTGTTTACAGAACACTCGTTTGGTTATTCCCTTCTCATACTTTCAAGATGCCTCTCAGTGACACTTGCAATTTGTGTTACTGCTGCTGAAATGTAGTGTATTTTATTCTCCACACTTCCATTTTCTAGAATTTGTTTCTATGATATTTGTAAAGGCAGATTGTGAGTGCTGGCACTATCTGGATACTCTTCAGCTTATAGCTTCACTGCTGTTCTAATCGTTAGACAATATTCCCCATAAGTGATATTCACATTCTTTACTGTTGAGAATATCGTGAATGTCTCAGTAGCTTTGCGATCAAGTCGTCTGATTGCTACAACATCAGAACACAGCTTAATGTGCTTCAAGTCCACAGGTGAACACAATGAACTTGTTTCAGTTATGTGACTGCCTACATTTGGTATAATAGGGCAAATATTTGGGGAACTTCTTCTCCTGGCAGTGGGACAGTGGTTTGCAGCACTGTTATGTTGCTACTATTTCATCGAGTTCCATACATGTCATGTCGTTGAACTTCTCTTAGAAGCTTCCTTCAAATTTTACTGAAAGAAGTGTATATCTCCATTAGAAGGTACGACGTTTATATCTTAATGTGGCAGCTGTAAAGGATAGAAATTACTAGTGATGTCCGGAAATCCGCTTTATTTTCCACTATAACTTGATGAAAACCACACCTCAATGAATTTATCCATTCTGGATGTATTTGCAGTGGCCTGTCTCATCTGGCTCACCTGTATATTTGGAGTTATACTGGCCGTTCTGAAACTCTCCAGCATATGAAGGTGTATGCATCTGTTGATCTTGGCTGACTGTTAAACAGTTTTGCCAATATATGTACTTGCCAGTAAATTTATAGGGAGTAGGGAGGCTTTGAGGCATATATCCTTCCAATTCAGATAAGAGATGGATATGTGCAAGTGAAGAATAAGTTTTGGGTGATCATTTCAACTTCATAGTAATGCAGTTACAAGACAGTGGTGTTGGAAGAGGGATACATAGTTGTGTTGATATATTCACAGAGATATGAAGCAAGGATTCAGGAGGAATTAAAATCGAACTGGGCTGATATTGTACGCCAATCTATATCAGCAAGAGTCATATATCTACTTGGGTATGAACGGAGTTTATTTTGCAAAACATGGTTTGTTGTATGTGGGATAAAATTAAAGTTGCATTTGTTTACTAAGTTGGTTTTGAATAGCATCCATATCTTGTTTTAGTACGTTGTAAAGGAGTTCATAATGAGATAGAAACTGGATGATAAACTCGAATTTGTTGCATACAAGACAATAGACTGTTTTCAGTATGTTCCAAGGACAAATGAAGTCTACACAAGAAACTGAACTATGCCACTCTTGTGTAATTAAAGACACTTTATTGTGCTGGCAATGTCTACCGACCAGGGTAGCTGAGCGCACTAACGCGCTGCGTCCTGGACTCGGCTAGGCTCGCAGGCCCCGGATCGAATCCGCCCAGCGCATTAACGATGAGGGCCGGTGTCCCAGCCAGCCTGCATGTGGTTTTTAGCCGCTTTTCCACATCCCGCTAGGTGAATACCGGGCTGGTCCCCACGTTCTGCATCAGTTACACACGTTGCAGACATTTGAAAAACGTCCGCCCTATTTCACGATTCACACTACATGCAGACAGTTGGGGTACACTGATTCTGTCCTGGGGGGTACGGGGTGGTGGCATGAATGGCTTCCAGCCATCCCTAACACAATCATTGCTAAATCCGTTGTAACCACACCAACCCTGCCATCACTGCGGGACTATGGCGTAAGCGAAAGAAAGAAAGATTGTGCTGCCCATGTCTGCTTAGAAACCAGTTGTGTGGGGTGGTGGTGGGTTGCACTTATTTATCAGCAGCTGAAGAGTAGGTGATTTGGTCTGGAGGAGAGTGGGATCTTATTTTTGCAGAGTACTTCAGAACAACACGGCAATCTTCATTGTGATGGTAGCTTGAGACTTGCAATTTTGTAACACAAGTTTTCAAATTTCATAATCTTTGAACATAGCGTCACCATAACAGACAATTATGTTCTAGCGACAATGTCTCAACATAGCGAAATAATGCAAACTCATAATAAAATCATGCAATAGTAGAGGCACATAAAAAACACAGAGGATTTAGTAGAAAAGCAAAACGAGGTTAGTGGTTAAAAGGAAGCATTAAAATATACACTGAAGCGCCAAAGAAACTGGTATATGCAAGCGTACTAAAAAACAGAGATACACAAACAGGCAGAATACGGCACTGCGGTTGACAACGCCTGTATAAGACAAGTGTCTTGTGCAGTTGTTAGATCGTTTACTGCTGCTACAATGGCGCTTTATCAAGATTTAAGTGAGTTTTAACATTGTGTCCAAGTTGACACACTGGCGATGGCACACTGCATCTCCAACGTAGCAATGAAGTGCAGATTTTCCCAGATGAATATCAGGAATATGGTAAAACACCAAATTTCCGACATCACTGCGGCCAGAAAAAGAGCCTACAAGGATGGGACCAATGACGACTAAACACAGAATCGTTCAATGTGACAGAAATGCAACTCTTCCGCAAATTGCTGCAGATTTCAAAGCTGGGTCATCAACAAGTGTCAACGTGCAAACCATTCAACGAAACACCATTGATATGTGCTTTTGGAGCTGAAGGCCCACTCGTGTACCCTTGATGACTGCATGATAAAAAGCTTTAGGCATCGCCTGGGCCCATCAACACCGACATTGGACTGTTGATGACTGGAAACATGTTGGTGATTGGACGAGTCTCGTTTCAGATTGTATTGAGCAGACTGATGTGTACGGGTATGGAGAAAACATCATGAATCTATGGACCCTGCACAAACAGTCGTTGACCGGCGTTGCCTGGTGAAACGTTGTTGTGATGCCTCGTGTAAGGAGGAGAAATGCATACCATCACGTTTCCGACTTTGATAAAGGTCGGATTGTAGCCTATCGCGCTTGCGGTTTATCGTATCGGTGGGTTCAGGAGGGTAATTCGGAACGCCGTGCTGGATCGCAACGGCCTCGTATCACTAGCAGTCGAGATGACAGGCATCTCATCCAAATGGCTGTAACGGATCGTGCAGCCACGTCTCGATCCCTGAGTCAACAGGTGGGGACGTTTGGAAGACAACAACCATCTGCACGAACAGTTCGATGACGTTTGCAGCAGCATAGACTATCAGCTCGGAGACCATTGCTCCGGTTACCCTTGACGCTGCATCACAGACAGGAGCACCTGCGATGGTGTACTCATCGATGAACCTGGGTGCACGAATGGCAAAACGTCATTTTTTCGGATGAATCCAGGTTCTGTTTACAGCATCATGATGGTCGCTTCCGTGTTTGGTGACATCGCGGTGAACGCACATTGGAAGCGTGTATTCGTCATCGCCATACTGGCGTATCACCCAGCATAATGGCATGGGGTGCCATTGGTTACACGTCTCTGTCACCCCTATTGTTCGCATTTACGGCACTTTGTACAGTGGACGTTACATTTCAGATGTGTTACAACCCATGGCTCTACCCTTCATTCGATCCCTGCGAAACCCTACATTTCAGCAGGATAATGCACGACTGCATGTTGCAGGTCCTGTATGGGCCTTTCTGGATACAGAAAATGTTCGACTGGCCTAACATCATGTAAGGTACCCATGAGCACGTAGAAGCGTCACAACACAACGTGGCATGGACTCGACTAATTCTGAAGTAGTGATGGAGGGAATTGACACCATGAATGTTGCAGTGTTGTCCTTAAATCTACAAGAGTATGAGGGGGTGGAGATCTCTTCTGAACTGCACGTTCGCTACGGTCTCCAGATCTCTCACCAATTGAAAACTTCTGGTCAATGGTGGCCGAGCAACTGGCTCGTCACAATACGCCAGTCACTACTCTTGATGAATTGTGGTATCGTATTGAAGCTGCATGGGCAGCTGTACCTGTACACGTCATCCAAGCTCTGTTTGACTCAATGCCCATGTGTATCAAGGCTGTTATTACAGCCAGAGGTGGTTGTTCTGGGTACTGATTTCTCAGGATCTATGCACCCAAACTACGTGAAAATGTAATTACACGTCAGTTCTAGTGTAATATATTTGTCCAATGAATGCCCGTTTATCATCTGCATTTCTTCTTGGTGTAGCAATTTTATTGGCCAGTGGTGTAGCATATCAGGGATGCCTTGCAACGAGCAGTTCAAAAATGGCTCTGAACACTATGCGACTTAACTTCTGAGGTCATCAGTCGCCTAGAACTTAGAAGTAATTAAACCTAACTAACCTAAGGACATCACACACATCCATGCTCGAGGCAGGATTCAAACCTGCGTACGTGCTCATGGGTACCTTACATGATGTTAGGCCATTGGACCAGTTTCTTTGCCTCTTCAGCATAGAAATAAATATAATGACGCTTTATTAACATAGCGGCCTGCTAATCTGATGGAATTGTTTTTAACCACAGAGACTACATTACCACACAGTGACACACAATGGAGTAAAGGCATCAGCCATATGGCTGGTGTCTTTTGACAAAGACCAGATGTCCACAGTGGACAGGCTGTTCTCATTGCAAACAGTTCAGTGGTGAGAAATTTATGCCCAGGTTGTGCTTAATAACCTGTAAGGCACAAATAGACAACTTGGAAGCAGCAACAGTTAACCAAACTTTCTAGCTAACTAAGGCGAAAAAAGCAACGACGTCATCAATAAGTTTACACAATAAAGTCATTTAGAAAATACCTAAGACTTAAGAGCTGTTCTTAATTCCTAGAATGTAAATTGTACAGAGGAGCGGAACATAAATTATAGCCACAGGAAATCATTGGCTGCTGTGTAATAATTTTACTGGACATTGGCTTTTGTGCCAAAGGATTCTTTCTGAGCTTAACAGGATCCCTCCACGAGATCTTATGTCACTACCTTCGTACTTGGTTAAGCGACCAAAATGGCCTACAGTTTTCTGATTCGGTAGATGTAATTCGACATTCACAGGTGACATGTAATGCAATATCTGGAACAGTCCATACCAGGACCATATAAATTTCTTACTTGTGTGCAGTTTCATTGCAGTTTGTTGCAATACTACCTATTCTTCTACTTGGTGTAGTGGTTTTCTAGCATTGTTTGAGTTATGAAGCTGCTGCATCCATGCCATGGTTGCATTGTTCTGCTGACCTCTCTTCCAAATAAATGTTAATGCTTTAGTTAGGTGCTACACTTCGCTCGAACTTATTTAAGGCAGCAGTTTCTCGATTTCGAAAGCAGAAAGCATTTTGCAACCATGCACAACATTCATGTACCCTGTGTGGCAAGATCATTGATAACAACAGACCATACCAGCCTGAGGGCTGGCTTTAGACATGACACTATGACATTTTAGCTAAAGGTTTGTGAATGCATTTAATCCTGTCATTACTCCTAGGGCGAAGTGGTGTAGTTCTCCATCATCTCTCATAATAAAATAATGGTGCTGTAGGCAGTTTCTTACAATCAGTATCAGATTCTTGTGCCCTTTTTAATTCTGCAATAAGCACTTCATCTACTTGTAAGATCTTAATTTTCCTGCTCAAGGCATTTATGGTTTGATTTAAATGACAGGCTTGTGTTTGTTTATGTAGTCATATTCACCCCAACAAGGCTGCTACTGAAAACTTTTAAACTCAATAAACACCATAAAGCCACATATTAATTATGCATAGCTAACTGGATTTTCTTCTTTGTCTTGTATTTGTTTCAAAATCATCTATGATATTGCTAACATCACACAACAAGATTGGAGATAATGTGAAATCCAGATAAGCCAAGACAGATGACCTTGTAAGAATCTATTTCGGTTTCATCATCGCACTCGTATAGTCTGGACAAAAGGAGTTCCCTTCTTTAGTAACATTATGAGATGTTTCTTAATGACTGCACAGTTCTTCACAAAGTGTGGATAGTTATTTGTTAACTTGAGAAATGACTTCAATTCTTTAATATCCTCTGGCACTGTAAAATCGTCTACTGTGTCTGGTAAGCATGAATCTGATCTTACATGGCCTGCCAAAATTATATAGCCTAGTAGGAAACTGCACTTTTGTAGTTCCAAATTTAGATTAGTCTCGTTAACACAAGTTAGTACATTTATTAGCCGATCTGCTTGCTCTCTCATCATACTCTTGAAAAAACGTGTATGTCATCCAGGTAAACTCCTACAAATGGTTAGCTTTAAACCCCATATATCAACATATATCAACAAAACGTTGCAATGTCACAGGAGAGGTTTAAAGGCCAAATGGCTTCCTTAAGTATTAATGATACCCAGAGAACATAACGAAAGCTGTCTTTTCCTGACCTTTCGTACCTGTAGGAATTTGATGGTAGATGTAGTGCATATCTAAGCTGGCAAAGAATTTGCATTTGTCAAGGTGATCCAAAGTGTCCTCTGTCCTTGGAGATGGTGAGGTACCCCATTTCATGACTTTATTGTCCACCCTCATATCTACAGAAATGCCATAAGCGTTTTCTCTGTTACTGGTTTCTTGGGATCTATCACTATGGGAAACGCCAAAGGACTGAAAGATGCTCAAATTACTCCTATTTCTTGTAAATCTGAAATATTTTTCTTTACTACAGGTTGTGAGTGACAGGGTGTGTGGTATAGTTTCTGTGCCATAGGCCTAGCATCATCCACAGGAATCTCATATAACATTAAGAAGTTTGCCAGAAGACGTATCTTTTCCTCAAAGTCGTAAGTTCAGCTAGAACAGGGCACAATGCACCCCAGTCTCACAGAGGTGTTCAAGTTCCGTTTTAATTTCTGCTTTTGTAAGTGATGTAATTAAGCAGGAACTTATTGAAACTGTTCTTCCAGCCTGTTTGTTTTCTTGCTATGCTTTTTCTTCATCACTATCTACTTTGTGCGCTTTGGTGAGTGTGAAGCTCTGGGGAATTTTAATGTCTCTGCTTCCAAAATTGTCTAAGCTCACTAGTAAAACTGCACCCACCATCTTTTGATGCATTCACTCGAGATAACCTGCACTTCACAGCGCATCTGCTTCCCATCTGAGACTTCATTCACTGTTATGTTCGCAACATGGCATTTCATGCCTCAGTAAGATGCCTTTGCAGGTCTTCGTTTTCCATCTAGGGTTGTTTCATCCTAGTCTGCAAATATCAATGATCTCTAGCTGTCTATGTGGCCTAGTTGTGGGCATTCCACATCAAAAAGAAAAAAAGGTATTGGTATCACTCCTCATGCAACACCAGCCCCAGTGGCATATTATCCCATAAACGGAAGTTCGCAACTTACAGTTTTTGATCAATGAACAGAGTGGCAGTGTTGGCGACGTAACCTTATGCCTAATGGTCAGAGGTGGCAGATGAGATCAAATAGCCTGGGGCAGCTACAGCAACAGCAGCAGTGGTGGCAGTGAGCTAAGCACTCATCCGTTGCATCAAAGTGCAGAGCCGGTCTGTCCTGCACAATGGTTCTATACATTCGCTCATGGCTTATTGATTTGTACGTGCACATCTTAGCTGAAGGGAGAATGAATTCGGCATCCCAATTCGATACTAGTTTGCACTCCAATTTTGCGGTGAAGTCAGCATTGGAAAGCAGTGTGGGCTTATAATATAGTATATAGTTCTCATGTTCAGAGAAAGAAATTGTACTGGTTCATTTGCTCACAGGAATTATGTGGTGATGAATGCCAGGGAGCTGAGAGAAGGTAGTTCCCGTTGCCCCAAATCCTTCTCGAGTAAAGAAAACTAAGTCATTTTGCATCTTCTCCAGTAGGTGCTTGGACCAGAATACAGTGATGTTTTACGCCAACAGCCTCACAGCTCGAGATCTTGCAGCATAATTTGATAGGCAGGGCGACTTTGCTGATGACAATTCAGCCTTTTCCAACATGAACCGGTCGACTGTCATCTTATAAGCAAAAGGAAACAGACAAAATGACAGCCTCTTTTTCAAATGGTAATATTTGTTATTAAAAAAAGACAAAGGGCAAAATTTATTTCATGAATTTATTGTACCATATATTAGGTTGTAGTGTTATTTTAATGATTTCTCACTCTTACAATAACGAATGGTTCAGAATTAATTTGACTGTCATGTACCATGTGTTTGAAATTTTCTGTTGACACACAAAATAAGCCATGTCCTACATCTATGATTTGATGATATGGATACTTAATATATAAATAAAAATACAAATACATAGTCGATTCACAAGGTACATAAAAGTAGAGGCTGGAAAGACAAAACAATCTACAGTGCATTTCCAGTAGCGCCAGTAATGCAGAGTAGATGTAGTGGAAAACGTACCTAGGAGGAGGTTTAAGATATATTTTCCTCTATGGAATTAATTTTTCTCTTCACAGTGTAATATGCGCGTTTATTAAGGATTATTTCCTTATTTCTGATTATAACACTCAAAACAACCAGAAGCAGGGATCTATCTGATGACCAAAAGATTGGAATACTGCTTTAGAAGATTTCCACATAGCCATAATAATACTTTATTTCATATGAGTTACGAATTTTATGATCTGTCTTGTGTATTTATTCTGCAAATGGTAACAAAAAATTTAACATTCAACAAATATTTTGTGAGAATTGTGTGTTTACTGCATACGTCTGCAGGAGATTGTCAGCCACTGAAATACTCTTCCCAAAATACTGTATCTGTTTCCTTGCATGTGTACCTCTTTTGTCAAAATAGATCATGTGTGTGTCATCTTTCATGTAATCTTCATGATATGTAATGTTGTGTGCAGAGAAACACATTCCCACTTTTGTAACACACATTTTTATCACACTCAGTTGCAATGTAAATGCATTTGCCTTATTCATTCTTAGTTGCATGTCTGAACAGACGATTTAAAATTTATTAAAGTGGTGTCTGCTTTGATTAAAAGACACGTGATTTTTATAGAATACACATAATTAAAAGTTCTACATACACAGTAACACATCTAATGGATTCTGCTCCATCTTGTGGCACAACAAGGATACATATGAGTAAAGTATAAGTGAAATAAGGCAGAATTATTCATCTGGTGATTCTGTTACAGTCGATTCATTCCTGAGTTTTGAAATCTTAAAGCGTAATTGTCACCGTTTTTCTACATTTGTTTTGAAACAGCTTGCCACCGTTTTCCTACATTGGTTTTGAAATAGCTATTTTTGTTCTCCAAAAATCTGCAACATTCGATACAATAGACTTACATGGCACAGAATCAGTTATAATATTCTTTTGTGTTCTAGTGTCACTTTGTGGCTGCCATGTTGTGGTTAGACAAGACACAAAGTACAAACAAACCTTATCTTTGGCCGGAAAGCTCTAATAACTGTAGTTCGACATGTGGTTCAAGTGTCCTACACATGCAACGATCTACAGGCAGACCGAGCAACCAACCAGCTCTGTAGGCAGCTTCCACACTTCATGACCAACATGATGCAGTGATCACAGCACTGTCCCGTTTCTGCTTCTGTCTGTTTGTTGTTTACTTTACTTTCGTTGAGCTTGTATTGCTCGAATGCTGTTTGGTATAAGAATAAAAATTTACCTTCGTGTTTCAGAACTGACAAGGCCAGAAAAAGGCGAGAGAAAGCTGTGAGGATAGAAAAAATTTCTTCGTAGGAAGAACTCTGTCGACACTTTATTGTTGAAGGAGCTGGGATCCGACGGTTTCTGAAATTATTTAAGAATGGACAAGAAATGCTTTTGATGAAAAAGAACAACAATACTGCGATGGGAGAAGCTGTAAGCAATGAGGAGAGGCTCTTAGGTATATTAAGGTTGATAGCTACTGGCAGGACTTGCCAAAACCTTCATTCCAAAAATATTCCTGTAATGTACAAAGTCACTATTGTAGCTGAGGAAATACAATATGGTAACGCAAAACAAATACCAGTAAAAAAAATGGTATTCATGTAAATATTACGTGTTTCTCGTGTATGTAATACAAAAGATATCCCCCAAACGCATTTCAAATTTGAAGTAGTAAGACTAAAAACGGTTGTGCCCATCATGGAATAAACACAGTAACAGATCGCAGATACACAAGGAATGAAGCATTTAGCAGCTGTTTTAACTGTGGTAGGAATATGGTACATGTCGAAATAAAACCGCAAAACCGAAGTACAGGGAGCTGACGGATTTTATTTATTTGTCAACTATATTTCTCTAACGGTCTCTGTGTGCCGTAGGAAACCATTATGAATTCATTAAAAAGTGAAGTAAGTGCGTCAGTTTTGCATTTCTAATTCTATTAATCTGGAACGATGTGTCTAACAAGCATCTCAGCCTGTGAACTTCTCTTGAAATGGTGTCATTCAAGTTTAGTCCACTCACCACTCTGTCATGTTAACCACATTGGAATAGCCTTTATTACCGTGCACTGTGAGAAGGCAAACTTCTGTTGGGCACTTGGCGCTACAGCGCTACACACATAACAATTTTTTTGGTAAGTTGGAGGGGCGAGCAGCAGATTCACCCGGCCGCCCAACAAGAAAAATCGGTTTGTTCTTCAATCAACGTAACTACTAAACACGTACAATTGCGTATAGCGTGTGACGTGACACGACACTACATGACGCGCAAGTTCCGCACCTGTCGCGCGGTCCAACGCATATTGAGTCGCGGCATATACTTTGCACGCGCCGGTTGCCGACGCTCGACCAACTCTAACGAGTTTGTAAAAACTATTCAGTAAAAACATATGTCAGGTTCGTGACGAAGTGCCCATCATCTTGCTAATGGTCATTCTTATTGCGATATACACATCTTAGTAAGACGCTACGCAAAATTCGAAAAGTTTGCAATGGAAAATAGGGGTCGGTATGATTTTGCGTTTGGTGCGTATTACACCATATGTTGCTGCGTGTGAAATTTAGCAAACATGTTGAATTTTTCTTTAAACTTGGGAGGAAGTTTCATTCTGTCTCGGATTCCGAGAAAATGGATCCTATGTAGCGTCCTCACTCCCGATCTCACGCCAGCGAGAATGAAATCTTCAAAATGTTCAAATGTGTGTGAAATCTCATGGGACTTAACTGCTAAGGTCATCAGTCCCTATGCTTACACACTACTTAACCTAAATTATCCTAAGGACAAACGTACACACACACTCATGCCCGAGGGAGGACTTAACCTCCACCGGGACCAGCCGCACAGTCCAGGACTGCAGCGCCTGAGACCGCTCGACTAATCCCGCGCGGCTGAAATCTTCACAACATCCCTCATATTTCCTGCACCGCTCGAGATATCGAAACGAGATTTTGGCGAATGATAGCAGACAAGGAGGAGAGTACTTTACCAATTCGTAAACAGAAGGAACTTCCTTATTTATGGCGATATGTCAGTAGTTATGCTTACTTTTTTTTCACTCCAGTGACTGTAATTTGTTAAGAGTTATCGACAGCTATTGAAACAAGAGCTTACTAGTATGAAAATAAGAATGAAATTTCTTCTCTTGTGTTAGTGGTCACCGAGGTTTTTCGTAAGCTATTGAACTCTATTATTGCCAATTACTTGTTTAATGAGACACTCTGTTTCTGAATTCTGTCGCAATAGCTACTGTGTGATGAGTTTGTGCGAATTAACTGTGTTTTGGCAGAGGAAGTACAATTAAACCTGTCAACAAGAGAAACGAGACCGTTATCATAAATGGTGACGCTTCTTCGAAAGAGAAAAGATTAACAATTATCACAAAAAGAAATTGCCAATTCTGTTGGAATTTTGGTTGAATCCCCGTAACCCATCTTATTTTTAACGCTGAACGACTGAAATGGAAACGTACCAAAGGATTTTATTCCTTCTCCTGATCTTAGCAGTATTAAAATAATGACGAGCATTCCCTTCAGGCGGAATGATAGGCACATGGCAGCTGCTGCTTACTCACCTATGGCTTGCCAGACGGACAATGTGTGATTCGCGAATAAAACAGTTGATATGTCACACAACACAATGGTCAGTTTATTATCAGCTGCTGAGAAAAATGCACACGACAGAAATGCTGAAGCTAGCTATATGTAGCGTGTGAGCAGGAGTTCATATCGTTCGAAAGGCATTGTCATGAAAGTAGATCTGCCTTTGTCAGCAGTACATTTCATCAAATTAAATATATCTAATCACCACCCTTTTTCAGGATACTCATACTTTCGTAAAAATACCGACCATTTTTTTCCATTTGTGTAGGCTGTTGTATAATGTTTTTTCTCGGCATGGCGAGCCAATTAAACCATTGTTATTTGTGAGGTCTTTTCGACTGTTTCTAGCTCGCTGTGGAAATGTGACGTCCACATGTACTTAGTATAATGTCGCTTATTACATCCATATCCAGGCAATAATAGTGTAATTCATATCTTGGATCCTGTTTTACAAGAAGCACAAAGGTGTCATATCTGTGGAAATTATACCTTTTCGACTTTTTGCAACAGATCGTAGATATCACAGCATAACAGGCAGCAAGTAGATAACCTTGTTTTACTTTCCTGCCTTGCTTCTAGATCATGTGATTTTAAAATATTCCTTATTTCCTCATTCACTATCCTCACGATGAATCGTCTGTCCCTTCTTACGGTATGAAAACATTGTGGAGGCAGAAGACAGAATCCCAGTGGCTAATGGCTACCGAGCGAGGTGGCGCAGTGGTTAGCACACTGGACTCGCATTCGGGAGGACGACGGTTCAATCCCGCGTCCGGCCATCCTGATTTAGGTTTTCCGTGATTTCCCTAAATCGCTCCAGGCAAATGCCAGGATGGTTCCTTTGAAAGGGCACGGCCGACTTCCTTCCCCGTCCTTCCCTAAACCGATGAGACCGATGACCTCGCAGTTTGGTCTCTTCCCTCAAAACATCCCCATGGCTAATGGCTCACCAGTTATTGAACTGTGCATTGTTCTTGACAAAAGAAAAACAAAAGGACTGTACAGATACATGTAACTGAAAACTATTATATACTAGCAAAACGAGATGGAGCACTTAGATGGCGAAAAACGAAACAATACTCAGTGATAATAAAATTCAGTACACAGTATGGCCGTACTTTTCGGATGGCCGATATGCCCATATGCGCAATGCCGAAGTGAGCATATGGCAGGACTGTCTTCCCACTCCACACCTCACTCCTCCCGCTGTACTTGCGTGCGTGCGGCACGAGATACTATGCCACTTCCACAGCGCCGTGCTTGTCGCGTCCCAGTCTCGTCGCGTCCCAATTTGTGCGGTCCCATTTGAACCTGTGAAGTTACAAAAATGCGCTCTGCGCTGCGCCGCACCACACACGCTAAGGGCGTCTCAATTTGCGCCTAGCGTAAAACTGTTGAGTTCGGCGCGATCGTAAAAGCTAAAGCGATTAACAGTTCTTTATTTTGATTTGTACGATGGTCTTTAACAACGGGAGTGTCTGTAACGCAATAAATTGCAACAATAACAAGAAGAAGGCACCACATCTGTCTTTTTTTAGGTTTCCTAAGGAATCTAAGAGGTACATATCATGTTACTAAACTGTGTTGTCGGGATTCGCTTGTAAACAAGATGTGTATTAATGATTATGTTTCGTTTTAGGAGCGGAAAATGGCTAGTGAATAGCAGACAAGAAGATATTACGAGAAATTTCCTGTTTACCTTCATAATAATGTTAAGTTTTGTTCGCGACACTTCGAACTAAACCAGTTCACGAATCCAGGCAATAATAAACTCGTGTGGAATGCAGCAGTCACACTGTTTGATGTCCCAAATAAGCCACCTCAACTGACGATGAAAAGGAAACTGCCACAAACGTTCAACAATCCGTCTAAAGTTGTGCCAGACCCATGTGAATCGTCAACATTGACCTGCTTTCACATGAGTTGGTTACATTAAGTGCAGTTATTCGTATCTTGCAAAAGCGTGTGTAGTGTCAAGAACGTGCAGATCGCTAATTTTCGTGGAAAGCTATTAAGGGAAAAGGAATATGCCTATCATTTTAAGTACAGTCAGTAACTGAAATTGTATCAAAAGGATCTAGTGAAGAAGGACACACAAATTTTGAAGACTATAGGATCCCAATATTAAAAAAAAAAGATGCTCTTGACTTGTTGTTAGGCCTGATTGGCTTTACATTGAAGGAGAAAACTGCAGCAGAATGGAAAGATCTAAAATAAGTTATTTGCTCTAAATTTGTTATATTACAGCACTCAGGCATACAGGTTTTGTCAGAATGTTTTATCTTCCATTAGCACATACATTACAGACGTATGTGGAAGGCATACAAATAAAAAGTGGGAGAAATGATAACGTATTGCACCTTTTATAGCAGAAGGTACAGCATTTATCCATACTGATAAGCTAGTGAATATGTCATTGGATGAAATGTCTCTATTGGAAAAATTTAACATATGACAGCACATCTGGCAGTGTTATTGGCTTTGAGGACTTGTGGTTTACACGCACAGCATATTTCTCCCACTATTTGGCAATTGCTTATTCCACATAGAATAATATAAAGATGTACGTCATACTTGTGACAACAAGCGACAATGAATAAAACACAGTAGGCCTACGGAACGACAAATGGGGCGTCGATCCCTTTTGCACATAGAGGCACATATCTGTGCATATTACATGTGAATCTGTGTGTTTATATTCCTTTGATATCAAAGTGGTAAGCTGTAGTTCTATCCAATGTCACAAGTGTTTCTTCATGAATCTGTTGTAGCTTTCCACTGGATTCATGATTGTTGTCCCTACATGCGCTTATTTTAGAATCTTTTTAAGAACCTATGTCTTCTGATATTACACAAAGTCTTTGATGCAAGAAAATGATTAAAATTAGGAAAGGGATGAATAACAAACATTATGCTTATGACGCATCTTACGTTATCTTTTCTCGCTGCTTGAAGCGCTACTGTCGCTCCAGCTGTCAAACGGCAACGGCTTTTACAGTAGAGAAGGTCGCGACTGTTACGTTGGACTGTGGTTGTATTTTGTTGCGCCACCACTGCTTACTGGTCGCAGTATTTTGAAACACCAGCATTCTGTTTCTGTCGCAGTTATATGATGTAACAGCTGATGCAAGTCATTCGAGTTAAGTGTATTTTTATTTTATTTCTGAAAAAAGTGAAAACAATGGTCGGCAGGAACGCATCCGCAGCTTCTATAACTAAAAGAACAACAAACCATGTTTGATTATCCACAGCAGTGTGTGTGTGTGTGTGTGTGTGTGTGTGTGTGTGTGTGTGTGTGTGTGTGTATGTGTGTGTGTGTGTAAGCTAGCTGTATACATGTCTTGCCATTGTACACAGCATTTTCGTCTCTGTGCGTTATTTCTTTTGTAAAAGTAATTGTTTTCCCTGACTTATCACTGTGCAGTCTCTATTTTCGGATCCAACATTTGCGTATCGCCTTCCATGTATTTAACTCTTGTCATAGCTCTAAGGCCATAACCTGCACAATAACACTCATACCCTCCTGTATGATTTCAATTACCCCCATATTGAGAGCAGTGGAAAATAACGTAACTGATAGAAATAACAAGTTACTGAGTAGTAGCAGTTACTGTGATAACCACTCATCTGATACTAACAGTTATTTCAATAACTTCCAACAGTGCCCTGTGCCATTTGTTCACTGAAGATCATACTACACTTTTGCATCAACTCATCTGAGAACTGGCTATGATGGAGAGGGATAGACCATCTACAAGATGCTGTATACGCCATGGAAATAATTGTGCGACTGCGTGCTATCTGTTGATAGTACTGTGTACTATTTTGAGCGCTCTCACTGCCATCAGCACAAACATTTAAATAATGTTAATGCCAGAGCGGCGGCTGATAGGGGCGACAGTAAAGGCATTGCACATGTAAAGTCGTTTCCTTGAGTCACTTACATTTGCGAATTCGAGTGACTATGGAAATAAACATCAGAGGACGGTATTTTTCTCTGTCAGTTATCGTATTTGCTCACAGTTCTTGTTCTCTGACAGTTAATGGGTACCACCATAGGTAACCTGGAAGTTGGTAACTGTGTTCATGACTCCAGTTTAAGTCCGTAAAAGGTGGTGACATTTCCCGAGAGGGTAGTTATTGGAGTGAACAAAATATTTTCGTACTGCTACGGAAATAACCGCTGGCCATCAGGGTTTCTAGAGAGTTGACAAGTAACTGGATTCTGTTCTCTCCATTGCTTGTAGTTGTAACCTCCCCCTCACTTATCGACCTTAATGACAGTGAAAAATTAAACCACGTGTACCTAATGGAAATTTGGGAAAAGCAATCGTCACCGAAGTTAATCTGTCGGTAAAGAGGGAGGAAAGGGTTACATCTAAATGAAAGGAAAAATGCAAATGAAACTGGTGGAAATTAATTTTGAAAAGGGGTAAAGTTAATAAAGAAAGTAAATGTGCGGCCATTACGTTAACAATTAACTAGCGGTAATTAGATATTTGAGATTTGGGGGAAATTACGGTCGCCAGTCCTAAGGACAATTACTATAGTAACTGAAAAAGAATGGTTATTACACATATAATTAGCACTAGAAGCGTGGCAACTGAAGGTTGACACGTGTAGTGTGAAAACTGAAAGTTTGTCAGAAGTAATAAATTTCGCTACACTCTGACATAATTTAGCAAAAGAATTAATAAAACCGGAAAATCGAAAGTTAATTTAGTGACTGAAGTTAATAGTGAGCTTTCTTTCTGAAGCACATCGAAATTCAGTAAAATACGGTTAGTCTTGGACTACCTCAACAATCATTTCAAGAGCAACTTGACTCTACGCAATTTAGAAATAAGAGATTTAACTTTGAACTTGAATTAAATGATTCTGAACAATTAACAATAGTAAAATTTTGTACGTACCAAGCTGAGCTGCAGTCACAGGTAAGCTAAAATACGGTAACAAAACTCGCACTCTTAATTTGTGCTCGTGTAATCTAAATATTGTAGCCAGCTATGAATACTTTAACTGAACTTTGAAATTAAAGCAGTGAAATTGAATTATATTATTTTAATGCTGGCGTTTGAACTTCAACGACACTCAGGTTCATTTCAGAAAAGGAAGGGACCCTGCTTGGCAATGCAATTGGGACACTGAGCAACAAAGGTTCATGCTAAGTTGCTGTAATTTTGCGATTTGAACAGTTTGAAAAGCTGAGGTCTGCCATACAGTTCTGAAACTTTACGTGCTTTTAGTCTTCCTTATTGGTTGATTGATGGTTTGAAGCCGTCGATCGAGGAGGTGGCGACAGTCACTCATTGTCGGCCGTCGCTGTTGCAGAAGCTGGATGTTGGCGCGCCTTCTTCTCGACACGGTCACCAGACGAAACGGGCTCTTGATGTGCGCCAGCTAATGCTTCCCGTCCGCGACACCATGTCAGAAACTATCATCGCAAGTCGAGCGCAATTAAATGCTGCCAAACCCCGAAAGCGCGGCAACTCGCGGGAGCTTCACACAACACACCTGCTCCACTCGCTACTCCAGCCAGACTCTGCCATGCTCTGCCCGCGCTCCACGGGGCAGAGTTCACTACCAAAGATCCTACACACTTTGATTCTTCACACGACCTATCGATGTAATCGTTCGATAGCAGTTTTCCCTAGGCAAGACCCAGCGTAAAAATACAAATAATATTTACGAAACAAACCAATTATACATCGACATAAGTGCATATATATATATATATATATATATATATATATATATATATATATATACAAACAGTAAAACAATTACAATATACAAAGAGACAGAAATGTCACATCTTGAGGTAACAAAACAAGGAAAAAAAATAATAGTACAATAGATGGAAATAGGAGGATATGCATTTCCGGCGTTACATAGTTCCGGAACAGATGTCACTCTCTTTCCAGCCTTTGGTTGTGTTAGAGCCTAATGACTTTCGTTTCGTGTTCTTGGTTTTCTCTGTGCTCTTGCCACTAGGTTAATAGTACTAGCAACACTCTTATACATGGAAAGTAATGAAATATTGTAATATTTTTACAGGTTTTACACTTACTGAAGTATTTGAGTCTTGTAGGTGATCTAAAGATGGTTGAGCATCTTCTCAAAGTATATCATATCCCTAATGTTTACTGGCATCATTATGATGAAAAAGAGCTGGTGCTGTATCAAATGAATCTCATTAAGGCGTATCTTATCAACTTGAGTATAAAAAATCTTGTGCAATTCGGTAAAACATAGCTTTGCAGCTTTACTAAGAGAAAATATATTTTCTCAGTTTGCTCACATCGATTGCAAATGGGCTTTTTATTTTAATTAGTTTTTGGCCATTGACTTTGAAACATTTTCTATGAACTATTGGGTTCATCAATTTTATACAGGAGAATTGTATGGAATGGAATACGTTTGCTTCAGACACATGTATAGCGAATTAACCATTTGATGGAGGTGTATTGGGAATGAAGACAGGTACACTTATAACAATAATCAGGTCAGATACTTTGTCTGTGATATTTAAATAAAAGCATAGGTTTACTTATAGTAAGGCCTATTAGTACTTGTGCATACTACATGAACATTTTTGAATAATATGTGCTTTTTTGTTTTCAAAAAGCTCGAGTCAGTTAATTTTCTATTACATTGAGCAACACTAAAAGACTTTGTCAGGTGGACTCATTGCTATGTTGAGGTTGTGTTACATGCAAAACTTAACCCTACATTTTGAGTGCTTACCTGTAATATCCATGAATTAGTTTGTTACATATTCAGGCTGTTAACTATCATGATATTAAATTGTAAAAAGAAAAAGCAGTGAAAGCAGGCAGATGGAATTGACAGATGAAGTGTTTATTATTGCCTCATATGTGTGATGGGAGGGGAAGAAAAAGCAAAACATTGAATCGAATGATAAAGTATTCCTCAGGGTAGGAAATTTTGTTATTGAGAAATTCTTGAAAACTTAACCAAATTCGCATTCCCTACACCAATACTATTAATTCAGACTCTCACAATCTGAATACCTAAAAAAGAATTAGATCAGCAGAGTAAAAATGGTCTCATAATGTCGTCTGAAGCTTTTTAATCTGTTACCCTTACAAGTTCAACACAATAATCACCCACTGGAATTCTGTGCAATAATGCTCAATGTAAGATAAACACAACAAACTGAATTGTTGGAGAAATGTAATTTAGCCATTGCCCCACCAAACAATTAAGACTCTCATGGTAGCTGAAGAAATCGGGCAATTTTGTAAATCTCAGATAAAACTCGGATTACTCACGCTTCCCTCAAATGGTTTATTTTGTACAAGAGTAAACAAATCTATTATGCTATGTATAATTTTGTTGTTGTATTACGTGGCTGTAAACTTATGCTATTAAGTGAACAGCACAAGAAGTTAAGCTTCGAATTTTACCTATATTAGTCAGCTTATTTATTTGATCATGATTAAAACAGTGCTTTTTTAACATTTCACTTAAACAATGCTGTGGTGAGGTTCCTCTTACTTTCTGTTGCAGCTTCAAGGATAATATTTCTAATAGCGACCGATATTTATTTATTTATGTGTCCAAGAATCAATTTAGTACATTGTTTGTACATGTGATATAGGACAACGGTAAACCTAGTTAATTTACAATACAGAAGTCATTTTGACTTCATTTTTGACATAATGAAAACGCATAATTATGTAGGTTGGTGTACTACATTGCTTCTACATGTGATAATAGAAGTTATTAATTGAGATGGCATCATAAGCACAACACAGACTATATATACATATATATATATATTATTACGAAGTTGAGCCTCTATGGACTGCATGGTAACAACCAACTTCACTCTAGTGTCCAGGTCTTGTTACTGTTCCATCTTTGACTTCCTGCCAGCATCTTCTGAGCACACCAAGAAGTGCCTGTTTATGCTCTTCAGATAATGGTCCCCTCCGTCTTTTGTACGTTGTGCCATTTTAAAACCTCACCAATCTTCTAAATTTGTTCCTGCCTGGAATTTCTCTCTCTGAGATACCAATCTGCCTAAGATCTTTTTCACATTCTTCGAACCATCTTGGCCTTGTTGTCTTAGATTGGATGAAAATCCATATTCTTTTTGTTAGTCAATCACTGTCCATCCTCATGAGATGACTGTAAAATAACAATCGTGTCTTCTTAATGGATGCTGTGATAGGTTCTCCCTTGCTGTAAAAGTCCTCATTTGCTCTCATTCGCCATTGTCCATCATCCCACCTATTACCTAGGATTTTCCTTAATATCCTATACTCTAACTTTTCCCGCCACTCAGCTTCACCTTGTCTATTCATGGTCAAATTTTTGGATGCATATAAGCCCTCAGGTTTTACAACTGTATTGTAATGTCAGAACTTGGCCCCTCTACTTATAGACTTTGTGCTATAGATATTATTTTTCAGTTGGTATGCTTGGTCTAACTTCCTCATCCTGACATGAATTGCTTCTTCTTCTAATCCGTTCTCCTGGATGAGTTCACTCAGATACCTGAAATTCTTAACTCATCTGATTTTTCCCAAGATGGTGATCATCCATTCAGGTCCATCACAGATGTTCTTCATGTATTTTGTCTTTTGAATAGAGATCTGGAGTCCAAATTTTGCAACATTTTCTGACAGCCTATTGATCTTGTTCATTGCTGACTCTATGTTGTTAACAAAAATGGCCAGGTCATCTGCAAATGCCAAGCAGTCAATGTACACCACTTTGTTCTTAGGACCAACTCTGAACCGCTCTTCATTTGTTCTTCTTTGGTTAACAACTTTCTCCACCCTCGAATGACGTTTTCCAAGATGCAGTTGAAAAGGAGTGGGGATAGGCCATCTCCTTGTCTTTATGCTCTTTCTGATTGTAAAGGGTTCTGATATCTCACACATAAATTTCATTTTTGACACTGTGTTAGTGAGATTTTGTGTAATGAGCTTTCTTGATGTATTATCCACCCCAAACTCTTCCAAAATAGTCATTAATGCCTGTCAGTCGATGGAGTCATATTCCTTCTGAAAATCAACAAACATGTCCATGTAGTTATTTCCTCCAGTTTTTTTGTACCTGATGATGTTCTTCAGGTTAAAGATCTGTTCTGCGCAAGAACAGATCTTTCGGAAACCAGCTTGATATCACCCAAACAGTTGGTCAAGATGACCTTCCATTCTGTTCTGCATCGCTTTGGAGAGAATCTTATCTACATCTACATCTACATCTATACTCCGCGAGCCACCTTACGGTGTGTGGCGGAGGGTACTTATTGTACCACTATCTGATCCCCCCTTCCCTGTTCCATTCACGAATTGTGCGTGGGAAGAACGACTGCTTGTAAGTCTCCGTATTTGCTCTAATTTCTCGGATCTTTTCGTTGTGATCATTATGCGAGATATATGTGGGCGGTAGTAATATGTTGCCCATCTCTTCCCGGAATGTGCTCTCTCGTAATTTCGATAATAAACCTCTCCGTATTGCGTAACGCCTTTCTTGAAGTGTCCGCCACTGGAGCTTGTTCAGCATCTCCGTAATGCTCTCGCGCTGACTAAATGTCCCCATGACGAATCGCGCTGCTTTTCGCTAGATCATGTCTATCTCTTCTATTAATCCAACCTGGTAAGGGTCCCATACTGATGAGCAATACTCAAGAATCGGACGAACAAGCTTTTTGTAAGCTACTTCTTTCGTCGATGAGTCACATTTTCTTAGAATTCTTCCTATGAATCTCAACCTGGCGCCTGCTTTTCCCACTATTTGTTTTATGTGATCATTCCACTTCAGATCGCTCCGGATAGTAACTCCTAAGTATTTTACGGTCGTTACCGCTTCCAATGGTTTACCACCTATGGCATAATCGTACTGGAATGGATTTCTGCCCCTATGTATGCGCAATATATTACATTTATCTACGTTTAGGGAAAGCTGCCAGCTGTCGCACCATGCATTAATCCTCTGCAGGTCCTCCTGGAGTACGTACGACTCTTCTGATGTTGCTACTTTCTTGTAGACAACCGTGTCATCTGCAAATAGCCTCACGGAGCTACCGATGTTGTCAACTAAGTCATTTATGTATATTGTAAACAATAAAGGTCCTATCACGCTTCCCTGCGGTACTCCCGAAATTACCTCTACATCTGCAGATTTTGAACCGTTAAGAATGACATGTTGTGTTCTTTCTTCTAGGAAATCCTGAATCCAATCACAAACCTGGTCCGATATTCTGTAAGCTCGTATTTTTTTTCACTAAACGTAAGTGCGGAACCGTATCAAATGCCGTATTCCTGAAGTCCAGGAATACGGCATCAATCTGCTCGCCAGTGTCTACGGCACTGTGAATTTCTTGGGCAAATAGGGCGAGCTGAGTTTCACATGATCTCTGTTTGCGGAATCCATGTTGGTTATGATGAAGGAGATTTGTATTATCTAAGAACGTCATAATACGAGAACACAAAACATGTTCCATTATTCTACAACAGATTGACATAAGCGAAATAGGCCTATAATTATTCGCATCTGATTTATGACCCTTCTTGAAAATGGGAACGACCTGCGCTTTCTTCCAGTCGCTAGGTACTTTACGTTCTTCCAGCGATCTACGATAAATTGCTGATAGAAAGGGGGCAAGTTCTTTAGCATAATCACTGTAGAATCTTAAGGATATCTCGTCTGGTCCGGATGCTTTTCCGCTACTAAGTGATAGCAGTTGTTTTTCAATTCCGATATCGTTTATTTCAATATTTTCCATTTTGGCGTCCGTGCGACGGCTGAAGTCAGGGACCGTGTTACGATCTTATATGGAACAGATACTAATGAGATGCCCCTATAGGTAATGACATTCTTTTTATCGCCTTTTTTGTGTCGAGGATGGATTAAAGCTGACAGCCATTCAGTTGGTATCAACCCAGTTCTCCAGATCTCCTCAAAAAGTGGGACTGGTACATCAAGAGTTTCATTATTTGCCAGCTCCAGTACTTCCACCACTACTGAATCCTCTCCAGCTGCCTTATTATTCTTAAGTTTGATGATGATATCTTTGATCTCCCTTTACTAGGTGGAGATGAGATGGGTAGTTTGTGGATCAGAGCGCAGACAGGGAATCTTTCTTTCGGTTCATCACAATTAAGTAGGTTTTCAAAATAAGGAGACATGATCATGCAGTTTTCTTTGTTGGTCAGGCCGAGCTTCCATTTTCGTCTCTAAAACAAAAACTAGGGGCTTGGGATCCTTTCAAATTCGATTTGAACATCTAATAGAAGTCTCTGGCATTGTTTTTTCTGAAATAGTGATCGATTTGTTCTAACTGATGTTTCTCAAACGATCGCTTAGCCCTTCGTAGAGTTCTGGCTGCATATTTTCAAACTTCACGGAATACATCAAAATCTTCACATCTCGTGGTCGAGTTCCACTTTTTCCATTTGTTCTTTGGGCCACCACCGCATCACAAACCTCATTCCACCAACTATGCTTTCTATTTTTAGCTTTCAGGATTGCAGTATTAGCTGCTTGTTGGATCTTGGAGGTGATGTCCACCCATTTATGGGATTGAAATGTAAGTTGCTGAAGGTATTGTTCCAATACGTTTTGATTGATTTTGAGCTTTGCAACGTCATATTTATAAATTTTATTTCTAATTTTCAATACCTTATTGAGAGGGATGACATTTATTTTGATCTTGGAGAGTTAATGATCCGAGTCAAACTGGGCACCTCTCTGTACTTTAACATTAATTATTTCCTTAATTGCTAGATGATCAATCTGCTTCTCTCCACACACATTGCCTGGTGATCGCCAAGTCTTCTGTTTACTTGGCTTGTGTTTGTAAAATGTTGACATTATCTGAAGATTGAAGGATCGACAAAGATTGACGAGTCTTTCTTTTAGTCATCTTCTACATCTACATCTACATGGATACTCTGCAAATCACATTTAAGAGCCTGGCAGAGGGTTCATCGAACCACCTTCACAATTTTCTATTATTCCAATCTCGTATAGTGTGCGGAAAGAATAAACACCTATATCTTTCGGTACAAGCTCAGATTTCTCTTATTGTGTCATGGTGATCGTTCCGCCCTATGTAGGTCGGTGTCAAAAAATATGTTCGCATTCGGAGGAGAAAGTTGGTGATTGGCATTTCGTGAGAATTTATTAAGTGATTTGAGTTGCTTCACTACTTCGAGGATATTTACTTCTACGTTACTCATGTTGGCGGCTGTTCTCAATTCGAATTCTGGAATATCTACTTTGTCTTCTTTTGTGAAGGCATTTCGGAAGGGTCTGTTTAGTAAATATGCTTGTGAGTAGGGTACTTTCCAGTTGTTGATCTAAATTGCGGTTCTATTCCCAGCTGGTCATTAAAATCACCTAGTAGGATCTTTATGTTCTTATGTGGTATTTGCTCTAACTGTTCTTCAAGAAGATCCTAAAACTGTTCAACTTTCTCGGGATTGCGTATGTTGTCTTCATTGATTGGTGCATGCCTATTGATCAGTGTGTGCCTTTGTTACCACAGCTGAGAGTTAGGATAGAAAGTGTCTCAGAAGGGCTGAAGAACACGACAATTGAACTGACAACCTTCCTACGAACAACAAAAGCTGTGCCAAGTGCAGGCATGTTCTTACCTAGTTTGACTATCCTTTTGCCTTTATAAATCCTGTAACATTTAATATCCATTGTGTACTAATCTAGGTATCTGTTTTCTTCAATGACCAAGATGGTTATGTCATGTTTGTCCATCATTATCGTCGACTCTTTGTGTTTCCCAGCTTTCAATAGAGAATTGACGTTCAAAGTCCCACAATAGTAGCTGTGTTTTGCCTTGATTTTTGTGTGCATAGTCGTGACTTCAAAGCATATAGGTTCAGGCTCCCCACATTTCGTAGTCCTGATTGCACTCCTAAGAGTGGTAAATTCTCTCAAAGAGGTACTACCCGGGGTAGTGTCCTTTCTGTGACGACATTCCATGATGCTTGGTTGTTCAAACTAATGTGGATTTGACAAATCCTTCCCAGTAATAGACTATATTATGAATTGACAATTAGTAAAATTTGGAAAATGAGGTTCACTCATAAGGATGTTCGATAAATTCAGACAAAGAATAGAAGCAGTAGTCAAGCAGGAACTGTTTTAACATTATTCTAAATGCATTTAATTTTGGGATGCATTTTAGGTAAGACGGCAAATGGTTATATAACATAGTTTTTGCATAAGTTTGTTTTTATTGTGTTGATGTGTAGGTTCATCTTACTAGTTTGATACGTGTGTATATCATAGTTGTTTCTGAAGAAATTTTCCTTTTTTAAGATGCTCCCTTTTGTGAAAATTAGTATTTTGTATATGTACAAGCAAGGTAGCGGCATTTGAGAGTTTTAAAAAGGGATCTACAGGAATCTGCGCACTTCGCTTTTTATCAAACTGACAATCATCTTCTGTATTTTAAAGGTTTTTGTAGAATTTGTGCAATTCCCCCCCCCCCCCCCCCCCCCCAAAATTATTCCATACATAAGTACCCACTGTAGACTACAATGGTACATTGTCAGCACTGATGAGCAGCTTGTATCCTGAGTGGGGTCCTAACAGCTATGGTAGTGAATTCAGTCTCTTATTTAAATTGTTTAGGTACACCTCCCACTGCAGATCTGCCTGAAGATGAATACTTGTAAATTTTGTATGACTGACCTTCGATAAATTTTTACTTTGATAGTGAAAACAGGGTTTGCAGGATGGAGATTTTCTGTGGTGTGGAGGTTAACTGCCACAGTTTTTTCAAAATTTGTGATGAGCTCACTGGTCCTGAACCAGTGCATTAAGGTATGCATAACTGATGTTGCAGCCTTCTGCAGATTTTCTTCATTCTGTGATTTAATTAGAACATTAGTGTCATCGGTAGAGTACAGTGCTTCCATCATGTATTTTACTAATCAAGCCATTTATATACAGCAGAAATAGGACTGGTCCTCGAACAAAACCTTGTGGATTCCATACTTCATTTTTTCTCCTCATTACTGTAAAAACATGAATAACCATCCAAACTTCAACTGAAGTGTACCGGACAGCTAATTAGCTAAGGTTATGGCTCGATTCATGCGACCTTCCTGCCACGTTGCACTACTCACAGTTATACTGATAACTAAACTGGTGGATTCCACCTACTTCGTTATTTAACTGTAACCCTTTCTGGAGTATTCGGTAGTGAAATATAAATGTCAATTATTTATAACCGTTAAAAATAACGGTTATACAAAAATGACTGTAACCGCGATAAAGGTTACTCCAAAATAACGCCCAGCTCTTGGGCAACTGCGTAGGATTTGCTGCAACCTGTGTGAACAGTAGCTCACGATGCCACAAGCTGTGGCGCCATATTAGATGCGTGTGTGAACCCAGCTTAACTGTCTGACAGCTGTTATAAATCACTGGCGTATAAATACTGATGTTTTAAATTTACACATTTAGGAAATAACTGAAAACTTTAGGTTTAATGGTCTTACTTATCCTTTAAAAACTCTCTTAATGGGTTCATTATTTATGGGAAAAGGTAAAATAAAAAATAAAATAAAGCGTTATATGTGGAAGGGTTTAATTTGTTGCAGGCTGTGGCTGTTTTACGAAAATTACACAGCTGAACATAAGCAGAATGTATAGATGGCAAATCAACAAATAGAATTACAAATGTTTGTTTGAATCTATCGATCTCTTATATCGATTCTGCACTCGGAATGCTGAATTAAACATATCCGGTGTTTTGATGTGTGTTATTTGCCACTTGATTTAGCTGTCAACGGGAATGTAAACGCGCGTGATAATCATGGGACGGTTTGAACATACGTTAGAGCGATGTGTTCATTACATTGCAATAAAGGAAATTAACACCGTCATCACTGTTGTCAATGTTAAATTAATAAGATGAAAAATGCTGCAGTTTTGGAAGAAAAATGGTTTGTCATAACAGTACGACTTTAAATTTATAAAAAAAAGACTAATATTTATAAGTATTTCGGATATTTATGATCAATGTTTACACTTGCAAGCGAATAGAATAATTTTATATTTTGAACTTTTTGTTGTAATATTGCTGACAATCCCTGAACTGTAAAATGTATTTAACAATATATTTCGTAGGGATGAAGGATGCCAGTCATTCCAACGCAAATTCTCCGTCGAGGACGACCGATGCACCAAACCCATCCATATACAATGGAGATGTATCAAATGATGTTTTGCATTCTGGGCCTTTGTCATGTTATAGCGAAAGTGAACTGACAATTGGCGATTTAGGTTTGTGGCCTATGTACTTCTTCGTTGTGTAACGTACTGTATTTTAACGCACTTTTAATGCAGGTACTGTTTTGTGAAAATAGACCTTTCAGCTGGTGTAATCATTGCACAACAATTAGAGATGACAATATGAAATATGCAATGTTTCTTGTTACTTGCTTATTAATATAATTGATATTTGTAATTTTTTCAGGCGAGTCGGACCAGAGAACAAAAGGCAATAACTCCCATTCACGCTTATCTAAAACTCTAGCAGAAGTCTTGGCTGATAAAGGTGCCCTGGGATATTTTATTCAGTATTTGGAAGCAAGAGGATATGTTGCACTCATCAAATTTTGGCTTGATGCAGAAAGTTTTCGTGCAGCATCATCCGCCGAGATTAGATGTTCAACTGACACACCTGACGTGCAGGTGACACGGGAAATGTTGGAGGCCGAGTGTTCCAGCAGCAAAGAATCGCCACACCACGAGGAACGTAATGTTGTTTCACTACAAACAGCATATAGCAGCTTGTCTGTGGATTGTGTTGAAAATAGTGAGAGTGCGAACACTGCACCAAAGGGTAGCACTCACTCTTTGATAGTTAGTAGTACTTTATCAACTGCTTCACACACTACATATTATGATGCTCATTCACATATGTTTGGTTGTGCAAGTGGAGCATCGAACAAAAATGTACCATCAGATTTAAAGGACTGTGGTGAGACCTGTTCAGATGTCAGTGATATTTCGAATAGTTCTGAAAATAAAACAAATTGTGTTACCCCAGACATTGATGCTGGCAGTAGGATAAATACTTACCAGCTACAGACTATTGGTGATGGCTACGAAAGCAAAAAAGAATCAAGTAGTGGAACAGTGGCAAGATGGGCAAGTGGAGCTGTCAGTCCAATTCATCAAGCAGCATCACCAACACGTGCTGTAAAACTCATTGAAGCAACTTTGCATGATGCAGTTAGAATATTTAGGAAGTATTTTACTCACAATGCCCGTTACCGTATTCGAATTCCAGAGGAAATAAGGAATAGAATGATTTCTGCAATTTGTAGAGAAGGTGGAATGGTAGGAATTGATTGTTTTAATGAATGCCAAGACCTCGTCTTTCACATAATGGAAAGAGAGTAAGTATTTCTTGCCAAGATTAACATTCTTGGTAGATAATTATTTTTAAAAAAGTTCTGATTTTGAATGAAAGTTAACTGTATATTGCTATAAAATACAGGAAATAATTATTGATAATTTAGTTTCTCTGATTGTATCAGAATAGTATTGTACTTCTGCAGTCCATACCACCGCACTCTATCTCATTGTTCTGGCCATGGTGGTGGTGAGTTGTGCAAAAGAGGCATAATACATGGACTGTGCCATTAATGTGGATTCATTTATACATTTTTAATATTTTTTTTAGCATGATGTTTAATTTTTATGATGTCTTAATTCTTGAATAGTAGCTTTATGGCTAGAGCAGAACTGAACTTCTGACAATTTAACCGGTGTTAAGTTTGTTACAAGGGGGTCACATCGAATTCCATGAGAAATCATCAGGTCGGAAGACCTTGGAGAGAATCAGTCAGTCATCGTCCCACATAGTCATCTGGGTTTATTTTACCTCCTGTGGTTTTCTCAAATTATTACAACAAAATTCTTGATAGCCCCGAATGAAAAGTGTGATTGTTTCGTATTGTGGTACTATCAAAATATGAAACAATCATTTATTACATAGTTACTAGATCTGCATCCTTTTACTGAGTAAAAATAACATTCTTCATTGTATCACGTATAAAGAAAATTACTTGCAACAAGAGGAAATAAAACAGATGGAAAAACAATATCAATTTGTCCAATCACTTGAATCACGATTGAAAAATTCTCCAACAGAATGTAATGGGTGCTCTTTCGAGTTGTGTACAATTTTCCTTCTGATTAATCCTGGCAGCAGATGATGTATTTCTTGAGGCACTGTGTTGAACGTTTTAGAACAACTATTGGAAAACTGCCATGTGTTTATACGAGGGTAATCCCAAAAGTAAGGTCTCCCATTTTTTTTGTAAGTACATAGACCGGGTCGACAGAAGCGTCCTATCCCATGCGTCGGCTTTTACCCGTGATGTAAGGGTGTTGTCGTGTGTGACGTCATGATGGCACGGAGTTTGGTTTGAGTGTGGCTGTCTCCAGTTCTGTTTTATCTTATTTTATTTACTTTTCTGATCTGTTCGTTCTATCTCGTGAGATTATTTTTTTAAATTTAAAAACACTTATTACTTATTTTAATTATCTGTTTCCTCGAATTTCTGTTTTAGTTTATTATATTTATCTTTCTGATCTGTTCGTTCTATCCCGTGAGATTTTTTTTTTAAAAAAGACAAAAAACACTAATCAGCTACTGAAGCATCTTTATCTTCTATGGGTTGCAGGGGTTACGACCCCTGGGGAGGTGGGTGGGTATTCATGCATGGCTGTCTTCACTTACACGTTGTAGCTACGCAAGGCGTCTAAATTTGTTTATATTTAGTTGCCCCCCCACCCAAAACACCCCATTTCCCGCGCTTGTCCCGTTAGTGTCATTAGGCTTCTAGTGGAAAGTGTTTGTTTTTGTTTCTGCCATATTTGTGACGTCATGGGTCAAAGCAGATGGGTGGGATCGGACGCTTCCGTATTTCCCATAGACCAGTATATTTCTATAATGGTTTACATCAGTTTACAGCTTGAACATTTAGCTATTTTTTGACATAATCGCCATTTCTGCTGATGCATTTTTGTAGATGCTGTGGCAGTTTTTGTATGCCCATGTCATACCAGCTCGCTGCCATGCTGTTCAGAAAGTTATGAACCTCTTCTTTTACCTTGTCATCGGAGCTGAATCATTTTGACCACAATTAATGCTGACAGGTACTGTGAGACTCTGAAAAAACTCAAACGGACAATTCAGAACCGGAGAAGAGGAATGTTGAGCAAGGGCGTACACATTCTCCATGACAACACTCGCCCACACATCACTCGGCAAATCGTTGCTCTCCTGCTACAGTTTCAGTGGAACATAATCACCCACTCAACCTATAGTCCTGACTTGGCACCCAGTAACGATCACCTGTTCCCTTGGTTAAAAGAACATTTGGCCGGAAAGTGATTCAGCTCCGATGAGGTGAAAGAAGAGGTTCATAAGTTTCTGAACAGCATGGCAGCGAGCTGGTATGACATGGGCATACAAAAACTGCCACAGCATCTACAAAAATGCATCAACAGAAATGGTGATTATGTCAAAAAATAGCTAAATGTTCAAGCTGTAAACTGATGTAAACCATTGTAGAAATAAACAGGTCTATGTACTTACAAAAAAAGAAAAGAAAAAAGGGAGACCTTACTTTTGGGATTATCCTCGTCTCTTGGTAAACCCATGTTTCTCTTGTTGTGGGTGTGTTTTCTGTTATGTATTCCTTATGGTTTTCTTATACGTTGATGACGCATCAAAATGCACACTAACTGCAAGTTAACATTATTGCTAACCAGATGATTATAGTCTGTAGTGATCCAGTCTTTCTCTTGATGTGATGAACCTCACAGCTTATTTTTTTCCCCCTTTTTTTTAGCATAGAAGTTTCATTGCAGCCTGCATTGTGTCTCATTATAACAAACTTGTCAGCTACTACACCCTTTAGTCTTTTCAGAAGGTATATCACATGGGAGAACTTTGAGAACACATACACGGTGTGCTCATTCGTTGACAGTTTGCTGTCAATCATGAAGTCCAGCAGTTTCAGAGCCTCAATTTTATCCTGGGTATAACTGGAGATTGCAGTGCCACCAGTTATCTGTGACCAGTAAATACTATCAACATAGTGGGCACCCCAATTTTGAGCTTATACAGTGTGGTGATTGTGACATTGTATTACACATGCAAACAGACAGAAATAAAAAACACTTAATTTCAGGTGCATGATTGACCGATTTGGCATTGTAACATCAACTAAAATGACCTTGCTATGCTGATACTGCGAACTGCTGAAAGCAAAGGAAAACTACAGCCATAATGTTTCCCGAGGGCCGCAGCCTACTGTATGGTTAAATGATGATGGCATTCTCTTTGGTAAAATATTCTGGAGTTAATATAGTACCCCACTGAGATCTCCGGATGGGGACTACTCGGGAGGAAACAAAACTGTCATTCTACGGATTGGAGTGTGGGATGTTAATTGGGTAGGTAGGTTAGAAATTTTAAAAAGGGAAATGAATGGGTTGAAGTTGATTATATAGTGAGAATTGGTGAAATTTGGTGGAAGCAGGAACAGGTATTTTGGTCATATGAATTCAGTATTATAAATTCAAAAGTTAAATAAGACTAATGGAGTAGGTTAAAAAAAAAAAAAAAAAAAAAATACAGGAACTCGAGTAAGCTATCATGAACAGCAGAGTGAACATATCATCGTAGCCAAGGTAGACACAAAGCCCACATCCACCACAGTAGTAAAAGTTTGTCCCAACTGGCCCTGCAGATGATGAAGAGGTTGAAGAAATATATGATCAGATAAAAGGAATTATTCAGATAGTTGAGGGAGATGAAAACTTAATGTGATGGGGGACTGGAATTCAACCATAGGAAAAGGAATAGAAGGAAAAATAGTAGGTGAATATGTACTCTGAGAAAGGAATGAAAGAGGAAGCTGCCTGGTGGAATTTTGCACAGAGCATAATATTACCATCGTTAACATTTGGTGTAGGAATCATCAAAGGTGGTGTGGAAGAAACCTGGAGACAACGAAAGGTTTCAGATTGACTATATAATAGCAATACAGAGATTTTGGAACCAGATTTTAAATTGTAAGACATTTCTAGGGGTAGATGTGGACTCTTTGATCACAATTTATTGGTTACTAATTGTAGATTAAAACCAAAGAAATTGCAAAAAGATAAAAAATTAAAATTGGGACCTGGATGTTGAAAGAACCAGAGGTTGTTGAGAGTTTCAGAGAGAGCATTAGCGAATGATTGACTAGAACGAGGGAAAAGAATACTGTGGAAAATGAATGGGTAACTTTGAGAGATGAAATAATGAAGGCAGGTGAAGATAGAATAACTTAAACAACAAGGCCGGGTAAAAATCCCTGGGTGACTCAGGAGATACTGAAATTAATTGATGGATGGAGAAAATATAAAATTGCGGCAAATAAAGCAGGCAAAAGGGAATACAAACATCTAAAAAAATGAGATTGGCAGGAAATGCAAAATGGCTAACCAGGAATGGCTATATAGGACTAACGTAAGAATTTAGAAGCTTATATCATTAGGGGATAGATAGATACTGCCTACAGGAAAATTAAAGAGGTCTTTGGAGAAAAGAGAAGCAGTGGTATGAATATCAAGAGCTCAAATGGAGAAACAGTCCTAAGCTAAGAATGGAAAGGTGGAATGGAGACATACTTGCAGGCAGAGGCCAGAGATGACGGTGATGATGATGATGATGATGATATCTGAGACACGACATTGTGAGAAGACTGTGACAGAGTACCAAAAGACCTAAGTCAGAACAAGCCCCCAGGGGTAGACGACATTCCATCAGACCTATGTGATAGCCTTGGGAGAGCCTCGAGAGATGATATTGGCAGACCTCAAAGTTTTTTATTTGTTCTCCCTGGACTTTAATTCCCATCCTAAATTTTTATTTGATTTCCTGTACTGCATGCTTAATGTGCGGACTGAATAACTTCGGGGATACGCTACAATTGTGTCTTAACTCTCTTTTCAACCACTGTTTCTGTTTCATATACTGCTATTCTTATAATTACCTTCTGATTTCTGTACAATATGTAAATAACCTTTTGCTCCCTATATTTTAACCCTGTTACCTTCAGAATTTTAAAAAGAGTATTCCAATCACATTGTCAAAAGCTTTCCGTAAGTCTGCAAATACTGTAAACATAGGTTTGCCTTTTCATAATCTATTTTCTAGAGTCAGTACTTCCTCATGTGCTTCTATATATCTCTGGAATCCAAACTGATCTTCCCTGAGGTCGGCTTCTACCAGTTTCTACATTTTTCTGTAAAGAATTTGTGTTAGTCTTTTGCAACCATGACTTATTAAAGTGATAGTTCGGTAATATTCACGTTTGTCAGCACCATCTTTCTTTGGAATTGGAATGATTATATTTTTCTTGAAATCTGTGAGGGTATTTTGCCCATCTCGTACACCTTGCACACCAGATGGAAGACTTTTGTCATGGTGGTCACTCCCAAGGCTATTAGTAGGACTGACGGAATGTTGTCTACCTCTGGGACCTTGTTTTGACTTACATCTTTCAGTGCTGTGTCAAATTCTTCTCACAGTGTCACATCTCCGATTTCATCATCATCTATGTCCTCATCCATTTCTATAACACTGCCTGGAAGTTTGCCTCCCTTGTAAAGACGTCTATATTCTCCTTCCACCTATCGGCTTTCCCTTCTTTGCTTAGGACTGGTTTTCCATTTGAGCTCTTGATAATCATGGCACTGCTTCTCTTTTCTCCAAAGACCTCTTTAATTTAATTAGGCAGTATCTATCTTTCCCCTAATGATATAAGCTTCTACATTCTTACATTTGTCCTATAGCCATTCCTGGTTAGCCATTTTGCATTTCCTGTCAATCTAATTATTTAGGCATTTGTATTCCCTTTTGCCTGCTTTATTTGCCGCATTTTTATATTTTCTCCTTCCATCAGTTAATTTCAGTAACTCCTGTGTCACCCAAGGATTTCTACAAGACCTTGTCGTTACCTATTTGATCCTCAGCTGCCTTCAGTATTTCATCTCTCAAAGCTACCCATTTGTCTTCCACAGTATTCCTTTCCCCCGTTCTCATCAGTTGTTCCCTAATGCTCCCACTGAAACTCTCAACAACCTCTGGTTCTTTCAACTTATCCAGATCCCATCTCCTTCATTTGTCACTGTTTTGAAGTTTCTTCAGGTTTAGTCTACAGTTCATAACCAATAAATTGTGGTCAGAGTTCACATCTGCTCCTGGAAATGTCTTACAATTTAAATTCTGGTTCCGAAATCTCTGTCTTACTGTTATCTAATCAGTCTGAGACATTCTAGTGTCTCCAGGTCTCTTCCACATTTACAACGCCTGTTCAAAAAATTCCAAAACTTTGTCCTCAAAATTTTTCTATGCTTACCTGTTACTTATTGTGTGTGGTCTCCTTTGAAATACTCTCCTTCACAATTGGTACACCGCTCGCAATGCCGTTTCCACTTCTGGAAGCAGTCTTGGTCTGCTTCTTCTGGACTGTGTGAAGTGCTGTCTGCGAATTTTCTTTTATCTTATGTATCATTGTAAATCTTCATCCTTTTAGTGGGGTTTTCAACTTTGGAAATAAAAAAAAAAAGGTCCTCTGGAACTTGTCGGGAGAGTATGGAGGATGAGGCAGCACAGTGATTTCATTTTTTGTTCAATAGTCGTGCACCAACAGGGATGAATGTGCGGGTGTTATCGTGATGCAAGAGCAATGATTTGCCATTTTCTTCTCACATTTTCTCGCAGGCATCTTAACACATCCTGATAGTACCATCGATTAACAGTTTGTCCTTGTGGCATGAATTCCTGGCGTGAGCATCTTCGGTAGACGTTGAAGGGCATCCTGAATGAGGGCAATCTTTATCTTCTGTCCAACAATTTTTAAACCTTGTGAACCATTGGTAACATTGTGTATGGCTTAAATAACCATTAAAGTAGGCTCCCTGCATCATTTGGTGTTTCCCTGTAAATATTTTCTTGAATTACACTCAAAATTTAATGCAGATGGAGTTGCTCCTCTAACTCTGCCATCTCAAAATTCGCAAACTGTGTGACACAACACTCTACTCAGTACAGCACTGAACAATAACTAACAGATATACAACAATGAAATTTTCAGCAGTTACACATTAAAAACAGGCATGTGCAGGGATGCCACCTGTATTTCGCACCAACACACCATTGGCGCAAAAATTGTGAATGTTCCAGAATTTTTGAACAGATCTTGTACGCCTTCCTTGATAATTCGCAAACAAACTATTAGCTATGATTAAATTATGTTCTCTGCAAGATTCTACCAGGCAGCTTCCTCTTTCATTCCGTTCCCCCAGCCCATATTCATATACTAATTTTTCTTCTCTTCCTTTTTCTACCACTGAATTCCACTCTCCCGTCACAGTCAGGTTCTTCTCTCCCTTAACTACTTGAATAATTTCCTTTATCTAATCATACATTTTCTCAATCTCTTCATCGTCTGCAGAGCTAGTTGCCATATAAACTTGTATCACTGTAGTGGATGCGGGCTTCGTTTCTGTCATAGCTATGGTAATGCATTCGCTATGTTGTTCATAATGGCTTACCTAGATTATTAATTATTATATCTACTCGATTAGTCTTACATGCATTTGTATTTAGAACTCTTCATTTATCTGACCAGAAGTCATGTTCCTCCTGCCACCGAACTTCACTGTGTCCCACTATATTTAACTTCAACCTATCCTAGTTGACTGGGTGTGGGGTGCAGACAGGGTATTTTTTTTTTTTTTTTTTTAGATTAGATCACACTCCATCCAATCAATATGATGGTGGTTGTAGGAAACTCAGAAGTATCAGTGTAAGATTGAAAGAAATGCCTGACCCAGGCAAGAATATTAAAATCCTAGATGTTAACTGCTGAAGCGTTCACAGCAGTGTTTCAGAGTTCTAAGTGCTCCTGAGGGGCAGTGTAGCTCACATACTATTCGGTACAGAAAGCTGGTTGAAACCTGAAAATGAGAGCAGTGAAATTTTGGGGAAAATTTAATTGCATGTCAGAAAGATAGGGTAATGGAGGAAATGGAGGTTGTGTATTTATTGCAGTAGACAAGAAACTTAAATCCACTGAAATAGAAATAGAAAGTGCATGTGAGATTGTATGGCCAAGACTCAGTATGAGGGGTTGGCATAAAATGGTAATTGGATCCTTCAGTCGCTCTCCAGACTTACCTCCTGAGGTAATTGAAAACTTTAGAGAGAACCTCATTTCAGTTGTACTTAAGTTCCTCGATCATACTATAATCATAGATGTTGACTTTAATCATCCAACAATCAATTTGAAAAATTACAGTTTTGTTACTGTTACTGTGAGACATGATTAATTGCCTTCTCTGAAAACTACCTAGAACTGGTAGCTCGAAACCCCACTCATGATGGATATGCATTGAAACAAATAGCTACAAATAGATGTAATCTCTTTGGGGATGTCCACACTGAAACTGATAGCAGTGACCCTGAGGCAACAGTGATTACCAAAGTACAAAGAACAACCAAAACAAGCAGAAAGATATATATGTTCAGTAAACTAGATTAAAAATCAGTAGTGCCATATCTGAGTGAGGAACTTGAAACTATTAGCACAGGGCAGAAGCATGTGGAGGAAATATGGCTCAAGTTTAAAAGAATAATTGACTATGCACTGGATAGATATGTACACAGAAAATCAGTTCATAATGGGAGGGACCCTCCATGGTATACAGTCACTGTAAAGACACTTCTAAAGAAATAGAGATTATTGCATAATAGGTATAAAACAAAGTGTAGGGCTATAGGTAGGCAGATGCTGAATTAAACATGTTTGGCTGTCAAGAGATCAATGTGTGAAGCCTTCAGTGACAACCATAGTAGAATATTGTCAGATGATCTTTCACAAAACCCAAAGAAATTCTGGTTGTTTTTCAAAACCTGTTAGTGACACCAAAGTTAGTGGCCAGTCCCTAGTGAATGGGACAGGAACTGAAATTGAGGGTAGCAGAGCAAAAGCTGAAATGCTTAACTCTGTTTTCAGATATTCCGTTGGGTCATTCCATGTCAGTTCAACCAGGGGCTCCAGATCATAGTCTCAGATTTGACTGAAATTCAGTACACTAATTCTACCATGTGTGGAACACTCGTGTACAAAGTATTAGTTTCCCCTGCCAATTAGTTCCAGAATTATGACTTGTGAAAGAAGGTGGCGTGACCCGCATCTGGCAATCTATCTTCAGACCCAACTTCAGGTCTTAATAACTTTGGAACTACTCCACACAGTCCAGTGAAATTTTTACAACCCAGTAACATCCATTTAGAGAACACAGTCCATGAATCAAAACACCAACAACATATTTCTGAGGGAAAATAAAAAATTACAAAATGTGATTAAAAAAAGTAATACGTTAAAAGGTACATATTGTAGGTGCCCTCTATGCCAAATATAATTCACTCAAAAAGGGTATAAATTTTTTTGTGGTAAGCTTAATGTGGCCGAAACACACACAGAACTCATCATGCCCATATCAGTCACAAAAACTGAGTTACATGCACACGAAAATACAAAAATTTGAAAAATTGCCTGAAAAACATGGATTTTCGAAGTGTGGTAGCACAAAAGGGACAAGTGGTATCCAAGCCAAATTTCACACACTGCATAAGGAGACCATAATGATATATATCTCAAAATTTCAGCATGTTATTGCAAGACATTTGTGTACAATGGAAGTTGACAGATGTATTTGGTGATGTGGCCATTGTTCCAAAACACAATTTTGTAAAAACATATCGTAAACTGTTCTGCCTCTTCTTATCCTCTCCCACAACTGTTTAATCACTAAGCAACAACATATAGACAAGTTAACACAACCTATCATTAATGTTTACTGCACCTTAACTGCTAAAAACCAGTAGATTGTGCTCCGAACAGAAGTTCTCCCACACTTTAGCTACTGTACTCTGTACATTGAGTGGCAAATTGTACTGTCTTCCTGACACTGTGGTAGGAACTGGAAGTGTCATAAGAATATGTTCAAAAGGAATCCAACACCTGTTTGCGAAACGTGGCCAATGAAATGATCTTGCTGGTGCCATGAAGTTCACAGATACATCACCTTCTGCTTCACAGCACTCTGTGACACATCCTAAGTACCATTTGTCATCATAAACAGCAGTAACATAGCAACCTGGTTGATGTTGCTGCTTTTGCTTCTGAATCCTGAGTCAGACACACTGTGAAGACACATGTTGTGCATGAACCAATAGATATAACCGGACAGTCTGCTCATCTGCACATTGTCAGAGTCCACTGGAGGGAAGTGGTGATGGCTCCTTGTGCCTGCAACAGTTTTAACGTGTTCTAGTCTGCTTTTTAGCAACTCTCAGACTGATTTCACCTCATCTTTCGAAACAGAATGATTGTATGCCAGAGATATTTTTCTGTACCCAGGAAAATAATTCAAGAGGTGTTAGAATGTGACCTTCTGTAGGGTGATGCAGACTAGCTCGTGATGCCATGCACTTTATGGCAGCACCAATACCATCACATACATTTTTACCATGACTTGTTGCGAAAAAATTCCATTCTGCGTGAATCTGAAAAGCATGCTAATGCATGCATAAATTTTTGAGATTTTTACACTTTTTGTACTGACTAGCTGCCCCATCACTGAAGTATTTCGCAAAATGTATGTGAGGCAGGTTGTTTTTCACATATGCCATGACAGTGCGAATGTTGGCATGAACTGCAATGGCGTCATGAATTAAACAGCCACTAAAAACGCACAGGTTCATGACCGACACATCACCTGATTCACCTCCATAGTAAATCGCAGATGGCTGGAGAGTTGCTTGACTGTTGTCCCAATGATATCCCTGGATGGCATCTTGAACTATAAATGCATAATTTTCAGAAAAGTCTAGTATTACTATAATTTCATCTTGTTTCAAATTATCCTTACAAAACCCAAGATAAGCCGATTGTGCTGTTGCTGTGAAGCTGTGTGTGTCAGTTTGTCCATTTTTTGACAACACATTTCAACAAAACTTTCCACTGTACTTTGCTTTGTTTCAAGACTTGTGCGGTCCATGTGTGTCCATTGTTTATAAGAAACAATTTCATCGTCATCCATAAGGAGTTCACCATACAGTTTGTTATTCGTGTTTTCTGCAAGATTTGCCTTACCAGGACACTTTTCACACCTGTGTATCATGCGCTGGTAGGAACTGATGTCACACACTAGCAGCTTCATTGCATCTTTGTAATCCAAACCAGAATCCTTTGTAGCAGCAAACATCAGCTGAGCATTTTGATGGGTTTCACATACACAAACATTGTGTGTGCCCCTTGCACTTACAGGCACAAACCATTTTGGCCGAAGATTGAAAAAAGATGATAAACCTACTATGGTATTGGGATACTTTTCCTTGAATTCTACATATAGTTCTGATATGTTGCATCTGTACGTGTACATTTCCCATTTTCATCGTTACATAGTCTTTTTTTCCAGGCATTATTCGGCTGTAGTCATTATTTTCATAAAACTCCGACACTAGCACCTTTATTTCTGTACTCAATTGCTTACCCTGAGCCTTCTGAAGTTGTGGAAGCACTCCTTGGGTTGCATTTATTTTCCTAGCTTGCTTTACCATATATGTAGAAACATTGAATTCCTTTGCAGTGTAGTCAATAGACCAGCTGGAAGGTGCAAGGGTGAGAATAGCTACTATTTCTGGCATGTGGATATGGCACATTTTTCTTTCAAATCGTGCACAATTTTGTCCAAATCAGAGCATTTCTGGCATGATTTCTGTTCCTTTGGAGCAAATAGTTCTTCCTCTTCCATCATTAGTGTGTCAGCTATTTTGTGTTTTAATTCCATTTGAGCTTCTTGTAGTTTTCTTCTACCATAGCTGGGCCTGTCTCTTTTCCCAACTTTGTGTGTCTTCATGGGAGACAAACCAAGAGCAGTCACTGTAGTATTTAATTGCTCATCCACAGTGGTTGTAGGTGGCTGATACTCTTCATCACTGTCATGTAAATTATCAGAATATTCTTCATTTTTTAGCAGTGTTCCAAAGTTATTAAGACCTGAAGTTGGGTCTGAAGATAGATTGCCAGATGCGGGTTGCAATTTCCGGGTCACGCCACCTTCTTTCACAAGTCATATTTCTGGAACTAATAAGCAGGGAAACTTAAAATTTTGTACATGAGTGTTCCACACTTGGTAGCATTGGTGTGCTAAATTTCAGCCAAATCTGAGACTATCAGCTGGAACATTTTCTCAAATTGGTTGAATTGACATGGAATGACCCCTTTACAAAGAAAAACCCAGCAAAATTGTCCCAGTTTAATCCTAGTACCACTGAAAAGTTGAGGGAAATCAGTGTCAGTGTTAGTGGTGCTGAGAAACAGCTAAAATCATTAAAATTGAACAAAGATCCAAGGACTGTTGGACTCCCAATCAGATAGTAGAAGTGATCAACAAAATTATTGTCCAGTATCTTTGACATCGATTTGTAGTAGAATCTTGGACCATATTGTGAGCTCAAACATAACGAGTTATCTTGGATCTACTCAATGCCGATCAGCATGGATTCCGAAAACATCAGTCATGCGAAGCTCAAATTGTACTCTTCTCACATGACATACTAAAAGCTTTGGATCAAGGCAGTCAGGTAGATGCAGTATTTCTTGATTTTTGAAAAACATTTCACTCAGTACCACACATATGATTACTGTCAAAAGTACGGCCATATGGGGGTGTCAAGTAAAATTTGCGACTGGACTGATGACCTCTCAGTAGGATGGACACAGCCTGTTATCCTGGATTTAGAATCATCACCATGTGTAGAAGTAACTTCACACGTGCCCCAGGGATGTGTGTTGGGAGCATTGCTGTTCATGTTGTCATGCAGATAATATTAATAGCAACCTCAGACTGTTTGCAGATGACACACTTATCTGTAATGAAGAACTCCGTAAACGAGGCTGCAAAAATATTCAGTTGGATCTTGATAAGATTCCAAAGTGGTGCAAAGATTGGCAACTTGCTTTAATTGTTCAGAATGTAAAATTGTGCACTTCACAAAATGAAAAACTGTAGTATTCTATGACTATAACATTAGTGTGTCACAGTTGGAATCGGTCAACTCATACAAATACCTGGTCGTAACACTTTGTAAGAATATGAAATGTAATGATCACATCAGCTCAGTGGTGAGTAAATCAGGTGGTAGACTCTGGTTTACTTGTATAGTATTGGGGAAGGGCAATCAATCTAAAAAGGAGATTGCTTACAAATCACTTGTGTGACCCAATCTAGAACATTGCTCTAGTGTATAGGACCCATATCAAATAGGGCTAACGGGGGATACTGAATGTATACTTAGAAGGGCAGCACGAATGGTCACAAGTTTGCTTGACCCATGGGATAGTGTTACCGAGATGCTGAAAAAACTGATATAGCAGACTCTTGAAGCTAGGTGCCAACTGTCTTGAGAAAGCTTATTAATAAAGTTTCAAGAACCGACTTTAAATGATGATTCAGTCATTATACTACAACCCCTTTCATATTGGTCACATAGGCATCGTGAGGACAAGGTTAAAATAATTACAGCATGCACAAAGGCATTCAGACAATCTTTCTTCCCATGCACCATATGTGAATGGAACAGGAACAAACCCTAATATCTCGTACAATGAGATATATCCTCTGTCACGCACTTCATGATGGTTTGCATAATATAGATGTAGGTGTAAATGTAGATCCATTACCCTTTTTAAATTTTTGTATTCACCTGCCCAGTTAAATAATCTTAACATTCCACACTCCGATCTATAGAACGCCAGTTTTGTTTCTTCAGATGACCACGTCCTTCCTAGTAGTCCCTCCTTGGAAACACTAATAGGGGACTATTTTACCTCCAGAGAATTTTACCCGAGATGATGACATCACCATTTAACCATGCAGTAGAGTTGCATGCCCTTGGCAAAAATTATAGCTGTAGTCTCTCCTTGCTTTGTCATTCGCAGTACCAGCATTGATAACTATCGGTCACTGTCCAACATAATTAGTTGTTAAAATCCATAAAAATTGCATTAATACCAATTTTGAAGTACACGAAACTCTCTCTCTCTCTCTCTCTCTCTCTCTCTCTCTCTCTCTCTCTCTCTCTCTCTCTCTCTCTCTCTGCGTATAGTGGTAGTGCAGCAGTTTGCTCTATCTCATACCTTCTCCACAAATGGGACACTTTACATAATCTGCAGTTAGTCCAAACAACTGTAGGAATTTAATCGTGCTCAACATGTCATTCTGTAGGCATTACAGAAGCGTCCGATTCCAACCCGTTTGTTTTGGCCCATAACAGCTCAGGTATGGCAGAAATTGCTACGTCTAGTGTATACAAAGTGACGACAGTGATGTCATTACATATACACGCCATCAAATGTGAACAAAAATAAAAATGATACACTAACAGCTTACTCCAAAAATAAATTGAAACTAATGGGGCAACCACGGAAAATTGGGGGTTTAGGGCAGGGACAAGCTAAATATTCACCATCGCAAAGTAAATAATATAAAAAAAATTAAATTACAGCATTCCCCTACACCAACAAAACCACAGAAATCGGACATTTCCCTTGACACATATAGCTCAACCGCAGCTACCGATACCAAAAAATCAACACCTACAGCCCTGAAAAGTGGAACCAAAATGCCAACAACTCGAAAACCCAAATACCCCATATTCACTGCATCAATTAAAACACAACCGACCTGCCTAAATATACAACACACAAAACATCACAATTACTATAGAATAAGACCAAAACAACCCACGTCGTTTCCATAAATACGATGCATAACATATTCAGCAATAAGTCCGAACCTCTACAGAAACTGCATGACAGGCATCATATGATCACACATCTCAGAATGTAATGATTGACTCGTTAACTTCACTGTCATATCCATACCCAACCAAAAAGCAATAAAAAAGATTTTTTTTGCACAACAAGAGCCAAACTAATCAGACCGAACAAAAATGCCAAACACATTAAAAAAACCATAACTCACTGAAAACACTCTCACACTCAAGTTACCACACCAACTACTTAAACTCAAAACCACATTAGCATGATGACAACCAAAACTCAAATGAATCCAATACCACACGTTAAACTCGGCACATCCACATCCACCACCAAAGGGCACCATTAAATACAACAACATGGCATCTACAAACACAACCAACTCAGACTCTGTGCCGTTGTGATGTCACACACATCACCACCATTACATCACGGGTCAAAGCAGATGGGTGGAATCGAATGTTTCCATGCATGCAGTGATCTACTTGTGAACTTCGTTGTCATACCTGTAACTAAGAAAAAATGAAACTTTTTCAGTCTGCAATCACAAGTAACACACCACACTAATAATTCCAATCATGAAAACAATTCTATTGCCTATAACTGCCAACATCAAAATAATTAACTAACAAATTGCCACAAATACTTTCAGCGTACAAACTGCATCACCCTCAATTGAATTAGAAACATAAACATCCCACCCTAGAGAGAACCATTGCATACTCCAACATGCCCTCTGCAAACACAATTTATTTGAAATACACCATGCCACCATGATGTCACACAACACTTGTTTGTCACAAGTCAAACCAGATGGGTGGCACTGCAAATTTTAGCTGACACACAATCCTGGCCTCCAGTGCTACTGGGGCTGCACATAAGGTGATGATGTTTGTTCTAAATCTCTTTCCATTTTATTTTTGATGAATCACTCTGCGATGTTTTCAAAGAACACGTCTATTGTTAGAATTTGTTGTGCAGCAGTTTTTCCTTTGGCAAAGAGTATGGGGTCTTCAGCAAACGCCGGCCGAAGTGGCCGCGCGGTTCTGGCGCTGCAGTCTGGAACCGTGAAACCGCTACGGTCGCAGGTTCGAATCCTGCCTAGGGCATGGATGTGTGTGATGTCCTTAGGTTAGTTAGGTTTAACTAGTTCTAAGTTCTAGGGGACTAATGATCTCAGCAGTTGAGTCCCATAGTGCTCAGAGCCATTTGAACCATCTTCAGCAAACCATAACATGTTGTTATTACAAACTTTGTCATTGACAGTGATAAGGAACAGATGAGGTTCTATATCAGATTCATGGTATACATCATGCTCTAAGTTTTGTTTTTGAGAGATTGCTCCATGGACTGATATACCTGTCTTCGGTTTTCAAGATAAGATTGGAGAGTTGTTATAACAACATTTTCAATTACATAACACTTCAGCTTACTAAGCAGTATGTCAAATGAGGTGCAGTAAAATGCTTTGCTGGGTTCACAGTGTCAGTGTCTTCAAAGCCCTGCCTTCCGTGTTAATTAAGTCCATTATTGCTGTAATTGTCAATTTTCCTTTATGAACATCACAGTGTGTGTTGTGGAATAGTTTTTTCAGAGCAACTTTAATCTGGTATTTCTTTACAGACACTGTAACTTAAGCCAAAAGGGAAATTATTGAATTTGTTCTGAAACTGAACACTTCACATGGTAACCTTTTTTATAGACTAGTTCTGTCTGTTCCATTTTCAAAAATACTGGGAAGACAGCGAAGGATAAAATATTTGTTGATTACTGTGAGTAGAGGTTAAGCAAGCTCCAGCATAATTTTCTATAGGACTGTGCAGAACATGCCATAGATATCTGCACTCTCTCAACGCTTGTTTGAAATCACTGTTTTTATGATGTTGTTAGGATGTACTTATTTCCAATGTGTAATAGTCCAAAAGCCTATTTTTTATGATCTGTAGGATCTAAATTTGGGTCTGAGGCTTAAACATGGTATTTTTCACTATTATAACAAAGTACTGCAGGAATTTCTGGTGGAGGTAGGTTTCTTCCTGTGCTCATTTATCAGATACCAAGTTGCTTTATATGGATTATGAGCCTCCATAATAAATCTGTCATTGCATTTCTTTTTTGGACCATCCTCTCACTCTCTGTAAATTCTCGTGACTTGTAAGTAATTACAGTTCATGTAACATACAGTAGATCTGCAATTGGAAGTTCTACAACTCTTCATATGGTCTCCAAATAATAAACAACAAATTCATGTAGTTCAGGTGCAGACCATATCTTCTCCTCAATAGTTCTTCCCTACCTTGTGATGTGCATACGGGATTGTCCATGGAGTTATTGGAACATGTAATCAAAATTTGTTCTTAAGGTTTGTAACAGACATTGAAGTGAGTCACTGACCCCTATTTCTGCTATTTTCTTCTGCCAGTTTGCACCAGATAGTGCTGCTTTCAGATCATTTAGTCTCTCTTCTCTGATAAATCTTTTACTGGATGTGTAACTGGAGTGTCATATGCCTCTCTTGCTCTTCACACTGAGTTCGATTACTGCACACTGTGATCTGCTCTCAATAGTTCAACTAGGGCATACAGTGATATTACATGCTCAAGTATTGAGGTTGGTGATAAGTGTCTATACAGGTGTCACTCCTTGTTGGGAGGTGGTTTGCTACAAACAGCCCATGGCTGTTTGTTAAGCTTATAAATACCATCTCTTTAGTACTTCCACCACCAGTATATGCACTGTAATCACTACACAATACAATGTGAGACTTAAGGTGTATAAGGAAAGATAAACAGTTCTCCATCTATACAGTTCTATACGGTTCTAAGTTTTCAAAGTTATCGACTGGTGAATGTGCTCAGAGATAACAATGGGATCAAAATTTCTTATCAATAGTGCAACCAGTGCAAGATCCATGTCTGTACAAAAGTTTTTAAATCAGTTTCCTTTAGCCTAAGATTTCTATTGGCATACCGCACTCACCACCATGGGTTGTAATTATTCAGTACGATATCCAAATATTCAATTCAACTGTAGTTGTCACCTTCTGTTTCAATCAGCCAGTGGTCACAAGTACATAAAACATCTGGTCTTACTTTTTCTTCAAAAAATGATAAAAGGTCTACCCTTAGATATTTAAAACACCGTAAATTAACACTTGTTAAAACTAAAGACATGCTACTGTCAGTACTAATTTTCTTTCTTCACAATGATCATCGGTCAGATTGTACAAATATCGTGAAGCAACAGTGATTGAGATGTAAACTGTAACACACATATTGGGTCAGTATAAGGTAAAACAAATTGCTAATTTCAAACAATTTAAAGTCCAGGATGGATTAACCCTCTCGTGGGCACATTTTTCTGAGCTTGTTACAGGTGACAGTTTGTAGTTCAGTGACTTGCTATGAACCACTATGTCATACTGTGCAAAAACAAAAAATTTTAGGCACCCATTATATTAAAAATTTATGTGAGAAGATGGCTTCTCTCAGACCGCGAGATGATACTATAAAATTTTTAGGAATTTTTTATTGTAAATAATTGACACTGCAAAACAAAATTAAAAAAATTTACATCATTGCTAGATTATCTTTTACTCACAAAATATTAACAAAAATTCAATTGCTGGACGTTATGCAGCAGTCTGAAACATGGATCTACACAGAAAGCAACATTACAATTTGAGCATATTTTTCTCATTCTTTTTAATTCTTTTCCTGTACTGCACATACAACAACATCTATACTTCACAATTTTCTTTGGCAGACGTTCACTCTCATTTGAAAGGTCTGAGTTCATCAGGAACACCAATGCTGTCTGCTTTTTTTTTTTAAATGAATACAGCTGGACGTTGTTTCCTTTATGAGAATCCTGATAGTAGTTCTCTTGCCACCTGTAAACGGAATGTTAGCTGCTCTACATTTCCTGTGACTGGTGCATCCATTATAAACACATTCACAATGGCAGCATCAACCAGAAAATAAAAAATTCTGCGCCACCATTTTAGCAATCGCTGTCTGGCTTCATATCGTTCTCAAATAGTTGTCAAATGCAACACTACATTTACTGTTTTTCAAAGATGAACACAATTCAAGTACAATCCTTTCACCAAGAGGAATATTGACAATATTGTCTTCCCCTTTTCCACAATAGATCTCGAAGTTCAGCAGATAGCTTGTCTTAGCATCAGCCCCAGGCACCAGGCCTTGTACCCCCTTTTTATAGACTTCATGGGCATATATTTTTTTTTATGCTCGATCTTTCCTTGAAGGGTATCATTGCTTCATCAACAGATAATCTGCCTGAATGATTATATGCCTCTAAGAAATGACCATTTAGGGCATCAGTCAGGGATCTCACTTTATATAGTTTGATATCCATGAGCACCCTTCCCCACTGCCTTCGTATTATAGTTCAGATGATGGTTTTCTAAAATTCTTTTGAACTGTTTTATAATCATCACTTTCGACGCTGATGCAGCTTGCAGAAGGGTATCTGAACTCCAGTAATTTGATAAATGTGGCAATTTGTGGATGCTCATAATGATAAGCAGCCCAATAAATGCTTTTATTTCAAAGTCTGTCGTGTCCACCCAGATCTTCCTTCTTACAGGTGTTTGAGCTCAGTTGAAAATTGTGTCGCCGTTGGGATCCATACAAGTTTGTTTGTTAGACAGTATTCTGAATGATATTTTATTGAAGATCTCAAGAAAATACTCATATGGACAATTCATTTTAGAGAATGCTTTCTTTAGCAATGCTAAGCTTTCTCTAACAGAAGCTATGTCTAAACACTGAAACACTGAGGCAGTGTTTCATCCCAAGCAGTTTCAGCACTCTCATGACTATCACTCAAAGCTGGAATTTTTTTTGACTGTGGGAATGAAACATTGTTTCCTACTGAAGGCACTTGTTGTAGAAAAGTTGGAGGAAATTGTGGGTGGATGCTCAGTATTTTACTTTCCTCATCAGTTGAAACATTGTCGGAAACTGACTCAGTCTCAGGAAGTGAAAAGAGGTATTCCAGCACATCTTCCTCTCTGGTAAAATTATTCTGCAATGAGAAATACCTAAGCTAAGTGAATATGCCTATTAACACATCAGTAAACATATCATCTACACAAAAAGTTTGAAATAGTGCCAGACATATGACCAACTTGGGCCGTGGGAGCAAATTTTACCACATGTTTACAACATATTTTTGATGTGTTAGAATTTACTAGCAAATTTCTTTCATGCATTAAAATATCGAATAAGTATTGTGGAGTTACTTACAAATGCCATTGTCTGCAGATACACAAGCAATAATCATGAAATTACATCAAAACGACGTCTACTTGCCACCAGATGGAGCACAACAGACATATAGTACACCATCTGTTGTTGCCATAGTGACTGCTGGCAGCGGCGGGAATTTTCACATGTTTCTAATTCTAGTCCACAGATGGCAGCAACAGCTAGATGTGGGAATGTTAAGTCCTTTGTACCCTGGAGGATATTATAGTATGTGGGAAGATATCTTCCCATTACCCATGAAAGGATTAACTACAGTATGGAAGGATGGATTACTACTCAGCACATAGAGGAGGCACTGGGTTGCATGAAAAGGACTTTGTCTGAAAGCTACATATTTTAGCAGTCCTTTACATTATGCCTGTCCTCAATCAACAGCACTTCTATGTGGTGAGTAGTAATCCATCCTTTCCATATTGTTGTTATTCCAAATCGACTTTAACCTTGTGTAATTGGTAATTATTTGAATAATCAAGACTCTACTTGCATAGACTTCGGACATGCTGGCTGACTGCAAGCAAATGAGGAAAAACTCAACTTGAGAAATTCATCTATACTAATAATGAAACTGTAAGACAGTAGTGTCTGTCTTCATGTTTTAACACGCTAATCTCAAAAACTACTTGACATATTTTTGTGGGGTTTCCACAGGTAACTGGAATGTAGCTTTATATAATCAAGATTGGATCACGGAGAAAAGATATTGTGACTTGAAGTTTTATCTAAACCTTTCATCTCTGTGTGAACTTGTTCATTTACAGAATTACTGAACAAATTATCATGGGGCTCTCACAGGTAACATGAGCTTAGCTGGGGGCAATATATAGGCTTTATTTCATCAAAATTATGCTTTAAAAAATGGAAATTCAAAATTTTGTCTAAAAGCATCGTGTCTGTCCAAAAGTTCTAATCTCCAAAACTTCTAGAAAGATTTTCACAGAATTTTCACAGGTAATGAGAGCATAGCTTGGGGCAACATGTAGGTTTTATTTAATCAAAAGTGGATAATTGAAAAAGGTAGTATCATAATTTGAAGTTTTATAAATGCAAAATTGTGTTTGTCCGTTACCTTTTCATAATGAAACTGATGAACCAATTTTGTCGAAATTTTGTATGGAGATTGCTTGAAAGCCAAGGAAGAAAATATGCTACTTTGGAAAGTGGGTAGTAAAATATAGTTATTGATTTATAGAATATTAAACGAATTAGGGACATATATTTACTCTTTGAAAAATCTATTTATTATTTGACTTTTGAAATTTATCATGTTTTTGAATATGCTTTTATTGATTGATATGTTCTACATAATGTGATTCAGCATAAGGAATACAATGCTTATACAATCCTCAATGTTTGAAATCCGGATTTCTGTACTTAATATAATATATATGAAAGTAACTCTGTTACGTGTTCCTGATTAAACTGCCGAATTAATTCCGATCAAATTTAGTACGGAGATAGCGTGAACCCTGAGCAGAAATGTAAGCTACTTTAGAAAGTAAAAAAAAAGGAAAAGTCAACACTTAAAAGCCTGAAGTAGGGATGGAATACATTATTTACATCATTGAACATAGACCATGTTAAAAAAAATTATTCAATTTGTTGCGTAATGTACATACTGTATAATGTACAGCTACTTCAATAGCACGATGCATAGATGCACCAGCATGCTACACTTATCCAAACAGGCAGACATGTGGGAGTAGCTGACACTATTGCATGTACAATAGCTTGTTTACTTTCTTTCTTTCTTTCTTTCTTTCTTACTATCACTTGTCATAACAAAAATACTGATATGCAAATGTAGCCGTGGGTAACAGCTGGACCTATCATAAGATACAAGTTGCCAAAGCATGATCCAAATTTGTTATGACATATTTTATGTGCCACTTTGACAGCAAATTGTGATAAATCTGCTGTACACTGAGCACTTCTTCAGCAACTAGGTTGTTGTTCCTCCAAACATTGAGCAGAATCACAAAGTTTCAGCATGGGGGTCCTCTTAAATCACAAGCAACAGTAAAGCAAACGTGTTTGTTACATCATATCTCTAATGATATGGAAAAACTAGCCTTTACAAAAGCATTGCTATCGAGCTGGAATGTGGTGTGGCTTTATGTAAAGCGTGTGTACGTACATCATGCAAAAACTTCATAAAAATTGGAGAGGATCGAGAAGGGATCTTCTTTAAATCTAGGCCACCTGACACGGAATGACCCAATACCAAATCAGGTTAGCCCGAAGCAGTATTATCCTGACAAAAACTCATGTTTTTCTAATTTTGTGACTGAGGTTGTGTCCTTATGGACTGGTTCATGCAGCTTTTTAATTTGATGATGAGAGAGATAAAATGTTGAAGGATTGATGCCTATTGTTATCACTGACATTCCTTGACATCATTTTATGCATTTTATTACACAATATCTTTTCTCAACACTTATTGTTTCTGCTTGGTAACATCCTATCTGCAAGCACTATCCAAGGACTTAAGTGGAGTTAGTTTAATATTTTGTGCATTCTTCCCAAAAGGGAATGCTTCTACCCAAGAGACCTGAAATCTTCCATGTTCACAGCTAATATATACAGGATGTTCCAAACCATTAGGACCAAATGTGTGTAGATAATAGAGGATTCTGAACTGAGTGTTTTGAGATAAATAACCAATGGTCAAAAATAAGCATGTCAGTTGTTATGAACTCTTGAACAAGCAGTAGATGTGTGCACCACGTGTTTGTAAACTAATTATCTTTCACAGCAGAGTTCTGCCTGTAACATTGCCTTCAGAAGTGCAACCTTCAAACAGCCTGCAGTGGAGTTTACTTTTGTTTATGGTTCCTAGTTGTCTGTTGAAGATAGCAACTTTTCTCCCTACTCTCTTTAAAACCACATAACCTTTTAAAGTTTTATTCATTTTGTGGATGTATAATAATACGTGCATTGATATAAATTGTGTATTTGAAAATTATAAGTGCAGAATGGCAACTGTTTGCCCCATTGTTGCTATGGTCATTGAGTGGACCATTATATCCATGTGCAGTAAGTATGAAAGTCTAAATGTGGATTTAGAATGAATGTCCATGTTGTATATTAGAAATTTATGTTATTTTGCAATTTATGACAATATGAAATATTTACACAGATTCCATTTTTAGCTGTTCCTTTTTCTATATATCAAATAAAGAACATGGTTTATATAAATAAGTACTCCAAATTATTGAATGAGAAGACACATTTGTAGTTCTGTTTCTTCAAGAGTTCTACTTCTAGCATTTGTCAATGAGAAAAGCTGTGTTAGTTCAGATTTGTTCTAAATTTTAAGTATTTAGAAGAGGGCAGCAAAACAATGTCAGGAATTGTTTGTTTCTTTTACATTTTCAGTGGTTGCTGACACATTTTCCACTCCCTCATTTAATTGCTTCTAGAATAAATGTGATGAATGGAATGTGGTTCCATCCAGTATTCCTTCATGTTTCTTCAACTTGAATAACACTTCTGAATTTTTTTTAAAAATATGTTGTTATTAATTACTTGTGGCATTTCCAATTTAAATCTGTGCGTAATTGTTGAATGTATCTTAACTGTTTCTTTTTGTGTAATAACAAACTTGCTGACACACTAACATTGTTCAGTTTAGAATTTGTGATGATCATTTTGAAGTGGCCATGATCATAGTTTAAAATGTGAGGTAATAATTTAAATCTTCATTTACCACTCTGTGCTAAACTAAAGCTAGTCCAAACATGTATTTAAAAAAATTATCTGATTTGTTAATAGTGATATTGTGTGTGTTAGTTCTGTATAATGATATATATTAATGATATACATCCTATTTCACCTCCTTCCTCCCATATCCTTGTCACAGCTAGCTTCTGAACCCATTAATAGCTTCCATTACTTTCTGTTGTTATAACTGTTACATTATGACATTATTTCTTATTCTTCATAGCTCATATTAGAAACATTAGCTTTCTTGTACTTTTTCCTTTTCTTGCAATTGTATTGGTCGTTATTATTATCACCAGCAGCCATTTGACACTCACGGCTGGATTCAGGTCTCCTATAGACTTTCCTATGTGTTAAAATCTTGAGTTATATATATCCATGCACTCCCACACATATCCTAATATCATCTACGCATCTTTCAGTAGGTTCTCAACGGAATCTTCAGTTGTTTGACCAATAAATGACTTTCTTGATCTGTCGTATCATCCATTTGCCTGGTTACATGTGTGTCCTTTTTCTTGCATTCCTCTCTCAGCTCTAATCCATTTTGTAGTTTTTCTGTCTCTTCTAGTAATTCCCAGCAGGCATCTTCCATTGCATACTAAAATTAAAGACCCTCAGGTTTTGAATGTTTTGTACTTTAAAAATCCAAGTCTCAGTACTGTAAGGCAAAACTTGTTTTTTAAAATCTTCATTTCACCCAAATCAGAAGCTTAATTTTAAAAATTGTGTTTAGTTTAAAAGTTCTCCATTCCGTTTCTCCTCTTCTCTTCATTTCTTTTTCTGTCCAATCAGTTGTAACCTTCAATTGCCCGAAACTCAAAAATTCTGTGACTTGATTGTAACTTAGTTCTATTTTAATCTCAGTGTGCTATTGTACATTATTAATTAATTGCCAGGTTTACATTCAAACTTTTCCATTGAGTTCTTTCGTGTACAGTTTAATTTTACTGTACTAGAGGCAGAGTGTACAGCATCATTATCAGAACAAGAGTAATTCATATATGCTTTATTAACAAACATCCCTTCTTCAGTTTCCAAGAATAAGGATGAGAAAACTGTCTCTGCTGAGGACAGTTTAGGTGGTACACATTTACCACAAGCCAGATGAAGTCCAGTGAAAGCTTTGACAATTATGTACACATATTCTTCGGTATACTATCGTAATTTAAATCAGTGCCTTATTTCTCAAAAGCTGTTAATCCAGATTTTGTTTAAAATGTGTCAAATACTTACTCAGTCCTATGATTTGTACTCATTGCTCCAGTTTATAATTTTATGTAGAGGAAAATTCACTTGAGAGGACTATAAAATTAAGAGGGGACAGAATGGCTGACCAGTACTTACTTTCAGGAGGCATTATTCTAAGCACTGCCAACACAAGTATAAAAATTACACAAAAAAAAGCCAGACTTTTAGAACTGTCATGTTACAACAATATACATAGGTACATACAAAGGTACAAATAGCCTACGCTATTTTTGGAACTAGCAGTTCTGGAAATTAGGATAGTTTGTACTTTTATTTGTGTCTGTTGACAGCACTTACAATTTCGCCTGCAGAAGGGTAAATAATGGCCAGTATTTTGTCTCTTTGCTGTTTTCCAAGATCGTCAAAGACTTCCAAGTCATCCATCATGCTAGTTCCATTATTGATGGCAACTTGTTCTTTTTATCTAATTGAGATGTCTTCTTGGCTGTAAAGTAGAAAATTACAGCATTGTTCCAGCTTTGGGGAATTGTCTTCTGCAGGATTCCTTAACTAATTTTACAGGCACATTTTGTATTATTTTTCCTCCAGCTGTAATCATTTCTATTATAAACGCCATCACCAGGTGCCATTCCTTTCTCCATATCTGAAACTGCGATACACACCTTATCTGCCATTCCTTCTGAAATGTCATTATTTTCATTATTGTGTATCTGTATTTCTGATTCATTTGTTGAACAATTAAAAAATGTGAAGAAAGTGTTTCTTTCTTTGTTTTCTTCATACACTTATTGTTTTCAGTTACTTCTTATTCCAAATTTTCATTGTCTTCTCACATCCTTTCAAAGCCATTTCCAAATAGTTCTGCATAATCCAATATACTTGTATTTTATTGTGTTTTCTGTGTAATTGTTTAAAGCTCTGGCCTTCATTTTGGTAATGGTCTACTTCTATTTCAGATTTTATTGCCCTTTCATTTTATTTTCCTTGTACTTGCACCATATTTCTTGTTGGCATAAATACCTTTGTTACACAACTGCCCCTTTCATCGATGCCTCTATAACACTCACTTTTTTAAATTCTGAACGTCTTGCTTTACTTAATGTTGTGTATATCTCTATTACTAAATACATTCTTAGCATATAAATTTCCAAATCTCTGCCATACGAGTCCTTTTCCTCCCAGCTCTGTGTCTAATTGTAGTTTGTATTTACAAGTCTGTGAATCAGAATGGGATTCTCATTCTGCAGCGGAGTGTGCAAGGATATGAAACTTCCTGGCAAATTAAAACTGCGTGCCAGACTGAGACTCGAACTCTGGACCTTTGCCTTTCACGGCCAAGTGGTCTACCAGCTGAGCTACCCAAGCATGACTCACGACCCGTCCTCACAGCTTCAATTCTGCCAGTACCTTGTCTCCTACCTTCCAAACTTGCCAGTGAAAGGCAAAGGTCCCGAGTTAGAGTCTCGGTTTGGCACACAGTTTTAATCTGCCAGGAAGTTTCAAGTCTATGACCATTTGCAGTTTATAAAAAGTTTGTGGCTGTTGCCTCTGCATTGTCTTTATTGTTTGATAGGTTAATTTGTGACTCAAAGTGGACCTTTGTAAGTCTTTATTCACTTTTTTTTCAAGTAGAATGTATTGAGTGCCAACATGTTATCCTTGACAAGTTCTACTAATATAATATCTGTGTCAAATCGTGATCTCTTCTCATTTCTGGTGTTGTATCCAAATTTCCCAACTGGAGAATCATTCTTGAGTTTTTGTTGTACTTTTGCATTAAAAACCTCCAATATTCTTTTGTATTGTGATTTGTGGTCATTTAACAGCTAAATAACGTACTTAAAGTTGTTGTCTCCATTTTATGCATAATATTTTGACGACCAACTCGGCGATCTTAAAGTGCTGCGAATTTTGCTGTTACACATACTTGCTGCCTGGACTCAAACCTGACTGTGAACTGTTGTTAGTCTCTCACAGCTGTTTATAGCCAGGTTCAGTTCCTGGCCCCCACTACACCTTTGATGCCCTTTTGTTTCTCAGAGCTCACCCTGGTATCCTGTGAAATGTAAATTCTCTCAACATTTTCCAACTCTGATGGCTGTCACGCTTGAGGAGACTTTAATAAATTGAGTGCCAGACTCAATGTGTTCTAAATTTGTAGGCACTTTCTGAAATGTACTTATTTCCTATTCATCAGAAAATATTAGAAACAAACCGATGGTTTGAAGCAAATGCACTAAAATTTGCCAACTTGGAACCAATGTTTTTCTATCAATATGTGGTGATGTGGACCAGAAAATCTTCAAGAGTTCCTGGAACATTTAAACTCTATCAATTGTAATATAAAATTCATGATAGAACTTTAAAAAAAGGGCCATTTACCTTTCCTCGGTTTGTTGGTTAAGAGAAGAATGGATGGGCTCCTAGATCATAGTATATATCAGAAACCTACCACACTATCTCCATGCCCCGAGACATCACCATCCATTACAAAAAAATTTTGTGCTAAGGATTTTGGTCGATTGAGCTTGAACACTTGCAGACAAGGAGAGCATCACCAAACAATTACAACACTTATGAATAGTGTTCTGAAGGAACAGGTATTCAAATCATCAAATTGAATGGTCAATAAAGTCAAAATCAAGGGGTTGAGACTGAAGGAGAGAAGCCAAAAATTGCTTACCTACGTTGTGTTGGCCCGATATCCAGAGAGATTGTTAGACTCGTACCAAAATATGGCATCCAGTGTATTTCACTCCTTCAACTAAGATAAAAAGGATTCTTGTCTTAAAGACAATCTAAGCCTCTGAAAGCCAAATGTATGTCGCATTCCATGTGAATGCGGTCTGTCTCACATTGGGCCGACTATCGGGCCAGTTGAGGAGAGATGCAAATAATGCGTGTGACATACCTGACTAAAATAGCCAAGTAGGTCAGCTGTCGCTGAGCATCGCCTTGAATATAATTGTGAAATGTAGTGAAATGAGACCAGTGTAGAGATGCAAACACCACATTTTTGGGACAACATAATTAAGGAGTCTGTCGAAATAAAGATGTCAAAAGCCTAATAAACACGAATCGCAATTTCAATTGAAATAATGTTTGGGGTCAAGAACACAATTAAAATCTCATTGGCCATAACGTCCACCAGAGTCGGAAAACACTGAGAGAATATGCATTCCATGGAACTTCAGAGTGAGCTATGAAAAACTAAAAGAGCATCAAAGGGTGTTGTGGGCATTGGGAATCAGACTCAGCTACAAATAGTTACATGGGACCTATAGTAGTTTCATCAGGTTAGGACCCAGGCAGTGAGTACACATAATAGCAAAACTTACAGGACTGAAGAAGAGAGCTGGGTCAATAGTTGAAATATTGTGCATAAAAAGGAAACAACTTGGCGGAAACACTCTATTAATCAGTCATGGTGAGAAAACCTGTGAGACCACATTTAACTATTTTTGTAACTCATTGTTGAGGCCTTATACCTCCTTGTCAGAATACAATCACAGTGGTGTGTAGATTTGGATGATTTAAGTAGAATTTATTTTGTTGACTTTGGAATCAAGTCTTGCTGTTATGCCCAACATTTTTCAGTAATGGTGATATTGCTTTTTGTTATCTTGATGACTGTAAAGTTACATTTGATTTATTTCTGTCCCTCCATATTAAAACATGTGTTCTAATTCAGTTTAATCGTAATTTTTTGCCTTACTTCTGATAATCTTACTATATCCTCTTTGATTTTATTTAGTTTCTCTTCCATCTGCTCTAAACTATTGTTGAATCCTAAAATTTTGCAGTTCATTGTCTCAAAATAAAAGGCAGTTAAAGCTGTTGGAATGTTAAGGTATGTGGTGTCTCAGACATAGCCAAGTGTCAATGCAGCTGGTTGTGCTCTACATCCTGAAGCCACTACCTAAATTTCTGCAAGCAAGTGAGATGGAGCAGTGGTAAGACACTTATCTCACATTCAGGAGGACAGTGAGTTAGATTTCCATCTGGCCGCCCAGATATAGGTGTTCTGTGGTTTCCTTAAATGGCCTGAGGTAAATTTGGGTTTGGTTCTTTTGAAAACAACATGGCCTGTTTCCTTCCCCCACCTTTCTCATTCAAGCTTGTGCTTTATCTCTTCCATGACAGAACATTAAACCCTAATTTCCCTTTTTTTAATATGCTTTCACTCAGACTTTCCAGAATTTTCTTTGTGGTTGTAGGGGATCTGACATTCCTACCCACAGTACACTGCACTTACCAGGCCTTGACAAGTTTGAGAGGACACATGAGGAAAGCTAAACCTCAGCAAAGCTTTGTTTACAGTAGTCTCAGCCCAGATCTGAGTGCTCCTAGTTGGTGCCAATATGACTAGTTGACTTTCTAGTCACATGTCAGTAGTGACCGTAGTTAATCTTCGTGAAACATATTTAGTCCAGAGAGTAGCAGACTTGGCTACTATGAGCTGCACGACATGCTCATCTAATTTCAATAATGGGATCGGTGCAGACTGGTTTCCTTAATCCTTAGAGATGTTATTTAGGACCCATTTCCTCATTCTTCGTAGTCATGTTTTGCAGCATATAGACACTTCTTCCTGGTAATGCTTGATTTTATCCTCAAGGAGCTACATTCAATATTTTTTACACACTTTATGTTTGTTGTGTAGACCAGCTCTGTATTGATAGGCAATGCTTTGCAAATGTAAATAAAGTAATTCTTAATTCTAGTTGTTAGTTACAGTACTCTACATTAGCCAGTTTGGGCTTGCGACAACATGTTTCTGTTACTGTTTCATAACAGGAGAGCTGGATTAAATGATTGTAATAGGGCCTAATATAAATTGCACTGAAATTTGGAGCTCTTGTGGATGAATTTTTTATACTTTGCTTTTTTTATGCTCAGATTTTTCAGAAGATTTGGTATAATTTTAGAAATCATTCACAGATGTACCTAAATCTTTGATGCTAATTATTTCTGACAAATATGCCATGTACACCTTAACTTCATCCACATCCCTGAAGGCTATCTTTATGATGGGGTTTGCAGAGTGCAATGAATGAAGTGAATGAATGGACATTTTTAATGTATTGTTCAATCACAATTGTATTTTGGTGATTTCTCCATTTGTATTCATAATATTGATTTTTCCGCTACTTGTATCAGGAGCAAGAGCTATCAAACTGTATAAATAAATGCAAAATTTCTGTGACTACACACTGATAACTGAAAATTAAAACAAGTGGCTGTAGGCTAGTAGTGAAACAAATGAAGAGGACCTTCCCCCTCTCCTGTGTGTGTGTGTGTGTGTGTGTGTGTGTGTGTGTGTGTGTGTGTGTAGTAAAACATTACTCATATTTGCCACAAACCATAATTTTTTCGAAATTTCTTTCTTATTTCTTATGATTACCCATTTATTTTCAAGAAAAAGCTAGTGATGTAGTAGGCTATGGACTTACTGTCTGCTCCGTATCTTGTTTGTAAATATTGCTTGAGCAATTTTTGGTTCTAGTATTATCTTCATTTTCACTTTTGAGCCTTATTTTTTTACGTTTAATGTTTTTTTATGTTATTGCCGCCACCACCACCACCACTACAGCCAAATTTGTTATTGCTGCTGCCATCTCTTACTGGGTACCCAGTCTTGACAGTCTTCCCAGTCTCCCACTTGCAGGCCTTGAGATTCCTTAATTTTGTGAACTTCCATATTCCAGTTCCATTTAGACCATCCTCTTTCTTTATCCATCTGTCCAAAGGTATTAAGAGAGTGTAGTCACCCAGAAATATAGATACACACAATGTTAACACTACCTCAACCTCTCACCATCGATGACCACGCTGTCTGGTCTCCTTCCCCAAACCAACCAACCAACCAACCTCTCACCATCTTCTAATGTTTGCAGTTTCACAGTTCTTGCCAATGTTTTATATCACTGAAAATTTGAATCATTTTATTTTGAAATAAATTTGGTTTCAGCTTCTTCAATGATTTTTTGCGAAGCGATTATCATTGCAAGCATCAGATAGATGTTCTGACAAGTGGAAATGTTTTACTTACTGATATTCTGTACAATGATAATGCGCTGTTTTATTTCACTGAGGTAAGTGGATTCAATTAAGAATTTTACTTATGATTTACATTTTCATTCTTAATTTACTTTGTCTGCAGTTGCATCACTGGACATTTGAGAGACTGTAATACATATGTTACATAATTACAAATTTCAGTGCAAAATTTTCTTCCTCTCAGTCCGTCGGGTATTGTGTTAAGCTTATCTCTTTGTAACTTTTGGAATTACTTGCACAGGGCCCTAAGATTTTGCAGCAGAGTTAGTGTTGGTAAAAGTTTTTTACCCTCACTTTCCATTGGTAGTCCTTAAGTTTGATATCTTGGCCCCACTGCTGATCGAGTGCATGTTGGAAGATAAATCCCATTGTACCACACATTAGGGTTTCTTTGTATTCTTTCCACTTATGCAGGACAGGAAGAACAGCTGTTGAAATGCCTCTTGGAATCCTGTAATTATTTTAATTTTATCTTTGTGATATATGTAGGGACTGTAGAATATTCCCAAATTCTTCACTTAATACTGGTTCTTGATACACTGTAAACAGAATCGTTTGGGATAATTAACATCTGCTTCAAGAGAGTGCCTGTTCAGGTTTTTCAGCATAACAGTGATTTTACTCCTGTGACTCAAACTAACTTGATGCCGTTTGTGCTGCCCTACTTTGCATATGCTATGCATATGTTAGCCCTGTTTCATATGGGTACTGTACACATGAACTATATTTTAGGCTGGGATGTACACATATTTTGTGAATTGTCGGCTTTGTAGACTGACAGTATCCTACCAATAACCTGAAGTTTTCCATCTCTTGTACCTGTTACTGAGACTGTGTGATCATTCCATTTCATATCCCCAAAAATTGTTTAGACCCAGGTATTTGTGTGAATTGAAACTGTAGTCATGCTATACTAGCTTCTGTGCATTTTGTGAAGTGCACAGTTTTATACCTCTGGGCATTTAAAGCAAGTTGCCAGACTTGGAACCTCTTTGAAGTCTTATCAAGATCTGACTGGATGTTTGTGCAGTATGTCATTATAAGTAGCTGCACCACCTACAGACTTTAATGATTTTGCAGCCAGAAGGCTCAAGAAATCTCATCCAAATCGAACACAGCATTATGAAAACACACTTCACATGCTAGAATGTACCTTTAGAACTTGGCTGTAGACATTATTGATTTGGTACCTGAGTACACTGTAAGAAAGAAGCAGCTTCAAAATACACCATGTCATAAAATATATGTGAGGATTCTCCACTATATCATGCAATAGCAGGGGCAAACAATCTTCTGAGTCTCAAATACTTAGGCATCAGCAGCAATGTAGTAAATGTATTCCACACCACACACATACACAAACACACACACACAACTTAAGAAGCACAGTTGAATCTCTAGTTTAGGAACTTTAAGATGATGTTTCTTTCATTATGGCAAAGGGATAGATAATGTCTTATAATCCAGAGTTTGTCTTGGCCATTAGCTGATTGTTACTTCAGAAGACTTTCCTACAAATTCTGTCTTTCTTAAACCAGGCTTCAAAGTGACTTTCCATCTGCTCAGCATCTGTAGGTTGTACACATTCTGTTTGAATGAGGTATCACTCCATAATCAGACATTGTAAGTTTTGATGGCTGGCACTGACGCCACTTAAAAGTTCTGGGCTATTAAGCAGTGGTCGATACATAAAACTTTCTCCTAACGTTTCCTCTCCGACTGCAGGAAGCATCTTCAGGGGTAAAATGACAAACTGCAGTCCGCCATTTTACCTCTAAAGATGTCTCCTGCAGTCGGAGGGGAAGTGTTAGGAGAAAGTTCTATACATCGACCATGGCCTAATAGCGTGGAACTTTTAAGTGAGATCACCCATTAGTTTTGCAGGTGTTTTATAATGTAATATTGTCTTTCCAAGAAAAATGAATGATAACATCTAATCTAAGCTACTATTGCAGTCTCCAGCAGTGGGTGACAATGAGAAATTTTTATAAAACCCACGTTATCATTTTCCATGTGGTGTTTAGGTACTTTCAACTGTGGAGTTTGAAGTGAAACATTTAGCTAATGATTTCAAAGTAAATTCGAAACAATTCATTTCCTTGATTTCATGTGAATTTGGACATTCTTTGCCTACCATACTTTTTTACTGGTCTATGAATTTAGTCGGGAAAGTACTTCTTGTAGAAAAGAAAATCTAGGGATGTAACAGCTGCTGCTGGAGAAGAGGTAAGAGAACAATTGCAGCATGTAGCACTACAATGGGCGTAATGTTGTGATTGGGTTGTTTTTTACGGGAAAAATATTAAACAACACTCTTTACGTATGGAAAATTTTCAGCCATGGGTAACATTGTGAAACCCAGGGAGACGATACTGAATTCTGTCAACAGATAATTGTTTTATTACTGATTGATACTCACTAATTTGTCTCGTGAAATGGCTCCACTGTGTTGATTCAGAGATGAAGTAAATGTGTGTGTCTGGAGATGTGCAATATTGCTGATTCAAAATAAGCAAAGAACAGGAGTGAAGATAAAACAAAGAGTGTGTACTTTTTCACTTCAAATGGCAATGTATCTGCAAAGGTGCTAATCAGATTTTTCTTGGTGGCACGTTATCAAATACTCTTAAAGTGGCTCGAGATTACGCACATGTGCATAATATATTTTAGCATATGTAGTGGTGAATTTTTAGAAAAAAGAAAGTAGCATTATTTTCTTAAAATTTGATGTCCCTGTTGGTATTTATACTTGATGTTATCCAAAGGAAGAAATTCACCCGGCAGAGTTGTAACATGCTGATTCTTTTGTCTTAGTAACAGAATTGGTGGAATAGTGACTGTCCTCCAGAAAGTAAGTCTCTAGTTATACAGTATGTGATCAAAAGTATTTGGACAGCTGGCTGAAAATGACTTACAAGTTCATGGTGACCTCCATCTGTAATGCTGGAATTCAATATGGTGGGCTCACCCTTAGCTTTGATGACAGCTTCCACTCTCGCAGGCATACGTTCAATCAGGTGCTGGAAGGTTTGTTGGGGAATGGCAGCCTATTCTCCACGGAGTGTTGCACTGAGGAGAGGTGTTAATGTCAGTCGGTGAGGCCTGGCACGAAGTTGGCATTCCAAAACATCCCAAAGGTGTTCTATAGGATTCGGGTCAGGATTTGGTGCAGGCCTGTCCATTACAGGAGTGTTATTGTTGTGTAACCACTCTGCCACAGGCCGTCCATTATGAACAGGTGCTTGATCGTGTTGAAAGATGCAATCACCATCCCCGAATTGCTCTTCAACAGTGGAAAGCAAGAAGGTGCCTAAAACCTCAATGTAGGCCTGTACTGTGACAGTGCCATGCAAAACAATAACCGGTGCAAGCGCCCTCCATGAAAAACACAACCACACCATAACACCACCGCCTCCGAATTTTACTGTTGGCACTACATACGCTATCAGATGATGTTCGCCTCGCATTTGCCATACCCACACCCTGCCATCGGCTCGCCACATTGTGTACCATGATTCATCACCCCACATGTTTTTCCACTGTTCAGTCATTTTATGTTTACGCTCCTTACACCAAGCAAGGCCTTGTTTGGCATTTAGTGGTGTGATGTGTGGTTTATGAGCAGCCGCTAGACAATGACATCCAAGTTTTCTCACGTCCCAGTTAAATGTCATAGTACTTGCAGTGGATCCTGATGCAGTTTGGAATTTCTGTGTGATGGTCTGGATATATGTCTGCCTATTACATATTATGACCCTCTTCAACTGTCGGCAGTCTCTTGCAGTCAACAGACGTGGTCAGCCTGTACGCTTTTGTGCTGTACATGTCCTTTCATGTTTCCACTTCACTATCACATCGGAAACAGTGGACCTAGGGATGCTTAGGAGTGTGGAAATCTGGTGTACAGATGTATGACCCAAGTGACACCCAATCACCTGACCACGTTTGAAGTCCGCGAGTTCCGCGAAGTGCCCCATTATGCTCTGTGCTAATTACTACTGAGGCTGCTGATACGGAGTTCATGGCAGTAGGTGGTAGCATAATGCACCTAATATGAAAAACGTATGTTTTTGGTGGTGTCCGGATACTTTTGATCACAGTGTATTTTTGGTAAAGGTATAGTAATGAGAACATATCATTTGCAAACAACTGTTAAAGTAGTTTTTGAATTAAAAGTATGCACGTAAGCTTACCATTGGCTTCAGTGGCTGTAGACTTTCCAAAAACTTAGGAAGGTGTAATCCAACATCATTTATTTACTATTTGCAGTTTTAAGTGTTATTGTGGTGACATTATTTGTTGGAGTGGAAAAAGCACACATTTGTTTGGCCTTCACTCTTGTCCTTTGCTTTTGTTGAATAAGTAGCATTGAGGAAGATCTAGACACATGACTGCTGCTTCATCTCTGAATCAAAATGATGAAGCCATGTCAAAATGACAGTGTTGATGATGATTATGAATTTTGACGAGTTAAAATGATGAAGCTCCTATTGACAGAATTAAATATTTTGAATCTATGTTTAATGGCTTTGTCAGTGTGCTACCTCTATCAGACAATTTTCCTGGCATTAAGGGTTTTGTTTGATATTGTACAGATGACCAGCAGTGCAGTCACACATTTAAAATTAACGTGCTATTACATGCAGTTGTTGTTTCTTCTGTAGGAACTATTATTGTGCCCTGGGTCTCGCAGGTATTATTGAAAGATGAATTTGTGATGGCATTGTAATTTCCATTACAGCACATCACTGCCTGTGATAAAAGAGCAAGAGAAGAAGAGAGCACTTCTTAACACAGAAAAGACAATATCAACACATCCATGTTTATGAATGTGTAACCAGTTACCTGTAATAGTGATATAAATTTGAAATTTGTTTTGTTTTCCTGCCCTGTACCATGAATGTAAGAAAGAAATTCAGAAAGTGTAATTATTAAATTTTCCCATGTACTTTCACTTGCTGTCGTTATACATATGAAGCCTTTGCATATACCATAAAATAGCTGTTATGTAACCCGGTGGAAAGACATCGGTTGCTAAATTCCATTTAATCCAGTTATTGTATGGGATGGGCAAAATGAAGCTGATCTGGAAAGTATTTATGAGAATGACGTGGAATTGACTCTTAAAGGAGAGGAGAACTGCTCATCTCAGAAAATGCTGGAAACCACGATTTCAGTGCACCAATTGGTTGCTGTCATTTGTCGGCACATGTGCGTCTCCCTCATGCTCTGTACTGAGTATTTCGATGTGTCATTGTATTTGAGTGAGTGAGATGAGCAGATGTGTTTAGTGATTATTTGAATGCAGCACAAAATAGTTTTCACAATAAAATGGTTTGTGTCTGTTGTTAGGTGTTAAGCAAAGCACAACTCATAAAAACCTCCAGCAAAGTCTGCAGTTCAAAACTATGTGGCAAATGGTGCAAACCAGGCTCTATAGTGAATAAAAACTGTAACTATCTCAAAAGTGATAGGACACCAGAAAGCATTGCTTGAATGAAGAAAAGCTGGGAACAGAGCCTGATGAAATCTCAGTGCCATTAATGTGTTCAGGTGGAAATTAAGAGATTCTCTTGTTGAAAGATTATAAAAAAGTACCTGCATCTGTATGTTTACTAATTTGTTGTTGTGCATGAGTTAAAGCATGAAGACAAACTTTCACACATTGAGTTATGCCGCTGGTTTCTCAGTGATCGAGACATTTGGGTCATTGGGTTTTCATTTCTTCGGATGAGGTCTGTTTCAGTCTCTCAGTATGTATGAACTCACAAAACATGCACCATTATGCCTTAGAAAATCCCCATCAGTACTCTGAAGAGCTGTTGCATAACCTCACAATTAATGTTTAGAATGTAGTGTCTGGTGTTTGCATTGTAAGGTGATTATTTCACCAAACTGTTAATGCTGACTTTTAAGTCCAGAAATTGTTTAATTCGTATGTGGATCATCTCTCAGAAAATGAATGACTATATGGATATTTTCAGCAAGATGGAGAAACAACACATGTGGCCTTGACAACCTTGTCCTGAGTACATGATGTGTTCTGTGAGGAGAGTACAGCCCGCAGAGGCAATGCTGTCTGCTGACTGCCTCAATTGCCTGATCTCTCCCCCTGTGATTTAGGCCAGTGGGCTACATTGAAGGGTAATGTGTACTCGAACTGGTACTCACACACTGGAAGAACTACAGCACAACATTGAAAATGTTATCACAGCTATCTCACAGGCAGAGCTGCTATGCTTGTCTCACAGAGCAATCAAGCACTGTGCCACACATTGTTTGCATTGGCTGTCTTCAGTGATATTCATTAATAAGGGTCAGTCCTGCGCCAGTCTTATTGTAAGTCTTTTCTCGGTCAGTTTTATTTTGTCCATCCTGTATATACATTTGACTCCTATTCTAAATCTGAAATGCAGTTTAAAATGGATCGAGAAAAACTTTGTACAATGATGTTTCATCTTTATGGATAGGAATATTTAATGGATGCTGTAGATTAAGATGAGTTATAAAATAGAACTGTTAACCATAGCCAAATATGGAAAATCCACAGATGAAACATTATTCAAACTGATAACAATATTTCAGTATGAACATGTATTAGAAACTGACATGGAAGGCAAGAGTTCAGATTCAAGCCCTAGTCTGCCCCAGTGTTTTATCTGTCAGGTTGTTTACAAATGCGGAGTTGACGCCCAAACAGATGTACGTCACTGGGAGATGTAAACTGTGATCTTGTGGAAGACCTTGTAAATTTAATAACAATTTTACAACTAGACTGTTCCAGAAAATTATAGAAGTCATGCAATAAAGGATGATACCTTCCCAGGGGACACCGCCTTATAGTAGGCACCTTCAGTGCCGGGCGGGAGGGTTTGCGTATTTCGTTGAAGTCGAGAGTTATTCCGGCGACAGCGTAGCTACTGGCAGAGTCACCCAAGCTTGATTGGTCTTGACTGAAGAACCAGACAAAGTGTGTTCCACAACATAGGACAGGGAGGGCTCTAGAGGCGTAGTGAAGAAAGCTTCCTTGGAGAAGTACACCTAATACAAATTCTGGTCCTCTAGGTTGGGGGTTGGGCATGGGCCTAATAATCCCATACTGTAAAGAAAAGAAAAGAAAAAAATTACGAAAATTCAGCAGAAGCCTTGGAAGCTGGATGGAAAACATGTCTCACGATCCCAGTAAAGGAAATGGATGAAGGATCTGACAGTAGCATCATGGAATGTGAGGACAATGCTTCAGCCTGGAAAAATGAAACAAATAGCCAATAAAATTTTAAAATTTAATTATGATGTCGTAGGGCTACAGGAAATAAGACGGCAAGTACTCATTGGTATACAGGGTGGTCCCGAATTCATGGTACAAACTTTAATGGTAGGTGCAGGACATTGTAACAAGGATATATTGTATAGGAATGTATAGTCCCAGGTGACGCGGTGAGGCGTAAACAGGGGAAATAACGGCCGAAAGGAAAACGAAAGATTTTATTGAAATCGTTGTTGACAAGTGTCATGTTTACAGTAAGTGTTCAAAATTGCGTCCACCATGAGCGATACATGCTTGACAGCGTCGGTGCAGCGATTGGCGTACACGTTCAAAGATGCCTGGTATTTCACGCACACCTGCAGCAGCTACAGATATGCGAGCAACGAGATCCTCATCTGAGTCAACTGGAGTCTCATAAACAAGACTCTTAAGATGTCCCCATAAAAAGTAATCGAGGCAAGAGAAATCAGGAGATCGGGGTGGCCAAGGGACTGGTCCACCACGCCCAATCCATCTAGCACCAAACGTGGCATTCAGGTAATTCCGTACAGCAGTGCTGAAGTGTGCTGGCGCTCCATCGTGCTGAAACCACATGCGGTTACGAATGGCGAGCGGAACATCTTGCAGCAGTTCTGGTAACACTTCTTGCAGAAAAATAAGATAGCTTTCGCCACAGAGTCGCGTGGGTAGTAAGTATGGCCCAATCAAAAAGTCGTTCACAATACCAGCCCACACATTAATACCGAAACGTTGTTGATACGCATGTGGACGCGTTGCATGTGGATTATCTGTTGCCCACACATGGGAATTGTGCGCATTAAAGACACCCTCGCGTGAAAATGTCGCTTCATCTGTAAATAGCACATGACCTACGAAATCCGGCTGCAACGCACATTGCTGCAACAACCACTGGCAGAAGTTCACGCAAAGAGGATAATCTGCCGGATTCAATGCTTGTACTTTTTGAAAATGGAAGGGGTGTAAGCGATTTTCATTTAACACTCTGCATACAGTCTGATGACTCACATGTACGTCACGCGCAACAGTTCTTGTGCTTGACTCGGGTCTATCAGCCACTATGTTCAAGATGCGTTCTTCCAGTCTTGGAGTGCGTACAGCTCTTAATCGACCAGCGTCATGTCTGTTGACGTCAAACGTACCTGTTTCACAAAGTTGACGATGTAACCGTTGAAAAATTCTATGATCCGGCATTCGTCGATTAGGATACTCCGCGCGATACATTCGTAACGCAGCTCTGGCGTTACCATTTGCACGGCCGTACATGTAATGCATGTCTGCTTTTTCTGCATACGTAAAGTCACCCATCGTCTACGGCAGCACAATTGTGAATGGCGCTTGTCCCTACTGCGATACATCATGTTCATCTACTGCCCTCTACCGGCAGTGACACCAACCGATCACTCCATTTCTCTTTCCCCTGTTTACGCCTCACCGCGTCACCTGCGACTATACATTCCTATACAATAAATCCTTGTTACAATGTCCTGTACCTACCATTAAAGTTTGTACCATGAATTCGGGACCACCCTGTATAGTGGATCAAAAGAAAGAACAGGCCATCTTGGGACAGGGTTTATAACAACTAGGGGAGTTAGGAAAAGCCTACTAGAACCCATAAATGAAAGGATGTGCAGACTCAGACTAAGAGAGTAATTTAGGAACGTATCTATAGTGAATGCACATGCACCAACAGAGGAAAAAGAGGATATAATTAAAGAACAGTTCTACGAATACTTGGAAAAAGTATGCTGCACAGTACCTAAATATGACTTGATGCTAGTAAGAGGAAATTTTAATGCAAAAATAGGGAGAAATGAACGTCCATATGGAGTTTCTGGAAAATATTCACTGCATGAATAAAACAGTGGGAATGGAGACTTACTATGCAAATTTGCAGCAAGTAATAATGTGATTATTAAAAGTACTTGCTTCCCACACAAAAGGATTCATCTGGTTACTTGGAAGTCTGTAGTCAATGGAGTAGTCAATCAGGTTGACCATATTTTAGTGATTGCACACCACTCCACATCAGTTATGGATGCACACTAAGCAGAAAGTAGAGCAATGAAGAGACTGCAGTAGGAATAGATGAAAGGTGGGACAGGATTGAAAAAGTCATTAGAGATGCTGCAGAGGAAATAACAGGCATAAGAAGGAACAGAACCCAGGAATGGTTTGATGAAGATTGCAGGTCGGCAATAGAGGAAAAGAACAGGATAATAATGAAAGTGCTACAGAGGGAAACCAGAAATAATGTGGAACAAATAGAGAATTAAAGAGAAAAGCTAACAGACTGTGCAAGAGAAATAAAAGAGAGTGGACTAAGAAGAAATTTCAAGAGCTAGAAGAGTTAAAGGAATAGACTGAAATGAGAAAGTCCTGTCATGCTGTAGGAAAAATGAAGAATAGATTCCAGCCAAAACAATGGCCTGTTCCAGTAAAGATGGGAAAATAAGGGAGGAAGAACAGATAGTGGGAAGATGGGCAGAGTATTTCAAAGACATACTAGGAATAATAATCCTCATTTATAAGAAAGGGGACAGAACAGCATGTGAAAACTATAGAGGTATAACACTCCTAAGCACAGCTCATAAGATCTTCACAAGTATATTAAACGAAAGGAGACAGAAGTGTGCAGAAGGCATACTAGGGGAATATCAGTGTGGCTTTCGACCAGACAGAGGAATGACTGATCAAATATTTGTGTTAAGACAAATGATGGAAAAGTTCTATGAATATGATATAGATCTACATTTCCAATTCATCGACTTCAAACAAGCATTTGACAGCACAAAACAGCAGTAACTATACAGAGTACTGGAAGAAGTTGATATATGTGCTAAATTAATAAGACTAATCAGAATGACAATGACAGCAAAAGTAAAGGTCCTTAACAGAACAGGTGAAAGCTTAGACTTTAATAAAGGCGTGAAGCAAGGTGATAGTTTCTCCACTGTCCTAGTCAGTATAGTCCAGCATAGTGTAGTAAATAAAATCAACAAAAGAGGCGCCATATTTATGAAAATTAGCCAGATATGAGCGTACACTAATGACATTGCTCTAGGAGGAAGGAATATCGATTCACTCCAAGAAACATAATGGGCAAAGAAAACAGAAGCCTTAAAAATTGGCCTCATAGTAAATGAAAAGAAAACAAAATATATGGTAATGTCACACTCTGAGGCTAGAAGAACCCCTAAAAACCTAAACATCAATGGGAAATGCTTCAAAGGAGTGTCCTCATTTAACTACTTGGGAGCCCTAGTTATAAATGATTACTGGATTGGAAAGACTATAAGGAAAAGAATACAAGCAGGAAACATAGTTTACTTTGCAAATATGCGACTGTTCAGAAAGAGCCTTGTCACAAGAAAAACAAAACTGCTAATTATAATTCCCTAGTCTGCCCAGTTATCACATGTGGGTCAGAGGTATGGAAGTTGACAGTACATGATAAAACTGCACTAAGAACCTTTGAGCAGAAAATACTATGCAAAATCTATGCACCAATAAGGAAGGAAGAAGGCTAGAGAATATGCTACAATGCTGAATTACTAGAGTTAATACAAGGTAGGGACATAGTAAAATTTGTGAAATCACAGTGAATACGATGGCTAGGATACTTGGAGAGAATGGCAGAGGATAGAATTCCAAAGAAAACCATGAAACGTGGTGAAAATGGAGACCTAGAAGAAGATGGATTGATGACATAATAATGGATCTCACCAGTATGGGAGTCCAGGAGTGGAAAAGAGCAGCAGATAACCGGTAAGTGTGGAGGAAGATCACTGAAGAAGTGAAGGCTCATCAATGGCTGTAAAGCTACTGAAGAAGAAGAAGAAGAAGAAGATGATGATGATGATGATGATGATGATGATGATGATGATACCTACAAACAAATCTAAACTGAACTGTAGGCTAATGCCCCAAGATACCAAATGAGGACTGTTCTAGGTGTTACATGATGAGATTCACCAGGAAGAGGGTCATCCTCTCGACAAGATTGCGTATCTCCACTGTACGAAAAAAAAGGGGGGGGGGTCGAAGCACCCTGAAGACATGGTGGCCTGTCATTGTAAACTCATACATGTACACGTCATTGGTAGGTAGGTAAATGATAGAGTAGCAATTTTCTGTGATGGGTAGTATGACCACCACTGTGCAGTAGTATTGTTTGTGTTTAAGGTTGTTATGAGGCCTCTGGTCAAGTATGTAGGAGTTGTGGATAGTGTCAGAAGTTGAATAGTCACTGTGAAGGACACAAAGATGCCATGTATACATGTGAGACAGCTTTATCAGCACCTGGTAAGGTTTTAAAGGGGCCTCATTTTTTTAATCTCCGGTTGGTGAAATCATGCAGTATCCATGTTTATGGGACATTGGGATGTGACAGGGATGTGGAGTGAGAGGGTAAGCATACTTGTCTTACATTCCAGTTGACTACATCTGACCACCAGAAGGATGCTAGGGGTATTGTGCACCAAGCACATTGTAAATCCTTCGCGTCTGCACCTATCATCTGAGAACAAGTAATGGTCTCCTTGCAACACTCTGTATCATCGCACACCATTGGTCGGCAACTAGCAGCAATCGGACTTGGGAATTACTGTCCCATGTGGAGGCTGCCGTTAACAACACAACAGAAATGGCTTTGTTTGATGTGGTGTTATGATTGGGAATCAAAGACTGCTGGTGAAGGGTGTCATGTGTTCAGATGTGGCCATTGTTGGCGAGCAGGGTGGCATTTTGGAGAGAGGCAATGTGATGTTACTGTTGGCATAATGGTAAAGGGTGCCATTGGGTAATATTTCAGGTCAGGGCTGGCAGTGAATGAGAAAACTCTGATAGCACAATGGCATGTCGTAGACAGCCTGCATGTATTACCTTTCATGAGACAGTATCATCAAGCCAGTTTTCAACAGGACAGTGCTTGTTCCCACATAAGGTGTGTCTAGGAACTGAATGTGTGAGCAGTTGGAGCTCCATCTCTGTCCATGATAGAATCTGTGGGATCATCTTGGACATCAATTCCAGACCAGTGCCACTATCCAGGATATCATCGACCGTTTACAACAGTTGTGTGACTGTTTGCCACAGGAGAGGTCACAATGGCTTTTTGAAACACTTCCCTATCAAAACATTGCATGCATCCAGGCCAGAAGGGATGCAACATTATACTGATAACTGGGCTCGTACTGCCAAGTTCTTTGTAAATTTGACTCCATTTTATAATCACTGAAATGACTTCATATAGTGATACCCTCTCAATTTGTGAAGTTTCATTTCATTTCCTGCTCCCATTCTGGGTCTTTACTTTTGTTGTCAGACAGTGTATGTCTGTTTAGTAATTGTTAGTGAAAATGAAATTTGCAGTCAACAGGGCATTTAGAAAAAGTGGGTTGTACATATTGGTCATACAGAATGAAAATACTTATGGAATAGGAACATTACAAACAAAAAACATGGGATGTGTAGCTAACTGAGCAACTGACTGACTTTGTAGCAAGTAGAAAGCCATTTACATACAGTGTACAGTTAGTCCCTGACTTATCAAGATGTTCAGTAGGAAAGGCACTTGATTAACATTCAGAAGTGGGGTTAAGATATATATCTAGCCCTTTTTATTCATATTTGTAGCTTCTCAAAATGGTTACAGCCGAATGTTGGGATGGTTTGTTAAATATATTTTCTTTCCAGATGAGTTGTGCTTTGTAATTAATAATATGAACCGTAATGAGATGCCAAACTCTCATCTTAGTTCCCTTATTCCTGCCTGATTACCTAAGACTGAACACTTGTCCAAAATTTACATCAGATATTTATCATTCAAGTTTCAGTGAGATTTGTAGTGAACACGGATAGCCTGAGTAGCCTAAGTCATAATGGAACACTTGATGATTTCTTTGTTAGTCTTATAGTCTTACCACCTGAGCTGCTTGATGCTAAACATGAACAAAGTTTTTGAAATTCTGAGACTTTCCATGAATGCTCTCACTGCTTTTCTAATGACTATTCTCTGATGAGTCTGTCTTCCATGTAGTTTATGGAACAAGAAGGACATCGGAGTTTGGTGGAATTTTGGCTTGCAGCAGTGAACTTCCGTCAGCATCTCTTGGAGAAGAAGGGTGTTTATGATCCTGTTGAGGCTCAGAATGATGCTATTATTTTGTATGACAAGTATGTATTTTATCTCTTAATTAGTTTTTCATTTCATTGTATTATTTGCAAATAAATTCATTTTAGTCTCTCTCTCTCTCTCTCTCTTTCTCTCTCTCTCTCTCTCTCTCTCTCTCTCTCTCTCTCTCTCTATGTATAAACATATTCTAGTTGTTAATATTTCTTTCAAGTTATACCTCATACTCATTTTACAGCATGTTTTAGATCAAACTGTTTTACTTCTGCTATTTTTCTAATTGAGCATGGGTTTGTAAAGTGGTTATTTTTGATGGGTGCTGCTGATTTTTTCCCCTCCTTTTCATGAGCAAATCTAAGTTTGTGTTTAATATAACACTAATATAAAATTTTAGAAATGGCAACAGGAATATATTTAACTTATAAAGAGGAACAAACAGATAACATTACATTTTAATCAGGTGCCTGTTGTCTTTAATATTTGGACCTTCAGTTAAAATTTGTATATTGTTTTTTTTTTTTTTTTTTTTTTTTTTTTTTTTGTGATATTTTGCCAGTATGAGTGGCTGGCATTGTCGAAGGTTCACCCTCATTGCTGGTAGCTGTGGTTGAACTTCTGACAGTGCCAGCTGCTTGGGCTAGAGAAACATCAGAATTAATGATTGAACAAATGTTGACCGAAGATCCGGAGACAAAAGTCAGTAGGCAATACATCAACAAGTGGCTATGAAATTTTGTATGTAGATATTGATTGCTTGAATTGTGCATAAAATATATTGCAGAACCTCCAAGTAATTAATCATTACAAGTTTCTTCAGACCTCTGTAAAGTTGCAATCACATTTGTAATATCGCAGTATATTTTCTTAGTAGACTACATTTTGATATTAATTCCCACCTCTTTCTGTGCTTTATTTATGGAAGACATTCAGTAGAGTTGAGTTGGGGTACAGTCTCAAAAGTACTTTATAATCATAATCAGTTACATATCAGCTCACAGTCAGAAATATGGAAGACCATTATGTTCAGGTTTTTCGACACTGATAAGTACCGAAAAAATTAAGGAAATATTGCACGCAATAAATGTCAAGAAATGTAACTAATTTATTTTAAAGACATCATAATATTCCCTTCTATATATGACAGCTAAAAGTGAGTATGACATCATTTAAAAAATTTATGTAAGTTGTGGATCCATATTGTCACATTCTATATAAGAGATAGGGAAGAAAGGTCAGGCAGGTTAATTTCTTGGATCAGCGCCGAACACTGTCGTAGGGCACCTACAAGAGGAGCAGATTTTGGGACTTGATAGGAAACTCATAGCGGGAGACACTAGGGCCTCAGAGGTCTGAATAATACTACTTATTTGCATTCAGACTAACTACTACACTGCAGGCTAATTCCAACCATTATAAAAAGCAAAGGATGGAACTGGCTGCACAACAGAAGCTTGTATTTGAGTCCATGGGGATTAGAGCTAACAGAAGTAGCAATCATTAGCAACATTACGCAATGCAAACTTTGAGAAAAACTGACTTTGTCGGAGCTTATCCAAAGCTGGTGGCGACATGGAGGTGGCGTCCCAGGTGATCAAAGATTTGTATTGCTGAATACTTGACAGCTTCCAGTGCTGCATTAACAAGGACTGCTGTGGGGTCTCTGATTTTTGGCCATACCTAACAGGATTTGAAGGTCAGTGCTTGGATATCTGTTTCCGAAAGCAGTATCATATGATTCTCAAACTAACTAAAAAATTACCTTTAAAAATTACTTTTGAACATTTTGTAGCACGGTAACATGTAGAACAACTCAATCAGTTGAACAGTTGCCAGTAGCTGAGTGCATAGCATGTAAGTCTTTACAGTCTCGAAATTGCAGGTTCAATTTTTACTAGGAACAACATTTTTTAAACTTTTATTTGAATTCTATATGTTCAAATGGAAATGTTAACTAACAAATATTGAAATATAATTTTTAATAAAAATTGAAACAAGAATCCTAATAAAAATACAGGGACCAAAAGCAGTAGTGAATCAGGATATAGATCAAATCAACAAAAACAACCAATTTTTGAAAATATAATGTAAGTGTACAGAAAAAAATCTACTCACCAAGTGGTGGCAGGAGAACACACATATAAAAGATATTGAAGTTAGCAAGCTTTTGGGGCCAGTGGCTCCTTCTTCTGGCAGAAGGGTTTTATGGGGAAGAAGAGGGGTGAAGAAAAAGTACTGATGACATTCAGGAAAAGGGATGTGTTGTGCTGTGATCTTCAATCCAGAGACTGATTTGGTGCGGCTCTCTGTGCTACCCTATCCTATGTAAGCCTCTTCATCTTGAAGTACCTACTGCAACCTACATCCTTCTGAATCAGCATAGCGTATTCATCTCTTGGTCTCCCTGTAGAATTTTTACTCTCCAATACTAAATTGGTGATTCCTTGATGATGCCTCAGAACATGTCCTACCAACCGATCCCTTCTTCTAGTCAAGTTGTGCCACAAATTCCAGTTATCCCCAATTCTGTTCAGTACCTCCTCATTAGTTACGCGATATATCCATCTAATCTTCAGCACTCTTCTGTAGCATCACATTTCGAAAGCCTGTATTCCCTTCTTGTCTAAACTCTAAACTATTTATTGTCCTTTCACTTCCACACGTGGCTACACTCAATACAAATACTTTGAGAAAAGACTTTCTGACACTTAAATCTATACTTGATGTTAACAGATCTGTCTTCTTCAGAAACACTTTCCTTGCTATTGCCAGTCTACATTTTGTATCCTCTCTACTTCTACCATCACGTTATTTTGCTCCTCCCCTACTTTAAGTGTCTCATTTCCTAATCTAATTCCCTCAGCATCACCTGATTTAATTAGACTACAGTCCCTTATCCTTGTTTTGCTTTTGTTTGTGTCCATCTTATATCCTCCTTTCAAGACACTGTCCATTCCATTCAGCTGCTCTTCCAGGTCCTTTGATATCTCTTGACAGAATTACAATGTCATTGGCAAACCTCAAAGTTTTAATTTCTTCTCCAGGATTTTAATTTCTTCTCCAAATTTTTCTTTTGTTTCCTTTACTGCTTGCCCAATCTGCACATTGAGTAACATCGGGGATAGGCTACAACCCTGTCTCACTCCCTTTGCAACCACTGCTTCCCTTTCATGCCCCTCGACTATTATAACTGCCATCTGGTTTCTGTACAAGTTGTAAATAGCCTTTCGTTCCCTGTATTTGACCTCTGACACCTTCAGAATTTGAAAGAGAATATTCCAGTCAACATTGTCAAATCTTTCTTTAAGTCTACAAATGCAAGAACGTAGGTTTGCCTTTCCTTAATTTATCTTCTAAGATATGTTGCAGGGTCAGTATTGCCTCATGTGTTCCAACACTGCTACGGAATCTAAACTGCTCTTCCCCAAGGTCAGCTTGTACCAGTTTTTCCATTTGTCTGTAAAGAATTCTTGTTAGTATTTTGCAGCTGTGACTTATTAAACTGATAGTTCAGTAATTTTCACACCTGTCAACACCTGCTTTCTTTGAGTTTGGCATTATTATATTCTTCGTGAAATCTGAGGGTATTTCGTGTGTCTCATACACCTTGTTCACCAGACGGTAGAGTTTTGTCAGTGCTAGCTCTCCAAAGGCTATCAGTAGGTCTAATGGAATGTTGTCTACTCCCGGGGCCTTGTTTCAACTCGGGTCTTTCAGTGCTCTGTCAAACTCATCACACAGTATCGTATCTCCCATTTCATCGTCACTTACAAACTCTTCCATTTCCATAATACTGCCCTGAAGTAGATCGCCCTTGTATAGACCCTCTACATGTTCCCTCCACCTTTCTGCTTTCTCTTCTTTGCCCAGAACTGGTTTTCTATTTGTTCTCTAACCATACCTGTTTAGCCATTTTGCACTGCATGTTGATCTCATTTTTGAGACATTTGTATTCCTTTTTCCCTGCTTAATTTACTGCATTTTTATATTTTCTCCTTTCAGCAATTAAATTCAATATCTCTTCTGGTACCCAAGGATTTCTACTAGCCCTCATCTTTTCACCTACTTGATCCTCTGCTGCCTTCACTGTTTCATCTTTCAAAGCTACCCATTATTCTTCTCCTGTATTTATTTCCCCCATTCTTGTCAATCGTTCCTTAATGCTCTCTCTCTCTCTCTCTCTCTCTCTCTCTCTCTCTCTCTCTGAAACTCTCTACAACCTCTGGTTCTCTCAGTTTATCCATGTCCCATCTCCTTAAATTCCTACCTTTTTGCAGTTTCTTCAGTTTTAGCCTACAGTTCGTAACCAATAAATTGTGGTCAGAGCCCACATATGCCCCTGGAAATGTCTTGCAATTTAAAACCTGGTTTCTGAATCTCATTCTTACCATTATATAATGTATCTGAAACCTTCCAGTGTCTCCAGGCCTCTTCCATGTATAAAGCCTTCTTTTATGGTGCTTAAACCAAGTGTTGTCTGTGATTAAGTTATGCTCTGTGCAAAATTCCACCAGGCAGCTTCCTCTTTCATCCCTTACACTCATTCCATATTCACTTACTACTTTTCCTTCTCTTTCTTTTCCTACTATCAAATTCCAGTGACCCATGACTATTAAATTTTCGCCTCCTTTCACTGCGTGAGTGGTTTCTTTTATTTCATAATACATTTCTTCAATCTCTTCGTCATCTGCAGAGCTAGTTGGCATATAAACTTTCACTACTGTGTTAGATGTGGGCTTCATGCCTATCTTGGCTACAATAATGCATTTACTACGCTGTTCGTAGTAGCTTACCCGCACTCCTATTTTGTTATTCATTATTAAACCTATTCCTGCATTACCCCTAGTTGATATTGTAATTATAACCCTGTATTCACCTGACCAAAAGTCTTGTTCCTCCTGCCACCAAACTTCACTAATTCCCACTATATCTAACTTTAACCTATCCATTTCCCTTTTTAAATTTCCTAACCTACCTGCTTGATTAAGGATCTGACATTCCATGCTCTGTTTCGTAGACTGCCAGTTTTGTTTCTGCTGATAACAACGTCCTCCTGAGTAGTCCCCACCTGGAGATCCGAATGGGGGACTATTTTACCTCTGGAATATACTTACGTATACCATACAGTAAAGCTGCATGCCCTGGGGAAAAATTACGGCTACAGTTTCCTCTTGCTTTCAGCTGTTCACAGTACCAGCACAGCAAGGCCGTTTTGGGTACTGTTAAAAGGCCAGATCAGTCAATCATCCAGACTGTTGCCGCTGCAACTACTGAAAAGGCTGCTACCACTCTTCAGGAATCACAAGTTTGTCTGGTCTCTCAACAGATACCCTCCATTGTGGTTGCACCTACGGTACAGCTGGCTGTATCACTGAGGCACGTAAGACCCCCAGCAATAGCAAGGTCCTTGGTGCATGGGGGGAGGAAAACAGGTAGAGTTCAGAAAAGTCACCCAGAACCCTGGGCCAGTAGGGATGAGTTGGAAAGACTGATTGTTGGGGACTGCACCAGACGAGATTTGAAAACTTAAGCTTCAAGGTGGAAGGTAGGGTAAGACACAATAAAGAGATTACTTCCAAAACTTTTCCGAACTATAGCTCTTTTCCTAAACGTCACCAGTGCTTTTGTTTCACCCTTCTTCCTTCCCTTTCAACTCTTCTGCCAGAAGGAGCTGCTGGCTCTGAAAGCTTGCAAACTTCAATATTTTTTATGTGTATGTTCTCTTGCAACCACATGATGAGGAGATTCTTTTTGTCTATCCAGAATACAGCCTAAGTTTTAATATAGACCTGTATCTAAAAGTTGAAAAGATAATGGGTGTAATGAGAAAAAGGTGATTGAAATTCAGTTGACATACATGCAGGATGAATAATGACAGACTCACAAAACAAATCTTTGTCTTATAAAGCAATTAAAAATCCAAGATAAAGTGGCTGACAAAAGTAGTAAGAAATTGAAGTGTAGGCATTGATTTGGACGCTCTAAGAAACAGAACACTTTTTAAAGACGCAGTGTAAAAGGGTAGTTTTCGGAACACAAAAAAAACAAGAACTGGAAAAAAGTAGCCGCAAGAAGAGAGGGAACAACATTCATGAATAATGAAAGAAATATTGGTCCAATGGAAACTGAAGATGAAAATGAAGTAGTAGAAACAATGTTCATTTATTGCACCACCCAAAAAGTTATTTGAAATAAAGGAAATAATCTTTTTATTTTTGAATACTAATTGCATAAAAATTCCAGGTTTTACACTAAATTAAATTTTGGTACAAAAATGTGAAACACCAAAAAGAAAATAAAATACTTGTCTGTGAATTTGGGTAGTATTATCGACATATGTAATTTTTTCCTTTAACAATTAGGCATTTTGCATTTCTATATAAAATTGAAATTTATCATCATGCAGTTCGTAATTAGAAATAAAAATATTTTATTTTTATCGAAAATTGTGATTCAGTATTTGTTAATTAATATTTCTATTTGAAATTAATACTGGATTCAGATAATTAAAAAAAAGTTTCTTTTAGTGAACATCAAACTGGTGTAAGTTAGATCAACATGTTCTGTACTCCGCAGTATTCTAAAATCTTCAAAGGCAATTTTTTTGAGTTTGTGTGAGAAGTGTGTCATTATTGCTTGAGGAAATTGATGGCTGGATAATCACCACAGAATCATGTAAGTGTGGAGAAAGTTGAAGACTGTAAGATTCCCTTCTAAGTAATTTTTCCTTCTAGCATTATATTTGTAGATGTTCCACTCTTTTTGAATTGTGACGGATTGTTAACAACAAACATTGTAATGAAGTAAATGTGCTGCGGGTTCACTGTCAATATAACTGACTGTTAATGAAAGAATGTCAACGTAAAACATGCCAATTTAGTGTGGTTTACTGACCCTAGGTGATAAATAATTTTTAAAAAAAGTTGTTATAATAAATTTTTTTTGTACCTGCAGGCTGTGTCTTTTACTATCAGCTAGTGATATTTTGACTGATTACATTTGTATATATCAGAAGTCTGATTGAATTGATCTGCACAAATGTTATTTCTAATTAACCCCTTACTGCATGATTTTTTTTTTATTTTTCTGAAAAAAATGTTACATGTTATGTTCGATGTTCTGATTTCGTAAAAAATGCTTAAAAAATTCTAAATCTTATGTAGGGGCGGTTATTTTAGAATTAAGGGTTCGTGCCATATATGGAACAGCATGCAGTAACGACTAATACCATGTGATACCAGTTTTGGGATTGATGATGCACAATGTGGAAAATACACAATAAGATACGTACATGAACTAGCAGAACTGTATTTATGTAAAACAATTACACTTTCTATTCATTACAATACACATATTTTGAGAAAATAACACACAATCTGTTTCCATTTTTCTCTATTCATTATGAAACTTGATGAGGCAATTTCTCGCCGTATTCAAGCACAATGTTGTACTGCACTTCATACACGCTATATAGGATTTTCCTTTGCATTCTGGATTCTTGCAACGACCACGGTTCTCCAGCCAGATAGGCATGTGAGGTATCCCATCCAGTCGCACCTGACGCTGTGGAAGATCTGCTGTAGGGCCTCTCTTCTTCTTGCAGTCAAGCTGTTTTTGTATTTCATTGCTTGGCCTACCTTGTTTCTTGGATAAGGATTTCCCAGTTTTACAGAGGGCCTCTGCAACTGAGACCTTGAAATCAACAAGGGGCATGTAGTCCGTATTTCTTCTTCTCCATAACAGCCAGCTGTTCACACAAGCCAAGTCAACTAGATGAAAGAATATCTTCAAGTACCATTTCTTTGATCTGATTTGAATTCTATAATACCCCAGCATAGAATCTAATAGATCGACACCCCCCATGTAGTCATTGTAGATCATCACAGAGTGTGGACAAGGTACCATTTTGTATTCTTTCTCCTCCCTGAAAAGCCTCTTGATCTCGCCTTCTAGTTTGCATCCAACGTAAGTTGACAAAGTGTTGTCTACTTATTATCAAACCAGGAGACTACTGACATTTGCACACCGTCTACTCTTGCTATCTTTTCCTCGATGCTGCCTCGACTATTCTTCTTCATTGCTGACTCCTTAGGTAAAATGCAACCACGTACTCGATTGAACCGGACTGCATGTTGTGCCATATCCGTCACAGAACTATTTTTCAGTATTATATGTATTCTAATGAACAAATATATAAACTTACCTCCTTATAACTGTCCACAGATGTCCTTTTTCCTCTGCAAATAATATAAACACTGAAACCAATCGTTTACTGCACCTGATTGCAACTGTTTGTGTGACCAAACTTGGATGTAAACAGCTAGCAACAAAAAGCAAAGATTCATAACACGTAATTCCTTACTCTCCCAACATGTGGCATACACTACTTGCACAGCTGCTCTTGACTGTGTGCCATATCTGTCCCAACATGCAGTTTGGAAATATATTCTCAGATATGAGATTGACAAAGAGAAAAGTGGTATGTGCCAAAAAGGCACAGTTCTTCTTTTGTTAACACACACGTGCTGTTATAAGACAGTATTATTGTCTCTGGTACAGTGTTACACTTCCAAAATTTACAACTATTAGAAATGTCAAGGCCTGCAGTATTGTTTAACATACAGCATTGACTCACTGTGAACTATGGAGTTAACTTGAGAGCATTTTGAGAACAGTTATTATTTTATGAGTTCAAAGTTGGGTTTCAATCAATAATTGCCTTGAGCAAGTGGATTTGCAATTCTTCTGATGTATTTCCTATGACCACGATCTTTGATTAGTTCATCAAGATCAGACATTAAAAGTAAAATTGGATTCAGGCAACTAAGAATAACCACTATGTAAAAACCATGATCCATGGCCGAAGAATAATTTTTACAGGGTTCTTTGTACAGATTTGATTTTAGGCAGGTATGGTGTGTAACCAAGCGACAAAGGGGCCATTGTTATGGAGTATGATAGGAATAATTCCAGCCAGTAAAACTTTGTATTGGATATTGTAACTGGTGATGAAATGTCGCTATACCAGTGTTATCAACAAATTACTGTTGCCTTTTTTATGCTTCCTCAAAAACACTTTGTGTTTGTCTATAAACAACCTTTCTAGTACCATATTGTAGAGCCTCCGTTAAGTTATTTGCAAGGATGTACAATTGTACTGGTGCGCACACAAAGTGATAGTACTTGCTGTACGTGCAACAATTCTGTGTCACATGCGACAGTTTTATGTAATCCCATCATTGCTGTATGAAGTAGGTTTGCAGTCATTTAATACATTATAGCCTTAAATCCCCCTCCCCCTGTGAAACAGTGATAAACTTCATAAAACATCAATCACTTGTATTTCTAAAGAAGTGCAGAAATTATGATTCTTTTTTATTTTTTGCTTATTCCACCAGCAGAATGAAGTGCATGGGATCCTTCATACACAATGGATGCTGGATACATTTTAAAGGAAGATTAAGCTCACTCTCTGTTACTTTGCTGACAAGCTAGAATTCTGCTTTTCTCTTTTTCCTTATTTTTTATACTATTCTCAGTGTATTCCTTTATGAAGTCATACTCTTCCTTTTTCCTGTACCTTGTAATTGTTACCTTCTTTTTATATTGCCAAGAAGTAACATTTTGACAAATAACTCGTGAATGTGATGTTTCCTGCTAATGATAATAGTCTTGAGAATACTTAACCTCTCATTTTTTCAGGTATTTTTCATTACAAGCCACTTGTCCTTTGGGATTTAGTGACAAAATAAGGTTTGAAATAGAGCAGAATATTTGCCGAGAGGATGGCCCATTACCTGACTGTTTTGAAAAACCTGTGAGAATTGTTCTCCATGTCCTTGAAAAGGTATTTATTTACTTATTCTATTTTTCACCCAATCAGTTCAGTAAGTTATAGGTAGGATACCATTTTGAATGCATGAAATATTGAGAAATGTGTTATAGTTCTGAAAGTAATGTGCAGCAGCAAACAAAACATTAGGAAGTTCATATAATATTATAATTTTCAAGTTATATGTTCCTTTTTGTAAGTTATAGACCAAATTGAAGGAAGATATAAATTGAAATGGGAGAAATAGGTATCAATAAGTAATTAGGCAGGAGTGCCATACAGTACTTCAATTAAGGTTTAATGCACCATCAGTGATGAGGTCATTAGAAATAGAGCATTAGCTTGAAGGAGACAAAGATGCCTTTTTAAAGGATGCATCCCAGCATATGCCTTAATCAGTTTAGACAAAACATGGTTAATGTCGCTTGGATGGCTGGACGATTATTTGAATTCTGCTCATGCTGAATGCAGTCCACTGTGCTATCAGCTGTACCACCTCACGTGGCAGTACCAGTGCAGACAACTGATTTATCTTTTTCATATGCTGGGCATTGATTTGTGTGTACAGCACTTACTGAGCTGTTTCACTGCTGTTATTAGCCCAAAGACTTGCACAGTAGATGAAAGGGATTGGTGCTGTTGTCCATCTGTAAAATGTTCTTTGCATTTATTCTTCTCTTGAAGCCAATAGTGAAAATTTGACCTATCAATCTCAAAACAGTGTGACAGTTTCTTATATTGTTGTAGAGAACTGGTTTCCTACATGGTGACTTAGAAATAATCAAGAGGTTCTGGCCTAAATAAGATTGCTGAATATTCAACTGAAAAAGAGTGGAACATGCTGAAGAAAGAAATACTAATACTTTGAAAGGAACTGTTGGACTGCAAGTTGTTGGAATAGAAGAATTGTTAGTGACGTACACTGAGGGGACAAAAGTCGTAGGATACATCCTAATAGTCTGTTGGACCTTCTTTTACTTGGCGTAGTGCAGTAACTTGATGTTTCATGGACTCATCATGTTGTTGGAAGTCCCATGCAGAAATATTGAGCCATGCTGCCTCTATGGCCATCTACAGTTGCAAAAGTTTGCTGGTGCAGGGTGTTTGAATGAACTGACCTCTTGATTATGTCCCATAAATATTCAGTGGGATTCATGTCGGGTGACCTGGGTGGCTAAATCATTTGCTTATCTAGAATGTTCTTCACACCAATCACAAACAGTTGTGGCCTGGTGACATAGTGCATTGTCATCCATAAAAATTCCATCATTGTTTGGGAACATGAAGTCCATGAATGACTGCAAATGGTCTCCCAGTAACTAAACATAACCATTTCCAGTCAATGATAAGTTCAGTTGGACCATGTAACCACAGTCCACACCGTTATGGAGCCACCCTAGCTTGCACAGTGTCTTGTTGACAACCTGGGTCCATGCCTTAGAGGGATCTGCACCACACTCAAATCCTACCATTAGCTCTTGCCAACTGAAATTGGAGGTGGAGAGGTGCTGCACAATGTTATGCTGTTAGCAAAGGCACTTGTTGGTCATTTGCTGCCATAGCCTATTAATGCCAAATTTCTCCGTACTGACGTAATGGATGCATTTGTCATAGATCCCACATTGATTTCTTGGTTATTTCATAATGTTTTGCTTGTCTGTTAGCACTTACAACTCTATGCAAACGCCATTGCTCTTGGTCACTAAGTGAAGGCTGTCGACAACAGTGTTGTCCATGGTGAGAGGTAATACACACTCTTGACACTGTGGATCTCGGAATATTGAATTCCCTAACAATTTTCGCAATGGAATGTCTCGTGCATCTAGCTCTATTTGGCATTCAGAGTACGTTAATTCCCATTGTGGAGCCATAATCTAGTCAGAAACCTTTTCACATGAATCACCTGAGTACAAATGACATCTCCATCAATGGTCTGTCTTTTTATACCTTGTGGATGCGATACTAGCGTCATCTGTATAAGTGCAAATCTTTATCCCAAGACTTTTGTTACCTCAGTGTTATAAATTGATGAAAAAATGGGATAGTGTAAATGTTGAAAGGAATAAATGGTGCTGAAGATTCAAATATGAAATTTGTTTCTTAGGCACTTAACAATATACAGAATATCTCATCACTCAGCAGAATGTAGATACTGATGATGACTTCTGACAAAATTTGATGAGCTTTGGATAAATATTGACATTATCAGCAACAATATTGATGAAATTTGGAGAATGCTGACCCATAACTTTCTCTAGTTTCCTAGTAAGGATAGATGGAGAATGAAAAAGATGTCATGCCCATATCTGCGAAATTAAGTTAACACATGGTAAATAAATTGGTCGTGCTGTTTGAAATGATTGACAGAGTTGTTATTATTTCAGTACTCCTTTGAGGCTGCACAAGTTGCATGAAGGGTTGTGGATTGTTTCCATGTACCATGAAATCAACTCGTGTATGTATTAATGTAGGTGAACCAAATCTATGCCATGTGCAGACTATTATGTTGTCTGTATAACACATTTTATGTAACATGAGTCAAAAGTATACTGGAAGCACTGATAAAATGTATTCTGACACTAATAACCATAGAAGAACCTAGTTATCAACAGAATAAGGAGTCAGGGATGTCAGTTTTTGTAGAGCACTGCAGTTAAGGTGATGGTGCATCTTGCATTTCTACTTACAGCAGAGAAGAAGGATATTTGTAGCAGTCGCAGTCCCACAACTGGTGAAGCTCAGTGACGATATTAACAGTGATACCATCTGTATCGAACATAGTTACAGCTCTCCTTCCTGGAGCCTTCAGATATACGAGGAGAAATGGCTGAGCTTATGTTGATTGGTGCGTAAGTGCTGCAGTTGTTATTGGGGATATGGGTTATCTTGCCATTCAGAGGTGCTGTTGGTTCCAGATGTCTACATCACTCAAAGAGTGTGATTGCCTGTAAGGAGACATGTGACCCAGAAGGTGCTGCTCATTTGCAAGAGTCAACCCAACTGGCACTGGAGGTGGAGTGCAGTCAGTTTTGAAATATCTGACCTAGAACTTAAATTGTGCTGTTTTGATGGCACAGGCTGCAGCTGATACTGGAATTATGGCCAGTTTGGTTTTAGTGGCACCTCAAGTTTTGAAGTACATAAGAAAGAAGGAATAGATGGCATTCCCTGGGTTGCCTGAACTTTCGCTGGTAGCCATAGTGGCAGTCAGACCAGAGTGCCCAGTATGTAGTGCCTATGATGCGGGCGGGATGCAAATGAGGTTGATAGCATAAGGTGCTCTAGTGTGCAAGGTTGAAATCTGTGTAACAGCTCAGCCAGACTCTTGCACCTACAAGGTGTAGCCTCAGAAAACTGAGAAAAATACTGAGCAGTCACCAGTAGAAGTGGTACCGGAGCTTAAAACATTTGCTATACATTCATTTGGGCCTGTCTTCTTTTACCTGGTGAACTATTTTGCACATTGTCAGATCTCTGGTAGTTTCAGAAGTGCTTAAAAGTGGAAGTACTTTGGGGAAGTAGTCAGTGATGACACAAAAATCAGCATGCAAGTATAAATTATATATTCCTTGCTAATCAAAGATGGGGTCAGCACCTGTAGGAAGTAGGGAAAGAATATCCATGTTGGTGTGGCAAGAATCAGATTTGTAGTGTATTTGATATTGGCATTTGAATATGTGTCACATAAATGACGACGTGAGATTTCCACACTCCTAAACATCACTTGGTCCACTGCTTCTGATGTGATAGTGAAATGGAAACTTGTAGGGACATGTACAGCACAAAAGCGTACAGGCCGACCTTGTCTGTTGACTGACAGAGACTGTCGACACTTGAAGAGGATTGTAATGTGTAATAGGCAAACATCTATCCAGACCATCACACAGAAATTCCAAACTGCTTTGGGATCCACAGCAAGTACTATGAAAGTTAGGCGGGAGGTGAGAAAAATTGGATTTCATGGTCTAGCGGCTGCTCATAAGCCACACGTCATGCCGGTAAATGCCAGACGACGTCTCGCTCGGTGTCAGGTGCGTAAACATTGGATGATTGAACAATGGGAAAACGTTTTGTGGAGTGATGAATCACGGTACACAATGTGGCAAACCGATGGCAGAATGTGGGTATGGCGAATGCCTGGCGAACGTTATCTGCCAGTGTGTGTAGTGCCAACAGTAAAATTTGGTGGCGATGGTGCGGTTGTGTTTTTCATGGAGGGGCTTGCACCCGTTGTTGTTTCACATGGCACTGTCACAGCACAGACCTACATTGATGTTTAAACACCTTTCTTCCCACTGTTGAAGAGCAGTTCAGGGATGGCAATTGCATCTTTCAACCCAATCGAGCACCAGTTCATAATGCAGGGCCTGTAGGGGAGTGGTCACATGAAAATAACACCCCTGTAATGGACTGTCCTGCATGGAGTCCTGACCTGAATCCTATAGAACATCTTTGGGATGTTTTGGAACGCCAACTTAGTGCCAGGCCTTACTGACCGACATCAATACCCCTCCTCAGTGCAGCACTCCATGAAGAATGGGCTGCCGTTCCTCAAGAAAACTTCCAGCACCTGATTGAACGTATGCCTATGAGAGTGGAAGCTGTCATCAAGGCTAAGGGTGGGCCAACACCATACTGAATTCCACCATTACTGATGGAGGGTGCCACAAACTTGTAAGTCATCTTCAGCCAGGTGTCCAGATACTTTTGATCACATAGTGTATCACCTGAACTCTCCAATTATTTGGTACAACACAGAACAGATATCTGTGGAACTCTCTAAGCAATTAGAGAGGATCTACTGACTATGTTTGCAACCATAAAACTTAAAAAGGGAGAAAAAAGTAAAACTGAAAAAGGAAGAAATCAAAGCATTCCAGAGAGACAGTCATGGTCCTAAAAAGACAAAAAAATTGCTTTGAGCGCAGTACACAATCCTTCATCATGTATATTAGAAACAAAAGGGGTGACAAAATAAGTAAACCTCAATTAATATTTGACCAACAATACAATGAGCAGTATTGAAAGAGCTAATAGGGAACTCTATTACTCAAAGACCACACGGAAATAGCGGAAGAAATATTACAACAAATATTACAAGAAAATATTTTGGCATCTTATTGATAACTATAGTCACTGCATTTAGTATACACCAAAAAAATTCAAACAACACAAAGAATGCATTTTTGAAATTTAGAATGGAAGTAATTTCCAAGAAATACATACTTGTGTGGACATGGCACATACAAGGATATCCAAGTACAGCAGGACTGATAGAAAGGCTGTTTCAGAAGAAATGTTGATAGGGAAAAAAATATGGAAAGAAACAAGAACCTGGTGTGAAGATTACGAAAAGGGGTTGTGTTGGAACCTTGCATCTAGCTTTAGCACACCAAGAAATTTTTTTTTATAATGTGTAACATTGAATACAATTTTCACATTCCCACATTATATAAGTCAAGTGGCAATTAAAACTCACTCCGGAACTCAGTTTTTTTTTTTTTTTTTTTTTTTTTTTGTTACATTCCTTTAATATTATCCTTGCAACTATTCTAATTATTGAATAAAACTACCTTGCAGTTTTTTACAGGAAAATTGGAAAATCACTTGCGGTTGGGGGGTTAAATGATATTTTGTGCAGTGTAAATGGAGCTGAAAAATAAGTGTTACATAATTAAATTGTGCTAGTGTGTGAAATATTGTCAATTGAGTAGGAAGTAAAAAGAAAAAGAAACAGGAATGAATATTTTTAAAGAATTTTACAGTACAGGGAAGGAAGGACAGGAATGAAAAATGGGGGCTGTTTTCATAAACAGTATCTTTCCACTCTGATAATAAGGTAGATTTTTTAGTAATGATAACTGATCTTTGCTTTTGGAAATTTGATGATGTCTATATATGGAATTCTCATATTTCCATAATCTAAGAATTGACAAGAGCCTTTTTATTTATTTATTTTATTAATACATTTTATTTACAATCTATTGGCATAGGAAAGAAAACGTGTCATTAGCTATCTTTGTGATCAGCAATATCATACCAGTTGAATGCAATGTAATAGCATGACAGTTGTTATTGCTGTAAAAGTGTCCTAGTTGTGAATTTATGATATCTGGGAAGCAGAAATTTGCATTATCATCATTTTTTCATATATGCATGTATCATATAATATTTTTGTACTCCAGTTTTTGTTCTTTCTGATAGATATTTTGCCACTTCCTTGTTTCAGTCTGCCAGTAATGTGTTCATTATTATGACAGTAGTAGTAATAGTTGTATGAATATTTTATTTTCATATCTGTATTGCATATCTCACTATTATTTTCCTCTTTGTTTTATAGTAACCATCTAACATCTAATGACAAATTGCATAATTGTGTGACAGTGACACATCATAATCGGAATAAAAAATAGGTTAAATTATTCCTCCTCTCATGATTTTCTCCACAAAATTTAGCTATTAAGCTTTTTCCCATACTGCAACTTCAGGATTCTCCATTAGCTTAAATAGTAATCTATGTGTATTTATATCATTTTTATTTATTATTTTGCCAACATGCACAGCTTTATCAAGCAAACTGCAGTATGACTCTAAGCTCACAGTGTTCAGGCATACATGGGTTAAGAACATGCTTATCAGATTCTGGTTTGTGACATACTACCTGACAATAAAGCTGTTTTTGTAGTTATCCAATAATATTGTTTTCCTTTCATGTACAATAACTAATCACACACATAATTTGTTTCAGAATTATCTTCAACCATTTCAGTCATCACAGCTGTTCTTTAACTACCTCTCAGAACTTATAAGCACTATCCAGTCTGGTTCGTCACTTCTGTTGCGGAGTCGGAAATGTGGTAAGTGCCTGATGGTATATGTTAATGTAATTGGTTTATAAATGATGAGTAACCCAAGAGGAATATAAAAAAAGATAAATAAGAAGTTAGATGAAGAACCCAATAAAAATATTTTGTTTGTTACTGTATTATTTAAATTTTTATATTAATGTTTTATTCTGCTTAGTATGTTTATTTTTACCTGACTTAAGAGTACCATTTTATTCATCTGTGCATTTCTGTCCATGTCTTTGTCAACCCTCCCTCCCACCACGCTCACTGTTACAAACATTCTTAATACGTTCTCTCTTTGTATTTTCAGGTTCAGAGTGCAGTAGTGAGTTGAGTCTGTCAGCCCAAAACACTTTGCTTGCCACAGAGGATAGTTCATCAACTCCACGCAGAATTGTTTGCAAACTGGATGACAGACAAATGAGCATTGACTCTAGACAACTGTATGATCCAGATTCTCTGTGGCGCAGAAAAAGACACAGGTAATTGTTTTTCTTGTTGATCATTTGGAACCTTATTTCTGTGAATGTGGTGATACTGTATTTTCCAAAGTATATTAAATTATTAACTATGACAATGGACTATTTGTTTATTTTCATGTAGAAGGTTAGCTTTCTATGAACTACACATACATCTTGATTTATATTATTGTGGATAGTATGGCAAATTTAAGTTACATCACTTCAAAAACTCGAGTAAACATGAGTATAACAAGTTGGTTGATTTGCATGTTGTCAGTAACTATTCAGATAGTCTACTCTGAAGGTTTAAATAAAATGAATAAAACTACAACAGAAATTGTGATATGAGAGTTGCATTTTACAACAGAAAAATGTTAATATTGAAGTTAACAATGAAATTAATAAAAATTAGGAAACTAATCAAATAAGCTCTGACACATCGTGAAAACTAAACATTTTAAGGAACATATTGAACCATTTGAAATCAATATGGGGTTAAGATAAAGGGTGTCTTGTTCTTGTTGGTGTACAATTTATTACTGGAAAAAGCGATTACGAGATCACAAAGTTAAAGAAAAGGCAACAATTTTTGGTAGGTCTCTCTTTACTGCATAACATTTGCTGACAGCATTTCACTCCTATCTAGGAATGGTCAGCAATCAAAACTTATCACAAATTCACTGAAATTATGGCAAAAACCACATGCTAAATTTCATAGAAAGAGATTATGTGGTCTGTTCAAAAAATTCCGGAACATTGATAATTTTACACCAACGGTGCATTAGAGTGAAATGGGGTTGGCAGCCTTGCACACACCTGTGTTTATTGTGTAACTGCCAGAAGTTTCATTGTTGTATGTCTGGTAGCTATTGTTCAGTGCTGTATTGTCGTATGATTTGCAAATTTCAAGGTGACAGAGTTGGAGGAGCGTCTGCATTAAATTTTGTTTGAAACTGAAGAAAACATTTAAAGAGACACACTAAATGATGCATGAAGCCTATGGTGATGAGTGCCTAATCCGTATGTGGTTTTATGAGTAGTACACACAGTTTAAAAATGGCTGGGCTGAAGTTAAAAGTGACCCTCATTTAGGACGCCCTTCGAGGTCTACTCATGTCAGGAATATCAATGAAATTGTGCATGCCAGACAAAGACTGACTGTCCGAGAGACTGCAAAGCAATGTAACATTTCAGTTGGATCATGTTATGAAATACTGACACAGCACCTTGGAATGCATCATGTTGCTGCCAAGTTCGTTTCACAGCTCATCGGCCAAGACCAGAAAGACCTTCGCCTTGCAATTTGTGAAGAGCTTTTGGATCACGCAAATGAGGTGCTTCTTGGGAGAAGCACAACTGGTGATGAAACATGGTTCTATGTTATGATGTTGAGACCAAAGTTCAATCTTTACAATGGATTGGGAAAGGTTCTCCAAGACCAAAAAAATCTCGTCAGGTCAGGTGAGATGTCAAAGCCATGCTGATAGTTTTCTTTGACTTAGAAGGATTAGTTCATCATGAATTCATGCCACAGTGAGAGACTGTTAGTTGATGGTGCTATTGTCGCCTGTGAGAGAAAATGAGAAAGAGATGGTCTGAAATGTGGTGAGACAATTTAAGGCTCTTGCATCACGAAAATGCACCCTCACCTTCATCCCTGTTAGTGCGTGACTATTGCACAAAGAACAAAATCGCTGTGCTCCCTCATCCTCATCGTTCTCCAGACATGGGCCCTGCAGACCTTTTTATTTATTTATTTATTTTTATTTCCAAAGTTGAAAACCCTGTTGGAAGGATGAGGGTTTGCAACGATAGATGAAATAAAAGAATATTCGCACACTGCACTTCATGCAGTCTAGCAAGTGGTGTACCAAGACTGCTTCTGGAAGTGGAAATGACATTGGGAATGGTGTATTAATTGTGAAAGAGAGTATTTCAAAGGCCGCCATGCACAATAAGTAAAAGGTAGATGTAGATAAATTTTGTGGTCAATATTCCAGAATTTTTTGAACAGACCTTGTATATGGAAGTGGTCATAACAGATCAATTCAATTGACAATAACCTTGAAATTGAGTGCCTTAAACTCAGATCAACCAAACATTCTAGTAATAATATTTGAGAATGTCTCCCAAGTGTGCTGTACAAGTATTGGATGAAATTATTGACCCAGTGGGACTAAATTAACAAGTTAATAAAGAAGAAATTGCAGACCAACAAATAGCATATGATATCATCTGCAGACTAAATAATAAATCTATAGTGCCAAGGTGGGGTGGCTTGAGTGTCTCCGTGATATAGATAGCTGTATTGTAGGTGCAGCCACAATAGAATTGTATATGTGGAGATGGTACACAAACACATGGTTCATGAAGAGGGGCAGCAGCCTTTACATTAGTTGCAGGGGCAACAGTGTGTATGATTGACTGATCTGGCCTTGTAACATTAACCAACACGGCTTCTGTGAATGGCTGAAATAAGAGGAAACCACGACCATTATTTTTCCCCCCATTTGGATCTCAGGGCAGTGACTGCTAGGAGGATATCATCATCAAGAAAAACAAAACTAGCATTCTACAGATTCAAGTGTGGAATGTTAGATCCCTTAACCAGGAAGATTGGTTAGAGAATTTAAAAAGGGAAAGGGGTAAGTTGAAGTTAGGTGTAGTGGAAGTTAGTGAAGTGTGGTGGCAAGATGAGCAGAACATTTAGTCTGGTGAGTACAGGGTTGTAAATACAAAATCAAATAGATCTAATACAATATATAAAAATAAATAGTTTTTTTTGTGTGTTAATCTTATATTCATTCCTGTACCATTCATCTAATAATGATGAAACTTTCTTAAATAAAAGGTTTCTGAATATCAGTATATTTATAAAAATCAATGTATCTACATGCATACATTCCACATATATTTCTAAACCACTAGATCAATAGGGTGGGGATAGATGTGACTCAGTATCATAACTCAGAAATATCTGGAGCAGTTTCCTCCAAATACATGACCCACTATGCATGTTACTTTTACAACAGTACTGATGGGTGGGTGCTGGGGTGGGCTGGGGTGACATGTAAAATTACGCAATAATAACCAATATAGTGTAGAATTGATAGTTTTAACTGTAGAGAGGCCCATTGATGATGTTTCACCTGCAGGCGAGCGCGCGCGCGCGCGCGCGCGCGCGCGCGTGTGTGTGTGTGTGTGTGTGTGTGTGTGTGTGTGTGTGTGTGTGTGTGTGTGTGTAAAAGTAATTTCTATAAACTTGTCACATCACTTGCCATTTCTAAAAACATTACTGTAACGGTAAGATACCCGTGCACCCTAATGGCAGAGGATGGGAGTGAAAAGCTGCAAGAAGCATAACTCAAGGATACCTGAAGCAATTTCAACCAAATTTGGTATAAGCATGACTCATTTTTATAAAAGGAGTGGGGGGTTTAAATACCCCTACTACCCATGGGGTTAGGGTGGGGATGAGAAGTGACATGTAAAAATGTTATAAAATGATCTCTTGGTATTTCTTTCCAGTATTTATTTGAATTCGATTGTTATAAAAATATGAAGCACAATTCGTCTTTTATTTATGCTGTTTATTGTCTGAACCAGGTTGCGAGAATGAAAACACTGCAGCGAACCAACAATTTTGTCAGTGCGTTTTGAGACCGAATATCATGCCACACGGCTGAATAGCACTGATAAATTTAACTTCTGCTCTGGAATCAAATGGTATAAAACACCAGAGAATTAACATATTTGTATAAAATATACATACCTGCATGGAGCCACTGATGAAAAGAATTCAGTTAATCTGTTGTGAAAAGCACAGTGAATGCATTATCATAGCCAAGATAGATACAAAGCCAACGCCCACAACAACAGTATAAATTTACATGCCATCTAGCTCCACAGATGATAAATAGACTGAAAGAATCTATAATGACACAAAAGAAATAGTTCAGATAGTTTTGGGTGAAGAAGATTTAATTCTGATAGGAGACTGGAATTTGATAGAAGGAAATGGTAGGGGAAAGGAATGAAGAGGTGTTCACTTGGTAGAATTTTGCACAGTTCACAATTCAATCATGGCTGACATTTGGTTTATGAATTATCTAAGAAGGTTGTATATGCAGGAGAAACCTAGAGGCACTGGAAGGCTTCGGATTGTTTATATGATGGTAAAATGGAGATTTCAAAACCAGATTTTAAACTGTAAGACATTGCCTGTGTTTATTGGCTATGAACTGTAGAAAAAAAACCTGAAGAAATTACAAAAAGGTAGGAAGTTAAGGAGATGGGACATGGGTAAATTAAAAGAACCAGAGATCATTGAGAGTTTCAGAAGGAGAATTGGGCAACATTTGACTTGAACAGGGGAAGGTAATACAGTAGAAGAGTTACGGGTAGCTTTGAGAGATGAAATAATGAAGGCAGCAGGTGATAAAATAGAGAAAAGAGAAAATACAAAAACACAGCAAATGAAACAAGTGAAAGGGAATACAGACATATAAAAATGAAGTTGGCAAAAAGTGCAAATGGCTAAGCAGGAATGGTTAGGTCAAGGCTGTAGAAACATTTATAATTTTGGGAAAGATAGATACCGCATATAGGAAGATGAAAGAGACCTTTGGAGAAAAGAGAACCAACTGTATGAATATCAAAATCTCAGATGACAAGGCAGTACTAAGCCAAGAACAGAAAGCTGAAAGGTGGGAGTACTATACAGGGTGTTGACTAATATGTGGAAAACCTCTGGGACTTTAAAAACAAAGCAGAAATTTGGTATATACAGTATAACCCCACTTTTACATTCCCAGAATTAATGTTTATCTGCCATTTATGACTCTTTTTTTTATAGGTCCCAACAAACTTCCTATGCCCACAATGTTAATTTGCACCTGATTTTGCATTAACATATTTATAATTTTCCTGCGATTGACACATTACGAAAAAATGTTTTTGGGGAAAAAATGACGCTGGCATGATGTTGGCCGTCCAGTAGTGTTTACAAATATTACATGGTTAAGTTTCTCGACACCAGGGCACTCTACTCAGCGGATTTGAACCGGTAAACACATGAAAATTTGAACAATTCGTGTCATATCTCCCTCTGCTGCCTAGCTCTACTTGGCATGGTGGCTGATGAAAGTAACGAAGTTTGTTCAGATGAAGGTATCGTGACCAATCACAACCATTTCTAAACTGTCTCTACTGTGCAAGTGTAGTTTCGTGATTGTTGTGATCATCATGATATCTTTGTTGAACCATATTTAGCATGTTTTGGCATATGGCCATTTGGAGCACTAGTTGACACTCATTCACTTTGCGTTTCTCAAAATTTTTTAGTATAAAATAAACACAGCGCCAGTTACATATTTTTATTCATGCTGAGCAAAATGTGTTTCGAGAATTTATTCTCATTGTCAAGTGCATTATTTATGTATGTATTTTTTTGTGAAGTTACACAATCAATGTGAGTGATAATTTGTGTGTGTGTGTGTGTGTGTGTGTGTGTGTTTGTGTGTGTGTGTGGTTTTCTACATAATTGATGAGGCACAGTACCTGATAACCTCAAAAAGATATTTACAGTGCAAAAGACGTAGAATAACACATATTTAAACACCACACAAAATACTTACTCACATATTTGCACTTGACAATGAGCAAAATTCTCATAACGCATCATGCTAAGCATGAAAAAAATATGTAACTAGTGCAGTATTTCATTATTTATGTAATGAATGACAGCTCCAGGCTTTCAAAAACATTGATTATGACACGTAACATTGAGTCAAATGTTCCTACTTCCCAGATGGTTATCAGTTGCAGTTACATCAGTGGTTTTTATTAGATAATAAACCATCATTAGATAATAAACAAGTCGCTGACAGGTCTTTTGATGTCTATTATGTACTTATGTCATACATAAAGTGCAAGTGTGGGTATCCTATATGCAACTTTTACAGCTTAAAACATTATTTCCCACATTTTACATTTTCCCACATTTTACACCATTTTTTTTTTAAAGTCCCTTGAAAGTGTAAATGCGGGCTTTCACTGTACGTATGGTCGATTTTTGACTGTATTGTGAAAAGGATAGATTGCTACTCGTCATGTAGCGGAGATGTTGAGTCGCAGATAGATACAACAAAAAGACAGCCAAACACATAACCTTTCAGCCAAAAAGGCCTTCATCATAATTAGAAAACATATGGACTCACTCTCTCTCTCTCTCTCTCTCTCTCTCTCTCTCTCTCTCTCTCTCTCTCTCTCACACACACACACACACACACACACATGCAAATGCAACTCGAAGACACATGACCACAGTCTCTGGCTGCCAAAAGCTTTCGTGTTTGCAATCTATCCTTTTCATAATAATGTCAATATTGCATCCTGGATTTTCCATTGCATTGTCAATTTTTGTTATTTTCTTAGACGCAGACACTTTTTTGTTGTTACATGTTTGCTTCCTTTCTGTCATTTTGTTTTCAAATTTCCAGATTGATTCTGCCTGTATTTTTTGTTTTCAAATGTTGTCTTCTGGTAGCTAAATGAAATGTTCCAAAGTATCTACCTTTAGCTCAGATATAAGCTCGTAAACTCTGCACCAAAGGTTGTCTTGTTTGCTCCCGTATTCGAGGTGTCTGCTGTATATGTTGAAATCCTTCTTGAATGCAGTGGCAAAGTATATCAACATTCACACTATGTCCTTTAAATTCCCCAAAAATAAGAATCCAGTGGATTGAGTCAGGCAATTGAGCAGGCCAGAATGTTGCAGCCCCATAACCTATCCATTTATTTGGGAAACACTGATTTAAAATTATTGTTGCTTGCGGAGCAAAATGAGGGAGTGCCCCATTGTGCATGAACCACAGGTTCTGACAGAAGTATAGTGGAACATCTTCCAGCAAAGCATTTATATATCCCATTAAAAGTTCACTGTGTGATACTCCTGTCAGGAAAATGGAAGGTCCAATTAATATGGCTTTCGTTATGGCAGCCCATATATTAACGCTAAAATGTTGTCGATGTATTTTTTCCAAAACTGGAAAAAGATTCCCATCTGCCCATGCAGGAATGTTTTGAGAATTCTGCACTCCATTACTGGTAAACTTAGCTTCATCAGTTCCTCAGTACACATCCCCAGTAACCATGTAAAAGAAGCTTTCTGGGATTGAAAATCTGTTTCAGTAAAACCTTACATCTCTAAATAGGGTATGGGTAAAGGAGTTACTCTTGTAACAGTTTTCAGTCTGTCGCATGACACATTCTCAGTTTCTGCTATTTCTCTGGTATTGCTGGCATTATTGTCTTTGATATGATAAAGTAACTGATTCTCTAAATAAGGTGTTTGAACACTAGTTGGTCTTACACAATGAAATGACCTTTTCTCAAAAGAGCCTGTCCCCACAAGACATTTCATATGTTGTTTCTTACTGTTTGTTAAATGTCTGTTAGGAAATCTTGCAGCATACAAATGTTTGGCTTCAGATGGATTGCGGTTCGGAAGTCCATACATCGGATGTATGTCTGCAATGTGCTGATTGCAATACATTTAGTCAGAAATGTACAGTACATACTAGTCCAATAAGAAAACGACTGAGCAGGCATCACACCCATGACTGGAAGTCCGGCACATGTCGCTCTCCAGCTGAGGTTGATAACACATCGTTGTTTGGTGACGCCCCTCTCCGAAACAGTTGATTTGATTCCTGGCTGGGGAGGAATGTCTAATATACACATAACACTAGTCCATTCAGAATTGTGGAGTTAGCTTCCACTACTGATTGTGTTCTCAGTACTAAGAGGATTTGTTTATTTGCTAGTACCATGGATACTAAGGTAACTCTTCCAAAAACGAACATCATTTGAAAAGAAAAAAATATATATATGTATATGTAGGAGCAAACTGGAAGTTTGAAAACAGGAAGACAGAAATGAAGCAAATAATTAAAGGCAATATTATAAGAAAGGAAGAGGAAGTAGATGAAGGTGAGATGACAGATATGATACTGCAAGAAGAATTTGACAGAGCACTGAAAGATCTAAGTCAAAACAAGGTCCTTTGTGTAGATGACATTCCCTCAGAATTATAGAGATACTTTGGAGAGACAGTCATGACAACTCTCTTCCCCCTAGTGTGCAAGATATTCAAGACAGCCGAAATATCCTCATACTTCAGGAAGAATGTGATGATTCCAGTTCCAAAGAAAGCAGGAGTTGACAGTTGTGAATGTTACCAAACTCTCAGCTTCATAAGCTATCATTGCAAAACACTGACATGAATTATTTACAGGAAAATCTTAAAGCTGATAGAAATTGACCTGTGAGAAGATCAGTTTGGATTCTGGAGAAATGTAGAAACACTTCAGGTAAAACTGACCCTACGACTTACCTTAGATGATAAGCTGAAGAAAGTCAATCCAAGATTTATAGTGTTTATAGCATTTATAGACTTAGAGAAAATTTTTGATTGGAATATGCACTTCGAAATTGTGAGGGTGTCAGGGTAAAATACAGGGAGGGAAAGGTTACATACAGCTGGTGCAAAAACCAGCCCGCCATTATGAGTTGAAGGATATGATAGAGAAGTAATAGTTGAGAAGTAAGACAGGATCATAGCCTGTCCTGAATGTTATTCAGTATGTACATTGAATAGCCAGTAAAGGAATTGAAGGAGAAATTTGAAGCCAATGAAACCACCATATTGGTTCTCAGTAGACGATTGAACTTTGCTCTGGCTCCACAAATGCTACCAGCTGCCAAAATTATCAGTGGAATCAAACAAACAGTGTGGCTTCCCCCTTAAGAAGCAGCAGGTGAAGTAGGGCTTGCTATTAGCTGGATTTTTGTGACTTGGGTGACAGCCAAGTCCCTTAAGTGCATTACTAACAGGGTGGAGAAAAAAGGACCGAGATCATTGGAGGAGAAGGGAGAGTTAGTTCTTACCGGGTGACAAGAGGAATGCTGCGATTATCCTCAGACAGACAGACGGATTATCATAAGAAAGTCATTATGTTTTTGGAAGACGGCACATACAAGATTCTTGAACGGGATCCCACATTGACACACAGTAGGAAGAAAGGGGAGATACGAAAGAACTCTGGCATCCTTGATAAACTTGTGAAGAATTTAAGGCTAAGAGCACGTAGATCATCCAGCTTGTATAGCCTGCCTAAAATGCACAGAGATGATGCACCATTGAAATCAATTGTTAGTGCTGTTGGCTCTCTCACATGCAGTCTAGCAATGTACTTAACTAAATTATTTGTGCCTGTGGTCAAACACTGTAGACATTATATTAAGATCTCTCAAGTGTTTGTTGCAACCATAAAACAGAGGAGGATAGGCTTAAGTGAAGTAATGATCAGCCTTGACCTAGTTTTCCTTTTTACGGAGTTACTAGTGAAAGACACATTAAAACTGTTGGCCACTCATTTAGCCCCTAAAAGTTTGGTATTATTTTGGCACATCTTGATGACTACTCATTTCTTCTATAGTGGAATTTATTATGAAATGACTGATGGAAGAGCCATGGGTTTGCCTCTATCATCAGCCATATCTAATTTTTTCATGGAGGATTCTGAAAAATAAGTGTTGAATAGTGCTCCCTTCCGACCATCATGCTGCTTCTGATACGATATTGATTCATTTTTAATCTGGCTGTAGGGCAGTGAGGTGCTGTAGACCAGTATGAATGGTATACACTCAAACATAAGATTTATGATGGAGGTGGAAAAGGACAGGAAGACACCTTTGTTAGATGTGTTGGTTGAAAGGAAACTGGATGGACGATACAGCCATTCTGTGCATAGAAAACTGATGCTTACCGACCTGAATCTCAACGGACATAGCTTTCGCTATCCAGCTCAGAAGAGAGTTGTGCTGGACAGCCTAGTACCCAGAATATGGGCTATTCTGCACGAGGACAGCCTTGACATATAGATTAACTATCTTACAGTGGTGTTCAGAGGGTATGAGTATTCTGTCCATGCTACTAGGGCATTGCTCTTGAGGAAACAGAGGCGTGCTGCCATTCACCCCAAGCCAGGAAAACCAACACATAGTGTGGCTTCCGTTCATTGGTGCAACAGGTAGTGAGATAGCTGGGTTCCTAAACAGCAAAGAATCGGACTGATCGCCTCACCACCCAGGAAAGTTAAGGAAATGTTACAACCCATTAAAGATAATCTCGACCTGGTAGTACCGGCATTTTATAATATTCTTTGTGAGTATGGTAAAAGTTAGTCTGTATAGACTGTTGCCAATCATTATGTTGACTATAAGTGGCATCTTGAATACAGGAATATATTGGTATATGGTATATATTGGTATATGTGTGGATGGATATGTGTGTGTGTGTGTGTGTGTGTGTGTGTGTGTGTGTGTGCGAGTGTATACCCGTCCTTTTTTCTCCCTAAGGTAGGTCTTTCCGCTCCCGGGATTGGAATGACTCCTTACCCTCTCCCTTAAAACCCACATCCTTTCGTCTTTCCCTCTCCTTCCCTCTTTCCTGATGAGGCAACAGTTTGTTGCGAAAGCTTGAATTTTGTGTGTATGTTTGTGTTTGTTTGTGTGTCTGTCGACCTGCCAGCACTTTCATTTGGTAAGTCACATCATCTTTGTTTTTAGATATATTTTTCCTACGTGGAATGATTCCCTCTATTTTTATATATATATATATATATATATATATATATATATATATAATGGAAGGAAACATTCCACGTGGGAAAAATTAGATATAAAAACAAAGATGAGGTGACTTACCGAACAAAAGCGCTGGCAGGTCGATAGATACACAAACAAACACAAACATACACACAAAATTCAAGCTTTCGCAACAAACTGTTGCCTCATCAGGAAAGCGGGAAGGAGAGGGGAAGACGAAAGGAAGTGGGTTTTAAGGGAGAGGGTAAGGAGTCATTCCAATCCCGGGAGCGGAAAGACTTACCTTAGGGGGAAAAAAGGACAGGTGTACACTAGCACACACGCACATATCCATCCACACATACAGACACAAGCAGACATATATATATATATATATATATATATATATATATATATATATATATATATATATATACATATACACACACACACACACACACACACACACACACACACACACACAAAGATGATGTGACTTACCTTACGAAAGCGCTGGCAGGTCGATAGAAACACAAACAAACACATACATACATACACACAAAATTCTAGCTTTCGCAACCAACGGTTGCTTCGTTAGGAAAGAGGGAAGGAGAGGGAAAGACGAAAGGATGTGGGTTTTAAGGGAGAGGAGGAATGCAGGCAGACATTTGCCTTTACAAATGTCTGCTTGTGTCTGTGTATGTGCGGATGGATGTGTGTGTGTGTGTGTGCGCGAGTGTGTACCCGTCCTTTTTCCCCCTAAGGTGGGTCTTTCCGCTCCCGGAATTGGAGTGACTCCTTGCCCTCTCCCTTGAAACCCACATCCTTTCGTCTTTCCCTCTCCTTCCCTCTTTCCTGGCGGAGCGGCCGTTGGTTGCGAAAGCTAGAATTTTGTGTGTATGTATGTGTTTGTGTTTCTATCGACCTGCCAGCGCTTTCGTATGGTGAGTCACATCATCTTTGTTTTTGGATATATTTTTCATGCGTGGAATGTTTCCCTCTATTATATTCATATCATTAATTTGAACCCAAGAATCATGTTTGTTATTGTCACTGTTGCATTTCGAAATCTTTTCTGTCGTCTAATTTTCTCTTTCTGTTTTTGCCAGTAGGTTCACTTTGTATTCACCTTCTCCTTTTTACCGTAATCTACTACACAATTTTATCCCGCCTATATATACTCAATAATACGTAACCCACTTCCAAACCATAACCAAAAAAATTTTTTTTTCCGCTTTCAACACTACCGCTGCTATAAAATCCACCGTTTCTAGTTCACAAACAGTTCCTTTCACCTATTAAACAACCATCTCGGCTAGTTCTAATAACTTTCGCTTTATTTCCATTTCCGTTTTTCCCACATCATTGATCATTTTTAGCCGCTTCCCACAGGTTTTAACGTCATTATTTCTTCGTGAGACAATTGTTAGCATCATTCACATAATCTGCCACCACAAAACCACTCGTTTTAATACATTTACACGTAGTTTTATCGAAATTTTCCCGAATTTCTCCACCCTTTAACGTGTTTTGGTGGCAACACAACCACCTAACATTCATGCACATCGTTGTCTACCAACCCAAGTCCACCACAGGATCAACACAGCTCAGCTTTAACCAACACTTTTTCACCTTTTTTCACACCAGATCTCAAGTTGCTTTCTAGTTCACCTTTATCTCTCCCCATATATATATTTTTTTCATTTTCATTTCAGCCTCATGTTACACTTTCCACCTTGTAATACTATGTCACTCTCACAACATCCCCACAACGACCCCATTAAGTTTTATTTACATTCTCTCCGCAAACATGCCTTCGCCCTAGCCAGATTACACTCCCATATTTTATTTTCTCAGGCTTGTCTGACATTTGGCATTACCCCCAAAGGCCTCACACTTAAAGTTCCCATCTCTGGCTGCAACCCTTCTTTCCATCAGTCCCTATACCAGTTCCAAACTGAACAATCCATTGCCCTCACCCACCTAATCCTTCACCTACACATCAACTCAGCCAATGAACACACGCGTCAACTCCTATCCTTAATAAAAGTCCTCAATCTTTCCTCTCCCGCATCTACACCGGCTGTTCAAAGCATCCTCCTACAGGCCAACCGCAAATTAGAACAGCATGCCACCCTCCACCTCAAAAAATTATCCAATCTCCTGGTTTCCCACCTCCGGAAAGGCAACTCACTCACCCTTCACAACCTTTCCAGCAAACCTCAACCTCCTCTCATTGCACACAAACCCAGTCTCTCCCATCTACTCAATCTCCCACTTCCAGCCCCACTCCCTCCAAAACCTCAAAATTCCAATCAACGCAATCTGGAACAACAACACCCCAATTCAGTAGTTAACCTTTCCTCCAAACCTCTCTCCCAATCCGAAACCTCTGTCCTATTCAAAGGCCTCACCTTCAGCCCCACTCCCAGATTCATCCAAACAGCCCTCGTCAAAGATTTACTGTCCGACACTCGTACTCTCTGCTGGAAATATCACTTTGCCATGAAGAAAAATTATCCTAATCCTACTCCTAATGGTCCAACTCCCCAAGACACTATCCAAATTGAACCCTGCCTGGAACAGTTCCGTCCTCCGTCACAGCGGGACCCACCTCCTCTTCCTCAAAATCACCCTCTCCAAACCTTCCAGGAATTTCTGACTTCCAGCCTTGCTTCTCAATCCTTCTTAAAAAACCTTAATCCTACTCCCAACATCACCACTGCTGAAGCCCAAGCTATCCGTGATCTGAAGGCTGACCGATCCATCGTCATTCTTCCGGCGGACAAGGGTTCCACGACCGTGGTACTTGATCATCGGGAGTATGTGGCTGAGGGACTGCGTCAGCTTTCAGACAACACCACATACAAAGTTTGCCAAGGTAATCCCATTCCTGATGTCCAGGCGGAGCTTCAAGGAATCCTCAGAGCCTTAGGCCCCCTACAAAACCTTTCACCTGACTCCATCAACCTCCTGACCCCACCGACACCCCGCACCCCTACCTTCTACCTTCTTCCTAAAATTCACAAACCCAATCATACCAGCCGCCCCATTGTAGCTGGTTACCAAGCCCCCACAGAACGTATCTCTGCCTACGTACATCAACACCTTCAACCCATTACATGCAGTCTCCCATCCTTCATCAAAGACACCAACCACTTTCTCGAACGCCTGGAACCCTTACCCAATCTATTGCCTCCGGAAACCATCCTTGTAACCATTGATGCCACTTCCTTATACACAAATATTCCACACGTCCAGGGCCTCGCTGCGATGGAGCACTTCCTTTCACGCCGATCACCTGCCACTCTACCTAAAACCTCTTTCCTCATTACCTTAGCCAGCTTCATCCTGACCCACAACTTCTTCACTTTTCAAGGCGAGACATACCAACAATTAAAGGGAACAGCCATGGGTACCAGGATGGCCCCCTCGTACGCCAACCTATTCATGGGTCGCTTAGAGGAAGCCTTCTTGGTTACCCAGGTCTGCCAACCCAAAGTTTGGTACAGATTTATTGATGACATCTTCATGATCTGGACTCACAGTGAAGAAGAACTCCAGAATTTCCTCTCCAACCTCAACTCCTTTGGTTCCATCAGATTCACCTGGTCCTACTCCAAATCCCATGCCACTTTCCTTGACGTTGACCTCCATCTGTCCAATGGTCAGCTTCACACATCCATCAACAGCTGCCACCCATTCCACATCAAACAGTCCCTTCCCTACAGCCTAGGTCTTCGTGGCAAACGAATCTGCTCCAGTCCGGAATCCCTGAACCACTACACCAACAACCTGAAAACAGCTTTCACATCCCACAACTACCCTCCCGACCTGGTTCAGAAGCAAATAACCAGAGCCACTTCCTCATCCCCTCAAACCCAGAACCTCTCACAGAAGAACCACAAAAGTGCCCCACTTGTGACAGGATACTTTCTGGGACTGGATCAGACTCTGAATGTGGCTCTCCAGCAGGGATACGACTTCCTCAAATCCTGCCCTGAAATGAGATCCATCCTTCATGAAATCCTCCCCACTCCACCAAGAGTGTCTTTCCGCCGTCCACCTAACCTTCGTAACCTCTTAGTTCATCCCTATGAAATCCCCAAACCACCTTCTTTACCCTCTGGCTCCTACCCTTGTAACCGCCCCCGGTGTAAAACCTGTCCAATGCACCCTCCCACCACCACCTACTCCAGTCCTGTAACCCGGAAGGTGTACACGATCAAAGGCAGAGCCACGTGTGAAAGCACCCACGTGATTTACCAACTGACCTGCCTACACTGTGAAGCTTTCTATGTGGGAATGACCAGCAACAAACTGTCCATTCGCATGAATGGACACAGGCAGACAGTGTTTGTTGGTAATGAGCATTACCCTGTGGCTAAACATGCCTTGGTGCACGGCCAGCACATCTTGGCACAGTGTTACACCGTCCGGGTTATCTGGATACTTCCCACTAACACCAACCTGTCAGAACTCCGGAGATGGGAACTTGCCCTTCAGTATATCCTCTCTTCTCGTTATCCGCCAGGCCTCAACCTCCACTAATTTCAAGTTGCCGCCACTCACACCCCACCTGTCATTCAACAACATCTTTGCCTCTGCACTTCCGCCTCGACTGACATCTCTGCCCAAACTCTTTGCCTTTACAAATGTCTGCTTGTGTCTGTGTATGTGCGGATGGATGTGGGTGTGTGTGCGAGTGTATACCTGTCCTTTTTTCCCCCTAAGGTGGGTCTTTCCGCTCCCGGGATTGGAGTGACTCCTTGCCCTCTCCCTTGGGACCCACATCCTTTCGTCTTTCCCTCTCCTTCCCTCTTTCCTGGTGGGGCGGCGGTTTGTTGCGAGAGCTTGAATTTTGTGTGTATGTTTGTGTTTGTTTGTGTGTGTATCGACCTGCCAGCGCTTTCGTTTGGTAAGTCACATCATCTTTGTATATATATATATATAATGGAAGGAAACATTCCACGTGGGAAAAATTATATATAAAAACAAAGATGAGGTGACTTACCGAACAAAAGCGCTGGCAGGTCGATAGACACACAAACATACACACAAAATTCAAGCTTTCGCAACAAACTTTTGCCTCATCAGGAAAGAGCGAAGGAGAGGGGAAGACGAAAGGAAGTGGGTTTTAAAGGAGAGGGTAAGGAGTCATTCCAGTCCCGGGAGCGGAAAGACTTACCTTAGGGGGGAAAAAAGGACAGGTATACACTCGCACACACGCACATATCCATCCACACATACAGACACAAGCAGACATATTGTGTGGATGGATATGTGCGTGTGTGCGAGTGTATACCTGTCCTTTTTTCCCCCTAAGGTAAGTCTTTCCGCTCCCGGGATTGGAATGACTCCTTACCCTCTCCTTTAAAACCCACTTCCTTTCGTCTTCCCCTCTCCTTCCCTCTTTCCTGATGAGGCAACAGTTTGTTGCGAAAGCTTGAATTTTGTGTGTATGTTTGTGTTTGTGTGTCTATCGACCTGCCAGCGCTTTTGTTCGGTAAGTCACCTCATCTTTGTTTTTATATATAATTTTTCCCACGTGGAATGTTTCCTTCCATTATATATATATATATATATCTAAAAACAAAGATGATGTGACTTACCAAATGAAAGTGCTGGCAGGTCGACAGACACACAAACAAACACAAACATACACACAAAATTCAAGCTTTCGCAACAAACTGTTGCCTCATCAGGCATCCTGATGAGGCAACAGTTTGTTGCGAAAGCTTGAATTTTGTGTGTATGTTTGTGTTTGTTTGTGTGTCTGTCGACCTGCCAGCACTTTCATTTGGTAAGTCACATCATCTTTGTTTTTAGATATATATTTCCTACGTGGAATGTTTCCCTCTATTATAACTATATAAAGATTGATATATTTAAATAGTTCTTATAACCTCAATAGAATAAGAACCTCAAAGTCCTGTTCAGACACACAGCCGAAGGCCATCCTATGAAATGGCCTCATGGTAAGTGAGGTCTCCTTATCAGGGTGAATTATATAGGCAATTAAATAATTTAACTAAACAGTGTACATACTGTTTGGGTGGACTACTGAGTTTAGGAGCGGGGACGGTGGGTGGGTCTCGCTTACGCTATTGTTGCACCATTGTTGCGCTCTTTTACGCCATTGTTGCACGATTGTTGCGCGTCCAGTATATTTACTTGATCCGTGTAGCAGAAGAATTCACTTCCGGTCTGTGTTATTCTTATGGAGATTATGGCGTTGATAACCAATAATTGTTCAAAAATAACTTAATTAAACAGTATACGTACTGTTTGGGTGGTCTACTGAGTTTAGGAGAGGGGACGGTGGGTGGGTATGTGTATGTGTATGTGTGTGTGTGTGTGTGTGTGTGTGTGTGTGCGCGCGAGTGTATACCTGTCCTTTTTTCCACCTAAAGTAAGTCTTTCCGCTCCCGGGATTGGAATGACCCCTTACCCTCTCCCTTAAAACCCACATCCTTTCGTCTTTCCCTCTCCTTCCCTCTTTCCTGATGAGGCAACAGTTTGTTGCGAAAGCTTGAATTTCGTGTGTTTGTTTGTGTTTGTCCAACAATTCTTTGGTTTTCATTTAAGATATTCTTGCAGACTGTAGAAAGAATGCTCTTGAAAAAACAGTTTTACAGTATTTTTAAAAGAATAAATACTGCTAATTTATTTCATATTCTGTGGCAGCTTATTATAGATTATCACGCCACGATAATCAAGACTGCTCTGAGCTTTTAGCTTATTCTTTCCATCTAAATAGAGGCAATGACTCAACCTTGTGTTATGATTATGAATGTTATTGGAGATATAATTGTCAAGATTTTGCTGATATACATTATGGTCTGAAAAATAAACTCACAAGCAAGAGTGAGAATGCCCAGGTTTTTAAATAATTCTTTACCATGAGCCCATTTATTGCATTTTGTCATAATTCTTGCAGCTCTCTTTTTGTAATCTGATAACTGTTTGTAGATTCTGGGTACTATTTCCCCAAGCGACTATTCCGTAGCTAAGGATGCAAGAACACTAAGCACATAGCATGCTGTGGAGATCCTCTTTGAGATACTCATGATATGTTCATCTGCTGGTGCTTCATTGGCTTTTTCCAATAGCAGATCAAGTGTCTTGCTTGTAATCAGTATATTGCTGTCATCAGCAAAAAGTACTTTTTCTCCATGGTCCACACATTGTGGGAAATCATTAATATAAATTAAGAACAATATTGGGCCCAGAACACTTCCTTGTGGGACTCCTATATTAACATACTGTGCATTGGATAAGTGATTTACCACACATTTGGATGTACTATGTGAAATTTCTGCACTCTGTTATTTAGGTATGACTGGAACCATTTATTTACCACTCCCCTGATTCCTAGAGACTCCAACTTGTGTAGAAGAATGTCGTTATAAACGGCATCGAAGGCCTTCGATAGATCTAGGAAAATTCCAATTACATAACTATCCTTGTCTAGTGATTCAAGAACAATTTTTGTAAACTGAGCTATTGCGGTTTCAGTGCTTCTGCCTGGTCTGAAGCCATGCTGTTCCTTGCAGAGAAGATTATATTTATTTAAGTAGCACATAAGTCTATTTTTCATTAAAGTCTCCACTATTTTGGAAAATCCTGGAAGTAAAGCAATTGGCCTGCAGTTTTCTGTGTTTTCAACGTCACCTTTTTTGTAAAGATGTATGATTTTAATTAGTTTAGGTAGTCTGGGAAGCAGTCAATCTTAAAAGACTGGTTAATGATGTCAGTTGAAGGGGCTTTAATGCTGTCCATGCACACTTTTAATGCACAAACTGGGGCTTCATCCAGTCCTGTTGAGGATTTGTTTTTTTAATTGTTTTATGGTACTGCTTACTTCTCTCTCGGTAGTGGAGAGCTGAACTATTGCATTTTTTAATGTAATTTTGCACTGGGATATCAGATCTTTCTGGAAATTTGCTCTGCAGGTCTTTTGCAATACTGGTGAAGTATGAGTTTATGAAGTTAGCCAGCTCTTTTTGATCACTGGTTGTATTGCCTGATTTCTTGATTTTAATGTTTGAATGTGTCTTTTTTTTTAATTTCCAGTCTCACGTTTAACTAAATCCCAAGCAGCTTTACTTTAGTTATTTGAATTTTTTGTCAGTTTGTTGTTAGCTGACTTTTTAGCTGCCTGAAGTACCTTTCTGTACATTTTTTTTGTAGTTTTTGTAATAGCTTACAAACCAGGGTCACTGCATGTATTCTTTATAGAGCTGAGTTGTCTGAAGATTTCGGCAGATTTTGTAATCCCACTGGTAAACCATTTTGTGTTGCTCTGTGCTCCAACGGGAAGTAGGACTTTGGGAAATGATTCTTCAGATTTGACCTTAAACAGTGACATGAAACGACAGAACTTTTTGCTGGCATCTGTTTGTGCAGTACGCCATCCCAGGTTTCACGACTTAACTGTACAGTACAGTTTTGCGTGACTGATTTGGAGTAGATTCTTTTGTATGCATGTAGCTTGGATGCCTTTCCCATAGGAACATTTATTTGTGCAATTTGACAAAGATGATATGAAAGTCCACAATATGTCAAAATCATCACCAGGAGAATGATATACACATAATGTGACAAGTTTTTTGGGAACATTTTGAGATGATAACTCTATTGCTGACCCTTCAAAGTGTTTTTCTTCACCAAGAGAGACAGTGGCACTTCTAACCTTATATTGGAGTTCATTCTTAATATAAATACATGACTGATTCATTGAAACTCTACAATAAGAAGATGCTAGTATGTATGAGGGCAAAGTTGCATAGGCAATTTCACTTTCCTTGCACCAGTGCTCAGTGATGCATATAACAGAGCTATTTAGGGTTTGCAACTTGACTTCAAGCTGCTGCGCTTTGTTTTGGATACACTGAGTGTTTTGGTGGAACACTGTTACACATTTTTGTTTGTGTTGTTGATGATTGTTTCAAAAGCACACCTACCTGTATGAAGTGCTTCACTGCAGTTACCATTAGACACTAATGCATTGTTTAAGCTTAAGCTACTGCTACACCTAAAAGCTCACTATCTGGTGCCCACCATGTCCTTTGTCCTTGCCTACTCCCACAGGAAGCAGTTGTATATTCCCCCATCCCTAACCATACTGTTCCTATAATCCAGTACTTTTTCCCATTGTTACTATTCTCTTTTGCATAACTTCACCCACAGTCCATCCTTTTCTTTCTCTACTTTCCCATCTTTCCTTGTGGCCTTCCACATCACACGCACTTTCCAACTGCTAACCACATAATCTGTGGAGCTCTTGACTTTCGAGCCACTCTGTATTAACTGTATCGTCCACACACAGCACTTCTCTATGTGCCCGTGTGGACTGTTGGTGCAGCATCTTGTATCTCACATTGTGCCTACTGATATCATTATTCCTGAACCTTAAAATTTATCCCAGTGTATCCCTTCTCCCACTTGTATTTTCATGTTTTCCTGGTCTTCCATGAACCATATGTATTTTCTTCCCTCTCTTACCTAACAGTCTCCCGCCTCCCCCATCTTCTTCCCAACTCAAACATGTTCCTTACTGACCCTGCTCAATCTAATTATATCTGCTGCCCCCTCTCTCCACACATGACCACTTACCGAGCTTCATCCCAACCTATTATCATCTTTTTATTTATTTATTTTTTGTATTTTAACTTTGATCTCATCCCATTTTCACATCAGTATTATTTTGTTTTCATAAATGATTTTTCATTACACTTATTTGAGTTTCATATCTCTCTCTCCCCCCTCCTCTATGATGTCAATCTGCGCCGCTACAAAAAAATTTCCCTATCCCTAGCCATCACCCTGTCCCATATACTGTTCCTGCATTGTTGCCTAACTCATGGAATTCCCCCAAATGATTTGCTCATCACGTTACCAATCTCCAGCTGCAACCTGTTCTTCTGCAATGATCTCTGTCCGTTTCGATTTTGTAGTCCGTAGCCCTCACCAATCTAGTCCTACAAAATCATATAAATCAAGCCCAAACATCTTTCGACTGCCTCTGGGCTGGAATCTAAAATTTCTGCATCCCATATTCCAGATAAAAGATATAAACTCGTGTCCTCCAGGGACTAGAGCATCATGCATGATAAAAAAAACTGACCAATTTATTCACCTCACATTCCCACCTTGGACTACATCTATCTACGAGGGCAGTTCAATAAGTAATGCAACACATCTTTTTTCTCGGCCATTTTTGGTTGAAAAAACTGGAAATTTCTTGTGGAATATTTTCAAACATTCCCGCTTCGTCTCGTATAGTTTCATTGACTTCCGACAGGTGGCAGCGCTGTACGGAGCTGTTAAAATGGCGTCTGTAACGGATGTGCGTTGGAAACAACGGGCAGTGATCGAGTTTCTTTTGGGGAAAAACCAGGGCATCTCAGATATTCATAGGCGTTTGCAGAATGCCTACGGTGATCTGGCAGTGGACAAAAGCACGGTGAATCATTGGGCAAAGCGTGTGTCATCATCGCCGCAAGGTCAAGCAAGACTGTCTGATCTCCCGCGTGCGGGCCGGCCGTGCACAGCTGTGACTCCTGCAATGGCGGAGCGTGCGAGCACACTAGTTTGAGATGATCGACGGATCACCATCAAACAACTCAGTGCTCAACTTGACATCTCTGTTTGTAGTGCTGTCACAATTGTTCACCATTTGGGATATTCAAAGGTTTGTTCCCGCTGGGTCCCTCGTTGTCTAACCGAACACCATAAAGAGCAAAGGAGAACCATCTGTGCGGAATTGCTTGCTCGTCATGTGGCTGAGGGTGACAATTTCTTGTCAAAGATTGTTACAGGCGATGAAACATGGGTTCATCACTTCGAACCTAAAATAAAACGGCAATCAGTGGAGTGGCGCCACACCCACTCCCCTACCAAGAAAAAGTTTAAAGCCATACCCTCAGCCGGTAAAGTCATGGTTACAGTCTTCTGGGACGCTGAAGGGGTTATTCTGTTCGATGTCCTTCCCCATGGTCAAACGATCAACTCTGAAGTGTATTGTGCTACTCTTCAGAAATTGAAGAAACGACTTCAGCGTGTTCGTAGGCACAAAAATCTGAACGAACTTCTCCTTCTTCATGACAACGCAAGACCTCACACAAGTCTTCGCACCCGAGGGGAGCTCACAAAACTTCAGTGGACTGTTCTTCCTCATGCACCCTACAGCCCCGATCTCGCACCGTCGGATTTCCATATGTTTGGCCCAATGAAGGACGCAATCCGTGGGAGGCACTACGCGGATGATGAAGAAGTTATTGATGCAGTACAACGTTGGCTCCGACATCGACCAGTGGAATGGTACCGTGCAGGCATACAGGCCCTCATTTCAAGGTGGCGTAAGGCCGTAGCATTGAATGGAGATTACGTTGAAAAATAGTGTTGTGTAGCTAAAAGATTGGGGAATAACCTGGTGTATTTCAATGCTGAATAAAACAACCCCTGTTTCAGAAAAAAAATGTGTTGCATTACTTATTGAACTGCCCTCGTAGTATCACTACAAACAGGAACCTCCATGAAATCTCCCCCACATGTTCTCATAGCCACGTAGCTACCAAGCCCTGCCTTGCATTCATACTACATTTATCGGTCTCTCAGAAACTTCCTTCCACCACCCTAAGTGCCTATTGCCTAAACAGACACGCTGAACAGTCATGAGTATGCCCTCCAAAAGCCTTAGTCCCACTGAGGTTTGGGCCTTTCCAATTGCTGTACTCTTTGCCCCAATCCCAAATTCAGTCATGCGGGATTTGTTAAAGAATTTCTCTTCTTCTGTGGGTCTCTATCGTGGAAACACTTTTTTGCCTCTAACACTTCCAGTCAGACTCGATACAAAACCAATAATGAAACCAGCCTTACTCAGTTTACTTCGTCATCTAACTATGATTCACATCCATTGTCCTCAGCTTATCCCCTGCTAACTTTCCGTAATTTCCTAGCTTTGAATCTTGATTCATCAATGTTCTCCAAATCTCTCAACATGGAAACTAACTTTGCATCTAGAGAAAGACCCACAATCTATCACCTAAAAACTCATCCCATCTTTATAATCCTACCTGTTGACAATTTATCCAACAATGAGGTAATGAATTGCAGGGCTTATCTGACAGAGGTTCACTGCCAGCTGTCTGATATCCCCAACTACAAGCCCTGCCACTGTGATCGCATTTCAGAAAAGCAAGATGATCTCCAGTCCCTCCTCAAATACCTAGGTCCATTCTAGATCCTCTTCCCTGAGTCTCTCTCTCTCCAGACTTCCATCACTCCCTGCACTCCTCAAGTACACAAACTGAACCACCCCCCCCCCCCCCCCCCCGCCCCTTCCCAGGACACCCCATTGTTGCTGATTGCTGTACCACCACAGAGTGAGTTTCTGCCCTTGTGGGCCAACACTTCTAACCTGTTACCAGTAACCCACCTTATAATTAAAACACCGGTGTTTCCTCTACCAACTCTCCCTAGTTCCTGTTTCTTTACTTGGCACCGTACACGTCATTGTCACCTCTGTATACACTAAATTTCTAAATGCCTGTGGCCTTGCTGCTGTTGAACAGTACCTTTCCCAATGTCTGAGTGGCTCTAAACCTGCAACCTTTTCCCAGGTTATCATGACCAGTTACAGCCTTGTCTACACTTGTCCTCTGAAGGCATCACAATCAAATTTGTAGTACAGAAATGGGCAACCCAGTGGCACCATCCTATGCCAACCTGTACGTGGGTCACATAGAGGAATCCTTGCTAATCGCCCAGAATCCTAAACCCTCACCTGGTTCACATTCAGTAATGACATCTTCATGATCTGGATGAAGGTTGAGGACCCTATCGACATTCCTTCAGAATTAAACACCTTCTCCCCCATTCGCTTCACTTCGTCCTCATCAGCTCAACAATGCACCTTCCTCAGTTTGGACCTCTACCTCAAGGAATAGTTACATCAGTACCTCTATCCACATCAAACCTATCAACCACAAACGAAACCTCCACTTTGGCAGTTGACACCCAATCCACGCCAAGACCTTCCCTCCCATACAGCCTATCCACCTGTGGTTGTTACAACTGTAGCGATGACGAGTCCCTCACTGAATATACTAAGGCCGGTATCACACTATCAAATTTCTTTGTCAAAGATTTGATCAAAGATGTGATCCAATATTCCGTCCAATATATTTGACGAAGATCTTTGACGTAGCGTTACAAGGGGTATTACACTGTCATCAAATTTTTCGTCAAAGTTCAAGATGGCTGACAACAACTTGTTATTAACCGCAGCAGTTCTACGTACTCCAATTGCTTTGTGTGCACATGCGGAAAAGAAGTGGGGGGAAAAAATGGAACCATACATACGAGGTTGACAGTCTTAGAAGTCCTGGGATTACAACTTGATAATAAATTCAGTTGGGAGGAGCACACCACAGAACTGCAGAAAGGCCTTAACAAATCTGTATTTGCAATTCGAGTGTTAGCAGACATAGGCAACATAAAAATGAAAAAGCTTGCATACTTTCATTCCATAATGTCATGTGGAATAATATTTTGAGGTAAATCTTGAAGTCAAAAGTTTTCAAGGTCCAAAAGCGTGTAATCCGTATTATTTGTGGAGTAAATTCACGGACCTCCTGCAGAAACCTCTTCAAAGAACTGGGTATACTAACTACTACCTCTCAATATATTTACTTCTTAATGAAATTTGTCGTAAATAATATATCTCTTTTCCAACAAACAATTCAGTTCATACATACAATACCAGGAACAAAAATGATCTGCACAAGGACTTACAAGCACTTACTTTAGCTCAAAAAGGGGTCCACTACTCAGGAACACTCATCTTCAATAATTTGCCAGGAAACATAAAAAATTTAGTTAGAAATAAAGATCAGTTTAAAAGGAGCCTGAAAGACTTACTACTGGCCAACTCCTTCTATTCCATTGCCGAAATTTTTAATAGAAACAAATGATGTATTGTATTTATTCATACTATTAGTATTGTTATTTCAGCTTAAAAAAAATCGATATGTTCCACATCTACGAGGATCTCCTCAGCACGGATCTACGGAACAAAAAAGTAATCTAATCTGGGTGAAGCCGTGGGTTTTACGACGACACGATAAAAGCATTCAACAAAACTTGTTACGTGAGCTTACAGTGGAAGACGTCAAGTCGTACATCAATTACTTAAGAATGGATGAGCATACATTTCTGTATGTGCTCAATGACGTGTATCCTCATATCACAAAGCACAATATTCACTTAAGAACTGCTACATCTTCAGAAGACAGGCTCACTATAACACTCCGATTCCTTGCTACAGGAGAGGGTTATGTTAGGTTAGGTCAGGTTAGGTCTCCAATCTTCTTAATCTTTGTATTCAGGGTGCCTCACGTTGTAAAGCGCCTCATCAGCTTCAGACATTTCTATTAATTTTGTAGTTGTCGGCACACACCAATTGTATTTACCGGCAATGGTTATAAAAACACTACAGACGACAGAACGCTGCAGCGATGCTAGCGCTCCACGAGGTAACATGTCACATTGCAGTGAACAGAAGACAAGCGGTTTCTTTGATCAAATATACAGCGAGGCCCTAGATTTGATCAAATATTGGACGACATTTGACAAAGTCCCTATTACACTATCAAATATCTTTGACAAAGATTTTGGACAAAGATATTGGACGAAGAAATTTGATAGTGTAATACCGGCCTAAGGGTCTTACTGAGGTCTTTGGGACCGAAAATTACCCTCCATACCTTGTCCAGAAGCAGATTGCCCTTACCCTGTTCCCCAACCAACATACCATCACTCACATACCCACTATCAGATCACAGATGTGCATACCCCTTGCAACTCAGTATGATCCTGGACTGGAGCAACTGAATCGTGTACTCTGCCAAGATTTCAACTACCCCATGCCATGCCCTGAAATGTGAAATATCATCCCACTGTCCTCCTCAGCCCTCCCACATTAGTATTCCACCATCAACTCAACCCACATAATATCCTTTCCATCCCTAAACCACCCTTCCTCCCAGTCCCTTGCATCAAAACTCCTATATCTGCAATATACCTCCGTGCAAGATCTGTGTCCTACATCCTCTCTCTACCAACTACTTCAGTCCTGTCATAAGCATCTCCTACCTAGTGGTGTAAAATACCGGGCATTTATAAGTTAGGACAAATGCCAAGGATAAATGCCTAAGCAAATGCCCTAAATTCATAAATGCCTAGACGTTGATGCATTTTAAAGATTAATGATAAGTGACTCTTAAAAAATAAGTGATATTTTGTATTGGAAAAAGTGTTTTGCCACATTGCTTCTTTAGTAGGTGGATAATGAAGTTGAAAAAGCTGCTTGAGAGTTAGAGGAAAGTTATTAGGTGAAATAAATTTGACTGTCTGTAAACATAATTTTTTACATCTTAATAAGGTCAGTTCTTGGGGTAGTACACAATAAAAAAAAAAAAATAGGAAGGAGCAAAATAGAAAATTATAGTGTAATAATTTTGCTGTCGATAATAATTTTTCAATAATATTCTGAGATTTGACATGGATTATAAAGTGTGTTACATTACTGGTTCCCTTTTTTGAATACTAGCTTATCCCCACACAGCTGTACAGCAGAGAGAGAGAGAGAGAGAGAGAGAGAGAGAGAGAGAGAGAGAGAGCACTCAATGAATACTTTTCTAAATCCATTTAAATAATTTCTCCCTTCAAGGGCTGTTATCATAAAAATATCTATTAGAATGAAGTAATCATTTTGCACACAAGTAGACAAAAAATAAAATTGCATACATCTTACACTTACTGTAGATGGCATATACTAAGATTTCAAACGTTAAATCTGATTGAGCGTGCACATAGTGGTGATGGTACAAAAGTATCTACATATCAAGTGAGTTAATTAGTGTCACAGTGTAAGCCTACTAACCTGGTACTCAGCTTCAATCTTCTCTTGGTCTCTTTTTTTTATTTGCTATCCTCCAGCTTTTAAAGGAAGAGATGAACATACATTAAATTGTTATTTGGCCTCTTCATATTTATTTACAGTCAGCGTGTGCTGTCTGATGATCAGCTTTGTAACAAACAGTCATCTAAATATCTGAGCCAGGTTAGCAAGTTACATTAATAAGCACCATATCACAAAATTCTCCAGTTGCAGACTAACACAATGATTTAAACAATTTTGACACAGGCTGTACATTTTGATAGCTGAACATAGACTGCCTACAGTGATATTAACATAATGCCTGCTGAAATGAATGGCAAATTACCTGGTCATTACATTTTGAAATCCAACCACAGGCTGACTGTGGTACTGTGTGCCACACATGTTCATTGGCAAACATAAAATCAGAAATCACAAAATGTTGTAAAATGTACATGTATCACATTATTAAATAATTACATTAAAATCAGGAAAATTAAAAGAGACAGGTATACAACAGACAATGACATAAGATTCGTATAACTAAAAAATGGCAAAAGTAATGGGTACTATTTTATGGTTTTGATTTTAAAGCACTCGGGCAATTCCAAAGCCTGCCAAAAAGTTTCAAGAAAGTGGAATTTTCTAATTTGAGTAATTAACAAACTAACAAATTATTTTAATGAAATTAGGCATTTTTGGAAACAGAAAAATCAGGGCTTGAAAACTGAGGTACTGAATTTTGGAAATAATCCCAATTAAAGATTGAAAATTTTTAGAGTATGAGAGTTTTGAATATGAATAACTTTTGAAGTATGAAATTTTTGGATAAAGTAAAACATTTGTTGAAAAGAGGAGAATGACGGCCGTCAAATGATCTATGTTAATTTAGAAACAAACAGATATTTACTCATAGGAAATTTCACCTTCACCTGGTCACATGCATTGTAAATTATAAATATTCCTTTAAATAAATTAACTCCAGATGAACTAACTATAATATTACATCATTAGTAATTAAGAAACTACACAGTGAATAACAGGATTTTGATCATTTCTGCTCAAGGGGATAGTCTGGTTAGAAAATAGTGATTTTTTTTTTTTCCCCCCTTAAATATGTTCATTCATATATGCTCAGTTATAATACGAAAGGCTTTTGTGAAATTCGAAAGAGAAATGTAGAAACAATATAATTAATTCAATTGAATGTCCATGGGAACACAGAAACTACGAAGGAAGACTGTGTGAATCACATTGCAAAACAACTTGGAGATGAGGGTTGAGAATTGTGGCAAAGGAAAGTCAGGCTGTCTCATTGTTATAGAAGAGCCTTTGCTGACAGTGCTCCAGATACTATGCCAATGAAGAGTGCAGTATTTGCAACACTGTACCACTGTATCAGCACTGATGAGAAACTGCAACACAGGAAGTGCCCAACAGGTGAGAATTCTTTATGTTTCTGTAATCATGCCCATGCCAAAGGAGAAGAAGCAGAATCACATAAAATTTCTATCCATACAGCTCTCAGCCCATCTGTTGTTAGAACAATATCTGTTTATCAGAGGCTGGCATCTGATACAGTTCCCTCCAGGTGCAATGCTGAAAAGACTGAAAATGCAAATGAGTGCCTACATAGTATAATCTGATCAAAGTGCCCAAAGAATGAATTTCCATCCAAAAGAAAACTAGAACTAGCTGTGACTGAAGCTGTTCCATAGTTTACTCAAGGGTGCTATTTGACAGAAGTAACAAGACCAACAGAGACCACACCACTGTTAGCAATGAGGACGTGAAGGAGCAAAGTTAGAGACAAGTGAAGAAGGAAGCAAGAGACCAAGTGGTGCCTAGAATTAGAAAAAAAAATGATGACATACGTCCAGATTGACAGCCATAAAAGCCGAGGAAACTCGGAAGAGAGCAGAAAGGACAACTGATAGCACTTATAGCCCAGGTAGATTTTAGGACAAGGACGGTGTGTGTGTGTGTGTGTGTGTGTGTGTGTGTGTGTGTGTGTGTGTGTGTGTGTGTGTGTGGCATAACTTTGACTAGGTTTATCTCTAATTTGTGAAACTGAACATTTGAATATAACTTTTTCATAGTAAATATTCCATAAATTAAATGAAATTATTGGAGAAAACTCTTACTATCAGTGTTGACAGTCTCGAGTATATGAGTGTTTTGTTTATTTCAGTAAAAATATTCAGAACTTTGAAAGTTAATTTAAGGTCACCATAATATATGTCCAAAAAAGCTTATACAAAACTACGAGGGTGGTTTGAAAAGTTCTTGGAATCACCATGAGAGGCCAGTGCTAGCGCGAGTTGTTCATGTGATATTCATTGGACTGTTGCCTGTAAACACGTGCCACATAAGTGCTCTCAGAAAAGAGCTGTGGCAGTGACTTGGCTCTGTTATTGTTCCTGCATAGTGATTTGTGAAGATGGAAAAAATAGTTTCGAGCAGTGATTAGGTACTTCGTAAAGAAAGGTATGAAAGCAAAAGACATTCATGCTGATTTCCCGAATACACGGGGGACTGTGCTTCATCTTATTCAGATATTGCCAAGTGGACAAATGAATTTAAATTTGGCCAGGAGAGCTTAAATGATGATCTGCACAATGGTCGGCCAAGATGTGTGTGTACTCCAGAAGTCATTGCAAAAGTGCACAAAATGGTCATTGAGGATCACTGATTGAAAATGCGTGATGCAAGATGGGTGCTGCAACTCTTTGACGCTGGATCAAAAATGCATGAGAATGGACGTATCGGAACAATGTTTGGCCTGTTTGAGGAGAAACAAACAAAATTTTTTGTGCCGGTTTGTGACCACAGATGAAACGTGGGTGCACTACTATACCCCATAGACAAAACAACAGTCAGAACAGTGGAAACATGCTGATTCTTTGCCACCAAAGAAAGCAAAGACAGTTCCTTTGGCAGGAAGGGTCATGACATCAGTGTTCTGGGATAGGAAGGGGATTCTGTTTGTAGATTATCTCCACACTGGGCAAACAATTGTTGGAGAATACTATGCTAACCTCCTGGACAAATTGCAACAAAAGATACGTGAAAAAAAAGGTGAAGTTTAGCAAGGAAGAAAGTCATCTTCCATCAAGGCAATGCATGCACAGGCACATGTGCTGTTGCCATGGCAAAACTATATGAACTAAGGTATGAATTGTTGCTACATCTGCCTTATTCACCTGATATGGCTCCGTCAGACATCCCTCTCTTCCTAAAACTGAGAATTTTTTTTGATGGATGAAGATTTATTTCAGACGAAGAATTGATAGCTGGAGTTAACAACCATTTTGCAGGCTTGGAGGAAACTCATTTTTGAGATGGGATCAAGGCACTGGGACATCATTGGAGCAAGTGCATTAATCTACAAGGAGACTACATTGAAAAATAAAAAAAGTTTCAGTGATGTAAGTACTTTTTTCTGTTCCGTTCCGAGAACTTATCAAACCACCCTTGTATCAGTATTATTAAATACAGTAATCAATTTTTCAATCACAATTTAGTACATAAAAGAAGAATAAAAACATCTAAAATAATATACAATAATTATTTCTCAAAAACTGTTGGATAGATTGAGTTGTGACTCTGTAGTTACATTTAGCAGTATGCAGAAATTATATGTTTAAAATTTGAGACCAGTTGATTAATTAAGAAAAGTTTCATTCTTTACCACACTGTGACCTTAAGTGAGAAATTGAATATTTTGAGTAATTCTTGTGTATGCACTATTAACAAAGAGTTTGACTAAAGAAAAATTATATTAATGTTAGAGGAGTAATATAAGAGCAAGTCAGATAGTCCTATCTTTCTCTGTTACCACAGTTAGTTACGTAACATTTGCCCTAACACTTATCAGTTGTATGTTACTCTAAATCTGTAATTGTACTTGGTTTCATAATGCCCTCTGGCGCATAGACAAAACTCGCTCTACATTCACCTGTTAATATTGAGAATGTTTGTTGAACCATTGCCACCTTGGATGGCAACTGCTTCTGTATTCAGTCATCCTCATGTGGACACTCGGCTCTCACCAGTGCATTTAATATTACTAATTTTCTTTTAACGTATTTAACCCAATGAGTCATTGTAACATATTAATATCATTGTACTAGTAGGTATATGTTATATTGCCTAATACTTCCAACAAATTGCACAAAATATATTAGCATCTAAATATGAAATCGTACATGATTCTGTAGGCCAGAAAAATGGCTTATTGGGATGGAGAACCGGGCGGAGTAAATGGGAGAGAAGGTGTAGAGATTCTGGAGAAATGTTAATGGGTGTATCCTCAGGCCAAATCATGGAGATAACATCATTGAATATGAGCCAGGAGAGCGGTTTGAAAGAACTCCTCTAGACAGCTCATGAATAGGTTTGCATAGGATGGTACCATTTGAGTGCCCCTTGATGTACCTTGGATAAAGTTGTAGGTGATGCCTTCAGAGGAAAAGTAATTATGGGTGAGGATGTAGTTGGTCATGATGATCAGAACACAAGTTATAAGTTTGGAGTCAGTCAGGCTTGGAAAAGTTAGTGTTCACTAGTGGCATTGGGGATATTAGGGTGTAGACATCATGTACCACCAACAGGGATGAGCAGACACCAGATGGTAAATGAACTAGAACGTAGAGCATTGGTAGAGGAAATGGTTGGCATCTTTTAATAGGAGATTAGATTACAGTTAATATGCTGGAGGTGTTGGTCCACAATGGCAAAGATTCTCTCTCTCTCGGGATGCAGTAACTACTGTAGCCACAATGGGGTATCCTGGGTGGTTGGGTTTGTGTATGTTAGGAATCATATAGAAGGTAGGGGTGCAGTGAGTACTGGAAGTAAGGGAATATACAGATTCTACATCTACACCTTTGTACATACTCTGCAAGCCACCATACAGTGCTTTGCGGAGGGTACCGTGTACCACAACTAGATGTTTCCTTACCCGTACCAGTTGCAGATAGGGCAAGGGAAAAATGATTGTCTCTCTGCCTCTGTATGAGCCCTAACTTCCCTTATCTTTGTGGTCCGTACGCGAAATGTATGTTGGCGGCTGTCGGATTGTTCGGCAGTCAGCTTCAAATGCTGGTTCTCTAAACTTTCTCAGTAGTTTTATTCAAAATGAATGTCTTCTTCCCTCCAGGGATTCCCACTTGAACTCTCAAAGCATTTCCATAACACTTGCATGCTGATCAAACAGGGTGGTAACAAATCTAACAGCTTACCTCAGAATTGCTACGATGTCTTCTTTCAATCCAACCCGGTGTGGATCCCAAACACTCAAGCAGTGCTCAAGAATAGGTCACACTAGTATCCTCTATGCAGTCTTCTTTACAGATGAACTACAATTTGGTCTTTCCATGTCATATGGCTTCACAACATTATGCCCAGAAATTTAAATGATGTGACTGTGTCAAGCAGGACACTACTAATGTTTATTTTTCATACTCATCTGCATTAACTTACATTTTTCAATGTTAAGAGCCCAGGTGCCATTCATCACACCAACTGGAAATTTTGTCTAGATCATCTTGTGTTAACCTATAATTAGTTATCTTCGACACATTCCTGTACACCACAGCATCATCAGTGAACAGCTGCAGATTGCTGCCCATCCTGTCTGCCAGATCATTTACATGGATTATTGTGCCTCCCTGGGGCACTTCTTATATTACTCCTGTCTCCGACGAATACTCGCCATTGAGGACAACATGCTGGATTCTATTACTTACGAAGTCTTCGAGCCAATCACATATCTGGTAGCCTATTCCATATGCACATACCTTCAGTAACTGTCTGCAATGGGGTATCATGTTGAACACTTTTCAGAAACCCAAAAGTATGAAATCTGTCTGTTGCCCTTCATCCGTAGTTCGCAAAATATCATTTGAGAAAAGAGCAAGCTGGGTTTTGCACGAGCAATGCTTTGTAAAGCCATGCTCATTCGTGGACATTAACTTTTCGGTCTCTAGGAAATTTGTTACATTCAAACTTAGAATATGCTCTAGAATTCTGCAGCAAACTGAGTAAAAAATATTGATCTGTAATCTTGCGAATCCATTCTTTTACCATTCTTATATATGGGAGTCACCTGCGCTTTTTTCCAGTCACTTGGCACTTTGTGCTGATTGAGAGGTTTGTGATAAATGCAAACTAAATAAGCAGCCAATGACATAGAGTATTCTGTGTAGAACTGAATTTGGATTCCTTCCAAACCTGGTGACTTATTTGTTTTCAACTCCTTCAGTTGTTTCGTAATGCCAGGGATGCTTATTACCGTGTCATCCATATGGGGCTCTGTGCGATGGTCAAATGACGGTGCGTTTATCAGATTCTCCCATGTGAACAGTTTCTTAAATGTGGAATTTAAAACTTTGGCGTTCCTCTTGCTATATTCTACTGCCAAACCAGACTGATCAATGAGTGACTGGATTGGAAGCCTTAGACCTGCTTAGCAATTTTAGGTAGGACTAGTGTTTTTTCGGGTTCTCTACCAGATCTTTAACCAAGGTATGACAGCGGCAGCTGTTGTATGCTTCACACATAGATCTATTCACAGGTGCACAAATCTCCACTAATCTTTGCCTGTCGTGATTTGTGTCTTTTGACCCAAGAGTGCACCTTTGCTTCTTCAGCATTTACGAATTTCATTATTAAACCACATTGGGTCTTTTCTGTCCTTAATCCACTTATTAGGCACATACTTATCCAGGGCGTGATTTACAATCTGTGTATCAACTTTACCCATAAATCAGAGGAGAAATCATGTATGGTGTTCCACAAGGCTCGGTCTTAGGTTCACTATTGTTTCTCATGGATGTAAATGACGTTTTGTGTAATATACAAGAAGCAGAATTAGTTCTTTTTGCTGGTAAGACTAGCATTGTAATCAGTACAATACAGGTGGATGATGGAAGTGTTGAAGGCTGCTGGCTTCATGCGTGAGTGCAAGCAGAGCTCGCAATTTGCAGCACTGTTCCCAGAGTTTACAGGGGTTTTGGTTTTGAAACAAGTCGAAGGTCTCAACCAAAGGATTCAGTGACTCTTTGATGGCCTTGGTTGCAGGTTTCTAGACCTGCATTATTGGTTGGGGATTTGTAGGATTCCCCTTGATAGGTCAGGTGTGCACTACACAAAGGAAGCAGCTACTCAGTTAGCAGAGCACTGTTGCAGTGCACATGATAGTTTTTTAGGCTAGGCGATAGTTTCAGGTACTCTAATGAAAACTCATCAATCGATACGCAGCAAGGGAGATCGGACTGACTTAAGAGTAAAGTCAATTAGACAGTCAAAATTTTATCAGTAAATTGTCAAAGTATTTGTAACAAAGTTCCCAAATGTGTTCACTGCAGTTGACAGAAGTATTGTCTCATTGAGGTCTAAGATGAGTATGCCAATGAAGTTATCTGGTTACATTTAACAGGTCTAGGTGAGACCAAGTTAATTGTTGGTTGTTTTTACTGGCCACCTGATTGTGCTGTGACAGTTCTAGAGCCAACCAAAGAATGTCTATGGTCAACTTCACGTAAATACCCAGATCATGCATTGCTAGTTGGAGGTCACCTACAGAGTATATAGATTGGGATGTCTAGGGATTCATTGCAGGAGGTACAGACACACAATTGTGTGAAGTGCTTTTGAACATGTTTTCTGAAAATTGTCTTGAGCAGCTAGTTTGGCAGCCCATACACAGTGGAAATATCTTAGAACTTGTAGCTACAAGTAGACCGGATCTTATCGACAACATCAGTTTAGAAAAGGGGTTTAGTGATCATGATATCATTATAGCAACAGTGGTTTGAAAGTTAATAAATCAGTTAGGATGGCTAGGAGAGAGATTCTGTTAGGAAGAGCAGATAAGTAGTTGTTAGCATCTCACTTAAACAATGATCTGACATCACGTAGTGCAAGTGAGATGGACGTAGAGGAATTATGGGCAAAGCTGAAGGAGATTGTAAATCATGGACTGTAGAGTTATGTGTGTAGTGAGAGGATTAAGGACGGAAAATATCACCATGATTTAATAACAAGATTCGGAAACTGCTGAGGAAGCAGAGGCTGCTGCACTCTTGGTTCAAAAGAGAACACAAAAATGACTGCAAGGAAAGGTTAGTATAAATTCATGTGTCTGTGGAAATATCTATATGCGAAGCATACAACTACTACCACCATCAAGGAGAAAATTCTGCTCCTATGTAAAATTCCTAAGTAGGTCTAAGGCTTCTGTCCATTCACTTGTCAACCAGTCTGATGTGGCAGTTGAAGAATCCATTCACTTTTCGACCAGTCTGGTGTGGCAGTTGAAGAATCCATTCACTTTTCGACCAGTCTGGTGTGGCAGTTGAAGATAGCAAAATTAACACCCAAATTTTAAATGCCATTTTCAAGAAATCAGTCATGCAAGAGAGTTGTTCAAACATATCATCATTTTCTTGTGGTAGCGTTCTCGCTTGCCGCACATGGGGGTCTCGGGTTCGATTCCTGGCGGTGTGTCGAGGATTTTTCCTGCCTCAAGATGACTGGGAGTTGTTGTGTCGTCTTCATCGTCATCATTCATCCCCATTAGGGTCGGAGGAAGGCAATGGCAAACCACCTCCACTAGGACCTTGCCTAGTACGGCGGTGCAGGTCTCCCGTATCGTCCCCTACACTTCTCGGAGTATGGGACATCATCATCATCATCATCATCATCGTCATTTGACCATCGAACACACCACTGTATCATCCCTGCGTAGAGAAACAACTATAGGAGTTGGAAACAAACAAGTCACCAAGTCTGGATTGAATCCCAATTCAGTTTTTCAGAGAGCGCTCTATGGCATGGGCCCCTTACTTAGCTTGCATTTATTGTTAATCTTTCACTCAGTGCAAAGTACAAAGCAAATGGAAAAAGTGCAGGTGATTCCTCTATACAAGAAGGGTGAAAGAACAGACCTGTAAAATTACAGACCAATATCCCTGACACTGGTTTACTGCAGAATCCTTGAACATATTCTCAATTGAAATATAATAAATTTTCTTGAGACCAAGAAGCTGATGTCCACGAATCTGCATGGTTTTAGAAACTATCATTCGTGTGAAACTCAGTTTGCACTTTTCTCAATGATCTGCTGTGAAGTATGAAAGAAGAACAAGAGGCAGATTCCATTTTTGTAGATTTCCAGAAAGCGCCCCATTGTGGGCTATTAAAGAAGGTACAAGCACATGGAACAGGTGTACAGAAATAGGAGTGGTTCGAGGACTTGTTAAGTAATAGAACTTGATGTTGACTGCTCATCGGAGAGTAGGATATCGCCAGGAGTGCCCCGGGGAATGTAATAGGACCTTTATTATTCTCTGTATACATCAGTGATTTTGTGGAAGGTTGAGCAGCAATCTGTGGTTGTTTGCTGATGTTGCTATGGTGTACAGTAATGAGTCAAAGTTGAGTGACTGTAGGAAGTTAAAAGATGCCTTAGACCAAATTTTTAGTTGTGATGAATGGCAGCTAGCTCTAAATGTGGAAAAATGTAAGTTAATGTTGATAAGTAGGAAGAACAAACCTGTAATGTTAAGTTACAGTATTACTAGTGTTCTGCTTGACACAGTCAAGTTTTTTAAATATTTGTGCACAATGTTACAAAGCGATATGAAATGGAATGAGCATGTGAGGGTTGTGGTAGGAAAGGCGAATTATCAACTTCAGTTTACTGGGAGAATTGTAGGAAAGTGCGATTCATCTGCGAAGGAGACCACATGCTGGAGACTAGTGCGATCTATTCTTAAGTATTGCTCAAGTGTTGGGTTCCGTACCAGGTCAGATTAAAGGAAGAGATCAAAGCAATTCAGAGGCGGGCTGCTAGATTTGTTACTGGTAGGTTCAAACAATGCAAGTGTCAGACAGATACTTTGGGAACTCAAATGGGAATCCGTGTAGGGAAGGCGACATTATTTTCAAGGAATACTATTGAGGAAATGTTGAGAAGCAGCGTTTGAAGCTGATTGCAGAACAGTTCTGTTGCCTCCAATGTACATTGCGAATAAGAACCACAAAGGTAAGATAAAAGAAATTAAGGCTCATACAGAGGCATATAGCTCGTTGTTTTTCCCTTGTTCTGTTCGTGTGTGGAACAGGAAAGAAAATGACTAGTGATGGTATAGGGTATCCTCTGCCGTGCACAATAAGGTGGATTGCAGAATATCAATGTAGATGGAAATGTAGATACATAGAGCAACAGAAGAAATTACAAATAACGTTCTTAAAACTATTATTGAGTGGTGTTCTGCAAGTGGTCAGACTGTCAGTTTCTAAGAGACACAATAATTCGATTCTGCGCACCTGGGGAGGGAATAGTAACTAGGGTGTAAACTTCAAAATTCTAGGTGGAAATAGCAAGAACACATTTTTGTACTCCTATTACAGTTCATTTCGACCACATTTGCGCTTTAAATCATTGCAAATCTCAGGAACAGACAAATCACCAAGAAAACATACTTTGCGTGTTTTCCTTCAATGATGATCTGGGGCAATTCAGATTTAAGAAAGAAAGTTTTCAGTGCTCAAAAAGCTGATGTAAGAATAATATGTGGTGTTCACCAATGACCATCTGTTAGACATTTGTTTAAGGAATTAGCCATTTCGACTACTGCTTCACAACATATTCATTCCTCCTGAAGTTTGTTGTAAATAATGTATTACAGTTCAAAATGAACTGTGAAGTACATAATTATAAGGGCAGTCAAATGAAAACCGAACATCCACCACAACGGGACCATGGAACGATTCCATTCAAAAGTAATCACCTCATGTGTTAAAGACAACTATTACACTGGGAGGTGAGATGATCAGTGCTTGTCTTGTAGAATGCGCTCAACTGTTGATGGATCCACAAACCACACCCACTCTTGCACTTCCTCGTCTGACTGCAACTGATGTCCATGCATGTCATTTCTCCAGTTTACAAGAGATGTGAAAATCATGGTGAAAGATTTGGGTTGTGTGGAGGATGGTTCAGTGTTTCCCAACCAAATCACTGAAATGTAGTCTTTGTTTGATTGACAATGTAGTGGCAGGCTTTATCATGCAACACAATAACTCTTCCCAACATTCCTAGGTGTTTTGACTTTATTGCGTGTTGCAGTTTCTGCAAAATGTTTTTGTAACTCTGGACATTGATTGTTGTTCCCCGCTAGAGGAGCTTGATGAGCAGAGCAGCAGAGGCCCCCTGAAGTCAAAGAAGGATGTAATCGTGACTTTACTGGAATTTGTGTGAACAGCTATGGATTTCTTTGGTGGGGAGATGTGGGATATTTCCACTGTTGGCTTTACCATTTGCCCTCGGACTGTTGGACGGAATCATCCTGTTGCACAATATCGCCCGTCCCCACACTGACAATTGGATGAAGTCTACGCTTTAGTGATTTGGTTGAGATACACTGCAACACCCTCCATACAGCTTGGATCTTTCACCAGGCGATTTTCAAGTCTTTGGTGACTTGAAGGAAGACATTCATGGATGTCACTTTCAGTCAGACGAGGAAGTGCAAGAGTGATTACAGTTGTGGAGCAGTCAGCAGCTAACTGCGTTCTATGAAACGGGAATTGGTCATCTCATTTTCCAGTGAGGTAAATGTTTGAATGCGTATGGTGATAACTTTTGAGTTTGAACCATTCCATAGTCTCATTGTGGTGGATGTTTTCATTTGACTGCTCCTCATGCTATACCAGAAGTAAAAAATGACATTTATTATTCTACATTAAGGTTGTCTTTAGCAAAATAATAAATAAATAAATAAATGAATAATTAAATACGGATGCACAATGCTGCCACTGTCATTTTTCATCACTTACTAAATGGTATAAAATGTCTGAGAGCATAGTTAAATTTGAAACCCCTGTAACAGTTTCTCCTTGACAACTCCTCTTATTCCACAGAAGAATTTCTGTGTATTTAATATATAAAAGGGGGTGGGTAAGAATTACTAATTTACATGCATTATGGAATATAAAAATAACCATTATAAAAATAACCACCTTACCAGTAAAGTGATTTTTGTATTCTCTTATAAGCTTCCTTGTAATTCAGTTTTTTAAACTATTCCTTGTCTCCTCAGATTCAGCATCTCATCTCATTAGTCAAGATTTTTTGGCAATAGTTTTAGCATATCTGTCACTGCTGTTATTTCATTGAAGATTTATTTGCTTTCTCTATGCTTCAGACCATACATATTCTACTCATGGTTTTTTAGTATTTTCTTGAACTTCACCCTGTGCTTGTTATACATATCTTATGATACCATCCAAACATTGTTCTGTGCTTCAAGTACATGGTTTCTCTGTTATGTGAGTAATTGTGTAGTTGATCTGGAATCTAAGGTTAGCAGTTACTATCCATTCATGTTGTTTTCTTTTGTGGTCTCTTGAAGATTGTGCTTGTAATTATCAATTACTTGATCACAGAGTTCCAACAGTTATGCTCTTGGAGTCCTCAAATCAGTCTACACTACTTAATGACTTGCAGCTACATCCTTCTGTGTTGTGTAACTAGTTCTTATCTACAAGTTATTTATTTATTTAGTTATTAGTTAGTTTCTTGTTGCATGGATCATTTTCCAATAAATCTTAATGATGTGGAATCAGTGAAGTTACATCAACAGAGTGTAAAATAAAAAGCAAATTGGATTGCTAAGTAGAACTGTTGAGAAAAATAAAATCTTTGTTGCATTTTGTTGTTAAATCTACTTAATGTTATTTATATTTAGAAAAACATAGCCATATGCCAGAAACATAAATTAACGTACGACATGATTCATGAGATGGTTAGTTAGTACAGCTATGAATTACTTTGCTAAGGTAATTTTGTAGCCTGTGGTACTACTAAGTTATCTCTGTGTACTGTGTGTTACCATTCACTCTCTTTCATTTCCCTCTTTCAGTTATGTAAACTGAGATGTAAGAAAGAGAGCTATAATATTTATGACACTGGTCATGATTACAATGAAAACAGAATACATATCTTTAAATTGTGCAAATTATAAGCTCTTTGTTATGTTCATTTTGGACACATTGTTAAAAACTTTGTTTCCATGCATTTCAGGGACCTTTCTTTTGGGCGAATCACAGTTTTGGGTCGATATGAAAGTGATGTTGAACCAGAACCAGATAGAAAAGAAGGTACGACATAGATGAAATTTGGTGTTGCTTGCAGTTTGATGATAGTTTTTATGTCTTTTGTTGACTGAATAAGTTAGAATGAAGGTAGTGCAGCTAATTTAAGGAACGAAAATGTTCTTCTAATCATGAACTTTGTTTAGAATGCGCTCACCTCTGGAGTAGTACAAAAATGTTGACTTTTTGTGAGGATATTCTGATAAAGTTACAACATTTCGTATATCTGTTAGTATTGCTAAGCCACCGTTCATTTTTCTTTCTTCCTGTGTTCTTCCATTCTGTTTCATTAGTTCATTTATTAATGTCATTATTTTGTCCTTCCAGAATCTCGCCTGACTCGTGTTGTTAAAAAACTAGTCAACATGGAAGAAGATAAGGTATGATTATTGTGCACTTTATGCAAACAGTGAACACTGCAAATATATTTTGTGTCAAGTTTAACTTCTGTTCTTAACGGTTACACACCCTTAGTTAATTGTAAGGAGTACCTCATAAATGTTTTTTTTTTTTTTAATCTTTATTATGGCTACTGTTTGTAACATTTTAAATGTAGTATGTGGAAATGAAAATATTTATTTTGTCATGTCAGTTATTGACATTATCATCATTGTTGTTGTTGTCATCCATTTCACATCCACTGAAGCATTTTATTATGTCTTTTGAGTCCAATATAGAACTGTCTTGGTCCAACTATAGCTCATTTGCCTGGTTGGACGTCATACTCATCAGTTTTCCAATGCGTGGTTCCTCATCCACTTGTTTGTATTTTTGTGTCCCCTGGAAGTTCCACATACAGAAAAAAACCTCTTCATCTTCCTGAACAACATTTACTTTTTGAAAGTTATGGTTTCTTCTCCCACCCGTTTCATAGAAACTCTGTATCTTGCTGCTGTAATGCAAAACTGATAATATAATACTTATTGCCACTTTTTGCTTTCACATGCATCAGATGTTTTGCTTTGGAGAGTGAAGACACTCTAGGCTACGTCTGGTCTTCTGTTATATTTATTTTGCTGTCCATTCAGTTATTGTCTTCTACTGGCCTAAATCATAAACTGATTATGTGATCTCATTCGCCATTCATGCAGTTGTCTTTTCAGTGGGTTTGTTGTACATGATGTTTTATTGTAATAGATCTTCATGCTTTCATCCATACTTACTCTATTAAGTTCTGCCATTCATTTTTGGAGTTTACATGAATTAGAAGTAAACAGTAACATTTTCATCAGTGAAACGTAGGTTAATTAACACACATTCTCCTCTTTGTGTTGCAGTTTAAGGAGGTGAAAATTTCCTCCAGGATTGTAGATAATAGTATCAGTGCTACAGAGTCTTCTTGATTGATCATTCTTTCAATTCTGAATTCGCCAGTAACCTGACGAAGTTTGGTAGAAGCTGTGGCAGTCATGACGTACTCCTCTGGATACTAACATAGGTTGCTTTATTATTCAGTGGCTGTTAGTATTGCAGACACAGTCATACTTCATACATATTGCCATATTTTATTCATGAGTTGCAAGTAGTCCAGTGTTCTACATTCACACTCAAAGCCCACTTGTTCTTGGATTTTCCCCACTGTTAGTTTTATGCAGTCATTCCATCTTAGGTCACTCTGAATAGTTACTCCTAGGTATTTCATGGTTGTTACTGTTTTCATTACTTTATTACCAATAGCATAATCAAACAGTTATGTATATGCAGTATATTAAAGTACACTGCCATTTGTGGAAAGTGCTACACCAAGAAGGAATTACCCGAATAGCGCCACACTTGATGGAAGTGGCGATGGGTGTGCAAGCAATACATGATATGTTTTGCAGCGAGATGGGGTACATGTAGGCCGATCAGAGCTCTCTTGTGTCGGTCCGACAGGGTCAGTGTTGCGCCTGGTGTAGTCAGTGCAGAACTGTCACGCAAGGTGGAAACAATACAGTGAGTGCCAGTATGCCTCGTTGACGTCTAAGGGAGCCATATTGGCATGTGAGCGAGTTTGAACGGGGCAGAATGATCGGGGTTGTCATACCGTGACATTTCGGCTTGCACAGGGCATGCTGCTATGACAGTGATGCGTGTGTGGAAGCAGTGGATACAGGAAGGTTGTGCGCAGCGATGAGTGGGAACTGGACCACGAAACATGACCTCAGTACGGGATGACCGTCATCTTGTCCGCATGGCCATTACGGACCGTACAGTGTCATCGCTGGAGCACAGCAACAAGTATGAACTTGTAAATAATAGATTTCAGCTATCAGTCGTCCTTTTTAAATTTTATTGGCAGATCTAGATTTCAGCTAGAAATTAGCTATTCTCAATGCACCATCATTTTTTATCAATGCGTGTAATGCATGGCTAGTTTCTAGCTGAAATCTAGATCTGCCAATAAAATTAAAAAAGGACGACTGATAGCTGAAATGTATTATTTACAAGTCAATATAACAGTCGCTGCATGCAACAGCCTTCTGAATGAAAGGTAATCTGATAAGGTATGAACTTGTCTGCATCGACGGTTCGTCGCCATCTGCTGCAGGTTAGACTGGTTGCACGCATGCCATTATGTCGACTTCCATTGTCCAGAGACCACAAGCTCCTCCAACTGGACTGGGCACGTGAACACCTTCACTGGGGTTGCTGAGTGGCAACCTGTAATCTTTTTGGATGAGTCCTGCTTCAACGTGTCCTAAAGTGATGGCTGCATATGTGTTGGGCAGTACCATGGTGAGCACAACCTGGAGGGCTGCATTGTGGAGTGGCATAGCGGACAAATACCAGGTGTGATGGTTTCGGGTGCCATTGGTTACAACAACTGATCTTGCCTCGTACGTAGGCTCTTGCTGAATCGCCAAATTTGAGCATTGTCAGGCTCGGTTTGTACTTAGAGACCGTATGGGAACACTGGGTGCCATTGGCACAGGAACGTATAAATCCCCAAACTGATATCCAATTGAAAGACTTGTATCAGGTCGTTGAACCATACGACATTATTATTAATAATAATTCTGTGCATCTATCAGATGACTGCTCTTGAAAAATGGAATGGCGTGCTTTTTTTCCCTTTCTGCACCCATTGTTAATACTCTGGTGGTCTTCCTCCATTTTCCTATCTTCCTCCATTTTCCTAATTTCTGTCATTTAGCCTCATATAGAAAGTGGCATTGGTTGCAAACAGCCTCATGGGGCTTCTGACATTATCTACTACACTGCGGTGATAAAAGTCATGGGGTATCTCCTAATATCTTGTTGGACCACCTTTTGCTTGGTATAGTGAGCAACTCAGTGTGACATAGACTCAGCAGGTTATTGAAAGTCCCCTGTAGAAATATTGAGCCATGATGCCTCTAAAAGCCATCCATATTTCCAAAAGTGTTACTGATGCAGGATTTCATTCACAAACTGACATCCTGATTGTGGCCCATAAATGTTCTATGGGATTCAGCATGGCCAAATCATTCACTCGATTGTCCAGAAAATCTTGACCAATCGGGAGCAGGTGTGGCTCAGTGACATGATGCATTGTCATTCATAAAACTTCTGTTGTTATTTGGAATCATGATGTCCCTGAATGGTTACAAATAGTCTCCAAGTAACCGAACATAACCATTTCCAGTCAGTGACCAGTTCAAGATCAGTTCAACTGAATGAGAGGACCCAGTCGATACCACATAGACACAGCCTACGCCATTATGAAGCCACCACCTGCTTGGTCCATGGCTTCCTGGAATCTGCGCCACACTCAAACCCTACCATCAGCCCTTACCAACTGAAATTGGGACTCATCTGATTGGGCCATAGTTTTCTAGTCATCTGGATCCAACCTCTATGTTCAAGAGCTCAGGAGAGGCACTGCAGGCAATGTCAAGCTGTTAGCAAAGGCATTCACATTGGATGTCTGCTACCGTAGCCCATTAATGCCAAATTGCGCTGCACTTTCCTAATGGATAGATTGGTTTTACATCCCACATTGGTTTCTGTAGTTATTTCATGTGTTGTTGCTTGTCTGTGAGCACTGACAACTCTAAGCAAACGCCACTGCTGCAGATCGTTACGTAAGGCCATTAGCCACTGCATTGTCCATTGTGAGAAGCAATGCCTGAAATTTGATATTCTTGACAGATACTTGACACTGAGGATCTCGGAATATTGAATTCCCTAATGATTTCCAGAATGAAATGTCACATGCTACAGACTGAACAAATAGGTTATTTCAATCCACTACTGGCTATACACAAGATTAGGGTCGTTCCAGAATCTGAACATGTGGAGGTCATTGTCCACATGTTCAGATTCCGCCAGTCCTTAGCCCTCACCAACATAGTCCTGCAAAACCTTATTAACCAAGCCCAAACCTCCTTGCAGTACCTTCTCTCCATCTGAAAAATTCTCTTGCTATTCAGTCCAAAATTCTGGAACCCATAACACACATTGAAACTTCTGCCCTGCAGGAACTTCAGCAACATGCTCAATGCCACCTCAAAAACCTCTCCACCCTGCTCACTTCCTACTCCCACCTTGGAGTACCACTGTCCACCTCCTCTACAACAACCTCCAAACCTCCCCCACGTCCCCTCATAGCTGACAGACCCTGTCTCGCAGACCTACTACACTTATCTCACCCTCCAAAACTCCCTTCCACCACCACACAGAATCCAGAACCTAAACATCCACAACACAGTCATGAACCTTTCCTCCAGATGCCTTAGCCCTACAGAAATATCAGTCCTTTCCAAAGGGCTCACCTTTTGCCCCACCCACAAATTCAATCATGCAGGACTTCTTAAAGACCTTCTGTCAGCCCCTACAGTGGAAACCCTTTTCTGCCACTAACCCTACCAATCATTCTCAGCCAAAGACCAATAGTGAACCTTGCCTAACTCAGTTCACTCCTCCACCCAACCATGAACCACTACCACTGCCCCCAAACCACCCCCTGTTAACTTTACAGAATTTCTTAACCTCGAACCTTGTCTCACCATCATTCCCTAAATCCCCCAACATGCAAACTAACTTCACATCCACAGAAAGAACCACAGTCCATCATTTAAAAACTGGTCCTGACCTTATAATTCTACCTGCAGACAAAGGCTCCACCACTGTTGTTTTGATCTGCAAGCATTACCGAGCAGAAGGACTCTGCCAGCCGTCAGGTACTTTCACCTGCCAACCTTGCCACAGTGACCCCATTCCAGTGATCCAGCAGGATCTCCAGTCACTACTAAAATCCTTGGGCCCATCCCAGAACCCCTCCATGGAGTCCATTTCCCTCCTCGCCTTACAACATGCTTCCTAAAGTCCATAAACTTAACCACCCAGGACGCCCCACTGTGGCCGGTTACTGTGCCTCCACTGAGACACTTTCTGCTCTCCCAGACCAACACCTTCAACTGAGTACCTGAAACCTACCCTCCTTTATAAAAGATACTAACCATTTCCTCCACTGACTCTTGGCATTTCCTGTCCGTTTACCACACGGTGCCCTGCTTGTCACTATTGACGCCACCTCCCTGTACACTAACATGCCAAATGCCATGACCTTACCACAATTGAACACTACCTTTCCCAACATCCAACAGATTCCAAACCAACCACCTCCTTCCTAGTCTCCCTGACCAACTACATGCTCACCAACAATTACTTCTCCTTTGAAGGCATTACCTACAAACAAGTCCTGGGTACTGCTATGGGCACCAGCATAGCACCATCCTGTGCCAACCTATTCATGGTCCATCTAGAGGAATCCTTCCTAATAACCCAGAATACTAAACCCCTCATGTGGTTCAGGTTCATTGATGACATCTTTGCTATCTGGATCGAAGGTGAGGACACTCTATCCACATTCCTCCAGAACCTCAACTACTTTTTCCCCATTTGCCTCATCTGGTCCTACTCAACCCAACTAGCCACCTTCCTAAATGTTGACCTCTACCTCAAAGATGGCTACATAAGTACCTCCATCCATATCAAACATACTAATTACCAGCAATACCTCCAAGTTGACAGCTGCCACCTCGAAATATACCGAAGGTCTCACTGAAGCCTTCACTGACCGTAATTATCTTCCCAACCTTGTGCAGAAACAAATCTCCCATGCCTTATCTTTCCAGTCTCCCACCATCTCCCAAAGTCACACCGTCCGGCCACAGGGGAGCATTCCCCTCGTAACTCAGTACCACCCAGGACTGGAGCATCTGAATTACATTCTCTGCCAGGGTTTTGATTACCTCTCACTGTGCCGTGAAATGAGAAACGTCCTGCCCACTATCCTTTCCCACCCCTCCCACAGTGGTATTCCGCCATCCACTGAACCTACACAATATACTCGTCCATCCTTACACAACCCCTGCTCCCAATCCCTTACCTCATGGCTCATACACCTGCAACAGACCTAGATGCCAGACCTGTCCCACACATCTTCCCACCACCACCACCTATTCCATTCCAGTCACTAACATCACCTATCCCATCAAAGGCAGGGTTACCTGTGAGACCAGTCATGTGGTCTACAAGCTAAGCTGCAACCACTGTGCTGCATTCTATGTAGGCATGACTACCATCAAGCTGTCTGTCCACATGAATGGCCACCGACAAACTGTGACCAAGAAACAAATGGATCACCCTGTTGCTGAACATGCTGCCAAACATGATATTCTTCATGTCATTGTCTGTTTCATAGCCAGTGCCATATGGATCTTTTCCACCAACACTAGCTTTTCTGAATTGCGCAGATGGGAACTTTTCCTACAAACATATGTTCCTGTAACCCTCCTGGCCTCAAATTTTGTTACTCACTGTCTGCACCCATCCAGCCCCTTCCCTGTTCCCACCCATTCCAGCACTACACAGCTGTCATTCCACCACCACACCCAGTCTTTTTATTTCTCTCTTTTTCCACTACTCCCCCCCCCCCCCTCTCCCCTCCCCTGTGTCTAACTTGCAGCACTTTGCTGTCCACCAGCCCCACCATACTATCCCTCGCCCTCCCCGCCCCATTGCTTGCTGTGTGGCTTCAGTTGGCTGAGACTGCAGTCGTGAGTGTGAGCTGTGTGTGCGTACGTGGGGGGGGGGGGGGGGGGGGGGGGGGGGCATATATGTGTCTTTTGTTGATGAATGCCTTAATTGCCGAAAGCTTTAATTGTGGGAGTCTTTTTGTTGTGCCTATCTGTGACTCAGCATAGCTGCTATATGGTGAGTAGCAATTTTCCCTCTCATGATATTGTTAGTTTCCATCCTGAATTTTCCATTGTTTGACATATTTGAATGTGTCATTTTAGTCATCAGTCCCATGACATATTTGAATGTGTCATTTTAGTCATCAGTCTCATAGTGTGAAGTGGCTGCAATACTGAAAAGTGCTCCACTCTCTATTAAAATTACCCACATTTTTGTTTTTGGAGAAGACTGTAGGCCAGAACGTGGTATCTTCTAGGGAAATAATTGAGTTGCCTAGAAATGAATCAATTTGTGAATTTTACTAGCAGCTCAGAAATGTGACAATATTCTATAGTCAGTTCAGTTTTGATGCTACAGTAATTAAAATAAAGACTCTATCAATTACTTTTTTACCAGCTTGAAACTGTCATTCAGCATTCTCTCTGATCAAGATGGAGCAATTTAGTTTCCCTGATCCACATTTATGGCATTCCCTATACTAAAGATAATTTGTGAGTAAAGCTTTTTGAGATTACCGCAAGAAAGTCTTAATACAGTTGCCCTGGGAGACTGGGAACAGATTGACCTCTTCCTCCTCTTTTATACTGACTTGTCTCTCAAAAGGAGGAGGAGGAGGAAGAAGAAGAAAAAGAAGATGGTAGTTTGATTTTCATGTAGTTTATAACTATGCTCAGAAAATACTTCGTTCAGTATTTTTCAGTTTCAATAAATTTATTTAGCTGAGCCAAAAGATCATCGGAGATCACTTTAACGATTATATAGTGGAAAGTTATTCAGTTACACAAATTTTATTACCCATTTGCAAAAATACATTACTTTCAAAACAGTGTCCACTAGACCCATTTTATGAGTCCTAATATTTCATGCATTCATTTAAACTGTCTGAATGTCTGTTGTGTAGTACCTCCAGCAAATTTTGTTTCACTTCTCCTTTGTCCTGAAAAAGATTCTCTTTTAGGTTCATTTTCAATCAAGTGAACAGGAAAGAATCAGAGCGGAGATCAACGTACAGGGCGCAAAACTTATGTCATTTTGTTTTTGGAGAAAAACGTATAATGTTGTTTGCCTTGAAATGTCTTAGTATTGGAGCAGCCAGTTCTTTGATTGCTACAATATCGCCATTTTTTTGAGAAGTGCCTCAGAAAATAGTTTCAACAGCTCAAGGTAGTGATGATTGTTAACTGTGGTAAAAAATTCATGGTGGACCATCCCCTTCATGTCAGAAAAAACAAACTAAATTTATTTTCACATTGTACCATAACTGTTTTGCAGACCAGTAGAGAGTAGAAGTTGCATCACTTTAAACAGCCTGGGAACTTTGAGGCAACTTCTTATCATCAGAAGTAAAACCACAAATCTGGTGGCGGCGGCAGCCAATAAAACTAGGTCTGCCACTTTGGGCCGTTAACTGGGCATGGCAGAGTCCCACCTCAATAGTTTCACTCTGAGACTCCAAGTGAGCATTTCAGAGTGCCTCTGAGTGCCGTAACACAAAGAATAATCGCTTCTGGGCTTTTGGCAAGCTAAGCGTGTTTCTGTTTTGACAAATAATCTGATGAAAGAGATATCATTATTGTCTATAATACGACATTACAGCTCCTTACAAAGTTATTTTACTATGATCATTACCAACTTTATACCAAATCAAAACATATTCATCACCATTTATCTTCCTCTTCCTCCTCTTGTGAATGGCCATTGGTTTGTCTGCTGCAACCGTTCTATATGCATTCTGTGAAATAATTCTTTTGTATCTGATGATTTCTTTTAATAAGATTAAAGTTTGCAACTTGATGTTAGTATGATGTTCTTTCATGCCAACTCCATAATTAGTGATTCTCCTTCAAGGATGGCAGTAGATATCTGACACACAACACAATGTAGTCAAGGCACCAAGAGGAGAATCTGTCCGTACTGCCACTCCATGTGGACCATAGGCATTTTACTTACTTGAATGAATTTTTATTTCATGAAGGATATTGTTAGCTATAAACAATTTTTTGTTCTGATGGAGTTATATTTTCCTTGAGACACATGAGTCTCAACTTTATCTTTGGTAATGGTAGTAGCTGAAAAAACGGGGTAAGCAGGAAACTCAGGTTCAAGTTCCAACCATGGCACATATTTTAATTCGTTTCTTCAACCTCTATCATTATTTTTTGTTCATTTTTGATGAGGTGAAATGTCCATTTGATTCATGTCAAGAGTTTCATTTATTCTATAGTTTCACTCGTGTAAAGCAGGAACATAAAATTGGTTCACAGAAGAACTGCGTGATGAACAGTGAGTCAAAAAAGGAATCGTGTAAAATAATTGCTCAGTGGGATAGGCAAATGTGCACAAATGAAACAGTTGGGCCTCAATGACGTCTGCATTTCATATTGGGCCTCAATCAGGTAACATTCTCCCAATAAGTGGTCTCCAACCCACTTGTTAAACAACCTGACTGAGGGGGAAGAACCATTTAATTTGTGGTTATATCTTCTAAAATTAAATTTTGTAATTTTTTTCAGTCTGAATACTGACTGCTTATGCAGTTGCCATATACAGGGAGCTACATGTTCGTATGTACCTTCACAATATAGTCTCTAAAGTTCCATATTTTCCAAAGATAAGGTGTTTTGGCCACATTCATGCCATCTGTATGGTATGGCTAGAGTGCCCATCTTACTATCAAGGATTCAACTTTGCCAGTGGCGACAGAATCTGAGGGTTTTGAGTCAGTCTCTTAACTTGTCTGTGTCCCACTGCACTGTGTGTTTCTTCTCTTAATTATTATTTCTTTTGTCATTATTAGATCATGATTGGAGTCCTAATCTGCACCTTGTGTTCTGAGCAATGCCGTAAATGGTACTTGAAACTATCTTACCATAGTTTAAACTTTCGGTTTATCCCAGTCTTCCTAAATTAATGTTCCCTGTTTAATATATTTTGATTACGTGCTTGCATAAGTCTATAAATCCTTCATCTGTTTTATTCTTTCCATCATGTCATTCTCCCAGGATACAATTTTTTTTGTCCTTACTTTTTCTTACACAATTATGAGACTTCAGTATTTCAATAATCTCTCAAATTTATCATACATGGCGTGTTTATAAAAAGTTTAATGAATGAACCACTCACTTATGGGAAATGTGTTTCAGCAGTGTGTGCAAGAAAAGGCATGCCAAGAAATCTCGCATGGTATCAAACACACTAATTTGTAGCAAATTTGTGTGCTTTGGCTGTTGAGACATAATAAGTGTAATAGACTTGTCGTAGTGCCATGGAGCAACATATAAATGCAAAGTTTAGCACAGAATTTTGAAAAATGTTGATGGAGGATGTGAGCTCCCTTGCTTGTTTGCTTTATTAATAATATTTCTCTCCTTTCCAGTTACGGATTTTTTTTTGTCATTAGCATTATTTGATGATCAGTTGGGTGGACTTCATTAAGCACGCGGGGTTGAGATGTCATTATTTGTTTATTATATCCTTCGTTGAAAGCTATTATTGAAATATAAATCAAGCGTGAGATTTGGAAAAAAAATTTAACTTTCATGAATGCTTCAATCTTGGACTACATTCACCACATGCAAATTACGGTTTAATATTCTTTGGACATGTGACTTTACAGTTCGGCACATCACTTGGATGTTATTCTAATATTGAATGTTAGCCAAAAATGGCACTGTGTAGATATCGCTCAGAGAAGTCGACAGTGATTGAGAACTTCTAGAGATCATTATAATAGGTCATGAAACATGAATATATGGAACCAAGACCGAAAAAAATTCGACAAATTTGATCACTGAGGAGGCACTTTTCTCTGTTTTCTTCGATTGCACTGAGAGAGTGCATAATGAGTTCCTGCTTTATAGTCTTAAGATCAGTAAGGAATACTACTTGGAAGTCATCTGCCACTTGCATGAAGCAGTTAGAAGAAAATGACCAGCATTGCCGGAAAACCACTTGTGGAAATTGTATCATAATAATGCTCCCGCTTATGCCTCAATGCTTGTTTGTGGTTTTTTGGCAAAAAAACAAAACCGCTATGTTGCCTCAGCCACTTTATTGATCAGACATGGCCCCCTTGAAATTTCTTTCTATTCCTGAGACAGAAGAGAACCGTGAAGGGAATTTGTTTTGCCACCATTGATGAGATAAAAACAGAATCACTGAAGGAGCTGAACACCATTACAAAAAAATGAGTTCCAGAAGTGCTTCCAAGATTGGAAAAAGTGCTGGCACAAGTGCATTATATCTGAGGGGGATTGCTTTGAAGGGGATAAAGTTGATGTTGATGAATAAATAAAGATTCTTTGAGAAAAACAAAAATTCCCATTACTTTGTGATCGTACCTTGTATGTGCCCAAGGTTGATATTGGGGTAATTTGAAATCAGCAAGGCCAGTTTTAATTGCATTATTGGCAAAGACTTATTTAAGTGAAGTTGTGTTTTCAGTTTGTTCCATCCAAATCAGGAAGTAAACAGAAGGCAACCCTGAGGATAAGCAGAAATTGAGACGCGTATAGCACGCGTGATGCAACAAGACACTACAGTGCAAAGCGCATGTTCCACACCTACTGCACTGGTCCTGCACATATTGAAACGCATACACATTTGTTGGATGTGCTGGTTGACGATGCTCTGTGCTGAGAGAGTTGAGGCATGCCCACCCTGTAGTCTTTCTCAAACGATTTTACCGAAACTATTCAGTAAAAATATTTGATTTTTGTGTTACTCGTAGCATTGTATGTCAACTTTGTGGTGAAGTGCCCATCATCTCGCTAATGGTCATATGTATTGTGATATATCCCCTTAAGTATGACACTGCGCAAAATTCAAAAAGTTTGTAGCTATGATTTTACATTTGGTGCATGTTTCACTATATGTTGCCGTGTATGAAATTTAGCTAACATATTGAAGTTTTCTTTAGATTTGGAACGTGGTCTCTATCTGCCTCCAATCTCAAGAAAAAGATTCGTATGTAGCACATTCACTCCAGATCACACATCCACGAGAATGAAATATTCACAACATCCCTCATGTCTCCTAAACCGCTCGAGACATTGAAACAAGATTTTGACAACTGATAGCACCCAATAAGGGGAGCATTTTGCCAAATTGTTAACACATGGAACTTTCTTATCTATGGCGATATATCAGTAGTTAAAAGTTTTATTTTTATTTATTTATTTATTTTGCTCTAGTGACTGTAACTTTTTAAGAGTCATTGATAGCCAGAGAAACAATAATTTCCTAGTATGGAAATAAACATCAAATTTCTTCATTTATGTTACTGCAAACTGACACAATGAGGTTTTCTCTGGTCGCCAATTGCTTGTTTAATGAGACACTCTGTTCCAGAATTATATTGCAATAGCTACTGCAAGATGAGTTTCAAATTATGCTGGAGAAATGTAGCTATTAGTCGTAAATAATGATGCTTCTTTAAATTAGAAATGATTAACAAGTCAGTTTGTCAATTCTGTTGCAGTTTTGGTTGAATCCCCAGAACCCATTGTATTTTCAACACTGAACGACCAGGGATGCACCAATGAAGAATAACATCTCGCCCATGGAGAGGATAGCCCTCCATAACTTACGAGCAGATGTGGATACAGTAGTCTTAAAATCTGACAAAGGAAATGCTACTGTCCTCATACCAAGGGATGACTATATTAATAAGATCAATGTTTTATTATGTGAGTCAACGTATTGCAAAATCGATAAGGATCCCACGAGCCGAGTAGTGCGAAAAACAGCAGAACTTTTATCAAATAGTTCTCTACCGAAGGAGGTCATCAAGAGACTGAAACCAAACAGTTCAGTTCCACCTAGGCTATATGGACTGCCTAAGATCCACAAGGAAAATGTGCCATTATGTCCAATTGTGAGTAATATTGGAGCAGCCACCTACGACCTAGCAAAATTATTGGCATCTTTGCTCAAACCAATGATAGGCAAGTGTGCACATCACATAAAGAATTCTGCTGATTTTATCAGTTGACTTCAGGCACTACAACTGCAAAGTAGTGATTTATTGGTCAGTTTTGATGTGGTCTCACTGTTCACAAAGGTGCCTCTGGTGGACTCGCTACACCTCATTGGCAATATGTTTGGTGCAGACATTACAGCATTGTTTGAGCACACTCTCTCGTCTACATATTTTATATTTAACAACGAATTTTACGAACAATCTGATGGTGTCGCCATGGGGAGTCCTTTGTCTCCCCTGGTGGCCAATCTTTTTATGGAGGATTTTGAGGAGAGAGCACTCGACTCTGCCACTTTTAAACCGACAGTATTTTGGCGATACGTTGACGTCACTTTTATAGTGTGGCCTCATGATCTGGACCGTCTCAAAGAGTTTTTACGTCACATGAACTCCATACATGAAAACATAAAGTTTACCATGGAGATAGAGAAAGATGGTTGTCTGCCATTTTTAGACGTCTTGGTGCAACGGAAGAGTGATGGCACACTTGGTCACTCGGTGTACAGAAAGCCCCCTCATACAGACCTGTATCTGCAAGCTACTAGTTGCCACCATCCAGCACAAACAACGGGCATTCTCAAAACCGTGGTCTCTGACATTGACAGTCTTCAAGCGGAACTGGATCACCTGCAAAAAGTATTTTGGAAGAATGGCTTTTCACCTAGGCAAGTGAACAGAGTGATGAAAACCTACAAACGACGGAACAAGGAAGAGGAAGAGGCCTTCAGGTTGACTGTTTATCTACCATTTATTGGGAATATTTCTTCACAGATAGGCAGAATATTGAGAAAGTATCAAGTGAGAGTCATCTTTTGCCCTCCTTCCAAAATTTCATCACTGGTAGGATCCGTTAAAGACGACCTGGGCCTGCGTAAACCAGATGTTTACAAAATTCCGTGTGAATGCGGCAAATCATATATAGGGCAAACAACACAAACTGTGCAGGAACGCATTGTGGAACACCAATGGCATACTCGCCTTCTCCAACCCATCAAGTCCGCAATCGCCGAACATTGTATTTCCACAGACCATTCCATGAATTACAATGACACAAAATTTTTGGCCCATACATCAAACATTTGGAGCTCGATTATCAATGAATCTGTGGAAATAAGATTGTCTGACAACGAGACTCTCATCAATCGAGATAGCGGTTATCAGCTGAACTGTGCTTGGAATCCTGTTATAGAGGAACTTCGTAGTCGACGTAGTTATCTGCATAAAGATGGAAATCGACCTGACACCGATACGCCAGGCTTTCATAGTGGAGGGCGCGAGGTGCAGCACACGGAGCCGTTATGAACGCGCACACTGAGCAGCACATGTGAAATGTCACCTCAGAAGGCTTTAAATAGCAGAGCTCAGCGCGTACTCGTCAGTACTACTACAGTGGCATTCACCTGAAGATGGCCAGAAGACTGCGCCGAAATATCGTGGCAGGAAGTTACTGATATCCGGCAGTTCTCTCGCGTTTTTATGGAACAACTGAACGACTGAATGGAAACTTATCAAAGGCTTTTACTCCTGTTCTTCATCTGAGAAATATTAACAATGATGAGCATAACCTTCAGGCGGAGTGACGTGCACAAGCCAGATGCCGGTTCCTCTCCAATGGCTTGCCAAACGTACAATGTGTGATTCGTGAATAATAGTTATTATTGAGAAAAGTAAACTGATCTACCTCACAACACAATGGCCATTGTACTGTCAGCAGCTGACAATAACGTGCACAACAGGAATACGGAAGCTAGCCAGGTGTGCCTTTTGTGGGGAAAAGTTCATGACATTCAGAAAAAGCATTGTCATGAGTGTAGGCCTGCCTTGTCAGCAATACATTTCAGTAAATTCATTGTATCACCAGACTCTTCCAGGATATTCATGCTTTCAGAATAATACCGACTGCACTCTTTGTTTGTGTAGCTTGTTGTGTAACTAGTTTATCGATGATGATTCTGTGTATGCAACCGCTGAAATGCATTTTCTCTACACTACACACCAATTAAAACATTGAGGGTTTCTCAACAGTTTTTAGCATCCACTTTTTGAATTTTGGTGATGGATCATACAGAAATGCCAGCATAGACAGCACATAAACATCCTTGTTTCACTGTCTAATATGTAAAATTTCCACCTTCCTTCCTGATTACATGATTTTATAATACTACTTCCTATTTCATACCCTCACGATGAATTGTGTGTCCCTTCTGGCAAACTGCAGACATTGTGGAGGCAGAAGATATAATCCCAGTGGCTAATGGCTCATCAGTCACTGAATTGTGCATTGTTCTTGACAAAAGAAAATCAATAATGAGATAAAACAGCAAAACTATATAGATATAAATAACTGAAAAATAATGGACTACTGAAAAAAAAAGAAGAAGAAGAAGAAGAAGAAGAAGAAGAAGAAGAAGAAGAAGAAGATAGAGCTTAAATGGCAGAAAACCAAACACTACTCTATGACACTAAAGTTCAGTAATAAGGCAATATTTTTCGGGTGGCCAACACTATCACTGATTGGCGTGAGGTAGCATATGGGAGGATTGTTTTCCTCCTCCTCGCCTCACTCCTCCCATAATGCTAGCATGGTGCATGTTCTGAGAAAACTGTGCCGCAACCACTATGCTGTGCAACCTGGCTCAGGTGCGCGTTGCGTCACCTTCGTGTCGCGTCCCAATTTGCATGGTCGCACTTGAACCTGTTCAGTTACAAAAATATGCATTGTGTTGCACCCTGCCACATGTGCCATGCCACACGCTCTGTATGCATCTCAATTTGTGCCTAGCGTGATGGAAACTACTGAAAATTTTGTTAACGTGTCAGAATTAGGTCTGTCTTTCTTGTAAAACTGCATCAGAGGTGTAAGACCAGGTGACACTAGAGACTACTAAAACAATCATACTACATTGCAGTCTGCTTCATATTTCAATAGACAATGAAAGATCTTTTTACATATTTAACATCAGTGCATTGATTGGTTCCAAAAGAAGCCCCCATAGACACTTTTCCAGAAACAGCGTGCTCGATGTAAATGCTTTTGGGTGTCAGTATATGTAATTTGTTTATATCTTTGGTTTTATGGTATTGTTCACAGATCTTTTTAACAAATTCTCTGGTAGGCGGTTACTAACATGTGACACCAGCTGCAATCTTATTCAGTGTCAGTTTGCAATGTTTCATTTTCTTTGTTGGTTCAGGCTGGGGCACAACATTGTGCAGTCATTACCACTGTACACTGTTGGTTATTATTGGTTAAATTTGTTTTGAAGAGGATAGCTATCTTGTAGTTTTGTGTGCCCCCACTTTAACCCCCTCCCCCCTCCCCCCCTCCTTTTCCATGTTTATGACGATTTTAACTAATGTGTTGCTGTTTTCTGGTGGTGCATTTTTACTATCCTATAGTTGACTAGACAGAAGCCTTTTCCATTTTACTGCACTGATTGCAAGTGTGTGTTAACTGTGATCTGTTTGTCCCTCTGTTCAACTTTTCCAGTTTCAACTGTACAGTGAAAATTAATGGCATATTTTCTGTTGCGCATGTTCTTATAATAGTGTGTTGGCTGTTCATCCGCATAACAATGTGGTTACTGTGTCTGTAAGGGGCAGGATTGGAATAACGTTAAATTCAAAGGCTGTTGTTTGATATCAACCTTAAGCTATCAGAAAGTGTGTTTTCTATAATTAGAGAGCCATAAAATTTCTGTGTTAACTAATGTATTGTCTTTCTTTACAGGCAAAAGAGGAACTTGCTTGGCAAATTGCTGAAATGATTGTGAAAGATGTAACTAATCTCACAATGGGTTCTGAAGATGAGGAATAGTGTTGACGAATAAAAACAGGCTAAAACTGAATGCGACTGTGGAATTTTATTACCTGGCAACTACTTACTATTTTCAGTTCAAGAATTAAAGATATTTAATGTTAGCACTTATAACACATTAGTTACATCAAATATTAAAGTATGTAAAAAAACTGATTTTGGAGCAATATGGATTATACAGGTACTAACGATGTCGAGGCAAATATATCTATATTTATACTTTTACTACAAGTAAATGATCTGTGATTTATGTACATTTTTGAAAATTGTGATAATTATGTAAGGTGTGGTTTTTTTTATATTGTGAGAGATGGATGATGGTTAACTAAATGTAAAATCTATTATCTCCCATTGTGAGCTGTGGAAGTAAGTACTGAATTAACACTCAAAATCTCATGCTTGTCTCTCTGGATGTGCAATGTTGTTACTTTTGTAAAGACCTGTATGCTTTAGTACAAAATTCATAATAGGATTTTAAGGTAGTTTTCTTTTTCTTGTCTGTGAAATGTAATACTCTGTGTCGCTGATTCAGTTTGATACTCTTTCCTACACTTCCATTAATGAAGACTGTTAAGTCATCTTATAGCTCCTGGTGTAAATCTCTGTTTTTACAGTGTTTTGAAAACTGGAACACAAATTAAAAATGGAAATATCGGTGGGAATAGTAGTCAGCCATTACCAACATGCAGTAATCAAAATCACATAATAAACTACAAATGCAGTAGTTGTTAGAGATGTGTTGAGTCTTAGTTCTAGCGAATTCTCAGGTAGATGATTTTTTTATTTAGTTCTGTCACATCTGATATTTCCATTTTTGTTTCTGAAAGCAGAAATGCTAACACATTCTTCTCCTTTTAATCCATGTAAATAGCAGTACTCTCAAATGTGCTAACTGGGTTTTACTGTTGGCAGCAATCAGCAAGGAGCTATAAGTTGAGGCTTAAATATTGTTATTAATGTAAGATTAAGATTAATTGGTACCAAAGCAAGTATTGTTATTAAATTGTTCTATAGTATGTTAATAACTGAATTTGGGAACACATGTCCGTAAAGTACTGTTCCTATAAAATATTACCATGACAAAATAAAACAAATTAATATTGGCAATTAAAAATCAAAGTGCAAATGATGTTAAAATATTTTGATCAAAATCTCTGTTTTTATAACAGGATATCTTCATGTATTTGTTACAACAATACAGCTGTCGTGTTTCTTGCAGTTTGCTTGTCTCACTTATTTCAGATGATTTATTCTATTGTGTCCTTCACATGCACTAAAGAAATGTTTCACAATGATGGATCATTGTGGTCATAACACTCAATTTTTGCCAATTACTCGCAAATGAGGATCCACCAGGGTGAAGGGTTCTAGAGTGTGATTTCTTGCACCTTAACCTACATCATCGTATAGATTGTTTCAGAAAGTCAATCTCACCATTGGGGACCTCTCCTTGCCAGTAAAGGTTTTCAGTACTGTCGTCACACACACTTTTTTTACACCAAACTCCAGCTGTCTGCCCAACAAAGTATAGACATTGAGTGCTGACACCAACATTTTATGTGGAACCAACAACATATCTGGTGGCAAGACCATGAACACTGTATAAAAATGCTAATAATTTTCAATCACGCTACACAAGAACACCAGGAAAAAAGTGGTGCGCCATCAAAAAATCTTTCTGCAAAACAGGTGTGCCAGCCAGAATAGCTGGCCACAGTGGCCGGGCGGTTCTAGGCACTTCAGTCTGGAACCACGTGACTGCTACAGTCGCAGGTTCGAATCCTGCCTCGGGCATGGATGTGTATGATGTCCTTAGGTTTAGTTAGGTTTAAGTTGTTCTAAGTTCTAGGGGAATGATGACCTTATATGTTAAGTCCCATAGTGCTCAGAGCCATTTGAACCAGCCAGAATGTGTCCACCGGACAGATGTGGTATCAGAAATGGATTCTGGTAACGGACTGAGGCACAAAGTGGGACTTTTGGATAAGTATAGGCTGGTTTGACCCAGCCTAAAGACACTGTTGTAGACTTGTCCATTTAATTACAAATTGAGTATTTAGTCTTCTCTTTTTGATACCTAGTGTGGGCCAGTATATGGTGGACGAAGCAGTGGTTGGACACTACTTGCATGTACAGGACATGTGCATAATTTTGGAAGGTGTGATGGATGATGGGAAATGTAGATCCATATCTGGAGGCCAGTTGCTGTTGAATGAAGGATGAGGTGCAACAAAATCTGTGGATTATGGTGTGCACAGATGTTGTTCGTGAATGTGAATTCCCATGTATGTGGCAGTGGAAGTGATAGAATGAGAGTTTGAATGACCACGGGAATTACCATTTGCAATGTCTATTTAGCCCCAGGGAAAGGCACTTACTTACTTCGAGGTGGCCACCTTGATCTGACAAGTCCTCTGTCCCCCTCCCCATCCCTATCCCCCTTCTCCTTCTCCCCTCCTGCTGCCTTTGCTCCTTCTTGGTGATTTGAATGCACCTGACCCCCTATGTGGGAGTACCATTTGGTGTGGTATGAGTCTTCTGATTGACCAACTTCTTTCCTGTTTTGATGTGTGTCTTCTCAGTGACAGTACCACTTACAGCTTTAGCATTGCCCATGGCTCCTTATTAGTTATCAATGTTATGAAACGTCCCTCAATCTCCTGGTTTCGTTATAATGGTCACGACATCCCATTCTTTGTGAGATTGATGACTTTCTGGGGATCTTAACACTTGACACATCCAAACAGAGTGTTTGTAGTCAGTTACATTCCAAACATTCAGACAGCAGTGTAGAACACCTAGTGTTGTTTTGGATACATTGGTGCTTTGTGTAATTTTGGGATGTATCTTCTTAATATTGTTGTTAAAAGTATCATGTGTCTTAGTTTTAATTTGTTTCATTTCTTCTGTGACCTAAAACTTCGTCAGTTTATATCTGTGTAGTGTTTACATTCTTGTATTTACTTCCAACCACCATCTAGAAGATAGCTCTGTCACTCATATGGGGGTAAGATGCATTATTTCTTAATTTATTGCAGTTTGAGTGTGTGTTAGTGTTTTTTAGTTTACTCTTAACATAGCATCGTGTGATACTTGTGAATGTTGGTGTAGGTTAGTGAGTATGGTAGAAACATATCAGGACTATGGTGTTTCATTGGGCCAATTGTAATGTGAAAGCCAGTAAAGTATGAGGCTTTCTCATGTAAGACAAGAGAATTATGAACAGGAAAGAAAGACTTGTAACTTTCAGGCAGAATTTAAAATGACCATTTTGAACAGGTGGTTTGAAAGGAGAAAGAGATTATGTTAACTGGGAAAAGGTAACAAGTAAAGGATAATCATCAGAAATTAATTTCAAAGTTTGATTAGTCAGTCTTTTTTGTTACCTGAAGTGAGAGGAGAGAGACAACCAGTTTTTGAGCAAAGTAGAGTGCAGCAGACTTGTAGAAATAACTTTAGGGCTAGATGGGTAGAAAAGTCAAATAGCTAGCAGACACAGGAGGGGTGTAGGCCAAATGCTGCAGGAAAAACTTGATGTAGAACACAATTCACAAGCATCATCAAACCTAGTGGCAAACTTAACCAGGTAGCAGAGAACATAGGTGAGTTGTGCAAAGAGTTTGATGAAGATCCAGTGCTTACACACTACCTGGCAAAAAAAGTGAATCACCAAGAAGACATGGTGAGATGTCAATGTACAAGGGAAGATAGGAAAGTATTACACAATAATCTTATTACCAAAAACTTTAACAGATATCAGAAAATGAACTTACATCTTTACTTACTTTTCTACATAGTCACTAACGTTCTCATTACGTTTCTCACATTGTAGTACCAGTTTCAGTATGCCCTGTTTGTTGAAGTCTATTTGGTTGGAGTATAGCCATCTGCAGACTGCTGATTTCACTTCTGCATGTGCTGCAAAGTGTTGGTTGGCCAGGAATATCTTCATGGGGTCAATCAGATGAAAGTCTGATGGTGCAAGGTCTGAACTGTATGGTGGATGCTGGAGCACCTCCCACCCAAATTTGGCAATTTCATCACATACAGGAGCAGCAGCATGGGGGGTGAGCATTGTCATGAAGATGTTGGACATCATCAGCATTAATATTGTGTCGTTCATCACAAATGGTGCAACACAACTTAAAGTTTTAATGTAGGCTGCACCATTCGCAGTGGTCCCATGTTCAACAAAGTACACCAGTTACACACCATGCATATCCCAAAACACAAGCACTGTCCTAGTAGATCGAATCACTTCTAATTTTTTTCATACTGGGGAACTGGCATGTTTCCACTCCATAGAGGCCTACTTGGTTTCAGACAAGTAATGCTTACGCCCACGACTCTTCAGCAGTGACATTTGCTTTCAGAAAGTCATGCCCTTCTGCAGTGTAACACATTAAGGGATCCAAGCTTGTCATCATTCGCTGACCTTTGTGGTTGTCTGTCTGGTTCTTAGGCACCCAGCAAGCACTAACTTCATGAAATTTCAATATGTCATGAACAGTATCATACACCACACCATAGGAAATGTTGTACTGGTGCAATAAGGTTCACAGTTGCACACACCGCTCATTCAAAATTGTTGCCTCAGTGGCTCTGGGGTACAACTGTTACCAGCCTCCTGGAGTGTGGTGAATCACTAAGGGTCACAGGGCCCTCATGGAAGAATGCACACCACATAGAGACATTGCTGCAGTCCATACAGTCATCCCCATACATGGCATGCATGTCCCAGTAAATTTCACTCAGTTTATGCTCTTTAGTCCACGAATCGAATGACATTCACTGCTCTTGACAAGGTCGCAACTGCAACATGCACACTGTGTTTGTTTCGCAGTTCAAGCTTCTCTCACCAGAGCTGCACGTAAAAACAAAATCCTTCTGTAGTGCAAGCCTCAAACTATATTGTTATAAAATTTCAACATTCCAGTTGCAGCACCATGGGAGAAAAAAAAAAAAAAAATTATTGTGCTTTACTTTCTGCTCCTCCTTCATAATTTCATACATGTATACACCATCTGCAATTATGTAAATGATTTAGAGTTACAATTTTCTGTGACATGAGAATGGCCACCAGAATGAAACTGTGTTGTTTCTGTTTATTATTGTTACCAGGTCTGAGAAGGATATTTAAGGGGTATGAACAGTGTCAGATGTTGAGCAATCACTGTGATGAACACATAGATGCTGTGTACTCATCTTAGACGGTATTATATGCACCTGATACAGTTTGAAAGGGGTGTTATTGTGGGTCTCCATTTGGCTGGCTGATCAAGCCACCTAATATCGAGATTTGTGGGGCACTGGGATTGACTGCGCCCCAATGTTGGATTGCGTGGAAACTTGGTGGCTGTCATACGTGTTGTAAAGGTTCTGCTTGACCACATCTAAAACCACAAGGGAGGATAGTCAAGTGTACACCATGCACATTGTAAGCCCTGCACATCTGTACCTTCCATCTAAGAACTATTAACAGACTCTCTGCGACATTCTATGTCATTCCTCAATGTTGGAAATAAGAGACTCATACACTATCTGTTGGTGTAGGGAACTGTAGTATGTGCTGATCTCTGCAACATGTGTATGTAACTGTAACTGAAAATGTAGTGGACGACACAGATAAATGGGTGAGCTGAGTTTACTGTGTTTGAATTCCTGTAAATACTATTGAGTAACAACACTTGAAGTCAAAACCTGAGAGGTATATGAAAAGATTAAGTGCTACTTCAAGTTCAAGAGGATTTGACATTACTGCAGAAGACTGAGTGATTTAAATCTCAAAATCAATCGTGCCACCCCACATTCAGCCCATGCAGATAAGTCGTGGCACTGATGTCCTGCACTCACTGACATTATTGATTGGTTGTTTTCGTATATGTCGTTATGTGGTGCATGCTAGTTGGTGGCAGAGCAATACTGTGCATTTGGCATATCATTTAACAGTACAAAGGGGACTCGTAATGTATTAGCAGACTGCAGCACCATCTGTTACAAACAGCGAACATACCTAAGGGTTGCGACTGTTGTATACTGCACGACAGTGCCAATTGACAGTAGACATCCCATTACGGTGTGACTAGTATGGACATACACTATTGGCAGTAATTAAAAGTGAGGACTACACAGATAAATGGAAACACACCATTCAAATGATTAAAGGGCTTCTAGGAGCAGTTTGTCCAGAGGATAGAAACGCAGCTGATATGCATTTGCCAACCTTAGCAGCTCACCAACACACCTGCGTGGACATCTAGTTGCGTACTGTCAAACTGCATCCTTTCTCACATGACAAAGAAGCGTGGCCTTCATTCTGGGAGAAGTTCACAAATTCTGTAGATGTGTCTTTTACGAATAAGCTCATGTTCCTCTGTATATAGGGATTTGGTCAATGGGATTGCTTTTACGGGTGGCAAACAGGACCAGATCAAGCAAATTTTAAAATACAAGTACAGAAATAAGAACAGGACACCCAAAGCCACTTTGCCTTCTTGGAGAACCTTAATGTTTCAGCCTAAGGCAGTCCAATGGCTCTCAGCAACACCTACATTGAGTGCCATAAGCAGATTCAAGTGCTACGAGCACTAGGAGAGGATGTAGATTCTCATGTGAGAGTGCTTGTCCCAAAATTTTCATGTGCATTCCCAGAAGAAATTTGCAGAAACTAGCTTGTCCATCCATGAGGGCACAAGATCCAAGAAGGGAATCATACACAACTTCTGAAGTTTCAAAAAAAAAAAAAAAAAAAAAAATTAATTGAGCACTGTGCCCAAGATTGCTGAAAGGTTGCAAGCTTACAAGTACCTGACTCATACGATTATATTTGGTGATGACTTTAATTTACCCTTGGTATGTTGGCAAAAATACATGTTTAACTCCGGAGGTATGCATAAAACATCATCCGAAATAGTGATAAACGCATTCTCTGAGAATTATGAGAATTATTTCAAGCAGTAAGTTCATGAGCCCACGCGAATAGTAAACATTTGTGAAAACACACTTAACCTCTTAGCAACAAATAATCCTGAGTTAACAACAAGCATCAAAATGGATACAGGGATTAGTGAACACAGGGTTGTCGTAGCAAGATTGAATATTGACACCCCCAAATCCTCAAAAAATAAACCAAAAAGATACCTATTCAAAAAAGCAGATAAAAATTCACTTGACACCTTCCTGAGAGACAATCTCCACTCCTTCCAAATTAATGATATAAGTGAAGACCAGATGTGGCTTGAATTCAGAGAAATAGTATCAGCAGCAATTGAGAGATTTATACCAAATAAATTAAAAAATGATGCAGCTGATCCTCCTTGGTACACAAAACGGGTCAGAAGACTGTTGCAGAAACAATGAAACAAACATGCCCAATTTAAACAGATGCAAAATCCCCAAGATTGGTGATCTTTTACAGAAGCTCGAAGTGTTGTGTGGACTTCAGTGCTAGATGCTTATAACAGTTTCCACAACGAAACTTTGTCCCAAAACCTGGCAGAAGAACCCAAAGAGATTCTGGTCGTATGTGAAGTATGTTAGTGGCAAGAAACAATCAATGCCTTTTCTGCACGATAGCAATGGAGACACTATCGAAGGCAGCACTGCGAAATCAGAGTTACCAAACACAGCCTTCCGAAATGCCTTCACCAAAGAAGACGAGGTAAATAATCCAGAATTCGATCAAGAACAGCTGCCAACATGAGTAATGTAGAAGTAAATATCCTCAGAGTAATGAAGCATCTTAAATCACTTAATAAAAGCAAGTCTTCTGGTCCAGACTGTGTACCAATTAGGTTCCTTTCAGAGTATGCTGATGCATTAGCTCCATACTTAACTACCATATACAACTGTTCGCTCGACGAAAGATGCGTACCCAAAGACTGGAAAGTTGCACAGGTCACACCAATATTCAAGACAGGTAGTAGAAGTAATCCACTAATTACGGGCCCATATCATTAACATCGATATGCACCAGGATTTTAGAACATACACTCCTGGAAATGGAAAAAAGAACACATTGACACCGGTGTGTCAGACCCACCATACTTGCTCCGGACACTGCGAGAGGGCTGTACAAGCAATGATCACACGCACGGCACAGCGGACACACCAGGAACCGCGGTGTTGGCCGTCGAATGGCACTAGCTGCGCAGCATTTGTGCACCGCCGCCGTCAGTGTCAGCCAGTTTGCCGTGGCATACGGAGCTCCATCGCAGTCTTTAACACTGGTAGCATGCCGCGACAGCGTGGACGTGAACCGTATGTGCAGTTGACGGACTTTGAGCGAGGGCGTATAGTGGGCATGCGGGAGGCCGGGTGGACGTACCGCCGAATTGCTCAACACGTGGGGCGTGAGGTCTCCACAGTACATCGATGTTGTCGCCAGTGGTCGGCGGAAGGTGCACGTGCCCGTCGACCTGGGACCGGACCGCAGCGACGCACGGATGCACGCCAAGACCGTAGGATCCTACGCAGTGCCGTAGGGGACCGCACCGCCACTTCCCAGCAAATTAGGGACACTGTTGCTCCTGGGGTATCGGCGAGGACCATTCGCAACCGTCTCCATGAAGCTGGGCTACGGTCCCGCACACCGTTAGGCCGTCTTCCGCTCACGCCCCAACATCGTGCAGCCCGCCTCCAGTGGTGTCGCGACAGGCGTGAATGGAGGGACGAATGGAGACGTGTCGTCTTCAGCGATGAGAGTCGCTTCTGCCTTGGTGCCAATGATGGTCGTATGCGTGTTTGGCGCCGTGCAGGTGAGCGCCACAATCAGGACTGCATACGACCGAGGCACACAGGGCCAACACCCGGCATCATGGTGTGGGGAGCGATCTCCTACACTGGCCGTACACCACTGGTGATCGTCGAGGGGACACTGAATAGTGCACGGTACATCCAAACCGTCATCGAACCCATCGTTCTACCATTCCTAGACCGGCAAGGGAACTTGCTGTTCCAACAGGACAATGCACGTCCGCATGTATCCCGTGCCACCCAACGTGCTCTAGAAGGTGTAAGTCAACTACCCTGGCCAGCAAGATCTCCGGATCTGTCCCCCATTGAGCATGTTTGGGACTGGAAGAAGCGTCGTCTCACGCGGTCTGCACGTCCAGCACGAACGCTGGTCCAACTGAGGCGCTAGGTGGAAATGGCATGGCAAGCCGTTCCACAGGACTAAATCCAGCATCTCTACGATCGTCTCCATGGGAGAATAGCAGCCTGCATTGCTGTGAAAGGTGGATATACACTGTACTAGTGCTGACATTGTGCATGCTCTGTTGCCTGTGTCTATGTGCCTGTGGTTCTGTCAGTGTGATCATGTGATGTATCTGACCCCAGGAATGTGTCAATAAAGTTTCCCCTTCCTGGGACAATGAATTCACGGTGTTCTTATTTCAATTTCCAGGAGTGTATATTGTGTTCAAACATGAATTGCCTCAAGGAAAATGATCTATTCACACACAATCAACATGGGTTTAGAAAAAATAGTTCTTGTGGAACACAACTATCTCTTTATTCGCATGAAGTGTTGAGTGCTATTGACAAGGGATTTCAGATCAATTCCGTATTTCTGGATTTCGAGAAGGCTTTTGACACTGTGGGACACAAGCGGCTTATAGTGAAATCGCATGCTTATGGAATATCGTCTCAGTTACGTGACCGGATTTGTGACTTCCTGTCAGAGGGGTTACAGTTCGTAGTAATTTACGGAAAGTTGTCAAATAAAATAGAAGTGATTTCTGGTGTTCCACAAGGTAGTGTTATAGGTTCTGTGCTGTTCCTTATCCATATAAACGATTTGGGAGACAATTTGACCAGCCGTCTTAGGTTGTTTGTAGATGATGCTGTTGTTTATTGACTAATCATTTCATCAGAAGATCAAAACAAACTGCAAAATGATTTAGAAAAGATATCTGAATGGTGTGAAAATTGGCAGTTGACCCTAAATAACAAAAAGTGTGAGGTCATCCATGTGAGTGCTAAAAGGAATCCGTTAAACTTCAGTTACATGATAAATCAGTCAAATCTCAAGGCCATAAATTCCACTAAATGCCTAGGAATTACAATTGCGAACAACTTAAATTGGAAGGAACACACAAAAAATGTTGTGGGGAAGGCTAACCAAATGCTTCATTTTATTGGCAGGACACTTAGAAAATGTAACAAATCTGCTAAGGAGACTGCCTACACTACGCTTGTCCATCCTCTTTTAGAATACTACTGTGTGGTGTGGGATCCTTACCAGAAAGGACTGATGGAGTATGTTGAAAAAGTCCAAAGAAGGGCAGTTTTGTATTATCGTGAAATATGGGAGAGAGTGTCACTGAATTGATACAGGATTTGGGCTGGACATCAGTAAAAGAAAGGCGTTTTTTGTTCCAATGGAGTCTTCTCGTGACATTCCAATCACCAAATTTCTCCTCCGAATGCGAAAATATTTTGTTGACACCGACCTACATAGGGAAAAACGATCACCATGATAAAATAAGAGAAATCAGAGCTCGTACAGAAAGATATAGGTGTTCATTCTTTCCGCTTACTATATGAGATTGGAATAATAGAGAATTGTGAAGGTGGTTCAATCAACCCTCTGCCAGGCACTTAAATGTGATTTGCAGAGTATCCATGTAGATGTAGAATAGATATCCTGAAGAAAATGAACCACTGTTTCTTATGCCTTAGACTTGACTACAACAGAAATCAATGCTTTGAACGGGAAAGGCATCTTGTGTAAAATATTAGGATGAGGACCACATTTCCACCTGTAATAACTATGTCATGACATTGAACAAGATTGAAATGAGACTTACAACTTTACATACGTGCAAACTGCTAATGTAAGTAGTAAATGACCTACCAGTAGGAGTAAACAGACACTTGGTTCCTAGACTTGGGGATTCATTCAAGTTTCATCAACCATTAATTGACAGAATCTCTCCAACTCAATGTGACTGGAACTACAACTGTGGAGATAATGACATTTGAATCATCGTGCACTTCATCTCTCACAAGAAGCAAGATTCATTTTGACCAGATGGGCTTCTCCACCAACGACAATATATCAATTACCACAACAAATTCTCACATCAACCACAAGATTGGGAGAGCATGGCTGGCATATCCAAGAGGAGACACTGAATATCTACATATTGAAGTCCTGCTTGGAGCTCTTTATTATTGGAAAAGTCTTACCTTGGAACAACCAGTCCAAGAACCGTATACCTAGGTTCTTCGTTCCACAATGTTCAGATATGTTATTAGTGGAAATAGCACTCATGCTGCAGTTAAGTAAGTCAACTGTCAGCTTTATTCAGGATAGCTTAAGTGAGATGTCCAGTGAGTCAGTATGCCACTTATGGGACTTGGGGGCAATCAGAATAACAAAGTATGAAGAGCAGTATTGGCACCCATGCGCCAACCTGTCTCGTGAGAATCCTGAGAGGCATACTGCGCAGAGAATTGTCGCTGTGTTTTCTGCCACATCTGAAGGGTATACTTTCCTCTAGCAACCACATCACTGCTTTGTTCTTTACAAAATAAGTTTGAAGGGAGTTAACAACTGAAGCTCATTTATTATGAGACCATGTAAATAACATTAAGAGAGATGAGGTAGAAGCTGAGCTGATTATACGGTTGGAAATGTATTTTACCTGCCACACCACATGTGAAGAAGTGCATCAGTGGAAGCATCAAATACAAGATTGTGTTTGGTGCATCTTCATACAAACTAGACTCTCCATCCTTGAATGCTGCCCTCAAACCAGGATCAAATATACTGGCAGACATCCTCACGATCCTGTTATGATTTCGCAAACTTCCAACATGACTAGTCTATTATGTGTGTCAAGCCTTGCAACTGACCTTGAATGAATCGGACGGAGATCTCACTAGGCTCTTTTGGTATTGTGTTGAACAAACTGAAAATGGTGCCTACACCATCACAGATGATGTGATGATATATTGCTTCAAATGTTTACTTTTTGGACTTGTGTCAGGGCCATTCCCTTTGTCTGCTGCTGCAGGGTGGGGCAAATAGGAGTGGCCTGGATGACATTGCCAACCTGTTGAAACCATTTGTGGAAGTGTTAATGAACGAGCAAAGGAGTTACAGTTACTTCCAACAGGATGGAGCAACTACCCATACCGCCGGCTGATCCTTGGACACATTTACTCAGTTTTCACGCCTGACAGTTGTTGGCAGAGATTAGTCTGATGGCGGCCCCAGCTGACCACCCAGGTCACATGATCTGTCAGTGTGCGATTACTTTGTGTGGGGAGTCCTCAAGTATAAGGTGTATTGCAACAAACCTCATAGTCTGCAGAAGAACATTTTGGATGAGACTGCAGCAATTCTAGCAGTACAGCTTTGATCAACCTTCAGCAACTTGCTGACCAGTGCCTAGAAGTGTCAAGAAATGAATGGTGGTCACTTTCAACATCTGCTATTGTCAGGTTAGTACTGTATTTCCCTTCCTCTGCTGTCTTTCTTTGCACCCTCGAACTCTGCTCTCCAGGTGACTTTTTTTTGCCCCACCTGTGTAAGGTAGCTAGCACCACTAAATAGTGTGTCAGTATTCATTTACAATTTTATATTCCTTTATGATTTTGCAGATAGTGTGAGACACAGTGACAGTGCTGCAAGTATTTACTATGAACTGATAGCTCTCCTTCTGCAACTAAGCCTTCCACTTTTCCAAAAGAAGTGAAGGCCATATGGCATGCCAAAGACCTTGGAATTAAGCCCACAATGCGTTTTGAGAATCAGTTGGAATACTGAAGATGACTCTATCTCCACTGACTACCAAAGGATATTGGAAGACCTGACTGACAAACTGGCAAGCAAGAGAAACATTCTTCAAGCAGACACTCAGTTTTATGACCTCCTTGGCCTATTTTCTTCTGTTGGGACTGTTGCTAAAGTAATATTCTAAGATGTGACTGAGAGGTTTTTCAAGGGAGGAAGTTTTGTTGCCCTCAAATCTTGGATGTTGTTGGCATTCTTGGGTCCAAAGTTTCATCATTTGTCATCAATGTACATTCCTCGGTGGATCGGTATGACAAACACAAGTGATTCGGCAGAGGTGGATCTCTTCCGCAATGCATCTGAAAGAGCTTATGATGCTGTTTTGTATGTAAAGGCAACTACTGAAATTGGCTACACAGCACATATTGTCTGCAGCAAGAACAGGTTGGCACCAACCAAGATTGTAACCTTAACTAGGTTGGAACTGCTTGCCGCATTGGTCAGCTCACGACCTCTTCATTACTTTTACCAGGAGACTGGGTTTGATGACAACAGACGTACTTTGTGAAGTGACTCAAGCAGCCACCTTGGAGCAGATACAGAGTGATCCAAACAAATGGGAAATAATTTGTAACTGGGTGACAGAAACACATGTACACAACCCCAGTCATTGGAGGCCCTGTCCACTAAGTTAAAATCCTGCAGATCACCTCACACTAGGACTAGAAGCTGATCTACTATGAGGAACATTCAGAAAGTAAGTGTACTAGATTTTTATATCTCATTAGAAAAAGGGTATTTGAAAAAATTACAGTATTTTGTTGATAAACTTGTTTTTCCACATAATCGCCATCCTGTTCAATGCAAGTGAGCCATGGCACAGGCTTCCTTATGCCCTCCTTGAAGAAGTAACTGCCAGCTGCTTCTTCCACTTCCGAACTTCTTCCTGCATGGCTTGTGGCTTGAAAATTTAATTCCGTTCATGTATGCCTTCAGGGAGGTGAAAATATAATAACCTAATGGTGCCAAATCAGGAGAATATGGGGGAGGGGGGCAAGGATGTGGTATTGTACATCCCAACCAAATGAGTCCAAGAGCATCTGGGTGGCGAAGGCTGTGAGAGAATGGGCATTGTTGTGCAACAAGCACGTTCCTCTCATCAGCATACCCCTCCTTTTGTTCTGATGCTCCTTTTTAATTTTTTTTTAGGGTCTCACAGTATCGTGCATTGATGAACTCCCCCTGAAGCAGAAATTTGGGTGAAATGACGCCTTTTCAGCCTGAAACACTGAGGTCATGAATCTTTTCCCCAAATTGTGGTTATCAATTTTTTGCCAACTGGCGAATTGGTGTGATCCCACCATAATGACCGCCTTTATGTCTTAGGTGTGAATGAGCCACCCACATTTCATCTCCAGTCACAATATAGTTGACAGTATCTGGTATCGTCGAGTTTCTGTGAGTGTCCGGTATAAGAGTGTTCTGGGGAGTTGTAGAAACATTGTAGAAGTTTCATCCAGTATCAATCATGAATGAATGAAGGTTTTCATGAATAGTTTCCTCGATTTTTTGCACCAACTCATCAGTGAAAATGGAAGATCTTCCACTCCTCTGTTTGTTGTGAAGATTTGTCCTGCCTCCATTTAACTCCTTAAACCACATAAACACACACAGTCTGCTCATAATACTTTCACAACAAACTGTTGTGGTACGCGAAAAAATTTCGGTAGGTGTTATTCCTTCCACACGTAGGAATTGGATCATAACACTTAAGTAGTGGGGCAATTGTCGTTTCAGGACGGTTTGTTAGTGCAGATTGCCTACATCAGGGGCAAGCATACATTGAGAGGCAAACCTATTGTTCTGTTTTGATTGGCAGATGCTTAACCTATTGTTCTGCTAAGTGGATTATGACCCCCTGGGGATAATCCTTCCCTTTGATTGACAGGTCCTTAACCTATTGTTCCCCCACCCATCATCCTCTGCCTCCCTGTACCGCTACCCCTCCTCGTCCTTCTCCTCCCCCATACCTGTGGGAGCTCCCCTCACTGATACAAGCACACTTTTGATATCAATTTGACTGGCTGATTATTTAAATCGATCAGTTAACTAAAACCTCCACCTCTGGTAAACCCCACAACCCTCCCCTCCCCTCTCCTACCTGGAAATTGGTGGCTCTGTGCTGGAGAGGAAGGATCCCACGACAAGAAATTCAAATACAGAGCAGAGGATATACTGTTTATTTATAAAAAAATTCAATTTACATGGGTTGTATCACTCTTGTTTAACATTCTCTGCTGTTTGGGAAAATGTAAGTCTTGTAAAATACGTCAAAAAGAAGTAATGAAATTGATCACTTTTTTTTATCCCAATTACGCAAGAAATACCACCATGAAGCATCCATTACACTGCTAAAAACATTTTGATCGCGAAGCATGTGCCGTCCATTGGCCCATACAGAACGGCACCTGTGCACAGGCTGCCCAGAGTTGGGGTGCACTGACAGCCCCTGTGAAACGATGTGTCCACCAGCAGCCACGCCACTCGCCGGTGTCCAAGAGTGTTTGTTCTAGGCCCGCAACTGACAGACTGGTTGCGACACATATCCTGAAACAGAAGCACCTGTGAAATTTCAGTCAAAACTCCCTCCCTCTCTCTCTCTCTCTCTCTCTCTCTCTCTCTCTCTCTCTCTCTCTCTCTCTCTCTCTCCCCCTCTCTCCCACTGCCTCTCCCTTTCCCTCTCTCACTCCCTCCCTCCCTCCCTCCATCCATCCCTCCCCTGCGCCCCTCCCCCTCTCTCACTCCCTCCCTCCCTCCCTCCATCCATCCCTCCCCTGCGCCCCTCCCCCTCTCTCCCTCCCCTGCGCCCCTCTCCCACTCCCCTTCTCTCCCTCCCCTGCGCCCCTCTCGCTCTCCCCCTCTCCCCCCACTCCCTCTCCCTCCCTCCCCCCCTCCCCCCTCCCCCACTCTCTCAGTCCCCCCTCTTTCTCTGTCCCCCTCTCTCACTGTCCCCCCCTCCCTCTGTCCCCCCTCTTCTCTGTCACCCCCTCTCTCTGTCCCCCCTCTCTCTCTCTCATCCCCCCCCCTCTCTCTCTCTCTCTCTCTCTCTCTCTCTCTCTCTCCCCCTCTCTCTGTCACCCCTCGCTCATCACTCTCCCTCTCTCTGTCCCCCCCTCGCTCACCCCCCTCTCTCTCTGTCCCCCCCTCTCTCTGTCCCCCCTCGCTCTCCCCCCTCTCTCTCTGTCCCCCCTCTCTCTCTGTCCCCTCTCGGTCTCTCTGTCCCCCCCCTCTCTGTCCCCCCCCTCTCTGTCCCCCCCCTCTCTCTCTGTCCCCTCCTCTCTCTCTGTCCCCCCTCGCTCTCTCTCGGTCCCCCCTTCGCTCTCTCTCTCTGTCCCCCTCCTCGCTCTCTCTCTCTTCCCCCCCCCATCGCTCTCTCTCTCTGTCCCCCCTCGCTCTCTCTCGGTCCCCCCTCTCTTTCTGCCCCCCTCTCTTTCTCCCCCCTCTCTTTCTCCCCCCTCTCTCTCCCCCCCTCTCTTTCCCCCCCTCTCTCGCTGTCCCCCCTCGCTCTCTCTCTTTGTCCCCCCTCGCTCTATCTCTCTGCCCCCCCTCGCCCTATCTCTCTGCCCCCCATCGCTCTCTCTCTCTCTCTCTCTGCTCCCCATCGCTCTCTCTCTCTCTCTGCCCCCCATCGCTCTCTCTCTGTCCCCCATCGCTCTCTCTCTCTCTCTGCCCCCCATCGCTCTCTCTCTGTCCCCCATCGCTCTCTCTCTGTCCCCCCTCTCCCCTCCCCCCTCCCCCTCTCCCCTACCCATCTCCCCTCACCCTCTCTCCGCCCCTCTCCCCTCCACCCTCTCCTGTCCCCTCTCCTCCTCTCACCCACACCTCCTCCCTCTCGCCCACTCTCACCCACCCCTGCCCCTTCTCTCCCCCTCTCACCCTCCCATGCCCCTTCTCTCCCCCTCTCACCCTCCCCTGCCCCCTTTCACCCTCCCCTGCCCCCTCTCACTCTCCCCTGCCCCCTCTACCACTCTCTCACCCACCCCTGCCCCCTCTCACCCACCCCTGCCCCCTCACGCCCCCTCTCACCCACCCCTGCCCCCTCTCGTCCCCTCTCACCCACCCCTACCCCCTCTCGCTCTCTCACCCACTCATCCCCCTCTCACCCACCCGTCCCCCTCTCACCCACCCGTCCCCCTCTCACCCACCCGTCCCCCTCTCACCCACCCGTCCCCCTCTCCCTCTCACCCACCACTCCCCCTCTCACCCACTCCTCCCCCTCTCACCCACCCGTCCCCCTCTCACCCACCCGTCCCCCTCTCCCTCTCACCCACCACTCCCCCTCTCACCCACTCCTCCCCCTCTCACTGACCCCTCATCCTCTCACCGACCCCTCCCCTCTCACGCACCCCTCCCCCTCCCCCTCTCACCCACCCCTCCCCATCTCACCCACCTCTCCCCCTCTCCATCACTCTCACTCCCCCACTCTCACTCCTTCAATCTCTCCCCCCCTCTCTCTCCCCCACTCTCACTCCCCCATCTCACTCCCCCACTCTCACTCCCCCTATCTCTCCCCCACTCTCACTCCCCCCTCTCACTCCTCCTCTCTCTCCCCCACTCTCACTCCTCCTCTCTCTCCCCCACTCTCACTCCCCCCTCTCTCTCCCCCCTCTCTCCCCCACTCTCTCTCCCCCCTTCTCTCTCTCCTCTTCTCTCTCTCCCACTCTCACTCCCCCCTCTCTCCCCCACTCTCACTCCCCCCTCTCTCTCCCCCCTCTCTCTCCACCCTCTCTTCCCCCTCTCTCCCCCCTCTCTCTCCCCCCTCTCTCCCCCCTCTCTCTCCCCCCTCTCACTCCTGCAGTCCCCCTCTCACTCCTCCACTCTCTCTGTCCCCCTCTTTCTCTCACCCCCCTCTCTCTCTCGCTCCCCCTCTTTTGCACCCCCCCCCCCCTCTCTCTCTCTCTCTCTCACCCCCCCTATCTCTCTCTCTCTCTCTCTCTCTCTCTCTCTCTCTCTCTCTCTCTCTCTCTCTCACATCCTGTAGCATGCCACTGCTGGGCCTGCATGCGACCGCAAACAAAGCAGTGTTTACCCAATAAACCCCTGCGGAATACCAACACATGAGACGCCTTCCTTCCAGGACAAATGCCTGACTGAGAATCGATCCAGAAATACTGCTGAAGTTAATAAATAATGATCATGATGTAGGGGATATAAGGCCAATGCTGTAGCTATCTCTCACACATGCAAATTGATGATGTCACAAAACTAGTAGCGTGCTGAACTGAAATACACCTAAAAAAATCGTTGTATGCAGAGAGAGAGAGAGAGAGAGAGAGAGAGAGAGAGAGAGAGAGAGAGAGAGAGAGCTGTAGTTTGCTTTGCAGATGACATAGGAGCTAGGTATTTCTTTCTGCCATGGATTCTATACTGCACCAGCCTTCCTGTACATTTTCCAGAGTTGTTAAATCTGGTGCAGAATATTTCATCTTGAAGATGTCACAAATGGTGCTCCAGAAGACGTTCCAAGGGAAGTATTAACTAAATCGTTAATAATGCATTAAACAATTTGCTTCAAACAGCTTAAAACTACACCAAATAACAAAAAAAGATCGACACTGCACAATATTTTGCTTGCTTAACTAACAGTGTTACATTTTTTACAATAAATTTCGTTGAATAATCCAAACCTATTATTATTTGACACAGTTGGAACCAGTGATGTATGAAATGATAGTTGGAATTTGAAATTTTGACCTAATTTATAGCATCACGGTTACAGAGTCCCCGACCACTACAATTCTGCTAAGTGAGTTTTCTTTTTAAAACTACCATAGAATTCCTAAGCTGACTGGTTCTCTCAACAACACCGGTACGAAGAAGGAGGGAGGAAAGAGTCTGCCGCGTGATGGGATAGTAACAACAACAACAACAACAAATACTGGCGCGATGTATTTGGAAACACAATCCATTCATGGCTAGATGTCTGAGATCTTTGAAAACACTCTCACATCACATATACTCACCGTCTGGGCACCCATATGCACCGTGCTGCAGTATAGTGCCAGTACTCAGAGACTGGCCGTAAATGAGGCCCATGACCACAGGCACGGAAGCACGTGCCAGCCAGAGAGAAGCCCACTGGCCATGGATGCACCAACCCCCACAGGATCTGAATGGTAGGAGTTTGAATGCTATCAATACTCCCAGCACGAACACTCGTCATATTGAATTTCCTCAAATATCTGCGGAGTATGCACGTGACACGCATGATTCCGAAGGCAGCTCATTGCAAACTGGGTATTAGTTTACTATTTACCAGTCCAGGGGGACCTGCGACCCAAATCATCCTAAGCAGGAAGCTCTCTCGGACTCTCTGAACGTGTATACAAGAGATGAGCAGGCTACAGCCCCGAACAAAGGCAGTTCCGCTGGGATGCTGTTTCTGACCCTGACCTGCTTGCTTCCTGCTAGGCTTTCCATGGCCATCTCCAGACTCACACCAATATTGGGAACCAGGCACATATTTATCACTATACCTACAATTAAATATTATGACTGCTGCTGCAGTTTGACTCCGAACAATGTACTGGACATGTGTCCTCTTGATGGCTGTAGTTTTGTAATGAATGTCAATATCTACAGCACACACAATATTCCACATAAAATTGCTCTCATACCATTATGGCTGTCAATATGCTGAATCTATACATCCCTCACAATATGTCTCAACACTATTTTCTCTGGACATGCCGGAACATAAGCCACAGTAACTTTGCACTGCAACATATACACATTTAAGACAAGCAGTGCAGTTATTGTTTACAAGTATACAGCACCTGAAAAAATCATTATATGCCCGCTCTCACACTAGCTACATGTCTCGATTCTCTTCAGTTCTAGGAAATTATTTGACATTTAGGTTTTCCAGTCAGCACTTCTGGAAGGTGCTGTATCCTGCTAAGAGTCTCTCAAACAAGTGTCATAAAGCACAGGGATGTTCCACTATGTGGTAATAAACAATGCTCCCACGCACGGAAGGGTTGTAAAGACGTCACCGATATGGGTTGGTTTCCTGTAATTGTTTAGTGGTGCTGATGAGGGGATGTTTTGTTACAACCTATTGCCTGTTCTGTTTGTATGCTATAGTAGGTGCAGTTGAACTCTTGCATTGCTATACTGTGTAGCTGTTTACGAAATTTCTCTATCACTCCTTACATTTGGATGTAGTCTTCAACCCATTGAAATCACCATTCACCACATCAAATCTATCCTTCCCTCATGACTAGAGGTACATAATTTTCTTTTTCTTTTTTTTTCCATGAATAGTAGTTTGATTATTTCCCACTAACATCTCGTCATACATCAGATCACACTACCTTTATGTTCAAGCAGCAGCATAAAATTTCTGACTATCAATTATAGGTGTATAAAAAAAATTATGATACGTCTACACTCACACCAGCTGGGTGTCATTTTCACACTGCCCAGTAGCAAAACAAGCCTCCTGCCATTACATATTTGTCAGTGAATAAAGGATATAATTACAATTTGACAATGCTCTAGCATCTTTCTTTCATTCTTTCTTCCATCCTTTCTTTTTTCGTCACCACTTCCACAAAACCTTTTCATGTTTTTGATACTTTTAAATTGAGACAACATACTGTGACGTCTTTTATATATTCAGACGGCCAAGTCGGGGCTTGTGTCAGTGCATTCCATGCATAGCTACTAGAGACCTACCTACCACCACCCAGGTCATACAAATTTTCCTTGGCTAAGAAATAATTGAGCGTGCAGTATACTTGAGCCCGCCCATTCAGAGTTAATTTTCAGGGGCCAGGTGAATGGGTGGAGAAATCGCAAAACTGTGCTAGTCCAAGCACATTGTTATGTCCAGTTACTAAGCATTGTACAGGTTTAACACTTTGGAGCAGGAAGAGGATCACTGCAAGACAGATCTGTTGTTAAAGTTGAGTTTGTTACGAAAAAGCAAAAGAGCCTGTTAGAGCATCATGTAAAGATTTTGTTTGTTACATGTGTGAGAAATGGTGACTTAATGATACAGACCTATTTCGATCCTATAACGTGTGTGTAGGAGCTGAATTTTCAAAAGGAATACCGTGTTAACGTAGAAACCTCATATAAGCTTGAAGGCAAAGAATGCTTTATTCCAAGTGTACAGTAAACTTTTCCTTGTCCCTTTCAGCGCACCAGGTGTACGTAAATGAATAGTCACTATGAATCCACCGTCATTCAGTTATCATCTTCAAGTGTTTGCAGGATGTCTGTGAGTAAAGTAGTGCTGTAATTCTGACTGAATCTGAGGGGTGGGGGTGAGCGTATTGTGCAAAGTATGTTCATGATTTAGTTATCGCTACTAAAGGGGGCTAGTGACTGCACATCTCTGCTTGTTCAAGAACAGAGCTGTAGCTACACATTAGAAAAAAATATTCTAGAGCTTTTACTTCCTCAATATGTTACAACAGTTGGCCTTGAGGACTATTATATAACAGGGAAAAGAAAATGTTGCTGTTTACAATGTGTTTGAGAGGGTGAAAATAAGAAATGCATGTAATGTGCTCTGGATATATATATGAAAGTGATTGACAGTCATTGCCACATGAACGTTTTTGATTGCTACATGTGCCCTACACAACTTGTACTATTACTTTATGCTATATATTTTATTTGCTACCTGATGCACTTGAAATGGATGAACTCATTTCAAAGTACGAGCCCCGATTTAAGCACTATGACTCGAATGCATGATGCCGCAGTGACGGAGCACCATCAATTAAGATGTATTGAATTTGGTGTATAGCTCGAAAGATCAGCAATAATAATAATAATAATAATAATAATGTCTGTTCCATAGCCAAGTAAGATGCTACTACTTATTTTAATGAACCATTTCTTTATTTCACAGTTTCTCTAATGATGAGTGTAGACTGTTCATATTTAAAGATATGATGTACTCAGAAGGTGCCAGAAAAATAGAGACATTCTCACCCAGCATTGCATAACTGAAGTCTTTCAAGGATGTGTAGTGCACTAAAACACAGAAGAGTGCAAAGTGGTTGACACATTTCTCCCATGGACTTCATTAGGATGTTCTTTGCATACCGTATAAAGATATGGTGACTTTGACTACTCGACCATAATCTACGAGAAGGGGAAGGAGAAGATCTCAAGGATGCATCAAATCTTCAGGTTTGCAATCATTCAAGACCTGGAATTCTATAGGTGTCCTGTGTCTGCTTATGAAAATGTAAAATTACTTTGAGAAATAAATGAATTTTTACCTCACAATCTCTGTGTACATTTTTCTCCCACCCTCTTCATGCTTTGACAGTGTACAGCTTCATCCAGATATTATGTCTATGGTTCTACTAGAAGTAATTTTAGATATGTTTGCTATGTGTCCTTGGAAGCAGACATGGTCACTTGCCTTCTGCTCCTACAACCCAATTCGTGCTGCATGATAGGTATAACCATTCTGTAAATTTTGGTATCTTCCAACCAACAACAAAGATGTTTGGTAAAGAATTTTTTCATTTATTCAGTTCATACAATTGATTTCTTGAGATTCAGTTCTCGAGGTACAGTATAATTCTTGAAGTACAATTTGACTCTGCTATTCCAATGCTGAGATACTTTTAACTTACATGCCACAACAGTAACACCAGTCGAAAATATTTAAAAAAAAATTTTCCACTGTCACTGGATGAGAATTTTTACAGTTTTTCCAGACATACATTTACATTAAAAACTAATGCAGAGATACTTTTCCACTAGTACAACTAAATTTCACAATCCCAGTAGCGTAGCTTTTACAATAATTCTGACGGACTTTGCACACTTAGGATCTAATTTCCACAGCCCTGATAGCAGAGGCTTTTTTACGATGATGATAATTGTGATAGACTGTGTACACTTAAAAACTAATCTCACTTGGATGGCAAATGAAAGGTGAAAAAACTTAAAAACTATTCTATTTACAAGATGCACATGGTGCTTAGATACATATATATTGAAGTGCCAAAGAAACTGGTATAGGCATGAGTATTCAAATACAGATATAAATAAACAGGCAGAATACAGCATTGCAATCGGCAAATATAAGACAAGTGTCTGATGCAGTTGTTAGATCAGTTACTGCTGCTACAATGGCAGGTTATCAAGATTTAAGTGAGTTTGAACATAGTGTCATCAGTATCTTGGAGGTAGTGATGAAGTGGGGATTTTCCTGTACAACCATTTCACAGGTGTACCGTATCAGAAATCCAGTAAAACATCAAATCTCCAACATTGCAGCAGTCGGAAAAAGATACTGCAAGAATGGGACCAGCAGCAACAGAAGAGAACTGATCAACATGGCAGAATTGCAGCCCTTCCACAAATTGCTGCAGATTTCAATGCTGGGCCATTAACATTTGTCAGCATGTGAACCATTCAATGAAACAACTTCAATATAGGCCTTTGGAGCTGAAGGCCCACTCCTGTACCCTTGATGACTGCATAATACAAAGCTTTACACCTCGTCTGGGTCCATCAACAGTGACATTGGACTGTTCACAACTGAAAACATTTTGCCTGATCAGATGAGTCTCGTTTCAAATTGTATCGAGGGGACAGACATTAAGCATATGGAGACAACCTCATGAATCAATGGACACTGAATGTCAGAAAGTTACTGTTCAAGCTGCTGCTGGCTGTGTAATGGTGTGGGGCATGTGCAGTTGGAATGATATGGGATCTCTGGTACATCTAGATACGACTGATAGGTGGCACATACATAAGCATCCTGTCTGATCACCTGTATCCATTCATGTCCATTGAGCATTCCGATGGACGTGGGCAATTCCAACAGAACAAAGTGATACCCCACATGTCCAGAATTGCTACAGAGTGGCTCCAGGAAACACTTCTTAGTTTAAATACTTCTGCTGACCACCAAACCCCCCAGATATGAACGTTATTGAGCATATCTGTGATGCCTTGCAAAGTGCTGTGCAGAAGAGATCTCCACGCACTTGTACTCTTACAGATTTATGAACACCCCTGCAGGATTCATGGTGTTAGTTCCCTCCAGCACTACATTAGACATTAGTTGCATCCATGCCACGTCATCTTGTGACACTTCTGCATGCTTGCAGGGGCCCTACATGATTTTAGGCAGGTGTAACAGTTTCTTTGGCTCTTCAGTGCGTATGTTACTGTAAGAGTAAGGTGAGGGGTAAATTCTAGAATTTGCCTATAAAACCTAACATTTACCTTCACAGTGTGACAATAGTCCAAAATTTCTTATGATACACTTTGATTTTGATCTTCTACCAAGGGATGTTGGTAAATCTTAGGATTTACCCATGCAAACTGGTAAAACAGTATTCATTAAAAAATCACCGTAGCAGTTATTGAAATAGTTTGTATAGATTGTAAAATTATGTTATTTAAATAGTATTACATTCCAGTGTGATTATAGTGAACAGTGTTAAAAATTAAAATTAGTGAAAAATGTTGTATTTACACAAAAACGATAAAAAATGTTGCCTTGTGAATGTTAATTTTTGTTACAACAATTAAAATTACATAACATGGAAGATTTTTTGCACATACATTCTGTAGCTGCACACTTTTTTAAGCACCTGCACTTCTTGAACCCTATTTCCCCAGTGGAAGATTGTTTGGCAACCATTTCCTGTACACTTATTTCCTATCTTATTACTTCTTTGACCCTATTAAAATTAACCTCAAGGAGTATAAATTGGTTCATAGAGTACGACGACTGCAGTTTGCCTGCTTTGGTACCAACATGATAAAATTTATTATCTTGAATATTTATCATCACTGCTGTTATTGATTTTTGCATCAATTTTTGTCCAGTCTACATCCAGTACTTCAAATTATCCTATTTGGTTCAACTGAAGGTTTAGGAATTTTGTTACATGAGGCTCCTTTCACTTTCTTTGCTTACGATGGGAGACCTTCTTTGACAGCCTCTTGAACCTGCCTCACTTTATTAATATTGTTGAAAGTTGTCAGAGCATCATCACACTCATCAGTTTGTGCTGGTGTTTTGGTGTTAACTATCATCAAATCCTGTGTCTCTGGTGCTTCTTCACCTACTGCAACCATATGTTCTACCTGTATTCCTTCTGTTCTTGCCCTTAATTAATTGGAATCAGTTCCTTGACTGTCACCTCCCTTTCTTGAGATGCAATTGTAATAGTGTTCAACATTGTTTGCAAAGCTCTACAGTGTTTACATTTTTTATTAAATCACATAGAATAACAGAGCTGGCAATGCCCATTTTCACTGGAGCACTAAACTTGCCTTGATACGGTGAACATCTGACCCCTTCATGATATGCCCTATTTTTCACTGTTTTGATTTTCTCCTTCAACCGATCTCCCTGAGACTGACTGTTCCTCAGCTTCCCATGGACTAACTTCATATGATTCTACAACCTATATAAACTTCGAATGACTTGGTTACAAAACTCTCTATCATTATATGAATGAAGGATATTTGGGGCATCAAATATGATGAAAATATCCAAAAGATGTAATGCTACTTCATCAGCCCTCTTTGAAGTTATTGCTCTAAGGATAACAAGTTTTGTCAAATGATCCTGGTATACAAGTATCAAGGTTTGTCTACATGCCAATTAAGTCAATTTGGCGTAATTCTTTTCACTGTGTATGTAGGTTTCACTGCAACATCCCGTTAAATTTTTTTTATTATTTTTTTTTCTCCTGACATGGTTCACATAACCAAATAAGTAATGACTAGTTCAACATTCATGTTCTTGTACTTACAATTCAGCTGCATGATCATCTGAGTTTGGCCACTATGCACTATAGCAATGTGGGTCTCTTGTATTATGTTAAACAGTTCATCAAAACAAACATAATAACAAATTTCTTCTTTTCAGCAGACACTGGTGTTACGAGTTTCTCTTCACGTCCAATGTTCGGATCATAATACCACTCAGACATCTGTAGTGAACAGATTTTTTATTGGCAACAGTTTTTGCATTTTTCACTTCACTTGATGGACTATTATAGCACTCAGTAGTTACATAAAAATATTTGTCCTCCTTCTTACTCAATGATTCACTTAAAAGTTCATAAAGTCTGTTACACATAACATCACTCATTCCGATACAAAGGTGCAGAAGATACGATGACACTAAAACAAGTCTCAAAGATGAATGTACATGCACACACAATACTCGACATAGGCTGAAGCTAGGCAGTGTTGAGTGGACTGAGACAAAAAAATTGCCAACAAAGAAACAGATTTGGACCTGCATGGCCGAGGTGGGAGTTTTTGAGCCAGATATTACCAGTTCACATTGGTAAATCCTAAGATTACCAACATCTCTTGGTTAAAAGTTTGAAATTTATGCATGTAATAAGAAATTTTAGGCTGTTATCACACAGCAATGATAAATATTAGGTTTTACCATCTATGACTTATCTGTCATCTCTGTCATCTTACTTTTACAGTAGCATATATATATTTGCAGGCTGCACATATGTCGCCTGTGAATAAATAAATATGCAAATATTTTTTTCTGTTTATGCTTTTTTAATATATTTTTTGTTTATGCTCTTTTTAAACTTTTTTAACATACATGCTGTGCACGTATACATACACATATATTTTTTTCCGCGCGCGCGCGCGGGTGTGTGTGTGTGTGTGTGTGTGTGTGTGTGTGTGTGTGTGTGTGTGTGTGTGTGTGTGTGTGAACCATGCTGGCATTTGCCGACACACACACACACACACACGCACGCACGCACGCACGCACGCACACACACACACACACACACACACACACACACACACACACACACACGCCGACTGCTGCACAGTGTACATATTGTGTCCTCTCAATTGAATACTAGTCTTCCATACCTCAAGTGGCGGCTGTGGTGCACACTGCGAACACCGTTGTACATGTGCTGCAAATACATTTCGATAGAGAGGGCTCTCGATGCCATACAACGCACAGTCTTAGCCTGCCTCTGGGTGGCACCTTCCAGTGTGTGATACACATACATTTTCGATCCCAGACCTACAAATTCCACAATCGGCAATCTATTTGCCTCATCTTTCATAAGACCAATAACCTTCCTGTTCTGTGGAACAATAATATAAGGATTGTGGGCTGTGTATGAGGATTTGTTGAATTCATTACTGTGGTATCTCATTATTTCATATGGATTGCAGCTCTTCACCCAATAGATGAAGCTATCTGTAACCATAAAAAAATCATTTAGTATCTGGAAAATGAGTTTTCCCAAACTCATAATGAATGTGGTACATGTGGAGTTTGGATAGGTCTAGTATGCACATCCCCACATAAATAGGTTTCGTAAACTCTACTGCAGTCTTCACCATCTTCACAGCACCAAAGTTCTTACTGAATATGGTGACCTGCCTAAAATTTGGTCTGGCAATGCATTTTATTACGGCATAATGCCTATCCCTTTTGGTTCTAATCAAAATTTCACATCATTCACTCAAATTCTTCATTGGTTTACTGATAATTATATTATTTAATGATTTATAAAAATCTTTTTCAAAGTCATTCATTGCAGAAGCTCTCTGTCCCATATTCAAGTCAATGTACTCATTCAACCAGGGGGACTGTTGGAGGAGATAGCCTGGGTGATTCTAACCAGCTCCATCGCCAAGCTGAGACACTGTTGGAGATTATGATAATGAATGATGTATCTCCACTTATTCCCCAGGGTTGTCATCAGTTTTGGGGTGGAGCCTCCTTGCGGAACTAGTTGCTCTGGACTCAGTGGCAAATTAGCGTGAGCGTCATACAAACTAATAGGGTATGTGAATTCTACCTCCACCCCTACCCTACATCAGAATTAGCTGTCATATGCCCCATCATTTTTCCACCTAATCCCTTACATTCATCTTCAGGCACCCATCGAAACTTGCCAGTCGGCAGTGATTGCTGCATGGCATGCCCATATCAGTTATTTACATCCAGGTACTTTATGTAACTCGAATCAAGGGATACATTGAACCTGTCATCCATTCGTGGATTATTTGCCAATAAGACATATATTCAATATGAAATTCTTAGTAAAAAGAAAGTTACAGTCATCAATTTCCATCTCCTGAAATCATCTACAGACTCGCTGATCACAGCAGTACCATACAGGGGGAATATACACTTAAAATGCTGCCAATGCTGCTGCAACTGCCACTGCCCCTGCTGTGGCACCACAGCATTCATTTCATCCACACTTTGCTGTTGGTGGATATGCACTGAGACAATAAAAAGAAATGTATTCAGTACTGTGACATTCTTAGTCTAAGAGAAAAGTTACAGTTTCTGATCTGAATCTGTACTTACCAGGTAATTCCCCATCCTGCTCTAATGTCCTCTGCTGTTTTCCACCACTGGCACTACTGACGGTGCTTGATGTAGCTGAACACTTCATTTCTCACCTAAACTGGTACCATGTATGCAAAAAAGAATCAAACTGATCACACGAGTGAGAGCAGGACGGTCGATCTCACACTACAGTGGTTTACAACAGAATGAGGGGAACTTGGGATGGAGTGGCATTTATATACCCTCTGCCCCCTCCACCCATGTTTCCCCCTAGAGTGCCTCTGGCCCCTCCACCCACATCTTCCCCCAGAGAGCCAATAGGAACACAGCTTCTCAGTATATTTATTCCTTAATGAAGTTTGTTGTAAACAATACATCTCTTTTTCCAACTAACTGCTTAGTACACAGTATCAATACTACGAATAAGAACAATATATATAAAGATTTAAAAACACTTACTCTTGCCCAGAAAGGAGTCCAGTATTCAGCAATGCGTATTTTCAATAAGTTACCAGCAACCATTAAGAATTTAGTTTCAGACAAGGCACAATTTGAACATAATTTAAAAGAATTTTTGGCCAGCTCCTTCTATTCCATCCATGAATTGCTCAACAAGTGCAGTAGACCATTTTAATGAAAATTTATTATACTTTAATTTTTGACACTACTAGGTTGTAGCAGCCAAGTAATTGCCTACTGTGTGAATGATGGATATATGGAAAGCAGATATAAGTCTTAAGTCTGTAAGTAGTGGAAATTTAATTTTAAATCTTGTGAATAATTTGACTGTTCTTAACTGAGGATCATTGAAATGAATAATTTACTTTAGTTTTGACAATACTTGGTTGTAATAGCCAAGTAACTAACCGCTGTGGGAATGATGGATTTAATGAAAGCAGATGTAAGTATGAAACCTGTAAATATTAGAAGTTTAATTTTAATTCATGTACATAATTTTACTGTTTATTGACTGAGAACATTAAAATTCATGAAACTAAAGTTTTTCTAATTACATTTTTGACATGTTCCACACCCGGGAGGATCCCCTCTTTTGTGGGTCTATGGACTGAATAATTAATCTAATCTAATCTAACCACAGCAGCAGGTGAATGCTGGTGTGAGAGCACTCGACAGGTTGGTGCTGATCTGACCACGCTAGACAAGTCTGTACCTGTCTGCTAGACTGCCTGTGCCATGCTGCTTGTGGGGTTTTTGACATTTGACAAAACCAAATGTAAAATTAAATGTAGATAATGCTCACCCGCATTTTGTGATTATTTTACATTCAACTTTCTATGAATCTAGGGTTGCCATAATTTTTGCCTGACAAACCGGAACATTTTTCCCAAACTGACTAAAAATGGACATAATTTGGAAAGGAGTAGTTGGGACAAAACGGGCTACTCCTCTTAAGCCTAACGAAGTGAAAGATTGGAGCAAATGCTGCCTTTAGTTGCAAACAGCTGCTCACTGTGTATTTGTTTGATAGTGGTGGGTGCTAACAATTATTTCACATTGGATGTTTAATTTTGTTATGCCCAACGTCACACTTTTTCTTGCTGCTTCGGGAACATGAGACAGTTTGGAGCTAAGTGTGAAAGTAGCCTATACTTCACTGATCCAAAGACATGATGATGTTTAATGGTATGACAGCACATTGCTAATTTCGCAGCTGTTACTAATTGCCTCTCTTTGAATGAATCTGAAAGAAGGAAACTGTACATTTCTTTAAGTACTTCCAGAGAGTACATTTGATTTGTGCTTTAGCTAAATGATCCTTAATATCTGCTCTTCCTCCATCAGCAATAATATCATAACACTTACAAATTACACATTCTGCTTCATGGTCAGGTCTCCCTCGTTTTATGTAGATCCATTCATCTGGATATATTCCTCTTCAGAACTTTGAGTTCACTTGAAGCAATCAATGACCTTATTAACAAATTAACCGCAATACGACTCAGAGAAATTGAGACTCACGTTGCTGTAAAGCTTAAACCAAAATGACATAAATGATACTGATGGCGGTCCATCAATCTGACGTTGCCCTTTCCGCTTTCGAGTCATAGTGCTTAAAGCGGGGCTCTTACTTTGAAATGAGTTCATCCCTTTTAAATACCTTAGGTAGCAGGACTGGAAAGGGAACAGAAGCAGCTATAGAAAAATTTACAAGAGTAGTTCTAGAAGCCCTAGATAAAGGAGAACAAGTAACAGGCATTTTCCTAGATCTCAGAAAAGCATTTGATGCAGTTGACCATGAAATACTACTAGGTAAACATGAAGCACTAGGAATCAGGGGGGTTGTAAATAAATGGATTAGATCTTACCTTCCAGACAGAGTGCAGAGGGTGGAGATATCTCAAATTTCAAGTAGCTCAAATTATTTAGTGAAACATCTTTCAGATGAAGAATATTTGAACATTGGAGTATCTCAAGGGAGTGTGTTAGGCCCAATACTATTTCTTATTTATATTAATGACTTCCCACAGTGGGTAATGCAAGGAGAAACAGTGTTGTTTGCTGATGACAGCAATATAATAATTACAGACAGGACACCAGAAATGTTAAATGTAAAAGCTGAAAAGGCACTTAAGGAAGTTCACAACTGGTCAAATAACAACAAAGTAACCCTTAATGTGAAGAACACTAATAACATAAACTTCTATATAAAGAAAAAACCGAATATGACAAACTTAAAGTTCAAAGTGAAACTATAGAGTGTATAGCCAGCACAAAATTTTTGGGTATGTATGTTGATCAACAATTAAAATGGGATGAACATATTAGGATGCTTGGGAAAAAAATTAGCACAGCATGCTATGCCTTATGAATATTAGTCACTGTGTGCAATTGTTCATGCCAGAGAATGACATACTTTGCACACATACATTCAATAATAAGTTACGGCATAACATTCTGGGGTGCAAATGCCCAAAATATGAAATATGTGTTCAGATTGCAAAAACGAGCTATCAGAATAATGAGCAAGAGTCACAAAAGAGCACACTGCAGCGAGATATTTAAAAATTGGGGTATTCTGACTATCCCAAGTGAATATATCTTGCAAACTACAGTTTTTATTCACAAAAATATTGAGCAATACTTAGCAAACAGCTGCATACATGATCACCAAACCAGAAACAGTAATTGCTTGCACCTAGACAGAATGAATAAAACTAAAACCCAAATCACTATGTTTTACCAAGCTGTCAAGATATACAATAAATTGCCAAAAGAAATCAAAAGCATAAAGGAACTATGTAAATTTAAAGCATTCCTTAAAGAATATTTACTAAAAAATAATTTTTAATCGATTAGAGAATTCATGCAACATAAAATAGGCATAAATAAATAATCAGGTTAATCAATTATAAAGTGGACATTCTAGATTGTAATTTACCCATACAAGTATTACAGGAGACTTGTGATATATTTCTTTTGATTGAAGCAGGTTCTTCAGCATTATGTAATTCAATGATAAATTGTGTGTGTAAAATATATATATATATATATATATATATATATATATATATATATATATATATATATATATATATATATATATAAAAACAAAGATGAGGTGACTTACCGAACAAAAGCGCTGGCAGGTCGATAGACACACAAACAAACACAAACATACACACAAAATTCAAGCTTTCGCAACAAACTGTTGCCTCATCAGGAAAGAGGGAAGGAGAGGGGAAGACGAAAGGAAGTGGGTTTTAAGGGAGAGGGTAAGGAGTCATTCCAATCCCGGGAGCGGAAAGACTTACCGTAGGGGGAAAAAAGGACAGGTATACACTCGCACACACGCACATATCCATCCACACATACAGACACAAGCAGACAGTCTTTAAATACGTCTGCTTGTGTCTGTATGTGTGGATGGATATGTGCGTGTGTGCGAGTGTATACCTGTCCTTTTTTCCCCCTAAGGTAAGTCTTTCCGCTCCCGGGATTGGAATGACTCCTTACCCTCTCCCTTAAAACCCACTTCCTTTCGTCTTCCCCTCTCCTTCCCTCTTTCCTGATGAGGCAACAGTTTGTTGCGAAAGCTTGAATTTTGTGTGTATGTTTGTGTTTGTTTGTGTGTCTATCGACCTGCCAGCACTTTTGTTCGGTAAGTCACCTCATCTTTGTTTTTATATATAATTTTTCCCACGTGGAATGTTTCCTTCCATTATATATATATATATATATATATATATATATATATATATATATATATATATAACGGGAAAGCGCTGGTAGATAGGCACAATAAAAAAACACACACACAAAATTTCAAGCTTTCGCAACCCACGGTTGCTTCGTCAGGAAAGAGGAAAGGAGAGGGAAAGATGAAAGGATGTGGGTTTTAAGGGAGAGGGTAAGGAGTCATTCCAATCCCGGGAGCGGAAAGACTTACCTTAGCGGGAAAAAAGGACAGGTATACACTCGCACACACACACATATCCATCCATACATATGCCGTATATGTGTGTGTGTGTGTGTGTGTGTGTGTGTGTGTGTGTGTGTGTGTGTGTGTGTGTGTGTGTGAGTGTATACCTGTCCTTTTTTTCCCCCTAAGGTGTAAGTCTTTCCACTCCCGGGATTGGAATGGCTCCTTACCCTCTCCCTTAAAACCCACATCCTTTCATCTTTCCCTCTCCTTCCCTCTTTCCTGACGAAGCAACTGTGGGTTGCGAAAGCTTGAAGTTTTGTGTGTGTGTGTTTGTGTGTTTTTTTATTGTGCCTATCTACCAGCGCTTTCCTGTTTGGTAAGTCATGGAATCTTTGTTTTTAATATATTTTTCCCACGTGGATTTTATTATATATAGCTTGTATATCATTACCTTATATGACAAAGTAAAGTACATATGTATGTATAATGATGACATCCATACAAAGAAATTTGTTTACGGATGAATAAATAAATATATATCACATAATAATGGTACAAGTTGTGCAGGGAACATATAGCAATAAAAAGCATTCACGTGGAGACGACTCTTAATCAGTTTCATGTAAATGTCCAGAGCACATTACACTCATTTCTTATTTTCACACTCTAAACCACATTGTAAGCAGCAACATTCTCATTTCCCAGCAAATCTGTAGTCCTCAGGGCTGATTGTTGTAACATATTGAGGAAGTAAGAGCTCTAGAATATTTTTTTCTAATGTGTGGCTACAGCTCTGTTCTTGAACAAGCAGAGTTGTGCAGTCACTAGCCCCTTTTAGTAGCGATAGCTAAAGCACGACCATACTTTTCACAATACACACAATACCACTCATCAGATTCACTGTCAGAATTACGGCATTACCTTATTCGCAGACATCATGCATGCATTTGAAGTTGAATAACTGAGTGACGATGGATTCATAGTGATTATTCAGCTACATATAGCTGGTGTGCTGAAAGGGCCAAACAGAAGTCTATTGTACCCTTTGCATTCAAGCCTATAAGTTTTCTACATAACATGGTATTGAGGTCGCACACACACGTAAGATCTAAACAGGTCTGTATCATCAAGTCACCGTTTCTCACACAGGTAACAAGCAAAATCTTTGTACGACACTCTAACACGATGTTTCGTTTTTTTGTAACAAATTCAATTTTGCTAGCTGCGTTTTCCTTGTTGCACTATCGACAGTGATGTTGAGTACAGTACACCAACTCATATCGGTGATGTCTTTCCAGTCCTTTTGTCTGCGAGAGTGTTGTTGATTGTCACACAGTGCCGGATGCATGTGCTTTATAACACTTGTTTGAGAGAGTCTTGGCACGATATTGCACCTTCCAGAAGTGTTGACTGGAAAACCTAAATGTCAAATAATTTCCTAGAACTGAAGAGAATTGAGACATGTTGCTAGTGTGAGAATGGGCATAGTATAGTTTTTTCGGTTGCTGTACATATATAAACGATAACTGCACTGCTTGTCTGAAATGTGTGTTTGTTGCAGTGTGAAGTTACTATGGCTTATATTTCGGCATGTCCAGAGAAAATGGCGGTGTGACCTAACGTGAAGCAAGTATAGATTCAGCATATTCATACCCATAACGGTATGAGAGCGATTTTACATGGAAAATTGTGTGTGCTGTAGATATTGACATTCATTCCAGAACTATAGCCATTAAGAAGAGACATTTCCAGTACATTGCTCGGTGTCAGACTGCAGCAGCAATCATAATATTTAATTGTAGTTACAGTGATAAATATGTACTTGGTTCCCAATATTCTTGAGAGTCTGGAGATGGCCATAGAGAGCATAACAGCAAGCAAGCAGATCAGGACTGGAAAGAGAATCCCAGCAGACACCTTTGCTCTGGTGTGGGGCTTGCCCATCCCTCACAAAACTGTTCAGAGAGTCCGAGAGAGCTTTGGTTTAGGCCCCTACGGTTGCAGGTTTGAATCCTGCCTCGGGCTTGGATGTGTGTGATGTTCTTAGGTTAGTTAGGTTTAAGTAGTTCTAAGTTCTAGGGGACTGATGATCTCAGAAGTTAAGTCCTATATTGCTCAGAGCCATTTGAACCATTTTGAGCTTTTGGTTTAGGACGATTTGGGTCGCAGGTTCCCCTGGACTGGTGAGTAGTAAACTAATACCCAGTTTGGATTGAGTAGTCTCGGAAACCGCTTGTGTCGCATGTATACTCCGTAGAAATTTGAGGAGATTCATATGATGAGCGTTTGCACTGGGAGTATTGATACCGTTCAAACTCCCACCACTCAGATCCTCGTGTGGTGGGGACCCCCACAGCCGGCGGGCCTCTCTCTGGCTGACACTCGCCTCTGCGGCTGTGGTCATGGGCGTCATTTACGGCCAGTCTCTGTACTGCAGCACGGTGCATGTGAGTGCCCAGAAGGTGAATACAGGGGATGTGAGAGTGTTTTCAAAGATCTCAGTGATCTAGCCGTGAACATATCACGTTTCTCAATACATCATGGCGCTATTTGTTGTTGTTACTATCCTATTACGCGGTAGACCCTTTCCTCCCACCTTCTTCGTCCTCGTGTAGCTGAGAGAACCAGCCACCTTAGGAATTCTATAGTACTTTTAAAAAGAAAATACACTTAGTAGATCTGTAGTGGGCGGGGACTCTGTAACCGCCATGGTATAAATTCATGTCGAAATTTGAAATTGCCGCTATCATTCCATATATCACTGGTTCCAGTCACGACGTCAAATAATAATAGGTTTGGATCATGTAATGAAATTTCTCTTCAAAAATATTACGCTGCTGTTTATGCACGCAAACTATTGTGCAATGTCCGTCCACCTTTCTTTATTTTGAGTAGTTTTGAACTGTGTGGAGCAAATTGGTTAAATGCTATATTAACGATTTAATTAATATTTCCTCTGGCATGCCTTCTGAAGCACCATTTGTGACATCTTCAAGCTGTAATATTACGCACCAGATTTAATAACTCCTGAAGTAGTTCATGAAGTGTTCCTCAAGGAAAGTGCACAGGAAGGTTGGGTCAGTTTAGAGTCCATGGGGCAATGAAATATCTCATGCTAGTTTCTGTGTCATGTGCAAAGCAAACTACAGCTCTCTCTCTCTCTGTATGCAACGATCTTTCTTTAAAAGTTTATTCTGAGTCAGCCAGCTACTAGTTTTTTGACATCGTCAATTTGTGTGTGTGTGTGTGTGTGTGTGTGTGTGAGAGAGAGAGAGAGAGAGAGAGAGATAGCTACCGCATCCACATTATATCCGCTACATCACGATCATGTGACTGGACATTAGTTATTTATTATTTCAGCAGTATTTCTGGATCGATTCTCAGTCAGGTGTTTGCCTTGAAGAAAGGCATCTCACGTGTGTCACTATTCTTCAGGGGTTTATCGGGTAAACACTGTCTGCTTGTGGTTTGGTCCGACCGCAATTGACAACATATGCAGACCCAGCATTGGCACGCCACGGGACGAGAGAGAGAGAAAGAGAGAGAGAGAGGGACAGACGGAGGAACGCAGAGAGAGAGAGAGAGAGAGAGAGAGAGAGAGAGAGAGAAAATGTGTTTCGACAGGAATTTCTCAGGTGCTTTTGTTTCGGGATAAGTGTGACATCCAGTTTGTCAGTTGCGTGCCTCGAGCAAGCACTCTTGACTCTTGGACACCCATTTCGCGGGGGCCGCCAGTGGATGGTGTATGCTTCGCGATCAAAAGATGTTTAAAAGTGTAATTACGTGGTGGGTATTTCATGGTGGTATTCCTTCTGTGATCTGGACCAGAAAAAGCGATCGACTTTATTACCTCTTTTCGATGTATTTTACAAGACCTGCCTCTTCCCAAACAGCAGAGATTGATGAGCAAGAAAGAAACAACCCCTGTAAATTGAATTTTTTTGTAAATAAACAATATACTCCCTGCTATGTAATTGAATCTCCTGTCGTGAGCCGGCCAGAGTGGCCGAGCGGTTCTAGGCGCTACAGTCTACTCGTGGGACGAATGTTGGCACTACTGACACATCAGTTACAGTTGTGACTTGTCAGAGTTTCAACTTTCACACATAATATTACTTATATTGAAAATAGAAATTTCCATCACTGTAAGCGTGATGCTCAGTCTGGAACCGCGTGACCGCTACGGTCGCAGGTTGGAATCCTGCCTCGGCCATGGATGTGTGTGATATCCTTAGGTTAATTAAGTTTAAGTAGTTCTCAGTTCTAGGGGACTGATGACCTCAGAAGTTAAGTCCCATAGTGCTCAGAGCCATTTGAACAATTTCCTCTCGTGAGATCCTTCCTCTCCAGCACAGAGTCGCCAATTTCCATGTGGGAGACGGGTGGGGAGGGTAAGGGGGTTTACCAGAGGGGGAGGGTTTAATTCATTAATCAACTGAATTAATTAGTCAATCAAATTTCTATCATAAGTGTGCTTGTATCGGCGAGGGGAGTTCCCAGGGGGATAGAGGAGGGTTAGAGGAGGGGGAGGGGGATGGGTGGGAGAACAAATAGGTTAAGAACCTGTCACTCAAAGGAAAGGATTATCCCCAGTACGCATAATCTAATTAGCAGAACAATAGGGTAAAGACCTGTCAATTAAAAGAGAACAAAAGGTTTGGCACTGAATGTATGCTTGCCTTTGATATCGGCATCCCACACTATCAGATTGTCCTGAAACGAAGTTTGCCCCACTACTTACGTGACTCGCATTTGACATGCTTTCTTACCGATACTTTTTACTCAATTGAACACTGAAAAAAGAGTTTACGTACTACTGTGTTCCCATGATACTAGCTGTGGTTAGGGAATCCTCCTCTACCATTCATTGACGGCAATTTTTTTTTTTTTTTTAAGAGGAGGGTACATTTATTTTCTAAACATGCCTTGTAGTAACACTTTGACGTCTGGTCGTTTGGTCCACCATTGCTTTCAGACATTCTTAACACAGAATTGTCTGAGCTCTTAAAAATACCCAGCATACTGACATACAGTACTGCTGTGCCCACTATGGAATTACCTGAAAGTACACACCACCAAGGGTGGCTTGGTGAGGAGGCTAGCGGGCTGTCCATGTTCGGTTGCGTCACAAAAAAATATTTTTATGCGAATAAGGCAATCCTATATCTACTGCTAAAGGTGATATTTTGGTAAACGTTTTATTTTGTGTACAAAAATACTGAAAAGAATGTCAGGTTCACAATATTTATCAAGCGATCATAAATAAACCATTTAGTTAAAATCTCCCATTCTTTCGCATTCTTGGCTTTAGTGGTTATAGTTATTATGATGTTTTGAAATTAAGAAATCTACAGACGTTAATTCGGAGAGCTTACAGTGATCAACGTGGTCATTTGATAGTTTACGCTCAGTGGGGCCGGCCGCTATGACCGAGCGGTTCTTGGCGCTTCAGTCTGGAACCGCGCGACCGCTACGGTCGCAGGTTCGAATCCTGCCTCGGGCATGGATGTGTGTGACATCCTTATGTTGGTTAGGTTTAAGGGGACTGATGACCTCAGATATTAAGTCCCATAGTGCTCAGAGCCATTTGAACCATTTTTGAACGTTCGGTGGGCTTTAAGTTCAGCCGCTATACCGAAATTGCTTGCAAGGGTAGGAGAGCCGTGTGTTACTACATTATGAAGTAAACGTAATTTGCATAGTTGCAGTACGTCACTGTGCGAAGTTGCCCCCGCACGGTACCGAATTCATTTGTGTGTTTCGTATTTCTGTTTCCTATGCTGTTTATCTGATCAATCACATCCGCAATCTAAGTTTTGCAGTACAGTTAACAGAGTTCCTTGACAAGATTAAAAGAAAGAAATTATCTGTGTGGCGTACTAACGTAAGAGTAAAGCATTGGACTGGTAATAGAAAGGTTGTGAGTTCAACTACACATTCAAACCTTTTTTAAGCTTGTTTGTTATTTTGCGCTAAAACTATGTTATTATAGAAACCCAGTTATAAAATTAATAGCTCTTATTTTAATTAGTAGTTACCTAATTTTTTCATCAATTTGACAAGTTAATTGTTTTGTTTTTTTATGTTTATGTGCACGACGTAAGAAACTGAGAATCATCATTCCTTGTCTTTAGTTGTTGATTGGTGCATTAAAATGCAGTGGAGATTTATCTCGGCTAAAAGTATCGACTCTACAGAATTGGAATCTGTTAACTGCTCTGTAACTCTTGGCCGGCCGCGGTGGTCTAGCGGTTCTGGCGCTGCAGTCCGGAACCGCGGGACTGCTACGGTCGCAGGTTCGAATCCTGCCTCGGGCATGGGTGTGTGTGATGTCCTTAGGTTGGTTAGGTTTAAGTAGTTCTAAGTTCTAGGGGACTTATGACCTAAGATGTTGAGTCCCATAGTGCTCAGAGCCATTTGAACCATTTTTTTGTAACTCTTGTTGTTGTCATCGTTCGTTGGAGTTCTGCCATTTATATAAAAATGCTCTGAGCATCTTAACATCTATGGTCATCAGTCCCCTAGAACTTAGAACTACTTAAACCTAACTAACCTAAGGACATCACACAACACCCAGTCATCACGAGGCAGAGAAAATCCCTGACCCCGCCGGGAATCGAACCCGGGAACCCGGGCGTGGGAAGCGAGAACGCGACCGCTCTGCCATTTATATTCAGATATAGTGAGGGAATCCATAAGGGCACGAAGTCTGCTAAATATTTCTCCACAGTACTGTCCAGTTCACTTGTGATTAGCTGTTTTCAACAGGGTTTCCAGGTGCGGTCTTCGTCGTTATCTTGTATATTGATTTGTTAAGAAGCTGTGAGATTTAATACACAGGCGCATACACAACTAAATTCAAGAAAGTACTTCAGGATACATAATTAAATTCAAAAAAGTGTTTCCGGATGTGATGGTAGTCAGGAGAAATCATTGCCAGATGTAAGTTAGCTTGCGTCATAGTCGCTATGTGTAAGTTGCGGAAAAACTTGCCGTTATGTGTAAGTTACATGAAGCTCACTTTGAATAAGAAAATGCTATCTGACATTAAAAGCAACGTAAAAGATTGGGTCGCCACCAACTCTAGCCACACTACAAATAAAGAGTTCGGATGAATCGGAAAATTAATTAATTTAATCATAAGAAAAAAGACTCATAAGAGAACATTCATTGTACTATCACTCGTAGTTTGGTCCAGGCATTGTTCACGTGAATCAAATATTAAAATAAAGTAAATAATGAGTGAACACTGTGCATAAGAGCAGCTTGCAGTAGCACTCCTGAAAACAACATCTATTCTAAAGAATTTGTTTTAAATAAAAAGGGAACACTAATTATTGGACCTGTGCGCATGGAAACGCTGTGGATGGGCTAACAAGGAAACTACAAGGTAAATGGCGTAGGTAATAAGAGACGTAACATTGGTACACAGGATAAGATTGGTGACAAAATAATTTATTCCTTAACACATTGATGTAATGCATCTACACAACTGCCTGGTAACTAAGTACAATTTCTTGTGAAACGGTACACGATTCACAATACACTCGTATGCCCACATGGTTTGCGGAGACACAATTTCTACATACCGTGGCCAAGTTTTAACCACATTAAACCACGCAGGCGCGAACAATTAACATTTTACAGAAGGCACATTTGAGTAGACAGAGGGTGATGGCAGTGGGCCCACAAACTCTAATATTAAACCACGTGGATGGCTTCCAATGGAAATAAGGTACATGAGACAAAGAAAATTCACGAAGAGGCAAAATTGTTAAGGTTCAGGAAAGATTAGAACATATACAGAAGCAGTTGCAGGCAAACATTCACACTGAACCGAGGGCGCACTTCTTACACATGCAACACCTTTTTGTTACGTTCTTCTTATGGATCAAAGTCTGCATTAGGAATCAAACTGAAAGTCAGCAGAAGCCTTGCAATAAATGAGTTTGTGGCGGAAATCTCGTTGGTGTCATGGTGGATTAGACAACGAAGAAGGCATGACCTCGACACTGTGTTTCTGTTCTCGTTTGGGTGAATATGAGCTTCACGCGTAGGTGCTGAACACTGATTAATCCAAGGCTGCCCTGCTAGGGAGGTAGTGCGAGTGCTGCGAGCTCTGAGTTAAAGATGTTACCACGGAGAAGAAAACAGCTAAGTATCCACTGAATATTCACGCCAAAGCTTCCAGGAGCAGAAGCACTTTGGGCATGTAGTCCATTTTGCCTGCGGCGGGTACGTGAACTGTTTACACGTTTGGCTAGAGGTTCAGGTGTCTGTCGGAGTGCAGATTCAGAGTCTCTCTACTGCGAATCAGGAGGTCCGTCCAGTTCTCAGTTACGATACGGACAGGGGTGGCCCCCTTGTAGATGCCCAGAGAATGGTTCAAGGCTGTTGCTTGGTCCACGTCACTTCAGGTACTTCGCCTTCCCCCCCTCCCCCCGCCTGCAAGAGGAAGTATTGTCGTTTTCCTGCTGTTTATCACCTGAGGCCTTCATGTAAAGCCCGCATCTCGTGGTCGTGCGATAGCGTTCTCGCTTCCCACGCCCGGGTTCCCGGGTTCGATTCCCGGCGGGGTCAGGGATTTTCTCTGCCTCGTGATGGCTGGGTGTTGTGTGCTGTCCTTAGGTTAGTTAGGTTTAAGTAGTTCTAAGTTCTAGGGGACTTATGACCACAGCAGTTGAGTCCCATAGTGCTCAGAGCCGTTTGAACCATTTTTTTGAACCTTCATGTAAATTTTAAGTATAACTTTCAGGGAGGTCAGATCTTGTTGGGAAGACACAACAACATATAGGTCTTCTGCATATGCTGTACAGTAGAGTCCCACGTTCTGAACCGCAAATCCTCTCTTCCTGCTTTCAATGAGACGCATTAATGATTCAGTGGGTGTGGCATATTGCGCCATCGATAGTGGGCATCCTTGATGGACAGATCAGCTAATGTGGAGCTATTTTGTGAGGTGACTATTAATTAAAATGCGGAAGGAAGCATTTCACAAAAATCACGGACGATCGTTGGGATACGGTCTCTATATCTCATCGTCTTCATCACTTCTATTAAAAACTCATGACCATGTTAGTGGAAGAGGATGGCTGGATGTCGTTTCTGTCATCACTCCTTTCCCTCTTCCCCGGGACCGAATTTGTGTACCACATCTGTCTGCATCTAGTGTTATCACATCTGAAACTGTATGAGCTTTTTCGAAATGTTTGCGAATCGTATGATGCAGGCAGGATCTGAGCACCAGCCCGGTATTTACCTGGTGGGATGTGGGAAACCGTGTAAAAACCACATCCAGGGTGGCTAGCAAACCGGCCCTCGTCTTTAACCTGTGGCACGCCTCCCTGAATCCTCGACGTGGCTTGCTAATGCAAGCAGCTATCTGGGTGGTTCGACAAAATCATATCAAGCTCTGACTCAATATTTGTGCAGCTTTTATAGATAAATGCATCATCAGCGAAAAGTCTGAGGTTGCTATAAATATTGTCCACAAGGTCATTACTACAGAACATGAATAACAAGGGTCCCAGCACGCTTCCCTGGGGCACAGCCGAAGTTACTTTTACGTCTGTCTATGAGTCTCCTTTCAAGGTAACATGCTGTGTCCTCACTACGAAGAAACCATCAATCGAGTCACAAATTTCGTTTGATATTCCATATCATCGCAGACTCCTTAATAAGTCTTTATGTCTTACTGTGTTAAACGCTTTGCGGAAGTCAAGAAATATTGTTATCTACCTGTCTTGAGCACTGGCTTTCACAAATTCGGTTTGACAAGACCAATGTTTTCAGCGGCATCGATGGCATCTTTGCCAACTGCACCTGGCACGCCGTACTGTGGACCAGAATCCTGAAAACCTGGCCAGAATTGCAAAACCTGCTGCAATCCAAAAATATGGCACAAAGAAATTGGAAAAAATTAATGAAGTGGACTAAAAATGTTTCCCGTGAACAATTATAATTTTTATGGTAAAATATATTGCAAAACTACCTCTATTACTGTCTTTATTGCAGAAAATATATATTAATAACAAAAACTGAAAGTTTTATAAGTGTTCTTAATTCTCTTCCTCTTGTGCTTCATGTTCATCATCTTCTTTTCCTTCTTCACCTTCTTCTCCGCCAACATTTGTATCCTCTTCAATAGTCTCAGCATCTGATCCCGTGTCTTCCTTTGCAGCAGGTACCAAGAGGGTGACAGCTTCCGACGACAAGGTTTTCGCTTTCCTTGGAGACGATTTCCGCAAAGAAGGAATGTGTAATAGTAGAATGTAACTTAGTTTTATCAAGGAAAAGCTTGTACAAAGGAAACTATATAGTTATTTTATAAAGAGTAGTTTTTATATGTTTAAAACATTTAAAATATATTTTTATATAGAATAATTATAACTTTTTAGTAGCTAATTAGCAATGTTACAGAAATAACAATGGTATGATTATATGCGCATAGCTATTTTATGCGTATTTTAGTAAAATTTTCAATCCTATTTTCTCTATGTAAATAAAGGCATTTTGAAACTGTCATTTAAAAAATAACTCAAAGCTGGAGTTGCCTCTGGGAGCTGGATTTTGAGGCTGATCCACGTAGATGGTAGTAAATATTTAAGGACAGAGTGAAAAAGAAGGCGAAATGTCGTGGAATCTTTACAATTTTTTTGCTTGCTTTCCGATAAGAAATTGACTACAAAACTAATAGTTAATTAATGAAATAAGTGTTCCTATGTAAGAACATACTCTTTTGGAATAACCTCCACTTCTAAAAAGATTTGAACTGATTTCGCTGAAGATAAGTATTCCATCCGAACGAAATTCAACGTTCGGAAGAAATAGCTGGCCGCTTTAACACAGGGATTCAATAATCACATCCGTACTGTAGCGAACCTGTTAAACTAAACTTCTTCACTCCGAACTTTTTTTAATTTATGGTCACTTTTTCTGGAGTCTGACCCCGTGTGCGCCGCTCACAGCTACATGACGGACGGCGCTTTGAAATCTCCCGCCAGCGCGCCGCCGGCGTAGGCCATCCTTCCACCGCTCACTATCTACGATGAGGGGCACCACACGCACAAGCCACCGCAGGGCGCAAACCCATATGACGTCACTGCTCGAGATACTGACTGGCCGGCGCCTCCTATTACGTAGCCGCAATTCAGAATTCGGACCCAGGTTTAGTGCATCTATAGACTTATCAATATTGGTGAGCAAGACTGCAGTGAGGGGAAGTACTTCGTTGTAGCCTAATGGTACTAAATAGCACTCCGTCATCAAGCCACAAGTGGCCCATCGGGACCATCCGACCGCCGTGTCATCCTGAGCTGAGGATGCAGAGAGGAGGGGCTGTGGTCAGCACACCGCTCTCCCGGTCGTTACGATGGTTTTCTTTGACCGGAGCCGCTACTATTCGGTCGAGTAGCTCCTCAATTGGCATCGCGAGGCGGAGTGCACCCCGAAAAATGGCAACAGCGCATGGCGGCCCTGATGGTCACCCATTCAAGTGCCGGCCACGCCCGACAGCGCTTAACTTCGGTCATCTGAGGGGAACCGGTGTATCCACTGCGGCAAGGCCGTTGCCATAACGCTACTAAACATTAATAATATTCAAGGACCTACATAAGTGTGTCTGCATTCAAGACAATCTGGCTCTATCAAGAACATTACTGTTACTATAAATAACTCCGCACCATAGAAGAACATGTTTACCAAGCAGACCGGTTGACCACACGCTCTAAACTTTCCACCTTCTCACGAACACACACCCATCACTGGCTCGGAGGCAGAAACAGTTTTCATTAGAAATCGTAACAGGCCTCCACCTTGCCCTCCATTGAGCTCTCGCTTGACACCACTGAAGTCCCAAATACGATATTACAGTTCCTGTGTTATTCTGAATTACGACGAAAAGTTCCTTTGGACATGCGTGCGTGTCCAAAGGATCAGGCACGTGGCTACCGCGTCTATTATGAAATACATTAGATATATTCGCAACGGCGAATATGGACAATCATCGGCTGTAGAATAGATTGGCGACAATGAAAATTTGCGTCAGATCAGAGCTAGAACCCGGATTTTCCGGTTATCGCGAGTGGTCGCCTTACCATTTGGCTATTCGTGGACGACTCACGGCCAGACCAAAACGCATGGTTGACGACATTGGAAATTCGGGTCTGGCCGGGAGACTTGCATGGATAGGCAAATGGTAAGGCGACCTCTCCCTATAAGCGGAAAATCCGGGTTCGTGTCCCGATCCTGCACAAATTTTCATTGTCCTCATACCATTCTACAGTTGATGGCTCTCCATATTCGCAATTGCGAATACACTTAATGCAGTCGCAAATGGCGGTGGTTTGGGGTCACTGGAATGCACGCTACAGGACGTTTGGCCGGCCGCTGTGATCGAGCGGTTCTAGGCGTTTCAGTCCGGAACCACGCGGCTGGTACGGTCGCAGGTTCGAATCCTGCCTCGGGCATAGATGCGAGTGATGTCCTTAGGTTAGTTAGTTCTAAGTAGTTCTAAGTGTAGGGGACTGATGACCTCACATATTAAGTCCCATAGTGCTTAGAACCATTTGAACCATTTTTAGGGCGTATGGCTCGGAGCTGTCCTTGAAGTAACCGGTTTGCAACAGCTCATTGTGTCACTGTGGTGCCAACTGCTGTTCGAATTGCTGCTGCAGATGCAGTATTATACGTCAGAGCCATATGCCAAATACGACGGTCTTCCATCTCACCAGACCGTTCGGTTTGGGGGCCATGCCACGGTTGACGCGGCTTCCCCCATCGCAGGTCCTCCCTCGGGCATGGGTGTGTGTTGTCCTTAGCGTAAGATAGTTTAAGTTAGATTAAGTTAGATTAAGTAGTGTGTAAGCCTAGGGACCGACGACCTCAGCAGTTTGGTCCCATAGGAACTTACCACCACCACCCTCTTGGCAGCCCCACGTGTCCGTCAGGAGCCTGGTCTTCCTGCGACCGTATACTCTTGTGACCACCGCTGCCAGCAGTCATGTATAGTGGCTACATTCCAGCCAAGTCTTTCTGCCGTATTGCAGAAGGAACATCCAGCTTCTCTAGCCCTAATACACGACTTCACTCAAATTCGGTGAGGTGTTGATACTGGCGTCTTTGTCGCCTTAAAGGCATTATTGATTTACATCATTTCACCACGTCCAATTTCGAAGGTAACTTACGCTTACGATCATTACAGCACGTATTTAAAGCAACCTAATTGGCATCCTTCAGATGTAGAAACACAACTACCAAATTTCGTTTATATTACAGAACTCTTTTTTGGTGTTGCGACTTTTTTTGCGTCAGTGTATTTGTTTCACGAGCCTTTAAGTGGTGTAAGTAATGGCAACGTCTGAAGACCTATCCCTCACTTCACTTATTCAGTTTCAGAGCCAATATATTACCTTCTTGCTGGAAACTATTGGGAGGTTGACGGAAGCATAACAGACTCAGCAAACTACAAAGACTGAAGCACAGAATGCCAGTGGACTGATGCAACCTCTACACCCTTCCGCTCCTTTGCTGCAAAACATGACAAATGGCCGGATTATCGCCCGCAGCTAGAGCATCACTTTCATGCCTACAACACATCGGGTGAATCACACTTTCTTTTTTTCGTGGGTAGTCGTGCATATTTTCAGATAGTGTCGAAAGTTGTTTCCTCAGTTGCAGACCCACAGCTTACCCTAAGAAGACATTATTTGAGTATCAGACGGCTACTTCAGAGCACAGATTCATTTATCGACTGTTTGTTTCAATTTTTTTCGTACGCATCGTCATAACGATCAGTCTTATAGAAACTGGATCGATCAGCTCAATGAATTTTAAGTTTCGCTGCTCTTGCGGGGCCTCATTTCTACATCTACATCTACGTAATTACTCAGCTATTCACAATAAAGTGCCTGGCAGAGGGTTCAATCAAGCACCTTCAAGCTGTCTCTACCGCTCAACTCTCGAACGGCGCGCGGTAAAAACGAGCACTTAAATTTTTCTGTGCGAGCCCTGATTTCTCTTATTTTATCGTGGTGATCATTTCTCCCTATGTAGGTGAGTGCCAACAGAATGTTTTCGCAGTCGGAGGAAAAAACTGGTGATTGAAATTTCATGAGAAAATCCCGCCGCAACAAAAAACGCCTTTGTTTTAATGATTACCAGTCCAATTCTGTCCAATTCAGTCTGTGGCATTATTCCCCCTATTTCGCGACAATACAATACGAGCTGCCCTTCTTTGTACTTTTTCGATGTCATCCGTCAGTCCCACCTGATGCGGACCCACACCGCACAGCGATACTCCAGAATAGGGCGGACAAGCGTTGTGTAAGCAGTCTCTTTAGTAGACCTGTTTCACCTTCTAAGTGTTCTGCCAATGATTCGCAGTCTTTGGTTTGCTCTACCCACACCATTATCTACGTGATTGTTCGAATTTAGGTTATTTGTGATTGTAATCCCTAAGTATTTAGTTGAATTTGCAGGCTTCAGATTTGTGTGACTTATAGCGTAATCGAAATTTAGCGGATTGCTTTTAGTACTCATGTGAATAACTTCACACTTTTCTTTATTCAGGGTCAATTGCCACTTTTCGCACCATGCAGATATCTTATCTCAATCATTTTGTAAGGCAGGAACAATAGAGAGCCCATAACACTACCTTGGGGAACGCCAGATATTACTTCTGTTTTACTCGATGACTTTCCGTCTACTACAACAAACTGCGACCTTTCTGACAGGAAATCACGAATCCAGTCGAACAACTGAGGCGATATTCCATAGGCACGCAGTTTGGTTAGAAGATGCTCGTGAGGAACGGTGTCGAAACCCTTCTGGAAATCTGAAGATATGGAATAAATTTGACATCCCCTGCCGATAGCACTCATTACTTCATGAATATAAAGAGCTAGTTGCGTTTCGCAAGAACGGTATTTTCTGAATCCGTGCTGACTATGCGTCAATAAATAGTTTACTTCGAGGTACTTTATAATGTTAGAATACTGTATATGTTCCAAAACCCTACTGCAAATCAACGTTAGTGATATGGGCCTATAATTCAGCGTATTACTCCTACTTCCCTTTTTGAGTATTGGTGTGACTTGAGCAATTTTTCAGTCTTTAGGTACGGATCTTTCTGTGGGCGAACGGTTGTATATAATTGCTAAATATATAGCTGTTGTATCAGCATACTCTGAAAGGGACCTGACTGGGACCGGAGACCTTGCCTCTATTATTGATTTAAGTTGCTTTGCTACACCGAGGATATCTACTTCTATGTTTCTCACCTTGGCAGTTCTTCTTGATTGGAATTCAGGAATATTTACTTCGTCGTCTTTGGTGAAAGTGTTTCGGAAAACCGTGTTTAGTAGCTCTGCTTTAGTGACGTTGTCATCAGTGACTTCACCGTTGTTATCGCGGGTTTAAGGTATTGATTGCGTCTTGCCACTGATGTGCTTTATATATGACCAGGATCTCTTTGGGTTTTCTACCAGATTCAGAGACAGAGTTTCGTTGTGGAAATTATTAAAAGCATCTCGCATTGAAGTACCCACTATATTTCGAACTTCTGCAAATCTTTGTCTATCTTGGGGATTTTGTGTTCTTTTAAATTTGGCATGCTTTTTTCGTTGCTTCTCAACAGCGATCTGACCCGTTTTGTGAACCATGAGGGATCAATACCGTCACTTATTAATTTATGTGGTATATGTTTATCAATTGCCATCGATACTATCTCTTTGAAATCATTCCACAGCTTTTCTACGCTTATATGATCAGATCGGAAGGAGTGAAGACTGTCTCTTAAAAAGGCGTTAAGAGCCTTTATATCAGCTTTTTTAAAATATATATACTTTGCGTTTCTTTTTGATGGTTGCAGATGTTACGGTATTCAGCCTAGCAGCAACTGCCTTGTGGTCGCTAATCCCCGTATACGGCTCCATGCTCACTATTTGACTAGGATTATTTGTTGCTAAGAGGTGAAGTATGCTTTCACAACCATTTACGCTTCGAGTGGGCTCATGAACTAATTGTTCAACATTTTTTTCTGAGAAAGCATTCAGTACAATTTCGGATGACGTTTCATGCCTGTCGCCGGCTTTAAACGTATAATTTATCCAGCATATCGAGGGTAGATTGAAGTCATCACCGACAGTAATTGTCTAAGTGGGGTATCTATTTGAAATGAGACTCAAATTTTCTTTGAATTGTTCAGCAACTATATCTTCTGAGTCGGGAGATCTGTAAAACGATCCAATTAATAGTTTAGTCCGATTGTCAAGTATAACCTCTACCCATACTATTTCGCAGAAACTATCTACTTCAATTTCACACAGCCCCCACTACCCGTGTAGCCGCTTCTTGTGTGTAGTCGACTCCTGACCTATTAAGCGAAACCCAGAAACCCACCAACCGATGGGGCAAGTCAAGGAATCTGCAGCCTACACGGCCACAGAACCGCCTCAGCCCCTGATTCAGACTATCCACTTGGCTCTGCACCAAAGGAGCACAGTCGGTTCTATTGACGATGATGCAGATGGTGAGCTCCGCCTTAATCTCGCAAGCAAGACTGACAGTCTTTACTATTTCTGGTAGCCACCCGAAACCAGAGAAAATTTCCTCTGATCCAAAGCGACACACATCATTGGTATCGATATGAGCCAGCACCTGCACTTGGCTGCACCCTGTACTCTTCATGGTTTCCAGAAGTACGCTTTCCACATCCAGAATGATTCCCCCTGGTATGCACACGGAGCGCACACTGGCTTCCTTCCCATCCTTGGCAGACATGTTCCTAAGAGGCCCCATTACGCGCCTAACGTTGGAGCTCCCAGCTACCAGCAAACCCACCCTCTGCGAATACCCACACCTTGCAGACCGAGAAGCTTCCTCTGGAACAGGATTGACGACTGCATCCAGTTGCAGCTACAGATAACGCCCGAAACCTGTTCGATAAACGAACTGAGGAGGCCCTACGATCGGCCCCTCGGAAAGTCTTCCACTGCCTACCAGACTTTGGAATGATCTCCCATATGGCGGGGGTCAACCTTAGTGCAGGCTGTACCCAGGGTGGCCATAGCAGTGGACTGATCAGGGGACACACGTGGGACGTGCTTGACGTCCCTCGCATCCCCGCGTTCGACCTCCTTCCCCCCCCCCCCCCCCTCCCCACGCTCACAGTGATGCCCCTTGGCAGCAGCCCCAAGCTGTGTGACGGAAGCCAATGCAGCCAGGACCTGTGAGTGAAGGGTCACCAACTCAGCTCACATCTGTACACAGCAGTCACAGTTCCTATCCATTACTGAAGTTGCTCCTGTTATAAGCTCGTAAAAATAACATACGAACATTGTACTCGGCTTATTAGCAGCAGGAACTCGAGGTGCTCCATCTCTGACGGTCCATCTGACAATGAGCTACACTAACCAAAACAAAGCCTATACGATACGAGGGTCGATATAAGGGTCGATAACAAAGGCGGTACCGTACGCTACACTGTTATTAAAATAAAAGGTTGTGCCTAGTAAGCACTCGAACACGCAAGATTTTACAAAAATAAACTAGTAAGTACACAGGTATCTGTAAATAAGCCGCCCCTGTTAGAAGCTCGTAAAAATATATAACAAATCGACGGTATTAGCAGCAGGAACTCGAGGTGCTCTTTCTCTGACGATGAAATACTTCGCAATGTCATTGTTTAAAACCTTGCTGATAACTGAATATGGGACGAGATTCTAAAGCATTGCAACACTGGCCTCAATGACATTCTTCAAGTAATCAGAGCTGAGGAAGCTCAAGACTTTGAACTAGATGTTAGTGTACCCGTTGCTGCAATGCTGACCACAGATAGCTCAAGACTGCCACAGGCTGCAGAGTAAACACAGCGCGACACACTCAGATGCTTCTTCGGATCGTTCAAACCTCCGAAGTCTTGCGTGAAATGTTACTTAACGCATGATTGCAAAAACTGCTTCTCCGTCATGCAGAATGCCAACACTACCATGAATCAGGACACATACAGCAAACATGCATGCAAAAGAAACGCAGATTCCGTTCTTCACAAATGTCTATCTGAGTAAATTGAAGTAAATATAACCTCTCATTCCGAGTCTGTGCCCACTCGTCCTAGCGACCCACATAGGAACCATGGACGAAAGCGACGCGATCGCATAGCGAAACGTACGTTGCGAGACCTACGTAATTCGAACCAGCTATCGTCTAACATACGTACAGCTAAACACTTCGTTAATCGCAATTCGGACAAAGACAGATTTCCACAAGTCAGAAGAGATAGTCACTTTCAGGAGACAACCCGCAAACTGCTCATCTCTCTGCAAATCTCTGATAAATCTGTACCATTTCAGTTAGAGACTGATGCTTCAGTCACACTTACTAATTTAAATATACATGGGCAACTGGGACGGCCCCACTTACAAAAACACGCCTGCAGCTCACAGCCTACAGTGGCCAAAGTATCTCTGTTCTTGGAATGTGCACTTTGCACACAAATTACACACTGTTCAGAAGAATTAGGGGAATACGTGTATCAACGTCTGTTATGTTAAATCTATTTCGAAACAGGCAATGCCTGCAGTCTTATTGCATGACTTGAAACCATCACTTTCAGTGTATACAACAATTAAAATCATTCGCCATCTATTGGCTGTTTCACGCACGACATTGTCGGTGACTCCTCAGAAGGAATGAATACCGATGTCCCAGTACTTCAATGCCAGTTGTCATTTGCGGATGTTGTTTTCAACCAAGCGCAAGCAATGCGACATCTTAAATGCATATAAGTTGCAAGGGCAGTCTGTCTGATCCAGAAAGAATGGACTTTCACTCTTGTCGCTGCAGATGCCAATGTCTCTTCCTCTGTTATCCATAGAGTGTGGGCACACTACAGGAAGATAGGTCAGTAAACAAGGCGAGTTGGACAAGGTTCAAAATGGTGCAAATGGATCTAGCAAGGGAACCTCCCCATCGCACCCACCTCAGATTTAGTTGTAATTTGGTACAGTGGGTAGGCCTTGAAAAACTGAACACAGATCAATCGAGAAAACAGGAAGAAGTTGTGTGGAACTATGAAAAAAATAAGCAAAATACACAAACTGAGTAGTCCATGTGCTAGATAGGCAACATTAAGGATCATGTGAGCTAAGGAGCGCCGTGGTCCCGTGGTTAGCGTGAGCAGCTGGGGAACGGGAGGTCCTTGGTTCAAGTCGTCCCTCGAGTGAAAAGTTTACTTTCTTTATTTTCGCAAAGTTATGATCTGTCCGTTCGTTCATTGGCGTCTCTGTTCACTGTAATAAGTTTAGTGTATGTGTTTTGCGACCGCACCCCAAAACCGCGCGATTAGTAAACGAAAGGACGTGCCTCTCCAATGGGAACCGAAAAAATTTGATCGAGAGGTCATAGGTCAACCGATTCCTCCACAGGAAAACTCGTTGATATATTCTATACGACACTGGTGACGGCATGTGCGTCACATGACAGGAATATGTTGACGACCCACCTAACTTGTACATTTGGCGAAAGGGTAAAAAGATTCTTCTACCTTGCCCGATTTAAGTTTTCTTGTGGATGTGATAATAACTCCCAAAAAAGCGATGAAAACATAAGAGTTTGTCACATAAACTGAAAATAAAAAGTTAAATTTTTCACTCGAGGGAAGATTTGAACCAAGGACCTCTCGTTCCGCACCTGCTCACGCTAACCACGGGACCACAGCGCTTCTGAGCTTATAGCAACGTTGATGTTGCTTATCTTGCACATGGACTGCTCAGTTTGTATATTTTGCTTATTTTTTCATAGTTCCACACAACTTCTTCCTATTTTCTCGATTGATCTGTGTTCAGTTTTTCAGGGCCTATCCACTGTGCCAACTTATAACTAAATCTGAGGGGGGTGCGATGGGGAGGTTCCCTTGTAAGCACTATGGGACTTAACATCTGAGGTCATCAGTCCCCTAGACTTAGAACTACTTAAACTTAAGTAACCTAAGAACATCACACATACCCATGCCCGAGACAGGATTCGAATCTTCGACCGTAGCAGCAGCGCGGTTCCGGGCTGAAGGACGTAGAACCGATCGGCCGTAACGGCCGGCTGTTTGACAAGGTCGCCGACACATATCCCCAACGTAAAGACCGATATACGGCCGTTTTTGTGATATGACATCGCATGGACATTGCCGTGGCAGTGGAAGACGATCTCAGAAGGCTACTGGAGTCGCTGTGTCCGGTCACACTGTGATGAATAGGTTACGAAAAAGGACTGTTTGACATAATCGTCCTGTCTGAATACCCTGCTTCACACAACATCTCGTAGCTCGCCTTCAGTTCTGCCGATCCCATGTCAACTGCCGAAATGTGTTATTCACAGATGAATCCTGATATTCTCTGACGCAAGGTGATGCTCATGTTCATGAGTGGAGATCTGTGGTGAGTTGTACCTCCCAAATGTTGTCCAGGATGTCTACAGATTTCCAAAGGCTCTGTGGTCTCCCCTCTTGACAGCCATACAGATCCTGCCTTTGTCCATGATCGCCTTACTGCCAGGCAGTACTCGTACATCGAACAGATCCCGTTGGACCATGTGGTAGATGCTGCGTATGTAGTGACCCAGAATTTCTTCTAATACTGGGACCCATGTGGCGGGAGTTAGTAGCAGGGAGATGGGGTTCCTGCCCCAATTTTGGTATCAAATTGATACCCAAATTGATTGAATTGATCAATTAATTACTCCCACCCCTACCTCCATCCCCTGGTGAAGTCATGTGTTTTCTTCAGCCTGCACATGGGTCCCCATCCCCTCCACCATTCTCCCCCTCTGCTACCCACCCTATTGGTAGGAATTTCAAATTTTGGTGGGAATTTTGAACTTTGGTGGGAATTTCTTTGTCCCAGGGCTGTACAGACGTCCCACCCCACTCCAAAACCAGGAAATGGCGGGAAATTAAAAATGATGGTGCCATTCTGAGACTTGAACCCTGGTCTTTCTGAATGGAAAGCCCAAGTGCCCCCCCTCCTTTCCCCCACTCCACCCCCTCCAACATATGGGTACTGTCCAGATGCAGGAGGGGAAGGTTATGTTAGTTCACTTCATTTTGTTGGGGAGACTGAAGTAAAGATCGGTCATAATTACGTAATCATAAAGATTGGTCCTATTTACGCAACCATATGCATAGCGCTACACAAGGAGTGTCTAAAATCGCAATACAGCTCAAAAATTTACGATGTCATACAACTGGTATTATCCTCCTGGGAAAAAATTCCACAATACCACTAGAAACTAGTGGTAGACATACTCAAACTCTACCTTTCACCTACAAGCTAGCTGGGAAAAGGCTGGAGTGGAAGGTACTACCTTTATTTTTTTGTGGGAAATATGTTCAACTGACGAGATGCTGATGCTGGACAGAGAGGAATTTAATAAGCGTATTACCTGTAAGGATACAGCTGAGGACTATACCTATACTGTTTGATACCAAAGTTCGCTACAGACATCTCCCCCCACATTGCTTGACAATCACCCTGCAGCCCAATCCAATAAGCGAAACCACGGATGGAAAATGCTTCGATGTTCTAATTACACATAGAAATTGTCATGAAAAAAAACCAGCACTCATAATCAATGGGTCGTATTGCAACACAAGTACTGGGGAAAATCATCGTCCCAAAAGATTGCAGAAGGGGCAGCAGTTGCAGCTGTGTCCTCCTCGATGGGCACTCGCAAACTAATTGTATTAGGGGCAATCTTACCTTCCCCCTTACCACCCTCATCTATCCCTCCCCTTACCATAGATAGGGATAGAGGCCTCTTCTATCTTACTGCTGGTGGTCCACAAAGAGATCCTTCTGTTGGCATTGATACACTGTCTCCAGCGTGTGGCAATCAGTCACAGATAGACAAAAGACAAGAAGAGGACGCTTTGTGCAATCTATTAAACATATTTCTTGGAATGCCTGGACACCCCCCCCCCCCGGAACAACAACGAAATTCCAGAGAACCCTCAAAATCGCTTTTTCAAACGTCCTCTGATTGAAAAACAGGAAGCTCACTGCCTATGTCGACCGCAACCCCTTGAGCAACCTCCCGCCGATCTGGTTGAGGAGTCTTAGTACAATGCAACCCTGGCGAGGCACGTGGCTTGATGCTCCATTCGGCAGTTATTGTCTAACACAAAAGTCCATATCGCCGGTTGTCAGCAGAACAAAACGAGGTTAAAAGAGGGCAAAATGAGCCATGCCCTGGTCGGTTCACAGCTGCGTTGGGCGACTACACACACACTGGACCATTCCCACATCGCCCCCTCAAGTGCCCGCCGTTCTGAATGTTAAAGCACTTCACTGTAACAATTGTATTTAACGTCAACATATCTCCTATAAGCAAGCATCTATTAAAAAAGAAAACACAATAGTGACGACTATAAATGTCCTCTTTCCACGAAAATTGGCGCAGCCCATTTTCTTTTAGTTTTATGAGCAAAGTCGGTATAGTGTTTACGTTTGACTGCAGGATACAATACGCATCCCATTATTTTGCAACATTCAACGAAGTACACCGCCGCCGATTACCAATGACCAGAATTCAGAGGTCAAGTTATACACTCCTATACGTGTCCATCCTTTGTAAAATCAGGAAAAAACACATCCACTATTTTGCTGCAAAAACTGCCAATCACTACCGAATGTCCTCATTATTTCGAAAACATCATCGAAGTAAAGAAAAAGTGAGAATTTAAACGCCGAAGGAAAAACATCTAAGATAAGCAATTTCTTTCAGCTTGATGGACAAATTACACAATCTAAGACCGTCTCTCACGTTGAGATCAGTGTCCGTAAATAATCTGTCATGCACGTGTGTATTACAAACATTTCAGACAAGTGAAGTAACAGTAGCGAATACAATCATTCACGCCATCTGCATGTCGGAAAAGACACAATTAGTTAACATTCGACAACAACAAGCTATAATTCAAGAGGACATTACTGTCTTGTACACTATGGCAAGTCCTGTTTTACCAGTGCTATGCTATATCACACTGCCATTTACGAAACAAATCGTTAGAGGCTGTCTTGTAATAGGCACACTTACAGGATTTTACCGCATCTCTCTTTTCCGATACACTGAAATCAAATACTGTCTGCAACTTACATTTGACATTTCTGTACCATAACTCCCCTCTACCAACTTGTCTGCAAGGTTCCTATTATAAAGAAGACAATCATTCGCAACAGTACAGACTCTTGTTTTCTAGATTTGTAAGTAAATTGATCATCACAGCCTGTTTCATGCGATCTACTCACAAGTCGGGAAAAACACTATCATTTCGAGATTCCACAACGAGCTATAATTCAGGTGGTGTCTACTTTATAATTAGAGGTTATGAATCAAGAAATAAAACACGACTTGTGCTAACGCTTATTTTAACATGTAATCGTGATAGTAATTAAAACAGTCATGATTCCATGAGAACAGATACAGCAACTTTCTATTACTTTTATGAGCAAATTTGGTGTCGTTTTGAGACAACTGTCTGCATCCAAACTTTAACCAGTTATACCACTCCTTGTGATAGATCCTCTTATAAGATTTTACCGCATCTCTGTCTTCCAACATATCAAAAAACAAGCACTGTCTGCGTGTTGACATTTAGCATATTCCATGCACACATATAACTCCATTGGAGTAGGTGGCCAGTGGTCGAAGATGTTTGCACAGACCTGCATAAAACTTTGTCGACTATACTGGAGGAAGACCATATCCAACAGATGGTCAATTACAAGAGATGGTTCCTGTATTGTTCCTTCGTATGCAGTTTAATACATTGTTGTGACACATCTAAGCACCATATGACTACAGATTTGTACACTGCCATACACTTCGTTTTTCTACCACGATTTCGAGGTTTGTGTCAGGTTTCTACCTATTGGCTCTCATAGAAAGGTGAATATCGAATGGTGTAAACTATGCAGCTCCCACAACACACAGGTTGGTAGAAGCAAAACACAGACAAAAATGTGAAAGACATCACAACATATGGTAACTGGAAGAGTTTGCAGCATTGTGGAACATTTCCAACAGCTATCCGAAGGTGACGACCTATACAGTTAATCTCATCTTCCACAGTGACAGGGTAGCGGATGTCTCAATGTTCCATTTTGAGGAGCATTGTTTTCTCATTTTGCAGTCATGTGCGTGATTGTTGTTCCGGTGTTGACCATCGCAGGAAGGTACTGTTCACAACATGTGCGAGGTAGCGGAGATAAAAAGAGGTACTGTTGTCTTATTGGTGAAAAATAAAACAAAAAACAAAAAAACATGCGGATAGCATCGCAGCATAGGAAGTAAGATGAGTCTGCAGCATTGAGAAACACTTCCTAACAAGTATCTGAAGGTGACGATCTCTACATTTAATCCCATGTTCCACAGTGACAAGTAGCAGATATCCAGTGTTCCACCAACGATCTCTTCATCTCAACCAAGTGGTGTCAGTCAATCATTGTGCGGTAATCAACAGCGCACCAGTGGATGGACAGGACGGGAAAGACACTGTTGATATGGGGCGAAGTACGATAATACCCAGTGCAGTTGATAGTGCAATCAATTTCAACAAATTTACCAGTACTTCCGTAATTTCAATGCCAGCCAATGACACAGCAGTCTGCTTCCCAATTTCTGTAGCATCGCTAAACCACCTCTCCACTACTTAGCAAGTACTGTGTAATAGACTGTGATGCAGATAGATGATTATGCAGTACGGTCATCTTTCATATACACCATGTACTAGACTGAGATTACAGATAGATGAGTGTGCAGTACGTCCTTTCGGCCATATACATCAAAGTATACCAGGCAGCGTCCTATACCGATGCAATTAGGTTATCTATATATTTACAGCAATCGATCATAGTACAGATCTTACAATTATGGGCCGGCCAGTGTGGACGAGCGGTTCTAGGTGCTTCAACCCGGAGCCACGCGGATGCTACGGTCGCAGGTTCGAATCTTGCCTCAGGCATTGATGTGTGTGATGTCCTTAGGTTAGTTAGGTTTAAGCAGTTCGAAGTCTAGGGGACTGATGACATCAGATATTAAGTCCCATAGTGCTTAGAGCCATTTGAACAATTATGTCTGGCCATCTCTCCCTGTGTGGATGGGTGTCACAGACTATTCTCGCATTCATAGGACAAAGTCGGAGATTGACAGATCTCTCCCACATTGTCCCTGACTAATCGTCCCGCAACACGGTCGCCAATTTAATCTGCAACTGATCAGATGTATGAGGGCCTCACACCCACTACGTTCCACGTTTCTTGAAGGAATAGGGCGAGCACCCATCCAAATGCACAAGATCTCTCCAGATGTGTGAATTTTGAGGAGGGTAGCATTTTTCATTGGTGTATAGTAGACATGAGAGTGTTGCGGCGATATAACAGAAGGTTAAGAAGAATCGCGTGGTTTATACATGATGGCGCTTCAGACAGATGGAGTTTGAAACATTTCACATAAATCAACTGTTGTATCAATTCTGAAGTATCATCCCACTGTCTGGAGTCAGCACCAGGAAGGAACCAGCGTGAAAGAAATGATCGTAGAGCAGAAACACACACTATTACTACACGGTTCTCCACCTAAAAAACCTATATTGCTAAAGCCATGTGGTTTCAAGTACTAATAGTGCAGAATGCAACGCTCTTAATACTCTAATGCAGGATGTATTTGTACAACATCATACAACCACCCTGCAAGTATCCTACCCCAATTACTACGGCGAAAAACTTTAAAATGATAAAGCACACACACACACACACACACACACACACACACACACACAGACACACATATGGAGACCATGCATGCATACTACCAATCGCGAAGTCTCGATTTAAACTGCTTGTACGGTATTTTCGACAGTGAGGAACACCGCAAATAGTGAAAAAATCTTCGCAAAAAAATTCTGTAGGGGATGTGAGCACATTTTAAGAGCATAACATCTTCAATGCATGTTATATTACTGATATTTCGTAACAATATTGTCTAGATTCTCCAGTAATAACAACACGCTAAGGTCGTAGGTTCGAATTTTGCCTCGGGCATGGATGTGTGTGCTATCCTTAGGTTAGTTAGGTTTAAGTAGTTCTACGTTCTAGGGGACTGATGACCTCAGCAGTTAAGTCCCATAGTGCTCAGAGCCAATAACATCAAACCAAGGCATCCTGCTGCGCCTATGACACCTTCTTTTATAAAGATCCACAATGACGGCGCGTGATCATCCCAACTCCGCTATTTTGTGTGCTAGATGTCCGTTGGATGGGGAGAAAGACATTTTGTGAGTGTTATTCTTATGTATAAGATAGAACAGCACATTAGCCGGATGGTATAGTATAGTACTGTACTCAAATGCACCGAGGCACTCAAAAATGCACTCCTGGAAATTGAAATAAGAACACCGTGAATTCATTGTCCCAGGAAGGGGAAACTTTATTGACACATTCCTGGGGTCAGATACATCACATGATCACACTGAGAGAACCACAGGCACATAGACACAGACAACAGAGCATGCACAATGTCGGCACTAGTACAGTGTATATCCACCTTTCGCAGCAATGCAGGCTGCTATTCTCCCATGGAGACGATCGTAGAGATGCTGGATGTAGTCCTGTGGAACGGCTTGCCATGCCATTTCCACCTGGCGCCTCAGTTAGACCAGTGTTCGTGCTGGACGTGCAGACCGCGTGAGACGACGCTTCATCCAGTCCCAAACATGCTCAATGGGGGACAGATCCGGAGATCTTGCTGGCCAGGGTAGTTGACTTACACCTTCTAGAGCACGTTGGGTGGCACGGGATACATGCGGACGTGCATTGTCCTGTTGGAACAGCAAGTTCCCTTGCCGGTCTAGGAATGGTAGAACGATGGGTTCGATGACGGTTTGGATGTACCGTGCACTATTCAGTGTCCCCTCAACGATCACCAGTGGTGTACGGCCAGTGTAGGAGATCGCTCCCCACACCATGATGCCGGGTGTTGGCCCTGTGTGCCTCGGTCGTATGCAGTCCTGATTGTGGCGCTCACCTGCACGGCGCCAAACACGCATACGACCATCATTGGCACCAAGGCAGAAGCGACTCTCATCGCTGAAGACGACACGTCTCCATTCGTCCCTCTATTCACGCCTGTCGCGACACCACTGGAGGCGGGCTGCACGATGTTGGGGCGTGAGCGGAAGACGGCCTAACGGTGTGCGGGACCGTAGCCCAGCTTCATGGAGACGGTTGCGAATGGTCCTCGCCGATACCCCAGGAGCAACAGTGTCCCTAATTTGCTGGGAAGTGGCGGTGCGGTCCCCTACGGCACTGCGTAGGATCCTACGGTCTTGGCGTGCATCCGTGCGTCGCTGCGGTCCGGTCCCAGGTCGACGGGCACGTGCACCTTCCGCCGACCACTGGCGACAACATCGATGTACTGTGGAGACCTCACGCCCCACGTGTTGAGCAATTCGGCGGTACGTCCACCCGGCCTCCCGCATGCCCACTATACGCCCTCGCTCAAAGTCCGTCAACTGCACATACGGTTCACGTCCACGCTGTCGCGGCATGCTACCAGTGTTAAAGACTGCGATGGAGCTCCGTATGCCACGGCAAACTGGCTGACACTGACGGCGGCGGTGCACAAATGCTGCGCAGCTAGCGCCATTCGACGGCCAACACCGCGGTTCCTGGTGTGTCCGCTGTGCCGTGCGTGTGATCATTGCTTGTACAGCCCTCTCGCAGTGTCCGGAGCAAGTATGGTGGGTCTGACACACCGGTGTCAATGTGTTCTTTTTTCCATTTCCAGGAGTGTATATATTCTACGGATCCAGAGCATTTGCTCTATTTTCTGTAAGTCTGTGTCAATGTGAGTGTCATGGATGGCTACCATAAACCACAACCAGTCCTCTCACTGGTGGATCCAACTGCGAACCCTGTCCCAGACGTTCTGTATTGCGGATTATTCTCTAGACACCGTTCCGGATATAACACATGTTCGATTCACCAGGGGGAGGACTGGGTCGGGTTAAGTGGAGCCATCCGCAACGCATGCTTGGACTAAGACATACAAAAAATTGAGCTAATGCATTGCATTTGTAGAATATTTGGTTATGATTGACTAGGCGCATTCGATTACAATGCTACACTACACTGAAGCGCCAAAGAAACAGGTATAGGCACGTGCATTCAAATACAGAGATATGTAAACAGGCAGAATACGGCACTGCGGTCGGCAATGCCTATAGAAGACATCTAGTGTCTGGCGCAATTGTTAGATCGGTTACTGCTGCTAAAATTGCAGTTTATCTAGATTTAAGTGAGTTTGAGCGTGGTGTTAAAGTACGCGCACGAGCGATAGGACACAGCATCTCCGAGGTAGTGATGGAGTGAGGATTTCTCTGTAAAAGGAATCTGGTGAAACATCAAACCTCCGATATTGCTGCAGCCAGAAAAAGATCCTGCAAGGACGGGATCAACGACATCTGAAGAGAATCGCTCAACGTGACAGAAGGTCATCCCATCCGCAAATTGCTGCAGATTTCAGTGCTGGCCCATTAACAAGGGTCAGCATGCGAACCATTCAAACAAACATCATCGATGTGGACTTTTGGGGCCAAAGGCGCAGTCGTGTACCTTTGATGACTGCACAACACAAAGCTTTACGCATCACCTGGGTCAGTCAACATCGACGTTGGACTGTTGATGACTGGAAACATGTTGCCTGGTCGGACGAGTCTCGTTTCAGATGGTATCGAGTGGATGGACGTGTTTGAGTACGGAGACAACCTCATGACTGCATGGACCTTGCATGTCGGCAGGGGACTGTTCAAGCTGGTGGAGGCTCTGTAATGGTGTGGGGTGTGTGCAGTTGGAGTGATATGGGACCCATGATACGTCTAGATACGACTGTGACAGGTGACTCGTACATAAGTATTATGTCTGGTCATCTGCATCCATTCATATCCATTGTGCATTGCGACGGACTTGGGCAATTCCAGCAGGACAGTGCGACACACCGCACGTCCAGAAATGCTACAGAGTGGCTCGAGCAACACTCCTCTGAGTTTGAACATTTCCGCTGGCCACCAAACTCTCCAGACATGAACATTGGTTTAAATGGCTCTGAGCACTATGGGACTCAACATCTGAGGTCATCAGTCCCCTATAACTTAGAACTACTTAAAGCTAACTAACCTAAGGTCATCACACACATCCATGCCCGCGGCAGGATTCGAACCTGCGACCGTAGCGGTCGCGGACATGAACATTATTGAACATATCTGGGATGCCTTGCAACCTGCTATTCAGAAGTGATCTCCACACCATTGTATTGTTACTTATTTATGGACAGCCCTGCAGGATTCGCGGTGTCAGTTCACTCCAGCACTACTTCAGACATTAGTCGAGTCCATACCACTTCGTGTTGTGGCACTTCTGCGTTCTCGCGGGGGTCCTACGCGATATTAGGCAAGTGTACCAGTTTCTTTGGCTCTTCAGTATATACCGTCCGACTAATGTGCTGTTCTAACTTGTACGTAAGAATACTACTCACGGAAGACTGTTTCCCTCCCCCCAATGGACGTCAAGAACACGAAACAGTGGAATTGGGATGATCATGTGCTGTCATCGTGAATCTTTAAGAGTATAAAAGGAAGTATGGTAGGCGCAGAGAATCTAGGTAATATTGTTACGAAATATCGGTAATACAACTTGAACAGAAGATGTTACGCTCTTTAGCAGGATGAATTTAAATGTGCTTACAGTCTCTACAGAATTGTTATGTGAAGATTTTTTCGCTATTAGAGGGATTGTAGCACTGTCGAAAATAACGCACAAGCAGTTTAAACCGAGACTTCGTAACTGGTAGCATGCATGCATAGTCTCTAAACGTGTGTGTGAAGAGCTGTCATCGGCGGACGGTTGCGTTTCGAATGCATAACTTGCTAACTGTTCGACTATAAATTACGTTGCTGCAGGTGTGCACTCTGTAGGTAAGGGGATGTGAAACTCTCACGTTCCAGGATGCTAAGTGCCGTCGACACACCGTCAACTAATGGATAACCTATTACTAGGATAAAAGAATACCCGAAGTCTACAGTTCGTAGATGTCCTGACATGGCTGCGGGGACATGTCAGACTGGAAGGTGTAAAGAGAAGTAGAGAAGCTCATCTGGTAAGCAATAAGAACATATACTTATGGGATAAAATATCTTAGCAACAGCTGCCGAAATCAGCTCTTTACACTTGTCAACTCCCGCTTGCAGATCCCCACGCAGTAGAGTTTGAGTCAGATGACCGTGTAGAACTGTGTCAGAATTTGAGTTTCAATCAATTGCATCGCTACGTGAGACTGCAGACAAACTCTCTGACGTGTCATAGCAGTACACGGAATTGTTTCCAGACTACTAGTTTCCAGTTTGCAGCAGTCGTTCTCATCTAGGTACGAGGCGAGTGTTGCTATATATTTCACGATCTTCCTAGCCACAATGCATGCATGTAGATCATCGGGAAGAGGGGAACTGTTAGGATTTTTTTAATAAGCTGTTGTATAGTACACGCAAACATCCTCGTATAAAATCAAGCAACGCATGGGTATGCCAGCAATAAGAAACTATCGAAAAAATATGAAAAGTGATATAAAATTGGTAAAAATCGAGGAAAACATTGTATGATTACGACAAATTGATGGGAAATACGTAAAATTGAGAGAAATATGACGAAATATGAAAATTCGCGAAAAACTTCCAAAATTACGTAAATTGACTCAGAATACATAAAATTAGCTAAAAAGTACCATAAAATGCGGGGAACTGAACTTTGTTGGGGGTACTCGGTCATTCAAGACAGGGAAAAACTTATAAAGTTAGGCTGCATTCGGTTATCATCCTCCCCCTCTCCTGGTAAACTACGTGGGTGTTTGTAACACATACTTCATATAGGTAAGAAAAGAGGTCGCTACGCTTTCAACTATCTAGTTTCAACTACATTGCAAGGTCGTCCAACCAACAACTTCCCACATCCGAAATACGCGCACATTAATTTTTGTTTATAGGAAATTTCTTAGGATTTTTGGTAGGTTAGCGAATAAGACAGGTAAATATTCTCGTACAAAATCCTTATTAACCTTTGATATCCATTTACCAAAGAAATAACTCTTTCCTTAGTTTTAATAGGCGCACCTTTAATAACGTCCAATTTAATTTTTAACTTACAACTTAAATCCACATCTGTATCATCTATTTCTTTCTTCTCCAACCAGTAATTTGACAAATACAGAGAAGGTATATTCTCGAATTCTAATACATATCTAATTTTCTTCCTGCGAAATACTAGTTTTACGGCTTTAACTATTAGCTCAGTTCCTTCCTGCACTTATTCTAGGCGAGGGCATTCGGGGTTTTTAATATTTCCTCTTATCTCCTCCATCGTGCTATTGTTAAAGTGTTCTACATCCTCCAGTGTGTATGTCAGCAACTCTTCTGCTCCACGTTCTGGCAGGACATCTGTATAGAACTTTAAGTTTACAACTTTTGCAAACGAGTGTCCATTAAATGTAGTTATTCCATCAGTTTTAAACTCGCCAAATGGCTGTTCTGTTGGTGGACAATATCCAACGCATCACACTTAGAACATGACCATCCTTTTTAAACCGATCCAAATGGGAATAGCGCTTAATAAATACATTTTTGGTGTATCCCTTAATATACTAAATATTCTCGATTCCGTTGACTTCGGCCAGTACTCCAATTCGGGACTAGTTTCCATTGCTATTTACTGCAAATGCCAACATTTTATATTCCCTCTTCATTGCCAGATTTCTCCATACATTGTGTTTAAATCCGTATTTAAGCCTGGCCTGGACATCCGCAATATCTTATTCCTTTTCCAGTTGCAGCTTATGTTCTTCCTTTATGGCAGTTGTCTTCTCCATATAGTCCAGTTTTCTTTTCTTTACTCCGAGGTCCTCCATTTCCGTACACTTAATACAGTCACTACACTTAAGGAGTAACTTCTTTGATGGGGAATGATTTGAAGTCTGTTTGGTACATTGGTTCTTTTTCTTAAGTCTTGTGGTATAATATTATTTGTAGGAACCAATTCCAGTTCGACGATATCTATATCGGACGGTATTGTGGACAACAATGTTTTAGACTGAGATAAATAAGTTTCTCCTGCTTTAACATAACACTTTTGTTGTTTGTTGCTGTGGTCTTCAGTCCTGAGACTGGTTTGATCCAGCTCTCCATGCTACTCTATCCTGTGCAAGCTTCTTCAACTCCCAGTACCTACTGCAGCCTACATCCTTCTGAATCTGCTTAGTGTATTCATCTCTTGGTCTCCCTTTATGATTTTTACGCTCCACGCTGCCCTCCAATACTAAACTGGTGATCCCTTGATGCCTCAGAACATGTCCTACCAAACAAACCCTTCTTCTAGTCAAGTTGTGCCACAAACTTCTCTTCTCCCCAATCCTATTCAATACTTCCTGATTAGTTATATGGTATACCCATCTAATCTTCAGCATTCTTCTGTAGCACCACATTTCGAAAGCTTCTGTTCTCTTCTTATCCAAACTATTTATCGTCCATGTCTCACTTCCATACATGGCTACACTCCATACAAATACTTTCAGAAACGACTTCCTGACACTTAGACCTATACTCGATGTTAACAAATTTCTCTTCTTCAGAAATGCTTTCCTTGCCATTGCCAGTCTACATTTTATATCCTCTCTACTTCGACCATCATCAATTATTTTGCTCCCCAAATAGCAAAACTCCTTTACTACTTTAAGTGTCTCATATCCTAATCTAATTCCCTGAGCATCACCCGACTTAATTCGACTAATTCCATTATCCTCGTTTTGCTTTTGTTGATGTTCATGTTATACCCTCCTTTCAAGACACTGTCCATTCCGTTCAACTGCTCTCCCAAGTCCTTTGTTGTCTCTGACAGAATTACAATGTCATCGGCGAACCTCAAAGTTTTTATTTCTTCTCCATGGATTTTAATACCTACTCCGAACTTCTCTTTTGTTTCCTTTACTGCTTGTTCAATATACAGATTGAATAACATCGGGGACAGGCTACAACCCTGTCTCACTCCCTTCCCACCCACTGCTTCCCTTTCATGTCCCTCAACAACTGTCAGCTGGTTTCCGTACAAATTGTAAATAGCCTTTCACTCCCTGTATTTTACCCCTGCCACCTTCATAATTTGAAAGAGAGTATTCCAGTCAACATTGTCAAAAGCTTTCTCGAAGTCTACAAATGCTAGAAACGTAGGTTTGCCTTTCCTTAATCTAGCTACTAAGATAAGTCGTAGGGTCAGTATTGCCTCACGTGTTCCAACATTTCTGCGGAATCCAAACTGATCTTCCCCGAGGTCGGCTTCTACTAGTTTTTCCATTCGTCTGTAAAGAATTCGCGTTAGTATTTTGCAGCCGTGACTTATTAATCTGATAGTTCGGTAATTTTCACATCTGTCAACACCTGCTTTCTTTGGGATTGGAATTATTTTTTTCTTCTTGAAGTCGGATATTTCCCCTGTCTCATACATCTTGCTCACCAGATGGTAGAGTTTTGTCAGGACTGGCTCTCCCAAGGCTGTCAGTAGTTCTAATGGAATGTTGTCTATTCCGGGAGCTTTGTTTCGACTCAGGTCTTTCAGTGCTCTGTCAAACTCTTCACGCAGTATCGTATCTCCCATTTCATCTTCATCTGTATCCTCTTCCATTTCCATAATATTGTCCTCAAGAACATCGCCCCTGTATAGATAGACCCTCTATATACTCCTTCCACCTTTCTGCTTTCCCTTCTTTGCTTAGAACTGGGTTTCCATCTGAGCTCTTGATATTCATACAAGTGGTTCTCTTTTCTTCAAAGGTCTCTTTACTTTTCCTGTAGGCAGTATCTGTCTTACCCCTAGTGTGATAAGCCTCTACATCCTTACATTTGTCCTCTAGCCATCCCTGCTTAGCAGTTTTGCACTTCCTGTCGATCTCATTTTTGAGACGTTTGTATTCCTTTTTGCCTGCTTCATTTACTGCATTTTTATATTTTCTCCTTTCATCAATTAAATTCAGTATTTGTTCTGTTACCCAAGGATTTCTACTAGGCCTTGTCTTTTTACCTACTTGATCCTCTGCTGCCTTCACCACTTCATCCCTCAAAGCTACCCATTCTTCTTCTACTGTATTTCTTTCCCCCATTCTTGTCAATTGTTCCCTTATGCTCTCCCTGAAACTCTGTACAACCTCTGGTTTAGTCAGTTTATCCAGGTCCCATCACCTTAAATTACCACCTTTTTGTAGTATCTTCAGTTTTAATCTACAGTACATGCCCAATAGATTATGGTCAGAGTCCACATCTGCCCCTGAAAATGTCTTACAATGTACAACCTGGTTCCTAAATCTCTGTCTTACCATTATATAATCTATCTGAAACCTGTCAGTATCTCCAGGCTTCTTCCATGTATACAATCTTCTTTTATGATTCTTGAACCAAGTGTTAGCTATGATTAAGTTGTGCTCTGTGCAAAATTCTACCAGGCGGCTTCCTCTTTCGTTTCTTACCCCCAATCCATATTCACCTACTCCGTTTCCTTCTCTCCCTTTTCCTACTGACGAATTCCAGTCACCCATGACTATTAAATTCTCATCTCCCTTCACTATCTGAATAATTTCTTTTACTTCATCATACATTTCTTCAATTTCTTCGTCATCTGCAGAGCTAGTTGGCATATAAACTTGTATTACTGTGATAGGCGTGGGCTTCGTATCTATCTTGGCCACAATAATGCGTTCAATATACTGTTTGTAGTAGCTTACCCGCATTCTTATTTTCCTATTCATTACTAAACCTACTCCTGCATTACCCCTATTTGATTTTGTATTTATAACCCTGTATTCACCTGACCAAAAGTCTTGTTCCTCCTGCGACCGAACTTCACTAATTCCCACTATACCTAACTTTAACCTACCCATTTCCCTTTTTAAATTTTCTAACCTACGTGCCCGATTAAGGGATCTGACATTCCACACTCCGATCTGCAGAAAGCCAGTTTTCTTTCTCCTGATGACGTCCTCTTGAGTAGTCCCCGCCCGGAGATCCGAATGGGGGACTATTATACCTCCGGAATATTTTACCCAAGAGGACGCCATCATCATTTAACCATACAGTAAAGCTGCATGCCCTCAGGAAAAATTACAGCCGTAGTTTCCCCTTGCTTTCAGCCGTTCGCAGTACCAGCACAGCAAGGATGTTTTGGTTAGTGTTACAAGGCCAGATCAGTCAATCATCCAGACTGTTGCCCCTGTAACTACTGAAAAGGCTGCTGCCCCTCTTCAGGAACCACACGTTTGTCTGGCCTCTCAACAGAAACCCCTCCGTTGTGGTTGCACCTACGGTACGGCTATCTGTATCGCTGAGGCACGCAAGCCTCCCCACCAGCGGCAAGGTTCATGGTTCATGCCTTTGTTGGAGTCAGAGTTAACAATCTCCACGTAGTTACAGGTAGATAATTAAAACTATATGCAGACAAAGCATAACTTATAAGCTTTTCTCGGTCCGGCAGACTTACTTGCACACTAGTCAATTTTCGGGTGTTATTATTACCGCAGTAGACATATTGCAGAAACTGTTAAATGCCACACAAAAACCGCTCTGTAAGTTATTAGTTAGCTGACACCATATGGACAGTTGCCACAGAGTAAAGTGGCGCACATTGTAAAAACTGTTTGTTGGTGTCGAATACACTTAAACAGCCTTGCATTGGGTCGAACACACGATCAGTTCTGTAACTGTATACTGTAGCCTCCAGCCTGGCCGTGCCATGTTCGTTAGCCAAAGAAGATTTAAAAGTTTCCCGTTGTTGCGTGCCTGGACACTTTATAAAATCTATAAGGTGATTACCGATAACACTGTTTACTGCTGGACTTGCGATTTGATATATAAATGTGTTATATATTTTTACAATTGGAACTCATCCACGTTAAACGGGCAATTCCAGCTGTCTTACCGCTGTCCACAATCACATTGCTGCTTCCCTGGCGGTCTCCTTCCATGAGGAAGTCGTGGGTTGATATTACATAGTCGCTCAGTTCCATTTTATTAAAAATTCCGACAAAATTTTGCGTTATGTCTAAATACGAAAGGTAATAATAGTCTACAAGTAGCTGCTGCAATATTCCAGGAAACTCTTCCATTAGAACATCCATCCGCTATATATGGTGTAGCCAAGGATTTTTATATTTCTTCGAAATAGTTTCCAGTGCTTCCATGCCGATTTTATCCAATATCAATCTTGTTGTCGCTTCCATGTAGGAGAAATGGTAGCTTCGCCTTGACATCATGTCTTGTAGTGACGAACTTGGAGAATTTACTACGTAGATTATAGTTAAGTGAGCCTCACAGCTCCTTCTTTAACATTACAGATCGTGCCCTTCTAACTGCTCCTGATAGTCCCTTTGATTTTTTATTTTGGTATTTTAACTACCAAAATGTTATCGCAAAACGGCTCCGTGATAGGAGTAAGAACATTTAAATTCTTCTTGCTAGACAACGTACCATCTTCGGTGTAGTTTATGTTGCCAATGTCAGAAATAAGATTGTGCAGGTTCTCCAGCAGCAACCATAAACCACAGCGTTCGTCGGTTGGTCTCGTCTTTCTCCCTAACAGCTGAGGCATGCTAAGCACTTTGGAGGGATCCATGTTGACACTCTGAGCTACCACAGAGGATTGATTGGTTTGCGATTGTCAAGTCTCCTTTTATACTCTGAAGATCAACGATGGTGGGACTTCCGGTTACGTGATCTTCCGGTCATACATTCTAAATTCGATTGTACTTGCAATCCAGTTGTAAACTCCTAGACGAATTGCGCTATTTTCTGTGCAAGGGAGGGAGGGCGACTGCCCCTCGCGAGTATCACCCCTATGTATGAGGCAGTGCCAAAGCATTAGCTGGAATGTATAGTACAGCCCTGTACTTGGTCGCGTTTTTCGATATGATAGTACAGCGCAATATCCATACAGTAGAGTACGGCGCTGTACCTGAACTCTGTTTCGGTCGGGGTGGTACAGCGCAATATTCGTATTGTAGAGCCTCGATGGGATGGTACAGCGTAATAGCTCCACGGACTGTAGCATCCGAGCGTGATAGCCGGATTGTGCGGTGCGGGATAGGGTGGTACATTTGGATGGGTTGGCATCATGATCCGAAATTAGTCTCATAGGCAGTAGTTCACAAATGCCACAGACACGCAGCAGGCTTTTTCTTCAGAATGAAGTAATTTTATTGCGGTCTCCTAATGAAGAAACACGAGTCCTGATTCCCACAGCTCCCGAACACTATCTGTTGAAATTATTACATAGAAGATATTGGGGAATCTTTAGAACTAAGCAGCGAGAGCCTCAGCATTGTACATAGTTGGGGATAGATGTTCTTCCAACAGGATTTTTTGTATCATCAAAACTGTAATAGTGTGCTGCTATTATAGTTGTTAAATCAGTTGGATGGCACGTATACTTTCCATGTTTTCAGATGAAAGTTTTTAAGATCTTGTATTTCTCGGAATGACAAATTCTCGGGTATGAAAAGCATTATACTAACAAGCGCTGATGTAAAAGGTATTATTTTTAAATTAAAACGTTTTGTTATTAATATATTCTCTGGCATTTGTGGCCCATTGAAAGTGGGGTGATGACAAATTAGGTTTTTGAGAGGAAAGGGAGACTGTAACAAACTGTGACCCCCACACCCAGAACAAATTCCCGATCCACGCCTGGTCATTAACCACAGTGCGCACGCATCTGCTTTTTTTTTCCATACAGGGATTATTGGAGTGTTTACTCGAAGGCATTTACTGCACGCGCTGTGTGCAGAACTGTTCACTTTGTACTTCTGAGTGTTTCTCGTGTCTTGGAGTGTGCGAATTTTCGTTTGGCTTTTAAGTCATCTGCATGTGCCTTTCCCGCCTATTCAGCTAGACCACAAGCCTCTTGCATCGGTCTTTGTCATCACTGCACCGCCCTACGCTCAGGCTGCCGTATAAGTAGATAAGATGATTCCCCTGACTTAATGCACATTTCGTGTGCACAGTGCTTAAATCACTCAAAGGACGTCCGTTTCACGCACGGCTTCAAGCACGTCCAGAACTGGCAATGACGCTAGAACATGGAAGTCTCTCCATAATGCTATGCTTTGCGTCTGTTGCAGCGTCGTAGGTGACTGTGTGCTGCGTTTGCCCACGCCACGCATGCGCAATCTACCATGGGTGGAAAGCGTGTTCTGTAGGTTGTGAGGCCGCAATGGACCAGCAGTTAGCTCAACAGTGGGTACAACTCGCCAAGTCCTTGCTGAGTTTTCCTCAGAAACCTGCTTCTCCCGGGCAAGCTTTAACTCGAGGAATACTCCGAGATATTTGGCTTCGTTGGTCCTCTGTACAGGTCACCAAAGGGCTAAAGCTGGGGAATAGCAGGTTGGTGTCTTTTGGTGTACACTTGGGCCTGGCTTTTTGATGCATTCAAGCCTATCCTCCACTAAGTCGCCCTTGTCTCCAGATCGGTGTACGCTTGTTGCAGACGACGAAGAGTGACCTGCGCCCATCTACTTCTCGTGAGGAGCGCTGTACATTCAGCATCTAGCCCCAGAGTGAACTGTTCTTTCCTGGGGAAGTCAGCAGTGTAAAGGGAGAGGAATGGTCAAGTACAGATCCATGCGGAACGTCGGATTCAATCTGTCGGACCATCGAGTCTGCTTTACTTGCTAGGACTACAAATCGCTAGCAGCTGTCAAATCCTACTGCCAAGAACTTGTACAACATCCATGGCTATCAGACGCTGTCAAACTCCTGGGTAATATCAGGGAAGATAGTGCCGTAGATTTACTTGCTGCTTTATGCCGTTCTGTTTTTGTTCTGTGTCTCGAAGAAACTGTCGCACAGTCAATAACATTCGGGAAAGCCAAAATGCTTCTGAAGTAAAATCTCATCTTCTGCGATTGGTTCAAATGGCTCTGAGCACTATAAGACTTAACATCTGAGGTTGTCAGTCCCCTAGAACTTAGAACTACTTGAACCTAACTAACCTAAGGACATCACGCACATTCATGCCTGGGGCAGGATTCGAACCTGCGCGGTTCCAGACTGAAGCGCCTAGAACCGCTCGGCCACACCAGCCGGCTTCTGCAGTTCTGCGAGAAATCCTTTGTGAGATGATTTTTTTTTTTCAAACACCTTAATCAGAAACCGTAGGAAGCTTATAAGCCTATAATTCTTTGGCTAAACGTGGTTTTCCATGGACTTGGGGACTGCCAAGAAGACCGTTCCCATGACTACGGATAGGTCTTCTTCTGGTAATGAGGTTAACCATGTCTACCATGGTGTTGTCTGCCTCTCGTGGCAGTCCCGTCAGCGTCTGGCACAAGATGTCGCCCTGTCCCGGAACTTAATTGGTGGGTAATAACCTCATATGCGAGCAGATTTCTTGTGGTGTTATAGGTCGTATCTGTTCAGCTGTTATCTACTGCACTGTGCACTGCTCTGCAAAACTTAAGAACGAAAGTAACTTTCGCATAATGTGCTTGGTTGGTTGGTTGATTTGGAGGAGGGGACCCAACAGCAAAGTCATTGGTCCCATCGGGTCAGGGAAGGATGGGGAAGGAAGTCGGCACTGCTCTTTCGAAGAATCCGTCCCGCCATTTTCCTGAAGCGTTTAGGTAAAGCAAGTAAAACATAAATCAGGATGGTCAGACTGGGGTCTGAACCGTCGTCCTCCCGATTGCGAGTCCAGTGTGCTAACCAATGCGCCACCTCGCTCAGTGCATAATGTGTCACTGATAAGTAAAACAGCTCGATGAAACTTGGACTACACCAGCTGCTGCAGTATAGTCCAGAAGGTAAGAATACGGAATACCGAGCGAGTTGGTGCAGTGGTTAGCACACTAGACTCGGATTCCGGAGGACGACGGTTCAAACCAGCGTCCGGCCATCCTGATTTAGGTTTTCGTGATCTAACTAAATAGCTTCAGGCATATGCCGGAAGGTTCCTTTGAAAGGGCGCGGTCGATTTCCTACTCCTCTCTTCCCTAATCCGATGCGATCGATGACCTCGCTGTTTGGTCCCCTCCTCCTAATCAACCAACCAAATACGGAATGAGATGAACAGAAGTGGCAAAGAGAACAATTACACTGATGTGACCGCTATTTATGATGGTCCCTTTGACATTGTAAAAGCTCAGACATGATTCGTCATATGGTGTGTGATCACCACGGACGACAAAGACTCTCTAAAAAAATAATCCCATGCTGATTACAAGGTTGGTATGAAGTTCTTATGGTTATACATCCCATTCCTCCAACAGCACGGTTGACAATTACTGGAGCCGGCCGTTGTGACCGAGCGGTTCTATGCGCTTCAGTCTGGAACCACGCGACCGCTACGGTGGCAGGTTCGAATCATGCTTCGGGCATGGATGTGTGTGATGCCCTTAAGTTAGTTGGATTTAAGTAGTTCTAAGTTCTAGGGGACTGATGACCTCTGATGTTAAGTCCAAAGCATTCCACACATGTTCGATGTGATTTAAGCCAGAGAAACGTCCAGGCCAGTCCATTCGTCGAATATTCGCTCGTTCCAGGAGCTCTTCTACATGTGCTATTCGATACTGTTGTGCATTGTCATCCATAAAAATGAAGTCAGGGCAGACGTGGGCAAGAAGTGCAGCGTCAGGATAATTTTGATGGGTGAGTGTACAATGATTAAAAATTTGGAGGCCACCACTCCCATGCTGTATTATGCCCCACCACACCATAAGACCTCAACCATCGAAACGATCCTGTTCGACAACGCTAGACTGCTTTCATATGACGCGAGGTGGGAACATATAGCTCATCTAGGAACGTTGCCGAACATGATCGTTTTGGTGGTCCAAGTGTTATGATGTGGGGAGGAATAACGTTGCATGGGCATACTGACCTCCAAATCTTTGAACACGATACACTCATCGGTCAACGTCTTTGTGATACTGTAGACATACCCTATATGCATCTTTTCAGGGATACTTTCATCCCTGACTTCATTTTTATAGATGAAAATGTGCGATCGCGTCGATCCGCGCAGGTGCAAGGGCTCTTGGAACGAGAACATATTCGACAAATGAATTGGCCTGCCCTTTACCCCTAACTTTAATCCAATGGGGCACGTGTGGGGTGTGTTGAAGAGGCGTACTGCAGCCCGTCCGTATGCATTGCAGCACGTCCACATGCGCCAACGACCATCCAGCATCCTCAACCACCCTGGTGGAGAAATGGGACGCCATACCACAAGAACTCTGTATCACTGTTGTGGCTAGCGTAGGAGAACTTTGCAGAGCGTGTATTGCCGTCTGTGGTGGTCACACACCGTATTAAGAGCCATGTCCAGCATTTTGTAACGATCAGGTGTTCATCGTAAATCGTGGTGACTTCTGTGTAATTACTGTCTTTGAAAAAGTATCGTTCTTCAACTTTTGTAGTCATGTTTTCCTCAGTTGCTTGTAATATTACGGTATATTGATAATTTTTACTTATGGACCGTCTGACAGCAACTGAACAAAACACAATTTTAGTGCCATTCGCGTTTCGCCTTTATTTTCTGCAAGGCATCATCAGTGGCCTGGAATATGTACAAATGTTTGCTATTTAATTTACACTTTGGTCACTGTACCTCTGTACCTGTAAGTTATAAACAATTCTGGTGATTGGTATTTCCTATTGAATAGTAATGTTTTGAACTGTACTTACAGGTTGCGTGGACGATTTCCTACACATTACGCTTCTGTTGCATTTTTGGTATTCTTCTTCTTCTTATAAATACCAATTTGCGGTTTTTTCCCCACATTTCACAGCACTATGCACTGAACACTTGTTTCGATGCAATGTTTTGGTTTCTGTTGCTGACTGTCAGATGTTTTTGCCAAAGATCGAATGTTATTGCCAAGTGAAAAAATTGACAAACTCTATTCAGAAATCAACAAAGATCATCAGAACATAAAGTTCACACTTGAAAAAGAAAAGGAAAATCAAATAAATTTTCTTGACATTACAATAAAAAAAGAAAACGGCAGACATACATTAAACATCTTTAGAAAACCACAGACAATAATACATTCCACATTTAACCATCCCCACAGCCAGAAACTAGCAGCACCAAGACATATGTTACACAGATTAAACAGAATGCCACTCAACAAGAAAAACTATGAAAAAGAAATGAGTGCAATCATACAAATAGCTAGGAACAATGAGTGTGACACACATGTTAGTGCACAGGCTCAATCAAAAAATAAAAATACTAATACAATACAAACACAACATTTCCAGAATACAAGGGAACTCACAAGCTGAAAACTTTCAAACACAGTCAACAACCACACACAATGAGAACACCACACAGAAGAGAGCCAGATGGTACACCGTGACCTACTCACATAAACTAACACACAGAGTTGCAAATATCCTGAAGAGACAGGGCTTCAAAATAGCATACAAGCCTGGGCAAACCCTCCAATCACACCTAAGCCAACCAGCTACCAAGAGGCAGAAATTCCAACAATCAGGAATATATAAACTTGAATATCAAAGTTGTGATGCAGTATACATAGGTATGACATGCAGGAGTTTTAAAACACGATACAAAGAACATACCAGGTGTTGTAAGTACGAAACAAACCATTCAACATTTGCAGAACATTTAAAACACCATAACCACCATCCTACAAACACGGAACAAGAAGTGAAAATAATGAGAATAAGCCACCATGACAAACATCTTATACAAGCGTGAGAAAACTTCCACGTTCAGAAAGCCATCGCTGAAAACGAACATGTGATAAATGAATAAACACAGGTCAGCACAGGCTCCTTACTACACTTAATAAAAGATATTACACAATAGAAAAAGAAAGAAAGCAGTCGTTCCTCTCACACAAGCAGGAAAAAAACACTCTTCCTCCTTCGCCTTCTGGACATACACACACAAACACAGCAAAGAAAACACACACACACACACACACACACACACACACACACACACACACACACACAAATGCATACACGAACAGATCACAGGATACTTCAATAATTACACTCGAAAGTTTGGCAATAACATTCGATCTTTGGCAAAAACATCTCACAGTCGGCAACAGAAACCAAAACATTGCATCGAAACAAGTGTTCAGTGCATAGTGCTGTGAAATGTGGGGAATAAACCGCAAATTGGCATTTATAAGAAGAAGAACAACACCAAAAATGCAACAGGAGCGCAATATGTAGGAAATCGTCCACGCAACCTGTAAGTACAGTTCAAAACATTACTACTTAATAGGAAATACCAACCACCAGAACTGTTTATAACCTACAGATACAGTGACCAAAATGTAAATTAAATAGCATACATATGTAGGCCTACATATTTCAGGCCACTGATGATGCCTTGCAGAAAATAAAGGCACTAAAATCGTGTTTTATTCAGTTGCTGTCTGACGGTCCATAAGTAAAAATCACCAATATACCATAAGTATCATTCTGTTTTTCTCTGTTATCTTCTGTACTATACTGTAGCAATTCTTTCTACATATGGGGCAAATTTCATAGAGGTATGTTACTTGTCAGTGACACATCATGTGAAAGCTATTTTCGAAGTTAAATTTTGCCCAGCAGCGTATCTGAGCTCAGAATACGTGTTCTACATGCGGCGGCGCGGTTCTTTCCGTCCCTTTGCGACGTACCTGCACCTACCTGTGAACATTGTGTCAGCATATCATCAGTAGGGAAACCGAGCGAAACCTACTGTACTTCGACGTGAACCAGGCTACAATTAAAGTCACTAATCCACGTTTCGGGAGAAAGTTTTCTCACGAAATGAATTAATATATTCTGAAACATAGGTGAACAAGTATCACTGCCAAGCCGGTGCTAGTCTTAACACAGTCACTCACAATCCCTTTCACTCACGTTAGCAAGTTTATGGTGTTGCATTTCCCGAAAACGTAGTAGCTACAAAAATACTGATTGTTTTTGATTGAGAATGCTCGCCAAATATTAAGTCTGTCGATTCCAAATGCAGTCAGTTTTTAGCCACCGACCTGCTCAATATGCCACGCAAAATATAAATCTTTTCTAGTCACAAAATTCACTTAAAAATTCCGAAATTTCTACACGCCCATCGGAATAATAATGCCGTCACTTTACCACACTTTTGATGTATGAAACACTGCTAGATCGGGCAACTTAATCGTTTCCATCGGAACTACTAGTACACACGTCCGAACTGTTTCATGGCTAGGCTCCCACTCCTCCCCAGGATAGTCTGTCTTCTCTACCACCAGAGAAAAGTGCGCGAAGAATATTGCTTTACTATTGGTCAGTTTACTCAACAGCCAATAGGAAAACAACATTCTCCCGCGTCAGTCGCGCTTTTCATCAATAACCAATCGCAAAATAATAAACCTAACGACTGTACTTTCTACCGACGTAATTATCTAATATGCTGAAGTTTGCTTATGCATAAAGTTATTTACTATTGTTATTTACACCTGAATTAACTTTCCCTTTACCATAAACTTACTTTACAAATCTATTCTGCAAAAATCCCCATTGTCCATATCCATACTTTTCGAAATGTTCCCACACTAAATCCTACTACACAACTCGTTAAACAATTATCTTCATATTAACCTTAAACCACACTCACGCATCATTCATACTGCTAAAACAAATTTATAACATTTTACATACACAAAAAGACATAACACTTTATGAAAATACTAGAGCAGTTTATTAAAAACATTCAATTACTTTAGTGCACTCTAGTGGGCACAAACGAAATTAAAATCACAGTCCCCCAATTCAATATTGTCCTCTATCGGCTGATACATAAACTACGTGCGCGTCCAGTCTCGCGTCAACATGTCACGATCCAGCTCTGAGACATGTCCCACTTAACCAACTCCAAGGCAGGATCGGTATAAGACGCTACGCCTCAAGAAGATGGAGCTAACAAGGGAACCTCCCCATCGCACCCCCCCCTCAGATTTAGCTATAAGTTGGCACAGTGGATAGGCCTTGAAAAACTGAACACAGATCAATCGAGGAACAGGAAGAAGTTGTGTGGAACTATGAAAAAAATAAGCAAAATATACAAACTGAGTAGTCCATGTGCAAGATAGGCAACATTAAGGATCATGTGAGCTAAGGAGCGCCGTGGTCCCGTGGTTAGAGAGAGCGGCTGCGGAGTGAGAGGTCCAGGGTTTAAGTCTTCCCTCGAGTGAAAAGTTTACTTTCTTTATTTTCGCAAAGTTATGATCTGTCCGTTCGTTCACTGACATCTCTCTTCACTGTAATAAGTTTAGTGTCTGTGTTTTGCTACCGCACCGCAAAACCGTGCGATTAGTAGACGAAAGGACGTGCCTCTCCAATGGGAACCGAAAACATTTGATCGCAAGGTCATAGGTCAACCGATCCCTCCACAGGAAAACACATCTGATGTATTCTATACGACACTGGTGACGGCATGTGCGTCACATGACAGGAATATATTGTCGACCCACCTAACTTGTACACTTAGCGAATGGGTAAAAAGATTCTTCTACCTTGCCCGATTTAGATTTTCTTGTGGATGTGATAATCACTCCCAAAAAAGTGATGAAAACATAAGAGTTTGTCACATAAACTGCAACAAATGAATGCAACAGTTTCACAGTCTCACAGTTTTCCCTGTGCTCTTTCAAAACATACGTTTTTAACGTTTTCAAATTTTTCCGTCTGTAGACCGTCAAACCCTGCATATGTCCAAGCATCTGAACATGTCCTGGAATTTTGGAGAGCGAAGTTGATTATGTGCGAGTGCCTGAATTTTGATAATTGACACACGATCACGTAAACAATACTGCGCTGTGTACCTGTGCAGCTTCGCAAAATCATAGAATCTTTTCACAAAGTATTTCACGTGCCGAAAACCTCGCATCGGATGGACGGACAGATAATAATTGTCTGAAAATAAAAAATTAAACTTTTTACTCTAAGGAAGACTTGAACCCTGGACCTATCACTCCGCAGCTGCTCTCGCTAACTACGGGACCACGGCGTTCCTGAGCTCACATTCTCCTTGATGTTGCCTATGTTGCGCATGGACTACTCAGTTTGTATATTTTGCTTATTTTTTTCACAGTTCCACACAACTTCTTCCTGTTTTCTCGATTGATCTGTGTTCAGTTTTTCAAGGCCTATCCACTGTGCCAACTTATAACTAAATCTGAGGGGGGTGCGATGGTGAGGTTCTCTTGTAAGAACCTTAGGCTTGCCAGACTTGCACGCTATGAGAAAGGGGGCGTTTGAGCACCGTAAACAAAGAGGCAGAGTGGAGTAGTGTAAGCAGGCGACGCGCGTGCCTCGCAGTCGGCGGTCAGTGGCCTCTGGAGCACGCAGGAGCAGCGGCTGCAGCGGAAGGCGCGCCAGTCATGGCCGACCCGCGGAGACCGACGCAGGCCCTGGGCGCGCTGCTGCTGGCGCTGCTGGCGGCCGCGCATGCGCACGCGCTGCCCGCCGACGTGTACGACCAGCGCCAGAGCGGCCGCGTCAACGTGCACGTGCGCGTCGCGGACGCCGCACTTGTCGCCATGCTGCCCCACGGCACACTCTCGGTAAATAACGCTCGGCACATCGCAGTCGTTTTACCGTCGCTATCTGTATTACTAAAACGCTATCCTGGTACCCGGTACCAGCTTCAACGTAGGGGCAACAAAATTTCGATTTTGAATATTTCGCGTAATTAATTATTTAAAATGCTTTCATAATCTACTCATTCAGACTTATAATCTTGTCTTAAAAGTTTAACAGAATGAGTCAAGTATTACAGTTAAAAACTGTTTGTATTGAGGCAACGTAACTGACGGCGCGCAAGTATACGGATTTCATTCAAGTATTTGACAATGACAGCACTTAGCGACTATGAACCAAGTTTAAACATAATTTCAAACCTTTACGAAATTTTTACTCGCTGATACCTTCCACAAAACGATGAAAGGAAAAGAAGTTTATCGCTTACTACATTTTCGCTTTTCGTGCAGTCGAACTTCAGCATCAAGCGTAACGTTTTACCTTATTACTTCTTTACCACTAACTCTATTCGCAACAATTTTCGCAGACCGTGTCAAAATATGCCGCTGAATGTACCCACAAAAATATATCATTGTACGAGACGTGATTGACGAGGTATGACCTACAGTACAGAGATGCGTGAAAAACTGCCGCATCATGTACACCACTTTAATTTATTACTTCTTTGTTACATACTCTATTCGAAATCCAATGTGCAGGCGGAATCCACATATACTAGTGAATGTACCTGCTAAATTATATCATTGTACGGCCAATAATTCAGGAGGTATGACGTAATAAACATTTAGATACCTGAAAAATTAGCTTTTCCTTAAAACGGCGTCCAGTAAAACTTCAACATCAGGCATAACATTTTAATTTATTACGTTTTTACTACTAACCCTATTCGCAGCACAGTTAGCATACAGTGTCCACCTACACCACTTAATGTACGTGTAAAATTATGACATGGTACAATACATATTTCACGACGAATGACGTTATAAACACGGAGATGTGTGAGAAACTAGCTTTGGATTAAAATGGAGCGCAAATTACCCAGTTCCTACTCACACAGTGTTTCATAGTAAGAGCGTTTGCCAGACCGTGTGGCCGAGCGGTTCTAGGCGCTTCAGTCTGGAACCGCGCGACCGCTAAGGTTGCAGGTTCGAATCCTGCCTCGGGCATGGATGTGTGTGATGTCCTTAGGTTAGTTAGGTTTAAGTAGTTCTAAGTTCTAGGGGACTGATGACCTCAGATGTTAAGTCCCATAGTGCTCAGAGCCATTTGAACCATTTGAGAGCGTTTAGCAACTTTCAACTTCCCTAAACTTCTTTCGCTCTCATGCGTTAAAGGCAGTTAACACGTTAACTCATACGCAAAGAAATCAGAAATTTGAAGTTGTTCTATACTTGGGAGTTCGAGTTTTTAAAGAAGCGGGGTTTTACTGGTAGTGTCTGACACACTAACAGTTATGTTTTTTTGCCCTTGGGTGTCAAACGCGTATTCAGATTTCTGTTTTGGAGAGGGTGGAGGGGTTACTTTCGTTACTGTCATTCTTCCATCCCCCCTTTCCCCCCTTCCAAAGAGAACCGCCACTTTAAGCGCTGCAGATTGCTACGAATTTAATAATAACACCAATAAAAATTTAAAACGTTTTAATACAATAATAATATATTGTTCAGTTACAATAAATATGTATAAAGTTTTAACGTAATAATAAAATAATTTGTTTACATCAGTACCTTATTGTATCGCTGTAGCATAACTTCCAAGAAAATACACCTCCGAAAAATACATTTGAGAAATACAGTGTCATGCAAGTGACTTAGAACAATGATAGCAACAAAGTCTCCCAAATTTGACAGCGTCATATCTTACACGATGTGAAATCGAAGTGTGCACGCACCATTATCATTAATTCACTTAAAACAATTGAGAACAGATGTCCGCAAACTATGGCTATGGAAATGAGCGTTTGGCGTCATTGGCTGGGAGGCCCCTTACGGGGCAGATTCGGCCGTCTTATTACATTCGACGCCACATTGGGCGACCTGCGCGCCGGATGGGGATGAAATGATGATGAAGACAACACAACACCCGGTACCTGAGCGGAGAAAAATCAACGGCCCAGCCGGTCCCCTCAAGACGGTAGTCCGTCACTCTGACCATTTTCTTTTTTTTTTTTTGACAAAGAAACAATAACTCAGTTTTATTTCTGCCTGTAAATTATTATTGAGGAAAAAACAGTATAATTAAAATTCAGTCAGTTATTTACACATCTTTTAAACAATTCAATTTACTTTATTTTCGTTTTAAAATGATAACAGCTTATCTTCCACCATTTCCGTCAATGTAAATTTCTTGGGGAACATTCACTTCTTCGGCGTGGTATCGCAGCAGAGACTTCATTTCACACGCTGCCAGTTGACGAATTTCGTTTTTCACTGTCACCTTCAACTGGTGGCAGTTCAGCACGCACATTGACCATTCAGCTATCGTGGCGGACACTGTGGCTATGCAAGCGAGTAAACTGATGTGGCGGTGGGGGCTAGGGATTGTTTCTTTCAGCCGTTTTCGCCTGCTTTGGGGAAAGTCAGTCTTTAAGTTGTTGTTCTTTTAATCGAAGACTTTCCTTTTGCGTCTTGCCTTACTCTACCCCTGTGGCTTGTTGGTTCTACCAATGGCCCGATGAAATGTATCGGATTTGTTGCTGAGCGCAGGTATGTTCAGCCTGTGAATGTGCGATTTTCCCCGACTGGAAGGTTCTCTGCACCTGGTCAGGCCACATGCACAACTTACCTTTCCTGTAGTATACATAATTTCTAGACTTTCTAGTCATTTTCGAACTTTATAGTTACCATTCTACTTTATTCTCCGAAAGTTAACTGAGGGACTGGGAGAATTTATGTGTGTAAAAATATAAACGCTTTTACCAAAAGGTCTTTTCGGGGGGCGCTGGATCGAGAGTGAAGATCTTGTTGGATCTGCGCCTTTTGGGATCGTGGGAGCAGTAAAACAGATACGCCATCGGTTGTATTTTAAAATAATAATAATGTCGTGTGACGAGGGCCTCCCGTCGGGTAGACCGCTCGCCTGGTGCAAGTCTTTCGATTTGACGCCACTTCGTCGACTTGCGCGTCGATGGGGATGAAATGATGAAACGATGATGATTAGGACAACACAACACCCAGTCCCTGAGCGGAGCAAATCTCTGGGAATCGAACCCGGGCCCTTAGGATTGACAGTCGGTCTATTTTAAAATGAAAGACGCGCATTGTTCAAATGATTCAAATGGCTCTAAGCACTATGGGACAACATCTGAGGTCATCATCCCCGAGACTTAGAACGACTTAAACCTAACTAACCTAAGGACATCACACGCATCCATGCCCGAGGCAGGATTCGAACCTGCGACCGTAGCAGCAGCGCGGTTCCGGACTGAACCTCCTAGAACCGTCGGTCACAGCGGCCGGCACGCACATTGTATTCACCCACACAGGGTGACGGCGTAAAATTATGACGACGGCAGTAGCAGCCGAAAATAGCACATCATTGAAATCAGCTGAACGGGTGGAGTAAATGACAGTGATCGTGATACAGCCAAGGAGAAGCATGGGATTGTCTTTCAGATTTACAAAACTATTCTGTCTTCCTTGCTTGAGCCATCGTGTCACTTTTTTCTCTGTGGTGTATTCATTTCTGCATAGAGAATAGCCATGTTAAGATTTTGTTGGACTGAAGTGAATGAAACACAATTCACGAAGGTGCTTTTCTCCCTTCCGCTCGTATAGCCGATCGGGTTAGCACGCCCCTTCCGGGGCCAATGTCTCTAAGGGAGCGAGGCGTTCCTAAATGATTGAAAATGAAGCGCAGACCATTCCCGCTTTCATGAAGGGTCAGCAAACAGCCGCACAAAACTATAGCCATGTATCTCTGACGTCAGTCTGTTGTAGAATTTTGAAACGTTTTGGGCTCGCGTATTATGACATTTCTGCAGACCGAAAATCTCCTTTGTAGGAATCAACATGGTTCCGTAAACAACAATCGTGAGAAACCCAGCTCGCTCTGTTCTTCCACGAGACCCAGGAAGCAGCAGACACCGGCGCTTTGGTTGTCGCCCTGTTCCTTGGCTTACGGAAAGCGTTCGATACAGTTGTGCACTGCTGTCCAGTGAACGAAATACGAGCATATGATATATAGTACCAACTTTGTGACCGGATGGGAGAATTTCTAGCAAACAGTACACAGCATATCACTCTCAACGGAAAGAAGTCTTCACACATAAAGTCTCTTCGGCGTGCCCCAGCGGAGTATTATAGGACCATTAATTTTCACGACGTAATATAATTGCACAGCAAGCACTGGAAGCAATTACCTTCATAAAATACGAGGGGCGTTCTTCGGTAAGTAACATCTTTTAGTTTTATTCATGATTCAAATACACCCTGTTATTCCCCTATTCTTCTGGCTACAAAACGCTTTTTTGTACAGAATCTGCACTATATGCGATAGCCTTACGCCACCTTACTCAAAGGGCTCGTGTTCCCACATGGTACCACTCCACTGGTCGATGTCGGAGCCAACGTCTCACTGCGCCAATAACCTCGCCGTAATCTTTTACTGCTTCCAGCGGAGTGCACCCTTCATTGGGCGAAACAGATGGAAGTCTAAAGGTGCGAAATCCTTGCGGTATGGTGGATGAGGAAGAACAGTCCACTGGAGTTCTGTGAGCTCCTGTCGGGTGCGCAGACTTGCGTGAGGCCTTACTTTGTCACAGAGAAGGAGAAGTTGGTATGCATTCTTGTGGCGACGAACATTCTGAAGTGGTTTCTTCAGATTGCTGGGCCGGCCGGGGTGGCCGTGCGGTTCTAGGCGCTACAGTCTGGAACCGCAGGACCGCTACGGTCGCAGGTTCGAATCCTGCGTCGGGCATGGGTGTGTGTGGTGTCCTTAGGTTAGTTAGGTTTAAGTAGTTCTGTTCTAGGGGACTGATGACCTCAGAAGTTAAGTCCCATAGTGCTCAGAGCCATTTGAACCATTTTTTCAGATTCCTGAGGGTAGTACAATAACACTTCCTAGTTGATCGTTGCACCATGAGAGACGATATCAAACGGAATAACGCCTTCGGAGTCCCACAAGACGGCCGCCATGACTTTACCGGCGGAGAGTGCGGAACAGAACTTTTTCTTCGAAGGAGATTGCTATTTTGTTTCCGGTCCGAAGTGATGCAAATTGTTACGATAAGCCTCGTGCCGAGCAAGCAACTCCGCACAGATGGTCCTTCGTTGCTCTGCATGACCTTCTGTTAAGAGCGGACTCACACCTTTGAGTATCCCAACTGGTGGGCGAGATGTTTGATCGTCATCCGTCCATCACCTCGAACGAGAGTGTGCGTAGGTCCAACACTGCAGAAGTCTTAAGCCGTGTGCGGACGGCCGACACGCGGGGGATCGGGCAGATTGACAAAATGTCATTTTTTCCAAAAAGATTTTCGCGGCCTTGTTGCGATCATGACAGACTCCTCGCTCAACGACTCACCGTGTTCTTGTTCACTGCTAGGTCTTCATAGACATTCTGCAAGCGCCTATGAATATCTGAAATGCTCTGGTATTCCGCCAAAAGAAACTCAATGACGGTTCTGCTTGGAACGCACGTCTGTCACAGATGCCATTTTGAAGGCTACGTACAGCGCCGCCAACTATCGGAACATCATGAAACTAAAGGGGCTGAAGCCAGAGTATTCTAGGATGTTGCGCAACAAATTCCGCATTTTTGTTAGCGAAATTTTTCGAAGAAATAAATGTGTTGCATTACTTATTGAACGTCTCTCGTACCTAGGAGTATGAGTACGGAGCAATTTGAAGTGGAACAACCACATAAAATTAACGAAGGGTACGGAAGATGCCAGACAGATTCATTGGATGAACGCTCTGGAAACGTAGTCCGTCAACAAATGAAGTAGTTTATAAAACAGTCATTCGATCACTACTTGAATATTGTTCGGCAGTTTGGGAACCGTACCAGACAGGATTGTTAGAGGAAATAGAGAAGATCCAAAGAAGATCAGCACCTTTAGTTACACGTTCACCTGGTAAGTACGAAAGCCTCACAGGGAGGCTCCACTACACATGACTGTAGGCAAATTTATCGAGGTGTTCCCTAAACCCGGGCACATCCATCGGACTGCCACACGGCTCAGCGTGATTCAGCTCTCATTTTAGTCACCCGCTGACCCGTGGCGTCACTCTTTACGTCTCGTCAAGCGACGGTTTATGCCGACTACGGAAGCGTGTGGTTTTTAAGATGATGTTCGAACACTGTACCGCATTTTCTTAACTCCCTAAGCGCAATCACTGTGCTAGCTAAAGTGCTGGTAGCGCTTTGAAACTCACGAGTGGTTCCTTCCTCGATTTCCTGCGAGTTTGTGCCGCCACGCTCCCTCGACTCTTATAACTGCCATCTGGTTTCTGTACAAATTGTAAACAGCCTTTCGCTCCATGTATTTTACCCCTGCCACCTTCATGATTTGAAAGAGAGTGTTCCAATCAACAGTGTCAAAAGCTTTCTCTAAGTCTACTAATGCTAGAAACGTAGGTTTGCCTTTCCTTAATCTTCCTTCTTAAAAAAAAAAAAAAAAAAAAAAATGGCTCTGAGCATCATGGGACTCAACTGCTGAGGTCATTAGTCCCCTAGAACTTAGAACTAGTTAAACCTAACTAACCTAAGGACATCACAAACATCCATGCCCGAGGCAGGATTCGAACCTGCGACCGTAGCGGTCTTGCGGTTCCAGACTGCAGCGCCTTTAACCGCACGGCCACTTCGGCCGGCAATCTTTCTTCTAAGATAAGTCGTAGGGTCAGTATTGCCTCACGTGTTCCAACATTTCTACGGAATCCAAACTGATCTTCCCCGAGGTCGGCTCCTATCAGTTTTTCCATTCGTCTCTAAAGAATTCGCGTTAGTATTTTACAGCTGTGACTTATTAAACTGATAGTTCGGTAATTTTTACACCTGTCAACACGTGCTTTCTTTTGGATTGGATTATTAGATTCTTCATGAAGTCTCAGGGAATTTAGCCTGTTTCATACATTTTGCTCACCAGATGGTAGAGTTTTGTCAGCACTGGCTCTCCCAAGGCTATCAGTAGTTCTAATGGAATGTTGTCTACTTCCGCGGCCTTGTTTTGACTTAGGTCTTTCATTGCTCTGTCAGTATCGTATCTCCCATTTCATCTTCATCTACATCCTCTTCCATTTCCATAATATCGTCCTCAAGAACATCGGCCCTGCATAGACCCTCTATATACTCCTTCCACCTTTCTGCTTTCCCTTCTTTGCTTAGAACTGGGTTTCCATCTGAGCTCTTGATATTCATGCAAGTGGTTCTCTTTTCTCCAAAGGTCTCTTTAATTTTCCTGTAGGCAGTATCTATCCTACCCCTCGTGAGATAAGCCTCTACATCCTTACATTTGTCCTCTAGCAATTCCTGGTTAGCCATTTTGCACTTCCTGTCGATCTCATTTTTGAGACGTTTGTATTCCTTTTTGCCCGCTTCATTTACTGCATTTTTGCATTTTCTCCTTTCATCAATTAAATTCGTTATCTCTTCTGTTACCCATGGATTTCTACTAGCCCTCGTCTTTTTACCTACTAGATCATCTGCTGCCTTCACTATTTCATCCCTCAAAGCTACCCATTCTTCTTCTACTGTATTTCTTTCCCCCATTCCTGTCAATTGTTCCCTTATGCTCTGCCTGAAACTCTGTACAACCTCTGGTTTAGTCAGTTTATCCAGGTCCCATCTCCTTAAATTACCACCTTTTCGCAGTTTCTTCAGTTTTAATCTACAGTACATAACCAATAGATTGTGGTCAGAGTCCACATCTGCCCCTGAAAATGTCTTACAATTTAAAACCTGGTTCCTAAATCTCTGTCTTACCATTATATAATCTATCTGAAACCTGTCAGTATCTCCAGGCTTCTTCCATGTGTACAATCTTCTTTTATGATTCATGAACCAAGTGTTAGCTATGATTAAGCTGTGCTCTGTGCAAAATTCTACCAGGCGGCTTCCTCTTTCGTTTCTTACCCCCAATCCATATTCACCTACTCCGTTTCCTTCTCTCCCTTTTCCTACTGACGAATTCCAGTCACCCATGACTATTAAATTTTCATCTCCCTCCACTATCTGAATAATTTCTTTTACTTCATCATACATTTCTTGAATTTCTTCGTCATTTGCAGAGCTAGTAGGCATATAAACTTGTATTACTGTGGCAGGCGTGGGCTTCGTGTCTATCTTGGCCACAATAATGCGTTCAATATACTGTTTGTAGTAGCTTACCCGCATTCCTATTTTCCTATTCATTATTAAACTTACTCCTGCATTACCCCTATTTGATTTTGTATTTATAACCCTGTATTCACCTGACCAAAAGTCTTGTTCCTCCTGCCACCGAACTTCACTAATTCCCACTAAATCTAACTTTAACCTATCCATTTCCCTTTTTGAATTTTCTAACCTACGTGCCCGATTAAGGGATCTGACATTCCACACTCCGATCCGCAGAAAGCCAGTTTTCTTTGTCCTGATGACGCCCTCTTGAGTAGTCCCCGCCCGGAGATCCGAATGGGGGACTATTTTACCTCCAGAATGTTTTACCCAAGAGGACGTCATCATCATTTAACCATACAGTAAAGCTGCATGCCCTCAGGAAAAATTACAGCCGTAGTTTCCCCTTGCTTTCAGCCGTTCGCAGTACCAGCACAGCAAGGCTGTTTTGGTTAGTGTTACAAGGCCAGATCAGTCAATCATCCAGACTGTTGCCCCTGTAACTACTGAAAAGGCCGCTGCCCCTCTTCAGGAACCACACGTTTGTCTGGCCTCTCAACAGATACCCCTCCGCTGTTGTTGCACCTACGGTGCGGCTATCTGTATCGTTGAGGCTCGCAAAAAACTGTGACCTCATTCCTCGTCAGGTCAACTGGGAATTTGTGACCGCGTGTTTGCAGTGGCTTCTTCCGAGTTCTCCAATTCACGCTGGACGTGTCCGATGAGTATCTGTTTCCTGAAGCTGCACTACAGCAGTGCTGTGTTACGACGGATAACTATTGAATGAAACGATGGGAGGGAATTAAACGCGCTTTTTCTAGAGACACGCATAAGAGGCTGTCGGGATAAACAGCTCCATCCGGATCTGGCTGCAATGTAAAAAGACGCATTAGAAAAATAGAGGACATTCCATAAGCTCAGCTAGTATCTATTATTATATCTTATTTACATGTTCTCTACTCTCGTTGTCTAGACATAGCGTCGTTAAGAACTTAGTTATGTCTCTCTTACGTGGGCTGGGACAAATAGGAAACGTGAGAAACTATAAGAACGAAAGATTTTAATGTAGTGAAAATATTTTGCAATCCTTGCTGTATCATCGTCGCTCATTGTGGAAAACAAACTTTAGACTGTAGGTGGGCCATTCTCCGTCATATCCTTCTGCAGAGGTCTATTATGATACGCACCGAACTTCTATGGTTTTAGCAACAGCGAAGAAAAACGTGCAGGAAGTTTTTAATCAGGCCGTGAGGCAAGGTCTGATGTCTCAGTCGATAGGAGCGTCGAATGCGAAACGCAAATGTCCAGGATCGGACCCCAGTGCTATAAGTGGTTTCAACATGTTGGAGTGTATCAGTGTAAGAATGCTATAAAATGACACGAAACAGAGAAGAACTCGAAAATCAGATCGCAAATATTTTCTACCATAAGTGCTTTTCCGTAAGTCAATAGTGAAATAGTTATTTTATTACAAATGGGATAGTTCTGCTTGATCAAAATTCGTGTCGGAGTATGGGAGTTTCGTGTCAAGCAATTGATGTATTTTTTATTATTTCTAAGAAATCACTAAATTTGCATTGAAGCTTGGACAGCTATACTCTTGTGGGGAAAAAAGGATGAGCAAAGAAACATTTGGTCGAAAAACTTTGCTAAGCAGGAAGACAGGTCGTACTAACACACTAAAACCAGAATCAACAGGAAGCACGACTATAAAGAAAGAGAAAGAAATTTGAGGGCAAAACAAACAGTGTGAGCATTAACTCACAAATGCTATGCTGTGATGAAGTCGTTCACCCAGGACCGGAAAAACTAGAAAACGGAATTGCAGGAGGCGTGGTGGGGGCGTCGCGGGAGGTGATTACGGCAGCAGGACCCAGCATTCCTCGTAGCCGCGGGAAGCGAGTCTGCTCCGTCTGCCAGCAGCACAGCATCCAGCGGATACGCCCGCTTTGAACCCTCAGAACCGTTTCTAAACAAGTGCAGCGCGCATTAATATTCCACAATGATAACTCATTTTTGTTTGGAAGAATTTGAACCTCGGGTCACTCCAGTGATTTGTATACTAACTGGATGTAGATATCCGATCTCAGAGCAGGGAACTTCGACGTGCATACAGATTCTTGTCAACTGTTTAGTCTGCCATGTTGTAATTAGTCAACAAAACTTCGACAGATCTTTACGTGATAAAGAATTCTTTAGTGTTTTCTAACTTTGAACTTTATATTAATATGCGATGCTGATGTGGGAGCAGAATCGAAAAGTGTTTCCATTTTGCGTTCTCGTGGCAATTCGTGGCAGCCATGGTGTAATTAGGCAAGAAACGAACTACGAGCGTCTTTGTCCGGCACATTCAAACAGCTGGAGTTCGATGTCCATGTAGTATAGAGATCATTGATTAAGACACATAGCGAATCGAAACAAATTCATGGAAAGTCTCTGCACGAGTACTCAAGCCCTTTATTGTAAGACAATTGTCGTCATACGAATATTGGCCTTTCGTCATATTCCATACGCCTGATAGAGATATTTTCCGAAAAACGTCATCGTATGTAGCTTTGTGAGATTGTTGATATTGCAAGGATCGTGTGAATAAGAGCACAAAATGCCTTGATGAATTTCTTCATATGAGAAATCTGAGAGCGCGATAGATGCGGAGTACAAGCTGTGATGGGAGGCAATATCGACCGTCTTTTTGGTAAAGGAACATTTGCAGAATTCGCTTTAATAGATGTAGGAAAGCTGCAGGAAATCTTATTCTGGATGGTCATACGGAGTTGAACACCATTCCTAGTGAATGCGAATCTAGTGCCTTAACTAGAGCACCAGCTCGTTCTATCCGTTATCAGATCTCCCACTGTACTGTCTGTCTACGCGGAAATAGTTTTCCAGAAACTCCGCTCCTCGATAACTTTTTATACCTTTTGTTTGGTAGAAGTAGTACTAGTAGCAGTAGCTTCATTCATCACTTTTACAACGGTATTGGTACCCTTTAGGTGCTGGTGGTATTGGACATGTCATGATATTTCAACTGAAGAACAACAAAAATGACATAATTGATATGTACATGCATTTACACACTTACAGGTTCAGTTTGGTAAGGATGGGACAGATGTTAGGCCGTGAAGAAATTTAGGGAAACCACGGAAAACCTAAATCAGGATGGCCAAATGAAGATTGTAGTCTGCAGTTTGTTTAAAACATTGCTACGTCATTCGGTTTATCCGTAGTGTACAATACTGTTTTAAAAGGAAGTCATTTAATTACGTCGAGGTAAAAGGCTAGCACTACACTGTTCTTTAATTCCTGGCTCTCTGTCACTGCACACGCTAAACACTCTGTTTCGTAATGTGACCGTACACGCGCTGTCAACTGGCGTCAGGACCATAGCGACAACGTTTGATTTCCAGGTTATGTACTGAAATTCCCCATCTGCTTGTCAGAAAAACTGTCAACATCGCTTCATAATGGGTAAGATATTGAGCTCAGAAAGATTATAAGCCTTTAATGTTACACATTATACATAAATTTACTGTACGCTTAATTTTCAGCTTTCTTCTAGATCGTCACTTTTGTAATACACACCCCAAACGCGACAAGACTGTATTTCTGTTGCAATTTTTCAAAAGCAGCGTACTTATATTTTTATATCTAGCGTCTACGTATCTATTCATATTATAAAGTCTCTTGCCACAGTTTCTTCAGACTAATCTTAGGAGCTACGGAAGGAATTTTCATGCGGTTTTCACTTAGATGGACTGATTCATGAGGAAGTTTTGTGTATATAAGTTATTACCGCTAAGTATTACTGAGTATGTAATCTGTCCTATATTTGCTTAGCGTTTGGACTCAAGTCATGGCTGTTCAGCTACAGGGGAGACGGTATCTGGTGGGAAAACCACTAAAGTAAATAGCCGCAACAACTGCGGGGACCAGTAGAGCTTGACCAGCTGGTCGCGTAGCGGTAAAGTGTGTGCCTGAAAACTGACAGGTTACGGATCGAACCCTAGTCGGACCAATGATTTTTCAGTCTGCCTTCTAAGGTTATATTACTCTTTCAACGATGTGAGGATTCGCCAGAGGCGACACGTGGCGTGGATTCCACGCTTAGCTGTACGTCTCCTTTCTCTGGTTTTGTTAGTGTCTGACAAGTTGCCAAAGTGGCATCCAATTGACAGATTTACACCAGACTATTAGACCACATGAAATTATTATTGTCAGGTTCTACACGTATCTTCTTCTTTTATACATATTAAATTAAAGTCCCCCGAGCGTTTTCCTGTCGCTATGTGAAGGCTAATCTCAGAAACTAATCTAGGTATTTTAATACAGTTTTCTCTAATAGGTGCAGTGATTTACAAAGAAGGTTTGTGTATATCGTTTACAAATACTTCATGAAAACGTGGTTTAGTCCCCCAACACTTTGAAAATTATGCGAATTGTGATAGCTCCGCCATTGGGTGGGTACCAATGCCACATGGCAGATCGTGCTTTGTACCAGGTGTTACATGGCAAGAGACGCTTTGCACTAACATTGTGTGGCAGGTGGTTGCTAAAAATGATTCAAATGGCTCTGAGAACTATGGGACTTAACATCTGAGGTCATCAGTCCCCTAGAACTTTGAACTACTTAAACCTAACTAACCTAAGGACATCACACACATCCATGCCCGAGGCAGGATTCGAACCTGCGACCGTAGCGGTCACGCAGTTCCAGACTGAAGTGCCTAGAACCGCACGGCCATACCGCCTTGCTTCCCACCAATCAGTACATGAGAACTCAAACACAAAAGGTTACGAACGTGATTATCCACAATGAAATATGTATTAGCTGTCAAAATTACACATGATGTTGGACAGCGACAACAGGAGAGGAAAGGACGCTGCCTGAAATTACGTTAGTGGCCAGGGCAGGTAACCGGAACTCTAACGGCCACAAGGCAGAAAATTCCACTGGTGCACTCGAATTGTAGTGAACCAATATAGTTCATTGCACCGCATGGCGGCTAAATTTCAGCAATAGAAACACTCGGTGTTGTTCACAGGAAAACCTCCCCAACAGCGAACCACCGAAACGAATCACACAACATGAATGCACGTGGCTTCGGTAGTTGAAACCACTACTCAACTTTGACGTCCTGGGTCGGTGAACCACGAAGCTCGTAGCGATCGGACACCTCCACACACGCTCCGACACTGCGCAGGGACCGCCCGCCGACCCAGCCGACTGCACCGCGCGGAGATAACTTCCCTGGTCCGCAGCAACCGACCGACTCCTCCCAGCATGCCGACAACCTCTAAAATAGTCGTCAGTGGAAGTAACGCCAACAACACACACAATCTGACAAACACTTGCACGAAGAGCTGAACGATACCCAACAGTAACTAAGCACACACGAAAACAAATCGGGAGTCGATGCACGCACGCACGCACGCACGCACATACACACACACACGCACACACACACACACAGACGACTCATGAACGATTGGCCAGCCAACACGCGTCGTCCGGTAGGACGACTGACCGACGATGCACCAAGACCGTGGCCCGGTTCAAGTGATACGTGGCGGCAATGGTCGGGCGAGCCATGTCGACGCAGACCTCACTGCTGCTCCAGCCCGACTGCACTAGTGCCGCATTGCAACTCCCCGACTGGCAGGGCCGGACTGCGCTCCAGACGCGTTCCAACTGACTGGCAGACCCGAACTGGCTATCCGTGCTCGCTTACGACAGACAACGACCGTTAAGGTAATAGCAGTCAAGCAAAGATACTGCTAGAGGGGATATATCGATACGCGCCGCTAACGCCGCTCACGGTCAGGCAAAGCAGCAACTCATTGACAGTAGGAATCTAAATTAACGTAGTGAGGTGGAAGTACGTTATAAACAGGGTGTAAAATACATGATGGCGGGAACACGAGCCAAGCACGGCTCACCTTGTACTCTGCCTAGCATTAAAGTCTGATGTTAGTTCCGCCACAGTTCGCCGCCTGTTCTGTTTTACCAGTCTGTCCATTCTACGGCGTTCGACATCTATACTGAGGGATGGCCGCCCAACCTCATGACGCCTGGACGTGGTTTCGCCGGGTCTTGAAGACACTCACCACAGCTCGAACACCCGACAAGTCGTGCAGTTTCCGGAATGCTCGTGCCGAGCCTCCGGGTCGTCACAACCTGCCCTCGGTCAAACTCAAGTAGATCGCGCGCCTTCCCCAATCTACACAGGGACAGCACGCTTACTTTACTGATGCTACATGCACCGTGCGTGTGTCTGACTAACAGTCGTTCCTAGCCAGATGACACTGCTATCGCCTGGATGGTTCTATATCGATAGTAGGTCGATGGTCATAATGTTCTAGCTGTTCAGTGTATGTAAGACAAAAGATTTGCATTTAAGTGAGAATACTAGGAACGAAAATAAAGTAATGAGACTGAGTTTTTTTCAGCTGCTTTGTTCCAATAACGTTATAATTGAACATTATTCCTTTCAAAGTACTTGACTTGGGGAGCCACACGGAGTCAGAGACTGTCGTTCCACTAATCATAGTAATGCCGGAACTTAGATACTGGAATAACCTTTAGCTGGTCGGTTACAGCTATTTGAATATTGCCCAGGACTCCAAAGCGATGTCCGTGGATGTGTTTTTTCAATATTGAAATGAGAAAAAAGTCACAGGGACTCAATTCGGGTGAATAAGGAGGCGGAGGAGCGACAGGAATGTTCTTACTGGTCAAAAAACGGTTTACGGTAATTTATGTGTGGCATGGCGCTTTGTCATGATGTTCCACCCAATTGTTTCCAATGTTCGGTCTCTGATGAACGGTTCTATGCCCAAGATTCAACTTTTCCCAAATCATTTAGACTACAGCCAGCTGTCAACCGACGACCTGTCGATATTAGCATCAGTTCCTGAAACCGAAGACGTTCCACTACGAGTTCATCTTCAATTGACTATGCCTTCAACCACTGAAACACCTGGACCATTGACAAACCGTTGTCTCTTCAGGCCTGCTGGAATTTATCAAATTTCCACGTTGCAACAGATCGAAGTGTGAAGCAAAATCTGATCGCACACCATTCCTCGAAATTCGTGTCACTCATTTAGAACTGATAAACAGACAACCACCATGGCACAAGCAAAGTCCAATGCACACTAGTGGCGTATCACATGTTTACCTGCCACCCCTCCAAGTCCGGTGTCGCCGGTGTTGCCGGACCGAAGACTACGCTATCAGTATACAGGGTTGGTCCATTGATCGTGACAGGGCCAAATATCTCATGAAATAAGCACCAAATGAAAAAAACTACAAAGAACGAAACTTGTCTACCTTGAAGGGGGAAACCAGATGGCGCTATGGTTGGCCTGCTAGATGGCGCTGCCATAGGTCAAACGGATATGAACTGCGTTTTTTAAAAATAGGAACCCCTTTTTTTATTACATATTCGTGTAGTACGTAAAGAAATATGAATGTTTTAGTTGGACCACTCTTTTCGCATTGTGATAGATGGCGCTGTAATAGTCACAAACATATGGCTCACAATTTTAGACGAACAGTTCGTAACATGTAGATTTTTTAAATTAAAATACAGAACGTAGGTAGGTTTGAACATTTTATTTCGGTTGTTCCAATGTGATACATGTACCTTTGTGAACTTATAATTTCTGAGTACGCATGCTGTTAGAGCGTGATTACCTGTAAATACCACATTAATGCAATAAATGCTCAAAATGATGTCCGTCAACCTCAATGCATTTAGTAATACGTGTAACGACATTCCTCTCAACAGCGATTAGTTCGCCTTCCGTAATGTTCGCACATGCATTGACAATGCGCTGACGCATGTTGTCAGGCGTTGTCGGTGGATCACGATAGCAAGTATCCTTCAACTTTCCCCACAGAAATAAATCCAGGGATGTCAGATCCGGTGAACGTGCGGGCCACGGTATGGTGCTTCGACGACAAATCCACCTGTCATGAAGTACGCTATTCAATACCGCTTCAACCACACGCGAGCTATGTGCTGGACATTCATCATGTTGGAAGTACATCGCCATTCTGTCATGCAGTGAAACATCTTGTAGTAACATCCGTAGAACATTACGTAGGAAATCAGCATACATTGCACCATTTACATTGCCATCGATAAAATGGAGGTCAATTATCCTTACTCCCATAATTCCGCACCATACATTAACCCGTCAAGGTCGCTGATGTTCCACTTGTCGCAGCCATCGTGGATTTTCCGTTTCCCAATAGTGCATATTATGCCGGTTTACGTTACCGCTGTTGGTGAATGACGCTTCGTCGCTAAATAGAACGCATGCAAAAAATCTGTCATCGTCCCGTAATTTCTCTTGTGCCCAGTGGCAGAACTGTACACGACGTTCAAAGTCGTCGCCATGCAATTACTGGTGCATAAAAATATGGTACGAGTGCAATAGCTGTTGATGTAGTATTCTCAACATCGACGTTTCTGAGATTCCCGATTGTGGCGCAATTTGTCTGCTACTGAGGTGCAGATTAGCCGCGACAGCAGCTAAAACACCTACATGGGCATCATCATTTGTTGCAGGTCGTGGTTGACGTTTCAAGTATGGCTGAACACTTCCTGTTTCCTTAAATAACGTAACTATCCGGCGAACGGTCCGGACACTTGGATGATGTCCAAGATACCGAGCAGCATACAGAGCACACGCCCGACGGGCATTTTGATCACAACAGCCATACATCAACACGATATTGACCTTTTCCGCAATTGGTAAACTGTCCATTTTAACACGGGTAATGTATCACGAAGCAAATACCGTCCGCTCTGGCTGTACTTATACGTTTGTGACTATTACAGCGCCATCTATCACAAAGTGAAAAAAGTGATCCAACTAAAGCATTCATATTTCTTTACGTACTGCACGAATATGTAATAAAAAAAAAGGGGGTTCCCATTTTAAAATACGCAGTTGATATCCGTTTGACCCATGGCAACTTCATCTAGCGGGCCAACCATAGCGCCATCTGGTTTCCCCCTTCAAGCTAGACGAGTTTCGGTCTTTGTAGTTTATCTTTTGGTGCTTATTTCGTGAGATTTTTGGCCCGGTCACTATCTATGGACCACACTGTATATGTATGCATTTCAGGTTTTACCTCAATGAAGTAAGACAAAACGCGTCTCGAAAACAAAAAGTGCGTTTGCTGACGAATCTTCCAGGCTGTATGGCCGTGATTCCTGACGTTTTATCCATAGCTACACTGAACATCTTTGGAGGTTTTCCTGGCGACGCTGAATATCGCCGACTGTCGGCAAGAGTCAGCGTCACGTCGCCCGGAGCATCTGTGAAGACGTCCAGTGCAGCTCTCGAAGAAACGTCAGGAACCGAAAAAGTTTCTTACGTCAGGAACCAAAAAAGTTTCTTTGACCACGGTCATGCAGCCCGGAAGGTTCAGCAGCAACTATGACTCCTGGTTCTGAAAGCATTCATTGTGTGAAAAGTTGCATTTATTCAGTTCACGTAGGCAGACAGAAAAAACATTGACAAACAATAATAAAGTTGTCATCTTGTAGAATCGGGTGTACTGGCGGTGTTCCGCGTCTTCCTCACACAATATTTCGACGGAGATGCCGAGATGCCGAGTTACGACGTCAAAATATCGTGTTGGGAAGACGTGGAATACCGGCAGCACATCAGATTCTGCAAGATGACAACGAATCTCTGGGAAATTCTTAGAAATAATAATAAAGTCATTAGTTTGATATCTGTTTATCGAATGATATTATCCTTCGCAGAGAACGAATACTTCTCGCTGTCAGTGACTGTCACATTTGAAGGTATTCAAAATGGTTCAAATGGCTCTGAGCACTATGGGACTTAACTTCTGAGGTCATCTGTCCCCTAGAACTTAGAACTACTTAAACCTAACTTAACTAAGGGCATCACACACATCCATGCCCGAGGCAGGATTCGAACCTGCGACCGTAGTGGTCGCGCGCTTGCAGACTGTAGCGCCTAGAACCGCTCGGCCACCCCGGCCAGCTTTGAAGGTGTAGCAAGTGGGGCAGTGAGCCGCGTGCAGTGTGACATGGAGGGCTGGTCTGGTGCAGGAGCTGATGGACGAGATGTACGACGAGTACGAGGACCCGGAGGACCCCGTGGCGAGCGACGACGACCCGCCGGCCGACTCCCCGCCGGAGGCGGAGACGACGACGACGACGTCGACGACGACGACGATTCTTCAAAACTCAGCTGCGACGCCTGCCATCGGCAACGCCACGTGCTCGGGTAAGGCCGTCTTTCTTAGCAAAACTTAGCTAGTCTCCACAAGTATTAAGGAGATTCCGTATGATTAAAAACAACCGTGTTATGAATGTCGTCAAACTCAACCATAACAGGAAACACATGACATAGCAGAAATAAAAGATAATAACGTTGGTAAGAACAATCCGTACATTCAGCAACAAGTAAAGGAGCCAAACGAGAAATCTGGAAAGGGAATTAAAGTTCAGGGAGGTGGAGCAAAAACTTTTGAGACTTCAGGTGTATCCGAAAGAGACTCGAACAAGCAACCATTGCCTTTCATGGAAAGTGCTTTGAAAATTATGTTTTATTTTAATTAGGGCCTTCATCTTTCCCTATAGCCTATATTTGCTCTCGCCATTTGTCTTCGTTGGTGCGTGGACTCTGTGGCCTTACTATTTTGACTTCATTGGCGCGTTACCTTTGTTGTCATGCAGTCTGTTAAGTCATCGTATTTGCAGAATATCTAAAGACAGATCTTAAAATGATAAACGAGAATGAATAAAATGTCTTGAGTACCATTCGGAATTTATCTTGGAGTTTTCACGGTACTTAAAAATGGAAATAAAATATTGTTCCTTCTAAAATTAGAAGTTCATAGGAACTGGCTGCTTCAGAAACAAAGTTAAATTCTTGAGGCCATTTATCTACTAGTATTTTTGATGGAAGTTTACTTCTTTCTTCACAAATGTTGAAGACGTGGCCAAGCTCGGGGTAAATGTTGCCTACTTTGATCGGTGGTACTTTATCTGCAGGAGTCATGACAGGGAAGAGTTCTATCGTATTTTACTGAATACAGGGATTGAATAAAAAATGGAAACACAACAAGTGATTGCTTGAACATAAATACAAACACTAGCCAGGCCTGCAGGTTGCGCTGTTGTATTTGACCACAAACGCCACCTGTGCAATGTCCTCAGTACGTCGCAAGAGTCACTCGTGATCAGAACAGTGTTCTGTGTATATTTAAGAGTGCACTATGACGAAGCTAAGTAAATTCGAACGCGTACAAATTGTTTGTGCTCGTACGGTGGAAGCTTCCGTAACCAAGGTAGGAGAAGTGTTTGGTGTTTCAAAGGCACTGCATCGAAGATTTATGCGGAATTCGCGGAAAGCGAAAAACTATCCGCCAAGACGCAACGCGGACGAAAGTGTGTGTTGAATGATCGTGACGAAAAATAATAGGACGACAGCTGCAGAAATCACTGCAGAACTGAATGTTACACTCACGAACCCTAACGGTACCAAAACAACAGGAAGGGAGGTCCTCAAGCAGAGAATTTCAGGCCAGCTGGAATTCCAAAACCTGTCATCAGTGATGCAAATGGCCGTAACAGGAAAACATGGTACCGAAACCATAAAAGCTGGACTATTGAGCAAATGAAGAAAGTTATTTGGTCGGATTAGTGTAGTGGCACCCGGTTTCCATCTTCTGGACGAGTTTACGCTCCAAGAGTGAAACAAGGCGGGTGTTTGGCGATGATTTGGGCAGCCATATCGTGGTGTTCCATGAGCCCCATGGCTACTCTGGAGAGTCGCCTTACTGCCAAGGCTTATGTCACCATTTTGGCTGATTAGGTCCATCGCATGGTACAATGTTAGTTTCCCAATGGTGATGCTTTGTTCCAAGACGGCAGAGCTCCTGTTCACACAGCTCGCATCGTCCAGGACAGGTTTTATGAGCACGAGGATGAATCGCCGCAACTCCCCTGACCACCACAATCATCAGTATTATGGAGACTTTGTAGTCTATTTTGGAGAGAAGTGTGCGTGATCGCTTTCCACCTCCGTCATAGTTACCTAAACTTATCACTGTTTCACAGGAACAATAGCACAAGGATCCCTTGAAAACCATGAAGAACCTGTCTTTATCCATTCCGAGACGACTGCAAACTGTTTTGAGTGCGTACGGTTTCTCCTGCAAGGTATTGGGCATAGTAATGTGTTTTTGAAGTTTCCATATTTTTGTTCGTCCCCTATATGCACCATAACTGCCTAGTTGACCTTTTCTTCGGTCTAAAGTCGCTCTCTGGAAAGGAACTTAGAATATGTTTTCCCTACAGACATGGCGACAAAACAAAGCTATTTTGTGATATGGTTTCCAGTATTGGTAGGGCAGTGCTAAATGTTATATCTTGCTCAACACGTCTTCATTACTGAAATATGCTAGCTGAAAGGAACGTTCACACTGAGCTATCCAGGCAGGACTGAAGACCCGTCCTTACAGCTTTACGTCCGCCAGTACCTTATCTCCTATCTTCCACACTTCACAGACGTTCTGAGGTATACCTTGCTGTGTGGTCATGAGTCATGCCAAGATAGCTCAGTCAGTAGAGGATTTGCAAGCGAAAGACGAGGTTTCCACGTTCGAGTCCCAGGTTCGAGTCCCTGACCAGCTAAGAAGTTTCAAATCAGAGTACACTCCGTTGCAGAGCAATAATTAATTCTAAAAACACTGAGGTCTGCTCATGACATTATCGTGGGGACGCGGCAAACACCTTGGACGATAAAATGAACGGAATGGATACTGTCTTAAAACGAGTTTACAACGTGAGTATCAACAAAAATAAAATGTGGGTAATGGAATGTAGTCGGATTAAATCAAGCTACGCTGAGGGATTGAGGTTAGGGAATGACATGCTAAAAGTAGTAGTTGAGGTTTGCTATTTGGACAGCAAAATAACTGACGTAGGCAGAAGTAGAGAGGATATAAAATGAGGGTTGACAATAGTAAGTAATGCATTCCTGAAAATGAGAGATCTGAATACATCGAATGTAAATTTACGAGAGGGGTTTAATATGTAATGCAGGACTTTTTTCTGAGAATAACTGGGTTTTATTCAGGATTTCAATACGCCATATTATTCCCCACTGTTTTGGTACAAAACCTTGTTTTTCAACACAATCTCCATTCACTGTGTCGGCCTTACGCCACCTCGCTGGGATGGCCTGTATGTCAGCAGGGTACCTCTCTAGTAGTCGAGGTCGGAGCCAACGTCTTGCTGCATCAGTAACCTCCTCATCACCCGCGAACTGCTTGTTGTGGAATGCTTCCTTAATTGGACCAAAGAGGTGGAAGTGTAAAGGTGCGAGGTCTGGGCTGCACGGTGGATGATCAAGAACAGTCCAACGAGGTTTTGTGAGCTCCTCTCGAGTGTGCAGACTTGTATGAGGCCTTGCGTTGTCATGGAGAAGGAGACGTTCGTTTGCATTTTTATGGCGACAACACTCTGAAGCCATTTCTTCAGCTTCCTGAGTAGTACAATACAGTTCCGAGTTGATCGTTGCACCATGAGCGAGGACATCAAAAAGAATAACCATTCCAGAGTCCCAGAAGATGGTCGCCATGACTTTACCCCCTCAGCGTACGGCTGTGAAATTTTTCTTCGGAGGAGTGGTGGTGTCGTGCCACTCCATGGATTGCCGTTTTCTTCATGTTCGAAGTGATGAACCAATGTTTCATCGCCTGTGACGATGTTCGACAAAAAATTGTCACAATCAGCCTTGTAGCGCACAAGCAGTTCCGCACAGACGGTTCTTCGTTGCTCTCCATGGTCTTCTGTTATCCGGCGAGGAACCCAGCGTGCACACATCTTTGAGTATCCCAACTTGTGGACGAGGGTCATAGCTCTACCGACATATAGGTACAGTTGAATAACAAGGTGTTTTGTTGTGGTCCATCGATCATCTCAAATGAGAGTGTCCGCACGTTCCAACATTGCGGGAGTCACGGCTGTGTGCAGCCGGCCGGCATGCGGGGAGATCGGACAGGTTTGCGCGACCTTGTTGCGATGATGAGAGACGCCTCGCCGAACGACTCACCTTGCTCTTGTTCACTGCCAGGTTCCCATAGACATTCTACAAGCGCGTTTGAATATCTGCTAACCTCTGGTTTTCCGCCAAAAGAAACTCAGAACAGATTTCTGGTTGGAACCCACCTTCGTTACAAACGCCATTTTGAAGGCTACGTATACTTCATGAAACTACAGGGGCTGATGCAGAAATACTCCACGATATTAGCATTTTTCAACCGAAATGGACCGAGATAAAAGTGTGTTGTACTACTTACTGAACGTCCCTCGGCTGTGTAAGGAAGTCCTCTTAAGGTATTTGTCTGGGGTGTAGCCTTGTACTGAATTGACTGGTGGAAGATGAATATTTCTGACAAGAAAAGAATGGAAGCTTTTGAGATATGGGGCTACAGAAGAATGCTGAAGATTTGATCGTATGTCTGAAGAGAAGATACTGAATCTAATTTGTCAGAAAAGAAATTTATGGCACAATTTGAGTTAAAATACACTCCTGGAAATGGAAAAAAGAACACATTGACACCGGTGTGTCAGACCCACCATACTTTCTCCGGACACTGCGAGAGGGCTGTACAAGCAATGATCACACGCACGGCACAGCGGACACACCAGGAACCGCGGTGTTGGCCGTCGAATGGCGCTAGCTGCGCAGCATTTGTGCACCGCCGCCGTCAGTGTCAGCCAGTTTGCCGTGGCATACGGAGCTCCATCGCAGCCTTTAACACTGGTAGCATGCCGCGGCAGCGTGGACGTGAACCGTATGTGCAGTTGACGGACTTTGAGCGAGGGCGTATAGTGGGCATGCGGGAGGCCGGGTGGACGTACCGCCGAATTGCTCAACACGTGGGGCGTGAGGTCTCCACAGTACATCGATGTTGTCGCCAGTGGTCGGCGGAAGGTGCACGTGCCCGTCGACCTGGGACCGGACCGCAGCGACGCACGGATGCACGCCAAGACCGTAGGATCCTACGCAGTGCCGTAGGGGACCGCACCGCCACTTCCCAGCAAATTAGGGACACTGTTGCTCCTGGGGTATCGGCGAGGACCATTCGCAACCGTCTCCATGAAGCTGGGCTACGGTCCCGCACACCGTTAGGCCGTCTTCCGCTCACGCCCCAACATCGTGCAGCCCGCCTCCAGTGGTGTCGCGACAGGCGTGAATGGAGGGACGAATGGAGACGTGTCGTCTTCAGCGATGAGAGTCGCTTCTGCCTTGGTGCCAATGATGGTCGTATGCGTGTTTGGCGCCGTGCAGGTGAGCGCCACAATCAGGACTGCATACGACCGAGGCACACAGGGCCAACACCCGGCATCATGGTGTGGGGAGCGATCTCCTACACTGGCCGTACACCACTGGTGATCGTCGAGGGGACACTAAATAGTGCACGGTACATCCAAACCGTCATCGAACCCATCGTTCTACCATTCCTAGACTGGCAAGGGAACTTGCTGTTCCAACAGGACAATGCACGTCCGCATGTATCCCGTGCCACCCAACGTGCTCTAGAAGGTGTAAGTCAACTATCCTGGCCAGCAAGATCTCCGGATCTGTCCCCCATTGAGCATGTTTGGGACTGGATGAAGCGTCGTCTCACGCGGTCTGCACGTCCAGCACGAACGCTGGTCCAACTGAGGCGCCAGGTGGAAATGGCATGGCAAGCCGTTCCACAGGACTACATCCAGGATCTCTACGATCGTCTCCATGGGAGAATAGCAGCCTGCATTGCTGCGAAAGGTGGATATACACTGTACTAGTGCCGACATTGTGCATGCTCTGTTGCCTGTGTCTATGTGCCTGTGGTTCTGTCAGTGTGATCATGTGATGTATCTGACCCCAGGATTGTGTCAATAAAGTTTCCCCTTCCTGGGACAATGAATTCACGGTGTTCTTATTTCAATTTCCAGGAGTGTAGGTATCGATTGACACGGCACTTACTGAGGCATCGAGGAACTGTCATTTTGGCAACAAGGGAAGTGTCTGGTGTAACAATTGTAGTGAAGCACCTAGGCTGGACTGTGTTAAGCAGGTTCAAACAGACATAACTTGCAATAGTTACGCAGGTATGGTGAGGATTCTGCATGGAGAGCTACATCGAACCAGTCTTTCGACCTAAAAGAACAACATAATGGACGAATCAACTTTCGAACCCAACACGTTTGAAATGTGACGAAATGATATGTCCTAGTGTTAAGTAACAAGTAACGGCAGAACTGAAAGGTATTACATCAGTCACTGACACTGTACTCTTGGATCCTTCCTTCCAGATTAGACCGAACACTCGATATGGCCAGAATTTGACTGTGTCAAGTTCGACTTCACTGTGATTTTTCGCAATGCTCCCAACCTTAGGGGCTAGTCTTATACAAATTCCTCGCAGAGAGGAGTGTGCTAGTGTCGTCTGTAGCCCTTAACTTGAAGAAGAACATTCTGAGAATGGACGTCTGGAGCATAGCACTGTATGGATATATGTCATGGGCTGGTAGGAAATCCCGAAAAGAGGAAAATTCGAATGTTTGAGATTCAGTGTTACGGAAGGTTGCCAAAAGTTAGGCAGTCTGTTAAGATAAGAAATGAGGAATACTTCACACAATCAGCAAGGAAAAAATATGCGGAAAATACTGACTACAAGATGGGAGAAGATGAGAGCGCATGTTTTAAGGCGTCATCAGGGAATAACTTGCGTAGTACTAGATGAAACCATAGAAGTAAAAAAGTATAAGGGAATGGATGTAAGTGTTAGGAAGTGCTACTCTCAGTTGGCGGAAAGTGACGTGGGTGACAACTTATGATAATCACGAATTCTTTGAATAAATATTTCAGGCAGTACGAAGTCTTGAATGAGAAATCCGATTTAGGGACGTGTTTGTAAACACGAAAATATGTAAACAACTTCCTGTTGCATCAACGTTGATGATCCTATCTTGAAATTCAATATTCTGTTATCTGTGATGTGTTCACGTAATTTTGTGATAGAGTGTGGAAGGTGATCGATTACTCGTTACATGATCTTGCAAATTTGCGTTTAATGTGTGCTGCAACGTGATGGTTATCCCGAAAGACTGATCAAATACCCAGAGAACTGTTTTCCAACAGGCGTCAGCCTCATAGGAAGAAATTTGGTGCCACAGAGAGAAATGTTCTAAGATCATTCCATGGTTATGGACGTAGCATTTGTACAGTTTATACTGATGTGATAACATGAAAATAAAAAGAAAAGAAACAGATAGACGTAAATATGACACTGTATACAGCCAAGGTTTGATGATGTGAGCTGTGTTGATAAGCTACTAAACAAAGGAACAGTAAGTTTTACAGATGTAACAAAACCTTCACAATTAATGGACTGACCTTCTCGGATCTGTTTTTCAAGCCACAAGAGCTGGCCAAGGTACTCGGTACTGAGTTGTTCGCACAGTAGTAACTGTGTTGGATCGTGTGGGAGAAGGTGCACTCGTCCGTAGAATGCACGCTTCGAATGCTAAGTATGCACAATACTGCCGGAGTAACTGAAGAAAAACTTATAGTACATGCATTGAGACTGGCAGTCTCCTATTTTTACGTGTGATATGAGCTCAAGGTGCTTCATTAAATTTAGAGTGTGGTGCCGCATAAATTCAGCCTTTTGGGCTGTATATCACTCAGCCATCTTCAGAGTGAGCCGGAAGAATGATGCTTCAGTGCTCGTTCCGTCCTTTTAAAGTCACGGACTGGGCCACGGGCATGCGGCCACTGGATTTGTTACTCAACTGATACATATATACATTAATCCTTCTTCCATAGATCATGAATACGACATTTCGTAATGATGTGGAACGTGTCACTTTAACATAAGTTTTCTTTACACAAAATAATTAATTAATTATTTTTTATTTATTTTTTTATTTTTTTACAGTTCCCACTTCATATCTAAGAATTCATCTATTGAGTAGAAGGAGTTGTCATTTAGAAATTCGTTTAATTTGCTTTTAAATGTTGGTTGGCTATCTGTCAAACTTTTAATACTATTTGACAAATGACCAAAGATTTTTGTGGCAGCATAATTCACCCCTTTCTGTGCCAAAGTGAGATTTAATCCCGAATAGTGAATATCATCCTTTCATCTAGTGTTGTAGCTATGCACTTCGTTGTTATTTTGAATTGGGATGGGTTATTAATGACAAATTTCATAAGTGAATATATGTATTGCGAAGATACTGTGAATATCCCGAGTTCCTTAAATAAATGTCTGCAAGGTAATCTTGGGTGGATTTCAGCTATTATTCTGATTACACGCTTTTGTGCAATGAATACTTTCTCTCTTAATGACGAATTGCCTCAAAATATAATGCCATATGAAAGCAGTGAATGAAAATAGGCATAGTAGGCTAATCTACTGATATGTTTATCACCAAAATTTGTAATAACCCTAATAGCATAATTAACTGAACCTAACCGTTTCAGCAGATCATCGATGTGTTTCTTCCAATTCCATTTCTTATCAATGCACACACCCAGAAATTTTGAGTATTCTACCTTAGCAACAGACTTCCGTTCATAGTCTATATTTATCAATGGTGTTATGCCATTTACTGTACAGAACTGTATAAACTGTGTTTTCTCAAAATTTAGTGAGAGTCCATTTGCAGAGAAGCACTTAATAGTTTTCTGAAAGACATTATTTGCGATTTCCTCAGCTGATTCTTGCTTCTTGGGTGTGTTTACTATACTTGTATCATCAGCAAAAAGAGCTAACTTTACATCATCATGAATATAGAGTGGCAAGCCGACAATAAATATTAAGAACAATAAGGGACCTAAGACTGAACCCTGTGGGACACCATTCCTGATACCTCCCCAGTTAGAGGACTCTGCTGGTTTTTCTAGACTATCTGCACTGTTAATTTCAACATTCTGCATTCTTCCAGTTAAGTATGAAGTAAACCATTTGTTGAACTATCCCACTCATACCACAATACTTAAGCTTATCTAGAAGAATTTCATGATTCACACAGTCAAAAGCCTTTGAGATATCACAAAATATCCCAATAGGTGATGTTTGGTTATTCATTGCATTTAATATTTGATCAGTGAAAGCATATATAGCATTTTCTCTTGAAAAACCTTTCTGAAAACCAAACTGACATTTTGTTAGTACTTCATTTTTACAAATATGTGATGCTACTCTAGAATACATTAGTTTTTCAACAATTTTGGATGAAGCTGTCACAAGTGAGTTGGGCGGTAGTTGTTAGCATCAGATCTATCTCCTTTTTCATGCAATGGTTTAACAATAGCATATTTCAGTCTATCTGAAAAAATTCCCTGTTTCCGTGAGCTACTACATATGTGGCTGAGAATCCTACTTATTTGTTGGGAACAAGCTTCTAGTATTCTGTTGGAAATGCCATCAATTCCATGTGAGCTTTTACTTTTGAGTGAATTTATTATTTTCCTAATTTCAGTAGGAGAGGTGGGTTGAATTTCAATTTTATCAAATTGCGTAGGTACTGCTTTTTCCATATACTGCCTTGCATTTTCTAATGAATATCTGGAAACTATTTTCTCTAAAACACTTAAAAATGATTATTAAAAATGTTTTCTAGTTGTGACTTCTTGTTAGCAAACTTTTCATAGTGTTTGATAGAAATACAGTCTTCCTGTGCTCTCGGTTGCCCTGTTTCCCTTTTCGCAATATTACAAATTGTTTTAATTTTATTATCAGATGTGCTAATCTCAGACATAATGCACATACTTCTGGACTTTTTAATAACTTTTCTTAATGTAGTGCAGTAGTTTTTATAATGTTTCATTGTTTCAGGATCATTACTCCTCCTAGCTATAAGATACACTCCCTTTTCTGTTTACAAGATAGTTTTATCCCTTTAGTAAGCCATGGCTTTTTACATGGTTTCTTACAATTGTATTTCACTGTTTTCTTAGGGAAACTGTTTCCAAATATACTCACAAAGGTATCATGAAATAGGTTAAATTTTAAATTAGCATCATGTTCCTTGTACACCTCATCCCAGTCTAACTATTGCAAGCTTTCCATAAAATTTTGAAGTGTTAAATCGTTAATGGAACGCACTATTTTGGAGGAGTGTTTTGCATTACTATTTGGAGCTATATCATATACTGTAACTAGCTGTGCATCGTGATCAGACAGACCATTCTTAACAGGAAAAGTTTTTATTTGATTGAATTGATCTTGGTCTATGAAAACGTTATCTATCAGTGTGCTGCTTTCTTGTACCACCCGAGTAGGAAATCCAATGACCAGTCCACGTTCGGACCCACTGAGCTCCCCTGGCCAACCCATTCTGTTGTTAGAGCTTTATACTGACAATACAAGATCAGACAGTGTGCAATACGTTTTGTGTTCGTCCTGTCAAATATGGCTCTGGTCTACGACACGTTCTCAAACTCACGGAATCGTTTATGGCATTAATGAAAATTCCGAAAGCTTGCCCGCTCTTGCATAAATGTGTACGGACGCCCAAGCGTGCGGAACAAGTAAATAATTTCGAACTTTTTTCCACAGAGGCTCCCGCCAGCACCACCACCACCGCCGCCGCCGTCCCATCCGCCAGCACCACGACCCCCGCAAGCACCGCCAGCTCCAGCACACCGGCGAAGCGCAGACGGCGCTGCAGGGACGGCTTCTATCGCAACCAGGCGGGCCGTTGCGTCCGCCTGCAGTTCGCGCAGTGAGTACTGTGCTCACACCTCACTGCTTCATTCCTTGTGCCAGAGAACTTCTGTAGTAAATGACTGACCTCCTTCATGTGAAGCAATAACAACATCGTCTTCCAATGAAACAAGCACACTAGATAAAAAAATTAAAAAATAAACTAAATTGCCCTAGGAGCCGACTGCTGTGGTCGAGCGGTTCTAGACGCTTCAGTCCGGAACCACGCTGGTGCTACGGCCGCAGGTTCGAATCCTGCCTTGGGCATGGCTGTGTGTGATGTCCTTGAGTTATTTAGATTTAACTAGTTCTGAGCCTAGGGGACTGATGACCTCAGATGTTAAGTCCCATAGTGCTTAGAGCCATTCACCTTAGGAGACGTCACTTTAGTATCGTCTAAAGCCTTGTATACCGTTGATACTGACATCGGTTCGACGTGGCAGAGAGTCCACAAACTTTTTCAAGAACTCCATATCCAGGTGAAGCCACTTATTAATGATCAGATTACACAGAACTGCCAAATTTCGAGGATGTTAATCGTTCCTTCTCACTTGCTGTGCCGACCGCTGTGGCCGAGCGGTTCTAGGTGATTCAGTCCGGAACCGCGCTGCTGCTGCGGTCGCAGCTTCGAATCCTGCCTCAGGCATGGATGTGTGTGATGTGCCTAGGTTAGTTAGGTTTAAGTAGTTCTAAGTCTAGGGGACTGATGGCTTCAGATGTTAAGTTCCATAGTGCTTAGAGTCATTTGAACCATTCACTTGCTGTTCCAAGTAGTCCCACACATTTGAGGTGCCATTGAAACTGGATAATTAAGCCGGCATGTCGACATGGTAGAGGATGCTCGAGTGTTCGTCAAATATGGAAAATGCGCGAGCTGTCCTGTGAAAAATGCTCTCATCGTCCTAGAAGATGGGAGCGTCCACGACATACACATCTGTAAAACAAAAATATAATTAATGTAGAGTAATAAATTTTTAATACAATTATCTAGCTGTCATATTTAAGTTGTTAACATTGCGAGATCACAAGTTAATGTAAGCACGAGATAAGCCATTGCAAATGTGAATTGATGGTGCATTAATAACCGGTATAACCACCAGAATCTTAAACGCAGTCCTGAAAACATGGATGCATTGTGCTGTACAGATGCCGAATGTCAGTTCGTGGGATGGGGTTCCATGCATGTTGCATTTGGTTGGTCAATACAAGGACGGTTAATGCTGTTTGTGGATGATGCTGGTATTGTCACCCGATGATGTCCCATATGAGCTCTATTGGAGACAAATCTGGTGATCGAGCGGGCAATATGTCTACACTCTATACAGCACATTGGGTTACAACTGCGATATGTAGGCGAGCGCTATGCTGTTGGAAAACACCCTCTGCCTTGCTGTTCATGACTGGCAGCACAACAGGCCGAATCACCAGACTGACGTATAGATTTTCATTTAGAGTGCGCGGAATAACCACGAGAGTGGTGCAGTCATACGAAATAGCACCCAAAAGAATAACTCCAGGTATAGATCCAGTGTGTGTAGCATGCAAACAGGTTGCTTGCAGGCTCTCAACTAGCCTCCTTTTAACCAACACACGTCCATCACTGGCACCGAGGCAGAGCCAGCTTTCATCACAAACACAACACACCTCCACCCTGCTCTCCAATGAGCATTCGCTTGACACCAGTGAAGTCACAAATAGTGGTGGTTTGGGGTCTGTAGAATGTACGCTACAGGGCGTGTGGCTCGGGGCTGTTCTTGAAGTACACTATGTGATCAAAAGTATCCGGACACCCCCAAAAACATACGTTTTTCATATTAGGTGCATTGTGCTGCCACCTGCTGCCAAGTACTCCATATCAGCGACCTCAGTAGCCATTAGACATCGTGGGAGAGCAGAATGAGGCGCTCCGCGGAATTCACGAACTTCGAATATGGTCAGGTAATTGGGTGTCACTTGTGTCTTACGTCTGTACGCGAGATTTCCACAATAGTAAACATCCGTAGGTCCACTGTTTCCAGTGTGATAGTGAAGTGAAAACGTGAAGGGACATGTACAGCACAAAAGCGTACAGGCCGACCTCTTCTGTTGGCTGACAGAGACCGTCGACAGTTGAAGAGGGTCGTAATGTGTAATAGGCAGACATCTATCCAGACCATCACACATGAATTCCTAACTGCATCAGGATCCACTACAAATATTATCACAGTTAGACAGGAGGTGAGCAAACTTGGATTTCGCGGTCGAGCGGCTGCTCATAAGCCACATACCACGCCCAAACGACGCCTCGCTTGGTGTAAGGAGCGTAAACATTGGATGATTGAACAGTGGAAAAACGTTGTGTGGAGTGACGAATCACGGTACACAATGTGGCGATCCGATGGCTGGGTGTGGGTATGGCGAATGCCCGGTGAACGTCATCTGCCAGCAAGTGTAGTGCCAACAGTAACATTCGCAGGCGGTGGTGTTATGATATGGACGTCTTTTTCATAGAGGGGGCTTGCACCCGTTGTTGTTTTGCGTGGCACTAACACAGCACAGGCCTACATTGATCTTTTAGACACCTTCTTGCTTCCCACTGTTGAAGAGCAATTCCGGGATGGCTATTGCGTCTTTCAACACGATCAAGCACCTGGTCGTAATGCACGGCCTGTGGCGGAGTGGTTACACGACAATAACATTCCCGTAATGGACTGCCCTGCACAGAGTCCTGACCTGAATCCTATACAACACCTTTGGAATGTTTTGGAACGCCGACTTCGTGTCAGGCTTCACCAACTGACATCGATACCTCTCCTCAGTGCAGCACTCCGTGACAAACGGACAGCCATTCCCCGAGAAACCTTCCAGCACCTGATTGAACGATGCATGCGAGAATGGAAGCTTTCATCAAGGATAAGGGTGGGCCAACACATTCCAGCATTACCGATGGAGGGCGCACGAACTTGTAAGTCATTTTCAGCCAAGTGTCCGGATACTTCTGTTACAATTCGTTGCGTCGATGCGGTGCCAACTGTTGCTCAGATTGCTGCTGCAGATGCAGTACGATGCGCCAGAGCTGTACGCCTGATCTTCTTGCGAACGTAAATTCTCGTGATCACTGCTGCTAACAATCACGCACAGTGTCTACATACCTGTCAAGTCTTTCTGCAATAACGCAGAAGGAATGTTACACGACTTTATTCAAACTCAGTGAGGTGTTGATAATGGCGTCTTTGTTTCCTTAAAGGCATTCAACTCACGAAGTCGAATTTCAAAGGTAACTAACGCTCAGGAGAGTTACAGTGGGTATTAAAAGCAAATCTGAAGCGCATCCTAATAGTGGCGCCACTCTTATACGACTGGAGCGAAATCTGAATAGACATCATCTTTCATATGTAGAAAAACACCTACCAACTTCCGTTTATGTCATACAACTCCTTCTTAGTGTTGCGCCTTAGGTACACGCCTTAGGTAGTACATCCATTCTTATTATAGTTAAGTTGAATTTCAGGAGTAAATTTCAGTATTTGAAACTAGTTCGTCGTCAAAGATAAACGGCTGTTATCATCTTGGAAGACTGGAAGTGCCCCCAATATACATATCATGGAAATATAGAAGAAAGGGCAATTTTTATCACCGAGAATTTCGTCTCTCTGCTCGGCTTTTCTCCTTTAACGTTCAGTTGTAGAGTGGGAGCTGTGGATATCAACGTGTCTGAAGCGCTTCCACCTCTAATTTAGCGGGAGGTCATGATTAACTCTTCTTCATGATTCAAACATTTCATTAGGTTCGTGAAGTGGCTTTGGGCAATCTTTTCTCTTCTAGCTTTAATCGCGCACATTTTCCCTTAAAGCTCGTAGGGTTTGTATGCATTTGTTACGTGCAATAAATGCTGCACTCTGACTGTTGACGCGTGTGGTCATTGGTTTCAAAGCTTCACGATAGTTGAGATTAGTCTAAATTTTTCGTTTCCTCATACGAATCAGCCTTGACTGGAACACCTTTAACCAAATTCTTTGACTTGTCTTCCAAGTAGCCTCGGAGCAAGACGCGCTTGTGTATAGCACAGATTTCTGTCCAAGGACGACTGAAACTGTTCCCAAGTCTCAAACTCTAATCTGATAGTCGGGAGTTCGACTGTAAGTGTCACGGGAACAGAAGGTGCTGTCGCAACTGCAGCTGGCGTAAGGCCAGGTTTGCAACCTATGAGGACAAACATTTTGCAGTCTTTCTTGTGGACTTCGGAATTGCCTTCCTACCTATTTCGACACATTCGTCGCACTTCGTAATGTTGATGTCATACAAAAATGATTCAAATGGCTCTGAGCACTTCGGGACTTAACTTCTGAGGTCATCAGTCCCCTAGAACTTAGAACTACTTAAACCTAACTAACCTAAGGACATCACACACATCCATGCCCGAGGCAGGATTCGAACCTGCGACCGTAGCGGTCGCGCGGTTCCAGATTGTAGCGCCTAGAACCGCTCGGCCACCCCGGCCGGCGTCGATGTCATAGCCTGTGCCTGAGAGCAGATCCTGGATAGCATGGTCTAGTACTTCCAAACAATCTAACAGCTCTTGCAGTGTCATTCGAAAGTATTAATAAGTAGTAGCTTTGCTTGTGCCTCCTTCATCAATTTCCACACTGAGCCATGGTACTAGTGTTCTTTCAGTCTTTCATTTTCTTTTCAAATTTCGCAGACGTATTTCTGTATCTGTCTCAGTCAAGGTGTCTTGAACGGCGCCGGCCGCTGTGGCCGAGCGGTTCTATAAGCTTCAGTCCGGAACCACGCTGCTGCTGCGGTCGCAGGTTCGAATCCTGCCTCGGGCATGGATGTGTGTGATGTCCTTAGCTTAGTTGGGTTTAAGTTGTTCTGTCTAGGGGACTGATGACCTCAGATGTTAAGTCCCATAGTGCTTAGAGCCATTTGAACCATTTCTGAATCTTGAACGGCCATCACACGGGATAACCAAACAGTGCACATCTACATCTACATGTTTATTCTGCAATTCACAATGAAGTGCTTGACACAGGGTTCATCGAATCACTTTTGAGCTACTTCTCGAACAGCACCCGGGAGAAACGAACACTTAAGTATTTCCGTGCAAATTGTGATTTCTCATATTTTATTACGATGGTCATATCTCCCCATGTAGGCAGGCGCCAACAAAATATTTTCATAGTCTGAGGAGAAAATTTGCGATTCAGGTTTCATGAGAAGGTGCTCCTGCAGTGAAAAACGCCATGTTTTAATGACTGCCACCCCAATTCGTGTATCACATCCGTGTCACACTCTCCCTTATTTCGCTATAGTACAAAACGAGTTGCGCTTGTTTGGACTAGTACTCCGTCAATTGTATCTGATGCGGATCCCACGCCGTACAGCAATATTCTAGAAAAAAAAAATGTTTCAAATGGCTCTGAACACTATGGGATGTAACATCCGAGGTCATCAGTCCCCTAGAACTTAGAACTACTTAAACCTAACTAACCTAAGGACATCACACACATCCATGCCCGAGGCAGGATTCGAACCTGTGACCGTAGTGGTCGCTCGGCTCCAGACTGTAGGGCCTAGAACCGCACGACCACTCCGGCCGGCATTTAGAGTCAATTGCCGCTTCTTGCGCCATACAGGTACCTGGTCTAAACCATTTTGCAATTCGTTTTGATCATCTGACAACTTTACAAGGCGGTAATTGACATCCTCACCCACAAACAATTTAAGAGGAATCCTCAGATTGTCTCCTAGGTTGTTTACGTACACTACTGGCCATTAAAATTGCTACACCACGAAGATGACGTGCTACAGACGCGAAATTTAACCGACAGGAAGAAGATGCTGTGATATGCAGATGATTAGCCTTTCAGAGCATTCACACAAGTTTGGCGCCGGTGGCGAGACCTACAACGTGCTGACATGAGGAAAGTTTCCAACCGATTTCTCATGCACAAACACAGGTGACTGGCGTTGCCTGGTGAAACGTTGTTGTGATACCTCGTGTAAGAACGAGAAATGTGTACCATAACGTTTCCGACTTTGATAAAGTTCGAATAGTAGCCTATCACGATTGCAGTTTATCGTATCGCGACATTGCTGCTCGCGTTGGTCGAGGTCCAATAACTGTTAGCAGAATATGGAATCGGTGTGTTTAGGAGGGTAATAAGGAACGCCGTGCTGGATCCCAACGGCCTCGTATCACTAGCAGTCGAGATGACAGGCATCTTGTCCACGTGGCTGTAACGGGTCGTGCAGCTACGTCTCGATCCCTGAGTTAGCAGATGAGGACATCTGCAAGACAACAACCATCTATGAACAGTTCGACAACGTTTGCAGCAGCATGGACTATCAGCTAGGAGACCATGGCTGCGGTTACCCTTGACGCTGCATCACAGACAGGAGCGCCTGCGATGGTGTACTCGACGACGAACCTGGGTGCACGAATGGCGAAACGTCATTTTTTCTGATGAATCCAGGTTCTGTTTACAGCATCATGATGGTCGCATCCGTGTTTGGCGACATCGCCGTGAACGCACATTGGAAGCGTGTAACCGTCATCGCCATACTGCCGTATCACCCGGCGTGATGGTATGGGGTGCCATTGGTTACACTTCTCGGTCACCTCTTGTTCGCACTGACGGCACTTTGAATTATGGACGTTACATTTCAGATGTGTTACGACCCATGGCTCTACCCTTCATTCGATCCCTGCGAAACCCTACATTTCACCGAGCGATGTGGCGCAGTGGTTAGACTCTGGACTCGCATTCGGGAGGACGACGGTTCAATCCCGCGTCCGGCCATCCTAATTTAGGTTTTCCGTGATTTCCCTAAATCACTCCAGGTAAATGCCGGGATGGTTCCTCTGAAAGGGCACGGCCGACTTCCTTCCCCATCCTTCCCTAATCCGATGAGACCGATGACCTCGCTGTCTGGTCTGCTTCCCCAAAACAACCAACCAACCAGCCTACATTTCAGCAGGATAATGCACAACCGTATGTTGCAGGTCCTGTACGGGCCTTTCTGGATACAGAAAATGTTCGACTGCTGCCGTGGCCAGCACATTCTCCAGATCTCTCACCAATTGAAAACGTCTGGTCAATGGTGGCCGAGCAACTGGCTCGTCACAATACGCCAGTCACTACTCTTGATGAACTGTGGTATCGTGTTTAAGCTGCATGGGCAGCTGTACATGTACACGCCATCCAAGCTCTGTTTGACTCAATGCCCAGGGGTATCAAGGCCGTTATTACGGCCAGAGATGGTTGTTCTGGGTACTGATTCCTCAGGATCTATGCACCCAAATTGCGTGAAGATGTAATCACATGTCAGTTCTAGTATAATATATTTCTCCAATGAATACCCGTTTATCATCTGCATTTCTTCTTGGTGTAGCAATTTAATGGCCAGTAGTGTATGTGGGCAACTTGCGTAAATAACTATTGTTATGTTATTTCTTCACATGTTTCTTCATGTCCCCTCTAATGTCCCTGTAATACAGTGGAACGGGTTGTGGCTGAGAGCAGTCTGTTAGAGGCATGTACTTGTTTACAGAACTAGCTGGAGCCCAGGAAGGCAGTAGTTGTGACATGAAGCAGACGCGATGGACGTTACCACTATAAGAGTAAGTTGGAGCACTTCGGTGAATGGGCGATAATATGAATAGGCAAAACAGAGATTATGTGTTGCTGATTCTAAAGTACGGCGAGGACTTTATTATATTTTATTATATTCTATTACATTTTATTTAATTTCATGACTGTTTTGTGCATTACTTAAGTGCCTGTGCATGAAATATTGAACACAGGCAGTCCAGGTACGACTCCCAAAGCGCTTAGCTATGAGTAACATTCCTTTCATTTGTGCGGTTTATGCTAAATAACTGTAACGAATTTCTTTACAGTTGTTACTTTCTAATCATAAGACGAATAGTATAAGAAATTTTATGTGCTCATTCGACAGAACGGTCTCAGATAGTCTAACGCAATATTTGGTTTGATCGCACATATTAACAGCAACAGTATAACACGAAGAATAACCAGTCCTCCAGCAACGATTGTGTAGCTCTGTTACATGATGGTAGCACGGAGGCTGGGCGGGGCGACCAGCGTACGTGACTGGGCAATTCGCCCAAAGCAGACGTTGTAAACAGATGTCTGCCGACCTTTCGGTTTCTGATGTTGCTATCGAAAGGATCAGAGACTAATATAGAATAATCCACGAGGTCATAGAAGCAATACAGCTCGAGATGTTATAATTTTCAAGATATTTACACAGAACAGCCTAATGCTTCATATTCTGTATCCCCACCACGGTAACAAATACTGTATTTCATTATGCTGAGAGATTAAAGCAAACTGCCATTTTCAGTGTCCTGTGGCACTCGTGACATCGATAACTTCGTTCATCATTTTTTCCTAGGCGTGTCGTTTGATGGCTTGCGCTGTGTCTGCTACTGCCACGCAGCCGCGTTAGTTTCTCGCTACTGGAGTAGCTCTATTGGCTGTTCCAGGCATTTTGCTGTCCTTGTTAACAAAATGTTCAAATGTGTGTGAAATCTTATGGGACTTAACTGCTAAGGTCATTAGTCCCTAAGCTTACACACTACTTAACCTAAATTATCCTAAGGACAAACACACACACCCATGCCCGAGGGAGCACTCGAACATCCGCCGGGACCAGTCGCACAGTCCATGACTGCAGCGCCTGAGACCGCTCGGCTAATCCCCCGGGGCCCCCGTTAACACATACAGCTAAGTCGAACATTGAAGTAGACTAACTTTGTGCCGCTCACCCGCTCACTCGAATGAACAAATACATTTTTCACTGTGAGAGCATTTTCTTTGCAATGAGAAAAAAAGCTATGCTTTCCTTTGAAACCGAGCGAGGTGGCGCAGTGGCTAGCACACTGAACTCGCATTCGGGAGGACGACGGTTCAAACCCGCGTCCGGCCATCCTGATATAGGTTTTCCGTGATTTCCCTAAATCGCTCCAGGCAAATGCCGGGATGGTTTCTTTGAAAGGGCACGGCCGACTTCCATCCCTGTCCTTCCCTAATCCGGTGAGACCGATGACCTCGCTGTCTGGTCTCCTCCCCGAAACAACCCAACCCAACCCCTTTCCTTTGAAACAGGGCGACGCGTGAAGGAAGTGTTGATGAGAAGATCTACTCACAACAAAAACGAAATTTCAGATACGTTATGAAACATCACTGAAAATGTGCGTGATGACTCTTTAGGAGACACAGTGATACAATGTCTATTCGATGTCTACACAAAATCAAACGACAAAGAGATAATTCTGAAAGGAATAGAAATGTTATGTCCCATTTTTACAAACGACAGTACAATGATCACACTAAGAAGATTTCATGGAGCTGCTTTGTCTAAATTGTTTCATGGGCGATCGTCACACATATCATACTAAGGTAATAATCGGTTTAGAGCAATGTCTCATATCTGTCTAGTGCTATCATCCAGCTAGAAGCTTCCACGGCTTGGAGCTAAATACTATTGACCATGGGCTGGATATAAAGAAGGCTGAAAGCGATCAAGAGAGGCGCTGTGTATTTCTAGAAGGCACAGTCATTTGTTTCACGAAAATCACAAAATGGTTGAAATGGCTCTAAGCACAATGGGACTTAACATCTGCGGTCATCAGTCCCCTAGAACTTAGAACTACTTAAACCTAACCAACCTAAGTACATCACACGCATCCATGCCCGAGGTAGGATTCGAACCTGCGACCGTAGGGGTCGCGCGGTTCCAGACTGAAGCGCCTAGAACCGCTCGGCTACAGCGGCCGGCAGTTAGGTTCGTAGGTCACATGTATCCCACCCAATCGATTTCCAAGATCACTCGACTTAAAATGTTGTTGTTGTTGATCATAAGAGAAGACAGTTTTTGAACTTTTAATTTTAAAGTAAGTGTAAAGTGAGCTTTAGTCATGAAAGGTTAAAGCACTTTTGTCACAATATGCGTTGTTCCAATAATTAAAACACTGCCGTTAATTATTGAGTAATACGTTGACCAAACATAAAAAAGAAAGAAGAATTTTCGTTTGCAAATTATCTGTGGTGATAAGTTCCTATGGGACCAAACTGCTGAGGTCATCGGTCCCTAGGCTTACACACTACTTAATCAAACTTAAACTAACTTGCGCTAAGGGCAACACACACACACACACACACACACACACACACACACACACACACACACACACACACACACATGCCCGAGGGAGGACTCGAAACTTCAACGGGGAAGCCGCGCGAACCGCGAAAGGCGCCATAGTCCTCGCGGTTACCCCGCGCGGCAAATTATCTGTCGTTACTGCAAAAAACGTTCCCGTATACATCCAATATACAATATATTCATGAACGACAACACTACATTTATCCTGTATAAATAAAAGTAGTACTTATTTCTACTTTAAGTGTTCCTTTATAAATCTGACTGTCATTCTCACCCATCTGCATGACGTAACAAAGTGTCAGGCAGTTCAAACAGATAGCTATGAAGTGATCATTCTGGACAAAATTCACCCAAAAATTATACAATACGCATGACATATTAAAACTATTTGTATGAAATGATGTCTCACTAATAAGTATTACTGACGCTACGCGTGGTAAGAATGTTGGCACTACTGACATATCAGGCACAGTTGTGACTTGTCAAAGTTTCAACTTTCACACATAATATTACTTATATTGAAAATAGAAATTTCCATCACTGTAAGCATGATGCTCAGTCTGGAACCGCGTGACCGCTACGGTCGCAGGTACGCATCCTGCCTCGGGCATGGATGTGTGTGATGTCCTTAGGTTAGTTAGGTTTAAGTAGTTCTAAGTTGTAGGGGACTGATGACCTCAGGTGTAAAGTCCCATAGTGCTCAGAGCCAATTGAACAATTTTTTAAGCGTGATGCTAAGCGGAACGACGTATTATCATCGAAACGCACGATTCCACTGAGGAACGTGTATTCAGTGCAGCAACCCATTGACCCGGAAATTTCCTGGCACTACTTTCTAACAATGCACTATGTTTGGCGTCAAGAACATCCGGCACTCCTTCAGAACAAGGCAGAGAAATACACTACTGGCCATTAAAATTGCTACACCAAGAAGAAATGCAGATGATAAACGGGTATTCAATGGACAAATGTATCATACTAGAACTGACATGTGATTACATTTTCACGCAATCTGGGTGCATAGATCCTGAGACATCAGTATCCAGAACAACCACCTCTGGCCGTAATAACGGCCTTGATACCCCTGGGCATTGAGTCAAACAGAGCTTGGATGGCGTATACAGGTACAGCTGTCCATGCTGCTTCAACTCGATACCACAGTTCACCAAGAATAGTGACTGGCGTATTGTGACGTGCCAGTTGCTCGGCCACGATTGACCAGACGTTTTCAGTTAGTGAGAGATCTGGAGAATGTGCTGGCCAGGGCAGCAGTCGAATATTTTCTGTATCCAGAAAGGCCCGTACAGGACCTGCAACATTCGGTCGTGCATTATCCTGCTGAAATGTAGGGTTTCGCAGGGATCGAATGAAGGGTAGAGCCACGGGTCGTAACACATCTGAAATGTAACGTCCACTGTTGAAAGTGCCGTCAATGCGAACAAGAAGTGACCGAGAAGTGTAACCAATGGCACCCCATACCATCACACCGGGTGATACGCCAGTATGGCGATGACGAATACACGCTTCCAATGTGCGTTCACCGCGATGTCACCAAACACGGATGCGACCATCATGATGCTGTAAACAGAACCTGGATTCATCCGAAAAAATGACGTTTTGCCATTCGTGTACCCAGGTTCGTCGTTGAGTACACCATTGCTGACGCTCCTGTATGTGATGCAGCGTCAAGGGTAACGGCAGCCATGGTCTCCGAGTTGATAGTCCATGCTGCTGGAAACGTCGTTGAACTGTTCGTGCAGATGGTTTTTGTCTTGCAAACGTCCCCATCTGTTGACTCAGGGATCGAAACGTGGCTGCACGATCCATTACAGCCATGCGGATAAGATGCCTGTCATCTCGACTGCTAGTGATACGAGGCCGTTGGGATCCAGCACGGCGTTCCGTATTACCCTCCTGAACCCACCGATTCCATATTCTGCTAACAGTCATTGGATCTCGACCAACGGGAACAGCAATGTCGCCATTCGATAAACCGCAATCGCGATAGGCTAATATCCGACCTTTATCAAAATCGGAAACGTGATGGTGCGCATCTCTCCTCCTTACACGAGGCATCAGAACAACGTTTCACCAGGCAACGCCGGTCAACTGCTGTTTGTGTATGAGAAATCGGCTGGAACTTTTCCTCATGTCAGCACGTTGTAGGTGTCGCCACCGGCGCCACCCTTGTGTGAATGCTCTGGAAAGCTAATCATTTGCATATCACAGCATCTTCTTCCTGTAGCACGTCATCTTCGTGGTGTAGCAATTTTAGTGGCCAGTAGTGTACATTTTCCTTGGACTGCCGTCATGCGAAACTTTATTTCCAACCCAAAATGTGTGACGTACAGGGTGTTTCAAAAATGACCGGTATATTTGAAACGGTAATAAAAACTAAACGGGCAGCGATAGAAATACACCGTTTGTTGCATTATGCTTGGGACAACAGTACATTTTCAGGCAGACAAACTTTCGAAATTACAGTAGCTACAATTGTCAACAACAGATGGCGCTGCGGTCTGGGTTACTCTATAGTACGATATTTTCCACATATCCACCATGCGTAGCAATAATATGGCGTAGTCTCTGAATGAAATTACCCGAAATCTTTGACAACGTGTCTGGTGGAATGGCTTCACATGCAGATGAGATGTACTGCTTCAGCTGTTCAATTGTTTCTGGATTCTGGCGGTACACCTGGTCTTTCAAGTGTCCCCACAGAAAGAAGTCACATGGGTTCATGTCTGGCGAATAGGGAGGCCAATCCACACCGCCTCCTGTATGTTTCGGATAGCCCAAAGCAATCACACGATCATCGAAATATTCATTCAGGAAATTAAAGACGTCGGCCGTGCGATGTGGCCGGGCACCATCTTGCATAAACCACGAGGTGTTTGCAGTGTCGTCTAAGGCAGTTTGTACCGCCACAAATTCACGAAGAATGTCCAGATAGCGTGATGCAGTAATCGTTTCGGATCTAAAAAATGGGCCAATGATTCCTTTGGAAGAAATGGCGGCCCAGACCAGTACTTTTTGAGGATGCAGGGACGATGGGACTGCAACATGGGGCTTGTCGGTTCCCCATATGCGCCAGTTCTGTTTATTGACGAAGCCGTCCAGGTAAAAATAAACTTCGTCAGTAAACCAAATGCTGCCCACATGCATATCGCCGTCATCAATCCTGTGCACTATATCGTTAGCGAATGTCTCTCGTGCAGCAATGGTAGCGGCGCTGAGGGGTTGCCGCGTTTGAATTTTGTATGGATAGAGGTGTAAACTCTGGCGCATGAGACGATACGTGGACGTTGGCGTCATTTGGACCGCAGCTGCAACATGGCGAACGGAAACCCGAGGCCGCTGTTGGACCACCTGCTGGACTAGCTGCGCGTTGCCCTCTGTGGTTGCCGTACGCGGTCGCCCTACGTTTCCAGCACGTTCATCTGTCACGTTCCTAGTCCGTTGAAATTTTTCAAACAGATCCTTTATTGTATCGCTTTTCGGTCCTTTGGTTACATTAAACCGCCGTTGAAAACTTCGTCTTGTTGCAACAACACTGTGTTCTAGGCGGTGGAATTCCAACACCAGAAAAATCCTCTGTTCTAAGGAATAAACCATGTTGTCCACAGCACACTTGCACGTTGTGAACAGCACACGCTTACAGCAGAAAGACAACGTACAGAATGGCGCACCCACAGACTGCATGGTCTTCTATATCTTTCACATCACTTGCAGCGCCATCTGTTGTTGAAAATTGTAACTACTGTAATTTCGAAAGTTTGTCCGCCTGAAAATGTACTGTTGTCCCAAGCATATTGCAACAAACGGTGTATTTCTATCGCTGCTCGTTTAGTTTTTATTGCCGTTTCAAATATACCGGTCAATTTTTGAAACACCCTGTATGATAACTTAGCAAATGATCCAGTGAGCACAAGGTAGCTAACAAATGTGGGCTCACGATGTTTGTATATGTCTATGTTCTGTAATGCCATCCAAAAATGAAATATGTAAATGGCTGCTGACCGTGCCTATGAGTGTTGCTATTAAAACGGCAGCTTCATTCTACTCGAAAAGATCGATTGTTACAACATTCGGTGAAGCGCTGGTATGAGTTCTGCATCACCTCAGCTGCAGGTATTAGAACTTTAACACCAAGAAAACGTTTCTATCTCAACTGTGTGTATGGAAAACTACAAATTTACAGTCATAAAACTCAATTATTGCGAGTATGGTACAAAGTAATATTAGAAAGTTTTAATATCGTTGCTATAATAAACAAGTTTGAGATAATAAATATTACGTTGACAATATTTGTAACCATTCTTCCTCTGTTAGTAGTGATTTACTGTTTATCTTGTAGTGAAAACTATTATTCGTTTTTGCAACTGATTCTTTTCGGCCTAACATGTTTCACCTATTTGTTAAACAATAGTAATAGTTATTTGCTTCGTTATAAAGATTTTGCTTAACAATTTATTTGTCAATGTTGCTCCAGCAAGATCGAAACTGCACACTGTTTTTTGCAACATGTTTCAAGGTTCGTCCCTAAATGAGTAATAGTGCTTGCAAGCAACATTTAAACTCTCATATACAGCGATATTCTCCTGTCTCTGGTGTAAAGTTTCTGAATAGTGTGCATGTTTGGCAGATATCTTGCAAGGTTTTGTGGGCTTGATTACCAGTGTAGCAGTTTGATTCGATTTTCCTTTATTGTACAATGAAACAACTTATAAACGGTAAGAGGAAGTCTTGAAGGTGAGTTATTATACAAAAGTGTTGGCGAGTTATACGGGGGACATTGCAAATGGACTTTTATTTTCTGGAAAGACGAAGCCTGGCTTTGAGTATTAGATGGGCAAAAAGGCCAGAAGAAGAAGAAGAAGTAAACATGTAATCTTGTGTCAGTGAATGATGTACGATCAAACTGTTTCGGTCACTGGGCACAATAGGGGCCAGAAATGAAGATGTAGTCTTCACCCTCAGGGACAATGTAATGTAAAATTCGGAAAATATACCATTGTTCTGTGCTTTGTAGGAAAATTGAATTGTTGTAAGACATTTCGCACGCAGTAGTGCAAAATGCAACCATTTTTCTAGTCATAGGAACAACGTCGTGATAGGACCTACTTTTTTTTGTAGTACCCTTGCACCTTTTGCAGGCAATGATGTTTAAAGGTAACATACAGTGTTTTGAAATTATTGTATGCAAAACTGTTCACATGACCGTATAAATCTAATTTAAGTAATTTAATACTTTGTCTTCACAATATTTCTGTGTGAGTGCAAATAAAGATTTTTAGTTGTTTTGAATTAGATACGTAGGGATTCGTAGCAGAACTTTTAAGTTAACTCATTGTTTCCATTAATGAAAGGTAGATGATGTTGACTGAGTACTGTTTATTTCTCCTATGCTTTATGTGTGTCCACTGGCTCTTCTATAAGTACTCTGGACCGAAATTTCTTTCTACTCCTTTACAGGTTTTCACGCAACGCAATTTCACGCCTAGCGAGGGGGAGCAGTGGTTAGCACACTGGAATCGCATTCGGGAGGACTACGGTTCAAGCCTGCGCTCGGCCATCCTGATTTTGGTTTTCCGTGATTTCCATAAATCGCTTCAGGCAAATGCCGTAAGGTTCCTTTGAAAGGACACGGCCGACTTCCTTCCTCAGAATTTCACGCAGTTTTCATGTTCCTACAGTTGACCTTGCAGTAACGTTAAGTGAGGATCATGGGAGTGTATGAAATGTAGAGGATGACAGCTTAGTGCGGATGTTGCAAAAGAGGAATTACTGTTACTCTTATCTGCCTCCACAGCGCGTCTGACTGCACTGCATAGGACTGGGGTTCAATTCCCAGTGTTGCCAGCAACTTTACCTTCGTGGTAGGATTGAAGACGGGTGCATCAGCCTCGTGAAGCCAATCGAGGAGCTACTTGAATGACAAGTCGCTTTTCGAAGGTCGGGTGGAAAAGCGGTTTGTCAATTCCGTACCCGTCCATATCACATCCAAATGACGCCCTATGGCACAGGATGGCAAGGCAGCTGGTTGGAATTAAGTGGTCCTCTGGGCATGATCGTGGAATTAATTTTACTTACTTTATTAGAAGATAAAGAACGCAATAAGTTTTAGTTCAATACATGTGATCAACTTCTTTTTGTATTGTAGTACTTGTTAGAAGGAGAGCACTGAAAGAGCGATTGCTACTGTTTCAGAAACGGGTATAAACTGAGAGTGCTGCCTCTTACCTTCTCTTAACCGGTGCCAGAAGAAGTCTCCCAGGCGCAGACTACGCTACTCCATCGCCGCAGTCCGCAGATGCGACAGCCACAAACGCGCTACAGCTCGGCGGTCTCCTGTTGACGCCGTGCCTGTGGCAGCAGTCTGCAGTTGTGTCGCATTTTCAGACTGCCACAGTCGCGCAGTGGTCGTGCCAAAACTACAGTACAGACGACCGCTGACCGACTGGTACACATATGTGTTTGTATCAACAGTAACACTTAAGTGAAAGTCTCATACCATTCATGTAAGCTACACTATCTTCAATATTGTACTACACATTACACTGAACATGTATACATTTTCTCTTGATACTTGTTTATTCGTTCACACAGTAGCCAACTGAAAGTATTCAAAATTGTGCGTAGGGCTCCTTTGGTGCAGAAATGCCAGTTGATGTATAACGTACTCCGGCGAATTTGTAGGTTTAATAAAAATGTAGCAAATGACAAACCTTTTTTAGAAGCAAAAAAAAAAGTTAGTTTTCAGTGTAATACCCGCTGTGCACTACGAAGTCACTCCGGTGACATGTCTTTTTTGAACTCTTACGAAAACTTCTTTTGAATTGTAGGTAAAGCTCCTTTCCAGCACAGCTAATCTATTTTGTGCAAAATAAATTCTCCCGTAGAAGAAACGAATTTCAGCTCTCGAGGAAACTTGTTTTCAGGACGGATAACCACTTCATTCGGATAAAATGTTTGCTCTTCTAATCATTTTCTGGATTAGGAGGCAGAAAAAAATTTAAACGTGCACAAATCTTCGAAATAAGGTAAGTAGAACTCGTGCAGTTTCGCCAGCGCTTCTTGATGTATACAGACTCTTGCTGGAGGAATAGCAAATACTTCGGGGGGTGGTAGTATGGACTGAATCGAATAAAACATCCCACAAAACATGTGTCCGAATTTGATTGGTTAACAGATGCAGGTGTTAGAATTTTACCCAAAGAAATACTCACAGAAGGTGGTAAGCAAAGGTAATGACTAAGATCAAAGCTGACTTTCATAAATTCCACCAAACACTTCAATGCAATTTTTGATTCTCTTGACAACACCTCTTGTAATCCTTCTGACGTTGCTGTTTTGGAAGAGCACAACTGGGTGGAAACCACTGTTTTCGTGCAAGATAGGTAAACACCTCATGTCGCTCGTCTTGTGAAAGATCTAATTGATGCACCTTCCACAGACGTGTTATCTCCAGAGGACTTCCAGATGGGTGGCCTGCAAGGTCACCTGATCTGTATTCATGCGACTTATGGCTCTAGAGATATCTAAAAGAACGCTTTTACCAGGGTCATTTTCGGGCTCTACTTGATCTGAAGTCCAGTAAACAGACACACGTTGCTCAGATTCCACCGGAACAGCTGCGAGCAACCGTTGATCATGACGTTTTGCGGATGCAGCATCTCGTTTATGTTCCCGTGCTCATATTGAACAAATTGTGTAAGCTATGGTTAATAACAGAATCAATAACCTGCTCACGTACCGTTCCTAATGCAGTGCATATGGAAACACTTCTGTACGTCCATCTTGCATTCACAACTCCTGACGCGCACCTGGTGGCCAAAATTGGAACTAATTTTTTTCCAGCGAAAGTCGGTTTCGTATTAACGTCTGAATATCTACAAAGTTTCGCTGTCATACGATAATTAAAGCCGACGCTGGATCTCTGTGAGTAGCTGCTGTTTAATCAGAAGCACCCGGTACATCTGCAGTCCAGCCTGCAGCAGGCTATTCCATTTCTATGCGACGATTTTACGAGTATATTTTACGGTTCTGTGCAACAAAACATCCCACTACACTTGTCTCTACTGCTGTTCTGGAAGCTACAAGCCATAACAGTAGTTTTCAAACGTTTTGAGTCCACAGCTCCCCTTGACCTGAATACGACTCCTTTTGCACATAACACCAGACTCGAAGTGTGGGGTAATACACTTACGTTTAAAAAAAAAAATGAATAGAGAGTCACAGCCGATCCAACCTACAGGCCACGCAGTGCGTTTTAGACAAGAGTTGTGAGTAGAGCTTGAATCAACATCCAGTACAGTATGTGAGCAGACTAGAATCACTGAAGGTGAGCAGGAAGTGTTGAATGATCAGACAGAGTAAATGGAGTGGAATAGTGTCAGGAAGAAATGGAGGAAAATGCTAGGCATCTGCCCAAAATTTGGACCAAAAGCTTATATCCAAAAAGAGTTTTTCTGAAAGGGAATCGGTTAGAGCCCAGGAAGCAGAAAATAATATTTTTGGATAGGATAAATTAGTTTACATCTAATTTGTGGAAAAAATGAGTGTAATTTTGTGAATACTGTACCAACTAGGGCCAAAGTTTCAAAAGAGTCTACGTCCTCTCTGAAGATAGGATATGTTTGTTCCTGTTTGTGAGTTGGCTTTCATCTCCGCCAAACTATTTTAAAATTTTACCAGAACAAATTTCGTAAATGTCCCAGACAGGAGCGGAGCAATAGAGGATGTGGACCGACGGAATTTTAGAAAATGCAACTTGCATATCGCGATTTGATAAGGGATCTATGCTGTGTGACTGATTTGAAAAACTCGAACTTCCTCTCGGAATATCTGCAGGCTCTGGTCTTAGAATAAGGAAAAATGAACATTGCACATAAGTAACGAATCACACCAGTGGTGGATCGGTACCAAATCGAAGTGTTGCGTCTTCCCTACGAGAAATGTTGAAAAATAGAACTTCGAGATAAACATGTGATCTGGTAAATTAATAGGGAATCAACAGATTTCTAACGCAAAATAAGTTAGTATGTTAAGAATAATTTATAACTACAGTCCACAATGCTTACGTTATAGCGGCTGGAAGAAGAAAGACAAAAGCAAACAGCCAGGCTTCTCCTAGCTCCTCTCTAAAAATTTGAAGGCGCAGCCTTCATTTATTACAGCGACAACGCAAGTATGAACATCGACTCTTTGGTCGCAAATTTTTACACAAAATTTTACATACATAACAATTTTTAGAAAGGGGTATTACTGTGCATCCTGAATGGCTACGATGCACTTCGTTGCCTAATTGGGAATAGTCGTTCATCTAGAAAGAAAAATTAATAAGCATTCATTTTTTTCTTGTTCGATTAAAACAGTTCCAATTAGAGACCTGAGTTTCTCCTGGCGTATACTACTTTCAAATAACTTCCGGGAATTTAGCCAGGTAACACTTTCAGCGACCGCCGATACTTCGGCGGGAAAACATCCCGCCATTTTCAAGGCAAACTGTAACGGACAGGCGACGTACATGCAAATTTCAAACCACGGTTCTCAGACTGATGCAGGAAAGATAACACACACACTGAACACTAGTGCCACCAAAAATGACCAGAGTCAGAGATATCGATAGTGAGACTGCGTATTCGCAGGTGACGAAAAGTAACCTCAAGATGGGACAGCTCATCTGGCAAGGTCTCAGCGTCGGAAACGTCTTGTGGCCTGTGTACCAAGGTACGAAGTACCCCTTCACGCTGAGCTGGGTGGTGACAACTATTAGCCTGTAAGTACAGGTCGGTGTGAATATGTTTCCTGTAGACTGCATGTCCCAATGATCCACCATCCTTCCTCCTAACCAACACGTCAAGAAAGGGAAGGCAACCATCTTCAAAATGGTTATAGTGATTGACAGACTGAACGTGCGTTGCGCTATCGACCAACTGTACATCGGGTGACTGATGATAATTTTGAGTCGACACCTAAGTCTACTGCCTTTTTGCCTTACTTAGGAAACACTTCCAACAAGATCGGTCGTATTTTACGGAAATAAGATGTTAAATGTGTTTTCCGACCTCCATCTAAAATTAGAGTGCTGTTGAGTTCTGTTAAGCATGATCTTGGTCTGCGTAAGGCGGGTGTATATCGCATTCCTTGTAGCTGCGGAATGGCATATATTGTTCAAACTATCAGGACCGTGGAGGACCGATGTACTGAGCATAAACGGCACACACGATTACAGCAGCCGAGTAGATCTGCTATTGTCGAACATTTGTGGATACTGGTCACCCCATGTTATATAATAACACCGAGATATTGGCATGAACGTCCAGCTATTGAGACTGTTATTGAGGAGGCAGTTCAGATTAAATTAGCGAGCAACCTCGTTAACCGGGATGGAGGTTTTTGTTTAAACTCTGTTTGGAATCCGGCTCTCTCCTTTGTCAAAAAACAGAGGGACAGAGTCAATGCTACCTCACCTGCGAGTTCGTAGTCTCACTATCGATGTCTCTGACTTTGGTCATCTTTGGTGGCACTAGTGTTCAGTGTGTGTGTGTTATCTTTCCTGCATCAGTCCGAGAACCGATGTTTTAAATTTGCATGTAGGTCGCCTGTCCGTTGCAGTTTGCCTTGAAAATGGCAGGAGGTTCTCCCGCCGAAATATCGGCGATCGCTCAAAGTGTTACCTGGCTGAATTCCCAGAAGTTATTTGAAAGTTACAATTAATGTAGTATTTGTCTAAGGTAAAGTCATTGGCACAAACTTGTCACTCTGCACAGGGTAAACAGCAGGTTATATGGGATACACAATGTTAAAGGCGAATATTGATTCCAAGCACTTGTCAGTTTCGTAGGTGATGTAATGCAGGCTGCGAGTATATCGGAGGAATGACATGAAACACGGACTGTGACGTCAAAAGCAGGTTGTGGCGTTAGACACGGGGCATGAGACATCACTCAGCCAGCGTCAGGCCGGATTCGTCTGATCTCCACAGTCCCACCGATGTTCACACACACAGTGTTGTCTTGTTGGTTCTCACCCCAGTGTCCATTCGCATACGTGCAGCAGTGCTGAGGCCCTGTGATTCATGAAACATTTGTTCCATGACATCAATCTTTTGAAAGGATGCACCTGTATGGTACATACAGGGTTAAAATACAAAACAATATATAAAAAAATTGAATTCTTTGCCTTACAGCAGATAACAACATTGGATCAGACTGGACAATTACTCATTTTTCGCCAAATTTTTATAAACTGGAAAGACTTGGACATAAGAATAATAAGAATAATGTAAAGATGAGTATTGCATAAGAATAACGGAAGTTCAGACAAAACTGGAAGTTCTTTCTCTATTTCGATGATAAAAAGAACAAAGTTTTAAATTCACACGAGTATTAACGTGTCTATAACTTCATTTACATGTACGCGTATCATTATTCTAAATGTTCAATACCACGCACCGCACAGACGTCCGGCTCCAATCGCATTTTACTGCTGGCCTGCCCGCGGCCAAGTTCACACATGACTGTTGGGCGTGGCATACCGTGTTTACGTGATGTGGAGTCTTTTCAGCGAAGATACATTTTGAGTTCCCCTGCCATCGAATACACCGACTCCCTTCGGTAGCACAACCTTTCGGAGGAAACGGCTTCAGTTTTTTCATGAGGTAAGTGTACAACTTTGAATCTGTCAGTAATGCTGTTTAGAGGTCCTAATGTTGGTTTATCACTTCACCAGCGATCGGAATTACACATAATGCACTAATTTTCTATCCCAACACAAGACTGGTCACTGTTTATCACAGGCACACCACTAGTTTGTTTTTCATCATTATAGAAGTCTGTATACCCTCGTACATGATTACTTATTTACTGTAGGTTTTTACATTTACAGGTTGTCCTTGCAAGTCATTTTATCTGTTAGTATTCATCCATTTACTAGTCTCATGTTTTTACAAATTTGACTGAACTTATTTTCAGCCTTTTAAAATACGCTCCAAAGTCTGGGTGTAAGATTCACATATCATCAACTTAATATTTAATTTTTATATAAAAGTCAGGTTAGAGAAAAGTCACTAAACACATCAATATCTGAAGCACTTGAGAGCAAAATAGGGAAGTATCCACTTTTAAAAACGATTCAGTTACAAAACAAGCAAATGCTAATCAAAGGGAGCAGAGGAAATAGACCTCTAGCGACAAGTTTCGTGTCAGCAGTACACCACCATTCATGTTTATTAGTAGTATTTTGATGTGAGTGTAGTGCTGATTTACATTGTGAATAGGCTAATAACTGTACAGACTTGTGATCATGTTGTATTTAGGTAGTGCATGGCATACAGTGCAGTGTATCTGTATAAATATTTTCATTTATTGTCAGAACATCATTATCTGGGATTTTACTATTCATCCGGTTTTATCAGTTCATGACCATCTTTCATTCTATTCACAAAACAACTGTCGTAGTATTAGAATGCACTATGCATACAAAGTATTCATCCATTTATTATTCTGAGGTACACCTTTGCATACAAAAATAACAACATTGTATCTATATGGGTGAAAATACTTGGCATTAAGAAAACATAGAAAAGTCGTACATAAAAATGAGGTGCTGCTGGTGCAAATCATCCTCAAAGTTGTGTGTGCATATGAATGCAAATATGCAAATACAACTTCAGCTAGCAAATATTCTCGTAGCTGGTATTTACCTTTCATAATGTTTATTTGTTGGATTTATGTGTGTTGAAACTTGTGTGGGTACATATCTTGAAACTTGTTGATTCTAGGATTTGTGAGGAAATAACAACCTGGGTGTGGAATGCATGTGATGACGTATGGTCCTTCATAGAGTAGTGCCCACTTGCTGATCTTACATCTGCGTTATGAAGATTTGGGGCGAGTTCTGAGTAAAACCAAATTTCCTACTTCATAGTTCTGCTTGTTTGTGATATTCTCGTCATACTGATGAGTGAGTACAGTTCACAGGATCTTATCTTTTCTTCTTATGGTTCTGCTTGTCTTGGAAATTTCGGAAAGTATCTACCCTTTCGTTGTTTTCTCTGACATTCAACATCAAGTCTGCAGAAATGTATTGTGTGTCATAAATAGGAAGATGGTTCACTACCTGCTCACAGAAATCAAGCGATTGCACTCAACACATGTACAGCTAGTGTGAATAAGTGCTTATGAACCCGTTTAATTTGCGGAACACCTGTTCACAGGGATTTGTTTGAGTGTTAAAGTGTGATATTAAAATTATTTGAATGCCATTATCTTGCAAAAATTGTCTCCCTTTATGGCCAGTGAAGTAAGATGCATTGTCTGTTAGCAGTGACTTGGGTATCCTACTGTGGTAATGTAATCATTTGAAACGCTTTTGATAATTATTACAGCCATAGCGGGCTTAGCAGCATATAAGCTTTACAAACTTGGAGAAACAGTCATATGATCCAACAACATACTTCATATCTCCATGGGTGGTAGGGTATGTACCAGCAATATCAAAAGCTACGATTTCAAGCTGTTTACTAGGCAAAATAGAGAGCAGTTCAGTCTTAACAGTTCATTTTTTATGAACTTTGCTTTCTGATAGATGACACAATTGCTGAGTGATCGATGAACTTTTCGTCGCATCTGGGGAAGGTAGCAAAACAGGCGAATCTACGTTTTCAACCGGAGTTCTTTTATTACGATGTCTACAATAGAACAATGCGTCATTGTGTGGGGTGTGATGTTATTTCCGATTGCCTGCGTTATCCTGTTTCAACTGTGTTCTCATCGTGTGCCAACGTCGATCTACTTCTTGTAATTCATGTTTCTGCACACGTCAGTATAATATTGCCCACACAATTGCAAGTGTTTCTAATTCTGTGGTTGAATAAGAACACTCGCATTCAGTTAGTGTTCTACTCGCAAAGCTAATGACTTTTACTTCACACTTACCCTGTTCTTGACCAATCACACATGAGCCCAAACCTGAGTTTGAGGCATCTGTAGAGACACAAAAATCTTTCCTCATACCAGGATGACATAAGATATCTGAATTGAATAATGCTTCTTTTATTGCATTAAAATCATTGGTCAATTCCCGTGTTCAAAGCCATGAGTGGTTCTTCTTAAGTAAACCTAGCAGTGCAGTACTATTTAATAATTGGTGTGGAGCGAAACGTCGAAAGAAAGAGCAGAGTCCAAAGAATGCTCTATCTGCTTTTTGGTGTTTGGATATGGGAAATTCTTGACTGTGTTAATTTTTTCAGGATCTGGACATATTCCTTACGAGGATATTATACGTCCTAAAAATTTGATCTCCGCTATTGCAGGCATAGATTTTTGTAAATTTGCTGTAATTCCTGCTTGTGAAGACTTCTCTAGTGTTTTCTCTAAAATGTTCGTTTTAAGTATTTGTTGCTATCAGAATATCGTCAGCATACAGCGTTGCACTTTCTAGCAGTTCTGGACCTAGTACTGTGTCTAAAGGAGTGATGAACACTACAGAACTAATATTAAGTATGAAAGATACGGAGCAAAATTGATAACGCCATGGCCAAAAATTAATGACATATGCTTTCTAGATTGTAGTGTTAGTTTTACCTGCCAATATGAATTTTTTAAATCAATACTTGTAAGGTATTTGACGCCATTAAATTTTGTAATCTCTCATCAAGGTTTTCTAGTCCTGAACGTACAGATACAAATATTTAATTTATGCCATGTACATCCAACACAAGACAAATATTTCCATTAGTCTTGGTTACCACTAACAATTGACTGCAGTATGGTGATGCAGATGGTTCAGTTGCTTGATCTTATCTCTCACTCCTGCTCACTTTGACCAAGTGGGAGGGGGGGGGGGGCAACGTCTACATTGTAAATATAGGTTTTAACAACACCTGGTTTTTGCGAAAATACCTATAAGTAGTGTACAAGTAAGTCACACAACTTACCTTGTTGTTTCTCAGTAGTTTCTGTAGATTCAAACACTTTATCACTTACGAGTTCCTTTAAGTCCGATATTTAATATTTTGTTACGGAGTGACAAAGGTTATGGCTATTATCATAGCCTAAGAATTGTATCTGATAGCTCTGGCGATATTTACCTTGTTTTAACTTTTGTCTGTCCAGAAATACGTCCATCTCTTCGCCATTGTGCGTCAAGAAACATTTTCCTAAGGAGAAATCAATTATTGCGTCTTTTTCTTTCAGAAACTCAATGCCTATCAGGCAGTCAGTGACTAAATGATCTATTGCTAGGAATAGGCATTCTGTCTCTCCATTCCCCAGTTAATTGTCACAAAAACCTGCTTCCTAACCTCAAGCAATTAAACGCCAACCGCATTCACCTTTCGGCGTTTCTGGAGAGGAAAATATGGAATGAGGCCTAATTTCCTCATCCTCTTATACAAATTATATGATGCAGCACATATTGCTGCCCCGTATCTGTAACAGTTGTGGTTGGTACACCACTACGACAGCTTGTGCTGTGCCTGTATCATTTCGCTCTTTGGGCCACGACATCTCGTATTTTCTTCTGTTAACTGGTCGCGAAGATCCATGTTTTCTCTGTACAAGGTCTGTGTGATTACTATCCGGTCATTATGGTTCTTGAAATTAACTGAGGAGAGGTAGTTGTTACCGATATGATCCCCAGTCATTATGTGAAGGCAAGTCAGACAGAATCTAATTTCACAGGCCGTAATTTGACGATCGAGGTTCATTCGCCACTTCAATTATATTCACACGAGGATGCTGTGTCCTCCAGTCCCCTGAACCGCACCACTTTGTGCGTTGTTTTTGTTACTGTTGTTATTATTATAGTTAGGGAGGTTTCCAGGATAATTATTTTTGTTGTTTGGTAAGTTCAAATGGTTCAAATGCCTCTGAGCACTATGGGACTTAACTTCTGAGGTCATCAGTCCCCTAGAACTTAGAACTACTTAAACCTAACTAACCTAAGGACATGACACACATCCATGCCCGAGGCAGGATTCGAACCTGCGACCGTAGCGGTCGCGCAGTTCCAGACTGTAGCGCCTAGAACCGCTCGGCCACACCGGCTGGCCGTTTGGTAAGTACCACTGCCGTTGTCCATTTCTATTATTACAGATATTGCTGTCATTACAGTGGTTACTGTAGTTACGGTTTTCATTGTCATTCCTGCTTCCATTCCGGATGTTCCATCTATTTTGGCTGTCAAAGTATCCTGGGTGGAAACGATTTTCGTTCTTTCTTCTCTTGTTTGGCGAATTAGATCCATAGTTCTGAGGAGAAGGATTCACATTTGTCGGCTGATTAGCCAGTCCTACATGGTTAACAAAGTACTGGCCTCGTGAATTAGGTTGGCTGTACTGTCGCGACTGAATCACGTGGGCTGTCTGATTATTGTTATTTCGTGAGTCGTGCATGTCTTTCTGGATGAAATCCAGTGAGTCGAGTACAGACGGGAAGTATTCTATGTGTGTCTCCGGAACTTGTATAAGTTTTTCACATATCTCACTCAGTAATTTTGCTTTCAATATCCGCAACTCATCACGTTTGGAGACAGAACCGTTCTAGTAGCGATTTATATTTAGGTTCTCTTCAAAATAACGTCTTTGGCTTCATTGACGTGGACTGAACAATTCTGTCTCGGAAACCTTTTTTCTCTACTTCTCCTGAATCTAGCCTGACCAAAATTTCTTGAGGAAGGCACTTCCAAACTGTTTGTAACAGATAAAGTTATGCGCTGTTTAGCTTGATCTTTTGATCGCCTCACCTTGTATTTAGCCTTTCACATAATTAATCTTTTGTCGTTCAGTCCAGGACCAAGTCAAAGCTGTTTTAAATGATTTAAGAAAAACGGCAAGGTGAATAGTCTTTTTCTCTTGGATGAATACCTGAGACTGACGCTGTTTTAGTAAATTCTCCTCCAGTAATACAGTTGACAAGTTAGGTACTGCCTCCGTATTATACAACATGTCACTGGTAAAGAATTGAGAACCATACACATTTTCATTACCATAATTTCGTGCAGTTTGCACCTGCTGCAACTTCCACGCGTGAGTGCAATCTTGGGTGAGGAATATGTTACACTTACCTGTACTTGTCTTAATACCCTTTGCAAACTGGACAATATTGAAGATTCATTTTGTTGCCAAATCTGCAGATCTTTATCAAAGGTGCCTCTAAGTGGCTTCAATTAATGAATCTCAGACTTGTGTGGGGCCGAGCGTTATCGCATTGCAGAAAAACATCTCCTGTGTTGCTGTGGCCCCGAAGTCGCCGGAAGCGCAGCTTGAGTTTTGTTAATATGTTGACTATGCTTCTGAATTAATGGTACTCCCACCTGGAAATATATCAATGAGACACACACCTTCACAGTACCAGAACACGGTGATCATGACTTTACCAGTGGAAACAGTTGCTTTGAATTTTTTCGTCTGTGGGGAGTGGGAATGGCACCATTCAATCGACTGTCTTTTTGTTTTGGGCTCATCACCTGCCACAATACGGGACAAGAAGGCCTCCCACTCAGCTTGAAAACGTTGCAACAAATCAAAACAAATGTTTTTCTGTGCGATTTGTGATACACCGGTAGACACCTCAGGACTTATCTTGCACACACTTTTGAATATCCACTAGTGCGGATAATTACATCCACACTTCCTTTGCTGATTGACAGATGCAACGCTAACTAACGAATCGTAATGCGTCTGTCCTCGTGAATGATAACATCAGCTCGTTGCAACATGTCAGGTGTGACAGCCGCTGTTGGTCTCCCCAACAGCTGCAAATCGTGGAGCTCCGTCGAACCGCCTTCTGATGACCTCACACTCCATGCCCAGCGACTAACTGTACTTCTGTCGACAGAAGATGCTCCATAGACTATGCACTAGCGTTTGTGAATATCCCCCACAGTTGCTTTCTCTGCAATGAGAAATTGAATGACGACACGTTGCTTGTAATGTACGTTACCTACAGACGCCATTTTGAAACTGTCCTGCAACCACGCTATCTGTCGGAAGTGATGGAAACTTGGCGCGCTCACTCGGGAGACTTCAAATAAAACATACGTTCAGTTCACATTCGTAACATTGTTTTCGGCTGAGAAAAAGAAATGTGGTGCATTACTTTCTGGGCAACCCTTGTATTGTGTATTAATTTGCTATTTTATTCCATGTAAAACCACAGTAACAGAAACTGATGTAATTGATCTTTTAATTACAAGTTTACAAAATGTGTTTTGAATAGATATCGTATTTTCGTATTTTGCGAAATCTGCTTACTTCATAAAAAAAATCAGCTTAATGAACACATCAAGCAATACACCAGGAATTTGTGCAAATGCTACCCAAAAAATCGAATTTGTAACTAAAAAGAAAATAATTATTTTTATTTTGCGTTATTAGATCAGATATAAAGGATTATTTTACACAGTAAATTACTAAATTCACAATTACAACCACTATGTGTCAATGTGAAACCGCTGTGGGAAGAACATTTTTGATTGTAAATAACGTATTTGGTATTTGGAAATTTCTGTATATATATATATATATATATATATATATATATATATATATATATATATATATATCAGCATTTAGAAGTTATTAGGTGTTGTCAGGTTAGAAGTTGTTGAGAGTGCAGTGGAGGAAATTCGCAATAGATACCAAGAAGACATAAAGTGGTTTCAATTTTTATAAAACCTAGATCCCATAAAGTATGATTACTCAGGCTGCAAAGACAGATTCATACCCTGGATTCTATATGGAGGACTACCAAATATGAGATGAGAATTGCAGTGTACTAAAATTACTTGCAGTGACAAATACTTGCTTGAAAGTTCGTCAATGATCATATTTTAAGTATAAATATGCATGCTTGGTTAGTTGATGGTATGTCATAGAATCTTTGTATATTTTAGTGACTTTGCTCTGAAAAAACTGTGTACCTTCATACACAATCAATATTTCTGCAGACAGAATTTATTACTAACTTCATTCAGAATATCACGTAACTTACAGTGTAATCAGTATAAAGCAGAAGTTCACTTTTTTTACACAATCTTAACCCCACACCTTAAAAGACACACCATACTTAATACGCTTATGCACAATGATATTTTTCAAAACATTTAGAGAAGCAGTTTATCTTTCAAGTGTTTGTATGTATGTATCTCATCCTGATTTTATATATTTGCACTTGTCTCTGTTTTCATGTTAGTGTGTATGTGAGTGTTCTTATGTTGGTGGAGGTGGGGTTAGTAGTGAATAGATCCTGCAGAAGCATTTGCCTTGCATTAAATTATACTGAGAAGACTGAGGCCAGCTATATGTTTGTCATTTTCAAAGACAGTTTCTGACGCAGAATGCTCAACGGTAGTATTGCTGTCTACCTATATACAAAAATTAGTAGCAGAACATCACCATTTAATCGTTTTGATGTGTTATAGTGTCACATAATAATCAAAATAACGTAATTTTCAGATCATTTTAGTTTCTTGTCTGTAATTTTCGGTTAAAATTGGTAGTAGTCAGAAAGGCTACTCAGTGCTTAAACTTATTCTTGACATTATTGCAGAATACTGAGTAGTGAATTGTGAACTGATGATGATGATTGTGTACTTTGCTGGTGCAGAAAAACATTACAGCTGAGTTGTTGATTAAGATGAGAATTATGGAGACTACTGTTAAATGATTCAGGACAAAGAAATCTCTTTGTCATTTAAACCAGAATAGGATTTAGAATTTATGTGGCACTGTAAGATTGGAAGTAAAGAGATAGGCATTTACTTTTACAATGCAAGGCCACTTTGTGTTTGTCATGTGTAAATGTGCAGATAAGCTGATGAAAAACTGGATGTTGTCACCAGAGGACTAATGAAATGAGAGCTTTATCTGGAGACAAATAAGAGTTAGAGAACTAGAAGTTAGCACTGAGTGTAAGAATAATATATTTTGACCACATTTTTTCATATTCTTCTTTTTCTTCCTCCCTGAACTGTAGTGCATTGGCATCAACCAACAAGATAGTAGCTTTTTGATAAGTTAAGAATTTCTTTTTATTCTTCAGTGGTAAAATGGCTATGTGATGAGACAATTGATGACTCAGATATTGAATGTTTTGAATATCTTTCCTTTCACTCCTCACAGTAACATGGTGATTTGATGTAAACTGTCCAGTGAATCAACATATCAGAGGCTGTTTATCGATTTTCTTTCCAGCTGTTTGTGGTGAATGTATTTTTATCATAATATCAGAATTAATATAGTAATGCTTCATTGATAATCTTTATTTAGTACAGGTGCCTGGCGACTATTATGAATTATAACATTTGTGCTTCATGTTTTCATGTTGATATTAATTTATTTTCTTGTTTGTTTGTATGAAAATCTTGTGTTTTATTGTGTTATTATGTTTGCACTTTATATTTTCATGTCCATATTCAATTATTTTATTGACTGTTCTTATTTTGTATTGTCTTAGCTCTTGGTAATGATGTGCATGCATCAAAAATATGAAAAAGAAGTGCTGCTATGAATTGTAATGATGATGATGATATGAAAAATGGGCCAGTTCAGCTCCGTCTAGTATATCTCTGTTACTAATGGCTTCATCTCTTACTGTCAGCTGATATGAAGGAGCTATCATTGAGATTGAAAGGGTTCAAGTGACACTTTTTCCCCCCATTATCTGAAGTGCTCTATTGCATATTTGTTTTACATTTTTGTTACATCAGGAAAACGTTGTAACATAGTTTGCCTTATTAGTAACTGAATATGTGTGTATGTTCCTGTGTTGGAAGATGATGCTGTTTGTATAAACTGAGCTAACGTTTTCTTCAACAGATTGCTGATTTGTGATAGATACTTCGAAGAATGACGTTTTTATTTGTTTAACCTGGACTAACGCTTTTCTCGGTAGATTAAGAACTTATTTTTTGTATTTTAGCAAAAGCCACGTAGCAGAGTCTTGCATTCCAGATCAAAGGTGTGACAACCAAGAATGTTCCCTAAAATAAGTGGTACTTGAGCCTAACAGGCTATAAGATTGATCTACACGAGGCATGTGAAACTTCTAGGGGCCTGTGACTGAAGCTCGCAGGCCACTTCATCACGTGATGCGACAGCACTGGTCCTAGCATGTAAATTCAAAACCATAGCATTATGATGTTAATGTTTATGGCACCCATTTCCAAACACACCGAGCTCATAAATTATGCTGCAAAACACGTATTTTTGAGAGTGCATTCATTTTATGTTCAATCCCATCTTCAGAATTTTACACTTATTTGTACATTGTGAATATTGTTTCTTTATTTACCACGTTTTACAACTGCTGTCTTAAAAACTTTTATTAAAAAAACTCTGCAGCACCTCGCTCTCTCTCCCACGAATTTCTTCTCCAGGCCGTACTGAAACAGCGGCAGGCCAGATCCGGTCTGCAGACCACTGGTTTACCCACCAGTGATCTGGGCCCAGTGTAGAGTGGTGTGTTGTAGTTAGTGTTCTGTAGATGGAGTATTTTTGAAGTAAACTGAGTAACTCGAGTGTTGTTTGGTGATAGATACGATTTATCTTGGAGAAGTTGCAGATGATATCACCAGACATGTCTGGAATGGTTATAGAATATCTATATTGTGTATCCCTGTAGGGGTCTGAGATCATTTTGGCACCATGTCAACTATCCTAAGAGCCTAGGCGTTTTCTGAAAACAGGAATATCGATACACAGTGATCTTTGCTTCCTTCTTTGTATTGTATTATTATCTTATATACAATAAATTGTTTCTGTGACATCCTATGATAAAATCAGAGCCTATTGCTTGTACGTTGTGTGATATTGTACAGAATATTCAAGCTGTTATATTTTTGTTGTTGTTGAACTAACCCTCTATTCATTACTTGCCAGAGACATTGCTAATCTTGATACTGTACTTAAGTACAACGTTTTCCTACTTTGTTAGAGTTTATCTTTGCGTATGAGATTTATTCGTTTTGACTGAACAATGTGCTCAACTCTATTTTTTCATTATGTATTTCGTGTATCAGAACTGAGAAGACTGTGGGCACTGATTAAAACCGAGGAAGTATGTATGAAATGGCCACGAGCTGAGCAAAAAACCAACAGCCTATCAATGATTAAATAGATGAGCATTCTATTGGAATGCTGTTTTACTTGACATGACAGAGCTACTCGTATCACGCAAATCAAACGATGGATGTCTCTGGACGATATGGAGGGTATCAAAATGGTTCAAATGGCTCTGAGCACTATGGGACTCAACTGCTGAGGTCATTTGTCCCCTAGAACTTAGAACTAGTTAAACCTAACTAACCTAAGGACATCACAAACATCCATGCCCGAGGCAGGATTCGAACCTGCGACCGTAGCGGTCTTGCGGTTCCAGACTGCAGCGCCTTTAACCGCACGGCCACTTCGGCCGGCGAGGGTATCACAGTGAGCCAATACTACTTGAAAATCGTCCTGCAGAGAGGGACTCATCCAGACGCTGGTAGCACTTATCTGGGCAGGGTGAGGTACTTGCTTAATAGACAGAACTTCTACTTTAATTTTTATGTGTCTTGTATAGGTCAGTTAATATGAATGCTTAATAATTTGACAAGTCTGTTTAAAAACAACATTTCATTGTTAATTCTCTTATTGTACTTAATATAATATGGGTACTGTAATGGCATGGATGGCTGTGGTGAAGAGGTTGTCTGGAGGAAGAGGTCAGGAAGTGCAGACAGTGTAGGTGCCTAGTGGTTAACAAAACAATTCACTGATTCTCTAGTAAATAGGCATAGAAATTGCGTGCCCATAGGTGGTGGGTGTCAAGGTGGCAGTTGGTGATCCCCAGGTCAGGCGTCATTTTCACATACACCAGTGTCAATGCTTCTCCTCCATGCGGCTCAGATGCAACACTGCTAGCAGCTGACTCTTCAATGCTGGGACTGGCAGTGGAGCCTCAGCTCTCATGGATGCTGGTTGTTGCATTCAGCATCAACGGTAGTCGGCTGTGTTGCCCAGTGTCCAATCCCCGATAGCCAGCAGGAGATAGGTGGTTGGGAGGCCCTCAGCTCATGCTTTGGACCACGAGGTGGTGCATGGACCTCTGGCAGATGGACATATGGGGATGACAGCAGATCATAGGCAGCCAGATGGCAAAGCCCATCTGGCAGTAGTAATTGGTTTGTAACCACAATCCATTGTTAATAGCTTCATTCGCAGAGCATCGACGACTTCACAGCAGAGATTGACCAATGGCGGGTGCCAGTCTGAAGCCTGGCCATGCCTGTGGCCTGCTAACAGGGCCTAGTGGTATATATATACAGTAAAATGAGGCCTGTTAATGCAGAAGGCACGTACTACTACATACTTTGGTACCTTCGAAACTTACTGAAGACTGGGCTTTGCTTGGAGAATTGGGTCGCTGTCGAGGAAGCAGAGAGTTCAGTGAAATTCTGTGTCAACTGCCTGTAGCTCACATCCTGAATGTAGCACTAGCTCCTGTCTTAGCCATTAGCATTATACGTCCTCCCTCCTGGGATAATCCCAGCTTGAGAAATTATTTATAAGAGAAACACTAATATACTTGTATTTCTAATTGTTTGCTCTTTGAATTCTCCCACATGAATGTAGAATAAACTCTCTGGAATAGCCTATACCTCTGGTGTTCGTTACCCCTTTTCATATTTAATCTATCTTTGTTGTCTCACTATTATGAGGCACAGACATGAGCTGTTTAGGTCCTGTTTTACTCTGCATTACTTCAACTCTGTGTTTCAGTCTGGTAAGCAGCTGTGTCATTTTACCTCGTAGGAAAGCATTAGGATCAGGCACACATTCTATCACTGTAACCTCACTAATCTTATCCACTTTTGTGATATCTTTCTTGCCATCACTAGCCAGAAGACATGAGTAAGGTGTATGTCCCAAAGAGCCACGCCATGTGTTTTCATAAGCGGACGTTACTAGACGCTCTTCCAGCAATCAAGAACAAACCACGAGCTTCTTGGCCTATACGAACTTATCTAGAGGCACACTGGCAAACTGCGCGTTATCACTAATAACGAATTAGGATTATATACAAAAGAAAGGAGTCCGTGGTAGTATTGTTATAGTCGCTTTCACGGACAAAATTATCGTAAAAGAATCAAAACTGCGCTGTTCAGTGGAACAAAACCTCAGTTTCTTGATAGCTCTCACTTCGAGGGACTTGTCCTGCCCATCGTGCTGCATGAGCTCGGTGGTATCACTGTCTTGCTTCCTGGGTCACAGTCAATTTCCAACTACCCTCTTGTGCCTTAATACTACTATCATACTTCATAATACTCGTTAATATCTTATACATTGTTTCGTAATGTTATATCTTTAGCTTGCGGGGGTGCGGAGCTATCTTAAGCGGATTTTCTGCTATCATGCTCACCGTGTCTTGAGGGACCTTGAAAAGTACCACGACGATGTCACGTCCAGCGACTATCTCACAACCGTGATATCCCAGCGCCTTGCTGCTTTGAGTCAATATTGCATGATGTAACGACAGGAAATCCTAATCATACACTGAAGAGCGAAAGAAACTGGTACACCTGCCTAATACCCTGAAGTGCAGCAACACGACGTGGCATGAACTCGACTAATGTCTAAAGTAGTGCTGGAGGGAGTTGACACCATGAATCCTGCAGGGGTGTCCATAAATCCATGAGAGTACGATTGGGTGGAGATCTCTTCTGAACAGTACGTTGCATGGTATCCCAGATATGCTCAATAATGTTCATATCTAGGGAACTTAGTGGCCAGAAGAAGTGTTTAAACTCGGAAGAGTGTTTCTGGAGCCACTCTGTAGCAATTCTGGACGTGTGGGGTGTGAATGTACTGCTGGAATTGCCCCAGTCCGTCGGAATGCACAGTGGACATGAATGGATACAGGTGATCAGACAGAATGGTTACGTACGTGTCACCTGTCAGAGTCTTATCTAGACGTATCAGGGGTCCCATATCACTCCAAATGCACCCCCCTCCCCCCCACCCCCCACACACACCATTACAGAGACTCCACCAGCTTGAACAGTTCCCTGGTGACATGTAGTTTCCATGGATTCCACTTCCATCCGCTCGACGCAATTTGAAACAAGACTCGTCCGACCAGACAACATGTTTTCAGTTATCAACAGTCCAGTGTCGGTGTTGAGGGGCCCAGGCGAGGCGTAAAGCTTTGTCTCGTGCACTCATCAAGGGTACACGAGTATGCCTCCGGCTTCGAAAGCTCATATCGATGATGTTTCGTTGAATGATTCGCACGCCGACACTTGTTGATAGCCCAGCACTGAAATTTGCAGCAATTTGCGGAAGGGTTGCACTTCTGTCACGTTGAATGATTCTCTTCAGTCGTCATAGGCCCCGTTCTTGAAGGATATTTCGTGATATTAACGGCACATCCGTGAAATGATCGTACGGGAAAATCACCACTTCATCGCTACTTCAGAGATGCTGTGTCCCATCTCTCGTGAGCCGACTATAACACCACGTTAAACAAGCTTAAATCTTGATAACCTGACATTGTAGCAGCAGCCACTCTGTAGCAATTCTGGACGTGTGGGGCGTGAATGTACTGCTGGAATTGCCCAAGTCCGTCGGAATGCACAGTAACCAATCCAACAAGTGCGCCAGACGTTTTTATAGGCATTGCCGACTGCCGTGCCGCATTCTGCCTGTTTACATGTCTCTGTATTTAAATACGCATGCCTATTCACTCTTCAATATATGATACTGTTGCTGCACTTGGCCCATGTTCTTCTCTGTCAGCACTGTACTACTCTTATATCTACCTTATTAGAACTAACTAGCATTTACTAGTTATTGCTCTGGTGGTTCCACAATACCAGATAATACATTTTTAGTCAGGTTACAGTTATCCTACTTAACTGTGTATGGCACTCACTCTACTTTTTACAGACGTGCCATACACACTGTTATACAGGGTGTTACAAAAAGGTACGGCCAAACTTTCAGGAAGCATTCCTCACACACAAAGAAAGAAAATATGTTATGTGGACATGTCTCCGGAAACGCTTACTTTCCATGTTAGAGCTCATTTTATTACTTCTCTTCAAATCACATTAATCATGGAATGGAAACACACAGCAGCAGAACGTACCAGCGTGACTTCATTCACTTTGTTACAGGAAATGTTCAAAATGTCCTCCGTTAGCGAGGATACATACTTCCACCCTCCGTCGCATGGAATCCCTGATGCGCCTATGCAGCCCTGGAGAATGGCGTATTGTATCACAGCCGTCCACAATACGAGCACGAAGAGTCTCTACATTTGGTACCGGGGTTGCGTAGACAAGAGCTTTCAAATGCCCCCATAAATGAAAGTCAAGAGGGTTGAGGTCAGGAGAGCGTGGAGGCCATGGAATTGGTCCGCCTCTACCAATCCATCGGTCACCGAATCTGTTGTTGAGAAGCGTACGAACACTTCGACTGAAATGTGCAGGAGCTCCATCGTGCATGAACCACATGTTGTGTCGTACTTGTAAAGGCACATGTTCTAGCAACACAGGTAGAGTATCCCGTATGAAATCATGATAACGTGCTCCATTGAGCGTAGGTGGAAGCAACTAAAATGAGCTCTAACATGGGAATTAAGCGTTTCCGAACACATGTCCACATAACATCTTTTCTTTATTTGTGTGTGAGTAATGTTTCCTGAAAGTTTGGCCGTACCTTTTTGTAACACCCTGTAGACTACTAAACTCGCACTTCTCTATCTACAATATTCCTTTTCTTTACATTGATCTAAATTTTCTTGGTTCCCATGGTCTTTCTTGCCTTAGTAGTTTTCGCTGTAGTGTCTGGTGTGCCGCGCGGGATTAGCCGAGAGGTCTCAGGCGCTGCAGTCATGGACTGCGCGGCTGGTCCCGGCGGAGGTTCGAGTCCTCCCTCGGGAATGGGTGTGTGTGTTTGTCTTTAGGATAATTTATGTTAGGTAGTGTGTAAGCTTAGGGACTGATGACCTTAGCAGTTAAGTCCCATAAGATTTCACACACAGTTGAACGTAACTGTCTGGTGTAATGCCCTTTGTGTCGGCATACCCAGCACACTATGCCATGCGATGCACACAGGGCTGTGTATCCAGGTAAACTACATTGAGTAAACACAACCGGTGCCATCAGTTTATCCTTTGGGCCCCTTGCAGGTATCATAACTGAGTGTATCCCTGACACAATGGGAACAGGACAGTTAGAAGAGGACAAACCCAAAGATACAAGGACCCTACGAGTGGTGTAATCCATTGATTTGCTTGAACCACAATTGCAGTCTACATAAGCACTCTGTCTGCATGTGTATCATTCCACTTCTGTCACCACTTGTAATGAGTAGACGGTTGTGGGTCAATGGTTCTCTGCAGGAGGTGGAGAGGAATAGGGAAGATGTAGATGATCAGTGGTTGATGCAACATTTTAAGGATTCTCTAGTAAACAGGTGCAGAAACTGCGTGCCTACAGGTGCAGACAATGAATGACTACGATGGACCAGTGCAGACACGCCATTGTCAGTGCTTCTCATCTACAGCCATGGTAGCAGCTGCCTTGACACGCTGAGCCAGACTGCAGTGGCTAGGCTCCTGCAGCTGTGAGCAGCGTGAGTTCACATTCAGTGTCAGGAATTGCTAGTGGTGTTTCTCAGGGTCAAACCCAGGACCAGTGGCTGGAGAGCGTCAGCTGGCATTAGCAGACCTCAACATCTGAGGGCTGGGAGATGTTCAGTTTGTACCTCGGACCATGAGGTAGCAGCTGGAAGTCTAGCAGGCTGTCACATAGATACGGCGGCAAAGTCTAGCTGATCACATGACGAAGGCCATCCAGCAATGGTCGTTCATAAACCTTCTGCGTTTGAGACAGACATATAGTGAGCTCCATACAAAACTCACCCATGCTGATAACCTTCTAGGCTAACCTGGAGGCATGTGTATTCATGCAAGCAGGGTTAGCTCTTTTCTCGGTTCGCGTCTTTGTTTGAATACACGAGGATCATACATATTTTTTATTGAGTCATCCGAAAATACTTTCACATTACATACCCACGATTTAAACAATATCACGGGAATAGAAAGCATATGGGGCTCTTTTTCGTATTTGTAAGTGTGTAGTACTTTACAGCCACCTGTATGTATTATTCACGAGCTTTCGTATTTATTTTCAGAATAATAACCAAATATAAAATCAAATATCTCATGAATTGCTTTTGCTCATGAAGACATTTTTCAATCCTACGGCCTTTAATGCTCATTTGCACATGTTCTCATTTAGCCTTTGTCCATACAAGCTCCATGTATGAGTGCAGCCTATTTGAATGAACAGCCTTCAGCAGAACTAGTATTTCTTAAGCTGCCTTCACTAGTCATACTTTTGCACGATTTTATATATAATTTGCAGGCAAATAAGATGAGCGAAAGTCGCAGTGAACGTTGAGACATGAGCTGCAGCAATGTATATCGAGATTTTTCTTTCGACTATATCATTTTCCTTACGATAGGCGTTAGAACATACAGTGTACAATTACATTTGAACGGCACGTAGTCTTTGTTGTTACGTTGCGTTATAAAAGATTGTTCACTAACTCGTATTTCATTAAAAGCAGTCATATCGTGTTGTTGCTGACTCATGGGTCAAAGTTCATACTTTACTTTTATGCGATCAGACCCAGTGGACAACGTGCTGCTACAATTTCCTTTTCCAGTATCTTCTATCCATCGCTGCCATCTGCCATTCACCCACATCTATCACTGACTGACGTAGTTCTTCATGGAGAAGTTCTGCCTTGCTCTTCCTGGGGGTCTCTACCTATAGGGATGAAATCCAGGAGCTTCCGCGGCCAACTGTCATCTTGCATCCGAGTCACAAGTCTAGCCAATTGTAGTCGCTTGCTTCTGTTGATATTGGCATCTCGGCACAGTTCATTTAACTCATGGTTGTGTCTGATCCCCCGTGTTTGAGTTAAGCATCAGACAAAGGATCTTCCGCAGCACTTTTCTCTCAAGACCAAGAAGTTTATGAAAGTCCTGTTTTCGGATACTCCATGTCTCCCAACTCTATAGAACCGAAAGCTGGATCAGGGTTTTATATAGCTGAATACTGGACTGTTTAGAGAGACATCTGGGTGGAAGCTGTGGTGTTAAGCTCTAGAAGGATCAATTTCCTGCCCTGATTCTGGTGTTGATCTCTACTTTGAATAACGAGTTTTATATGAAAAGCGCTTCCAGGTATGTAAATTCGCGGAATCTCTTGTAGGACTGGTCTTTCACCAGCAGAGATATCGTTGCCCAGTATCTCGCAGCTGTCGACGAGTCATAACGAGATGATCTGTCTTGGCTGCATTTATGAATAACCCAAATTTTGCTGGTGGCCATCTCCAGTTCCCTGGTCAAATGTGTCAGTTCCTCTTCGGAGTTGCTGAGTAGGCAGATATCTTCTGCATAAGCTAGATATGTCAGATTCTTCTCAGTGACTTGAATCCCTTCGAAGCTCCCTTTAAAATTTCACACATAATCTTCTCGAGGGCATAACTGCACATAGTGGGATAGAAACTATCTCGTTGTCTGACACCCATCACAATTTCAAAGTCATCTATTACTGAGTTTCCAACTTCACCTTAGCGTTTGTTCCACTCAGGCCGGTCTTCACCACGTTATGAGTTTCTTTGGCGTCCTCAACTCCCTTAGCTAACTGAACAGGTTCTTCTTTACCACGTCTCTTAGTTTTTCACTGAGCTGATGGAGAGCGAAGACGTGATCTACTGTTGACCGCTCTGAGCGAAAACCTTACTGGTATTCACCAATTAGTGATTCTCCCAAGGGTTGAATTCCAGTATGAGGCAGTTGGAGAGAATCTTGTAGCATACCCGTCCACATTGTTTTTATCAGCTGGTGTAGACTTCCTGTAAATTTCGTACTAAGGGGAATGCTTTTAGAACATTAATACCGGAGTCATAACTTGCTATGCACTCGCGGCTAAAAGTTGAACATGGAGGTCAGCCTTCAAATGGACAACACGTGAGTTTGCATTATCTCGTTGAAAGATAATGTCGTGGAGACCTGGAAGACAGGGCACAACCACCAGCCTTAACATGTACTCGTAAGTGTTATCCAAATTACCGGCATGGGAATCAGAAGTGACAGTGTTTTTTACCCAGTGGCACTCCATATAATCACACTAGGCGTTGGGCCCATATGACGATGGCAAGTGATTCTGTTCGGAGAACTGGGTGTCCTGTGTCCATTATAGTCGTTGGACGAACCCCTATCGGCGCGGGGTAACGCACAGTTCACAAAACCATATGCAAACATCACGTAATTTTGGAGTCACACGCATTAACTGAAAACTACAGGAACTGCAGACGACTTCCGTTAACATTCGATATCAGGTACTTGGGAAACTCTGTACTCGATTCCATAATTTCGTGTCGTAACTTGCGTGTTATTAAAGTATGCCGTTACAAGACAGTGGCATATTGCAGGTTTATAAAAACACGTCATTCTGGGTACGATTTGCTATTCTTAAACGCCGCATTATGATGTGTCGACTGTTAAAGTCTTCATGAGCTCCAAGTTAACAGTACAAGGCATAAGTCCCACTAATTCATCGTTGCGAAATGCAGAGTAGCTATGAAGGTGGTTCGCATCCAGCCACATTCGAATTTTTTTTCACCTTCGTGTTTCTAAAATGTTCTGGAACTTCGTTATAGAGTTAATAGAAGTATGTTCTTTCTGTAATATCCTAAGTGTCTACAGAGTGTGAGCTCTGTCTCTCTCTCTCTCTCAAATGTGAGTTGTAATTGTCAACAACTTAAAAATTAAGAGTGAAACAAGCTAATGCAAATAAATATTCACACGCTGATCATCTGGTAAAGCCAAACACCATTCAGAATAAAAAGCATAGAAAAGACTAACACATTTGCAACAGAATTAAAAGGTAACTTAGTCTTAGCCATCTATAAAGTGCATAAAAAGCAACTTACGAGGTCTTTCTTTTCCAAAGAAACGTCTTCAGTTAAAGTATCGGTACATCTTTAACCACAAACACTACACTTTTGAATAGCGACGCGTTTTCGAGTAAACCTCAGTGTGTTGATGTTTCGATACAGCATTTATTCATAGGACATAAGACATATGAATTGCTGCTTTAATTCTTCCGCTAGAATCGCTGCCCGCCATTTGTTAACTGCAGACCAATTCCCGTAACCAGTTTTCAGAGTTTCTATAATTAGTACAACTTTTTCAGTAAGTTTTGGAGCTAGATCTTGCCGAGACTTATCTCTCCCTTATCCACAGCGTAGTCCACATGAAAGTAGAACATAAAACATTACGAACGGTTAGCTTAACGCCCACTTCTTTGCTCGCGTAGACTGTGTGATCTATACAATTTTTTTGTCTTCCTTTAATCGATTTTTTGCGTTGTCACAATTTGCAATATCTTCTAAACTTTTTACGTTAATTAAGGTCATAGAAGAATAGTTTTTTCCGAATATACTTCTGACCAAAAAGTGATTCTGGTAGCTGAAGTACAAGATTTTTGTTATTCATGCCTTTTGCGTTGTTGTAGTGTTATTTCCGTAGAAACTTTCTCTCCGTATCATATATTTCTTAATATTAACTGAAAAGTGAATTACAAATTTTCATACATTTAGCATTAATTTTTTTAATGTAACGAAATCGTTTCATAAATAATTCATCCCCAATTTAATCCTCATAGTGGTTGAATTTCGAGGAAGAGTAGAGCATACATTTGTTTTTTATTTCTCAAGGGGGTTAAATTTCCAAAAAAGCTGGAACACATTTTTTATTTCTGAGCGACAAAACAAATGCCAGTTTTCGTAGGTCTAGCTTCAAAATTACCGAAATAGCGACATAATTTCAAAAACAGTTTCATTATCTATTTGTCCCTCTTTGGGGCGGAATTTCGAAAAATACCTTCTTAAACCACTCTTGTAGTAGAAGACGCACACCCTCTTCAAATTTCAAGTTTCTATCCTTAGCGGTTTGGGCTGGACAACGATGAGTTTATGAGTCCATCAGTCAGGACATCGAAGACGTACATATATAAAACTTCGAGATTAACTTACCCCGCAGTAAAGAAAAAGTGTAACCTTCAATTCTCTCTACTTGAATTTAATGTCATCGTTTTGAACGTTGAACGTCTTGCTCACCTCGTGTGTTGTGAATCAAACGATCGCCAGAGTCGAAAGGCAGATCGTTTCGTCTTTGATATAGCATGTGACGTTAAAATGACGTCACCTTCGTCCAGTCTTGTGAACTGTAGGTTACCCCTCTGTGCACCTCTCTATGCTGCCACTTGAAGAGACAACACAACAATAGCCGACGTGCTGACAGTCTGTGGTATTTCAGATGCCATCGACAGTTCCTGTGGATACTTGTCCTGCTGCAAACACACGCATTTCCTGACTCAAGGTACGTAATGTGGTCGTACGATACTGCACAACCGAGGAAACAATATGTCTGTCCTCTGGCAGAATGATTCTTGTCGCACATTCATCCTAGGGGAAAGCAGTAATTGGAAAAGTGCAGGCATATCTCGGAAATAGAGGAATATGATTGTGGTGGGGCTCTGGTGTTGAGTGATGAGACATTATATGGATGCTCACACATGTGTGCGGGCGTGCATTGTCTTGATGGAAGGTGACTTTCTTCCCTGATAAACCTGGCCTTTCTTCACATATCTTTTGTTGCAATTTGTCCCGGAGGTTAGCATAGTATTCTCCAGTAACTGATTGCCCTGTGGGGAGATAATCTACAAACAGAATCCCCTTCGCATCCCAGCACAGTAATGCCATGACCTTTCCCATTGAAGGAATTGTCTTTTCTTTCTTTGGTGATGGAGAATCAGTATGTTTCCACTGCTTTGTGTGTTGTTTTGTCTCTGGGGTGTACTGTGTGAGCACATCTTTGTTCACGACCAGTGAAGAACTGTTACTGTACGTGTACAGAGGTGAGGTTGAAAGACTATCGTTAATGAAGTAAGAGATCCTGGCAGGGGACGCCAAATAAAAAGCTTCTACTTACGTTTCTAATCTAGACTGTAACAATAAAATGGAAAGGAACTGTTAATCAGAACTCAGGTAGAAGTTGTGATCTAAATAACACTAGATTTATTCATTCTCAACATTAGAAGACAACAAAAATGACGAAAGAAACATTACACAAACCTTTTTTATTTAACAAACGCTTTCACTAACATGGGGTCTATGGTGTACAAAGTAATCACCTGGGAATAGACACACGACACTAACCAGAACACTAATCGTTTTATCTGACTTTATACACGTAATAATAATAATGGCGTGTGACGAGGGCCTCCCGTCAGGTAAACCGACCGCCTGGTGCAAGTCTTTCGATTGGACGCCACTTCGGCGACTTGCGCGTCGATGGGGATGAAATGATGATGATTAGGACAACACAACATCCAATCCCTGAGCGGAGAAAATCTCCGACCCAGCCGGGAATGGAACCCGGGCCCGTAGGATTGACAGTCTGTCGCGCTGACCACTCAGTTACCGGGGAGGGGGGGACTTCATACACGTGAATCTGGGTTATGGCACAAACTACGCTACCACCAAGCATCTCTACTCTGCTATTCAAAAAAGAAAACTATATTTCGAAAGAACAGGGTGCTAAGAAACGTATATTAGAGTCCTACGTCGCAGCAGCGAATACTTTACGTTCCTGCTGGTCAAGGCTGCACACCACGATGCGTATGGCGACTGAAGTCGTGGACGGCAGCAATCTGTTATTAATGGTGCGTTCCCGAAAAACGTAAGTACGCGGTCTCACGTTCGGTTAATTCGGAATGCAGGTACTTTCCTATGAGCCCCTGAAACCCTGGTGGATTCCAGTGTGTAGGTGGACCCATTTGCTGATCTGCCAAACCAATTTGACTCTGTGCCACAACCGTGCGTGACGGAATTTGTCAAATGTTTGGACGGCCGACTCAAGACAAATAAGTACACCCACACTTCAAATGGTTCAAATGGCTCTGAGCACTATGGGACTCAACTGCTGAGGTCATTAGTCCCCTAGAACTTAGAACTAGTTAAACCTAACTAACCTAAGGACATCACAAACATCCATGCCCGAGGCAGGATTCGAACCTGCGACCGTAGCGGTCTTGCGGTTCCAGACTGCAGCGCCTTTAACCGCAAGGCCACTTCGGCCGGCACACCCACACTTCACTCGTTACGAGCGTGATACAAGCAATACCTCTGATGGTTCAGAAGGTGACTGGCATAGGCTTTAAGTGGTACACTAGCAAAGGTCACAAGTCTCACCGTTTAGGTAGAGACCTGCAGTTCTTTACTAGTGAAGCGCCAGTACAAGAGTGTTCTTCCTTTCTGCTCGCTTCCTCCTCAGCTCGGTACCAACAGCAAATTTTACATTTTAGACACCCCCCACTTTCACACAATCCAGTCACGAGCTGGAGTCCAGCATTCTCAGCTGGGAGAGCGGCCTTTGCTCTGCAAACACCGATTTGACCAATCAGAGGCTTTAAAGTTAATTGCGAGAAAAAGGAAGAAAAAGATTCAGCGTCGCGCCCTCTTTCCCACGCGTTTGCCGTGTCTTTTGCTAACAAAATGCTCAGAATGGAAGCACAGCTCTCCATAAACAGCTTGTTATCTCTCCTGTTGCGTCCATTTCAAAGTTTCCAAAGAACAGCCATAAACTCACTAAAAGCCTCGTGCTTTCACAAATATGTTTTGAAACAGAGTCTGGATGTCTGGGCACCAGTCGCCCTGTCCCACGGAATTTCGCAGAACATTCACAGTTCTTTTTCAGCTTCCTCCCTAACAAGGACCCATCCTCTGCTTTATTGCTGGTCTACAATGCGCTGGTCAGTGCAGTGGCGACTTATCGGCGCTAGTCTGTATATCTGGGTGCGCCTGCCTCCCATCCGGCGCCAACTAAATGTGTCTTCACAATGAGACTGCGTAACTCAGCCGTCCAGAAATGTCTCCACACGTTCTGCAGAAAAAACGCACTTTGCTGGGTTCACCATCGCCGCAGCCTTTACTGAAGTCGTTTAAATCGGCACCCTATTCCTTTGAACACAGGTAAAGCTTACCGTCATTCCTTCCCCAGAGCATGCAAACAAGACCATTAACTACCGCCCACCATTTCATCGTATAGTATGAAGTCAAATCGCAGTAAAGATCATATTCCATAAGAACATGAAGCAGCATAACACCGAATGAGAAGTGACAGAGCTCTTCAGTCTCTCAAGGTATTGAAGTTTCATATGAGACTCCACAGAGGTGCAGTTCGTCGAGAATTTCATGTTGTGGACGATTCAGTTGGAGCTACTCTGATGCCTGAATTTCTCACAGTTGAATTTGACATCATTTGTACCTGTCAGCCAGACCCCTGAAACTGAATTTGTAGAGCATGTCCCTCTGCCACTGAGGAGATGAAGTACAGCACATAAGGCTACATCAAGATCTCATCAACAAATGGTTTGCTGCTTTAAAGCGATTTTCCAGTTTTTCCTTTTTACAAGGGGCAGTGAAATGAAAGTATTATATATATTGTTACATTTTGTTCATGAACGAAAGTGCAACATATGTGCATCACCTTTCGGTGTAGTCTCCCAATCCTTCAACACTTCCTCATGTATGTAGTAATTGAATAGATTCCTCTGAAAAAGTTTCTTCTGGTCGTGTGTGTAGCCACTCATGCACCACCAGCTGCAGCTCTTCATTGGAAGGACATTTCTTTTCTCTGGCCGCCTCTTCAGTAGCAGTATTCTCCAGGTCCTGGCTCAGAATCGTTCAATTCCTATTTGGAATTTTACAATTTTTTCGCCAGTGGGAAAAAACTACCCAGAACCTACACAATATTGCTGTTATCCATCTAAAAACTATATATGATCTTTTATTTTATTTTTTGTCTTACATTCGACTTTTTTAGAAGAAAATCAATTTTTTTTCTTATCTTTACCTTAATGATTTTTTTCTCATTTGGTTAGTGGAGGTAAATTACTTACTTTTTCCTAAAATTTTCCTTATTCCTAGTTCCTTAACACCCATAGGATTGTTGTGAACTGTTGATTGTATATGTTTTTGAGATTAGACTTGTTTACACTTCTACCACATTCACATGTAACTTAAATTTCTTAGTAGAGTTTTACATTCTTCAGACATACTACAATACCCAGCTGTTCAATATTTATCTTTATGAAATTATGCAATATTTTTTTATTCAGACATTCACTGCTTTAACTGTGTAGTAAGTCTATTTAAAGATTATAAAATTTATTAGAAAAAATAAAACTTTCGACTAGAAATTCCATATCATGAAATTCATTAATAATATAAGCTTCTTATCCCCTTATATCTGAGTTTAATGTTTCCATCTTCAAAATGTTGAAAATTCCAGTTACTTATCAGTTCCAAGTATTTGCCTGGTAAAACAATCTTAAATGCATTATTAGGCTCCATAAAATTTTTTCCCTCCATATCTAGTATTCAAGTATTCATAGCCAGTAGCGTTATACAAAACATTTACCTGTAGCCCACTTATTTTTTAATCTTTTAAGAGGTACTAACGTTCTTTAGATTCTTGTATAGAATGTCCATTTATATAGTAAAAATCTGTATTAAGGAAAATATATTAATAAAAACATTTTTGTGTCAATGAATTATTTCATTATGCTATGTCCATATGGCAATGTATCTATTTTACTATCCAAAACATATATCTTATCATTGTGAGGACATAATACTTTTTTATTTACCTCTAGTGAATAAGATTCATGCTTAATGCTTTGTATTTAATTCATTTCTGTACTACTTCCTATTGTTGAACAAACAATCTGTATACTCTTCTTTGCAACACATTTATTCACTCCTTTTGATTTTTTTGCCTGCTTGTCACCAATTTTATAAGTATACATTTTTGCTATCAAACCACAAAATTCTTCATTATTTTCCTTTTACATTCATCTTTCAGTTTTTCTGAGACTTCCTAGTTTACTTGGGGAATATTGAGTATATTATCTGCTGGACAGTCACTAGTATCAAATATATCAAGCATCAATTTCACATCATCATTGAAATCTTCAATCTGTATGTTGCATATCCGTATCTTGATAATGTAACTCAATTTTCTCACGATATTTTGGTTTCATAACTCTACAGTGAAAATCATACATCAGTTCTTTAGATAAGTATACCCAGTCCAATATAAATTGGCTTGTTAAAGAGAACTTTTGTTTTGTTCATATGGATAGCAGCAAGATTCTCATTAAATATTGTTCTTTCTTTAAAGTTTGGCTTTGCCACAAGTCTTCCACACTTTTCTCCATCAGAAACTAATATTATATCTATTCTGTTTCTAATATTTTCCATAGTTTTTCCAAATACTAAATTATTCATCAGCTTGCAAAAATCTTTTTCAGAATCATTCTTTGCTAGTTCTCATTTCTGTGTTAAAGAATATATATATATATATATATATATATATATATATATATATATATATATATGTGTGTGTGTGTGTGTGTATATATATAAGCAATTATATTGCTTAAATTTTAAAACTTAGTGTGTCTTTGTTATCTTCATTCCCAGAGACAGGTACTGTTTAAGATTTCTATAGTATACTACACAATTATTTTTATTATCCAGAGTAGTCAAAAATTTACTTTCATTAGTTCCAGGTACAAGTTTATTTTTAGGAGGTAATGGTATATCTTAATGTAAATCATGCCATTCTTTTGGATATTCGAAATCTACTTCAAATATATATCCAATTTTAGAAGTGTTTGTAATCTCATTTATTTTTGCAGAATCAGAAGAATCTAGTTCTCCCTAGTGAAATCTTCTGTATGTTAAATATTGAGTCATGGCATATCCATACAGATTGTTTGCATCTAAATATGTTCAATATTTCGATATCTTTTTCACATAAAAATCATTCATATATTTATTATTTGCTTTCAAATATCTTTTACAACACTGGGATGTACCACCTCTTATTCCTTTTTCAACCATAAGAAAATCATAATGTGATGATACAATAATTCTAGCCATTGTTTAGTCATTATTAACATTGCACACCAAAATAAACCTTGTACTGTGAAATACCAAGATGGATCCAATTTGTATGCTTTTATACATGTTTTTCTAAAGTTTCCAGATAAATCAGCCAATAATGTTAGTTTTAAAATTGATTGTGATATTCACTAAAATTTTTGATGTAAAATTTTTCCCAAACTTATTTAACATATATGTTTTTAATGTTCACCACAGTCATTCAGTTTACTGTAAATTTCTTCTTTTGATGGAAGCTATGTCTCTTCAAATTTCTTCCAAGGATCCATTTAATCATGTAGATAGAACCTGTTCTGATAACTAGAATGAATAAATATTCTGATAAAAATTTCATAATGTTCGTCATAGATTTTTTTTTCAATTTTGATGAATGTTTGTAGAGTGAAGAACCTATAAATTCAAATGTATCAGTAAATCTCATTGCTAAATTTTTCATCTTGCAAAAACTAGTGTATCTGTCTTTATTGTTGGGTATGAAGTCTATTTGTCTTTATCATGACAGTCCTTTTACAAACATATGTGAATCAAATCCAGATAAATTATGTGAATAGTTAGGTACAAAATTTAGGTGTTTCAACTTCTAAATTACAATGAGTACATAGTGGATTTATCTATTTTCCAGTCAAATGATCATAATGACGAAACTTTTAATTTTTCTGTAAGCAATAACATTTACATAATGAACATTTTCCAGATGTTGCCTATTTTGATTGTTCTTCAGGGGTTAATATACTCATTTCTTCAATTTCAGAATTATTGCTTCCAGTTCCTTCAACCTTCTCTTGCATACATTTGATAATTTTTTTATGAGAATGTGAACAACAATAAACAACTGGATCTTTATAGTGTCCCTTTATATATTTCACATAATAACAGAAACCACTTGGCTCATGTTTTTGATATTTAATTGTATATGAATTTTTAGGGTCGTATTGTGCAGTATTCATCTTGAGTAGCAAACTCTCAAAATCAGTATAAATAACGAATGGAACTTTCTGTGGGTGTTGATAATTTTTAAAGCTTATTTATTCACCTTTCTTTGGCAGGTCAATTTTTAATTGTGAGTTAACTAAGCATTTTGGTGTGATGCTCTCTAATTTTCACTTACTGTAAACACATATAACAAATAAATTTTACTTCTTCATGTTTTGTAATTTGAATCGAAATGTGACTAGATAAATTTTTTTATTTAACGGTAGTATGAGTTAATTACATTCTTAAAAGAAAGGAATTTACATGTTTCTCTTTCTTATATTTCGTAACTTTTAATGGATTCACTTGATATTTTTCATCAAAAGAATAAACATTAATAGATATGAGGGTGGTTTGAAAAGTTCTCAGAACTGAATAGAAAAAAATAGATCACTGAAACTTTTTTAATTTTCTATGTAGTCTCCTTGTAGATTAATACACTTGCTCCATCAATGTTCCAGTAACTTGATTCCATCTCGAAAATGAGTTTCCTCCAGGCCTGCAAATTAGTTGACAACTCCAGCTATCAATTCCTCGTATGATTTGAATCTTCATCCACCGAGAAAAATTATCAGTTTTAGGGTAGATGGAAGTCTGACGGTGCCATATCAGGTGAATAAAGAGGGTGTGGCAACGATTCATACCTTAGTTGCGCAATTCTGTCATGGCGATGACACATGTGTGCGGGCGTGCATTGTCTTGGTGGAAAATGCCTTTCTTCCTTGCTAAACCTGGCCTTTCTTCACATATCTTTTGTTGCAATTTGTCCTGGAGGTTAGAATAATATTCTGCAGTAATTGATTGCCCAGTGGGGAGATAACCTACAAACATAATCCCCTTCACATCCTAGCACACTAATGCCACGTCCTTTCCCGCTAAAGGAATTGTCTTTGCTTCCTTTGGTGGTGGAGAATCAGTATGTTTCCACTGCTTTGAGTGTTGTTTTGTCTCTGGGGTGTACTAGTGTACCCAAGTTTCATCTGTGGTCACAAACCGATGCAAAAAACGTTGTTCATTTTCCTAAAATTGCCCAAACATTGTTCCGATATGTACATTCTCATGTGTTTTTGATCCATCCTCAAGTGTCGTGACACCCATCTTGCTGATAATTTTTTCATTCCTAATTCTTCAATTAAAATGTGATATACCCTTTCAGATGACATGTGACAAGCTTGAGCAATTTCATGCACTTTCAATTGGCGATCCTCCATGATCATTTTGTGCACTTTCGCAATGATTTCTGGAGTAGTGCTACATCTTGGCCGACCACTGCACAGGTCATCATCTAAGCTTCCCAACGAAATTTAAATTCATTTGTCCACTTGCCAACAGTTTAATATGAAGAAGCAAACCAGTGCATTCTGGAAATAGGAATTAATGTCCTTTGCTTTCGTATCTTTCTATACTAACTACTTCATCACTGCTCGAATCTCGATTTTTTCTACCTTTGCAAATTACTATGTGGGAGCAATAACAGAGCCATGTCACTGCCACAGCTCTCTTCCAAGAGCACTGATAAGGCATGTGTTTACAGGCAGCAGTACAATGAATATTATGTGAACAACTCGTTACGCTAGCACTGACCTCTCATGATGATTCCAAGAACTTTTCATACAACCCTTGTACATTAATTTTAGTCTCAGTTTTTGGGTATTATCAACTACTACAAGAAATTCAAAATTTTAGAGTTTGTGATCAAGATCAAGACCAACACTTTCATATTTTGTGTCTCTCTTCACATTTTTATTTGCACAATGTAATGTAGATTCACAGCCCATAGAAATCATTTGTAATCCTTATTTTTGATATTAATGCAAGCTTTTTTAGATCTCATGTTTCTGATAGATATATGACGATCCACTGAGTAGAACATATCTGGTAGTTCCTAACTGCAGACCAATAATTGTATTTAATGTCCAACCAGACCAATGATCTTGAAAATTCGACATGTTTTATGAAATACCTTGTTTAGCAGTCTGAAAATTTTTAATAAACTCTTTTTCATTTGTAATATTTTCACTTGTCTGCATTCTGCACTCACAAAAAAGTTTAAATATTATGTTCAGCCCACATCCAAATTTTTAGTTTATCTTTCATGATTTTCATAATTTTTGGCTTTGGTGAATTCAAGAAGAAACTTGTATCATACAAGTTTAGATTGTTCCCAAAATTTACTGTTTGTATTCTGTTCACAAATGCTTTATCAACTAGCTAATCTTTAACTATTCTTCCATGTTTTTGCACATTTGTTCTTTTGTTTTGTATGCATTGGTTAAAAGTGGAAATATCGGTCTCAGTGGCTTATCCTCATCAGTTTCGAAAATTTCATCATCCAAAGAAGGGAATGTTTCCAAAGACTTCCACCTCAATGTCTGTTGATAAATGTAATTACACCAGCTTTATTTAAGTTATTATATCCTCTCAAATTATTTATTTTACATTAATCATGATGTTGAACAATCGTCTTTTAATTTCTTATTTAATACAGAAATTTTTATTAAGGAATTTTAAAAAAGGCTCAGTGAGATTTCTTATTTTTGATATATTCCCAAGTACATGTCTTATATGTGTTTGAATATTTATATTCAGGTGATGGGATTAAGTAAAAACATTCTTTCATTTCTTGACAATCAACACATTGTTTGTGTGTTATTGCTCGCACTTTATTGTTTACCATTTTTCATTGACAACAATATTTTCGAATATTCTTCACTCAGAATCCATTGCTAATGATTTTTACAATAATATAGAAAACTTTTTCACAAGCACAAGGAAATCGTTTATTGTTGTGATGTTTTATATGAGATTCATTCACAGATTACCTAATACTGTTCTATAACCATCTTTTATGTAATTTCCTGGCAGATTGAAACTGTGTGCTGGACCAAGACTTGAACTTGGGACCTTTGCCTTTCGTGAGCAAGTACTCTACCATCTGAGCTACCCAAGCATGACTCACACCCAGTCCTCACACCTTTACTTCTGCCAGTATCTCGTCTCCTACCTTCCAAACATCACAGAAGCTCTCCTGCGAACCTGCAGAACTAGCACTCCTGGAAGCATTCTGGAAATATCCCCCAGGCTGTAGCTAAGCCATGTCTTCACATGATCCTTTCTTCCAGGAGTGCTAGTTCTACAGGTTTGCAGGAGAGCTTCTGTGAAGTTTGGATGGTAGGAGACGAGATACTGGCAGAAGTAAAGCTTGAGGATGGGGCCATAGTCATGCTTGGGTAAATGAAATGGTTGAACACATGCCCTTGAAAGGCAAAGATCCTGAGTTGGAGTCTCAGTCTGGCACACAGTTTTAATCTGCCAGGAAGTTTCATATCAGTGCACACTCCACTGCAGAGTGAAAATCTCATTCTGGATCTTTTGTATGTTTCTGAGATGTACAATTATGAACTGACTTCTCAGTTTCGCAATATTTACACAAATTAGATTGAACACACTCCATTCATGTAGAAAAAAAATTAATAGGAATGTGTAAAATTGTATAATATATCTTTTAATATGTTTACTGCCTCAGAAACTAATTCTGATCGTTTATTGGAATCAATGCAAATAAAGATAAATCAGTGGTACCCACTCCAACTAATTTATTTATTAATACATTATATTCACAAAGTATCGTACCTGAAGAAATACAACAAAGATTCAATGTACTTAATCACAGAATTCAATCCCTTAACCAGATCTGGAAATTCTCTAGTTGTAGCACCATGTGTTTTATATTTAAAATCACATTTAACTATCTCCACATAAAAAAGTTCATTAAAGAGTAAAAATGTTCCTCTTGTATATGTTTTTGACTGTACTATTTAATAAAAATTATTTACATAATGGCATAACAGATACTGCCTTGGGATATCCTGGGTTATGTTTTGAGATTTATCATATATATCATATTGTCAACAAATAAAACAACTCCCTCACTTGGTCTTTGATGTATTCCATTTACTATTTGTAAATATTGTGGTAAAAATATTAACCAATTTGTTGTTATCTGCGTTATCTGCGATTATATATCATAAACTATTGACACCGTCTTGCAAAAAAATGATCAGTGATAGAACTTCAAAATTTGACATAATGATTCAATTGTTTCAGATGAACAACTGGAGTTCTTTTTGCAGTAGAAGATTGAGGAGTTGGTATTTATTTACCATGCAAGTTTTGGATAGCATCAACACCACATTGAGATAATTCTAAATGTGAACCATTATAGTATGGATATATTATTCCACCATCAATATCTGTGTCCTAATGCAATTACACTAACCAAGACCTCAAATAGATTTGTTTTAACTTAAGGTGTATTTCCATCAGTCTTCAAATACCACAAATCTTGATCATCGATATGTAATTCCACTGGATCATTATTCATATTTAAGAAAATGCTTGACCTAAGATTTTACCTTTTCTTGCTATATCCCATAGACAATGTTGACCATGTATTTCATGACTATGTACTCATCTTTTATTTATAATTAAAATACCAGGATTATTGTTATCTTCATGAAACCAAATGTCAATATACTTTTGCTATAAATAAAATGCTGCCTTTTCATACTTGTAATACCTTTTAAGTTGCATCTTTATGATGTCATTTCACATTTATCTCGTTCCATTTATACATACTAGCTCTATAATCAGTACTTATATCTTTTGCATGACATCTAGGTTTATTCATAAAATTTAAAGTTCCCTCACTTGCCTACTCATTTATTTCAAGACCATGTGTGTGCTGAAATATCATTAATGCATCTCTAAATACAAAATCACTCACTTGAGTTTTTCCCCTGTTGCTGGAATATTCAAATAACCAAAATCATTTAAATATTTAATTGCATTATTGCTATTGCCTCCAACTACTATTTTCACAAACAATGATAGCAGAAGTATCTTCATTTAGATAAACTTATAATATTATAAAATAAATCGAAAAACTTAAATATTGATCATTTTGGTAGTTTAATTTTGGTGTTACTCAAATACATACAAAATTTAAAAAAAATATTCCAATAAAAATGTATTCTATTAAATGGGACCAGGCAGTGACATCATCCACAACAAGCTTACATATAATAATAAGCAAGTGTTTATTATTATTGATGAAAAGAATAATCCAAGGTTTTATGCAAATAAAATTCCTGATCCTTTGGGATATGAACGTACTACGAATGCAATTAAGGACTACGTTAAAGAAAAATGTTGTAAAACATATGAAAATTTCAGTAGCACTGAAGTGGTGATACCTAATTAAGTGCGAAAATCAACAAAATCTATCAATGAGGTTAGTCTTCATTTTTTAGTTAACAGTTCCAAGACGCCTTTAGCAGAAAACTTTCCAGATTGGGTTTATAAAGAAGTTTCACCATCACTTCGTAAATATCTACCAAGATCAAATAATTCACTTGGATAATTTAAATAAAATAAAGATGATGGAATTAAAATGAGGAATGAACATACAAAACATTTACTTGAGTCGATTGCAATGAATCAGAAATAATACGAGAAAGAAACAGAGAAATAGAATATTATCTCATGTTGTTCCTCAAACAGTTGATGAAAATTTGAGACCAACTTTTGGTCTTTTAACATTATTTGACTATGAATATAATTTTAATGTTATTAGAACATGAAACAGAAGCCTAGAAGAAAATTAAGTATTATCTGAGGAATACATGCAAATTTTAAAGAAATGATAAGCTTTAATTATAATCCCTATTAAGCCAACTTCTATTAGATAATAAGAGAAAATTTAAACAGTTTCGGAATCGTAATTATTTTAATATTTAAATCTGCAAATCTGATTGTATTCTTTGAATAACGTTTCTAGATGTTGGACAAGAAGAGTGTTCTGTTAATTATTTATCAACACATTCTCTTTGAAACAAATGATGACTTTTGTTAATGAAAATTGATAATTTCGATCAGTTAAGCATATAGAACAAGCAGTTGCCGATGTAGCCTACTGGCTGTGACAGTCGATACCTTCAGGTTGCTTCATTATTTCATAACGTTTTATTATTCTTTTATGTGAAAGAAGCTGATAAATTCTGATATTTCAGAAACTTTTTCCAATTAATTTGACCTTTAAAATCCTTAGCAAAATATACCGAAGACATTTGTGTACATGATTTGATGATTTAATTTATCCCCAAATTCTCTTTTCAATTCTTCACAAGACAATTCTTGATCAATTGATATGCGCAACCAATTAAATTTATCTTAAAATTCTCTCATAAGCTCTTTGGATAATTTTTTATATGTTGATATACTATTCCACTCTTTTTTATCTTGAAATTCTGGCATAAATTCTGGCATTTTTCAGATAAATCGTGATATGTTGATTTGTTTTTCGAGTCTGCTTTATTCTGATTTTCTCATGTAAATCGATCAGATAATACTTGTTTCCTTGATATATAAAACACATCTAATTTATGGTGAAAATCTTTTATGAAATTTTTTAGACAATTTCTGTTAAGATTTTTAGTCCAGCCTATTTTTTTGAAATTTGATAATTTTTCTTCATTTGATGTAATACTCCAGTCTAATTTGCCTTGAAACTCTCTCATCCAATTTTTAGTTAAGTTTCGAATTGCTATCGCAATTTAATTTAATTTGTCTTGAAATTCTCAAATTAAATTTTCAGATAGCTAATTTGTAGTTGATAAAATGCCCCAGTTAATTTAACAAACATTCAGATATGAAATATTCAGATACAATTTCTTTGTAGTCTTAATATAACTTCTGAATCTATTTTATCTTGAGATTCTCTCATAAAATCTTCAGGTAATGCAATATGTCCTGATATAACTATCCATTCTGTGTTATTATATAGATTATTATTTTTAGTTTAATCAACAATTATAATTGTTTTTGTTTCAGTTGTTGCTGACTACAACTAACATAATTCCTCAAAACATAAATTTTCAGAATTAGATTTAATCATAACAATAATTTTTTTTCTTTTTTTAGTTTATAATATCCTTTATTTCTGAGTTCTTTTGCTTTATCCCTTCGTTCCTTCATATCATAATTCTTCACATCATTGTTGTTGATGCTATTTTGGATAAGATCATCCACTGAAGGTGCATAAGTCTCAGAGAGATGATCAATAAGTTGTTCTTTTCTCAGTTTTGAATAAAATTTTATTCATAATTATTTGTTCTAGTTTTTAATTCTGTTACTTTTTGTCTCACTATTTATAATACTTATTTTTTAGGAAACAATATAAAACTATCCATTTACTATTTTATGTTTTCTGTATTGGAATTCTAGAGGGGAATAATTTCCCCCTGTAAATTTTAAACAAATTAAAAAGGATTATATTCTATTTCTTAAATAAAATTATATTTGGCACCTGTAATTATGAAGATTTCCAGTGTCTCAAGAATTTGGATACCTAGAATAAATGAATATATTCAAAATAATTTTTTCTGATTACATTTTATTTCTTTATACATGGAGGCATTTACGAGTGCAACTAATGGTGGAGTATCTGTGATGAATGTATTTGAATTCATTAACCATAACATATATCAGCTAAATTTAGGTACTTTGTGTAAAATATCTGGGTTCCATTACCTGAAAAAGATGAATGTGTTGATCACTAACAGTTCTAGCTTTATTAAGTTTGGAATTTCAGAGGCCTTGATGCTGGCCTCTGAAATATTAAAACAAATTAAAAAGAATTTTGTTGAATCCTTAAACACATACAATGTAGAATATACAGAATTAAGAATGATGAGATGTTAGCTTTTGAATATGACTACATTCAAAATAAAATAAATAAATAACATAAAATGATTTTTTAAAAATATGAATACTTTTAACAACAAGAAATTTCAGAAAAGGTTGTTATGAGTTTAGGAACTAAACTTGCTGATGCTGATGATACAAAAGCATAGAACAGAATAAAAACTTGAAAACGACTAAAACTGGGAGAAGAACAAAAAGAACAGCTTGCTATACAATTAGAAGAAGAGAAAGCAAAGAGGAAAAAATTAAGACAAGTAAAATACAAGATTTTAAAATAGAACTGAATGATATAATTCACACTATCATCACAGATAAAGTACAAATAGGTCATTTCTCTAAAGTTGGTGGAATAGCAATCAAGTTAATCAAATCTAGATTATCAGGATACTACACAGCAAAGCGTCCAGATGATAAACTTTATTATGTACACCTTCAAGAATGAATTAGCTACAAAGTGTTCAAACAGAAGTTCAAATCTGCTTTTAAGTCCTTCAGGACTGAAAATGGTAAAGAATTATAGGGTTTGAAATTGGATGATGTAAAATATATATAAGTTTTGATGAGGAAGAGATTAATTCACCACTGCACAAATATGATCCCAATACTGAAAAAATTATAAATGAGTAATATGACAGTATTCTAACACCAGTGGAATATATTCAATCCATTATCATCACCAAGGACACACAACTGTAGCAAATAACAAGACAATTAATAACACTGTCTTAGATGTTTTACCAAGAGATGAACTAGCTTGAATTATTTCTAAAATCTGTGAAGAACATCCTGATAAACTTAATGTGGTTACAAAAACTTTAGAACTACTTGAGTTGAAAGGATACAAAATCATAGACAAGATAAAAATATGGAATCAGTCAAAGAACATTATAAGAGAAACTAACTCAAACTCACAAATAAGCTTTAATACCACAATGATTAGATTAGTCCTCAATAAAAGTGAACACTCAACTACTATCTTCATAATTAAATTTTATATAACATTCATAACCATTTTCATATATACCTAATAGACCAAATGCATTAAAAACATGTGATAAATCACCACAAAATTAAATTCTCAAATAATCCCAACCTTATTCTTATCAACTTTCATTTTAACTTCAAAATATATTTTACACTCTTTAATAAACCAGTATTCACATTTAATATTTTAATCAATACCAAAGAGCTTAACATTTTTGAACAATTACTTCCATTTATGTATATAGAAGTTACATAAGTAAATAATTACAATTGGTAAATATGCAGGTTGAGTGCACTTAATCAAATATGCCTCTCACTGAAAAATTTACTGAATGGGCAACAAAAGAAGTATTATATAAAAAATTATATTCTTTAAATGGACCAACTCCTAATACACCTGTTTCAGGTGCCACTAGATGAGAAACACCAATAATACTAAATTTCAGAATAGAAACAGGATTATTTGTAACAATTGATAAAACGATAATCCATAGTTTGAAGCTATGGATGTAGCAGAAATATTGGAATATGAAAACACAAGAAAAACAATTCACAGCCATGCTACACATAAACATATGAAAATATCTGCAGGAACTAATCATTTCCCCACCCACATAAAAAATGCTACAGTATTTATTAACAAAATAGGTTTAAATTCATTGATCATGAAATGAAAAACGGAACAAGATGAGCAATTCCAAGACTGGTAAGAAGTTTCAGAAGCAATCACAAAGCATTTTGCATACAAATTACAATCTACAATTAAAAATTTAAAGGAACACATTGAATATTTACACAGTGTGCATTGAAGGGAAGAAGCGATGAACTTCAAAACAAAAGAAGACAAGAAGAAGTGTTTGTAGAAGAAGCAAGAGAAATGCAACCACTTACTGTTGTACTAACTAAAGATATTGACTTCAGGAATAAGTTTATTATTCTAACATTATTTGATAATGAATTTGAGTATGATTACTATATGATTAGGCTTCAAAGATGAAAGCTTGAGGCACGATTAAATGTATCTGCAGCTACACATCCAAACTCTGAAGAAATAATAATAATCGAAACAATCGTCACTCAATTTACTTGTCCAATAATATGAAAGAGGAAATGAATTGGAAGATTAAAGTATACAGAAATTCTTTTCCTTTGTTGATGGATATAATGAGCAACAGCTTTTAGAACATGTAACAAATCTTTTATAAAATAACAGTATGGTCACTAACTCATGTGATTTTTGAAGTCCCAATTATTTGACATATACTTGATCGCCTTTCTTACTCAAATCCTTCTCAACAAGTTATATGTCAGGATATTTTATCTTCTGTAGTTCATACTATAAAAATTTCCTTTAAATTTTTCCATCCAGTGCATTTAAATATATATGATTGGATTAGAACATCTTCAATTTCAAAAAGTTCTGTTATCCAATTAGCTTTACATCCTTTTTCAGAAATTTCCTGATACTTACTAATTCTAACTTTATCCCCTATTTTGTGTTACCTAAAGCAGACATTAGTCTGCGACTGTGATTACGATTTTTATCATTAGTATCGATTGGTTTCATTTGTATAGTTGAATGTTTTGTCTTGTTACATTCATCAACTAGATTTTTGACTGAATCAATCAACTCGCAATTTCCTCAAAAAGCTAATTTCCTTTCTTTTAGTGTTCTATTAAATCTTTCACCAACAGATGCTTTTAATTCTGTAAAAGTTTAATAATGATTAATATTATATTTTTTACAAGTTCTTGAAGTTCTTTATTGCAGAAATCTTTACCATTATCTCTTTGCAACTGTCTTGGAGTTCTCTCTAAATATATTTACAAAAGCATTAACCATATTTTGTCAGTTTTATCAGTAACTGGAATAGCCCATGCAAACTTCAACAACAATTAATAAAAATTTATATCCCTTATTTATTTTGGAAATTCCTTTCAAGTTGCCAGAAACCATTTCTACTGGATCAGCTTACCATGAATCATCTATACCAAAAGAAAATACATTTCTTGTTCTAAAATTATTTAGCATAGGTTTTTGTATTTCATTAATAATTTCTTGGAGAATATTACATTGTTAACAGATGCTGCTGTTATCATGACCAAAAAATTATTTTAAACAAATCTACTGTTTTTAGTTTTACATGCAGAAAAAATTCTTTCAATCCTCTGTCTTCCATTTTTGGTTTTTACTCTGTGAGGATTGTGTGTTTCAATAAATTTTCTGCACTTCAATACTAACTGTGATTGTCCATTTACATAAATAGAAGTTTAATAATGTTTAAATTTATTGTTCCATTCCAGTATCATCATCTTATTCTAAAAAAATTCTCCTGAAATAGGTACAGTTTTAACAGACTGATTTAGAGGCATAAAGATTTCTTCTTTGATTTTAATTTCAACTGATAGACTATTGAATTGTGTTGGATATAAAGTTTGGAGTTACTCGAGTTTATATTTGTTTACCTGTATTTTAAAATCAGTATGTGCCTGATCTCCATGTACATTTGCTCCAAATAAAATAATTGTCTTGATTTTCACAGCACACACTCAAATGCATATTTTAATACTTCATCGCCACCAACAAAATTTAATTTCAGTTCATGTTTGTCTCACACTCTAGCTTCAAGATTACTTAACTAGTTTCAGTATGGTGTTAAATCTGACATTGAGAAATACTATGTAAAAGCTTTATCTACTCGCTTTATTGTAAAATAATTTGTTAGTATGTTATAGTTTCACTATGAAGTTGGAAGTTGATTAATTTTGTCCTTAGTTATTAAGTTGTGTTAGAATACTTGTGGATTCAGGATTTGTTGAACATTCTTTTTCTAAGTATTGTTTTGTAACTTCATCATAATCGCTTCTTGAATCTTTTAAATCTACTAATCTTCTACCCTTATAATGAATATAGCCTTCACTTAAAGTTTATTTTTCCACTATTCGTCTCACCATTAGGCTGCGGCTTATTTCCAAGAATTTCCATTTACTATATTAAAAATTTCACTAAACTTAAAATTGTCTGACATCAATTTTCAAACAAATAGACACAAGTCGCCACAAATTATTTCATGAAAATTTTGTGTCCATTGTCTATTATATAACAGCTCGTTAGAGCCAAGATGTTTAGCCAGTTCCTTAGGAATATTTTTTTTATTTATGACTATTTGGAACTGCAGCTGCTCCACCAGCTAGTGAACCAGTACTATCTTAATATGGTAATGCAGCCAATAACAAAGGAAAAATCCTCATTATGTTCTTTTAGTCCTGATCCTTATTTCTTTTTTGTTAGATATTCAATTACTTTTTCCATAGCAGGTATACGTAATCTTTCTTCTCTGCCTTTCTATTTTAAGCATCAGTTAAAGATTTAACAGTACTATGCAACTTTTCAGTATTGGTTTTAATTTTAATTGCTTCTTGCTTCATCTTGCCTCTAGATACCAGTTTGTAACCAATTCTGAAGTTATTCATTCATATATATTTAAAATTTAACAAGGATGAATATTTTTTTGATAATAGTGTTTTACCATTACTGAAATTTCTATAAACCCCCTCCATTTTCATCAGCATCAATGCCTATACCTTAGTTTCTTTTTCCATACATTATTCTACTAACTGCTGTTGCTGATTACTTTTTCACCAGTTGAATCATCAGAAGCATGCATTCTTTCTTTTGCAGCTAAATGTTCTTTATTTGCATCATGCCTTTTTTTCGAAATCTTTATTTTCTCTATAGGCAACATTATGTTTTTTGAATGCTTCAGCTAGTGGATTGATTTCTTGATCTCCTCTAGCTAATCTTTCATCTATTTAAGTCTCCAGGCCACATAATTTGTAGCCAGGAAAATGAATTTCTAATTGTAGTTTGTTAATCAAAGTGTTAACAAGACCTTTTCAATATTAAAGGAGTAAATTATTCAAAAATCTAATGAAGTGTGGAATTCCTTTTGGATTGCTGATTGTAAAATCATTAAATTCGTTTGTAAAGATCTGTGTCATGCCAACTTTTTCGTTATGATAATTTTTACTTCCATCTAATTCTTCCCCATCTGTTAAATCTCTGACATAATTCATCCACATATATTCTATTGTTTCTCCAGTGTATTTCTTTAGTAAACCTTCTCCAATTTTTCTATTTGAATAATCCATATATGTTAATTTTGCAGAAGCCATATCATCTTCATAATAATCAGATAAATCAACTGTATTTAATTTTGATAGTCTTATTCTTTGAAAATAGACATCAATAGTTTCTTTTATTTACGTATTGTATTTCTTATCTCTACTCGATTTTATTTTATTTGGATTATTATTGGAATATAATGTTTCTAAGTGAAATAATGTATCTGTATAATCTGATAAATCAAGTGACTCAGCTAATGGGCATCTATCATTGAAAGCAATTTTTTTTGTTAGAAGTTTCAGCAGTCCATCTGTGCCTTCATATTCCTTTCCATCGATCAATAACTTCATGTCCATCAAATTTTTCTAGTAAGCTGCCAATATGTTTAAATATATCAACAGGTTTCAGTCCAATACTCCTGTCCTCAGTATGGTTGATATACGTTAACATTCTTTTGTTCATATTTATTTTTCTAGCGTCGCTGTCTATTTTTTTAACAAAACTCTGAGCCATACCTACGTTTTTTCTCTCTTTAACCTCTTCTTCATACTTTTCCAATGCTTCTTTTATTTCTGATTCACTTAATGTATAATAATACTCAGCAGAATGATCATCAAACCATTCATGCTGTGGAATTGCCGATACATCTCCAAATTCTTCTAAATGTCCTGATATGGAACCATCTTTCTTAAAACCTGTCTATTTTCTTCAGTAACATTGAATACAATTACCTAAACCTGCAGATCATTATTGTACCTGTAACAGATTGTTATTTTTTGATATTTTTCATATTCTGTTCTTGGTTCTTTTTTTCCAAAGTGTGAATTGTTACTTCAGTACTTCAGTTTTTTTCCTCTATTTCGTTTACCTTTTCTAACAACCTATTGATTTATGTTAAATAAAAGTAATATAGGCAAAAAAACAATAAGCATTAAAAATTATTTTTTCCTATGTTTTGTCATAATGTTAGAAATATTCAATTTATTTTGACACCTTTGTGCATCTCTTTGATTTTTATTATAACTTCAGAGAATTTGTATCTTAAAATTACAACTACTAATTTGGAAATATGTTAAATCTTATAGAAATGGAAGTTTATAAAGTACTAATCTGAGTCATCGATTGTCCCAAGAGCTTCTACGACAAATCGTTGTTGATGTGTCTTGCAGTTTTGGCGCCAGGTGACTTTACTGCATCACTACTTCACTTAGTCACTTGTATTCCGACAGTTGTGATGAACAGTGCATGAAGCTCTTTGCTAGATATCAATGAACAACTATGCATTAAGTCTTGTAAAAATTTCATGAAATTTACTGGATGTAAACAGTGCTTGTGACTTTGTGCTTACTAAAAAACAAGCAGTGGAAATAAATGACAGATTTGTGAAAAGACAGCAAAATACTTCAGCCTATTCTGTCAAAAATTCCAGTATCTAGAGTTTCCTTTACAAGGTTACGCAGAGATCGAAACACCTGGATGCTGACACCAAGTACAAGTTTCGTAAAAACTTTCACATCGTCATAGTGTTATCTCCTTAATCATTGACTAAACATACTGCATAAACAGTTTTTATAACTAACAAGCAATAAATTTTGGAGCTAATATAATCTGCTATGGCAAAACTTAAGGAGGAAATTTGTAGCTCGTAATTCACGATTAACTTTTCAGTAAGACGTTTTTACGATGGAGCAGCACTAACGCACTTTATTATTATTATCATTATTATTATTAGTGGCAACTATTATTTTCATTATTATTGTAAATTATCATTAATAGTGTCAATTATTATTATTATTATATTCCTTTCTCAGACGCTATGTCTGGTTAAAAATGGAAAGTGATGCGGACCTTGATCAAGCGTGACTTCCTTTTAACTGTATGGTATATGTTACATTGCATTTAGGAACTTTCGGGTAATTGAACATGTGTCAATAATTACAGATTTCTGTAGTTGTAGATATATGTTTGGATGTAGCTGTATTGCGTTGATGTACTGGTGGATATTGTGTGGTATGACTCCTGTAGTTAATAGTATAATTGGTACAATGTCAACTTTATCCTGATGTCACATGTCCTCGACTTCCTCAGCCAGTTGGATGTATTTTTCACTTTTTTCTCCTGTTTTCTTTTGTATATTTGTTGTATTGGGTATGGATATTTCGATTAGTTGTGTTAATTTCTTCTTTTTATTGGTGAGTATGATGTCTGGTTTGTTATGTGGTGTTGTTTCATCTGTTATAATGGTTCTGTTCCAGTATAATTTGTATTCATCATTCTCCAGTACATTTTGTGGTGCATACTTGTATGTGGGAACGTGTTGTTTTATTACTTAATGTTGTATGGCAAGTTGTTGATATATTATTTTTGCTACACTGTCGTATCTTCTAGGGTATTCTGTATTTGCTAGTATTGTACATCCACTTGTGATGTGATCTACTGTTTCTATTTGTTGTTTGCAAAATCTGCATTTATCTGTTGTGGTATTGGGATTATTATTATTATTATTATTATTATTATTATTATTACTAATCCTATGACTGTTTTTGTAATATCTTTGATGGTCATATGTATAAGAGAGCCTCAAGGCCCTAATCTGGTCAGGATAAATAAACAATAAATACGAGGGTCGGTCAAAAAGTAATGCCTCCCATTTTTTTTCTACTTAAAGAAATTAAGTTAAGTGAAAAATTTGAATTTGGCGCCATTCCTCAAACCTTCTTCTGCAATCCACTGCAGTAGTAACTTTCTGTGTCAACAGGTGGCAGCACAGCAGAAGTTTGTAAGATGGACGACATCGATGTTCGTTTGAGACAGCGTTGTGTGATTGAATTCTTGAATGCAGAAGGTGAAACGCCCATACGCATTCATGAAAGACTGAAGAAGGTGTATGGTGTTGTGACAGTGGATGTCAGCACTGTTAGACGATGGGTTCGTCGTTGTAAGGAAGCTGAAGGGCAAACACCGTTGACTGACGAAAAGCGGAGCGGCAGGCCGTGAGAACAGTGACTCCACACAACATTCAGCAAGTTGATGACATCATTCGTGGTGACCGTCGGGTGACTGCAGATGAAGTGTGTCGCATTATTTCTCTTAGTAAAGGCAGTGTGATCACGATTATTAAACAATTGGGGTACTCAAAAGTTTGTGCACGGTGGGTTCCAAGAATGTTAACCGATCAGAATAAAGAGGCAAGGAAAACAATAGCCTCCCAACACTTGCAGCGCTTCCGTTTGGAGGGAGATGAGTTTCTGAAAAAAATTGTGACCGGGGGCGAAACATGGGTGCATTTTTTTGAACCCGAATCAAAGAGGCAGTCAATGGAGTGGCGTCACACAAGCTCGCCGAGGAAGAAAAAATTCAAAACTGTGCGATCGGCAGGGAAAGTTATGGCAACAGTTTTCTGGGATACAGAGGGTGTGATTCTGGTTGATTTTTTGGAGCAGGGATGCACAATAAATTCTGTTCAATACGTCACAACCCTCAACAAACTTAAAGCACGTCTTCAGCGAGTTCGCCCAACAAAATCAATGGAAGATGTTCTTCTTTTGCATGACAATGCAAGACCACACACCAGTCGTCACACCTCTGACGAGATTGTCAAAATTGGATGGGAAGTTTTGCCTCATCCCCCATACAGCCCTGACCTGGCACCATCAGACTTCCTTCTGTTCGAGCCACTAAAAGAAGCTCATCGTGGGATTCATTTTGAAGATGAGGCGGCCGTCAAAACATCCGTGCGTCAATGGCTTAGGAAGCAGAGCTGTGATTTTTACCGTGCTGGGATACATGCCCTTGTTCAAAGATGGACCAAAACTGTAGAGATGGGCGGAGATTACATTGAAAAATGACAAAATGATCCTCAATGTTGTGGTTTTCAACCTATGTAATTGCATTTAAATTTCCTGACAATTAAACGTAGAAAAAAAAATAGGAGGCATTACTTTTTGACTGACCCTCGTAAAATAAATAAATAAATAAATAAGTCGACAACCAGGAATTCTGCAGTCGTAGAAGAAGTGGTGAAAGAAAGAACGCTCTTAGCTTTATTGAGCGAAACAGTGCAATACAACACAGGCTAATCAGAAGGACTTTGACCATCACTGCATTAATTGAATCTTTGATACCATTCATATGTAATGAAAATAATTATAAAATGTAAAATTAAGATGAACAGTCAAAAAAGGCCAGATAAACATCTTCCCTTACTGCACAAGTTCACATCACACCAGTAGACTTACGTAGATGACAGTCTGAGAAACTACAGATTTTTGATGGAAAAATCTGAACACAGTGTTGCATTTTTCTTTCAAGAGCCACATCAGAGGTTAAAGTAGAAGCAAAAAATACAAAATTTTTGGATCTTGAGCCCTTGCTACGATTACTTGAGTTTGCTGCTGTCGTGGATAGTTCCAACAAATTTTTGATTGTTATTTCTTCAGAAAGGAGGCACTGCAAGATTTTTAAATTCACGGAATGACCTAGAAAAAAGGAACTTGTGTTAGCAAGGATACTCTAAATTCACTGTTGTCCAAAATTAAAGTAACAAACGGAAATTTTGCAAGGTTGTGTTTCTCTTGCTGCAAAACAGTAGGAAAATGTAAAGAATAGGCAAACTACACAACTGCAATATGTATGACGGTAGAGAAAACTGTTAGTCTTTTTTTCCATCTTAATGGATTTGCACACACATTCAGACAACTTGTTAATAATAATAATGAGTGTATGGCATTGGTGGCTGGGAGACCCCTCGTGGGGCGGTTCGGCCGCCGCTCCACAAGTTCTTTAACGCCACTACGGTGACTTGCGAGTGAACGACGATGAAATGACAATGGAACACACACAACACCCAGTCATCTCGAGGGAGAGAAAATCCCTGACCCCGCCGGGAATCGAACCCGGAACCCCGTGCGCGGCAAGCGTGAACGTTACCTCAAGACCACGAGCCGCGGACGACCACTTTTTAATGTGTTCAGTATGGGGTGTGATCACCTCTGTCAGCAATAAAGTCCTGACAACGATGGGGCATGCTGTGAATGACATCATCAATTTCATGTTGACGCAATAACGTCCATTCTTCGTGAAGAGCTACTCGAAAGTCTTGGAGAGCGGTTGGTGGATGTCGAAGTGATGCAACCCATCTTCACAGTGCACCCTAGACGTGCTCTATGGGATTCAAATCGGGACAGCAGGCAGGCCACGCCATACGTGCAATATCTTCCGTTCCAAAGAAAACATCAACCGCTCTTGCTCTGTGAGGTTTATCATAGTCGTCCATTAATACAAAGGCGGCACCACCTCGCAAGAGCCGGACATGAGGTCCTAAGACTCGTCACGATACCTGACAGCAGTTAAACCTTGCCAGTTCACCCATACAATTTCGTGAAGAGGTATTCATGCGGTCAACATAATCCCCGCCCACAACATTAGGGATCCTTCTCGATATAGGCGCCTTTTCATAATGTTTGGCTCCAAAAGTCGTGTTCCATGTTCCCTCCAGTTGCGAATGCGTCGAGAATCACTCTCCAGACCGAATTGGGACTCATCTGTGAAAAGAAGATTGCCCCACTGTTCGACTGTACTTCTGTAAAATATCTGGGAGTATGCGTGCGGAACGATTTGAAGTGGAATGATCATATAAAATTAATTGTTGGTAAGGCGGGTACCAGGTTGAGATTCATTGGGAGAGTTCTTAGAAAATGTAGTCCATCAACAAAGGAGGTGGCTTACAAAACACTCGTTCGACCTATACTTGAGTATTGTTCATTAGTGTGGGATCCGTAGCAGGTGGGTTGACGGAGGAGATAGAGAAGATCCAAAGAAGAGCGGCGCGTTTCGTCACAGGGTTATTTGGTAAGCGTGATAGCGTTACGGAGATGTTTAGGAAACTCAAGTGGCAGACTCTGCAAGAGAGGCGCTCTGCATCGCGGTGTAGCTTGCTGTCCAGGTTTCGAGAAGGTGCATTTCTGGATGAGGTATCGAATATATTGCTTCTCCCTACTTATACCTCCCGAGGAGATGACGAATGTAAAATTAGAGAGATTCGATAGCGCACGGAGGCTTTCCGGCAGTCGTTCTTCCCGCGAACCATACGCGACTGGAACAGGAAAGGGAGGTAATGACAGTGGCACGTAAAGTGCCCTCCGCCACACACCGTTGGGTGGCTTGCGGTGTATGAATGTAGATGTAGACTGTTCCACTTTAGACATTCTCTTCTGTGAAGACGCATCAGATGTACATATACAGCAGGTCTTCAACAATAACGGACACTCTGCCGAAGCTTTGTGTATAACGCTTGTCTCAATATAACCCGTCCAATCGATGCTGCGATGTCAGACGCCAGTTGCCATGCAGTGATAAGGCCATAGCATCGTGCCCTTACATCCAAATAACGTTTCTGCCTTTCTGATATCACACGCTTTCCACTCAGCCCTTGTCTTTGGGTTACTGTTTCGGTCTCTATAAATGGTTGCCACATCCGAGAAACAACAGAACGATTCGGGCCTCATCTGTTTGCGACTGTCCTACTTCCATTCTTCTTATTGCTCTCCACCGCAGAGAGTCTGGTGGGTGTCTCCTTTGTGCCACACTGCACCGTCGGTGACTGTATACACAACGATTGTGGATGTGGGACTACTCAGCAAACACTACCGCGTTTGATAGTTGCCCTGACGTTGTCGTTGACGTGGTCGTCCGTTGACTGGAATGGCTTTTTCCGTGTAGAAGATGATCTTACGGACATCTGCTGACAGTTTTTATGATTATACGGTGAATTAGACACAAGACGGGGAAACAACGGTTCGTTGCTTTAATTTTGGACACCAGAGTATATGCGTACAATGATGCCGAATGTGCGTTGATATGAAACTTCCTGGCAGATTAAAACTGTGTGCCGGACCGAGACTTGAACTCGGGATCTTTGCCTTGCGCGGGCAAGTGCTCTACTGCAGAGCGAAAATCTCATTCTGGAAACATCCCCCAGGCTGTGGCTAAGCCATGTCTCCGCAATATCCTTTCATTCAGGAGTGCTAGTTCTGCAAGGTTCGCAGGGGAGCTTCTGTAAAGTTTGGAAGGTAGGAGACGAGGTACTAGCAGAAGTAAAGCTGAGAGGACGGAGCTTGAATCGGGCTTGGATAGCTCAGTTGGTACAGCACTTGCCCGAGGAAGGAAAAGGTCCCGAGTGCGAGTCTCGGTCCCGCACGCAGTTTTAATCTGCCAGGAAGTTTCATATCAGCGCACACTCCGCTGCAGAGTGAAAATCTCGTTCTGGAAATTTTTTGCTGCCTAATCGTGGTTTCGCTGTCAACGAACCACTTTCTAAAGATGCTCAAGTCAATAGCATGCCAACAGCCGACCAGCTTCACTGTTTCCGAGATAGTCGTTCCTAGGCGGCAGGCAATAACAACGTGCTCATCAAAGTTGCCGGTGTGCTGAGCAAAGGGTGCTGAGCAAAGTAATGAGGGAAGTGAAACATCCGACATGGTTCGACAGCCTCGTTAAGAAGCTGCTCCGAAAGCAAAGAGAGTTTCACTGCAGACTTAAATGCAAATGAAGCCTCACTTATAAAAAAAAATTCAGTGGCAGACGCTGCAAGAGAGGCATTATGCTTAACAGGATGGTTTAATATCGTTCCCAGAAGAGTCAACCACAAAAGGTAAAATTAGAGAGGTTTGAACTCAACTGGAAGTTTACCAGCAGTAGTTCTCGCGCAGACACTTCGTAACTGGTACAGAAAAGGGGGGAAGTAACAATGATAAACGAAGAACCCTCCGCCAAATTCCGTAATTTGGTTTGCAAAATACAGATGTAGACGTAGTTGTAGTCTACGACTCACGACGACATGGTATGCCCACGTTTGTTTCGGAGCTAGAGTAAGCGATGAACTTCCTCCGTACGTTGGCCCACCAACCTCAATCGGCGCACATCCTGCCACAGTGCTCACTCTGTATCGATTGCTGGTAGGGCTCCAGTTAGGAGACAGTGCGACCTTTCCCCACAGTGATACTGAGTTACTACTCACCAAACTAGACAATACACACTCATGCTCATAAATTAAGGATAATGCTGATAGATGGTGAAACAACGCTCTGGTGGGCGGTTTACGAGTTTAAATCACCTCGGGGTATGACCATGCGGTGCATTTGACCTGCGGTCGTCGGACGGTGGCGCTGGCAGCACTCCACATATGCAGAGGTGCGTTGGTGCATGTCAGCGTATGGTGCAGCGAGTAAGTGTGCAGACGTTTTCAGACGTGCTAATGGTGACCGTGTGTTGAAAATGGCTCAAACTACACATACTCCTGACGTTGTGAGGGGTAGAATACTAGGGCGAATGGAGGCTGGTCAAACACAGCAGGTCGTAACACAGGCCCTCCGTGTGCCAAAAACTGTGTTCTCAAGATTATGGCAACGATTCCAGCAGACAAGAAACGTGTCCAGGCGCTCCAGTACGGGACGTCCACAGTGTACAACACCACAAGAAGACCGATATCTCACCATCAGTGGCCGCAGACGGCCACGGAGTACGGCAGGTAGCCTTGCTCGGGACCTTACCGCAGCCACTGGAGCAGTTGTCTCCAGACACACGGTCTACAGACGACTCAACAGACATGGTTTATTTGCCTGGAGACCTGCGAGGTGCATTCCACTTACCTCTGGTCACAGGAGAGCCAGTAAAGTCTGGTGTCAAGAACAGAGTACATGGTCATTGGAACAGTGGTCCCAGGTTATATTCATGGACGAGTCCAGGTATAGTCTGAACAGTGATTCTCCCCGGGTTTTCATCTGGCGTGAGCCAGGAACCAGATGCCAACCTCTTAACGCCCTTGAAAGGGACCTGTATGGAGGTCATGGTTTGATGGTGTAGTTTGGGATTATGATTGGTGCATGTACACCTCTGCATGTCTTTGGCAGAGGAACTGTTAACAGGTCAAGTGTATCTGGACGTCATGTTGCACCAGTATGTCCGCCTTTTCAGGGGTGCAGTGGGTCTCACCTTCCTGCTGATGGATGATAATGCACGGCCCCACCGAGCTGCCATCGTGGAGGAGTACCTTGAAACCTAAGATATTAGGCGAATGGAGTGGCCTGCCTGTTCTCCAGACCTAAACACTATCTAGCACGTCTGGGATACTCTCGGTCGACGTATCGCTGCACGTCTTCAAACCCCTAGGACACTTCATGAGCTGCGACAGGCACTGGTGCAAGAATGGGAGGCTATACCCCAGCAGCTGCTCGACCACCTGATCCAGAATATGCAAATCCGTTGTGCGGTCTTTGTACGTGTGCATGGTGATCATATCCCATATTGCTGTCGGAGTACATGCGCAGGAAACAGTGGCGTTTTGTAGCACATGTGTTTCGGGACGATTTTCTCAATTTATCACCAATACCGTGGACTTACAGATCTGTGTCGTGTGTGTTACGTATGTGTCTATGCTATTAAAAATGGTTCAAATGGCTCTGAGCACTATGGGACTTAACATCTGAGGTCATCAGTCCCCTAGAACTTAGAACTACTTAAACCTAACTAACCTAAGGACATCACACTCATCCATGCCCGAGGCAGGTTTCGAATATACGACCGTAGCAGTCGCGCGGTTCCGGACTAAAGCGCCTAGAACTGCTCGGCCACCGCGGGCGGCTCTATGCTGTTAGCGCCAGTTTTGTATAATGCCATGTCGTGTGGCACGACATTTTGCAATTATCCTTACTTTATGAGCATGAGTCTATATGGTGCTTGTTTTAACTTGGAACAACTAAATATCTCGACAAACACACATCGCATGGAAGAAATGTTTGAGGTAAAAAGTTAATGTTTTCGAAGGGGATATTTGTCTGTGCTAAAACTGTCCATCTCATGCGGTGCTCAACTTTTTATTTTCAAATGCAAACACCCTTTTAATCGCAGATTCGGATCCTACGTCAAAAAAGATCAAGCGTTTATCATTTACTGGCGAGAGCTTTACAATCATTCTGTCTTCTTCCCGGTGCTGCCTAGCAGGCTGTTTGCTGAGTGCAGGCTTTTTGAAACCACGAGGTTGGATGAAAGTGCCTAGCAAGGAACTTGCTGAGCGCAGGTTCTAGCATTGCCTGTGGTTGGTGCCGTGCCCCCTAGGAGGGTGCGGCGGCCATGTATCTTAAAAGCCTAGCATGGCTGTGGACGTCTGTGGGAACCTCAGCACTTTCAGTTAATTGAGCTGCACCTGGACTTGATCCCAGAATACTGCAGACACCTATAGTCAGTTGTCGAGACGGCATTAAGGCGGAAGACTTGTAAGGTGTCAGGCAAATCCAACACCTTCCATGAAAACCCTCACATGATAGCAAATCCGGCAGTATGTCACACAGCTCCGAATAAATCCTGACATTAAATTAACCAAAGTAAAACGATCAACGAGTGAGCAAATGGAATACCACAGACTAACACAAGAACGCCTAAATGCATGTCGTACCTTCCCACCATGAAACAGACGCAGTTCCGAAGGGGGAAACGAGAACAGAAGCCGAGAGCAGAGCTGTGTAGGCTAGAAGGCCCTACGATAAAGGACGGACACCCACATCGCCGGCCGATCACCAAGAGCAGCCCCCAGCCCATGTTAAAAGATAGAGCCCTCCAGAAGAACAGTATAGATCTTACGATAACACCAGCTGCAAGTTTTAGCGTGAGACTATACGCGTCTATGTTACGTAGCAAACATTAAAAACATTGCTCCACCACGAAAAGTATAACGTTTCTCACTGGATAGACAGAATTTTTGTAGGCGGAGCTTAGGGTTAACATTGAGACCCTGATTGGTCAGTTGAAAACACACCCAGATAGCTTTTTTTAAACCAACTTCGGTAAATTGTAGTAAGGAGAAGCGAGGAGAGAGTTGCTTCCGAGATGGCGAGCTGTGTGGAGCTGTGCCGACCGCCGCCCCCTGACGCTGCCTAAACACCGTCAAGGTAATGAACGCATGCGATGCCGCATAAGAGCGCATAAGGCTTCACTCAGAACTGCAAAAGTGTCATCTGTTACATCCCCTTTTTACGTAATACTAGTGTCGATCGTCAATTAAACTTCGTGGTATTCACATTTGCTACTTGAAGTTAAAATCTGAAACGCGATGATTTTTCTGTTATATAATTATTGAGAAGTCACATCAGCCACTGTAATTTATGAGAAGTTAAATAAGTAATTAAAGATAATTGAGGTTCACTGTAGACCATTTTGATAGTTTTCCCTTTTATGAAACTCAACTTAAACCTAGAGTATAGATGTGATATGGCATATGTCATCCTTCGATCCATTATACAACTTGGAAACCCATTCAGGGAATGCGAGTTCACATTTTTGTTGAACGCAGATGGTTTTTATCATCATGTATTAAAATATTTCCTTTCATCAATAGCGCAATTTATAAACAATGTTTTGTGAGTAGAATAAAAATTCCAATGGTAAACTTAACTGCTTTTTCGACGTTATTTTACCAGCTAACTAAAAATAGGAAAGCCTTGTACCCCTTCCACTAAATTTAGTTAGTATTAAGATTCCTTTACAGGGAGTGCAGTGGAGCTGACGCTGAAATCATTAAGTATTTGGTTGTATCATCGCTAGTCTCACTGAACTCTTCTGAACTCTACATGTCATGTGTGGTCTGGCGTCTCCTTACCAGCAACAGGTCCCAGGTCCAAACTAGTCAATTCCCTAAAAAACACGCTCAGAGCGTCGTTGCGCGAAAGTGGTAGGGAGACACGACTTAGAACAAACAGACACCACGCAGAATGTTAGAGACTCGACAGCAACATGAAGGACAGCGCGAGTGGTGGTCCCAGCATACAGCCAGTAAGGTGATACTTGTACTGCCCCAGTAATGGTGACACAGGTGCCCAGCCTCTAACACTGAACAGCCTGCAGATGGGCAGATCGGTTCTTCATCCACAGAAGATCGGCGCGGCCCCCATTCTCAGCCAGTCACATTGCGCCTGGCAGGACTACAGCTTGCAGATCAAAAATCCCTTCCACAGCCGGATGTCTATGAACTTGTACCCAAGTTGGCGGCAGCTTGTAAACACTCGTTGAATTCACCAGAGCATCCTGCAACTTAATAGAGCTGCTGCAGGTGGAATAGCCTCACCCTGAGAAAGATCTTGAGGAGGGCAGAGGTCTTATAGCTGATAATGAAGTGATCAATCCCACACTGGTGACCAAATGTCCTTTCGTTTCTTGAGCCTCTCGGCACTCTCGGCTGCTCTAGCGTTTAACTTCAGGATTTCAGAGTGTTCCTTAATACAAATTTTGCGTTCTGAAAACCATTCTTATAATATCTATTGGTGAAGTTACTACATTTACCTCATAACAGTGAAGCATTCTGTCTGCTGCACACTGTTGTCAAAGTGCTAAATCACTTGTTCTAGGCTTTCCTCTTGCATAGTCTGATGAAACGAGCTCCTAACTTGTTTGTACTTTGGGTCTGCTATGTTGACATTTGGTTAGAATCTCATTGGGTTGCAGTCAGACACGGCCCATTTAGTGGCATCTGCACTTACTTACTGCTCTAATGTGCAACATTTTATTCAGTGTAAAAAAGATAGTGTTAGGAAAATGCATCCAGTGTCTGTCAGGAAGTTAATACACTTGGGTCATCCCGAAACTAAAGACACCATTATTAATATTACATCTGCTTAGTAAAAACAGAATCAAAATGGAAGTAAAGGACGCACGTAAGCAAACATTTAATAGAGATTTATGTGTAAAGCACAATTTAACGGCATTCATACCTAGTCACATGGCGCTTAAGTAAGGTGTTATTATTGGAGTAACATTTAGAATGTGACGATCAGGAAATACTTTGTGAATCCGAATCAGCTGTTAAAGTGATTGGCGTGAAGAGTTTCCCCAATAAAATTGTTCGTGAATGGAAGCCGACTATCGTTCAATACCAACCATGTTGTCTAACTTTCGATTCGTAGATTCTTCGCAAGTACATTCATGTGCATGGGATTAGATGGGATGCGCATCGATATTTTCTCCCTTTCCGTCACCGCTATAAATATCTCACGTTGGGACATACAAGCTGTCAGCAGCGTAGTATCGGGCAGTGTAGGATACCTGTCAACTGATTCCATATATTCTAATTTACAGTGCTTACATTATGGAGAGGGTCACTTCGCTACGGACAGGAACGGTCCCATTTTCCTCAGGTAGCATAAAGTGGCCGAGTTTTCTGAACGCATTAACATATCGTTCAAAGACAGCGAAGTCAGAAGGAGTGAAAATATCTATGAAACACCTTCATAGATATTTTCACTCCTTCTGACTTCGCTGTCTTGAGCGATATGTTAATGAGTTCAGGAAACTCGGTCACTTTATGCTACCCGAGGAAAATGAGACCGTTCTTTCTGATTGCCAATAACTGTAGTCATTTTTTGTGCTCAGTCTCAGGTCGATATTTTTGATATACAGGATTACATCTAATTCCCTTCTCTTCATCATCTTCTTTTCAGCAAGGAGTTTTCTGTTCTCCAATTGGTATCTCAAGACCTTCCCCACAGGTTCACGCACAGTAAATGTTCGCCAGCCCAGTCAACTTCCGAAACCGACTAACATGGGTAATACCGCATGTACTTCAGTTTATAGAGACAACAATCTCCAACATTTTATTCGGAACCTAGTAAATCGGCAGCTTAGCAGACTTTATAGATTCCAGTCTGATGAAGTGCGAGTATTGTCCTTCGACCTGGAAGGATGAACGGGATGTTCTATGAAGCTGAAACCCTATCGTACTTAAGGGTTAACCTCAGACATTGTAACAAATGGCAGCAGCAGTTAACAAAAGCTGCAGTCTAATTTCATGGTTGTGGGACGATTCACTACAACAGCAGAGTTAGGTATCACAAATTTAAGGAACAGGTAATATAATTACGAATCATGGTTTTCAGGATCCTAGAAGGGAAGAAGGAAACAAATTGAAACTTCATGGTATGTGATGTTATTTCGGTGATTACGAAGTTGAGACAAGTTTACAAAGAACTTGACAGTATCAGCCCACTTATTAGTGTGGCATTGCGCCCTCTCTGACCTGGATGCACGTACTAATTTGGTTGGGAAGGTTGTTGCAAGGCCGTTGTATCCTCTCCTGAGGTAAGTAGGCCCACAATTGCTGTAACAACTTCATGATATCCTGGATAATGGCACTGGGATGGAGTTGATGTCCAAGCTGGTCTCACACATGTTCTGTTGGGGACACATCAGGGAATCTTTCTGGCCACAGGAATACCTTAACATCAAGCTGACAGTTCATGTAGACACGTGCCATGTGTCTACGAGCATTGTCCTCTTGAGATATGCCACCAAGGGTGCTGGATGTCTATGACGCACTGTTGTGCCGTGTTCACTCAATCATTACCATCCGTGACCTTAGGTCGTATCTCATTGCTCCCCACGCCAGGCATTAGGAGTAATACCTCTCTGCCTCTCCAAAACATTAGAATAATGGGACCTCTCACCAGGTTGCTGCCACACTCGCCTACGATGGTCATCCACCTACTCTGGTAGTGCAGAATTGTGACTCATTGCTGAACTCGATGTGACACCATTCATCAGCAGCCCATGATACCAGTCATGGCACCACTCCAAATGCCACCGTTTTAGTTATAGTGGTAATGAGAGCCTACACATGGGGTGATAATTTCTGGTCTGGCTGCTACTGGTCTTCGACCAACGGGATGACGCAGATGTTGCAGGGAGTCCATTATTTGTTTTTGGGAGGCAGCCGCAGATGTGCAGGGGTACAATGTGCTTGGTACACAATAAGACGATTCTGCCTTGTAGTGGCCGGACATAATCGACTAGGATCCTGACGACGAGTAAGCCTGCCCTCACATTCTCACAGAGTTCAACAATGGGCTACTGTCACATCTGAATGGTCCAAAAATCTGGATACTGCGCGATTCGACCAGCCTGCCAAATAGAAACCCATAATGAGGCCCTGTCAAATGTTTATAACACTGTCCAACACGAGTATGCAGCATCTCCATGTTCTTTACTGTGGTAACCCAACGTCTGACGCTATTCATGCACCTTACATATCTTACCAGACCCGGTAACAACACTAAACAAGAAAAACACTGTTGCAGTCTGTTGGCTGGTCTTCCTGTTACAGAGAATCGCAACTACAATAATTTACATATGCACCGATAGAGTGTATGTGTATGAAGTTACATTGACGTCCGACCATGTCTTCTGGGAACTTCCCTTTTTCTATCAGGAAATACGAGGGTAATCCCAAAAGTAAGGTCTCCTATTCTTTTATAAGTACAGAACTCTGTTTGTGTGGCTGTTGGTCACACTGTTATGAAGAGTGCTTCAGGCGCTGTGTGTAAACATGCGCACGCCACGCTGAGGCGCTCAGTCGTGGCTTGGCAGCCGTTGAGAATGGAGCTCCCGTTGGATGTTACCGCCAAGTACGAATTGCGCGCAGTTATTCGGTTTTTGAACGCAAAGGGCACTGCGCCGATTGAAATCCATCACCGATTGACGGAAGTGTATGGTGAGTCGTGCATGGATGTCAAAAATGTTCGTAAGTGGTGTAGAGAGTTTGCAGCTGGTCGGACCGAAATTCACGACGAACAAAGGAGCGGGAGACCGTCAATTTCTGAGGACCACAATTAACGCTGACAGGTACTGTGAGACTCTGAAAAAACTCAAACGGGCAATTCAGAACCGGAGAAGAGGAATGTTGAGCAAGGGCGTACACATTCTCCATGACAACCCTCGCCCACACATCGCTCGGCAAACCATTGCTCTCCTGCAACAGTTTCAGTGAAACAGAATCACCCACCCACCCTATACTCCTGACTTGGCGCCCAGTGACCATCCTCTGTTCCCTAGGTTAAAAGCTCCGACGACGAGGTGGAGGAATAGGTTCATAACTTTCTGAACAGCATGGCGGCGAGCTGGTATGACATGGGCATACAAAAATTGCCACAGCGTCTACAAAAGTGCATCGACAGAAATGGTGATTATGTCAAAAATAGCTAAATGTTCAAGCTGTAAACTGATGTAAACCATTGTAGAAATAAACAGGTCATTGTACTCATAAAAAAAGTAGGAGACCTTACTTTTGAGATTACCCTCGTACATATATCCATAACGTTCCCCACATCTTCCATAATATTCCTTCCAAATTTGATGTCATTTTGAGCAATGGTTCTTTTTTTTTTACAGCATTTTGAAACTGAAACTTCAATCATAATCACCCTATACGGATTCACACACACACACACACACACACACACACACACACACACACACGCACACACACTTAAAGTTTCAGTTTCAACATGCTGTAAAAAAAGAACCACAGTTCAAAATGACATCAAATTTATAGGGAATATTATCGAAGATCTGAGGAACGTTATGGAAAAAAATAACTAAAATTTTACCACTAGATGGCGCTGCAAGTGGCAGAATATGTAAAATAAATGACGTGAAGTACACTACTGTTCCTCAGTTTGTGTCTGAGACGAGGATTGACTGTCTTAGCGCTGGATCGCACGCTGTCGGCAAGACTCTTTTACGAGAATGATGACCGTGTGTCAGTAACTCTGCAGAAGTCCCGGATACTCAAGGCTATGAGAAAAGGCGTTGAATCGATGTCTGCCAAGGGTCTGGAGAAACTGATTACGAAATTCTAAAACACAGGTTCTTTTGTAGTGCAATGTGGTAGAGAGCAAAACAATTGATCCGACGTCAGTAAAAGACGTGGCCACAGCATTGCATGAGGTGGTTCAGCGGTAGTGTGCAAACATGCAGTGCGCGTGGAATTGTCTGAACGTTCGACATACCTGTGAGCATGGTGTATAAAATTCTACGAAACATCCTGAATTTACTATCCATACAGAATTACCCATGTTCAGGAACTTCTTCATGATGATCTACCAGTAAGACAAACGTTTGCTCTAGAATTTCTTGTTCGCGTGGAAGTGGACAATGCATGGCGATGGAACATTGTGCGGACAGACGAAGTCCATTTCCATCTCCAAGGAAACTTCAATGAGCAGAAACGCAGATACAGGCAATATGGGCGCCGAAAAATAAGTTCGCATATCAGTCAGTACCACTTCAATTTCCAAAGATAACTGTGTGATGCGGGTTGACGGCATCATTGTGATAGGGCCATATTTTTGTCGAGCAGATGGCTTCTGTTGGTCCTGTTAACCTTTACCGTCACTGACAAATGCTATAAGAGTCTTTTGCACACCAACGTCATTCCATCCCACCAACAGCATGGATGTGTGTGTACCATCATTTTATGCAAGACTGCGCTCCTCCGCACATCGTACAGCCAGTGAAGCAGCTGCTGCAGAGGCATTTTGCAAATGCTAGAATTATCATCCGTCGTTTCCCTATAGCCTGGCTGTTCAGATCACCTATCTGTAATATGTAATATGTGTGACTTCTGGCTGTGGGGTTATCTGAAAGATGTTGCGTTCAGTTCTCTGATTACAAACTCAGCTGAACTGAAGGCAAGCGTTGTGCAACGCATTCTGAACGTAACTCCTGAGAGACTCCGATCTGTCGTGAAACATACTGATTCTCGATTCCAAAGTGTGCCTTGCGTCAGTCTCACAACAGTCAAAACCGCGTTCCATTGTTGCTTTATATGCGATTTTTAGCCATAGGTGAATTAAAAACCGAGTTTTCTCAACCGATGTGATACGACCTTGCTGTCGTCGATGGGCTTATCAAACTAATGTTGCCACAGTATCTGAATGCAGATTACTACGATATAAGAGAAAATCGAAAATGACCACAGAAGTAGAACAGTAGCTGATGGTTTCATCACCGGCACAAAATATACACTCCTGGAAATGGAAAAAAGAACACATTGACACCGGTGTGTCAGACCCACCATACTTGCTCCGGACACTGCGAGAGGGCTGTACAAGCAATGATCACACGCACGGCACAGCGGACACACCAGGAACCGCGGTGTTGGCCGTCGAATGGCGCTAGCTGCGCAGCATTTGTGCACCGCCGCCGTCAGTGTCAGCCAGTTTGCCGTGGCATACGGAGCTCCATCGCAGTCTTTAACACTGGTAGCATGCCGCGACAGCGTGGACGTGAACCGTATGTGCAGTTGACGGACTTTGAGCGAGGGCGTATAGTGGGCATGCGGGAGGCCGGGTGGACGTACCGCCGAATTGCTCAACACGTGGGGCGTGAGGTCTCCACAGTACATCGATGTTGTCGCCAGTGGTCGGCGGAAGGTGCACGTGCCCGTCGACCTGGGACCGGACCGCAGCGACGCACGGATGCACGCCAAGACCGTAGGATCCTACGCAGTGCCGTAGGGGACCGCACCGCCACTTCCCAGCAAATTAGGGACACTGTTGCTCCTGGGGTATCGGCGAGGACCATTCGCAACCGTCTCCATGAAGCTGGGCTACGGTCCCGCACACCGTTAGGCCGTCTTCCGCTCACGCCCCAACATCGTGCAGCCCGCCTCCAGTGGTGTCGCGACAGGCGTGAATGGAGGGACGAATGGAGACGTGTCGTCTTCAGCGATGAGAGTCGCTTCTGCCTTGGTGCCAATGATGGTCGTATGCGTGTTTGGCGCCGTGCAGGTGAGCGCCACAATCAGGACTGCATACGACCGAGGCACACAGGGCCAACACCCGGCATCATGGTGTGGGGAGCGATCTCCTACACTGGCCGTACACCACTGGTGATCGTCGAGGGGACACTGAATAGTGCACGGTACATCCAAACCGTCATCGAACCCATCGTTCTACCATTCCTAGACCGGCAAGGGAACTTGCTGTTCCAACAGGAAATGCACGTCCGCATGTATCCCGTGCCACCCAACGTGCTCTAGAAGGTGTAAGTCAACTACCCTGGCCAGCAAGATCTCCGGATCTGTCCCCCATTGAGCATGTTTGGGACTGGATGAAGCGTCGTCTCACGCGGTCTGCACGTCCAGCACGAACGCTGGTCCAACTGAGGCGCCAGGTGGAAATGGCATGGCAAGCCGTTCCACAGGACTACATCCAGCATCTCTACGATCGTCTCCATGGGAGAATAGCAGCCTGCATTGCTGCGAAAGGTGGATATACACTGTACTAGTGCCGACATTGTGCATGCTCTGTTGCCTGTGTCTATGTGCCTGTGGTTCTGTCAGTGTGATCATGTGATGTATCTGACCCCAGGAATGTGTCAATAAAGTTTCCCCTTCCTGGGACAATGAATTCACGGTGTTCTTATTTCAATTTCCAGGAGTGTAGGTTTACCTTGCTACCTCAGTTAAGAGACGAAGAGGCTCAAGTAGACATAAATGTGATTAATATCCAACAGACTTTCATAAGGAAACCAACCGTTTCAGAAAAACTAGAAAGTGGGGGCAGGGGAGGGGGGGGGGGGGAGGGGAGAATGTCCTGTTGCTAGGAAACAGCCATGGAAAAGGCGTGTGCCAGATTTTGCTGGAAAAATAGGTAACAGGTACTAGATCACAAACTCTTGCAAGCGTAGTGCGCGTCTTTCCCAAATGGTACAGGATGTTGGATCCCTGTGCAAGGGCTTTGCAAAGCAGGGTCATGTTTTGGTAGTGAGGGAGCAGGAAACAGGATTGATAGGGACCAGGGCTATAACATTGAGTGTGACCTGCTAAAAGTACCTTCTGTAACGACCTTAGTTGAACAGTTCTGTAAGGAGGGTCAATACGGATTTGTATCGGCTGCTTCAGGTGGCTACTGAGTCAAGATATGGGTTTGGTTCCGGTTAATGTTATTTGTAGGAGGGATTTCACTAGGCATGACATGCATCTCAGTAGGATATGGAAGGGTAAATTTGCTGGGCTGATAGCAAAATCCTTAAGGGGGAAGGAGCACTGCAACTCATGAAAGCACCTATTTTTCAGGCTAAGATCCATGTTTAGTGATTCAATATTGAAAAGAATTAAGCTTAATGAGACGTTCAGACAGGCAGGTACTACATATTTTAAAAAGTACAGTGAAAAATAGTGTTAGTATACTGCATCAGAATATCAGGGATTAAAATGCAAACTAGATGAGCTTCTTGTTTATTTGGAAGATTTATAAACTTAGGATGTAACAGATGTACTATACCTGTCTGAACATTATGTAGTCACAGATATGGAAAAGGCAGATGTAAGTCGATATAAGGTTTCAGTACATGTAACTAGATACAATATGGAAAAAGGAGAAGTTGCGATATACGAGTATCTTAAAAATTATTCTGCAGTACAATACTGTGGAACAGTCTTCCAAATTGGTGCATTAAATTAACGATTTAACTATTGCAAATTTTAGGGACGTTTGCAGCAGTTATATTCGGATGAGATGTACCTGGAACCTGATGTTAATTTGAAATATAACTTATTTCATGATACGTTTGTGAGCATATTTGAAGACAGTTTCCCTAAGAAAGCAGTGAAATGTAATTGTAAGAAATCATGTAAGAAACCATGGCCTACTAAGGTGATTAATATATCTTGTAACTGGAAAAGGTAAATGTATCTAATAACGACCCAGAAACAGGCAAATATTACAAAAACTACTGTGCTGTATTAAGGAAAGCTATTGAAAAGTCCAAAACTACGTGTATTATGTCTGAGATTAACACCATCTGAAAATGAAATGAAAACAGTTTGGAGTATTGTTGAAAGGGAAACGGAGACACTAAGAGCACAGGAAGACTGTCGGCTACTACCATCAAACTGAATGAAAATTCTGTTAATAAAAAAATCAGAAGTGGGCAATATTTTAATAATCATTTTTATATGTTGTGGAGAAAATAGGATCCATATGTTCATTAGAAAAAACAAGGCTATATATGGAAGAGGCAATATCTATCAGTTTGATGAAACTGAAATTATAGCCCACCTCTCTCTCTGAAATTAGGAAAATGATAAACTCACTCAAAAATAAAAGTCTCATGGAACTGACAACATTTCTAACAGAATACTAGAATCAGGTTCCCAACAGATAACTAGGATGCTCAGCCACGTATGGAACTAGAATGAAAAATGCTCCTATCATAGCACAAAAAACGTGAGTATGTCCTGGGCAGAGTTAGGAATGTAAAAGAAGGGAACTAGTTTTCCAACTATCTTGCAGCTTCAAAGACATTTAAATCAAAGCATCTTGACATATTCGCGCATTTTTACGTGTTCGTATTAATACACATGTAGTATAACAAGATACGTCGTGTCAAGTGAAGTAACGTTGTACATGTTGCTGTCCCCCCTGGAACAAATCCACTTCTAGGAATTTTACCACAATAAAAACTTTTTTCAGATATTACATGCACGTTCTTCAGCCATATGACATTATGTATTGTTTACTATGGCTGAGGGATCTTCTGGATTTTGGGCACAGTGTTAGAGACTTCAGCCTATAAATTTGCCAACACCTTGCAGCTAAGAGAGCTGGCGGAGTAGGGTTAACCCGTAAAAAAGCGCGGATATACCAAGATGTTTTGATTTAAATGTCTTTGAAGCTGCAAGGTAAGTCCAAAAGTTATTTCCCTTCTTTTATATCTCTGGCTCCGTCCAGGAGATTTTAGTCTTTTTTTGTTGTGTGATAGGAGCATTTTTCACTCTGGTTCTCTACTTCTATTCTAGCATAATTTTGAAATTAGATCGCCACAGCTTAGCAACCGTTGTAGATTTTTGTTGAGTCGGGCGACGACCGATGTGGTATAGGTTTTTCATTGTCTTTAGAACCATGTTGCATATATCGTGGCAAAGCATAAAGCTTTCAAAAAAAAAAACAACAGGACGAACATTAATTACATGTTTTTGTCTATCTCCTTGTAAATATTGAACCGATTCGCACAAGTCTGAAACATAGCAGTGGTGTGCTTAAAAAACTCACAACAAAACGTGTTTTTTTACACGTAAAATCAGAATGAAGTTAGATTTTTGAAAGAAAGTTTTCAATTTTACCGTCAGAATGCGTTTTTTTTATTGATTTGAATCACTTTAAACCGTTTCCGCACTTTCAGTTCACGTAAGAATGACTTTTACGTGCTACTTTTACCTCCATTTTAAACCATCGTGCCCGGACAATGGATAAAGATTAATGGATAAAAAATTTCGTTTCAGATTTATCTATTTATCCACCTTAGCTCAAAGTTTGAACCGATTCTACAAGTTTAAATTACAGAAATGGCATGCTTAAAAAACCTCCCAGAAAAACATGTTTTTCGTACGTACTTGAACCTGAAATACAAACGGTGCACATACAAAAGTTGCCATTAGCTGAGCATTAATTTCAGCTCATTTAAAATATTTTTCAAAATGAATTAATCAATTCGCACAGTTTGCCTGGGCGCCGTCTCCGGTTCGTCGTTCAAACCTTGCTTAATATATTGAAACATAGTTTAAGTAAGACAGACGTATGATGGCATACTGATGGCAGCTGCTTCGGGCTAAACCAGACTTTGTACCCCATATTCCTAGCTCAAGTAGGAACCGAGCACCAAGTCCACCAAACAGCAACTCTGCTCGCGGTCTTCTTAAATATATTTGTTACAGCGCTCTTGCACTGCTGTAACGATAGTACTTACAAGCAGACACGCTGTTGGTGAGAGGTAAGAGGACACACCTCAAACAAACATTTTCTGCAATTAAGGGACACGTCTGGTTTCCTTTTTTCGATCCAATGAATTTTTCGCGAGATGATACCGTTTTGGAACTCAACTGTGTTATTGGTCAACTATAGCGCTATCTATCACGCAGCGACAAAAGATTTACATACAAAAGTTACGTATTTATTCCAGTAAAATCCATATTCTTATAAAAATAGGATGTTCACGTTTACGAGTAACATTACTGACAAACTGCCTACTTGCTTGTGTCACCGGTTTTACAGACGACGTTGTTTGACTATTTTTCTGAGTTTTCTACATCACGAGTGGTTGGCTTGTCAAAGCTTCACCCTCCATTGCTGGTGGTGGACAGCAATGACGGACAACAACCGTCAAACAAAAGTCGGCCGAAGAACCCGAGACAGAAGCCGACAGGCAATCTGTCTTCAAGTTGCCACGAAAACTTTAACAACTTTGTAGTATTACTGTTGTCGAATCACACAATTACCTTGACACTAATTTCAGCGTTCTGTCTGGCCGCCATGTTCGGATAATAAAGCTGTATGGTAGATCAGCAGGCTCTACAAAAAAAATTATTAGTTAACGGGCGAGAAAAGTTTACATAGTGACGTTACACTTAACTTGGATTTATTCTCCTTTGTTTCAAAAAATTGCCAGCCACACAGCCAATATCCGTTTTTAACATATCTACAGAACGTCTTATTTCCGATTAAGACTGTAATAATATTCCCAAATAAAGCGCGGTTCCAAAAATTATCCGTGAATCTATAGAAACTTCGCCATACCTGATCGCCTGTGTGACACGTAACGTACGTTAGAACACACGGTGTTAATTGTCCGTCAGCTCTATTTGACTATTTCATCAAATCATGGCCACTGCCGTTTCCTCATCACCTGCCACGATAACATCGGAGGGATCACAGCAGTCGCAAGCTCTGCCTCACACGGCGTTTAATCCGATCCTCTGGCTGGCCGTGAACTGCCCAAGCAAGTGACCACTGCTTTTGATCGAGCCGAGTTCCCGGGCTCGCCGCTTCCTATGGTAATACCGGGCCATCTCTGCTGCATGTAACAGACAGAGCATTCCCACTGGGAGGCTACAGGACAAGGGAAAGGAGCTGAAGGTGGGATCTCACCTGATCTCGTCGCAATTACCATCGGCGTCCCTCTGCTCCCCTGGTGGACAGGGGAAGAGCTCCTCGGGCCAATCCTCTTCTTTCAGCTTTTTTATGGAGGGCGCCATGGACGTCAGGGGCGACTCCTCTGGTAACTGCGTCGTTGCCTGGTGCGACTCCTCTGCAATCTGCACCACTGTCTGGGGCGACTCCTCTGCCACCTGTATCGCTATCTGGGGCGACTCTTCTGCCATCTTCATCACTTCCTCCAGCAACTCACCCGACTTCATCTCTGCCTCTTGTGACTCATCTGTATCCAATGCACCCGCCAGTTCTGGCGAATCTGGCATGACTTCTGTAAAATACCCCCTGGTCAACACTGGTTGCTCCTCTTTAAGTTTCTTGAGCCGTTTCTGCTTCTGTCGCTGTGCCAGTGATTTTTCAAACAGCTCCATAACTTTCTTTCCCTCTGCATTATCCTGCGGCTCTATCTCAAGTGTCTCTGTTTCAGGTGACTCTGGCTCAATTAATGCCACCTGGTCATGTTTATGTTGCTCTCGCTGTGATTGCTCTTTGGGTATCTGGTCATTTTTCTGTTGCTGTGATAGTCGCATCTGCAGGGAACAAAAATGATACACTGTATATTTCAGATTTTGCAAACTGGTCTGAGAACTATTTACAGTAGCATCATGACTATTGTATGGTCAGAAATGCGCAAGCCTCTTCATCTCTACATGACTACTGCAACCTATACCATTCATCAGGCATCACATCTACCCGTCTAATTTTCAGGATTCTCCTGTAACTCTACATTCCAAAAGATTCTGTTATCTTCTGGTGTGAAATGTTTATCAACTACGTTTGACATTCCTACAAGCTACACTCCAGACAAATACCTTGATAAAAGACATCCTAACATATTAATTTATTTTCGTTGTTAATGTGTTTCTCTTTTCCAGGATTGTTTTTGTTGCTACTGCCAGTATGCATTTCGTATCCCTGTACTTCGCACATGGTCAGTTACCTTGCTTCCCAAACAGCAAAACACACCTACTACTTTTGGTGTCTCATTTCTTACTGTTATTCCTTCAGCATCTCCAGATTTAACTAAACTACATTACATTATCATTATTTTACTTTTATTTATGTTCATCTTATAACTTTTTTGAAGACAGTGTCAGTTCCGTTGGTGTCTCTAATATAACTACTCTGAGGTGACAAAATCATTGGATAATGTTATGGCGGTAGTATCGAGCACACAACGTATACAAGGGCAGCGCATCGGAAGAGCTATCATTTGTACTCAGGTGATTCACGTGAAAAGGTTTCCGACGTGATAACGGTCGCATGACGGGAATTAAAAGACTTTGAACGTGGAGCTAGATGCATGGAATATTTCATTTCGGAAATCGTTAGGGAATTCAATGTTACCAGATCTACAGTGTCAAGAGTGTGCCGAGAATACCAAATTTCAGGCGTTACCTCTGGCCACAGACAAAGTAGTGGAAGATGGTCTTCACTTAACGACCGAGAGCAGCGACGTTTCCTTAGAGTTATCAGTGTTAACAGACAAGTAACACTGCGTGAAATAATGGCAGAAATCAATGTGGACTTACTACAAAGTATCCATTAGTACACTGTTTTGGCATTAATGGGCTATGGCAGCAGAAGACTGACTTGGGTGCCCTTCGTAACAGCACAACATCGCATGCCGCACCTCTCCTGGGCTTTTGCCTATATCGGTTGGACCATAGACGACTGGAAAACCGTGGCCTGGTCGGCTGAGTCCCGATTTCAGTTGGTAACACCTGATGGTAGTGTTCGAGTGTGACACAGATCCCAAGAAATCATGTACCGAGGTTGTCAACAAAGCACTGTGCAAGCTGATGGTGGCTGATGGTGGGCTATGTTTACATGGAACGGACTGGGTCCTTTGGTCCAGTCGAACCGATCATTGGCTGGAAATGGTTAGTTGGGCTACTTGTAGACCAAGTGCAGCCATTCATGGATTTTGTGTTCCCAAACAACAATGTCTTTTTTTTTTTTTTTGTATGGATGAGAATGCGCCGTTTCACCATGCCACAATTTTTCGCGTTTGGTTTGAAGAACATTCTGGACAATTCGAGCGAATGTTTTGGCCAACTAGATCGCTCGACATGAATTCCGTAGAACATTTATTGGACATAATCGTGAGGTCATTTTCTGCACAAAATCCCGCAATTGTAACAGTTTTGCAATTATGAGTGGCTATAGAGGTAGCATGGGTCAATATTTCTACAGGGGACTTCCAACGACTTGTTTAGTCCATGCCACGTCGGGTTTCTGCGCTACGCCGGGCAAAAATAGGTCCGAACCATGTTAGAAGATATCCAACAACTTTTGTCACCTCAGTGTTACAATGTCATTAGCAAACATCAAAGTGTTTATTTCTTCATCCTCAACTTAAATTCCCCTCCCAAATTTCTCCTTGGTTTCTTTTAAAGACTTCTCAACGTACCGCCTGAATAATAGTGGGGATAGCGTGAACTCCTCTCTCACTCCCTTCTCCACTACTGCATTTATTTCATGTCCTTCCGCTCTTACTAGTATAACTGCAGCTTGATTTCGGTACAAGTTATAGGTAACCTACAGCTACTTGTATCTTACCCCTGCTGCCTTCAGCATTTCAAGTGACGTATTAAACTCAACACTGTCAATAGCTGTCTCGAAACCTACGAATCGTGTAATCATAGTCTGTCATTCGTTAATATATCTTCTAAGACGAAACGTAGAGTTAATATTGCCTTACATTTCTATGCAATGGAAACCGATCTTCCTCGAGGACTGCTTCTATCAGTTTTTCCGTTTTGTGATCATTCATGTCAATATTTTGCAATCATGACATAATAAAGGGATGAGTCGATAATTTTCACATCCACCAGAACCTGCATTATTTGGGACTGTCATTATTACATTCCTCTTCAGGTCTGAAGAATATTACACTTGTCTCATACGTCTTGCTCAGCGGTGGAACAGTTTTGTCTTGTCTGGAGCTCCTAGGCAGCTCAATAATTTTGGAAGATTTAAAATAAGACTGTCTTGGTTGCAAATTGTTTTACCTATTTATTGACAATGACGCGTTTGCCCTTGTGGAGCATTTCCAGTTAATCTATTAACATTATGAGGCAAAGATACATTAAAAATATGTGGATGGGGGCAGTATGAAGCTAAGTATCAGACTATGTAGCGGTCCCTACAACTGACAAGAACTATGAACTTACGTGAGAAGTAATATGGTGAGCCAACATCCGTCCTTTAATGCTAGTGTATTGCATTAAGGCAAAAAGTATTAGGAAAAATAGGCAAATTAAAGCGTAAGGGATGTAAAAGTGGGAATAAAATTCCAAAGTACAATTACAGTATCTACCAGAAACATGAGATATGATGAAACAAGAAAAAAATTGAAATTACCTGAAGTTTATTGTCCTCTTCGTTGTCCGCTTCAAGTTTCTTGACCTCTTTATGTTTTTGTCGCTGAGCCATTGATTGTTCAAACATTTCCATAAGTTTCTGTCCCTCTTCAAGATCCTTTGGATCTATCTCAGGTAGCTCTGTCTCCAGTGCCTGTATGTCAAATTGCTGCGTCTGCTTTATAGGTTGCTGGTCAAATTTCTGTCGCTGTGGTTGCGACTTCTGAGGTTTCTGTTGTTGTGATTGTCGCATCTGCAGGGAACAAAAAGGGCACACTGTATATTTTGCAAACTACTGCGTTCAAGGTCTGAGAACTAACTATTTACGGCAGTATCGTGATTATTGTACAGTCAGAAATGTGCAAGTCTACTTATCTCTTGTAATGCATGGTAAATGGTAAAATCCTTTGACACAGGTGCGGTGAATTATTAATGCCTACAGCAGTATAAACGGTCTACGAGAATTGGACGTTCCGTGTTACGGATGCATCTCTCTGGAATAAGTAACCAAAGGTGTATATTTGAGGACTCTTGTGTGAAGCGATTACAGAGATCGGACGTGTTTTATGTTGGAGAGATTTTGCCATTGCTGTGCGACGCTATTAAGCTCCAGTGTGAATGTTTAGTTAGTCGATGGCACAAAAAATAATTTCAAGAAAATAATACGCATTCAAAGAGTGTATTGATCAATTTATAAAAGAAATGACAAACATTCTTCAGATATCGTAAATTGAAATTACAGTGCAGTGTGGAATCATAGTGCGAGCCTGCATCTTTTCGCAGTTAATATTCTTCGAGAGAATATCTCAGAAGCAATAAACTTGTCTTTGATAAAAAAAATTTAGACACATCAATCCATACGCATCATACAACATAGCACCTAGATGTGCCGAATGATGTTCCTAACGAAATAAACATTTTAGAGGTTTCAGGCGGAACAGTTCCGACGGGGAGTATCAGCGAGATCGATGTTGTCGGATACATATATAGCTCTCCTGTGGTATTTAAAACCAAAGACTTATATTCTGTATCTTTTAAAAGACTGAAGATAAAACCTAAATAAGACCACTGGAAATCATAACTAAAAATACCAAAAATAAATAAGAAACAGAGATTTTTCTTAAACAAAATTTCTTGAATAAATAAATAAATTAGTAAAAATACAATAGACTCTACATGATTACTGCAACCTATACCGTTTTTAACTGCCTTGCTGTAGTCAAGCCTTGGTTTGCTATGCAGTGTTTACCCCCCACTCTTCCTGCCATTGCGAATTTGACGAATCCTTGATACCCCAGGACGTCACCTATCAAACCGATCCCTTCCTTTAGTCAAACTGTACCACAGATTTCACAAACTGAATACAGTACTTCATCAGGCATCATGTCTACCCGTCAGATCTTCAGGATTCTCCTATAACCCTACATTTCAAAAGACTGTGTCATCTTCTTGTCTGAAATGTTTATCGAATACGTTTGAGATCCATAGAAGACTACACTGCAGACAAATACCTTGATAAAAACTGCCAAATATTTTAATTAATTTTCGTTGTTAATGTGTTTCTTTTTTCCATAAATACTTCTGTTGCTATTGCCAGTACGCAATTCATATCTCTGTAATTCGGCCATGGTCAATTATTGTGGTTCCCAAATAGCATAACACACCTATTATTTTTAGTGTCTCACTCCGTATTATTTTTTCTTCAGCATATCCCGATTTAACAACACTACGTTACATTATCATTACTTTACCTTTATTCATGTTCATCTTATGACATCTTTTGAAGACAGTGTCAGTTTCGCTGGTGTCTCTAATATAATTACACTGAGGTGACAAAAATCATGGGATAGTGTCATGCACATATGCAGATGGCAGTAGTATTGTGCACACAACGTATAAAAGGGCAGCGCATTGGTGGAGCTGTCGTTTGTACTCAGGTGATTCACGTGAAAAGGTTTCCGATGTGATTATGGTCGCATGGAGGGAATTAAAAGACTTTGAACGTGGAACTAGACGTATGGAATATTCCATTTCGAAAATAGTTAGGGAATTCAATGTTACGAGATCCACAGTGTCAAGAGTGTGTCGAGAATACCAAATTTCAGGCGTTACCTCTCGCCACAGACAACGTAGTGGCGGATGGACTTAACGACCGAGAGCAGCGACGTATGCGTAGAGTTGTCAGTGTTAATAGACAAGCAACACTGCGTGAAATAATTTCAGAAATCAATGTGGACTTACGACAAACGTATCCATTAGGACACTGCATTTGGCATTAATGGGTTATGGCAGCAGAAGACTGACTTGGATGCTCTTTTTAACAGCACGACTACGCCTGCAGCGCCTCTCCTGGGCTTTCGACCATATCTGTTGGACCCTAGACGACTGGAAAACGGTGGCGTGGTCGGCTGGGTCCCGATTTCGGTTGGTAACACCTGATGGTAGTGTTCGAGTGTGACGCAGATCCCACGAAACCATCGACCGAAGTTGTCAACAGGGCACTGTGCAAGCTGGTAGTGGCTGATGGTGGGCTGTGGTTGCATGGAACGGACTGGGTTCTCTGGTCCAGTCGAACCGATCATTGACTAGGAATGGTTATGTTGGGCTACTTGTAGACCAAGTGCAGATATTCATGGATTTCGTGTTCCCATACAAATATGGATTTCTTTTTTGTATGGATGAAAATGCGCCTTTTCACCGTGCCACAGCCGTTCGCGAATGGTTTACAGAACATTCAGGACAATGCGAGTGAATGTTTTGGCCAGTTAGATCGCACGACATGAACCTCTTAGAACATTTATTGGACATAATCGAGAGGCCATCTCCTGCATAAAATCCCGCACTTGCAACACTTTTGAAATTATGGACGGCTATAGAGGCAGGATGTGTCAATATTTCTACAGGGGACTTCTAACGACATATTGAGTCCATGCCACGTCGGGTTTCTGCTTACACCAGGCAAAAAGAGGTCCAACTCCGTGTTAGGAGATATCCCAAGACTTTTGTCACCTCAGTGTAATAAAGTTGTTAGCAAACATCAAAGTTTTTATTTCTTCTCCCTCAAGTTCCCTTCCGATATTTCTCTTTGGTTTCTTTTACCGATTTCTCAAAGTACCGCCTGAATAATACTGGGGATAGCGTGAACTCCTCTTTCGTTCTCTTCTCAACTACTGCATGTATTTCATGTCCTTCCGCTCTTATAACTGCAGCCTGATTTCGGTACAAGTTATAGGTAACCTATAGCTACTTTTCTTACCCGTGCTGCCTTCAGCATTTCAAGTGACGTATTAAACTCAGGACTGTCAATAGGTGTCTCTAAACCTACGAATCGTGTAATCGTAGTCTGTAATTCCTTAATATATCTTCTAAGACGAAACTTAGAGTTAGTATTGCCTCTCGCGTTGTTACATTTCTACGTAATGGAAACCGATCTCCTCCGAGATCTGCTTCTATCAGCTTTTCTGTTTTGTGATCATTCATGTCAGTATTTTGCAGTCATGACTCATTAAACCGGCGAGTCGATAATATTCAGATCTACCAGAACCTGCATTCTTTGGGACTGTCATTATTTCATTCTTCTCCAGGTCTGAAGAATATTGCGCTTGTCTCACACATCTTGCTCAGCGGTGGTATAGTTTTGTCTTGTCTGGAGCTCCTAAGCAGCTCAATAATTCTGGAAGATTTAAAATAAGACTGTCTTGGTCGTAAATTGTTTTAGCTGTTTATTGACAATTACGGGTTGGCCCTTGTGGGGCATTTCCAGTTAACATAATAACATGATGAGGCAGAGATATATTAAAAATATGTGGATGGGGGTAGTATGAAGCAAAGTATCAGACTGTGGCGGTCCCTACAACTGACAAGAACTATGAACTTACGTGAGAAGTAATGTGGTGAGCCAACATCCGCCCTTTAATGCAAGTGTATTGCATTAAGACAAAAAGTATAAGGAAAATTAGGCAAATTAAAGTATAAGGGATGTAAAAGTGGGAATAAAATTCCAAAGTACAATTACAGTATCTACCAGAAACATGAGATATGATGAAACAAGAAAAAAATTGAAATTACCTGAAGTTTCTTGTCCTCTTCATTGTCCGCTTCAAGTTTCTTGACCTCTTTATGTTTTTGTCGCTGAGCCATTGATTGTTCAAACATTTCCGCAAGTTTCTGTCCCTCTTCAAGATCCTTTGGATCTATCTCAGGTAGCTCTGTCTCCAGTGCCTGTATGTCAAATTGCTGCGTCTGCTTTATAGGTTGCTGGTCAAATTTCTGTCGCTGTGGTTGCGACTTCTGAGGTTTCTGTTGTTGTGATTGTCGCATCTGCAGGGAACAAAAAGGGCACACTGTATATTTTGCAAACTACTGCGTTCAAGGTCTGAGAACTAACTATTTACGGCAGTATCGTGATTATTGTACAGTCAGAAATGTGCAAGTCTATTCATCTCTACATGATTACTGCAACCTATACGGTTTGTAACTGCCTTGCTGTAGTCAAGACTTGGTTTGCTATGCAGTGTTTACCCACCACACTTCCTGCCACTGTGAATTGACGAATCCTTGATGCCCCAGGACGTCACCTATCAAACCGATGCCTTCCTTTAGTCAAACTGTACCACAGATTTCCCAAACTGAGTACAGTACTTCATCAGGCATCATGTCTATCCGTCAAATCTTCAGGATTCTCCTATAACACTACACTTCAAAACATTGTGTCATCTTCTTGTCTGAACTGTCTATCGACTATGTTTGACATCCGTACAAAACTACACTCCAGACAAATACCTTATAAAAGACATCTTAATATTTTAATTAATTTTCGTTGTTAATGTGTTTCTCCTTTCCAGAAGTAATTTTATTGCTACTGCCAGTACGCATTACATATCTCCGTACTTTGACCGTGGTCAGTTACTTTGGATCCCAAATAGCAAAACACACCTACTACTTTTAGTGTCTTATTCCTTATTGTTTTTCCTTCAGCACCTTCCGATTTAACTAAACTACGTTACATTATTATTGCTTTACTTTTATTGATATTCATCTTATAACATCTTTTGAAGACAGTGTCAGGTCCGCTGGCGACTCTAATATATTAGTGGGATAGTGTTATGCACATGTACAGATGGCGGCAGTATTGTGCACACAACGCTCATAAGCGCAGCGCATTGGTGGAGCTGTCATTTGTACTCAGGTGATTCACGTGAAAAGGTTTCCGATGTGACAACGGTCGCATGACGGGAATTAGCAGACTTTGAACGTGGGATGGTAGGTGGAGCTAGACGCATCTAATATCCCATTTCGGAAATCGTTAGGGAATTCAATATTACGAGATCCACAGTGTCAAGAGTGTGCCGGGAATATCAAATTTGAGGTGTTGCCTCTGGCCTCAGACAACGTAGTGACCGATGGCCTTCACTTAACGGCCGAGAGCAGCGACGTTTGCGTAGAGTTGTCAGTGTTAACAGGCAAGCAGAACTGCGTGATATAATGGCAGAAATCACTGTGGACTCACGACAAACCTATATATTAGCACACTGTACTTGGCATTAATGGGCTATGGCAGCAGAAGACTGGCTTGGGTGCCCTTTTTAACAGCACGACATCGCATGCAGCGCCTCTCCTGGGCTCGTGACCACATAGGTTGGACCCTAGACGACTGGAAAACCGTGGCCTGGTCGGCTGTGTCCCGATTTCAGTTGGTAAGAGCTGATGGTAGTGTTCGAGTGTGACGCAGATCCTAGGAAACCATGGGCTGAAGTTGTCAACAAGGTACTGTGCAAGGTGGTGATGGCTGACGGTGAGCTATGTTTGCATGGAACGGACTGGGTCCTCTGGTCCAGTTGTACCGATCATTGGCTGGAAATGGTTATGTTGGGCTACTGGTAGACCAAGTGCAGCCATTCACGGATTTCGTGTTCACAAACAACAATGTATAATTTTTGGATGCGAATGCTCCGTTTCACCATGCTGCAATTGTTCACGTTTGGTGTAAAGAACATTCTGGACAATTCGAGCGAATATTTTAGCCAACTAGATCGCACGACTGAATCCCGTAGAATGTTTATTGGACGTAATCGAGAGGTCATTTCCTGCAGAAAATTCCGCACTTGTAACACTTTTGGAATTATGGACTGCTATAGATGCAGCATGGGTCAATATTTCTACAGTGGACTTCCAACGACTTGGTGAGTCCATGCCATGTCGGGTTTCTGCACTACGGCGGGCAAAAAGAGGTCCAACTCTGTGTTAGGAGATATCCCACGACTTTTATCACCTCAGTGTTACGATTTCGTTAGCGAAGATCAATGTTTTTATTTCTTCTCTCTCAACTTAAATGACCTAATACAGTACGTAGCCACCCGCCTTCCGACGTACACAGCACGGAGCGTTGCGTACAGTCGGCAAAATTTAAATATAATGCGGTAGAGTGCATAAGATATATCAGACCTCGTAGTTGGCCGTACAAATGTAGAGGAGTGAAGACAAGAGTATTCAGTCATAGTAAGAAACATTAAGGGTATATAGCTTTGTTTAACCAACGTGGTGAAGAAAAGTGTTTGCACAGCTAAATTGCATATGCAGAAAACAATTAATCAGGTAAATACTAGAACTGTTAAAATTAGATTAGAGCAGGTACAGCGATAAAATAGTGCAAAGACACAAGCTGTGTAGAAGGTAAATCACGTTTATAAAGTATGAAATTGTTGAAACCTGCCTAACAATAATACTTAAAATAAAAGTAAAACATAAAAAGTCAGAGCATAATAAACCAGTTTGAAGATAAAGGCATGAATACTGTTAAGTAACATTCACGGCAAAGAACGATTGATGGATTAGTATTGTGGGTGCCATGAAATAATAAAACAGTTTCTGCTAACCGACTGATCATTCTATAACCTACCTTTCTCTGCACCGGGGTGCATAAGAATTTCGATTTCTTCTAAAAGATTTAGCTTTTTCGCTTTGCGGGCGGTATTGAGTATATGGAAATTCTTCAACGTCGGGGGCCGGTGGCCACCAGATTTTTTGTGCTCAATAATAATCTGCCCTTTCTTGTTAAATAATATTTACTAAACCTCGTTAGAAATTTCCTACCAGTCTGGCCTACATATGAAGCTTCACAGTCGACGCACTCAATCCTATAAACACTGGAGTCAACGTATTTGTCTTTGGTAGATAGTTCATTATGGAGGCACCAATACTGTACTCCGAAAGAGTGTCGTATACTCCAGCACCCTCGACTTAGATCTTTCAGTGCACGATCAAATTCTTCTTGGAGTATAATATTTCCCTTTTCTTGTTCATCTAATTTCTTCTTTCTTTCTATAATACACACTAAACAAAACGAGAAGCGCAGGTATATTTGAAATGTCGAGAGTCATTCGCTTTACGCTCTTTGCTCATAAACAATTACAATTTTGCACAAAGTAATTTTCCTTCCTGGGATATACTATCTCAGAACTAAATTAAAACCGTTCCTGTTGCCTCTGTCCTGACCAGAGTTTTCTGGAGATTTCTCTAGGTCGTAAGCGAAATGTTGAAACTGGGAGTCCCCTTCCAAATATTCCAGACTGGAACTGGCTCTGATTCACTACCAGCTCTCCCGGTATTTGATCGAAAATTCTCCGACCTTCCAATGATGATTCTATGACTCTCGAACAGCCTGCTCTACTTTTACGGTTAGAGGACGGAAAGTGATAGTAAAAAGTCTGTAACACTGGTTTCAAGTTCGTTCCCTTGTGTAGTCCTATATATTCCTTTCCTTTTCCAGCATCCCCTTCTTTGCTTAGTACTGGCTTTTCATATCAGGTCTTAACATTAGTAAAGGTGCTTCTTGTTCTCCGAAGGTCTCTTTAATATTCTTATAGGCTGCATCTATCTTTCCCACAAATGAAACACAAATAAAAAGTGACTACTACGGCAGAGATAGAACGGTAATGTGCCCTGATGCCATTCCAGAGTATTTCCACAGTTATATATAAATGCACTAACAATTTTTAAATGAGGATAGTATTAATTTTGTTTCTCCTTCCTGTAGCCCTTTACCTTAGCACTTAGCTTCAAATGGCTCTTACTATCAAATGTCTTCTGGCCAGTATTCATTCTTCTTATTAAACATTCATCTCACTACTTCAAATGAGAATAGTCTCTCAACTAATATTGGTACTGATTCATGACATACGAATACATGGGGTCTTCCAGAAATGTTTCATGATACTTGAGGAAGGGGGGGGGGGGGGGTCCAACGAAGATAAAGAGCGTTATCCGCTTGCGCGTTCTAAGAGATTAGCCCTTCGGCAGCAAACGTGACTGTGTGTTGACGGACCACAGGTGGAACGCTTCGCAATGTCGTATGTTTTTCAGCGATTGCGATTGATTGCCACGATCGCCAGTGGAAAAGATGGAGCTTGCTCCTGCGTAGAAAGGTCTTGTCTCCTACGAAATCGATGTTCTGTTGCTTCGATGGATGACCGTTTCTGACACAGGTTTCCATCCGCAGTTTATTTTTCTTCTGGAATCCTCTAAAATACCCCATGTTTTTCGGTGCAGAGGAGAAAAATAAACTGCAAATGGAAACCCATGTTTCTCCTGTGGGTCGTTAGGTACATTTCCACTGATGTTTCGGCGGAAATTTGCAATTTAGTTTTTACGACAGGGAGCTGGAGTCAGCCGAAACAAATCCTGCGCATGATGTTTTTAATATAACAGCGTCGACGGAAAGCTTCAGTTGGTTTCACATTACAAAGAAAATAATTTTCTAAAAGTTGAATTTTACGTGCCCATTAGATAGAGCGATGTCAAATTAGTCTCGTGCGATATTCGGTTTTCTCGATGTTTATTAACAGGAACAGAATAAGCGGAACTCCAGTAGCGACTGAGCAGCGCTTCTGCTTAGCTGCAGCAGTCAGTGTGGGCCAGTGTGGTGCTGTCATGCTGGAGTGCTGGTTTTCTTCCAGTTTTACAGTTCCTGTTAATACACGCCAGACTAATTTGATTCCGCTCTATCGAATGGGCACATAAAATTCCAAGTTTAGAAAATCATTTTGTTTGTAATGGGAAACAAATCGACGCTTGCCAGCGATGAGCTGGACTTACCTGGGCTGACTCCAGCTACACGTAGAAAAAAAAGGAAAAAAAACTGCAAATATGTACGTACCATTACTTAATAATAATAATAATTATTATTAATATCATTAAGATTATTATTTCTATTACTATGCTGAGACATAACATCGTAATCAATCAAAACATGGAACAACTCCAAGAAATGTTAAAAATATGTCCTATTGTATAAATAGAAACAGCCATAAATAGAGCTTGTAAAGCTTAGCATTACTCTTCAAGCCCTTTCTTATTTGCCTTTATCAGTTTCTGTCCATCTCATTTTTTAGATGTCTGTAGTCTTTATTGCTAACATCATTTACTGAACTTTTATAATTTCACCTTTCGTCAGTTAAATTCAGTATCTTGTGTATGATCTACAGATAGCTCTCGGGCTCCGTCTTTTTACAATATAAGTTCCTCACTCAGAGGCCACCCATTTATCTTCTGTTAAATTCCTTTCTCCAGTTACAATCAATTGTTGCCTAATTATCACTTTGAAACCTCCTCAATCAGAGATTCTCTTAACTTACGTGGATCACATATTCTTAACTTTCTATCTCACAGCAATTTCTTCGGTTCATTCTAGCGTCCATAACCAGTAAACAACGGAGGCACTGGAAATGTTTGCAGTTTAAAATTTAGTTTCTAAATCTCTGTCTACTATTATATAATCTATGTGACACCTTCCTGTGTCTCTTCCACCTGTGCAACTTTCATTCCTTATTCTGAAATCAAATGTCAGCAATGATTAAATTGTTGTCTATGCTAGATTCAGCTAGGTGGCTTTCACGTTCATTTCTTTCTCTTGGATATGTTATACTTTTTGCCTTCTCTTTCTTTTCTGTTACCGAATTCCAGTCCGTCGTCACAATTATATTTTCGTTTCCCTTAACGATCTTACTAATTTATTTTTCTCGTCATACATTCCTTGAATCTATTCATCTGTGGCGCTAATAGGCATAGAAACGGTGTACTACTGTTGTGGTTGATGTCTTAGCGTCTGCGTATGTCGATTACCATACGAAATTTGTGGCTGGATTAAAGATTTATTGGTACATGGGACGCAGCGTATAATAATGACTGAGATGACCATCTAGGAAGTGAAATGATTCCGTTCAAGGGTTTTTTTACGACGAATTTCAAAAAGAAGGTGAGGAAAATGAAAAATTAATTAGTCAGGAAAGGGGAATGTATAAACTTCTCCATGAGAAAAAACTCTAAAATTGTTTTCGTAATATTGAGGTCGGCATGCTTGTTATTTCTGGTCACAAACAACAGTGGAGAAACGTCATTTTCAGTACTGAAGTTGATCAGAAAGAGCCTTCGAGCCTCTATATTAGTTGACAGGTTCACCGATTTGACTTCGCTTAGTGTTGAATGTGATATTTTAAGACAACTAACAGTAACGCGTAGTTCGAATTGTAGGCATGAACCGAGTAGCCAATATTATTCTTTGAAACTCCTGTTTTTTTTCATTGTGTTCGACCTAAACATCAGTAAAATTATTTTGGTTGTTATATTTTTCTCGGAATCTTTTATTTAGAAAATAAACAATGTTGAAACCTCTAATTATTTCAGTCAATTGCATTTGTAACATCAGTTCATTAAATTATAAATCTTTTTGTAAAATTTTACACAGTTGACTAATAATCTTAAATACCACATTACGAGTTTTTAATTAAAATGGCGTTTTTGAGTGCTAGAGGCTACAAAATTTCTCCGTAGGTTCACCCTAGTGGTCTAACAACACTAAATATGGCCATGGCTAAAACTCTCTCCACACTCCACTCAGCGTGTTCAGTGGGACAACAGACTGAATGTGGCCACGCTATAAGCATAGCTTCTGTCACAGAGAACCGACAGCCGCGTAGCGGCCGCGCGGTTTAAGGTGCCATGTCACGGATTGTGCGGCCCCTCCCGTCAGAGGTTCGAGTCCTCCCTCGGGCATGGGTGTGTGTGTTGTCGTTAGCATAAGTTAGTTTCAGTAGTGTGTAAATCTAAGGATCGACGACCTCAGCAGTTTGGTCCCTCAGGAATTCACACACACACACACACACACACACACACACACACACATACACACAGAACGGAGAGAGTTCGGACCAGCCTCACTAGGTGCAGCCTCTTTCTGTGTTTGTGTTTTTCGAGAATCTCTAGAGGATGAATGGTCACGAGTGCCAGATAAAGAGCACAGGGCACTCCTGTTTATAAAAGGGATTAAAAAACGGTTACACTTATATGTCTAACGTACCTCAGTTGCGGGATCACAGAGCATATCATAAAGTCGAAACGTTTCGTTGTTCCTGAACGAAAAAAAAAAAAAAGCTTGTAAGACTCGGCACAGGTTCACAGACAACAGCTCGCGTGATACACATTCGCTCTTTTTACACATGATATTCTGCATTTAGTAGAGACAATCTTACGGATTATCTTCGTAAATTTCTGATGGGCTTAAAACATTTTTGACAGAACCCTGTGTATTATACTGCCTAGCGAGCGAAGGTAACCGTAGATGTACCCTATGGACGTGCAATACGATAGCTAACATTGTTAACATATCCAAAGTACTTGGAAAATGCCGCTGATGGATGATCGTAAGGAAATGCTGAACTACGAAAAAATTAAAGATGGAGTATGAACGAATTAATTAAAATTCTTTTTAATGCCAGAATTCGAAACCAGATCACCCGCTTACAAAGCCGTTGTGCTAGCCACTGCGTCACACTGGCATTGCAGCTGCATAGCATATCCTAGTGTATATCTCCTTCGCTGATACACATTCCAATTCACGCCTCAGCCTCTTGATATCCCTCTTCTAAACTCGCATCAATATTTCAGAGGCTTTCCGATACTGAAATAGCATCTTGGCAATGCACAGAACGGGTTTAATCGTACCTGTATCTCAGGTATAAGTGATATATTGATCGTATACAGTTGATATTCCTGAGACATATTGAGCCTTACCTTTATTTACGATAACGATGTAGAAAGAAGCAATGAATTAAAATTTGTAGCACCATCAATCCCAGGTCTCTGACTTTGTAAACAGATACGCCAGACACTGCACCACTCAGACGCTTTAGCTACCAGAACTGCTCAGCATATCCGTGCATGTCTTCCTGATTAACATATCAACTACACCTGAGGCACAGGTAGGATTCGCCCATTTTCGCTCATTACTAAGGGGCTATTCCAATATCAGAGAGCCTCTACAATACTAATGCGAGTTGAGAAGGGTAATAGCAATGATTGAGGCATGAACTGGAATTTGTATCGGTGAGGAAGACGTACTAGGGTATTCGACGCAAGTACTGCCGCTGTAGTTCCAGTGTGGCGCAGTGGATAGCGCAGCTGCCTAATAGAGAGGAGATGTAGGTTCGAATCCTGGCAGTGGTGCAAATTTTATTCTTTGCTTCGTCCTACATCATTATCGTAAATCAACTGACACTCAGTATGCCTCAGGAATATTAACTGTGTACGATTACTAATACAGTAGTTTCACAGAATTTCACTAAATGGCAGCTACCTTTATATGTTGATAAATGCACCAAAATGGCCATAACAAACTAAAATAATCCGATGGTATCGCCTTATAAGAGCACTGGTAGATTGCTAGAACCTTTCACAGTTCAAAAAATTCGAGTGTAATATTATGAACTAAATACATCGACCATATATTGCAATAGGATGAGGTACGCTTGGGAAAAGCCTAGAGACACAGGAAGATACCAGCTGAATAATATAATTTTGAGACAGAAATTGCGAAATCAGCTACTGGATTGTAAGGCGAACCAGAAACAAAATACACTCCTGGAAATTGAAATAAGAACACCGTGAATTCATTGTCCCAGGAAGGGGAAACTTTATTGACACATTCCTGGGGTCAGATACATCACATGATCACACTGACAGAACCAAAGGCACATAGACACAGGCAACAGAGCATGCACAATGTCGGCACTAGTACAGTGTATATCCACCTTTCGCAGCAATGCAGGCTGCTATTCTCCCATGGAGACGATCGTAGAGATGCTGGATGTAGTCCTGTGGAATGGCTTGCCATGCCATTTCCACCTGGCGCCTCAGTTGGACCAGCGTTCGTGCTGGACGTGCAGACCGCGTGAGACGACGCTTCATCCAGTCCCAAACATGCTCAATGGGGGACAGATCCGGAGATCTTGCTGGCCAGGGTAGTTGACTTACACCTTCTAGAGCACGTTGGGTGGCACGGGATACATGCGGACGTGCATTGTCCTGTTGGAACAGCAAGTTCCCTTGCCGGTCTAGGAATGGTAGAACGATGGGTTCGATGACGGTTTGGATGTACCGTGCACTATTCAGTGTCCCCTCGACGATCACCAGTGGTGTACGGCCAGTGTAGGAGATCGCTCCCCACACCATGATGCCGGGTGTTGGCCCTGTGTGCCTCGGTCGTATGCAGTCCTGATTGTGGCGCTCACCTGCACGGCGCCAAACACGCATACGACCATCATTGGCACCAAGGCAGAAGCGACTCTCATCGCTGAAGACGACACGTCTCCATTCGTCCCTCCATTCACGCCTGTCGCGACACCACTGGAGGCGGGCTGCACGATGTTGGGGCGTGAGCGGAAGACGGCCTAACGGTGTGCGGGACCGTAGCCCAGCATCATGGAGACGGTTGCGAATGGTCCTCGCCGATACCCCAGGAGCAACAGTGTCCCTAATTTGCTGGGAAGTGGCGGTGCGGTCTCCTACGGCACTGCGTAGGATCCTATGGTCTTGGCGTGCATCCGTGCGTCGCTGCGGTCCGGTCCCAGGTCGACGGGCACGTGCACCTTCCGCCGACCACTGGCGACAACATCGATGTACTGTGGAGACCTCACGCCCCACGTGTTGAGCAATTCGGCGGTACGTCCACCCGGCCTCCCGCATGCCCACTGTACGCCCTCGCTCAAAGTCCGTCAACTGCACATACGGTTCACGTCCACGCTGTCGCGGCATGCTACCAGTGTTAAAGACTGCGATGGAGCTCCGTATGCCACGGCAAACTGGCTGACACTGACGGCGGCGGTGCACAAATGCTGCGCAGCTAGCGCCATTCGACGGCCAACACCGCGCTTCCTGGTGTGTCAGCTGTGCCGTGCGTGTGATCATTGCTTGTACAGCCCTCTCGCAGTGTCCGGAGCAAGTATGGTGGGTCTGACACACCGGTGTCAATGTGTTCTTTTTTCCATTTCCAGGAGTGTAGTTCAAATGGTCTGAGCACTATGGGACTTAACTGCTGAGGTCATCAGTCCCCTAGAACTTAGAACTACTTAAACCTAACTAACCTAAGGACATCACACACATCCATGCCCGAGGCAGGATTCGAACGTGCGACTGTAGCGGTCGCGCGGTTCCAGACTGTAGATTCAAATCATAACGTAATAATCATGAAAAGTAAGGTCAAGCTAAACAGTAAGACTTACTGTACAAGGGCGTAAAAGGTACGATAAAACGTTCGAGCTTCTCTGAGCTGTGGACACTGCAATATTGAATACTAATTTTAGTAGATCAGTTGGAGAATAGACAAAAAAATGGTTCAAATGGCTCTGAGCACTATGGGACTTAACATCTGAGGTCATCAGTCCCCTAGAACTTAGAACTAATTAAACCTAACTAACCTAAGGACACCACACACATCCATGCCCGAGGCAGGATTCGAACCTGCGACCGTAGCGGCAGCGCGGTTCCGAACTGAAGCGCCTAGAATCACTCGGCCACTCCGGCCGGCGAGAATAGACATCCATAAAAAAAGATAATCACAGAAATTTAGAGAGATTAAGGTATAATAAAGGTAATTGCAAAGATGTTGTGGGCGACAGAATAAATATTTATTGTTCGACAAAAGAAGGAATTACAAAAATGTCCAGGAGAAGAACGCGTAAACATATGTCACATGGCTGTCCGATGCCGTATCGACACTTTGCTTCCCTGGTAGCACTAATTGGGTATCGTTTAAGGCAGGAAGAAGCCTTTGTTCACTCTTCACTTTCATGTTACCCCGTTACAAGGGACGACGAGATACCAACACTGGTCTGTAGAGAAACTGAGTGGGCAATGCCACAGCTGTTATTAAGCCCCATGGGGCTTTTTCGCGCTCTGAAAATGAAAATGACTGAATATTTGGCCAATATGCTTATTTTGATGGCGATAAGGCTCTGGATAAACCACTTAAGTGTTTATAAGAGCACTGGTAGATTGCTAGAGCCTTTCACAGTTTAATAGACGGCAAATCATCGAGTAAAATTGAAGTGATATCAGGTGTTCCCCAGGGAAGCGTCCTGGGACCTCTGCTGTTTCTGATCTATATAAATGACCTGGGTGACAATCCGAGCTGTTCTCTTAGGCTGTTCGCAGATGATGCTGTAATTTACCGTTTAGTCAGGTCATCCGAAGACCAATATCAGTTGCAAAGCGATTTAGAAAAGATTGCTGCATGGTGTAGCACGTGGCAGTTGACGATAAATAACGAAAAGTGTGAGGTGATCCACATGAGTTCCAAAAGAAATCCGTTGGAATTCGATTACGCGATAAATAGTACAATTCTCAAGGCTGTCAATTCAACTAAGTACCTGGGTGTTAAAATTACGAAAAACTTCAGTTGGAAAGACCACATAGATAATATTGTGGGGAAGGCGAGCCAAAGGTTGCGTTTCATTGGCAGGACACTTAGAAGATGCAACAAGCCCACTAAAGAGACAGCTTACACTACACTCGTTCGTCCTCTGTTAGAATATTGCTGCGCGGTGTGGGATCCTTAGCAGGTGGGATTGACGGAGGACATCGAAAAGGTGCAAAAAAGGGCAGCTCGTTTTGTATTATCACTTAATAGGGGACAGCGTGTGTCAGATATGATACGCGAGTTGAGATGGAAGTCGTCGCGGCGAGATCTATTTACGAAATTTCAGTCACCAACTTTCTCTTCCGAATGCGAAAATATTTTGTTGAGCCCGACCTACATACGTAGGAATGATCATCAAAATAAAATAAGAGAAATCAGAGCTCGAACATAAAGGTTTAGGTGTTCGTTTTTCCCGCGCGCTGTTCGGGAGTGGAATGGTAGAGAGATAGTATGATTGTGGTTCGATGAACCCTCTGCCAAGCACTTAAATTTGATTTGCAGAGTAATCATGTAGATGTAGATGTAGATGTAGATTTGGAATTGAGGAGGTAATCAGCTTACCAGGTGCATGGTATCTCTCGCTTTCTTCAGCAGCTCGGCGACGTCAATCTTTCCTTCCATTGGGTTGGTGGGAAGCAGCACGACCACAAAGTCAACGTCGCTTTTGCTTGCCTCGGACCTGCCTCTCCGGTTATCGTTTTTGGGCGCTGGAGCTGGCATCGCTGCAGCGACGGACACTAGGAGCAGTAACAGGTGAGACTTCGCCTCCATAGTGGTCGTACCAAAATCTGTCTGGCACTAACGCTGGCCCCTTCAGAACGTGGAACGCACGTGCCTCGCTGTCCACTCACATCCCCGCACCATTCACTTACTGTTTGCAAGACACACAATAGCAATTGTGGCAGTAAATTCTAAGGTGCATATCATCAAATGACAATCTCAGTATTATGCATATGGGAGGTCATTTTAAGGTAATGAGATTTCCCTTATTACTTTTTTATTGCCTCAGCCCTGATAGCTATAATTACTGTACATGCACCTTCATAATCTGCCTCTGAGGCTCAGTGGTTAGCATGTATGATTTCCAGACAGAGGACTTGGATTCAATTCGTGGTACTTCCGACGATTTTCCACGGTGAGACGACTGGAATAGGATGCACTCGGCCTTATGAGATTGACCGAAGAATTACTTCATTCAGAATTAGCGGCTTCAAGGTCTGGAAAGCTGACAGCGGCTATGAAAGCGGTGTGCTGAATCCAGGTATCTGAGTGTTGCATTCAGGTGACGCGATTAGGTTGAGGACGACACAGCCAAACAGTTTTGGGCTCTCCTGTGGTCCTGATCGGTTGCTTTTTTTTGGCGCACGTTTATATGTTGCAGAGCTGTTTGCAACGCTGAAACTCTCATTCCGGCGCCAGTCATCTCGAAACTACGGCTGCAAGACCCCCAGTGTTCTGTAGAAATAATTCAGGGCGAACTGTATACTGTACGTGCTACTGAAGAGCATGCTTCGGTTCCAGTCTGATTCACACTCCTTGAAGTGAGCTCGCAAGACAGGGATGTAAGCCAGAACCACGTCGATTCCGCTTGGCAGATAACTGACTGCTGGTCTTGTACACTGGGTGGCTTAAGGGAAGCATATTAGGACGTTGCAGCAAACCCATGGAGACTACCAGGAGCCTATACAGTCACAGATTTGTTAATGAGACAAGTATCCTGACCAAGTTCAACAGAAATGAAACAACTGAAGGAACCGAAATCTTCAGAAAGAATTGGTTGGTTCTCGATAAATAGTTCACTACTTAACTTAGGAAAACACTGTTCATTTACTTCTGCACATGAAAAGATATATTGCCGTTTCAGTTGATTAACTGCATTCTTAGTGAAACTCTGAATATTGCATAAACTGAACGAATGTGGAGGAGATGGGGAGTGGGAGAATGTGCCCCCTCCCCCCCGGTGGCAAATTTTATCAACTGGCCATCTTCCGCAGCTCCTGTTAACATCTGTTACTGTAGGTTATCCGTCTTGAGCTAACTGCAATCTAATTAAAAAGAATTACACCAGACGCGTTTCACCTTCTTCTGTGGTTAGTCTGTAAATTGGATCTATAAGTTTGTACATTTTTTGATTGTTTTAGGTTAAAAACATCTTTTTTTTTTGCAAAGTTGGTCTGCAAGCTACTTGCAGTGTTTCTTTACATAATCTGCTCCTTCCTTCCTTTTTAGCAGTGGTTGGTGTCGACAGGCTTCATTTCACATATGCACTTGGAAGTTTTTGGCATTCTGCAGTATTTTCTGTACTGCACTATTTACAATTGACTTTCTTAACTGTTTCTGCAAAAGTTGAATGATTTATCCTATACTTCCATGCTCTTGCGCATTCTTTATATCTGATGTCAAATGTCCTCCTGGTTTGACCTGTGTATCTTCCATCACATGTATTGCATTCCACTTGGTATATTCCTGATTACTGACATAGATCAGTTTTTTCTATTGTTTTTGGGAAGTATTTTTGAACTGAGTTGTTGGTATGATGTGCTACTTCTATGCCTTGTTTTTTGAAAATATTGGATATTCTGTGTGTGTATTTATGGCTGTGTCATAGTGTACCGTCTTTTATTTTCTGTTTATTTCACACTTTGTGTCATTTTTATTCTTGTATTTTGCATACTTCCTCGTGAGTGATTTTGTCCTTGTGTTGGTGATAGTTGGGAGTTCGTTCTTTTCTGTTTCTTGATTTTCTTGTTCAGCTTTGTTACTAAGTTCTCTTTGTATTAATTGTTTGTGGCTATTTGTATTCTAGTATTCCTTTCTTCTTTTTTTAATTGTTTGTATCTAGTGATACTGTGTATAGTCTGTGGAATATATATCTAAGTTCTGCCTACTTTGAGAACTGGGGTGGTGTGATGTTTCAAGTATAATTGTGTCTGTTGTTGTCGGTTTTCGGTATGTGGCAAATGTATGTTGGTTGTTTTGAATTTTTATGGTGATGTCCAAGAAATTTAACTGTTTATTTTGCTCTTTCTCTATTGTAAAATGTATCTTATCACGAACAGAATTTATGTCTGTATGTAACTGGTCAATTTTATTGTTTGGTTCATCTATCAGGCATAAGATGTCATACATATATCTCATGGGGAGACATGGGGAGAAAATTTGTCTGGAGCTTGATACTAAATTTAAAATTATTTTGCCAGACAAGTTTAATGAAATCTTGACTTCCTGGGACTTCCAGTTTTTTGAAGATGGTAATATTAAGGTAAATATAAATGAATGAAAAGAACTAAAAATAATGGCAACGAACTGCACGATCTGGAGTTCATTATGTGAGTAAATTTTCAATGATTTAATTTTTTATATTTATTTTTGTGTGTGGGTGGGTTTGATCATTAAGTTATCTCCTAGTGTGCTCGAGGTGCCCACTTATTACTCTCAAGTCTAATTGTTGTTAAACATTGAGGAATTAATAGCTCTATAATATTTTTTCTAATGTGTGGGTACAGCTGTGCTTTTTGAATGAGCAAAACTATATAGTCACTATCCCTCTTCAATAGCAATAACTAAAGCATGACCACACTTTGCACAATATGCTCACTACCACTCGTCGTATTCACTATTAGAATTGCGGCGTTACCTTATTCACAGACATCCTACACAGACTTGAAGTTAAATAACTGAGTGAGCATGGATTTGCAGTGATTGTTCAGTTACATGCTGCTGTGCTGAAACGGACGAACAGGAGTCAATGGTACACTTGGAATAAAGCATTCTTTGCATTAAAGCCTATAGGAGGATTCTATAACATCGTATTCCTTTTTGAAAATTCAGTTCCTGTACACACATATTATAGGACCTTTATAAGTCTGCATCATTAAGTCGCTGTTTTTCACACATGTAAAAAACAAAACCTTCATACGACACTCTAACAGGCTCTTTTGTTTTTTCGCCTTTATTCAGGACTGGGGCTGGTCCATCCAATGTGTACCAGTGTCAGAGAGTCCAAGAAAGCTTCTGGTCTGCCAAAGCTTATGACGATTTGGCAGAAGGAGTCCCCTGGACAGGTGAATAATGAACTAATAGCCACTTTGCGTTGAGTCGCCTTTGGGACCGCGTGTGTCGCGTATAAACTCGGTGGAAATTTAAGAAGAACCAGCATGACAAGTGTTTGTGTGGGTGTATTGTTGTTGTGGTCTTCACTCCAGAGACTGGTTTGATGCAGCTCTCCATGCTACTCTATCCTGTGCAAGCTTCTTCATCTCCGAGTAACTATTGCAACCTACACCTTTCTGAATCTGTTTCATGCCTTGGTCTCCCTCTACGATTTTTACCCTCTGCACTTCCCTCCAATACTAAAATGATGAACCCTTGATGCCTCAGAATGTGTCCTACCAACCGATCCCTTCTTCTGGTAAATTTGTGCCACAAATTCCTCTTCTCTCCAAATATATTCAGTACCTCCTCATTAGTTATGTGATCTACCCATCTAATCTTCAGCATTCTTCTGTAGCACCACATTTCTCTTCTTGCCCAAACTATTTATCGTCCACGTTTCACTTCCATACATGACTATACTCCATACAAATACTTTCAGAAAAGACTTTCTGACACTTAAGAGCTTGTGTAAAGTTTGGAAGGTAGGAGACAAGGTACTGGCAGAAGTAAAGCTGTGAGGACGGGGCGTGAGTCGTGCTTGGGTAGCTCAGTTGGTAGAGCACTTGCCCGCGAAAGGCAAAGGTCCCGAGTTCGAGTCTCGGTCTGGCACACAGTTTTAATCTGCCAGGAAGTTACACTTAAATCTATACTCGATGTTAACAAATATCTCTTCTTCAGAAACCATTTCCTTACCATTGGCAGTCTACATTTTGTATCCTCTCTACTTCGCCGTCAACAGTTATTTTGCTCCCCAAATAGCAAAACTCATCTACTACTTTAAGTGCCTCATTTCCTAATCTAGTTTCCTCAACATCATCTGATTTAATTAGACTACATTCCATTATCCTCGTTTTGCTTTTGTTGATGTTCATCTTATATCCTCCTTTCAAGACACTGTCCATTCTGTTCAGCTGCTCTTCCAGGTCCTTTGCTTTCTCTGACAGAACTGTCGTTGGCAAATGTCAAAGATTTTATTTCTTCTCCATGGATTTTAATACCTACTCCAGTTTTTCTTCTGTTCCTTTACTGCTTGCTCAATATACAGAGCTGGCCGTAGTGGCTGAGCAGTTCTAGGCGCTACAGTCTGGAAGCGCAGGTTCGAATCCTGCCTCGGGCATGGATGTGTGTGATCTCCTTAGGTTAGTTAGGTTTAAGTAGTTCTAAGTTCTAGGGGACTGATGACCTCAGAAGTTAAGTCCCATAGTGGTCAGAGCCATTTGAGCCATTTTTTCAATATACAGATTGAATAACATTAGAGATAGGTTGCAACCCTGTCTCACTCCCTTCTCAACCACTGCTTCACCTTTGTGACCACCTTTTCTTAAAACTGCAATCTGGTTTCTGTGCAACTTGTGAATAGCCTTTGGCTCCCTGTATTTGACCCCTACCACCTTCAGAATTCGAAATAGAGGGGTCAACATTGTCAAAAGCTGTCTCTAAGTCTACAAATGCTGCAAACATAGATTTGTCTTTCCTTAATCTATCTTCTGAGGTAAGTTGTAGGGTCAGTACTGCCTCGCAATGTTCAACATTTCTACAGGATCCAAACTGATCTCCGCCGAGGTCGGCTTCTACCAGTTTTTCCATTCGTCTGAAAAGAATTCATGTTAATAATTTGCAGCCTTGACTTATTAAAATGATAGTTTCTGTAATTATCACACCTGTCAACACATGCTTTCTTTGGGATTGGAATTATTATGTTCTTCTTGAATTCTGAGGGTGTTTCTCCTATCTCATACATCTTGCTCAGCAGATGGTAGAGTTTTATCATGGCTGGCTCTACAATGCTATCAGTAGTTCTAATGGAGTGTTGTCTATTCCCAGGGTCTTGTTTCGACTTAGTCATTCAGTGCTCTGTCAAACCTTTCACTTAGTATCATATTTCCTACTTCATATTCATCTATGTCCTCTTCCATTTCCATAATATTGCCCTCAACTACATCACCCTTGTATAGACCTTCTACATACTCATTCCACCTTTCTGCCTTCCCTTCTTTGCTTGGAACTGCTTTTCCATCTGAGTTCTTGAAATTCATACAAGTGGTTCTCTCCAAAGGTGACTTTAATTTTCCTGTTGGCAGGATCTATCGTACCCCCAGTGATATATGCCTCTACATCCTTACATTTGTCCTGTAGCCGTCCCTGCTTAGCCATTTTGCACTTCCTGTCGATTTCATTTTTGAGATGTTTTTATTCTTTTTTACCTGCTTAATTTACTGCAATTTTATATTTTCTCCTTTCATCAATTAAATACAGTATCTCTTCTGTTACCCAAGGATTTCTACTAGCCCTCGTCTTTGTACCTATTTGATCCTCTGCTGCCTTTACTATTTCATCTCTCAAAGCTACCCATTCTTCTTCTATTGTATTTCATCACCCCATTCTTGTCAATCATTCCCTAATGCTCTCTCTGAAACTCTCTACAACCTCTGGTTCTTTCAGTTTATCCAAATCCCATCTCCTTAAATTCCCTCCTGTTTGGAGTTTCTTCTTAACCTACAGTTCATAACCAATAGATTGTAGTCAGGATCTACATCTGCCCCTGTAAATATGTTAAAATTTAGATCTTGTTTCTAAACCTCTGACTTACCATTATGTAATCTTCTGAATCCTTCCAGTGTCTCCAGGCCTCTTCCACGTATACAACCTTCTTTCATGATTCTTAAACCAAGTGTTAGCTGTGATTAAGTTACGCTCTGTGCAAAACTCTACCAGGCGGCTTCCTCTTTTATTCTTTACCACCATTCCATATTCACCTACTACGTCTCCTTCTCTTCCTTTTTCTAGTATCGAATTCCAGTCCCCCATGGCTATTAAATTCTCGTGTCCCTTCACTATCTGAATAATTTCTTTTATCTCATCAAACATTTCTTTAATCTCTTCGTCATCTGCGGAGCTAGTTGACATCTAAACTTGTGCTACTGTGGTAGGCGTGGGCTTCGTGTCTATCTTTGCTACAATAATGCGTTCACTATGCTGTTCATATTAGCTAAGCCGTGCGCCTATTTTTTACTCCTGCATTCCCCCTATTTGATTTTGTATTTATAACACTGTATTCACCTGACCACCTTGTTCCTCCTGTCACCGAACTTCGCTAATTCCCGCTGTATCTAACTGTAACTGATCCATTTCCCTTTTTAAATTTTCTAACCTATCTGCCCGAATAAGGCATCTGACATTCCACGCTCCTATCCGTAGAATGCTAGTTTTGTTTCTCCTGATAATGACGTCCTCCTGAGTAGTCTCCCCCCAGAGGGAGTACTATTTTACTTCCAGAATATTTTATCCAAGAGGACGCCATCATCATTTAACCATACAGTGATGTTGTATGCCATTGGGAGAAATTATGGCTGTAGTTTCCCCTTGCTTTCAATCATTCGCAGTACCAGTACAGCAAGGCCGTTTTGGTTAACGTTACAAGGCCAGATCAGTCAATCATCCAGATTGTTGCCCCTGCAGCTACTGAAAAGGCTTATACCCCTCTTCAGGAACCACACGTTTGTCTGGCCTCTCAGCAGATACCCTTCCGTTGTAATTGTACCTATGGTGCAGCTATATGTATCGCTGAGGCACGTAAGATTCCCCACCAATTGCGAGGTCCATGGCTGATGGGAGGAGGTATTGATAGCATCTGAACTGCTACCACTTCTCGTGGGGTGGGGGCCCTGCACGGCCGTCGGGTCTCACTCTGGCTGACAAGCGCTTCTGCGGCTGCAGCCATGGTCCGCGTTTACGGCATTAGTTTTATCTGGTCTCTCAGCATTGGAGCTGTATTGCTTCATGGTGAATATGAGCGTCCGTGAGATGTAAGAGTGTTTTCAACCGTCTCAGTCATCTAACTGTGACTGGATCGTGTTTCTTAATACATCACAGTGGATTTCTTGTTGTTACTTTCCTATCACGCAGTATACCCTCTCCTCCCTTCTTCTTTGTCCTGGTGTTGGTGAGAGAACCACTCAACTTAGGAATTCTATAGTTCTTTTAACAAAGAAAATACACTTAGTAGATCTGTAGTGATCGGAAACTCCGTAATCATGACGCTATATATTCACATCGAAATTTGAAATTCGAATTATCATTTCATACACCACCACTTCCAGTCGTGACGTCAAATGAAAACTGGTTTTGATTATTTAATGAATTTTCTCATAAAAAATAACACTACTGTTTATGCATGCAAACTTCTGTGCAGTGACGGTCTTTTTTATTTCGAGTAGGTTTAAACCGTGTGTGTTTGAAGCAAATTGTTTAATTGCATATATTAGTATTTCCTATGTCACTTCTTCTGAAACAACATTTGTGACATCTTCAAGATGCGATATCCGCACCAGATCTAACAACTCCTGAAGCAGTTTGTGAAATGCACCGCAAAAAAAATGCGCCAGGAAGGCTGGGGCAATTAAAGGCCCATGCTAGTTCGTAGCACTTTCTCTCTTTGTATGCAACGATTTTTTTAAATGTATTTAGAGCAGCCTGCTACTAGTTTTGTGACATCGTCAGTTTTTGCGTGTGAAGTACTACTGCGTCCATCTTATATCCCCTAGATGAGGATCATGTGACTGGAAATTAATTATTTATTATCTTAAACAGTGTTTCTGGATCGATTCCCTGTCAGGGACTTGCTTTGGAAGGAAAGTGTCTTGCATGCGCTGGTATCCGGCAGGTTGGTTCATGCATACAGACCACTTGAGATCGCGGTGGACGCCGACAGGAAGTGTGTTTTTGTTCAGCGAGTGGTCAGCTCTCTGCTGGCTGTAGTGGCTGGCAAGTCACAGACACCACTGGTTCCATGCCCCTGAGGCATAAGCCAGAGGGCGCTGCTGCACAGGCCTCCACGGTGAGGCAGCCAACAGCTGTCCTGGGTTCTGGGGTGTGCGGCTGGAGCAGCCTGTGCGAGTGGCGACGTGTGAGAATGTTTTTCAGGTAAGTTTAAAAGATCTGTGATGGTGTAGTTACTTGTTTCCTTATGTGATAGGAATGAAAAAAGCCCCGCAATTGTTTAAATATTCCACACAGTGCAATCGATTTCCTAAGAAATTCTCTTTAAATTATATTCCATGGAAAACCTTGTAGCCCATAAATTGTTTAAATAAACAATATACCACACATTGTCTAAATTGTTTAAACAATATCCCATGCACTGCGATCGAGCAATCAATATTTCCAGAAGGGAGAGGCAAAGGAATCTGAAAGATATCGATTTAATTAATTAATTAGTCCATCAATTTGCTACAGTGGTAGCTAGGTATTCGAATAACCTGAAACAGCTCGTGAATACCGAAAGTGGCACAATTGTGCTATTTTCCGCCAATTTATCAATCAGTTTAATTAATTAGTCAATTAAATGTTTCAAATGGCTCTGAGCACTATGGGACTTAACTGCTGAGGTCATCAGTCCCCTAGAACTTAGAACTACTTAAACCTAACTAACCTAAGGACATCACACACATCCATGCCCGAAGCAGGATTCGAACCTGCGACCGTAGCGGTCGCTCGGTTCCCGACTGTAGCGCCTAGAAACGCACGGCCACTCGGGCTGGCTAATTAGTCAATTAATTTGATATCAGAAGTGGTGCTGGGTTTCCAAAAGGATGGAGAAGGAGTGGTAATGACATGGAAAAACTCTTAACCAAACAATACATTAAGAATGGATTACCCCTAGGGGGCATAATCCTCTTAGTAGAAGAAGGGGTTAAAGACATGTCAATCAAAAGACAACAATAGGTTTTCCCCTAAATGTATACTTTCCCCTGAATGTTAGCTACTCTCACTAACAAATTGCATTGATTCCTACTTTGTCCCCCTACTATTGTAGGCTGGGCAGACTGGTAAAACATGACACGTGGCGAACTGTGCCAGAACTAACATTTCACTTTAATACTCGGCAGAGTACAAGTGTGTCTGAACACACAGTGCATTGAACACTCCTAACGATGGACCTCCACAGCCAACGACCTATGCATGTGCCAATGCTGACACCACTACATTGGCAACTACATCCAAAATGGGCATGTGACCATTGGCACTGGGTGTTGGCCCAGTAGTGGAGGTTGCATGATCTGGTCAATCCCGACACTTTCTTCACCATGCCGATGGGAGTGTGAACCCATCATCTTCCACAGGAACAGCTCCTTGCCACCTTCACTGTACGTTGGAGACAAGCTGGTGGCGGCTACATTATCCTCTGGGGAACATTCACATTGGCATCCACGGATCCAGTGTAGCTCCTGCAAGGCACCATAACAGTCAAGGAGTGTTGTACACTCGTTGAAGACCAGTACAGCCCTCCATGGCGATCGTGTTTCCCGATGGCAATGGCCTTTTTCAACAAGATAATGCGCCATGTCACAAGCCCAGGAGTGTGGTCGAGTGGTTCGAGGAACACAGTGAGGAGCTACAATTGATGTGCATGCACCATAACTCTCCAGGTCTGAACCCAATCGAACACATCTGGGATGTGATTAAACGTGGTGTCAGATTCGGCACGCCACTCCCCGGAATTTACGAGAATTAGGTGACTTGTGTGTGCAGATGTGATGCCAAATACCTCCAGGCACCGTCCAAGGCCTCGTTGCTTCCATGCTACGACTTGTTGCCATAGTTATCCTAACTAAATATTGACATACCGGCTGTTAGGTAGATGGTCATAATGTTCTGGATCATCAGTGCACGCGTAATGCCCAATGTCTTACGCCTGACGCCTAACGCCAGACACTTGACGCCTGATCCAAGACATTCTTTGTAAGCACACCATTGTATGAACATTTAACGTTGCTATAAATGTTAAACAAATGGCACGAAACACATTAAAGAGTTATATATCATAAGGACGTCATGATTTCTTTCCGCGTAAACACACCCACCTCGCTGTAACTACTTCTGATTTACATTGTCCAAACAGCACCATGCCCCATTTTAAGATGTGTAAGTAAACACTAGAGTGTAGAGTTTAAATGAGTAACAAGTAGCACAGTGTAATATTTATGCATAAATACATCGACAACACACAAAAAAACAAGAAGCGCAGCAGGATAATTTAGTTAAAAATTAAAACAATAAAATGCAGATGTTTGCTGGCTGATGGATAATATACACTGAAGCACCAAAGAAACTGGTATAGGCATGCGTATTCAAATACAGAGATATGTAAACAGGCAGAATACAGCACTGCGGACGGCAACACTTATATATGACATCAAGTGTCTGGCGCAGTTGTTAGATCGGTTACTGCTGCTACAATGGTAGATTATCAAGATTTAAGTGAGTTTGAATGTGGTGTCGTCAGTGCATGAGCGGCGGGACATAGCATCTCCGAGGTATCGATGAAATGGGGATTTTCCGCTGCAACCATTTCACAAGTGTACTGTATCAGAAATCTAGTAAAGCATCAAATCTCCGACATCGCTACAGTCGGAAAAAGATCCTGCAAGAAGAGGACCAACAGCGACTGACGACAATCGTTCAACGTCACAGAAGTGCAACCCTTCCGCAAATTGCTGCAGATTTCAATGCTGGGCCATTAACAAGTGTCAAAGTGCGAACCATTCGTCGAAACATCATCGATATGGGCTTTCGGAGCCGAAGGCCCAGTCGTGTATCCTTGACATAAAGCTTTACACCTCACCTGGGCCCGTCAACACCAGCATTGGGGCCGGCCGGGGTGGCCGAGGGGTTCTAGGCGCTACAGTTTGGAGCCGCGCGACCGCTACGGTCGCAGGTTCGAATCCTGCCTCGGGCATGGATGTGTGTGATGTCCTTAGGTTAGTTAGGTTTAAGTAGTTCTAAGTTCTAGGGGACTGGTGACTTCAGAAGCTAAGTCCCATAGTGCTCAGAGCCATTTTTGAACTAGCATTGGGCTGTTGATGACTGGAAACATGTTGCCTGGTCGGACGAGTCTCATGTCAGATTGTATCGCGCGGATGAACGTGTACGGGTATGAAGACAATCTCATGAATCCGTGGACTCTGCATATCAGCGGGGGCTGTTAAAGCTGGTGGAGGCTATGTAATGGTGTGGGGCGTGAGTGGTATAGGATCCCTGATACGTCTAGATACAACTCTGACAGGTGACACGTACATAAGCATGCTGTCACATCAATCGATTCATGTCTGTTGTGCATTCTGACGCACCTGGGCAATTCCAGAAGGACAATGCGTCGCCCCACACGTTCAGAATTGCTACAGAGTGGCTCCAGGAACACTCTTCTGAGTTTAAACACGTCCGCTTGCCACCAAACTCCCCACACTTATCTGGGATGCCCTGAAACGTGCCGTTCAGAAGAAATCTGCACCACTCGTACTCTTATAGATTTGTGGACTGCCCTTCGGGATTCAAATGGTTCAAATGGCTCTGAGCACTATGGGACTCAACTGCTGAGGTCATTAGTCCCCTAGAACTTAGAACTAGTTAAACCTAACTAACCTAAGGACATCACAAACATCCATGCCCGAGGCAGGATTCGAACCTGCGACCGTAGCGGTCTTGCGGTTCCAGACTGCAGCGCCTTTAACCGCACGGCCACTTCGGCCGGCCTTCGGGATTCAATTCCCTGCAGCACTACTTCAGACGTCAGTCGAGCCCGTGACATGTCGTTGTTGCAACACTTCTGCTTGCTCGTGGGGGCCCTATACGACATTCGGCCGGTGTACCAGTTTCTTTGGCTCTTCAGTTTATTTAACAGTCGACACTTGCGTAGAATAGGGGTCATTTCATGTCAACTCAAGTAGGCCTCCATGCTCGACTGTCACTGATTCGTTCAAACTGTACAGGAGCATTCACACATGTCCCTAATGAACACTGGTAAAGTTTAAAGTTATTCGATGTAATACTGGACGAGCTGTTATATCTCCGGCAATATTTTGTTGTAAGAGATAAAGTTTGGTCCTCTTGTACAACTTTATGCGTCCTCTAAGAATAACAATGAACAGGATTTTACGAGTCATATTCAGCCAGAAAAGTTTAGACAAAATTGGCCGAAAAAGTCGGCGCCAGAAAATATTTCGAAGTTTAGGTTCTTATATAGGCTCGACGAACGTGAATCTTGCCGTATAGTAACCTATCAACACAAGAGTCTCAAATGTAAAGTTTCATTTCTGTGTCACTTTCCAATACTGAATAAATTAAGCTCAAAATTAAAGATTTTGTAAAAAGGTAAAAATGAGGTATTTTGGACATGATTTTTCAAAAAACTGTATTCCATAAAACTTTCCCAACTGGGCTCATTAGAAAGACTATAGTTTTTACCGCTAAGAAAGTGCAATTGATTGTCCAGCGCGAGCTAACAGTGCTAGATAATCTGAATCAAAGTTGGGCGCGAAAATCGCGACACGAAAAGAAATGTTAACTACGGATTGTTGTATCTCGTAGAGTAAACTAATGGTGAACATTAAACTTAATACGCAGTAGGTCGGTAGCACAAGGATGTGAAATGCAAAATTTCATTCACCTACTATTTTCCAATAATCTACAAAGTTATAGAAAAGATGATTTTTGTGAAAAGGTGAAAATAGGGTATATTCTATACGTCTTTTACAAATATAGTTTTCTACTAAACCTTCAAAATCAATCTCATTCGAAACAACGTGTCTAAATACCCCATCCACCGCTCCCCCAGAAAAGCGGGTTTAATTTCTAATCAGGGCTGATAATGCTACTTAAATTGAAGCTACGTATACGGCAAAATAGCACTGCAAATAAAGTTTTAACTTTGGCTTCCTACATCCCGTTGATTAAAGGCATGATAAACATGAAACTTTGGACACAACAACTTAGTAAACTAAGGTTTTCCAGCACAAAATATTGTTCACGTGCCATTATCTAAAGTTCTACAAAATCAGTTCAAAACTGATTTTCCTAAAAATTGCATAAGTAGATCACATTCGGTTTGCTTTTAGAAAATCTGTTTCCCATAATTGATTCCAAAGAGTTGGATATGCGCAATATGTTACATTTATTTACAATCAGGATCAACTGCCAAGCCATTCTCCAAATTGATACAGTCTGCTCGTGTTGTTACTTTCTTACAGACAACCGTATCATCTGCAAACAGTCTTGAAGAGTTTCTGACGCTTTCTGCTTCGTCATTTATATACATTGTAAACATACTTCCTTAGGGTGATCCGGAAGCTACCTTTATATATGTCGTTTTTCTTCCGTTATGACCGACTTGTTGAGTTCTCTCTATAAGCAAGTCTTGAATCCAGTCGCAAATCTGGTCCAACACTTGGTAGGCTGACATTCTTTTTGCTAAACGGCAGTGCGGCTGGGACGATGTCAAATGCCTTCTAGAAGTTAAGAAACACGGCATCGACCTGAGCGCCATTGTCTACAGCGCTATGGATCTCATGGAGGAACAGAGCGAGCTAAGTCTAACAAGTTCTCTGTTTGCGGAATCCACGGTGATTTTTACAGAGGAGCTTTTCGTTCTCCAAAAACTTCATATTTCTTGAGCACAAAATACGTTCCATAATTCTGCAACAGACTGACGTCAACGTTATAGTCTTATAATTATGCGCATCTGTCGTACGACCCTTCATGAAAACGAGACTGACCTACGCTTTTTTCCAGTCGTTAGCTACCCTTCGTTGCTCCACCGATCTATGATAAACTGCTGCTGGAAAGGGAGAAAGTTCTTTCGCATCATCTTTGTTGAATCTTGTGAGTGTCTCATCTACCTCAGGTGCCTTTCCATTACTAAGCGATTGTAGTTGCTTTTCTGTTCCGCAATCAGTTATCTCTGTATCTGGCATTTCGACGTTCGTACAGTGACTGAAAGTAGGGACCGTGTTACGATCTACCGGGGTGAAACAATAATTACGAAAGGCCGAATCAGCATTTCGGCTTTCTCTTTGGTATCTACAGTTTCGGTTTCGGTATGGTAACTGAGTGAATGAATAGAGGATTTCAAACCGCTTATTGATTTTAAGACCGAAACCTGTTACGCTTTTTACTCCGATCGGATGACAAAATTTTAATTTCAAAGTCACTGAACGCTTATCTAATTGCTCTTCTTACACTCATTTTACCTTCGTTCAGCTTTTGTTTATCAGCTACATCTACATCTACATACATACTCCGCAATCCACCACACGGTGCGTTGCGGATGCTCCCTCGTACCACAACTAGCATCTTCTCTCCCTGTTCCACTCCCAAACAGAACGAGGGAAAAATGACTGCCTATATGCCTCTGTACGAGCCCCAATCTCTCTTATCTTATCTTATCTTTGTGGTCTTTCCACGAAATGCAAGTTGGCGGCAGTAAAATTGTACTGCAGTCAGCCTCAAATGCTGGTTCTCTAAATTTCCTCAGTAGCAATTCACGAAAAGAACGCCTCCTTTCCTCTAGAGACTTCCACCCGAGTTCCTGAAGCATTTCCGTAACGCTTGCGTGATGATCAAACCTACCAGTAACAAATCTAGCAGCCCGCCTCTGAATTGCTTCTATCTCCTCCCTCAATCCGACCTGAAAGGGATCCCAAACGCTCGAGCAGTACTCAAGAATAGGTTGTATTAGTGTTTTATAAGCGGTCTCCTTTACAGATGAACCACATCTTCCCAAAGTTCTACCAATGAACCGAAGACGACCATCCGCTTTCCCCACAACTGCCATTACATGCTTGTCCCACTTTATATCGCTCTGCAATGTTACGCCCAAATATTTAATCGACGTGACTGCCTCAAGCGCTACACTACTAATGGAGTATTCAAACATTACAGAATTATTTTTCCTATTCATCTGCATTAATTTACATTTATCTATATTTAGAGTTAGCTGCCATTCTTTACACCAATCACAAATCCTGTCCAAGTCATCTTGTATCCTCCTACTGTCACTCAACGACGACACCTTCCCGTACACCACAGCATCACCAGCAAACAGCCGCACATTGCTATCCACCCTATCCAAAAGATCATTTATGTAGATGGAAAACAACAGCGGACCTACCACACTTCCCTGGGGCGCTCCAGATGATATCCTCACCTCCGATGTACACTCACCATCAAGGACAGCGTACGGGGTTCTATTGCTTAAGAAGTCTTTGAGTCACTCACATACTTTGTAACCATTCCCATATGCTCGTACCTTAGTTAGGAGTCTGTAGTGGGGCACCGAGTCAAACGCTTTCCGGAAGTCAAGGAATATGGCATCCGTCTGACACCCCTCATGCATGGTTCGCAAGATATCATGTGAAAAAAGGGCGAGTTGCTTTTTGCAGGAGCGATGCTTTCTAAAGCCGTGCTGATGCATGGACAGCAACTTCTCTGTCTCAGCTAGGTTTTGAGTTCTCTCTAATCTTTGATGACGTTACGGCGTAAAGTCAAGCGCCGGCACGCCAGTCGGGAACGATAGAGCAGAGAAGGCTGTGAGAAGAAGTCAGCCAGTCGCACGCTGACCGACTTTCCTTCCAGGACGAGAACGCGACAGCAGCAGCCCCTATGTGAAGGGGACATAAGCTCCGCGACCGACAGGTGACGACCCTGTCCTTAAACTGCACCGAAAAACGAAGTGCAATGCTGTGGCCGGGCTACTGGGACACACTGCCTACGCCATTTTTGAGTTACAACTCAGTGACGCTGTGCAGTACATGGTCTACCTGTGAGAATCTCATCAACGATTGCGCCGTTCACCGCAGTACCGCGAACATTTTGCCAACACTTCATCAGTTGCCTTATTGTACGGATATCAGAGGACGCTTCACTTACAGTGAATACTTTCGCTAGAAGCGTCCCTTTTGGTTCTCTTTCTCATTAGTTTTCCATTTTCTCTTAGTTTCTTACCTGATACACTTATTTCAATTTTGTTTACATTTCACAACTAATACTGATTTTTTTTTAGAATTGTTACTAAAAGATCTCTGTGAATAACTTGTTCGATAGCGGCGTCTACTCCACTTGGATAGCAGTGTCAACGATAGCGCCTTCGATAGCAGTTCAGGACAGACTTTTGTCAGTTAGAGATCAGCAGTCACTGCAAAGACTGATTATTTCGTATGCCACGCTTTGCTTGCGACACATTTGTGTAATTGTCAATGTTAAGTATTCTATTTCATTAATTGTGATAAAACTCATTAACACGACTTGTTCGATTGTCTAGCGAACCGATAATGCAGGCTTCCTAGACACAAAAAGATTGACGACGAGGCTGGACGAAACAGATGAAGCTCTCTTTGTTTACTTAGAAGTTTTCTAACATGTATATTAAATTATGGCGGATGTTTTCCATCTCTTAAGACCTAGCTCTGAACATCCTTGTCTAAGGCGTATTGAACCATACTTTAGAATTTATTCCATTTGTGCCCCACGTCTTTGTCCTCAATGCCGAATATACACTCCTGGAAATGGAAAAAAGAACACATTGACACCGGTGTGTCAGACCCACCATACTTGCTCCGGACACTGCGAGAGGGCTGTACAAGCAATGATCACACGCAAGGCACAGCGGACATACCAGGAACCGCGGTGTTGGCTTTCGAATGGCGCTAGCTGCGCAGCATTTGTGCACCGCCGCCGTTAGTGTCAGCCAGTTTGCCGTGGCATACGGAGCTCCATCGCAGTCTTTAACACTGGTAGCATGCCGCGACAGCGTGGACGTGAACCGTATGTGCAGTTGACGGACTTTGAGCGAGGGCGTATAGTGGGCATGCGGGAGGCCGGGTGGACGTACCGCCGAATTGCTCAACACGTGGGGCGTGAGGTCTCCACAGTACATCGATGTTGTCGCCAGTGGTCGGCGGAAGGTGCACGTGCCCGTCGACCTGGGACCGGACCGCAGCGACGCACGGATGCACGCCAAGACCGTAGGATCCTACGCAGTGCCGTAGGGGACCGCACCGCCACTTCCCAGCAAATTAGGGACACTGTTGCTCCTGGGGTATCGGCGAGGACCATTCGCAACCGTCTCCATGAAGCTGGGCTACGGTCCCGCACACCGTTAGGCCGTCTTCCGCTCACGCCCCAACATCGTGCAGCCCGCCTCCAGTGGTGTCGCGACAGGCGTGAATGGAGGGACGAATGGAGACGTGTCGTCTTCAGCGATGAGAGTCGCTTCTGCCTTGGTGCCAATGATGGTCGTATGCGTGTTTGGCGCCGTGCAGGTGAGCGCCACAATCAGGACTGCATACGACCGAGGCACACAGGGCCAACACCCGGCATCATGGTGTGGGGAGCGATCTCCTACACTGGCCGTACACCACTGGTGATCGTCGAGGGGACACTGAATAGTGCACGGTACATCCAAACCGTCATCGAACCCATCGTTCTACCATTCCCAGACCGGCAAGGGAACTTGCTGTTCCAACAGGACAATGCACGTCCGCATGTATCCCGTGCCACCCAACGTGCGCTAGAAGGTGTAAGTCAACTACCCTGGCCAGCCAGATCTCCGGATCTGTCCCCCATTGAGCATGTTTGGGATTGGATGAAGCATCGTCTCACGCGGTCTGCACGTCCATCACGAATGCTGGTCCAACTGAGGCGCCAGGTGGAAATGGCATGGCAAGCCGTTCCACAGGACTACATCCAGCATCTCTACGATCGTCTCCATGGGAGAATAGCAGCCTGCATTGCTGCGAAAGGTGGATATACACTGTACTAGTACCGACATTGTGCATGCTCTGTTGCCTGTGTCTATGTGCCTGTGGTTCTGTCAGTGTGATCATGTGATGTATCTGACCCCAGGAATGTGTCAATAAAGTTTCCCCTTCCTGGGACAATGAATTCACGGTGTTCTTATTTCAATTTCCAGGAGTGTATGATGCTGACTACTCAGATACTCTACAGTTTGGTTCAAATGGCTCTGAGCACTATGGGACTTAACATTTGAGGTCATCAGCCCCCTTAGAACTTAGAACGACTTAAGCCTAACTAACCTAAGGACATCACACGCATCATGCCCGCATCTCGTGGTCGTGCGGTAGCGTTCTCGCTTCCCACGCCCGGGTTCCCGGGTTCGATTCCCGGCGGGGTCAGGGATTTTCTCTGCCTCGTGATGGCTGGGTGTTGTGTGCTGTCCTTAGGTTAGTTAGGTTTAAGTAGTTCTAAGTTCTAGGGGACTTATGACCACAGCAGTTGAGTCCCATAGTGCTCCGAGCCATTTTTGAATATCACACGCATCCATGCCCGAGGCAGGGTTCGAACCTGCGTCTGCAGCGGTCACGTAGTTCCAGACTGAAACGCCTAGAACGGCTCGGCCACAGCGGCCGGCGCTCTACAGTTAGTATCCTGTCATGCTCGCTTAGCAAAAATACTTTCTTGCCTTTCTTAACTTCCTTGTCAAACTCGAAGTCACAGCTGCTATCACAGCCTAAAGATCACCGATACCTTCATCTATGTTAACTGATTCTGCACTACTGGCTATTAAAATTGCTACACCACCAAGATGACGTGCTACAGACGCGAAATTTTACCGACAGGAAGAAGATGCTGTGATATGCAAATGATAAACTTTTCAGAGCATTCACACAAGGTTGGCGCCGGTGGCAACACCTACAACGTGCTGACATGAGGAAAGTTTCCAACCGATTTCTCATACACAAACAGCAGTTGCCCGCGTTGCCTGGTGAAACGTTGTTGTGATGCCTCGTGTAAGGAGAAGAAATGCGTTCCATCACGTTTCCGACTTTGATAAAGATCGGACTGTATCCTATCGCGATTGCGGTTTATCGTATCGCGACATTGCTGCTCGCGTTGGTTGAGACCCAATGACTGTTAGCAGAATATGGAATCGGTGGGTTCAGGAAGTGCAATACGGAACGCCGTGCTGGATCCCAACGGCCTCGTATCACAATCAGTCGAGATGACAGGCTTCTTATCCGCATGGCTGTAACGGATCGTGCAGCCACGGCTCGATCCCTGAGTCAACAGATGGGGACGTTTGCAAGACAACAACCATCTGCACGAACAGTTCGACGACATTTGCAGCAGCATGGACTACGAGCTCGGAGACCATGGCTGCGGTTACACTTGACGCTGCATCACAGACAGACGCGCCTGCGATGGTTTACTCAACGACGAACCTGGGTGCACGAATGGCAAAACGTCATTTTTTCGGATGAATCCAGGTTCTGTTTACAGCATCATGTGGGCGCATCCGTGTTTGGTGACATCGCAGTGAACGCACATTGGAAGCATGTATTCGTCATCGCCATACTGGCGCATCACACGGCGTGATGGTATGGGGTGCCATTGGTTACACTTCTCGGTCACCTCTTGTTCGCATTGACGGCACTTTCAACAGTGGACGTTACATTTCAGATGTGTTACGACACGCGTGGCTCTACCCTTCATTCGATTCCTGCGAAACCCTACATTTCAGCAGGATAAAGCACGGCCGCGTGTTGCAGGTCCTGTACGGGCCTTTCTGGAGACAGAAAATGTTCGACTGCTACCCTGGCCAGCACATTCTCCAGATCTCTCACTAACTGAAAACGTCTGGTCAATCGTGGCCGAGCAACTGGCTCGTCACAATACGCCAGTCACTATTCTTGGTGAACTGTGGTATCGAGTTGAAGCAGCATGGGCAGCTGTACCTGTACACGCCATACAAGCTCTGCTTGACTCAATGCCCAGGCGCATCAAGGCGTTATTACGGCCAGAGGTGGTTGTTCTGGGTACTGATTTCTCAGGATCTATGCACCCAAATTGCGTGAAAATGTTATGACTTGTCAGTTCTAGTATAATATATTTGTCCAATGAATCCCCGTTTATCATCTGCATTTCTTCTTGGTGTAGCAATTTTAATGGCCAGTAGTGTATAAGTTCACATGCGTTTGGTGATAGGATGTCTGAGACATTACCTCCACAATTTTGTTCTCTAATTATATGCTAGAAATAATTTTCCGACAAGACATTCAGAATAATGTCGCACAAATCTCTGTCTTTAGCACCAGTTTTGATGGCATGACTCTCATTATCTGTCCTTGATAAGTTGAAATCACTCCTGTTACAACTGCATAATCAGGAAAATTGATAATAATTTTCTGCAAGTTCTCTCTGAAGCGCTCTATCACTGCAGTTATGACCCAGCGGGCCTGTAAAAGCATCCGATTACAATTTTTGACCGACCTTTGATACTTAGATTCACCCAGATTAATTCACGTTCGGAATCTGTCATAATCTCGCTAGATATTATCGAATTCCTTACTGCCATAAATACGCCTATGATAAATATTCCAGCCTGAACTTAAAGGATTTCTTTGCTATTCACTTCCAGTTTCAACCAAATTTCTCTTTCTAATACTCTGGGCATTATAACCTTTAATAAACGATACGAATTCTGGAATCTTTCCTCGGATGCTCGTGCAGTTTACTAATATCATACTAACTTTCTCTGTATCCAACCTACGAGGATGAGCAGTCTCTGAGAACAATACGGATGAAGTAACTTTGATTTTGCCAGGCAATTTGTTTTTGTTCCCAAGGCGGGGAGGTGGTGTTTAACATAAAAAACCCCATATGCATGCCACACGTACTTCGTTACCCTAGGACCTGCTTCTAGCGTGTAGTTCACGCCTGACCTGTCAACAGGGACTCTAAAATTCTCCACCCAATAGCGGACATTGAGAAATTCGCTTCCGATACCGTCACAAAGTCGTCTGAGCCTCTGGTTCAGATTTTCGACTCTGCTCCAAACCAGAAAACCGCGATCGACCCTAGCTGCGATGTTTTAAAGTCAACTTAGCCTGCATGCTGTGTGCGATGCTAGTTCCGTTCATCATATTAACCATCCGCTGAAAGGGACCAAGGATGACGTCAAAACCCAGGCGGCAGGTGTTATTGGTGCCGGCATGTGCCACTATTTGCAGTCGGTTGCGCTCATTGCGCTCGTTATCCGCCTCTTGAGCCTCCAGTCACTAGCACAATCACCCTCTGGGTAGGAAAATTTAAGCGTTGACTACGGCCGATACTAAAAACAATTGTGTTTTAGAAGTGGTCAATCGCAAGTACAAGCTGACGCCGCAAATATATCGAGCGCCAAAAGACGCTTCTCTCAAGCAAGCCGAAGTTACTGTTTAACAAATATCTAACAATATTTTACCATCACTGTGTATTTTGTGATCACGGAATTGGGCTTTCTTTTCGCGCGTCATTGATAACTAATTAATGCAAGCGCGAGAATTCTGTCGTATCTATTGATAATCAAACTGTAATAATAATAATAATGAGTGTATGGCATTTTTTTTGTAACGTATATAAACTTTTATCTACAATTTTTTAACAATTACAGTTCTTTACATGAAATGGTGTGCTTGATCATTGAGCGGTGATGTTCATTTTCTCGTTCTCTGTTCTGATTGTTCTTTTAGTAGTCTTTTGGTTGAGTTACAACACTTTTATTATCTGAGTGTCCTTCAGATAAATGTTTCCTGTCGATTGTTTATGTCTTTTTTTTAATTACATACTAGCGTTACTTTGATTTTTTTTTAATTTTGAATTTTAAAAAAATTTCCTGTATGGTATTAGAAATGCACCTATTTTGGCAAGTTCGCTATATGTTTGCCAAAGGCGAAAAGGGGAATATAGACCAGAACATCTATGTGAATAAATTAATGAATGCAGGAGGTTATTAATGTACTGCGTGAGGGTGGACGCAACAGTTTCACGGAAATTTGGGGCAAAGAATGTCTAATGTTAAAATTATTGTAAATCGCAAAGGGGCATGCAACGTTTAGGCACATGATGCGCCGAAATTTATATATATATATATATATATATATATATATATATATATATATATATATAAATTCCCCTTTCGCCTTTGGCAAACATATAGCGAACATGCCAAAATAGGTGCATTTCTAATAGCATACAGGAAACTTTTTTTTAAATTCAAAATTAAAAAAAAATCAAAGTAACGCTAGTTTGTAATTAAAAAAAGACATAAACAATTGACAGGAAACATTTATCTGATATCACAGGAATAAACACAGCAAACAAAGAGCAAAAAAACAAAAAATGATTAACGAAAAGAGAGAAGAAAACGTACCTTGAATGGAGAGAGCGAGAGAGAGAGGATGTGAGTGAGAGAACACATTAATTACATGAAACACACTGTTTGACATTTCGTTGTTATCTTGGAACACGTCTTTGTATCCTTTGCACTAAATTAATGACTGATCATTCCCTTTTTGCCTGCTTTATTTGGCTATTGGGCACTGGACACTGTATCGCTATAATTGGCACACGTCACTCTCACTTTGGCACTGCTACACGTACACACTTTCACTTTGCGCACATTTTCGCAAACACTTTCCGCACTGCACCACACTTGACGTCGGGGCTTTGGAGGGATCGGTGGGCGACGTCCTCAGCGACTAGGGTGTGGGTGTTGTGGGAGGGCGTCGGTCACGTCGTGTTGAAGGCATCTCGGAAGGCGGCGTCCAGCGGGACCTGCAGGAAGTTCTGGAAGGTCTCGCGGTACTTGGAGCGTTGTTTAGCCCTCCTGTGTTCCTCCCACAGGTCCGTGAGGAACTGCGCCTTGTCGGTCTGCCGTTTGCTGACGATGGCGTGTGCCGTCATGGCGATGATCCACATTGTGGCCAGGCGTTTTGCGTTGGGGAAAGGCTTCGCGTCCGGGACAGTGACAACTGTGACATGTATCGCCCTCTCGTCGGCTCTGTTGAAGTGGGCGATCATTCTTCTCGCTGCCGCCCATATTTCCCCGCTCTCTCTGCAACCAAAACGATGCTCGATGGTGTCGGTCTGGTTGCAGAGTTCGCAGTTTTTTGGTGGCCGGGAGAACCCTCGCGGGGAGGTTCGCCCGCCGCTCCACGAGTTCTTTAGCGCCACTACGGCTACTTAATGAGGATGAAAGACACACAACACCCAGTCATGTGGAGGCAGAGAAAATCCCTGACCCCGCCGGGAATCGAACCTGGGACCCCGTGCACGGGAAGCGAGAACGCTACCGCAAGACCACGAGCCGCGGACATGAAACTGTTATTTATACTTATTAGAATTGGTGTGAGTGCGACAGAAAGTTAATAACATTCAATTTATTAAATATTGTAATAATGCGTAAGTTTGAAAGAGAAGGTGATCAAGCTAAATCAAGTCTTTATAACCTAAGAATGTTTTTGGTGGGTATGGCCTTCAGCCAATGAGAATCAGGCAGTGACAGAACACTACTGGAGCACAGAGCTAAGCGGGGAGTTGGAGAGGGACACTAGTTCCGACAGGTGGGAGAAGGCAGACCTGCCTGAGATAACTTGTGGTATTCAGTCTTGAAGGTGATAGATTTTCGAGCGTGAACGGGCTTTCGATTGCTCTAACTTTCGAGGTGACTTTAGCTTTCGCGAGTTCTAAATGCTTTCCAGTTCTAAACTCTGATTTTTTCTGTCATCATTACGGACGTAAGACGGGCAGAGTATGATTTTCTACTATTTACCTCACGTGTGTAGATATGTAGATTAAAGCTGAGCTGGCAAATATTTTGTGTTTTGTTATCACTGGACTGGGCTTACTTCTCGAGCGTCTTTGACGACTTATTAGCTTTTTGGGATTCTGCAACTTCATAGCTATTGAAAGAGATTTTATTTCTATATATATATATTATAATTGTTAACTGTATGATCACTTTTTAATATATTTCTGATTATCTGATTGATCAAAGCAACAATTATTCAACATAATCCTCTAGTATCGTCTTCATACTTTTCAGACGTTAGACTAAAATCCATTTTATTAACTATTTATTTATCTTTAACCCTTCGGTGGGCGCGGCTTTCATTCTTCCATGAGTGGGCGCTTTGTGCCTTTTGCACCGCAATAAGTTTTACGTTTTTAACCTAATATCAGTAATAAATAGGTAAAATGCATCAATTTCTTTTTCCGTAATTTCAGCACTTGCTTTTGGACCTGACAAAACTTTTAGGATGTTCTTGGCCTTGGTTTTAGGAGAAGAAAGAAGCGGTTTACTTATCCAAATAGTTTCTTTATCTTTTCCTACGTAAAATCGGTAATTCTCTGTTTCTTGACTCCCCTCTTCAACCAGGTGGTCATCTGTTTCCCCAGTTGATTGTTCGAAGTCACTGCTGTGGTTTTCTTCTTGATTAACTTCTTCTTCCGACTCAGTTCACACGAATCTGACAATTCTTGTAATTCTTCTTCTGACAATTCTCGCAGTACTTTCTCATAGTCTTCAGGACGAACAGTTAGACGGTGCCTGTCAAATGCCTTCTTTTTCTCCATTTCCACGCTTTTATGAGACCTAATGAAACACATATATTTGTAAAAGTAATATATTGCAGCAAATCAATATCCAAGACTGAAAAAAGTAATGAAAATTGTATACGGGAACTTTGATTCGATTCGAATATTCATTATATACTAATACAAAAGAAAGATTGCCTTGAGGCGAAAGAAAAACACAAGTATAGAAAATACATACATCACAAAGCGCGTACCGGCAGGCACACCGCAAATGCAACACTCACGTTTCAAGCAGCAACAGCGACCAAACTGCTGAAAGCATGAATAGCACAATTGTAGTAAGTGGTGACATCCGTTGAGAACAACATATACGTATCTTGACGTGGACGCAACTGTAACGCTATCTGCGACACTAACAGAAAACTAAATCATGCGGCTATCTGCCGCAGGCGCGCTCACCGAAGGGTTAATATATCTGATTATTTATTAATTCGCAATTCTAGCCAGTGCATAGACTATTTGACTGCAGCGAGTTAAGCTCCTGCGTAAGAAAGCAGACATGTATCGCTCGACCTAAGACTGCCGTTCTCAGCCCTTTACTGGTCTATTCTGCTTACCTAATTTAGCCAGTTTAAAGCAGTAATAGAAGATTAATAACATCGCACCACTAATACAGTAATTTCTGTGTTTAATGTAATGTGACACAAGTATGGCTTAAAAACAGTCATGGAACTTTGCCATCCCAAATATAAGTTGAGGAATTGTCTGCTATCACTTCGCAAACTAGTCCTGCATACACAGGATCCCTAGCATCCTAGGTGCGATGCTACTAGATAGCAATTTCATAAGAAACCCATATACGAGAACAAACTGTTTCACTGTTATAAGAATAGATCTGCAGTACAGTTAACACGAAAAAAAGAAAACAAGAATATTACTCTGGGGTTGTATAACCTGAGAAGATTCCATTGTGACTAGGACAATGAAATGTACTTTAGTAGCGGAAACTCTGGAGATTTGAGGTAGTCAAATGAGCATATTTAGTGCTGATGGATGGGGTGGGATAGTTATGAGCTCATTACACACGACAGGAAATGACAACGATAAACCGCCAGATGGGCGAACTTTCGCTAGCGTCATAGCAGTATTTCTCCTGCCAAGTACTTCTCTCAAGAAAGATTTGAAGAAAAAGAAGCAACAGCATGCTAGAGGAGGACGTAGGCGAAAAGAGGGCCCGACTTTCACACAACATGGACTTAGTAAGGAAGATGCGAATTCATTTCTCTATTCTAGCGTTAATAAATTTCCATAGCCAGATAAAGATAGGCAACAGTCATTAGGTTGGTGTGAACACTGTCCGTAGCTCAGTCCTATTGGGGTTAGTGCGCCTTTGTAAGCTGGAGTCTGTGAAAAATCAGTCTATAGTGAGCTACTTCGTTCCTTGAAATATATTGCTCTGAAGTTATTTGTTATAAGGAGCCAATCTGTTATTTATAGTAACCATGCCTGAGATATCGTTTGGCAGCAGCGTATTTCCACTGGTTTTCGTACAAGAATAGATTATTAAAAAAAATCGAAACCGCTTCGTAGAGTTCATGTAACGTCACTAGCTCCAAACGCCAATATAGTGCGAATAGTGCTGTGTTGATCTGTTAATGTTGATGTGTAGGACCACTATAGTAAGTCATTGTCATTCCTACTGTAAAACAGCTCTGGTTACGGTAAGGATCTGAGAAGGAAGAACTGTTGGCAGTAAAACGCCTCTCAGATGCGTTCTTTTGAATTCAGGGCTAGAGAACTACTTGATTATCCCATGTATTGAACTGTTTCCTTTTTAAGATATCCGCCATGAGACAGCCGCTATATTGTGGATCACTGAAGTAGTGTAGGATCGGATTAAGAAAAAAAGAATGAAGCAAACGATCTCTAGTCGAGGATGGAAACTGAGGTCTGTGGATTCGTTTAAAGACCTAGTATCCCGCAGAAAAACAATGATCTGTTCGAAGGCGTCCATTTTACAGATGTAGAAAAATGGTTCAAACGGCTCTGAGCACTATGCGACTTAACTTCTGAGCTCATCAGTTGCCTAGAACTTAGAACTAATTAAACCTAACTAACCTAAGGACATCACACACATCCATGCCCAAGGCAGGATTCGAACCTGCGACCGTAGCGGTCGCTCGGTTCCAGGCTGTAGCGCATACAACAGCACGGCCACCCCGGCCGGCAGATGTAGAAAGAATGACGCTGAATTCAAAAAACCTCCCAAATCATGACTCGTATGCTGTCAGTTCGCAAACTAAAGTTTGAAGATAATGATCTTCCATTCATCAGAAATCCAGAGTACACGTTAGCATACTCAGAGCATACGATCACTGCTGGGATGTGCTGTAAGTGATGCCTTCCAGACTGGTCGCCTCACACAAATATCAGATTCCTGTGTACACTACTCACCTTCCCAGCACAAGCACAAGACAAATATCAACTGTCTATTCATGTTGTAGACACAGCTGGATGAACCTACTTGATGGTAAGAAAGTTTTGGTAAGTCCAGTTGAGCCAACAATATGTCGTCTCGGGCGCTAGTCACATGTGGTATTTATCATCTTCTATAGCGTTGACTATGGCCTCTTTTAGAGCCAACTTTAAATGACGAATCTTAGAGAATATTCCAACCCCCTACATAAAGATCGCATAGAGGCCGCTAAGACAACATTAGACTAATTACATCACACACAGAGATATTTATGCAGTCAGTCCTCCCGCGATCCATATGTGAATGGAACGGGATAAGGCCCTAATAAATGGTACAATGGGACGTACCGTCTGCCCTGAACTTGACAGTGGCTTGCAAAGCATTGTTGTAGAGGTAGATAAACATTGCTTAAAACTCAGTTTGTGTCTTGAAGTGTTCGAAATGCGCCGGCCGTTGTGGCCGAACGGTTCTAGGCGCTTCAGTCTGGAACCGCGCGACCGCAGGTTCGAATCCTGCCTCGGGCATGGATGTGTGTGATGTCCTTAGGTTAGTTAGGTTTAAGTAGTTCTAAGTTCTAGAGGACTGATGACCTCAGATGTTAAGTCCCATAGCGCTCAGAGCCATTTTTGTTCGAAATGCCCACCGTCTACAGCAATATACCTTCGCAGTCGCTGCTGCAAGGACTTCTAGACAGACTGATGAGTTTCCTCAGACATCACTGCACATGGTGCAACGATGTACTTTTTTAAATCATCTTCGTTCGTCGAAACTTAGGCATAGATTTCATCTTTGATTTACTGTAGAGAAATAATTGAGTGGCGCCGGATCAGGTAAAGATGTAAGCCAACTATCCAGAAAGCAGAGAAGAACTGGGTAAACACTTTCCTAACCACAAGCAGTAGTAAGGTGGGCACTCATCATGCTGATACTACATACGCTGAGGTGACAAAAGTCATGGGATACCTCCTAATATCGTGACGGGCTTCGTTTTACCAGCGCAATGCAGGAACTCGACGTGACGTCGACTCAACAGGTTGTTGGGAGTCCCCTGCAGAAATATTGAGCCATGTTGCCTCTACAGGGTGGTCCATTGATAGTGACCGGACCAAACATCTCACGAAATAAACATCAAACGAAAAAACGGCAAAGAACGAAACCCGTCTAGCTTGACGGGGGAAAGCAGATGGCGCTATGGTTGGCCCGCTAGAAGGCACTGCCATAGATCATACGGATATCAACTGCGTTTTTTAAAATAGGAACCCCCATTTTTTATTACATGTTCGTGTAGTACGTAAAGAAATATGAATGTTTTAGTTGCACCACTCTTTTCAATTTGTGATAGATGGCGCTGTAATAGTCACAAACGTATAGGTACGTGGTATCACGTAACATTCCGCTAGTGCGGACGGTATTTGCTTCGTGATACATTACCCGTGTTAAAATGGACGGTTTACCAATTGCGGAAAAGGTCGATATCGTGTTGATGTATGGCTATTGGGATCAAAATGCCCAACGGCCGTGTGCTATCTATGCTGTTTGGTATCCTGGACGACATCATCCAAGTGTCCGGACCGTTCACCGGATAGTTACGTTATTTAAGGAAATAGGAAGTCTTCAGCCACATGTGAAACGTCAACAACGGCCTGCAACAAATGATGATGCCCAAGTACGTGTTTTATCTGTTGTCGCGGCTAATCCGCACATCAGTAGCAGACAAATTGCGCGAGAATCGGGAATCTCAAGAACTTGGGTGTTGAGAATGCTACATCAACATCGATCGCACCCGTGCCATATTGCTATGCACCAGGAATTGCGTGGCGACTACTTTGAACGTCGAATATAGTTCTGTCACTGGGCACAAGAGAAATTACGGGACGATGACCGATTTTTTGCACGCGTTCTATTTAGCGACGAAGCGTCATTCGCCAACAGCGGTAACGTAAAACGGCATAATATGCACTATTGGGCAACGGAAAATCCACGATGGCTGCGACAAGTGGAACATCAGCGACCTTGTCGGGTTAATGTACGATGCGGCATTATGGGAGGAAGGATAATTGGCCCCCATTTTATCGATGGCAATCTAAATGGTGCAATGTATGCTGATTTCCTACGTAATGTTCTATCGATGTTACTACAAGATGTTTCACTGCATGTCAGAATGGCGATGTACTTCCAACATTATGGATGTCCGGCACATAGCTCGAGTGCGGTTGAAGCGGTATTGAATAGCATATTTCATGTCAGGTGGATTGATCGTCGAAGCACCATACCATGGCCCGCACGTTCACCGGATCTGACGTCCCCGGATTTCTTTCTGTGGGGGAAGTTGAAGGATATTTGACATCGTGATCCACCGAGAACGCCTGACAACATGCGTCAGCGCATTGTCAATGCATGCGCGAACATTACGGAAGGTGAACTACTCGCTGTTGAGAGGAATGTCGTTACACGTATTGCCAACCGCATTGAGTTTGACGGACATCATTTTGAGCATTTATTGCATTAATGTGGTATTTACAGGTAATCACGCTGTAACAGCATTCGTTCTCAGAAATGATAAGTTCACAAAGGTACATGTATCACATTGGAACAACCGAAATAAAATGTTCAAACGTACCTACGTTCTGTATTTTAATTTAAAAACCTACCTGTTACCAACTGTTCGTCTAAAATTGTGAGCCATATGTTTGCGACTATTATAGCGCCATCCATCACAAAGCGAGAAAAGTGGTCCAACGAAAACATTCATCTTTCTTTTCGTACTACACGAATATGTAATTAAAAAATGGGGGTTCCTATTTAAAAAAACGCAGTTGATATCCGTTTGACCTATGGCAGCGCCATCTAGCGGGCGAACCATAGCGCCATCTGGTTTGCCCCTTCAAGCTAGACAAGTTTCTTTCTTTGCAGTTTTTTCGTTTGACGCTTATTTCTTGAGATATTTCGCCCGGTCACGATCAATGGACCACCCTGTATAGCTATCCATAATTTCGAAAGTGAGGCCAGTGCAGGATTTTGTGTTCGAAAAGACCTGTTGTTTATGTCCCACAAATCTTCGAGGGGATTCGTATCTTGCAATCTGTGTCGCCAAACCATTCGTCCGAACTGTTCAGAATGTTCTTCAAACCAATGGCGAAAAACTGTGGCGCGGTGACATGGCGCATCGTTCTTTGGGAACATGAAGTCCATGAATGGCTGCAAACGGTCAACAAGTAGACGAGCATAACCATTTCCAGTCAATGATCGGTTCAATTGCACCAGAAGACGCAGTACATTCCTTGTAAACACAGCACACACAATTATGAAGCTGGCACCAGCTTGCACAGTGCCTTGTTGACGAGTTGGCTCTATGGCTTCGTGGTTTGTGCCACACTCGAACTCTACCATCAGCTCTTACCAACTGAAATCGGGACTCGTCTGGTCAGACCACGGTTTCCCAGTCGTCTAGGGTCCAATCGATACAGTCAGGAACCCGTCAGAACTGTTGCAGGCGATGTCATGCTGCTAGCAAAGGTGCTCGCTTCGGTCGTTTACAGCCATACCATAACCCATTAACGCTAAATGTCGCCGCATTGTCCAAACTGACTCGTTCGTAACACGTCCCACAATGATTTATGCGGTTATTTCACGCAGTGTAGCTTGTCTGTTTCCGCGGACAAGTGTACGCAAACTCTGCTGTTCTCGGCCATTAACGGAAGGCCGACGGCCACTGAGTTGCCCGTGGTGAGAGATAATTCCGGAAATTTTGTGGTCTCGGCTCATTGTTAACACCTTGGACCTCATAAAATTGAATTCCGTAACGATTTCTGAAATGGAATGTCCCATGCGTCTAGCTCCAACCATCATTCCGCGTTCAAAGTCTGTTAATTCCCGTCGTGCGGCCATAATCACGTAGGACACGTCTTCATACGAAACATCTGAGTACATATGACAGCTCCCCCAATGCGCTACCTTATGTACACGATACTACCGCCATCTGTATACGGGCATCCCACTTCAGTGAACATCAACATATTCAAGTGGTACTTCCTCTAGGAGAGCTAGGAGCATTTCGGTGATCACTGTGTGTATCGTTTATTCATTAAGTTTTCTTCAGTGAAGTAGGGGCCAATTCCGTAGTTTCCAATAGTCCCGCACAAAATGTTCATACTCCACTGCATGTCTGCTTCTGACGTACAACGTGCGTCAGCCCCTGCAGATGTGCAGCAAAGCATATTTACTACATTCATATTTCCACAATTTGTAAAAGTGGTCTCATCGGTAGAGAGAATTATTTGAAGCAAGAACGTGTAGTCTTGATATCGTTTCAGAGCTCTTGTGACGTATGCAGACGTCCTGTATTATACAGCCGCTGTTTAATCCCCTGGTGAAGTAAAACATAATACGGACAGGCGCTATAGGGGCGCAAAATGGTAACAACGTATTCCAGGGACACTCCACTGGAGCTAACGCTTGAATTGTGACAACAACTGCCAGACCATCTATTGCACTACTCGCCATTAAAATTGCTACACCACGAAGATGTCGTGCTACAGAAGCGAAATTTAACCGACAGGAAGAAGATGCTGTGATGTGCAAATGATTAGCTTTTCAGAGCATTCACACAAGGTTGGCGCCGGTGGCGACACCTACAACGTGTTGGCATGAGGAAAGTTTCCAACCGATTTCTCATACACAAACAGCAGTTGACCGGCGTTGCCTGGTGAAACGTTGTTCTGATGCCTCGTGTAAGGAGGGGAAATGCGTACCATCACGTTTCCGACTTTGATAAAGGTCGGATTGTAGCCTATCGCGAGTGCGGTTTATCGTATCGCGACATTACTGCTCGCGCTGGTCGAGATCCAATGACTGTTAGCAGAATATGAAATCGATGGGTTCAGGAGGGTAATACGGAACGCCGTGCTGGATCCCAACGGCCTCATATCACTAGCAGTCGAGATAACAGGCATCTTATCCGCATGGCTGTAACGGATCGTGCAGCCACGTCTAGATCTCTGAGTCAACAGATGGGAAGTTTGCAAGACGACAACCATCTGCACGCACAGTTCGACGACGTTTGTAGCAGCATGGACTATCAGCTCGGAGACCATGGCTGCAGTTACCCTTGAAGCTGCATCGCGGACAGGAGCGCCTGCGATGGTGTACGCAACGACGAACCTGGGTGCACCAATGGCAAAACGTCATTTTCTTGGGATGAATCCAGGTTCTGTTTACAGCATCATGATGGTCCCATCCGTGTTTGGCGACATCGCGGTGAACGTACATTGGAAGGGTGTATTCGTCATCGCCATACTGGCGTATCATCCGGCGTGATGGTATGCGGTGCCATTGGTTACACGTGTCGGTCACCTCTTGTTCGCACTGACGGCACTTTGAACAGTGGACGTTACATTTCAGATGTGTTACGACCCGTGGCTCTACCCTTCATTCGATCCCTGCGAAACCCCACATTTCAGCAGGATAATGCACGACCGCATGTTGAAGGTCCTGTACGGGCCTTTCTTGATACAGAAAATGTTCGACTGCTGCCCTGGCCAACACATTCTCCAGATTTCTCACCAATTGAAGACGTCTGGTCAATGGTGGCCGAACAACTGGCTCGTCACAATATGCCAGTCACTCACTACTCTTGATGAACTGTGGTATCGTGTTGAAGCTGCTTGGGAAGCTGTACCTGTACACGCCATTCAAGCTCTGTTTGACTCAACGCCCAGGCGTTAGCAAGGCGGTCATTAGGGCCAGTGGTGGTTGTTCTGGGTACTGATTTCTCAGGATCTATGCACCCAAATTTCGTGAAAATGTAATGACATGTCAGTTCTAGTATAATATATTTGTCCAATGAATACCCGTTTATCATCTGCATTTACATTTATTCTTGGTGTAGCAACTTTAATGGCCAGTAGTGTACATTTTCTCCTTTCATTGTAATCCTGTTTCTACTCTCTGCGCAGTATTCCAGAGCATCTTTTTTTTTTTTTTTTTTTTGCACATTCTTGTTGAACATGGTATATCGGGACACCTTCAAGTGTATATCTCAGATGTCGTCTTCATGTTCCTTCTGCATTCTCCATAAAGAAGTACGATTTCTATTTTCCCGTAGTTTGTAGGAGACATTTAATTTTTCATACCAACCAGCACTCGACACACGTGAATGACGCGGAGAGTATGAAAGCTACATTTTCTCCTTGTCCGTTCTGAGGTATGAAATCACGGACTTCCGCATAAGACAGCAATAGGTTTCACGGTCAACACAATAAATCGTAATTTTCCCGAAATTAATAACAGAATTTTGAAGAGTGAAACGCCACTGAATTCGTCTGTTTTGGAACTAGGATACTAGTAGTGGAAACTAGTTCCGTTTGAGAAAAGCGAAGATGGTACCGATATCTCTATAATAGTTACACAAAGAGATCATTGTCATTGAGTGAGGACTTTCTCACAGTTCGTCTGCATGAATACATAACTGTGATATCTTAAACGGTTCGGAAATGTTTGAGGTGAACAGCTTCGCTGAATCACCATATGTATATGTACTGAATGAGAATGTCATCGAAGTGTAAAATTATGAGCTTAGCGATTTCGGGGCTGTAAGAATTTCAGACACACGTCTTTGTTAGTCATTATAGTTGTATAGTGCAGAATACGTGTGAAAGTTAATAACTACTGTTCACACGTGGAAATTTTTCAGAACTTAACGATTTCAACTGAGAAGAAGCGAGAGATGCATGTTTCGTTACGGAACTTGCTGACAATGTAGTGACAATGTCTGGTGACTTCGGCCCTTATGAATCGTGAAAAGAATATTTTCAACAATTTGTACATATTATTTTCAGATTGCTGAGAAAATGGTTCAAATGGCTCTGAGCACTATGGGACTTAACTTCTAAGGTCATCAGTTCCCTAGAACTGAGAACTACTTAAACCTAACCAACCTAAGGACATCACACACATCCATGCCCGAGACAGGATTCTAACCTGCGATCGTAGCGGTCGCGCGGTTCCAGACTATAGCGCCTAGAACCTCTCGGCTACTTTGGCCGGCAGCTTACTGATAGATTCTGCACTATATTAGATCTAAACTTTGCAACAAGATCAGTCACTACTCTAAAGGAGGTCGTCTCGATCACTTACAAAGGTGAACATTTATTTCGCTGTAATCCGTGGAAGCCATCTCACGTGGACGGACATAATTGCTACTCTGAGTGCCACGAGTGGGACTACAAGGCAGTGTTCAGTTACACAACTACTGATTCACAGCCCGTGACTGGGAACATGTCCAACAAGAGGGAACTTCACGCGTTCGTGACCTGTTTGATGCGGCGGATGCGAGGCCGTCGGAGAGAGAGAAGGGCGCTATAGCGCTCGGTTATCTGCGAGCGAGCTCTTACGTCCTGCCGTCAAGATACAGCTTAGAAAAGCCCTTACGAGCACCTGAAAGGCTCGTGACCATCGACAGAGGGCGTAACTCTTGTCTCTTACATATCGAGAGCTGCTCTCGGAGACTGCGTCAAAACAGCCTTCAAGTTCGCGACCTACTAAGGTTCACCAAGTCATAGATTATAGGGAACAGATAATGCAGAAGAGCTCAACGGATTTGTCTGTTAGTCCTTTCCGACAGGGCGAGCAGTATGACTTCGGTCACAGCGTAATACAGTGATTTATTGAGATGTTTTGGTGCTTCACGAACATGGATGTTTTTGTTGTTGTGGTCCATAGACTGGTTCGATGCTGCTCTCCTCTGTCCTGTGTAAGCCTTTGCAACCTACATTCATTTGAACCTGCTTACTGTATTCATCTCTTGGTATCCATCAAGAATGGTCTCTCCCAACTTCCCTCCAACTCTACACTGACGATCTCTTGATTCCTCAGAATGTGTCCTATCGACTGATTCCGTCTTTTAATCAAACTGTGTCACAAATTTCTTTTCTCCCCAATTATAATCATTACTTCCTCATTAGTTTCATGATCTACGCACTTAATCAACAGCGTTCTTCTGTAGCACGACATTTCAAAAGCTTCTATTCTCTTCTCGTCTGACTTGTTTATCGTCCACGTTTCACTTACATACAAGGTTATGCTCCAGACAAATACCTTCAGAAAAGATTTCCTGACAATTAAATCTACATTCGATGTTAAAAATTTTCTCTTCTTCAGAAACCCTTTTCTCGCCATTACCAGCCAAAATTTTATATTCTCTCTACTTCGTCCATCATCAGTTATTTTACTGACCAAACAGGAAAACTCCTCTGCTGATTTTAGTGTCTCATTTCCTGTTATAATTCCTTCAGCATCGCCTGATTTGATTCGACTAAATTTCGTTACCCTTGTTCCGCTTTTTTCTATGTTTATCTGATATCCTCCTTTCAGGACATTGTCCATACCGTTCAAATGATCTTCCATGTCTTTAATGTCTCCGACATAATTACAAGTTCACCGGTAGACCTGAGAGGTCTTATTTCTTCTCCCTCAACTTCAAATCCTGCTCCAGAGTCTTCTTTTGTATCCTTTATTGCTTGGTCAGTGTACAGATTGAATAACATCGGCGATAGGTTACAACTATGTATCACTTCCTTCTCAAGCCGTGCTCCCCTTTCATGGTCCTCGACTCTTATAACTTCTGTCTGGTTCCTGTGCAAGTTTTAAATAGCTTTTCGCTCTCTGTATTTTGGCGCTTGTTATCTTAAGAATGTAAAAGAGAGTATTTCAGTCAACAATGTCAAAAGCTTTCCCGGAGTCTGCAAATGCTATAAACGTAGGTTTCCCTTTCCTTAATGTATCGTTTAGGAAAGTCGTAGGGCCAGCATTGCCACGCATGTTGCTACATTTCTCCGGAGCCCAGACATCTTCTCCCCCACGTCGACTTCTACCAGTTTTTACATTCTCCTGTATATAATTCGTGGTAGTATCTTGCAACTGCGACTTATTAAACAGATAGTTTGGTAATATTTTCACCTATCAGCGCCTGCTTTCTTTGGAATTGGAATTACTCCATTCTTGTTGAAGACTAACAGTATTTCGATAGTCTCATGCATCTTACACACTAGGTGGAAAAGTTCTGTCATACCTGACTCTCACAAAGATAACAGTAGTTCTGACGGGATGTTGTCTACTTTAGAACATTCTTTCGACTTAGGACTTTGATTCCTGTGTCAAATTCTTCTCATAGTATCATAGTTTCCATGTCAACTTCGTCTACATCTTCTTCCCTTTGTATAATATTGCCTTCAAGTCCATTTTCCATGTAGAGCTCCTTTATACACTCCTGGAAATTGAAATAAGAACACCGTGAATTCATTGTCCCAGGAAGGGGAAACTTTATTGACACAATCCTGGGGTCAGATACATCACATGATCACACTGACAGAACCACAGGCACATAGACACAGGCAACAGAACATGCACAATGTCGGCTCTAGTACAGTGTATATCCACCTTTCGCAGCAATGCAGGCTGCTTTTCTCCCATGGAGATGATCGTAGAGATGCTGGATGTAGTCCTGTGGAACGGCTTGCCATGCCATTTCCACCTGGCGCCTCAGTTGGACCAGCGTTCGTGCTGGACGTGCAGACCGCGTGAGACGACGCTTCATCCAGTCCCAAACATGCTCAATGGGGGACAGATCCGGAGATCTTGCTAGCCAGGGTAGTTGACTTACACCTTCTAGAGCACGTTGGGTGGCACGGGATACATGCGGACATGCATTGTCCTGTTGGAACAGCAAGTTCCCTTGCCGGTCTAGGAATGGTAGAACGATGGGTTCGATGACGGTTTGGATGTACCGTGCACTATTCAGTGTCCCCTCGACGATCACCAGTGGTGTACGGCCAGTGTAGGAGGTCGCTCCCCACACCATGATGCCGGGTGTTGGCCCTGTGTGCCTCGGTCGTATGCAGTCCTGATTGTGGCGCTCACCTGCACGGCGCCAAACACGCATACGACCATCATTGGCACCAAGGCAGAAGCGACTCCCATCGCTGAAGACGACACGTCTCCATTCGTCCCTCCATTCACGCCTGTCGCGACACCACTGGAGGCGGGCTGCACGATGTTGGGGCGTGAGCGGAAGACGGCCTAACGGTGTGCGGGACCGTAGCCCAGCTTCATGGAGACGGTTGCGAATGGTCCTCGCCGATACCCCAGGAGCAACAGTGTCCCTAATTTGCTGGGAAGTGGCGGTGCGGTCCCCTACGGCACTGCGTAGGATCCTACGGTCTTGGCGTGCATCCGTGCGTCGCTGCGGTCCGGTCCCAGGTCGACGGGCACGTGCACCTTCCGCCGACCACTGGCGACAACATCGATGTACTGTGGAGACCTCACGCCCCACGTGTTGAGCAATTCGGCGGTACGTCCACCCGGCCTCCCGCATGCCCACTATACGCCCTCGCTCAAAGTCCGTCAACTGCACATACGGTTCACGTCCACGCTGTCGCGGCATGCTACCAGTGTTAAAGATTGCGATGGAGCTCCGTATGCCACGGCAAACTGGCTGACACTGACGGCGGCGGTGCACAAATGCTGCGCAGCTAGCGCCATTAAATTGATGAAAAGAGAACATATAAAAAATGCAGTAAATGAAGCAGACTAAAAGGAATACAAACGTGTCAAAAATGAGATCGACAGGAAGTGCAAAATGGCTAAGCAGGGATGGATTGAGAACAAATGCAAGGATGTTGAGGCACAGGGTTAAGACATCTACTGCCTACAGTAAAATTAAAGAGACGTTTGCAGAAAAGAGAACCATCTGTAAGAATATCAAAATCTCATACGGAAAACCAGTTCTAAGCAAAGGAGGAAAAGCAGAAAGGTGGAAGGAGTATATAGAGGGTCTATACAAGGGCGATGTACCTGAGGGCAATATTACGGAAACTGACGAGGGCGTAGATGATGAAATGCGAGATATGATATTGTGTGAAGAATCTGACGGAGCACTGAAAGACCTAAGTCGCAACAAGGACCCGGGATTAGACGACATTCCATTAGAACTACTGATAGCCTCAGGAGAGCCAGCCATGATAAAACTCTACCATCTGGTGAGCAAGATGTATGAGGCGGGTGAAATACCCTCAGAATTCAAGAAGAATAAAATAATTCCAATCCCAAAGAATGCAGGTGACGATAGATGTGAAATTTACCGGACTATCAGTTTAATAAGTCACGGCTGCAAAATACTGGCACGAATTCTTTACAGATAAATGGAAAAACTGGTAGAAGCCGACCTCGGGGAACATTAGTTTGGATTCCGTAGAAACGTTGGAACACGCGAAGCAATACTGACCCAAAGACTCATCTCAGACAGTGTCGACTAGAATACTCTCTTTCAATTTCTGATGGTGGTAGGGGAAAATACAGAAAGCGAAAGTTTTTTTTACTATTTGTAGTGAAAGCGGATGGTAGTTACAAGACTCGAGGGGCATGAAAGGGAAGCAGTGGTTGAGAAGGGGGTGAGACAGTGTTGTTGCCTATCCCAGATGTTATTCAATATGTATATTGAGCAAGCAGTAAAGGAACAAAAGAAAAATTTGGAGTAGGAATTAAAATCCATGGAGAAGAAATAAGAACTTTGAGGTTTGCCGATGACATTGTAATTGTGTCAGAGACAGCAAAGCAGCTGGAAGAGCAGTTGAACGGAATGGACAGTAGTATCTTGAAAGGAGGATATAAGATGAACATCTACAAGAGTAAAACGAGGATAATGGAATGTAGTCTAATTAAATCAGGTGATGCTGAGTGAATTAGATTAGGAAACGAGACACTTAAAGTAGTAGATGAGTTTTGCTATTTGGGGAGCAAGATAACTGATGATGTTCGAAGTAGAGAGGATAGAAAATGTAGACTGACTATGGCAAGGATAGCGTTTCTGAAGAAGAGACATTTGTTTACATCGAGTATAGATTTAAGTGTGAGGAAGTCTTTTCTGAAGGTATTTGTATGGAGTGTTGCCGTGTATGGAAGTGAAACATTGACGATAAATAGTTTAGACAAGAAAAGAATAGAAGGCTTGGATATGTGGTGCTACAGAAGAATGCTGAAGTTTAGATGGGTAGATCATGTAACTAATGAGGAAGTACTGAATAGAACTGGGGATAAGAGGAATTTGTGGCCCTGCTTGACTAGAAGAAGGAATCGGCTGATAGGACAAAATCTGAGGTATCAAGGGATCACCAATTTAGTACTGGAGGGAAACATGGAGTGTGAAAATCGTAGAGGAAGACCAAGATATGAATACACTAAGCAGATTCAAAAGGATGTAGGTTGCAGTAGTTACTCGGAGCTGAAAAAGCTTCCACAGGATACAGTAACATGGAGAGCTGCATCAAACCAACAACAACACTCAACAGATAAACGTAAAACACAAGTGTCACACAGTGCGCGGAAATGGGTCGTTGTTTGTGCAGAAAGAAAACCCTACCTCTCAGGCTCTTCTAACCAACGACGTCTTATGCCTTTTTCTTTCTTATTTAGTGCAAACTGCAGTATCATCAACTACCTCGGCGTACAGCGTTTTGCGGCCAGTAGTCAGATGGCGTTCAGCTCGCGGCGTATAGGAGGCGGCACCACCGCCGGAATACATCTCAGGTGAGGTCAACCATACTAACACCAGCCAGGGTACATACGGAATATAGCATCCTACCGACTATGGGCGAATCTCGCCACGACACGGCACCATGGGCTCACAGGCGGCCTGTGTACTTCTGCGCGCCCGGACTAGTTACAAAGCCAGCCTTTGTCGCCGAACGGTTCTAGGCCTTCCGTCCGGAACAGTACTGCTGCTACGGTAGCAGGTTCGAATCCTGCCTCGGGCATGGATGTGTGTGATGTCCTTAGGGTAGTTATATACTTCTTTGGATATGGTGTCTGTTCTTTCGGACATATACGAAAGAACAGACACCATATCCATATAAGTATATAGTTCTGGCAATACCGGCCGTGACCTTCTTTTTCCGTGCGGATGCACACATATTCCCCGAACTCTTACGGACTTGGTAAGAATGTCTTCCACGAGTAATGAGTGTGTTGGGTGGGACACTGCGAATGTATTATGTGGACATACAAGGTGAGAATGCGGGTCTCGCGGGAGGTGTGCGCGAAATAGTTCCTGCAGTGGCGCTATCCTCTGTGCCCTCGGTGGCTCAGATAGATAGAGCGTCTGCCATATAAGCAGGAGATCCCGGGTTCGAGTCCCGGCCGGGAGATACATTTTCACGAGTAGCCGTTGATATATTTCAACACCCGTCAGCAGCTGAAGGTATTAATATAACTCTAATTTCGAATTAGGTTAGTTAGGTTTAAGTAGTTCCAAGTCTAGGGGACTGATGACCTCAGATGGTAAGTCCCATAGTGCTCAGAGACATTTCAACCATTTTTGAACTAGTTAAAAGCGCACGCCCCGCCACGGACGGCAGTGCGAAGTCACGCTGCAGTCTCGCGAAGTGTCGGACCCGCCGCTTACGTCTGCATACGGACGTATACAGACAGTGTTGTATGATTGTGGTAGGGTCTCAGTGTGCAGTTCAGTCTGGCAGTGTTTGTATTCAGATCTTGTGTGAACTTCAATTGAGAGATTTATCTTGTTTCTCCACTCCCGCCTACAGTCTTTGCTGTTTCGCCCTTCCCGGATACAACAGAAGCACCAAGAAATCGCTACACCACATAATCGCTGGGTAGAACTAATAAAGTGACTGATAAAGTTATTTTATCACTAATGTGTACTGCAGGAAGTAGTCGTCAGACATTCTTCTTAAGCGTTGCAGGGGTTTAGAGCTAGGTACAGAGATGAGTGACAACACGACACATTGAGAGACGAGGGGTTTTGGTTTTCATTGCTACTCTGATACTCTGAATCCACCAGTCAAGAGAAACTACTCTTTTCGCACAATGAGATGAAGACATTGCTATCATTGATACCTGGAGTGGAAGTAGAAGGATTTAACGATAATGTGTTACCCTCCGCAGACACGACACGTGCCGGGACGCGTACGTGTGCGCTCGTACAAGACTTCTCCCAAAGAGAGAGAATTTGTAATAAGTAATCCGTTCACCTAATTCCATATTCTGGACCCCTTCCTAAATGAGCAACCCACGGATGTATACTTTTCAGAGCTGTCAGTTATATTACGTGCTTCCTTATATTACAATTGCAAATTAACACACTAAAAATATTCCAAGAGAAAAGAGACTAGATTAAATAGATTTCTGGATCACTGAGGAACTGAAATAAGCATCAGATACTTTAGAGGAAAGTCGAAAACTTCCTCAAAATAGCAACGAACGTTTAATATCACACATACACGGCACAGTCACATTATTGTGACCACCTCCTATGTTCGACGTCACTCCACAACGACCACTCACAGACGGAAGGTGGCAGCACAAGAAGTGGAGATCATACAAACTGCGTCGACCGACAACAAAAAGAGCAGTTGTTGTCGTAAGGCGGAATCGGAGCGATTTACCTAACGCCCGAAAAAGCTTGATCATTGGCTTTAGGGCCAAGGGTGGAAGCATTTCGAAAATAGCTAAGTATGAAAACTGTTTGCGTCCCGCCGTCGTTGAAGTATTCTGTGCACGGCAAAATGGCGCTGTCCAAAGCTGGCGCCGAGGAGGCAGCTGTGGTGCACCACGGGCCGTTGATGACAGGGGTGAACGAAGGCTGCGCGGATGTGCACGGGAGAACAGACGTGCAACTTTGAGCAACTGGCCGCCCACGTGAACCAAGGTGCTTTCTGTGTCGTCCGAACAAGACACAGCCAGGGTAAAAGTACCTCTAGCGCAAAGATGCGGGCTGGTGCCCTAGAGACTCGCCACTTGCGCAAGTTCCACCAGCGCCACGGGCGGCGCTGAAGACGAAGATATCGATTTCGCCTCGGCCAATTGCCGACCGAGTACAATCCGCTAATGACCGGACGTCAACGGACAGAAGCCTGCTCGGAAGATAGGACAGCTCTCGCCAACTTGGTTACACATCGTCGTCCAGGGCTGACTAAGACAGGGAACATCGTTTAGTGAACTCTTAGAAGGGAACAGACGATTGTTGTAAATTGCACTTGCTGTGTACTATGAAGTTTACCTACGATTATTTATACCCAGCCGTTGAGGATCTTTTTTGTGTTATATGACATGTAGTGTTGCAGACTTCTTTATTTAACAAGTCACAAAGATAAGTAAAACTTTTCAACTCATTTGTGTGATTCTGTATTCTGACATGATTGTCATAGGGAGTGTGACTAACACATAATTTAAAAGTTTATTTGACACTACAATAGTGAAACCATAGTCACACTACATAATTTTTTTTCTTTAAAAAGAAAGGGTTACATTACCGGTTTCAACGAACTACGTCGTCATTTTCAAATGTAAAAACATGATTTGGAGGATATATAATGAGAATTATGACCATACATCTGACAAAAACTACGAGAAATGATGAGACCACACAACTGAGGCAATGGTGGCACAACAATATCTCTATAAGTTGTGCCTATGCTAACCCAAACGTTCATTCCATGTCCTAATGTAGAATAGATAAAAACTACACCATGGTGAAATTTGCCAAGAATTTCTACACTGTGCCCTGCTGTGTATGGCTGATGTAAATTCACAATCATGAAAATTAATTTTTTTTCCTTTGTTGGTTTTGAGTTTCCCCTCCCAAGAGGGCGGGCTGGCATCAGCTTAGTTTATTTATTTATTTATTTATTTATTTATTTATTTATTGTTCCGTGGGACCTCATTTAGGAGAAGTCTCCATGGTCATGGAACGAGTCAATACATGAAATTATAACACGATTGTAGAAACAGATAAAATGAAATATAAGAAACATATTTAGGCGACAAGTCGTTAGTTTAAATAAAGAAAATCAAGAATGTAACACTGGAATTTGCTTAATTTTTTAGCTCTTCCAGGAGCTCCTCGACAGAATAGAAGGAGTGAGCCATGAGGAAACTCTTCAGTTTAGACTTAAAAGTGTTTGGCCTACTGCTAAGATTTTTGAGTTCTTGTGGTAGCTTATTGAAAATGGATGCAGAAGAATACTGCACTCCTTTCTGCACAAGAGTCAAGGAAGTGCATTCCACATGCAGATTTGATTTCTGCCTAGTATTAACTGAGTGAAAGCTGCTAACTCTTGGGAATAAGCTAATATTGCTAACAACAAACGACATTAAAGAAAATACATACTGTGAGGGCAATGTCAAAATTCCCAGACTATTGAATAGGAGTCGACAAGAGGTTTTCGAACTTACACCATACATAGCTCGAACAGCCCGTTTTTGAGCCAAAAATACCCTTTTTGAATAAGAAGAATTACCCCAAAAAATAATACCATATGACATAAGTGTATGAAAATATGCGAAGTATACTACTTTTCGTGTTGAAATGTCACTTATTTCAGATACTGTTCTAATGGTAAATAAAGCGGCATTTAGTTTCTGAACAAGATCCTGAACATGGGCTTTCCACAACAGCTTACTATCTATCTGTACGCCTAGGAACTTGAACTGTTCCGTCTCGCTTATAACATGCCCATTCTGTCTGATTGAAATGTCAGTTCTTGTTGAATTGTGGGTTAGAAACTGTAAAAACTGAGTCTTACTGTGATTTAGCATCAGATTATTTTCCACAAGCCACGAACTTATATCATGAACTACATTATTTGATAATGTTTCAATATTACACACAAGATCCTTCACTACCAAGGTGGTGTCATCAGCAAACAGAAATATTTTTGAATCACCTGTAATACTAGAAGGCATATCATTTACATAAATAAGAAACAGCAGTGGCCCCAGCACCGACCCTTGGGGAACGCCCCATTTAACAGTGCCCCATTGGGACTGAACATCATTACCACTCTCAATATTGCGGAGGATTACCTTTTGCTTTCTGTTCTTAAAGTAGGAGGCGAACCAATTGTAAGCTACTCCCCTTACTCCATAATGTTCCAACTTCTGCAGTAATATTTTGTGGTCAACACAGTCAAAAGCCTTCGTTAAATCAAAGAAAACACCTAACGTTCGCAACCTTTTATTTAATCCATCCAAAACCTCACAGAGAAAAGAGACTATAGCATTTTCAGTTGTTAAGCCATTTCTAAAACCAAACTGTACATTTGACAGCAAATTATGTGAATTTAAATGCTGCAGTAACCTTGTATATACAACCCTCTCGATAACTTTAGCAAACACCGATGGCATAGAAATAGGTCTATAATTGTCAACATTATCCCTGTCTCCCTTTTTATAAAGTGGCTTCACTACCGAGTACTTTAATCGGTCAGGAAACCGACCACTCCTAAAGGAAAAGTTACAGATATGGCTAAGTACTGAGCTAACATACGTGGAACAATACTTCAGTATTCTGCTAGATACCCCGTCATATCCATGAGAGTTCTTGGTCTTTAGTGATTTAATTATTAACTCAATCTCCCTCTTGTCAGTATCATGGAGGAGCATTTCAGGTAACAGTCTCGGAACACTTTTCTCTAAGAGCACTATATGATTCCCTGTTGGGACTAGGTTTCTATTTAGTTCACCTGCTATATTCAGAAAGTGATTATTAAATACTGTACATATATGTGACTTATCAGTAACACGGACATCCCCACTACGCACTGATTCTATATTCTCGACCTGTCTCTGCAGACCAGCCACTTCCTTTACGACTGACCATATGGTTTTAATTTTATCCTGAGACTTAGCTATTCTATCTGCATACCACATACTTTTTGCCTTCCTAATAACTTTTTTAAGCACCTTACAATACTGTTTGTAATGGGCTGCTGCATTTAGATTTTGACTGTTTCTAACGTTTTGATATAATTGCCACTTTGTTCTACAAGATATTCTTATCCCTTTAGTCAGCCACCCAGGCTGCCGGTTTGTGCTAGTACCCTGTTTTGAACGTTCTAACGGAAAGCAACTTTCAAAGAGCACGAGAAAAGTCTTGAGGAAAGCATTATATTTATCGTCTACTGTATCAGCACTATAAACATCTTGCCACTCTTGTTCCTTGATAAGGTTTACAAAAGTCTGTACAGCAACTGGATCAGCTTTCCTAAAAAGTTGGTAACTATATTTAACATGTGTTGCAGCACAAAAATCTTTTAGACTTAAAATTTGTGCATCATGATCTGAAAGGCCATTCACCTTTTTGCTAACAGAATGCCCTTCTAATAATGACGAATGAACAAAAATATTGTCTATGGTTGTTCTACTGTTCCCTTGCACTTGCATAAGATTATATGAATTAAGGAGGTCTACCAGCATCCTTTTCCTTGCACAATCACTTATACAATTAATATTGAAGTCACCACATATAACTAACTTTTTGTATTTCCTATAAAGTGAACCAAGAACCTCCTCTAGCTTTAGCAAAAATGTTGTGAAATCGGAGTCTGGGGATCTATAAATAACAACAGTAAGAAGTTTAGCTCCACTAAATTTAACCACACCTGCACAACATTCAAACACCTTTTCAGTGCAGTACTTTGAAACATCAATTGACTCAAATGGGATACCGTTTTTCACATACATGGCTACTCCCCCACACCGCAAAGAGCTCCTAGAAAAGCTGCCAGCCAACCTGTATCCTGGTAAAGGAAGCCTCTGAATTATCTCCTTATTTAAGAAGTGTTCAGATATACCAATAATTTCAGAGTCAACATCTATAAGCAGTTCACTAACTTTATCTCTAATACCTTGTATATTTTGATGAAATATACTAATTCCCTCATTAATCGGATACCCAAGCTTTGTAGAAAGTGGTTTCTTTGTTAGAGAGACTTCCCTTAAGCAGGAATACCTATCAGCTGACTTCAATCTAAAAAAGGTACAGCTCTAACCCACAACTACTGGAATTTTCCCATGAGTGATCCCACCACCCCCACCTATGCTGTCACCTATAAGTTTTGCCAACCTCCCCTTCCCATACCTGTTGAGGTGTAGGCCATGTCTAGTGAAACCCGTCCTACTGATAGACCCCACCGACACCACTGAAATGTGACTCATGCCTTCTGTCATCAGCGCACCCCCAAGTCTCATGTTATTACGCCTGACGGCTGTATTAAGATGAGGCCGATCGTGACGCTGAAACAGTTCCACAAAATTTAACCACACCTGCACAACATTCAAACACCTTTTCAGTGCAGTACTTTGAAACATCAATTGACTCAAATGGGATACCGTTTTTCACATACATGGCTACTCCCCCACACCGCAAAGAGCTCCTAGAAAAGCTGCCAGCCAACCTGTATCCTGGTACGCCGCTCTTCAGCCTACATAATTTTAAAAACACAATAGGAAGATAATAATAATAATAAAAGCGGGCGATAAAAAAGGTGACTTTTAAATTTTAAAAATGACGGAAATTTGTGGGAGTTAAAATACAAAACAAGAGTTGGCGATGGTAATCGAAACACACAGTAAGCAGACAGGTACAATAGTAGAGAGACAATTATAAACCATGGTGACAGTCTGGTTTCTGTTAGCACAAGATTAAAAAAATCACCCCTAGTGACAGTATGGTTTCTGTTCGCTACACTTTGGAAAAGACTGCACCAAAAAATTGGCATGGAGATGACACACCGCAGCCTAGGGCAAATGGGGGGGAACTCGGACAGATGAGGGGGAAAAAAGGGGGAGGAGAGGAAAAAGCAAAGGGGGAGGAACCGATGGAGGGAGAGGACTGATAGGGGGGCAAAAGCCAGACACGAGAGGAAGTGGGGAAAGGCAGAGGAGGGGAATACAGAAGGACTCAAGGGAGAGAAGAGAGTCAAAGAGTGGTAGGTGGAGAAGAGAGAAAAAACGGGATTGGAGGGGGGGAGAGGGAGCGTGGGAAAGGACAGAGGTAAGGAGAGGGAGGTGAGGATCAGAGTTGATAGGAGGGATAAATGGAGGGAGAGAGGGCATCATCTGGGTGGGGGAGTTGACGGAAGCCACCTTGGGAAAAGAGATGAAGAGTGTAGAGGTGGAGGGTAGGGGGGACATAACGGTGAAGGCGTGGCAGTGGGTGGGGGTTGAGGAGGAGAGGAGCAACCAGGGGATGGGGGGGGGGGAGGTCAAGTCTACAGGAGATGTAGACTCTGATATGTTCGAGGAAAAGGAGCAGATGGGAGAAAGGGATCAGGTCATAGAGGATCCGCATGGGGGATAGGAGGTGTATACGGAAGGCGAGGTGGAGTGCATAGTGCTCAAGGGTCTGGAGGGACATATAGAATTTGGGGGGGGGGAGGGGGATTAAATACATATATGTATATTTAATCATTGTCAAGGCGCAAACTCCCATGAGATAAACACATGTAACAACCTCACTGTAAGTGTATCAAGCCCAGCACGCTTCCATATGGAATGCAGCACATAATTTGACTACATTCCGAAAAAAGAATCTCAAAACACAATGTACTTTCATGTAGGATTGACGCACCAGTGACTTGTTAACATAACATTGCTCCAGTTGCCTGGTAGCCCATTCTGTGACTAGAGGACATGAATGTAGTATAGAAACACAATAAACAAAACAGGGCCTACATAATGTACAATAACAGGTGTTAGATGGCGCCACTGTCAAGTCTTAACGAAACTAGTCTCTATTTGATGTATAAACACAAACTGAACACTGGTACACAATCAAAAACATTGGTATATATTGTTTACAGCTTTAAAATTAGCTAGCACAGCATATTCGATAAGACATGATAACGAGGAAACGAAATTTCGTCTCAATACAGCGTTATAACAACCAAAATATTGTTGTACACACGTTATAAAATGTCAGTCTCATTTTTCCGATTAAGATGTCTTTTGTTACAGTCTTTCACAAAGACAACTACAAAAAATAATTAAGATTCTATTTATCACAAGTGTAAAGAGCTTGATGTGTTGTGTATTTGAATGGGGGGGGGGGGGGTTATACATATGAGGAACCAATGCATGTGAGGGCAGTAACAAAAGACAACAGCAGCATCAAAGTTACAGCAAATCTGTAACTACATTCTAGATACTACTGTACGTTCCAGCAATTTTAGGTAATGATACAAAGTATGATAATAGGACACAGTGTGTCCAAGGTATTAACTAATACAACAGAAACATAAAAAAGTAATTTATCACATTGCTATTGATATGTAGTAGTCAATCACAGCATCTAACACGGTAGTTTATACACTCTGCAAGATCCATTAGCTTATGTAGTGGGATAAACACCAGAAAAAAAAAACAAAAGTATTCAATGCAACTCAAATTCCATGCTATTACACAATTTCAAGGTATATTTAGTACCTAAACTGTAACATAGTGATATAAAAACAGTCTTATCCTAAATATACAAGGTAAGCAATTTAAATATTTTTTAGGTATTAGCCCAGTAACAAGGTGTACATATACTGACCTACAAGTATGTAATGTTAACGATATGCACAGTGGTAAACTAACCACTGTTTAATTCAAATTATATATCCTCTGTAATTTACCCAAAGTGAAGGACATTTCATTAACCATTTAATCGAAAGTGCTACCGACAGTGTCTCTTCAACAACCATTCAGCAAACGTTCCTGCATACGGGCCTCCGTAGCAGGTGCCTGGTTCATGCACCCATGCTGGCTGTCTGATATTCATCGGCGTCAAAGGCTGGGAATTGCACGCCATTATCGCAATTGAACGTCCACTGAGTGGCGACAGTTGGCTTTTTCCAGATTAATCACGTTTTACGCTTTACCAGACGGAAAGCAGACCACCTGTGACAATCGTCGGAAGGGTCCAGGCTGGAGGAGCGAGAATTATGGTCTAGGGAGTGTTTTCGTGGCTTTCCCTGGGTGATCCTGTCATTTCTGGAGGCACAATGGATCAACACAAGTATGTATACATCCTTGCGGACGATTTACACCCCTACACGCAGTTTGTTTTTCCTCTGCACGATGGTGTCTATCAGTAGAACAAGTGTGATATTCCTGGCTGTGGCCACCAGTATTTTTTCTTGCTAGAAGCTCGCCTTAGTGCAGCTTGATACACGTGAAGTAGCATAAGGTAAAAAAAAGTGGAGTAAGGTACAAGCAGCAGATGGTACAGTATGTACTGTTCCCGTGGGATTGTCCGCCACTTGTACTGAACTTGGTCGGCACAATCGGCTGTTAGGCGCCGAAACGCCTACCTTCTCTTATTAATTATTTATATACCTTTCATTGTATTTAACCCAGTTTTCTCTGTGACAATCTCTCACGGTTACCCTACGAGTCTACCGTTTTTGTTTATTAAATTTCACTAGTTTTGAGAAACATAAGAGTAACTATATTAAAAGCAAAGTGCTTCGGACACCTTCGGATTTCTTTGGCGCGCCTGGGAGATGAAGTACTTCGGCTGCTCTACTCATTCTGTTTCGGGTGTTCTTCAGAACCGGACATGTATCTCTGTTTCCGACGGACATGTCGTACTCTATATCGGAAGTTGTTAGAAAAGTTACCGTACTATTAAGAAAGCTATGTTGAGTGTTGTAGAAGACAGTGTAAAAAGTGATATTTTAAAACAGGATACATTAATTAGAGGTGTCACCCACCATCATTGTCAGTACTACAGACCTTGCCCTCTGTAGATACAGAGACTAACTTGGGCAAGTGACATCCCACAAAAAAAGCTCAAACACAGATTCAAGTTCGAGATGACTGTATAGCAACCACCGCTGCAGAAGATCCCACGACCGACGAGCTGTCTTCTGCGGTGAGGACACAACTTTAGAAGGCGATAGGTTGGTGGAAAGAACGGTTAGGGACTCTCATTCGATCTTTACAGATCTCTCCAGCTTCCCGAAGGTGTCCGAAGCACTTTCGTTGTAATGTATTTACTCTTACGTTTCTCAAAACCTGTGAAACTTAATAAAAAAAACTGTAGACTCTTAGGGTAACCGTCAGAGATTGTCATATTGAAAACTGGGTTAAATAAAATGAAAAGTGTATAAATAATTAATAAGAGAAATTAGGCGTTTTGGCGCCTAACACCCGAATGTGCTGACCAATTAGAAGCAAGTTCAGTACAACTGGCGGACTCTCCCACGGGACTGGTACACGCTGTACCATCTGCTGCTAGTACCTCACTCCACTTTTGTGCCATATGCTACTCCACGTGTATGAAGCTGCATCAAGGTGAGTTTCTAGCAAGATAAAATACTGGCGGCCACAGCCAGGAATATCACACATCCTCTTCCTTCTTTGATTTCCAAAATTGGCCTGTTCTCGAAGACAATTATTAAGTTTGGAAATGAGAAAATGTTGCCCAATACTTTAAAAAAATTAAGTTTCCAATCTCTCAGTAGCTCCCTTATTTTCTTCTTCATGGTAATTGTTCTTCCTAAAATATCATCCTAATTAATTCTATCAAAAAAACCTTAACTAAGCACACATTACATCATGAACTTCTTCTTACTACAAAATATCATTTATGATTTTCAGCACCTAGCTGTCCTTTAAATTTTCTATAGTCTTGTTATTCAACACTAAACATCGGCGCCTGGGCCATTAAATCTCCTCATAACCACTCAACTACACTTATTGATGTTTGTATATGATTGGAACTAAACAATATGTGTTGTGAGCGCAATGCCGTCCATCCTTACCCAACACACGTTTTTCATCTAATATCAGCGCAGTGCCGTCCACTTTTACCTAATAATGCTCACATTTGTTGATCTAACATCGGCGCAGTGCCGTCAATTTTTGTCTAGTAACACTCTCATTCTTTTCTTGTTTTTACTTATGCCAGCACTAGACCATCCATATGTATTGTTTACTGTCACATAATTTATAAATACTTTAAATTATATCAGCATGTAAGTGTCTTTACATTAAAGTCATAGTTTTACAGTATACACAATGTTGCATTGAACATAATACAATAATATCTACAAAGTCTTTGTTACTGCTGTGGTGACTTCAGGGCTTTCATTTGAATTGTCTCCTCTCATGGCTAGTGTTCTGAACCTTGCCTCATCAGTCAGTGCACTCTCGCACCACCTATTAATATTGTGCCGTTACCCACAAGGCGCGACTCATCCCAGTCGGCGCTTACTTTCATTCACGTTAATAACGGCGCTCGACACACCACTAAACTACGTCTACGTATTGAAAATGGAAACGAGATGAGAACAGCTCTCGTTTTACACTTCAGGTTTTATTTTCATTTCATTCAATAACTTAACTAGGCACTCAAGCAAGATTCACAGGTCTTTTGAGAAAACTGAAGATACCCTAGATCGTGATAACAGAGAAAAATAGCGAAGCAAATTCTGTTGCTTTAAGGGGACCACACCATGGTTCAGGTCGAAACAAATCGATTTTCGGTTTTCATCGTATTTCGATAGATTAAGGTTCTATTTAAGTACGCTGAAAAGGATTCTGCTGAAAAACATTTTTTTTCGAGCATTTAAAGAGCATTTTCCTACCACGTGTGTTTATCTGCCACGCCCACTTTTCTGTTACCCACTTTTCTTCATATATTTTAGATCTTTATATCCCTTACATTGCACGTTAGGGATTTTTCTTTTATTCCCGAGTGTGTTGGCTATTCTTGGAATGCAACGGTCGGTATTCTTTTGTTTCTGCTGTTTTTAAACAACACGCTGTCAAACACACGGTTAGTTTTGTTCAAGTGTGATTGCAAGTAGCTGTTATAGAAAACTTGGAGGTATACTATGGGCAGGCAATTAGGAGAAATAAAGAAAATTTGGAGGCAATGAAGAGAAATGCTTGGGCCATATTCTTCCATAAGTCCTCTGCTGATGATAAGCCATGTCATGGATTGTGTCCATCAGGAGAAAATTTTTGGTGCAAATACAATAGGGCTCAGGCAACTGGAGAATCTTATTCTCACCAGCATTCTTTTCCTGCTGCTGTTATTACAGCAATTAAACCTATTTTCAGAGACTTGGCTCAACCTGACCTTCTAAGGAAATGTCTGCATGGGCAGACACAGAACACAAATGAATGTTTCAACAGAATAATTTGGAACCGCCTTCCTAAAACTGTATTTGTAGGCATGCATACAATGAAACTAGGAGTTCATGATGCTCTTATTATTCAACTGTGGTAATACCGGAAAGTGTTGGGTACTCAAAAAGCTGGTAATTAATTCTGGTGAAAATTGTCCATGTCCTGGGCTGCAACATCGCGATAAAATGAGGGTAGCCGATGCAGACAGGTCTGCGTCTAATATGGCCAAGAAAGCAAGACAAACATCCAGGAAGGTGAAAAAGAAGTTGGAAGACCTGCAAGAGGCCAAAGAAGGCCCATCATATGCAGCAGGACAGTTTTAATTAACTGTAACAAATTTCAAAAGTTTTTTCTTTAAAGTCAATTTCCCGCAAACTAAAATTTTCAGTACATATGCCCCATTATATCAGAAACGATCATAGATAAATAAATGAAATTTTCAGAGACTCTGCATAACATAAAAAGCCACTTCTGGTACTACATTCATTAATATTCGCCCACTAGGAAGTTCACAAAAAATATTTCCTGCAGAAAAAACTTAATATTTTTTAACACATTTAAAAAAGTATTTCTTAAAAACTACAAAATGGATAAAGTAGATTTTGGTACAGTTCACTCTATTATCATCATGTAACATACAGTAAAAATATTAAGGTCATACATCAAATAGTTTTTTCAGAAATGGGTCAAACACTTGCCTAAATTAACATGGGTTACATAGGCAGGGTGTGATCCCCTTAATTCGCTTGTATCTTATTATGGACTTTGCTGCTCAAATATGCAAACACTATAAGTGTAACAAACATTTCTCATGTGCTTTATGCATTTGCATCTCAGTACTTATTATTGTCTATGTCCTACGTGAGATTCATGTTTTGAGTTCATTAGCTGTGCGGATAACATTTTTGCGTCGTGATACGATTAATAATAATGCTTTGGCGGAAATACCTCGCCTACTAAACCATAAATGTGTGGCCGACTCTTACGTCACCTATTACCTTCCTATTCCCTATCATCACATAGGAGTGGTCGACTTCTGTGGTCGATCCAAAACTCTTTCGTCATTTTAACTGTGGCTGGACTCATCCTAACCTAAATATATATGAATTGCAGCGGTAAGGGGGATGAACTAACAACGTGAAAAGAAAGGAAGAGGTTGCTTACCTCATTCTTGTTGACATGAATTAGTTTCTCCTGTACATGTACTGGAAACTTAAGAACTATTATTTCTATTAATCCAGATTCACGTAAAGGATCAGTTAAATACTGGTTCTTTTCCCAGGAGTACTGAAAGAACTCCTTACAACTATTGCAGCCACTGTTTTCAAAACTCCTAGCTTAAAATATTTCTGTTTTTATACTGTTTTGTGTACTTGTGGAATGCTCTTATAAATTCTTGGTATATTTTACAAGTGTTACTGGCTCTTGTTCCCCATAATATTGCGCCCCCTTCAAAACGACTGGCTACAAATTTGATTTTTTGCTGTTCTGTCATGTTGTCAGGCATGATGCCTGAAACTGATGAATGAAAGCAACAGGATGTATACTACCTTCGCTCCAAAAGTTAGGAACTTTGTAAGCGTTGGCGTTATTGACTACTACATTAATAAGAACAACACCCTTACATTTTTCCCATTCAATCCACGATTCGAGTTTCTGTTTTAATGCAACTTCCACATCATCTATGTTTTTAACTCATCTCACTTAGTTGAGGTATGTTTTCTACCTCCTGTTCTATTTCTCTCAAGCGACCCCGAATCGTATATGTTTACCATTACAAACAGATTCTCTTCTTGATACTTTACGTCTAAGGACTGCATTTTTTCAGGTCTATTACCTGTTTGTTTTGCCTTTCATGGGTATCTTTGCAAGTTTTGTTTATTTTACACTGATCATTACTTAATTTAATGACTTCATCCCTAACTGACAATACAAAAGTATCTGTAGCTTGCATGAGATCATTTGTTTTCACTACTTCATCACCGATCTCATGGTTAACCCCTTACTTACACTAATCTAATTTTTGTCCTCATTGTTTACTCACATGCTCAATTCTTTTTTCAGAAGTTCCTATTCTAGTTTTATGAGAATCAACGCTGGTCTCTAAATGTTTAAACTTACGATTAATTTTTGCTATCTCCTTGTTTGTTGCTTCTGTTTTATCAGCAAGTAATTTTTTGCCCTTTCTTTAATTTATTTGAATCCTTTATTATTTCTTTTTGCCCAGATACTAACTCCATTAACATTTCAACCACACTTTTATTATTATCCTGTGTAGGCAATGTATCAGCCGATGCTGTTCCATGGCTTAACCTACTGGTTGATTTATTAGCAATGATGGTGTCAGAGTCATCACCTCTGACATCACCATTCACCTTATTTAACTTATTATTAACACTCATGTCATCTACAGTACAATCCACCTGTCTAATTTCACTATTGCTACTATCTGAAATTGTGTTTTCTTGGTAAATAGCTATCACCCATTCGATTTTGAAAACTTTCCTCTTCACTTAAATTTCTAATTTCATCTGTCACGCCCTGTAATTGACTTGCCTCTTCAGTTTCATTACCTCGAGGCTGCACTGCCACTCTACTTCTAAAATTGTACCGCATTTCGCTTTCCCCCAACATTTTGTTATTAAGGAAATTATACGAAACAATTAAACAATATTCTTAAAATCCCTATGGTTATTAATACTAGCTTCCTCTCGCTAGCTGTAAAGTGACTAGCGTATATGCTACCTTCTTCTCCGGCGCAATGCTGCTGCTCGCCGCATTGCCTTTGTCGTGTTGGGTATCTTCAGCTGCAGTACTCAACCGTAGACGCCTATCTCTGTCGTTCGCCACTTGTTGACGTTGGACTGCAGCTGGTGGAGGCCACAGGTGTTGCTTCCATGCCATCCGCCTCGACTACTCTGATAACTGCTCCCTGAAGCGTTGTTTCTTGTACCGGTGAGATAAAACGTGGTGAAATAAAACGCAATCCCTTTGGATCGCGCACCCAATTATAACTTTACACTTCGATTTTGCGTTTTCACGTTTTCATTTTCAACTACGCGACGCGGATTAGTTAGCGGCATTTATAAATTTTGCTGCCTAACAATTCAAAGAAACTTACAAAAGTTCGAACAGGATATAATTTCACAGTTGACACAGTGTCGATTTTTATTTTTTTTCCTGTTAATACACTATTGATTCAGCCGTTTTATAATAATCATTACAGTATACTGTTTCACTATGATTTTCACGCCTCATTCGGTTCACAGTTCTCGTTAATGGATAGCAGCCTGTTCTTTAAAAACGCATTCCCCACCAGGGATGCCATAAGTGATATTTTAAAATATAGACAAACAGTATACGTTAAAGAGAGATGTCGCCTACCATCATTGTCAGTACTACAGATCTTGCCCTCTGTAGACAGAGACTAACGTGGGCAAGTGACATGCCATAAAAAGCACAATCACTGGTTCAAGTTCGAGATGACAGCATAGTGACCTCCGCCGAAGAAGATCCCACGACCGACAGGCTGTCTTCTGCGCTGGGGACACAACTTTAGAAGACGACAGGTTGGTGGAAAGAACGTTTAGGTGCTCTTATTCAATCTCTACAGATCTGACTTCTAACCTGACAATGTATAATTAATACAAAGCATCATTTCACACAGATCGCAGTTTAGGTGCGTGGTTCGAAGAGCACCAGGCTGAGTTTACCGTGTCGTCCTGGCCCCCAAACTTCTGGATTTGAACCTAATTTAAAATCTGTACGACCACCTCGATCGGGCTGTTCGCGCCATGAATCCTTATTCGAGAAACCTAGCGCAGCTGGCTGCTACACTGGATTCGTTACCTTTCGGAACATCACTGAGTCTTTCTAAGAGTGTCGCAGCAATTGGCGCTGCAAAAAGTTGTTATTTAGGAGTTCGACATGTGGTCCCATTAATTTGTCTGGGCATTGTTATCTGAAACGCTTCCTCGTCTCATGGGCACGTGGGGATATAGATAAAACTCTTTCGACTGACGGAACTGTAACAGAATGCAAAACCTATGTCAGCCAAAAGGAGTCGGCTCCATAAGCCGCAGCAAATAGTTTTGACCTCTGCTGCGGCCAGTGGTTGGCAACAGCCGTATCTTGTGATGCCGGAACCTCACTGAAGTGCAGCAACTCTCGGGACACGAAAGCGCGGAGCGCAGCCGCTGCCGGCCTCATCTGCTCATTCCTCGTTCTGTTACCTGGAATCCGCACCCCGTTTGCCGCAAAACGCCGATGCCACGAACGCGGTTTGCTCTTGGCGAGTAGCTTCTAGCAGCTAGTCTTAGTTTGTCTGCCTACTACTTTGAGCAGGGCTTCATAATGTTATTCGAACACAGACGTCGTCACGCTGTTTACTCGGTGTGTGTGACTGGAGACACTCCTCGGCGGTACACCGTTAGCGTGGTAAGAAATCACAGCAACTACCCCGTTTGCCACTTTTGTCATGATTCTATGGTTTTTTTACTCTCTTTCTAACATGACATAATCTATTCATGCATTGTCTCCCAAGTGTAATACCACTTAGCTTATGTTTAACTTACTTTTTATATTTTTTATGTGGGCACTAATAATCTGTGGTTCAGATATTTGTTGATTTACACCGTCAGTCCAAAACGTCCCGAGACAGTATTTATTCCCGGAGTATAAGCGTCGCCAGCACAGTAAACGCAGCGCAGCAGCAGGAAGTGGCAGCTGGAACCAACAGATGTGGATTCGCCCAGTCGTTGTAAGCAGGCAGTGTTAAGTAGTGGACCTGTGACCGTATCGCGACGACGATGTTGTGCCACAAATCAGAATGGAGCAACGTCTCTAAATTAACTGTTCAAGACATTCATCAGAAAGTTTAAAAGAAGACAAAATTGTGTGCAAAACTGTCCCCGCACACCTAATTCCAGAACAAAAACAATGACAAGTGGACGCTTGCCGTGGCTTGATTGAAATGCATTACGCGAACAACTCTTTTCTGTAAAAAATCATCACGGGCGATGAGACGTGGTTTTATCAATACGGACCTGCGATAAAAAGACAAAGTGCAGGTACGAAGCTGATGTTTGCAAGTTCGAGGCTGAGCAGGAAGCTAATTAAAATCCCAGAGGCGTGTTAATTTTACGTGCTTGGTAGGCTGGGTTGCCACTAATATGGGATGGCGGTATTATTAACAGATACAGTGGGACCATCCAGAAACTCTGTCATATCCTGCAGCACAAGCATCATCATTATCAGCTTGTACTTTTTCGAGTTAGACGTCCTTGCTTTTGCGAAACGAAGCAATTTAAAGCTGATCGCATCATTTGCTTCGTGGTCATCCTATCCTTCTGCTGCCCTTCGGTCTGTGGTCACACTATACATTTAAATCTTTTCTATTATTCCTGTAACATAGTGCTGCTCTCTTATTTCATCGATCTTCTTATGATCTTCTGAGTTACATACAGCCAACAATCTTAGAAGTCTCATTTCTGCCGCATCAGTTCTTTGTAATTGGCTGGTCGTTAAATTCCACACTAGGGATCCATAGAGCAGTACAAGTACAATCATGCTATTATAAAATTTAAGTATGCCTAATGTCTCTCTCACGTTTCGTTCAGGGGGTCCTTTTTAATCTTACTTAACAAATGTAAATACGTTTCTAGTTACCTTTAAGGATCATTGTCATGTGCGTAAGAGATATCACATCCCAAGTAGGTTGTGATTTTAACTCGAAGATGTTCTTTCCTACAAAACGCCATTACTTTGATTTACATTGGAGCTATGTTTAAAATACGTCGTTTTGCTGTTGTATAAAAAGTTGTGTTCAGCAGCTACAAGTATAGGCTGGTCATCTGCGGAAAAGAATCAGTTACATACTGTGCTTCTCGGTGGAAAGGAAGCTTCCATCTCCTCTTGCCATTTGTTGACAATTTCATTTGTACAGGATGATTCCTTGCTGGTTACAAACCTTCACGGATGATGGAGAAAGGTAAATGCATAAGGTAGAAGTAAGGGACCCTGGTCTGCGAATTGTTGTTGTTGTTGTTGTGGTCTTCAGTCCAGAGACTGGTCTGATGCAGCTCTCCATGCTACTCTATCCTGAGCAAGCTTCTTCATCTCCCAGTACCTACTGCAACCTACATCCTTCTGAATCTGCTTAATGTATTCATCTCTTGGTCTCCCTCTATGATTTTTACCCTCCACGCTGCCCTCCAATACTAAATTGGTGATCCCTTGATGCCTCAGAATATGCCCCACCAACCGATCGCTTCTCCTAGTCAAGTTGTGCCACAAATATCTCTTCTCTCCAGTTCTATTCAATACCTCCTCATCAGTTATGTGATCTACCCATCTAATCTTCAGCATTCTCCTGTAGCACCACATTTCGAAAGCTTCTGTTCTCTTCTTGTCTAAACTATTTATCGTCCATGTTTCACCTGCATACATGGCTGTACTCCATACAAATTCTTTCAGAAACGGCTTCCTGACACTTAAATCTATACTCGATGTTAGCAAAATTCTCTTCTTCAGAAACGCTTTCCTTGCCATTGCCAGTCCACATTTTATATCCTCTCTACTTCAACCATCATCAGTTATTTTGCTCCCCAAATAGCAAAACTCCTTTACCACTTTAAGTGTCTCATTTCCTAATCTAATTCACTCAGCATCACCCGACTTAATTCGACTACATTCCATTATCCTCGTTTTGCTTTTGTTGATGTTCATCTTATACCCTCCTTTAGACACTGTCCATTCCGTTCAACTGCTCTTCCAAGTCCTTTGCTGTCTCTGACAGAATTACAATGTCATCGGTGAACCTCAACGTTTTTATTTCTTCTCCATGGATTTTAATACCTACTCCGATCTTTCTTTTGTTTCCTTTACTGCTTGCTCAATATACAGATTGAATAACATCGGGGATAGGCTACAACCCTGTCTCACTCCCTTCCCAACCGCTGATTCCGTTTCATGCCCCTCGACTCTTATAACTGCCATCAGGTTTCCATAAAAATTGTAAATAGCCTATCGCTCCCTGTATTTTACCCCTGCCATCTTTAGAATTTGAAAGAGAGTATTCCAGTCAACATTGTCGAAAGCTTTCTCTAAGACTACAAATGCTAGAAACGTAGGTTTGCCTTTCCTTAATCTATTTTCTAAGATAAGTCGTAGGTTCAGTATTGCCTCACGTGTTCCAACATTTCTGCGGAATCCAAACTGATCTTCTCCGAGGTCGGCTTCTACTAGTTTCTCCATTCGTTTGCAAAGAATTCGCGTTAGTATTTTGCAGCTGTGACTTATTAAACTGATAGTTCGGTAATTTTCACATCTGTCAACATGTGCTTTCTTTGGGATTGGAATTATTATATTCTTCTTGAAGTCTGAGGGTATTTCACCTGTCTCATACATGTTGCTCACCAGATGGTAGAGTTTTGTCAGGACTGGCTCTCCCAAGGCCGTCAGTAGTTCTAGTGGAATGTTGTCTACTCCCGGGGCCTTGTTTTGACTCAGGTCTTTCAGTGCTCTGTCAAACTTTTCACGCAGTATCATATCTCCCATTTCATCTTCATCTACATCCTCTTCCATTTCCATAATATTGTCCTCAAGTACATCGCCCTTGTATAGACCCTCTATATGCTCCTTCCACCTTTCTGCTTTCCCTTCTTTGCTTAGAACTGGGTTTCCATCTGAGCTCTTGATATTCATACAAGTGGGTCTCTTTTCTCGAAAGGTCTCTTTAATTTTCCTGTAGGCAGTATCTATCTTACCCCTAGTGAGATAAGCCTCTACGTCCTTACATTTGTCCTCTAGCCATCCCTGCTTAGCCATTTTGCACTTCCTATCGATCTCATTTTTGAGACGTTTGTATTCCTTTTTGCCTGCTTCATTTACTGCGTTTTTATATTTTCTCCTTTCATCAATTAAATTCAATATTTCTTCTGTTACCCAAGGATTTCTACTAGCCCTTGTCTTTTTACCTACTTGATCTTCTGCTGCCTTCACTACTTCATCCCTCAGAGCTACCCATTCTTCTTCTGCTATATTTCTTTCCCTCATTCCTGTCAATTGTTCCCTTATGCTCTCCCTGAAACTCTGTACAACCTCTGGTTCTTTCAGTTTATCCAGGTCCCATCTCCTTAAATTCCCACTTTTTTGCAATTTCTTCAGTATTAATCTACAGTTCATAACCAATAGATTGTGGTCAGAGTCCATATCTGCCCCTGGAAATGTCTTACAATTTAGAACCTGGTTCCTAAATCTCTGTCTTACCATTATATAATCTATCTGATACCTTCTAGTATCTCCAGGGTTCTTCCATGTATACAACCTTATTTTATGATTCTTGAACCAAGTGTTATCTGGGAATTACCGAGTGGAAAGTTGTAACCGAAAATCGTTCTAATTCTTCCTACAGTGGACCTCTTCTACTGCATACCATTTGCTTTCCATATTTTGGGAGGAGACACCATGGACCAAAAGAGGGAAAAATGTCTAAATACTCGTATATGCTCTATAGCGCGTCCCTCGTGAACTATGAGAACTTGTTCCGTAGAAGAAGTTTGTTTCACTGCAGCAAAACTGGACTTCTTTTTTCTTCTTTGGTCCGTACTACGTCGACCCTAAATACATTTAACAAATAGGTTGCAATAGAAGAGGTCCACTGTCAGAGGCATCAGAACGATGCTTATAACTTTCTACTCGGTCGTTTCCGGACCTGGACCCCTTATCTCAGATTGATACACTTACCCTTGTCCATCATCCGTGAAAGTTTGTAACATCATCAAGGAATCACCCTGTATATAAAACTGTGGGCGACAAAGGGCACTCTTGTCAGGCAGCAGCCTTGTTTGCCACTACTTCAGGAACAGAGGAAGTACATGCACTGACGGAAAAAAACCGCGACACCAAGAAGCAGTCGTGAGACATAAACGGAATTTGGTAGGCGTGTTTCTACGTCTGGAACATGATGTCTATTGAGAAATCACTTCAGTCGCGTAAGATTGGCGCTAGTAGTGCCACTATAAAGATGAAAATCAGGTTTGCTTTACATACTCGCTATAACGGTGCTGACCGTTAGTTACCTTTGAAAGTGGACGTGGTGAGTTGATGCTAATCAAGAATGCCTTAAGGATAAAAAGACGTCATTATCAACAGCTCACTAAGTTTGATCGAGGGCGTTTAATGGGGCTACAAGAGACTAAATGTTCCCTCTGCGATACTGCAGAAATCTTGTTACTCCATTCACACTGCCACACCCCGGTGCAATCTTTGTGCCACTCATACTTGCTTTACACCGTCAAAGAGAAAGACTGGACATGATGGAAGCAGTAAGACTGCTTCACGCATTGACAGTAAAATCATGTTCTATTATAATATCGAAAGAACAATTTCATATATTTACCGAAAATTGCTAAAAAGAATATAATATAAAATAAAAATATCGGCACTTGATAATGCCATTTCGTAAACGATATATTGGGGAGCAAATATCACAGAAAAATATTGATAATTTTTGGAAAATTGTCAACATATCGATATGTCGACATTTTATCAACAGCCCTAGTGGAGATCTGAAACAGGTTCTGCCACTGTGCCAATGATGGCCGTGTGTTGATTAGATGGTGACAAACTGAGGACTTGCAATCGACCTGTCTATATACTGGGTGATCAAAAAGCCATTATAAATTTGAAAACTGAATAAATAACGGAATAATGTAGATAGAGAGGTACAAATTGACACACATGCTCGGCATGACATGGGGTTTTATTATAACCAAAAAAATACAAAAATTCAAAAAATGTCCGACAGATGGCGCTTCATTTGATCAGAATAACAATAATTAGCATAACAAAGTAAGACAAAGTAAAGATGATGTTCTTTACAGGCAATGCTCAATATGTCCACCATCATTCCTCAACAATAGCTGTAGTCGAGGAATAATGTTGTGAACAGCCTGTAAAGCATGTAAGGAGTTATGGTGAGGCATTGGCGTCGGATGTTGTCTTTCAGCATCCCTAGAGATGTCGGTCGATCACGATACCCTTGCGCCTTCAGTTAACCCCAAAGCCAATAATCGCACGGACTGAGGTCTGGGGACCTGGGACGCGAAGCATGACGAAAGTGACGACTGAGCACATGATCGTCACCAAACGACGCGCGCAAAAGATCTTTCACGCGTCTAGCAATATGGGGTGGAGCGCCGTCCTGCATAAACATCGTACGTTCCAGCAGGTGTTTATCAGCCAGGCTGGGGATTATGCGATTCTGTAACATATCGGCGTACCCCTCACCCGTCACGTTAGCAGTTTTGCTGTCCAGCGCCATCTGTCAGACATTTTGTGAACTTTGTTTTTTTTGTTCTAATAAAACCCCATGTCATTCCAAGCATGTGTGTCAGTTTTTACCTCTCTATGTACATTAATCCGTGGTTTATTAAGTTTTCAAATTTATACTGACTTTTTGATCACCCGGTACTAGACGCATTGAACTTGCGCCTCTGGAGCTATGGTCTCGGGTGCGATTTCGTATGAGAGCAGAGCACTCTCGTGCTTACCCCAAGCACCGTGGTTGCAAATTTGTACATCTCAGAGTGCGTCTCAGACTACGTCTACAGAATGTCGACATGTTTGCCTTCGTCTGCTCGATTATCAGTTCTGTCTCCAATCGAGAACGTATGAGACATTATCGGACGGCTACATCAGTGTTATACATAAATACACTCCTGGAAATGGAAAAAAGAACACATTGACACCGGTGTGTCAGACCCACCATACTTTCTCCGGACACTGCGAGAGGGCTGTACAAGCAATGATCACATGCACGGCACAGCGGACACACCAGGAACCGCAGTGTTGGCCGTCGAATGGCGCTAGCTGCGTAGCATTTGTGCACCGTCGCCGTCAGTGTCAGCCAGTTTGCCGTGGCATACGGAGCTCCATCGCAGTCTTTAACACTGGTAGCATGCCGCGACAGCGTGGACGTGAACCGTATGTGCAGTTGACGGACTTTGAGCGAGGGCGTATAGTGGGCATGGGGGAGGCCGGGTGGACGTACCGCCGAATTGCTCAACACGTGGGGCGTGAGGTCTCCACAGTACATCGATGTTGTCGCCAGTGGTCGGCGGAAGGTGCACGTGCCCGTCGACCTGGGACCGGACCGCAGCGACGCACGGATGCACGCCAAGACCGTAGGATCCTACGCAGTGCCGTAGGCGACCGCACCGCCACTTCCCAGCAAATTAGGGACACTGTTGCTCCTGGGGTATCGGCGAGGACCATTCGCAACCGTCTCCATGAAGCTGGGCTACGGTCCCGCACACCGTTAGGCCGTCTTCTGCTCACGCCCCAACATCGTGCAGCCCGCCTCCAGTGGTGTCGCGATAGGCGTGAATGGAGGAACGAATGGAGACGTGTCGTCTTCAGCGATGAGAGTCGCTTCTGCCTTGGTGCCAATGATGGTCGTATGCGTGTTTGGCGCCGTGCAGGTGAGCGCCACAATCAGAACTGCATACGACCGAGGCACACAGGGCCAACACCCGGCATCATGGTGTGGGGAGCGATCTCCTACACTGGCCGTACACCACTGGTGATCGTCGAGGGGACACTGAATAGTGCACGGTACATCCAAACCGTCATCGAACCCATCGTTCTACCATTCCTAGACCGGCAAGGGAACTTGCTGTTCCAACAGGACAATGCACGTCCGCATGTATCCCGTGCCACCCAACGTGCTCTAGAAGGTGTAAGTCAACTACCCTGGCCAGCAAGATCTCCGGATCTGTCCCCCATTGAGCATGTTTGGGACTGGATGAAGCGTCGTCTCACGCGGTCTGCACGCCCAGCACGAACGCTGGTCCAACTGAGGCGCCAGGTGGAAATGGCATGGAAAGCCGTTCCACAGGACTACATCCAGCATCTCTACGATCTTCTCCATGGGAGAATAGCAGCCTGCATTGCTGCGAAAGGTGGATATACACTGTACTAGTGCCGACATTGTGCATGCTCTGTTGCCTGTGTCTATGTGCCTGTGGTTCTGTCAGTGTGATCATGTGATGTATCTGACCCCAGGAATGTGTCAATAAAGTTTCCCCTTCCTGGGACAATGAATTCACGGTGTTCTTATTTCAATTTCCAGGAGTGTAGCATTAACCGTCCCTGTGCTGACCGATATAGTGCAACAGGCGTGGAATTCTATCCCACAAAGTGACATCCGGCACCTGTACGGCACAATGCATGAACTCTTCCATCCTTACAATCAATATTCTGGCAGAGAAAGTAGATACAGTGATGGAAAAAAAATCTCAACACCAAGGAGTTGTGCTACACAATCGAAAGTTGGTAGGTATGTTTTTACATCTGAAACATGATGTCTACTCAAAAATCACTCCAGTCGCATAAGGATGCAAATCAGGTTGGTCTTACATAACCCCTTGTAACGGTCTTGAATCTGGACGGGATGAGTTGATGTTAGTCAAGAATGCCTTTAAGGCGACTACGACACCATTATCAACACGTCACTGAGCTTGAACGAGAGCGTGTAATAGGGTTACGAGAGACTAGATGTTCCTTCTGTGACATTGCAGAAAGACTTGGCGGGACTGTAGCCGCTGTACATGATTGCTGGCAGCGGTGGTCGCGAGAACGTACGGTCAAAGGAAGACCGTGCTCCGGACGGCCACGTGGCACTACCAAGAGTGAAGAACATCGTATTCGGAACATAAGCTTGTCGTATCGTACTGCATCTGCAACAGCAATTTGAGCAGCGGTTACTAATATACCAGCATTTCACGTTTGCAATAGCTTATCTCGCACTTACATTAACCTGTGATCTTGCATTGATAATCACTTAAATATGTTACCTAGACAAATGTATTCCCGAAATTTTATTACTCTACATCAATTACAGTAGAAGAAGAATGGGTAGCTTTGAGGGATGAAATAGTAACGACAGGAGAGATCAAGTAGGTAAAAAGACGAGGGCTAGTATAAACCCTTGGGTAACAGAAGAAATATTGAATTTAATTGATGAAAGGAGAAAGTATAAAAATGCAGTAAATGAAGCAGGCAAAAAGAATACAAACGTCTCAAAAATGAGATCGACAGGAAGTGCAAAATGGCTAAGCAGGGATAGCTAGAGGACAAATGTAAGGATGTAGAGGCTTATCTCACTAGGGGTAAGATAGATACTACCTACAGGAAAATTAAAGAGACCTTTGGAGAAAAGAGAACCACTTACATGAATATCAAGATCTCAGATGGAAACCCAGTTCTGAGTAAAGAAGCCAAAGCAGAAAGGTGGAAGGAGCATATAGAGGGTCTATACAAGAGCGATGTACTTCAGGATAATATTATGGAAATGGAAGAGGATACAGATGAAGATGAAATGGGAGATATGATGCTGCGTGAAGAGTTTGACAGAGCACTGAAAGATCCAAGTCGAAACAAGGCCCGGGAGTAGACAACATTCCATTAGAACTACTGACGGCCTTGGGAGACAAAACTCTACCATCTGGTGAGCAACATGTATGAGACAGGCGGAATACCCTCAGACTTCAAGAAGAATATAATTCCAATCCCAAAGAAAGCACATGTTGACAGATGTGAAAATTACCGAACTATCAGTTTGATAAGTAACGGCTGCGAAATACTAACGCGAATTCTTTACAGACGAATCGAAAAACTGGTAGAAGCCGACTTCGGGGAAGATCAGTTTGGATTCCGTAGAAACACGGGAACACGTGAGGCAATACTGATCCTACGACTTATCTTAGAAGATAGATTAAGGAAAGACAAACCTACATTTCTGGCATTTGTAGACTTAGAGAAAGCTTTTAACAATGGTGACTGGAATACTCTCTTTCAAATTCTGAAGTTGCTGGGGTAAAATACAGGGAGCAAAAGGCTATTTACAATTTCTACAGAAAATAGATGGCTGTCATAAGAGTCGAGTCTATCCACGATGTTATTCAATCTGTATATTGAGCAATCAGTAAAGGAAACAAAAGAAAAATTCGGAGTAGGTATTAAAATCCATGGAGAAGAAATAAAAACGTTGAGGTTCGCCGATGACATTGTAATTCTGTCAGAGACAGCAAAGGACTTGGGAGAGCAGTTGAACGGAATGGACAGTGTCTAAAGGAGGGTATAAGATGAACATCAACAAAAGCAAAACGAGGATAATGGAATGTAGTCGAATTAAGTCGGGTGATGCTGAGAGAATTAGATTAGGAAGTGAGACACTTAAAGTAGTAGATGAGGTTTTTTATTTGGGGAGCAAAATAACTGGTGATAGTTGAAGTAGAGAGGATATAAAATGTAGACTGGCAATGGCAAGAAAAGCGTTTCTGAAGAAGAGAAATTTTTTAACATCGAGTATAGATTTAAGTGTCAGGAAGTCTTTTCTGAAAGTATTTGTATGGAGTGTAGCCATGTATGGAAGTGAAACATGGACGATAAATAGTTTGGACAAGAAGAGAACAGAAGCTATTGAAATGTGGTGCTACAGAAGAATACTGAAGATTAGATGCGTAGATCACATAACTAATGAGGAAGTAATGAATAGAATTGGAGTGAAGAGAAATTTGTGGCACAACTTGAGTAGAAGATGGGATAGGGTGGTGGAACATGTTCTGAGGCATCAAGGGATCACCAATTTAGCATTGGAGGACAGCGTGGAGGGTAAAAATCGTATAGGGAGACCAAGAGATGAATACACTAAGCAGATTCAGAAGGATGTAGGTTGCAGTAGGTACTGGGAGATGAAGAGGCTTGCACAGGATAGCGTAGCATGGAGAGCTGCATCAAACCAGTCTCTGGACTGAAGACCACAACAACAACAACAACAACAACAACATCAATTAATTATTGATGTTGCGATTTTTATGTATGTTTGTGGACACATCTCCTACTTTATCTGTGAACAGCCCACATTCGGTTTCTAGCTAGTGAGGTGCGTGCGGGAGGCGAGATAGCGACCGTGGTGACCTCCTTGGCATGCGCCGGCGGCTGCTGCTATGGACAGGTTGGCAGGCGGTCCCCCGTCTTCCTGGTGTGCTCGCGCCTCGGAGGGCGACCTCGCGCGGTCGCTGCTCCGCGTTTGCCGGCCACAAACCGGTCGCCGGCCGCCAGGTCGCCTTTTTCTGCTGTGCAGCATTCCGCACACGCTCGCTTCAGCGCGCGACGGAAGCGCGTTCGGCGCCTGGCGCAATTTTGTCGTCTAATGGTGCTTCTCCGCTGTCAGCTTCTTTTTGTGTTCCCTCTTGTTGCTCTCTTCGGGTCGTCGTGACGGCCGGAGGCTGAGCGCAGCTGCACGACCACTGTGCTTCTGTTCGACTTGGAAGTTGTGTATTCGACCGTGAAAGCTCGCCGGGTTTGCTTTATTTTTTGTATTTCACGTAGGAATTCCGTAAATGATGCTGGCCGCAGTGGTCGAGCGGTTCTAGGCGCTTCAGTCCGGAACCACGTTGCTGCTATGGTCGCAGGTTCGAATCCTGCCTCGGGCATGGATATGTGTGATGTCCTTAGGTTTGTTAGGTTTAAGTAGTTCTAAATCTAGGGGACTGATGACCTCAGATGTTGGCCGGAGTGGCCGAGCGGTTCTAGGCGCTACAGTCTGGAACCGCGCGACCGCTACGGTCGCAGGTTCGAATCTTGAGTGTGATGGCGTTAGGTTAGTTAGGTTTAAGTAGTTCTAAGTTCTAGGGGACTGATGACCTTAGAAGTTAAGTCCTATAGTGCTCAGAGCCATTTGAACCATTTTTTTGTTAAGTCCCATAGTGCTTAGAGCCATTTGAACCATTTTACGTAACTTATGGCTTATCGCAGTGCTAAACGAGAGTTAAGTTCTCAGTAATTGCTACGTAGGGATAATGTTGAACGTTTGACAGAAAACAGACTAACATTAAGACTACCCTAGCAATCGTACTAAGAAGTTTAATTTTCCAGTATGGAGAGTGCATCAGTCTTTAAACGTCTAGTAGGCTGTAGGGATTTTGTAATTTAGTGGTACCGATTTATGCAAAAATGTGATCGTGGGCATCGGACTACCCAACACAGTGCTATATCTAAATTTCAAGTACACGGAAAAATACCTCTTCTTGCGCATGTACTGACAATTTTGAAATCAGCAATAAATAAAACATCCACAGCATTAGGCTATTAGCGGAATTCTCCAAACGATACTGCTTATGTCACTTTGGACCACACAGTAATTTACAGTCATGGCACACACGACAGTCACTCAAATTGTCGCATATACAACTAAAACTGCTAATTGTGAATTAGGCAAGACAATTGCCTCTACAAGGAAAACTGTGCAGTTTTTGACTCTATGAGCTCACTGCCGGCCGGTGTGGCATGCGGTTCTAGGCGCTTCAGCCTGGAACCGCGTTACCGCTACGGTCGCAGGTTCGAATCCTGCCTGGGGCATGGATGTGTGTGATGTCGTTGGGTTAGTTAGGTTTAAGTAGTTTTAAGTTCTAGGGGACTGATGACCTCAGATGTTAAGTCCCATAGAGCTCAGAGCCATTTGAACCATTTTTTATCAGCTCACATCAACGGCAAAATAGTATGTTCTATTTGATTCAGTGCTAAATGCTTTACGAAAGTGGGTTAGAATAATAGTCAAGCAACACACGGATCCACTTTAGTGATTTTAATGAACGATATTGCTTACACTAATAATGGGAAGATAGTTATTTTTCTACAAAGAGAAAGGTCACTTAGCTTGATTGTTGTAGTCATGGTCGCGTTTCAGTGGCAGATAACCTTCGCGTCCTTCATCGTTCATTTTTTGGCAATACCAGTCACATCAACGATTCCATAGAGCCCTTCCTCTTCTTGTGATATTCCCGTATGTTGCCATGTACCAGGTAAATTTCCCTAGTCCATTCATTTACCATCACAAACACATGCTGTTGCTACAGGGCGTTTCAAAAATGACCGGTATATTTGAAACGGCAATAAAAAATAAACGAGCAGCGATAGAAATACACCGTTTGTTGCAATATGCTTGGGACAACAGTACATTTTCAGGCAGACAAACTTTCGAAATTATAGTAGTTACAATTTTCAACAACAGATGGCGCTGCGGTCTGGGAAACTCTATAGTACGATATTTCCCACATATCCACCATGCGTAGCAATAATATGGCGTAGTCTCTGAATGAAATTACCCGAAACCTTTGACAACGTGTCTGGCGGAATGGCTTCAATGCAGATGAGATGTACTGCTTCAGCTGTTGAATTGTTTCTGGATTCTGGCGGTACACCTGGTCTTTCAAGTGTCCCCACAGAAAGAAGTCACAGGGGTTCATGTCTGGCGAATAGGGAGGCCAATCCACGCCGCCTCCTGTATGTTTCGGATAGCCCAAAGCAATCACACGATCATCGAAATATTCATTCAGGAAATTAAAGACGTCGGCCGTGCGATGTGGCCGGGCACCATCTTGCATAAACCACGAGGTGTTCGCAGTGTCGTCTAAGGCAGTTTGTACCGCCACAAATTCACGAAGAATGTCCAGATAGTGTGATGCAGTAATCGTTTCGGATCTGAAAAATGGGCCAATGATTCCTTTGGAAGAAATGGCGGCCCTGACCAGTACTTTTTGAGGGTGCAGGGACGATGGGACTGCAACATGGGGCTTTTCGGTTCCCCATATGCGCCAGTTCTGTTTATTGACGAAGCCGTCCAGGTAAAAATAAACTTCGTCAGTAAACCAAATGCTGCCCACATGCATATCGCCGTCATCAATCCTGTGCACTATATCGTTAGCGAATGTCTCTCGTGCAGCAATGGTAGCGGCGCTGAGGGGTTGCCGCATTTGAATTTTGTATGGATAGAGGTGTAAACTCTGGCGCATGAGACGATACGTGGACGTTGGCATCATTTGGACCGCAGCTGCAACACGGCGAACGGAAACCCGAGGCCGCTGTTGGATCACTTGCTGCACTAGCTGCGCGTTGCCCTCTGTGGTTGCCGTACGCGGTCGCCCTACCTTTCCAGCACGTTCATCCGTCACGTTCCCAGTCCGTTGAAATTTTTCAAACAGATCCTTATTGTATCGCTTTTCGGTCCTTTGGTTACATTAAACCTCTGTTGAAAACTTCGTCTTGTTGCAACAACACTGTGTTCTAGGCTGTGGAATTCCAACACCAGAAAAATCCTCTGTTCTAAGGAATAAACCATGTTGTCTACAGCACACTTGCACATTGTGAACAGCACACGCTTCCAGCAGAAAGACGACGTACAGAATGGCGCACCCACAGACTGCGTTGTCTTCTATATCTTTCACATCACTTGCAGCGCCATCTGTTGTTGAAAATTGTAACTACTGTAATTTCGAAAGTTTGTCCGCCTGAAAATGTACTGTTGTCCCAAGCATATTGCAACAAACGGTGTATTTCTATCGCTGCTCGTTTAGTTTTTATTGCCGTTTCAAATATACCGGTCATTTTTGAAACACCCTGTATATTCGAGCACATCACGCAACAGCCAACTGCCACATCCTGTAACTGTACTCAAAGCTATTACAAAAAATGTTTCTGGCTAGTGAATGTAGTTCCCGTTTAGCTATGTTAATTTCTTATACATGCTTCATTCACTTTCACTAAGTATTTGATGGTTTCTACATTATTAATCTTTTGAAAGAATTAATCACGAAAATAATAACATCAGCATTTACGCGTTTCTTCATATAGGAAAAAGACAACATTTGTACAAATAGTTCTTTACGCTCCTAACAGATGACATTACTTGTTAAATTCACAGGATACTGGCACCTAGTTTTAAAAATCTCAAACACCGCTATGAGCTGAAATTTACAGATATAAGAATAACATTTATGCTGTCTCTTCATGTTCTAAAAAGGAATGTATTTAAATATGTCTTGCCATCTTTATTTAAGTGTGTCATTACAAGTGCTGATAGGTGACGTCATGGGGAAAAACTTTTGTTAGAGTCAAAATATTCGCTCGCACTTCCCGATGGCGTTAGGCGACCTTTAGCATCCGCTAGCCCTGGACGATGAGATTTCGCCGAATTAGCGGGGTCTACTAATCGGGTGTGCTGCGTGCTATTTACCCCTTGAATATGAGTAAATAAATCTGGAGATATAATATATGCATTCCGTGCCATTTAAGGGAATGGGATAGATAATAGAAATATTTATGTGTAACACTATAATGTAAACAAAAAAAAAGAAAAAAAACTTGTTTCCTGTGCGCAGTTCTTGTGCGTTGAACACGTTCCACATCATAACGGTTTTTCCGTGCTATTGATCAATGGAACACGTAACTAACTAACTAACTAACTAACCCCAGTAAATTAACGGACTGATTGTCAAAAACGCAACTTTAAGAATGAGTGTCTGTAAGTGGTGAAAGAGTTCTTAGAACCGAATCAACCAATTTAATTTTGCTGGGCCTACACCCTTTGATAAGGAGCAGCTGACTTGAATACAGGCAACACACAAGGCATACACATGCCGCAGAGTGGCTACCGCCTCTGAGGAGTATAACCAATACAAAAACACAACCAGTCTGCGAAGCAACAGCGAGCATTTTGTCTCGAACTGAAGTTGTTCCCCATGACGGGATCTTTCACTCCTAGACGTTTGATGCGAAGGCTTTGGAACATTCTGTATACCAGTGATTTGTCGAATACTGTTAACAGCATCATTCGATTGTTACCTTACGGTCTTGTTGCCCACAGGGAAGCAACATTGTCGTTCGATCATAAGAAAATGTAAAAAGACTTGGACGAAAGTTCCACTTTATGCAATGACTGGCAGCTCTCCTTAAATGTGGATGGATATAGCGTAATGCCTATAGAAAAGAGGGAAAACATGGCAGCACCCGATTGAAAGATTTGTGACGAACATCTGGAGCATGTTAGATTGCTTAAATTTTTAGGGCTAATACTAAAAAGCGATATGAAATTGAATTAACAGCTAAAATCTGTGTTAGGGAATGCGAATGGAAGGTTTCGATTTGTTGGGTGCGTTCTATAAAGGAAGTCGAGTACAAGACGCTAATGCAGCCAGTTCTGGAGTACAGCTTTCAACAAGTACAGATCGAATGAATCCAGCGGCGCGCGACTATACTTGTAACCTGTTGAAAGTGTACGAAAGAGACGAGAACTTAAACGGGAATCTTTCGAAGTAAGTCGACTTTGTTCTCATGAAACTCTGTTGAGTGAAATTCGAGAACAGGCATTCGAGGACGATTGCGTGTGACAGTTCCACAGCTTCTATCGTATGTCTTAAGCAGTGATCATGAGAATAAGGTAAGAGAAATTACGGCACGTACAGGGACATATGAAGGGCTTATTTCAATAGTGGTACAAGTTCATTTTTGTTCGTGCTGAGATACAGAGTCCTAAAGTTAATCTGCAGTTGAGATATATACTTGAATATTTATGGTATCTCAACTGCAGATTTTTCAGCGCTCATTTAACTTTAGGACTCTGTATCTCAGAATGAACAAAAATGGACTTGTACCACTATTGAAATAAGCCCCTCATGTAAAAGGTTCTTTTTCCCTCTCTCGATACGCGACTAGGACAGTGCAGAAAATCCATAATACTCGTCTGAAGTACTCTAAATATTGCGCTGTATGGCACACACCACTATACATACTCTCATTAGAAGTATCTGGACACCACCACATAATTTGAAATTCACAACTAGAAGTCACGAGAAGCGAGCCGCTACTATAAAAGGAGACAAGGAGTATTGCGTTTGTCAGTAGAGAAACAGTAACAACAGCCACCTCTGTAGCCGAGCGGTTCTAGGTGCTTCAGTCCGGAACCGCGCTGCTACTACGGTCGCAGGTTCGAAACCTGCCTCGGGCATGGATGTGTGTGATGTCCTTAGGTTAGTTAGGCTTAAGTAGTTCTAGGTCTAGAGGATTGATGACCTCAGATGTTAAGTCCAATAGTGCTTAGAGCCATTTGAACTATTTGAACAGTAACATCCGCGCGAATAGCCTCAGCCTGCCTTTGACAGTAGTGAGGCGAGCTCGTCGTGTTCGCGTATCGTCTGTTTTGCTGCTTGCGAAGGAGCACGAGTTTGTTTACTTCCCCGTAGCGGCTTGCCTTCGTGTCATATCCATTGACCATTATGGCATTTTCCTTTCGCAGACGTGCGATTCAATTATCTTTTCCTTTGGATCACGCAAGACCAAAAGTCGATCGGTTTATACAGGATGAAATGTGCCCCACACCACAACGTGTTTTCGGGATTCATTTTTCGATCATTAGCAGTACTGTGTACAGCAAGATTACGAATGAAGAGCTATGCGCCGACGTTGTCGTGGCGCCATGCTCACGATCTCAAGTTCTGATACTCTAACGACCATGCAGGGGCTGTCATAGTCGATCATATTGGTTCTGGCCTCCGAACGTTGAGGATCTTCGAACTCCCATTTGAGGTGCCATCGGATGTGGAAGATGTTCGAAACCCAACGTGTCCTCAGTGGTGTGTGGCAGAAAAAAATTGAACTGAGGAAACACGTGCCTTCTTGTATAGTTATTGCCAGCTGCAGAGCTGTCGTCATGTATGATGGACAGTCATGCACTTGTCCAGGTTGTGGGCAGGAAGGCAATGTCCGTTCGGAATGTCTCCAAGACAGACCGGTTGGGACGCCGATCGGCGAAGTCGCTCTCCCTGCGGCACACACTGTGTTACCTCTATTGGAAGTGTCTACGGAGGAACTGCCTGCTGCATCCTCTCTGAATCAGTTGGCACCAGCATCGACTCCTCTCGACAACACAATGAACATTTTGCTTTTCTGCGAGCGGAAGTGCCTACGAACGTGGCAATCAGCAGCAACAAGACGTCTGTACCGACCCTGTGGTTGTTGATCATGAAGCTGTACTGACCTCCGCTTTTCTGCTGTCTGGGCACATGCTGGACGACAGCCGTCCGCCATGCGACACGAAACAGCATGTCAGGAAGCAACTGTCGCTGAGGAAACGGAAGAGTCGTACCCCTTCTGAAGACTGCCTTCATCGGATGTGTACTTTAGATGGCGACCCTCCTATTGATGATAAGCTGTGCTCCAACGCCCTGGCACCAGACGATGCGACATCTCTCCTTACCCCCATCTCCAGTCAGCATCCACCTACAGACACCAACCTCCCCTCTCCTGAATCGTCCGCAGCTCGTGGTCGTGCGGTAGTGTTCTCGCTTCCCACGCCCGGGTTCGATTCCCGGTGGGGTCAGGGATTTTCTCTGCCTTGTGATGACTGGGTGTTGTGTGATATCCTTAGGTTAGTTAGGTTTAAGTAGTTCTAAGTTCTAGGGGGCTGATGACCATAGATGTTAAGTCCCATAGTGCTCAGAGCCATTTGAACCATCTCCTGAATCTGATGTGGTTGTTCCTCTTTCCATGTCTGAGGCTACCTGTGGGCACATCACTGAAAGTGTTCCACTAAACTGGATGACGTCGATGCTGAGGATGTGCATTCTGGAGATGTACAGGGCGATGGAAACCCCTTGGTGAGGTCGAGACCCTCTCTGTCACAGTGATGTGCCCTTTCGTGGGGATTCTAGCAGCGAGCTCTGTGTGCTTCCTCCATTTCTGCATCACCTGCCCACATGACATGCCAGCTTTTCAAACTTACTGCATAGCCACAGTCACATGCTTCCCCTACTGGTAGTCAGGTAGCGATCCTCTTATGTGACAGCATCCTCGCTGATGCAGTTGCATATCTCCCATATGCCCAAGGTATGGCTGTCACGTTTGATGACATCAGTATCATCAACATCTATTCTCCATCTAGTTTGGGTCACCGCTGCAAATATTCCTCTTTCTTCTCTGAGGTGGTCACAACTCTCTTCCTGGGTCAGCATGATGCATAGATTATGGGAAGTGACTTCAGCTTCACTCAGGCGCCCAAAGATCAACTGTTGCATCACTCTCGATGCGCAACGTAAGTGACAATTGTCCAGCGCCTCAACCTTGTTGGATCTTGGGAGTATGTTCTTGACGATTGCTGGGGCTTACCCATTTCATTAGCCATTCTTCCACTCACATCGATCGTATCTGCTGTGATGTTGTCAGTGGGATGCAGGCTGCTGAAGTCTGGTCCGTTGTGTTCTCTGTCCATGATTACCTATGTTGTCAATCTCTGCCGTCAAAAGGTGTGGCATGGATGGGGACCATGGAAACTGAACATGATCCATCTTATTTCACCCGACAGATGGCTGCTCATCGACACCACATGGACTGCCTATTGTAGATGTCGCGATGCATATTACTCTGCCTTGCCTTGGTGGGTGCTCTGTGCAAAGTCTGCCGTCCTCGAGGCCTTGATTGGTTACTGATGGGAGGTCGCGGCATGATGGAGATGAACCCAGGATTTGTACTTCGCTGTTCTGCACTACAATGCCATATTCGCCAGAGTGTCAGGCCATGGTGAATTGCCCTCTCTCGATGCCACCTTGAAGAAGCTACTGTCAGGGTGCGCACACATGGTGGGTTAGTATATGAGTCTCCTGCTAGGTACCACGTGACAGGGGAACGACCATCGAGCATTGCAGAGGGCGGTTGTAAGAAATCGCATGAAATCAACGGATGTAATCAATCATGAGTTTCAAAATGCCACCAGCAGTCCAGCTAGCACAATATCTAGGCGCAGGGAGTTAAGAATAATGAAGTACAATGGAAAAGCAGCACTTCACATGACACACATTTCTCCAGTCAAAACTATGCGACACTTGAGATTGTGTAAAGAGAGACGCCATTGGACAATGGGTGACTGGAAACTCGTGATGTGTAGTGATGAATGACACTGTATCCTGTCGAAATCTGATGTAAAGCTGAGATCCCCTGCTATACCTGCAGGACAGGACAGATAGTTTAATTTGTAGAAAGGCGCCAAAATGAGTGTGTGTCAGTTGCACTCGAACATACTGCTTTATTCATTTGACAAACCTTACAAGAGGAAAGAAAACATTAAAAACAGTGAGCCAAACATTAATTTTAGAACTTAATTCCCAGCTAAATGCGCCATTCAATCTCACGCCTCAAGGACAAAACAACTTTAATTTAAAACCGGCTGATGGCCAATCACTTAAGACTCAGAAACAAGAATTTGAATTTTAAAAGTCAAAAGGCCTTATCCTAAAATTTCTTTAAATCAGGCTGAATGCCCAAACAATCTCACGCCTTAAGGGCAAAACAACTTTAATTTAAAATCGGCTAGAAGCCATACAAAAATAAACAACAAGGGCAAATAAGAAAAGGCAGAACATCAAACGGCGCTCAGAAGTTTCCAAGAGTCGGCCTGGAATTCAAACACTAACGCTCGCTTAGGTGATACAGGCAGTCGGCCCAACAATCCTCAGTCCGACGGCAAACCAACCGACAGATAAATGGTTCAAATGGCTCTGAGCCCTATGGAACTTAACATCTGAGGTCATCAGTCCCCTAGAACTTAGAACTACTTAAACCTAACTAAACTAAGGACATAACACACATCCATGCCCGAGGCAGGATTCGAACCTGCGACCATAGCAGTCGCGCGGTTCCGGAATGAAGCGCATAGAACCACTCGGCCACCGCGGTCGGCCAACCGACAGACAGTCAACGGACCAAGCGACAGGATAATTTCTGCTCCACAATGGAACAATGCGGAAGGTATCGGCGCCCACAACGAATTACAAATTCGGCTGTGCAACTACTCGCCGTGCTGGACAGCCACAACACGACGAGGAAAATACACTGCCTTAATTTACGTCAACGGCCAGGGTAGGTAACCGGATCGTTAACGGCCACAAGGCAGAAGATACCACTTCTAGCGTTAAAAGGTTTTTTGGCTTTTCACATTTAACCAAATATAACATTGATGATGATAATTCATGGCAATGTTTGCCGACAAGATAAAGAATGCAACCTTTTAACACGAGATTGCGTATTCACGGCAGTTCTCCTTGGCCGTTTCTTGGTACGACTTGGAAAGAGAGAAAAATTAATGAATGATCGACGATGCGTCGGTTCTCGATTGTGTTTAGGAGACGTACGGATTGATTGCGTGAAAATAGTTTCTCAAATGACCTCTTAACCCGGATTGCTTTCACGCAATCAGACTCTTCAATGAAATTACCTAAGGGACCTATTTGAATAATTTAAAAAAATTGGAAATGAATGCAAAACAGTGAAATTTTGTAAAAAAAAAGTTTTCAGATCGGAAATTGAACACATTAATGGTCTCCCAAATACAATCGACACACCGCAATAAAGAGCGAACCTGTAACAAAGTTCATTTAAACATAAACATTATTTGTGGTTAATTTAAAGAAAAGAACAAGCATAGATTTTTCTGTACAGTGAAGCATCAATATATTCTCAAAGAACATAGGCGTTAAACTATAAACATTAACAAATTTACAATGAATACAAAACTTACACTTTTATGTTTTTCTCATACGTGGAACAGTCCAACAATCGCTGCTTTTGTATGTGTGATATTTTGTAAAAATTAAATGTCCTGTCGTGCGCGTAAGTATTTTTTATCGTCACAAAGTTTACAAAAGCGTTTTTGTTTTCTTGGTGATAATGTGGTTTTTCACACTAAATGAAATATAACTTGTAGCGGTGCTACACAACACGTCTTAACAAGTCGGCAACCAAACATCAAAGGTATTGAAGTACATGTTAACATATCGGCGACCAGAAGTACAACTAACTATAAAGACTCTAGAATTTTCCTAACAAATGATAAATTGTTCTTTCTTCTGTTTCGCAGCTTCTTGCTATCAACCGCTGCGGCAATGATTTTAAATATCTGCGCCCAGCGAGTCACAGTGTTTAAAAGTACCTTTTAAACGCTGGCCGCGCGTCTTGGTATAGGCGCACGTTATAAACAGATTTCGTTTCTTTACTCTCGCGTTGTCATGCTTAGTATCATTACAAACGACAGCTCGATGGCTGTCCTTTTCTCATATGCAAAATGTCTGAAATCCAATAATATCACACACTGGTGCACTTCACTTCAAAAATAATCAAGTTAAGTTAAACTCCACAGGAGGGTGGCTAGAATTTCGCTAACTTGAAAACACACGTTGCTCGCGGGAATGTCTCAACAGCCCACAACGAAATTCAAACGACACAATGTGCACAGTTGGGGCTGGCTGGTAGATTAAGGAAAGACTCAATTTTCGTGTCCGGGAGAGGTGAGCCACGGACCTCGTAGCACTGGGAACAGCCCCTCACACTCCGATCGCGCGTAGACGCCGCCAGCGGCCCCCCCCCCCCCCCCCCCCGGCCAGACACGCGCCACGGAGACTTCCTCGCTCCTCCACGTAAACCGACTAACTGCCCTCACACCGCACAGCCGGAAACTCTAAGCGCGAGGCCAAAGATAGTGCATGGGTACGAATATCGATACACGCTGCTGCTGCGACTCGCAGAGAGAGAGGATAAGAGCATAATCTCCATAACTGCGGGAGACTAATCACAGAATAGCAACCAAGGTTTAATGCAAAGCATAACACGAGCCAGCCACGGCTCATTATGTTTTGATCTACAGAAATAATTAATGAAATCATAGTCTCTTATAATTAGGCATATAAATTCTGCTTTATTTAGCTCATGCTCACTGATGCATAATATATCCGGTTGTGTTTCATTCAGGACCACATCCACTCCAAGTTTTTTGTTCACCAAGTACTGAATATTTCGATACAAGATTTTCATGTTTTTTTCTCTCTTCATGAGTCTTGAATTGCTGAATATCTGTTGTAGTTGGAGCTTGATATGTGATTATGTTGTGGTCATCATTATTTATCTTACCTTTCTTCTCTTTCGTTGGCTTTGGAATAAAATATCTTTCGCTAAATAGTGGGGATCCGTTCGTAGTGTCTGCGAAGTCCACGTTGTTTTCTTTTCTATTTGTTTAACTTTTGAATCGCACGGCACCTCCCGTTGGAGTTTCGAGTCGTCCCTCGGGCATGGGTGTGTGTGTGTTTTCCTTAGTGTGAGTTAGTTTAAGTTAGATTAAGTAGTGTATAAGATGCTGGGAGGTAATTACACAGAACAACGCTAAAATTACAATGTAGCGTTTATCCGGACTCTAAAGTAAATATTACTTCCAGTTCTGGAGATACTATTTCTTTTAAAAGGGAACAGAATCATTGCTTTCTTCCGTTAAAAACATTAAAAGTGAAGAAGGTGCACAATAACTGCGTGACTGGCAGATTACTTATAAATTTCTCTCAGTCTACACCAAGTGAGGTAGCGAACTGATTGAGATCTGGACTATTAGGGAGCACTGAGGATCAAAACCTAGGTATCGTGATGTAGGTTTGTCTTTTCTTATGTCACACTAACGCCTTCGCAGTTCTTTGTATAAGGGTTCAAATGGTTCAAATGGCTCTGAGCACTATGGGACTTAACTTCTAGGTCATCAGTCCCCTAGAACACACATCCATGCCCGAGGCAGGATTCGAACCTGCGACCGTAGCGGTCGCGCGGTTCCAGACTGTAGAGCCTAGAACCGCTCGGCCACCCCGGCCGGCTTGTATAAGGGCTCGTCCAGTATGAACTAGTAATGTGACTCTAGTAACCCTGATGGCGAAAGGCTGGTATATTTTTCTTCCTGCTTTCGTTGCACTGCATGCATTTTTAACACCTAAGGAAAAATGAAAATGTTTGGCGAAATTGACATTTTTATAAAGCTTTCATTTAACAGCGCAATTTTTGCAAAGTTACACTTTTCATATTAGCTGAGCGGCACAAAGACATTATGAAAGGGTGTCACTTAGGCTTGTTGCGTTTATGGAAATCTTCAGTGCACAGTGTACTGGGAGACAGATGAAAAGCTGAAAGTCGAGGGTTGAAAAGAATCTCAGAGCAGAGTGCTATTTTAAGGCTGTCAGGCGGATCCACCTATGATTGGTTGTATGTGGATTTTGAACAGCTATGGATAACAAACAAGACAATAGTTTTTGTGCAACGCCGTTTTTTCTTTGCTCGAGCTTAATGTTAACTATTTTATCGAACAAAGCACAGTCTACATCATGCATTTCTTTGTTGTAGTGGGCAGTCTCGGCCTAGAGAGACCACCTCCAGATCTGAAATACGGAGAACATGCTACCTATCAACAACGTAAGCTGGTGTGTCCCGTCGTAACAATAAACGTATGTGATATAATTTTATATGATCAGGAAATTATTAAATTTGATTACTGTCACAATTTAGCCTTTTTTTAAAAACTGGAACTAACTGAGTTGTTCCGGCCTTATAATATAGAGCGTAAATTCAAGTGAGTCAGCGGATTTTAAGTTACACCAGTGGTTGACGTATAACGCATACACGTCACATTATGTTATTTTGTCCATGGTGGTCCTCTTTGAACTTTGTGGCGATATCTAATTAAAAGTTGCTGGAAAAAATCTGTAAGCAATCACAAATGCTTTAGGAAACTTTTATTTTCCTGCTCTAATTGCGGAAATAACTGTGAACATTCGGAAACAAAATATATTTTACTCAAATGACGTTTTTACTATAGATTAGATAAACGGCTATACGTAACTGATTAAAACTATAAACTGCTCACAAAACGTGTTACACAAACAGCGTATCTGTGACGTGTGTGGACTTGGATTAAAGAAGAGCAGGGATTGAAAGTGTAAGCCTTATGAAACGGAAAAAACTTTGCTGTGAAATTGAAAAACAAAATTAAGGTCAGTTTTTTGATGGTGCACGTCTGTGAAATCAGAATATACTGTTGGGTAATACGCAATATCGTGTTGCCTGGTTCTGCGCATTGTAACACGTTTGGAGTCTCCTTGGGAAGCTCTCCACAAAGTGCTCGAGACGTCGCTGTTCAAGTTGGCCCTTCTTTGGACGTCGAGTGTGTGGTGTGGCCTCCTGTGACGACGCAATGAAATTTTCACCTGGTCCCAAGCATGTTCTATTGGATTCATGTCAGAAGGCACCGCAGGCCATTCAATTCGGTCGATTCTTGGCGGAAGTTGTTTACAAGGTGGATCCTATGTTCTTTTCTTGAAAGACGAATTCATGTCCGAAATGTTGACTGTAGGGATGAATATTAGGTTCGAGGTTCCTGTACCGATACTGCACAGACCTCAAATTATCCTCGATAGCGGTGATAAGTGTCCGATTTCCATACATGGTGCCACCCCAAAACATGACTGATTGACCTGTCTGCTGAGCCCGTGGGGCTGCATGTCCGAGGCGTGCAGTAGCAACTGGTCCCCTCCATATTTTCTATGACAACCATCATGCGTCAGACAAATCCTACTCCTGTTGGTGAAGATAATCTCACGGCACACGGTGATTCAAAGTTTGTACTGATATTCCCAATAGACTTCTAGAATCAAAATTGATCGCTTGGAGAGGGTTGCATACTGACTGGATCGACGCATTTTGTGCTGTTGCCTTCATTTACCTTCATTATGCAGATGGCTGTGCGTAATGATTTATGTGGTATAAAGAGTATAGAGAAAGAGACTTCCGATCAAAATAACACCAACTACGCACGTAATGAGGGTAGAGCAAAACTTTTTTTTGAGCAGTACTGCGCATGATATCAAGATTTTGAATATTCAGAATAGTGTGATGGCCCCATATGCAGCATTAGAGCTTCTACATAGCCTTCATCGAACATTTTTGTTCATCGGAATACTTCGTGTCGACTGATCTGTTTCAGATTCCTGCCAACCTCACCAACACAAAAGTTGTGACAGTGTAAAGGCCTGACGAATTGTTGTGTTATGTATGTGAGAAATTAAATTGATTCCAAAGTTCAAAAGACAACTAATGGTCCTCTTTCTATAATAACACCCATTTCTTCTTCAGTCTGTCCAGCTCGTTCTTGTCAGTCCCCCTCCTCCAGAACTTTCCCAACCCGCTGTCGGCAGAGTTCTCTATTTATTTTCTGTTGTTTCCTAACAGCCACTGTCACTGTCATTTCAGTCTACTCCTCTTCCGTTTTCCATGCCGCTTCTGATAATAGCAAAACTGGAATCAGATTGTCACTCTGCAACGGAGTGTGCGCTGACGCGAAACTGCCTGGCAGATCAATTTTGTGTGCCGGACCGCGACTCGAACTCAGGGCCTTTGCTTCTCACGGGAAAGTGTTCTACCGACTAAGCTACCCCAGCACGACTCCCTAGCCCTCCTCACAGCTTTATTTCCGCCAGTATCTCATCTCCTACCTTCCACACAGTTTTAATCTGCCAGGAAGTTTCAAAACTAAAAATGGCTTCAAATGTTGTAAGCTAATCTACACCATTCTAAATGCCATTTACTGTTATTATTATTATTATTATTATTATTATTATTATTACTGTCAGTTATTATTATTATTATTATTAATATTAATATTATTGGAAAAGTTTTTGTAATATGTTTGGTGTGTCTTGCTCCTGGTCAGATGTAGGGTAGGGCCTTAAGGCGCTAATCTGCTCAGGCTAAATAATCGATAAATAAATAATTAAATAATGATGTGTGTTGAAATTAAATTAAGACTAAATTGCAGACTGTACTCCTATGTGCAACAGGCAGCTGCTGTACTTTAAATGAACGTAAGTCTGCCATGCACTTATTTTAAGGACATTCAACCAACCGCCTCCCTATTTTCTAGCATGTTTAATTCCCAGGCTTCAAGGAAGTAGATTCAAGCACATCTGAATGTCTCTCACTTTCGGCCTTCAGCTAAACCGCAAGACGAAGATTAACCAAGGAACGTAATGTACCTGAAAATTCATTTGAAGATAAAAGCTCATAATGTCACAGTCTTCACAAGGAGAAAATTGCAGACGAGTAATTAGTGGACAAATTACGTGTCTCACACAATACAGAAATCAATACATAAACATACCCCCGTAAAATTTTTAATATTTGTGCTATACAATATTCGACCATAACAGAGTAAGCTTGCACGTTCTTTAAGAAATTAAGTAATCTGCAACCTTTTTTTTTCCTCCAGCGTCTGCACCACTGTTGTTTCTCATTTTCAAGTAACTGTAATTCCGTTCAACTTTAAAGTTGTTCACATTCAAAAATATGCAGCATCCGATGTCTCCTTTAGGATGATTGCTTTGGTAAAACTAATAATCTCTCGTCGAGCTTTTGCAACATTAACAGATGCCAACAAATTCGCTCTTCCTGTGGTAGTTAAATTTCAGCTGGGATTAAACTCAAACGCTTGATACGTTTCATTTCCAAACGAACCGAGTAATAATTGCACAAGGACAACATTGACGTAAACGGTGAATACAATTTCACCGTATTTAATCTTAGGTAGTACAAATGACACCGCCGAGCGGTTCTAGGCGCTACAGTCTGGAAGCGAGCGACCGCTACGGTCGCAGGTTCGAATCCTACCTCGGGCATGGATATGTGTGTTGTCCTTAGGATACTTAGGTTTAAGTAGTTCTAAGTTCTAGGGGACTGATGACCTCAGAAGTTAAGTCCCATAGTGCTCAGGGCCATTTGAACCATAAAAATTGGAAGCCGACTGTTAAAACTAGATACACTTTATATTTAGCTAAATATAGAAGTTTTCGTAAACATTATGACTTCTTGAATAACTCATACGTATGCAATAACGTAGTATATCATTCATGTTGTCACGGGCAGGAATCTGGATGGAATCTGAAACAGAATTTCGTTTCATATTCGAAGTATGGGTGATATGATTAGTATATTACGCTAGCAATATATGTGGTATGTTCTAACATTTTCATCTAGCAAACTGTTTCATTCTAATTTCTCAAATATTTTACAGAGCCTGCAGCAAAGTTTTCCTGTAGAAAAATTTACGTTTTTCCTTGGTCAGTATTCACACTTTGTCAAGTTTTGAGCTGAAAAAAAAAGGAAGCAAGATTAGGGTGTAAAAGCCCATCGACGACGACCTCATCAGTGACGGAACTAAAGTTCGGTTTACGTAAGTAAAGGGAACGTAATCGGCCGTGACCTTTGAAAAAGAGGCCTCCCGAGGATATATGGACATCACAACTTTCCAGCTGAGTCAATATAAAAAATATTGAATTCAGATAGACTATGTTGCCTTCTGCAAAGATTCTGATTTGCGCTGAGGAAGGAAAAATGATATCTGCCAACTCGAGTTCGTATTATGAACTAATGAGTTCCTGTCCTGGTCTATGGATGCAGAGATGGGCTGAAACATCTCAGAATCCAACTGTACAAATTTTAAGCACTGGTATTATATTAGTATGCTCTTGTGATTCCATCGGGTAGCTGGCAATGACGATAATAGGAAACCCCACTGTTATCGTCTGGCTTCTCGGTGATCTGTATGTCTTTGCGAAAACATCGTGCAGTAATGGACGGAGGAATCTTACGCACGTTATAGTAAGTCTGTCTAGAGTCAATTACCATGCGTCGCAAAGACACAATCGCTTCTACTGTAGTTCATATGGGGATCATAAATTGTAGAAAGTTAAGGAATGAGCATAGGATGATAGAACTGGAAAATGAGGTAAAGTGGGGCATTAGTGGATCTTCAGACACGGCGAAAGCAAGAAGCGCAAATGGAGAATAGTCATAAAGTGTTTCTAATGCACAGGTACAAAATAAGTTAGCTATTAATAAGAAATGTTCTTAATTACCAACAATATTAGGAATGAGGTTTGATGTACGTTAGAATCCTCAGAATAATAGAATGGTTTGAAGTATAAGCGGGGTACATTTTGTGACACTGATTCATGTTCAACCTTCAATGTAAGCACAAGGTGACAAATTTAATGTTTATGAGGAATGAAAAACCGTTAAACTAGCATAACTCACCTTACAATATATTAATGGGCGAAACATAAAAAACTTCTTTCGAACGTTTAATATTTATTTTAATTTTAAAAATGACACGCTGTTCACTCTTAGAGAAGAACAAAAGTGGCTCCCCTTGTGTCACTCCTTCCTAACGAACAGCTGTTGTCACATCTTCAAGTACCGTCATACCTTTCTCTTACATCATCCGCTTCTCAGATATGCACTCGCTGACATATCCTGCAAAAAGCACGTCGATCGTCTTCTAAAATGTCTGAAGGGTCTACAAATGAGAATAATGCTTCGTTAATTTCAAGCTCTGGTCTCTGTGGGGAGATGGTGTTTAAAAATTTCCAATATGTTAGTCTGCAGAATCTTCTGTTCCCAATATTTATACCTCCTTCCTTAAGATTTCTGTATTCCACTGGACCAGTATTTTCGTGGAAAAGCTTCCTTAAACTTCTCATATCTATTGCAAATATTTAGGGCTTCAGCAACCTACAAAGTGATATTTACCTGCACAAAACCTTCCTACAAATTTATTTTTGTGGCTGACACTCCATTTACGGGGAAATATTGTACGAAAAGATTTTATAAACACCTCTGGGCGTACATTTTCCCTCCCTGTGTGAAGATTGTGAACTGTCGATGCTTTTTGATTGAGAGGGGACAAGTCGCTCTCTCACATATTTTCATTTTCAAGGCCGCTCTTTATTGTTGTTATTACACACATCATTTTGTGACACGACAGGAAGTTATCAACACGAGCAGGCATTGATGAGGGCATATAGCATCTTTATGGTAGCTCTCCTTCCAATAGTATTCTCTGTAGTTGAAAACATGCAGGCAGTTCGGTTATTTGACAGAAAATCTTGTAGTGCACAACGCTGGTCCCAAGAATTTCTCGCGAGAGGGTGTGGAGAATGCTTTCGGCCGAAGAAGCGAAAAAAACTGTCTTCTTAGATTTACCTGTTAGGCGTTTCTGCTCACTGTAAGCAGAGGGTCACAGAAGAGAAGTGAGTCACCCGGCCAATGCGCTTCGATAGTGCCGTAAATGTCCGTTGTGTAAAGAGATGGCGGCCATAAAAATCCGCGAGTTTCAATATTCACCTTGGACTGGACGCTATCGATGGAGCCGTCGGGTGATGTTGTTCCTCTGCCTACCGAGTTTTTTTGGGAAGCTAAAGGCCTTGGAAGAATTAAGACGGATCGCAACATTTATGGCGGCTCTGAAACGATCTATACTAGGACACAAAAGCACTTCTCTTAGTTTAGCTGAGGTCCCGGTCGGACATGCTGTAACGTTCGGCCCGTCCAGATAATGATGTCTATGATAAATGTGTTGTTCACTTTAGGCCTAAATGGAAACTCAAAACACACTGCCTACAGTGGCTGTGCAAAAAACAATAAGAGAGCATAACATCTTTACCTCCCTGGGCGGCCGCGCGGGGTAGCCTCGCGGTCTGAGGCGTTTTGCCACGGTCCGTGCGGCTCCCCACGTCGGAGGTTCGAGTCCTCAATCGGGCATGGGTATGTGTGTTGTCCATCGAGCTACAGACCCCACTGAAGATGTCCTCCGCAGACGGGGACGAAACGTTGGGAATTGACACAGTATTCATCAACCGACCACGGCGTAACAGCCCGGATAATTATAATAGACATTACATTTCCGGCCGTGAAAGTCTACATTTTAGTATCAGTTTTATTTAGGGACCGATGACCTCAGCAGTTTGGTTCCATAAGACCTTTCCCCTTACCTCCCTGGGCGGGAATGCACGAGTCAGGGACTGGCTCCTTCTCCAGCAGCGTAAAAATGTGAGTGCTCTTTTCGAGTTTACCGAGGTTTGCTAGAAAGGTAGGAGGGAAGAAACGTAGCTTCTGATTCAGAATTCGATCTGGAAAGGAGATTATGGTCTTGACTCTTGTTATGAGCGGGTTCCACTTGGGACACTGGTCCTGAGCGTGACTTTGCACTGCCACTAGTCTTGACTGGGGAACCTGTCATCTCAGGTGACTTGCTGTCTGAGGACAATCTTATTCGAATCAGGTCTACCACCTTGACGATTCATCTCCTTGTGCGTACGGCCGTATAAGAGAGTCGAATTGGTCCATGGTATCACTGGCAGCCGGGAATGTCACATGCTGGGGAACTATCAAGAATGGGGTTCCACAAGGGTCAGTCTTGGGTCCTTTGTTGTTCTTAATATATATTAATGACTTGCCATTCTATATTCATGAAGAGGCAAAGTTAGTTCTCTTTGCTGATGATACAAGAATAGTAATCACACCTGACAAACAAGAATTAACTGATGAAATTGTCAATAATGTCTTTCAGAAAATTACTAAGTGGTTCCTTATTACCGGACTCTCACTGAATTTTGATAAGACACAGTACATACAGTTCCGTATAGCAAATGGTATGGCGCCATTAATAAATATAGACCTTAATCAGAAGCAGATAGCTAAGATAGAATATTCAAAAATTTTAGGTGTGTCCATTGATGAGAGATTAAATTGGAAGAAACACACTGATGATCTGCTGAAACATTTGAGTTCAGCTACTTACACAATAAGGGTCATTGCAAATTTTGGTGATAAACATCTTAGTAAATTAGCTTACTACGCCTATTTTCACTCATTGCTTGCATATGGCAACATATTTTGGGGTAATTCATCACTGAGGAATAAAGTATTTATTGCACAAAAGCATGTAATCAGAATAATAGCTGGAGTCCACCCAAGATCATCTTGCAGACATTTATTTAAGGATCTAGGGATATTCACAGTAGCTTCTCAGTATATATACTCTCTTATGAAATTTGTTATTAAAAACCAAACCCAATTCAAAAGTAACAGCAGTGTGCATAACTACAATACTAGAAGAAAGGATGATCTTCACTATTCAAGATTAAATCTAACTTCAGCACAGAAAGGGGTGAATTATACTGCCACTAAAGTCTTTGGTCACTTACCAAATAGTATCAAAAGTCTGACAAATAACAAACAAGTATTTAAGAAGAAATTAAAAGAATTTCTGAATGACAACCCCTTCTACTCCATAGAGGAATTTTTAGATATAAATTAAGAAAAAAAGAAAAAAAACCAAACAAAAAATTATTTAAAAAATTTAAAAAAACAAAAAATAAAACAGTTGTTATATTAACTTAATTATGTTGTTAAATTAACTTAATTATGTCATGTATTCGAAAATTTCACTCGTTCCACATCATTACGAAATATCGTATACATGATCCATGGAACTAGTATTAATCTAATCTAATCTAATCTAATCTGACACCTTTGCAGCGTAATGCTCCCTCAATTTTTGCTCTGGTAATCAGAATGGAACCGTTAGGGACTGCTGAAAACCATTCGACGAAATTTGATCGTGATCCTAAGCAGAAAAAGATGTTTATTCTTTTTCAACGCTCCTGTCTTCTGTTTCACACCCATGTGTGGCGTGATCTTGGGGAGTGGGATGTGGGTGGAGTGGCGACATTTACATGTGCATGAATAAAATGGTAAAGGATCCTTCTAACATCCCCCAGTTCGGCAACAACCTTGTTACTACCTGCGTACCTTTGTTCAGCGCTTCAAAATGTACCTGCACAGATACAACATGTGACAAAGTCCTAGGCGCCTGTGGGCAGGCAGCCCCTTCGACACCATTCAGCTGAGTTGCTTGCAGGCATGTGGAATATTAGGGGTGTCGAAGGCATTACCTGCCTACCTGCCCTCAGGCACCTAGGAATTGGTCGGTCACTGTATGATAAGCCGTGAGAGCTCATCCAGTGTGGTAGTGCAGGCAAGTCTCTGTGAGCCACTACTCGATGGCTCCGAAAAACCAGTGAGCAGCCCTGCATAGGAGCAGAAGCACCAACAGTCGACACCAGCATTCTGGGAAATTCTTCTTAAGGATCGTTTGACTTTCGACAGATCCTCAATAGAAGCTTGCTGAAATCAAGCTCATTGTGCGAGTTGTGCTCATCCATGTCGTCTACGCAAATTATCCGTTTTCAACAACCTAGTAGAATTATCGAAACAACAGATCATTCTCTTAGTGAGTTATTATTAATTTATTTATTGTTTCCTTTAGACCTATTCTCTCTATTTATATTGTATGTCGTATTTTTAACTTTTCTGTCAATTGCTACATGTAACTGATTTCAAAGTAGTTTCTCAGCACAGTAGTAGTAATAATAATAACAAAATTATTAATATTTACGTAGCGATAAAAATATGATTTATTAGTTACAGCATTAACTGAGCGAATATTTATACATGTATTCGTTAAAAATAGAGAAAATGAAAGTTTTAAAAAGAATGAATATTAGACAGAGAAGATTTAATAGTAACAGTAATTTTACACTTCGTTCTAGGTAAAAGATCTACAGGCAGTGGTGTAAGAGTAATCCACTTACTTACAGGCCCATTCGTGACTTTTTCGTATATATTTGGATAAGTTGATACAGCGTTCGGACAAGTACTTCCGTGTGCATGGCCATTACCTTGAAAAGCTATTCGTTGAAATAATGCGCTGAAAAAAAGAAACAGAGTTTTCACACATACCGTGGATATCTTTGTCTATATGACTCATATAAGATGTATGAGGTTCCTTCAAATGAAACCTGGTCAGTGCGTCTACCTTTGCCTTACACGTAAGGAGCCACCAAGTAACTGCAGGTATGATGGCGCCATCTATAGATAGAGAGACTGACGCTTGCGCACCGTTTGATCCTGCATAACGCCAGTGTAGTTTCACGCCGAAGAGAAGGTGGTCACACAGTTATCGTCCATTACCGAACATGCAGCGAGCAAGCAGGAACAACGAGGAGTGATTCGATTTTTGGCGTCGGAGGGCGATGGAGGCTGTGAAATGTGTCGACGGATGAAGGCTGTGTACGGTGAGTACAGTATGAGTCGTTTAAGCATTGTGGAAAGGTGCAAACGATGCTTTGAGGGGCGCGAGTCACTGGAAGACGACGCTCGTCCTGGACAGGCTCATCTTGTCATCTCACCGGAAATGGTTGCGGAAGTGAACGCTTTAGTCTTGGACAACCGCAGAATCACCTCTAAAACAAGCTACTCGCGGATATCGATTTGCAACGGACGACGAAGTGTGTGACTGAGTCCAGGCCTGGATCCGACAGCTGCTACTAACTTCAAGGATGGACTCGACCGGCTAGTGTCGCAATGGTATAAATATGCCAACAGTTTTGGCGACTGGTTTTGAGTATCTGCACTGTGTATAACTACATTTTTGATTTAATAAAATCATTACCGCTACTTTACGCCAGTGACCGAGTTTCATTTGAATGTCCCGTATGTAAAAGTAGACTGGAAGCAACTCGGCTGTGAAAAGCGTTCCACATACTTTTTCTGAAAAGAGGACCCATAACAGACGTCATGGACGTCAAGCTGCTACGTACAGCATTTATAAATCGCATCCGTTACTAAGTCAGTTCAAGGTAGTAGAGCGATGTCTCTCGAACCGGAGCTAGCCTGTTCGGATTCATGTTGTGGCAAACATTTTACAGTTCTTGAATATCACTTTTTGCTCTCTATAGAGACCTACCGAGTAAGAGCGCATCGTCTTCAAAAATTTTTGAGACGGTAATGTACACCAGAGTTTTCATCCACCTGTATAGTAACGGGATACGTAGTCAACCAGAGTTTAGATTTCAAAAGGGCCATTCTACTGAGTAACCTATTTATACATTTGCTGAGCACATAATAAAAAATCTGTAAGTGATAAACTATTACCAACTGGAACTTTCTGTGACTTACCGAAGTAGCCGGCCGGAGTGGCCGAGCGGTTCTAGGCGCTACAGTCTGGAACCGCGCGACCGCTACGGTCGCAGGTTCGAATCCTGCCTCGGGCATGGATGTGTGTATGTCCTTAGGTTAGTTAGGTTTAAGTAGTTCTAAGTCCTAGGGGACTGATGGCCTCAGAAGTTAAGCCCCATAGTGCTCAGAGCCATTTTTTTTTCTTACCGTAGTATGTTATAGAAATTAGGCTTTTATGAAATACATAATTCAGCAAATAACGGGTTTAGTTCTTATTTAAGAAACAGAATGCAGAAAGTTACCCTAAGCTGTTCGAATATTATAAAGAAAAACGCCTTATCGTCTGCATGGGAAGAAATTATAACGGGACTCTCACAGTGTAGGATCGTTGGCCTACTACTGTTATTGCTTTATGCTAATGGTCTGCATTTGACTTGCCTCAGGAAGTAGAATTAGTCTTGTGCGCAGACGACACATGCATAGTTGTGAAGCTAAGCAAAGAAGCGTCAAAAGAGAAAACACTAAAGAATTTTTTTTGTGGAAGTTACTGAATGGTTTTGCTCAAATGGGCTAGATTTCAATTTTGAAAAAAACGCAGTTCATCCAGTTTTGTTCTGTCAAAAACTTCCCATCTCCTATTAAACTAGTCTATCAACAAGAAATAACAAACAGCGTAGAAAATTGTAAGTCCTTAGGCTTCCCTATTGTGAAAATTAAATTGAAAAAATCATACAGCAGACCTGCTAAAACGTTAGAGTTGGCTACTTTTGCAATAAGAATAATTGGCAGGTTTGGGGACATAGAAGTTAGTAAGTTAACATATTTTCAGTACTTTCATTCTCTGATGTGTTGTCTGCTGCTATTCTGTGGTAACTCCTCGCTTAGGCAAAAAGTATTCACAGCACAAAAAGAAAAAAAAAGTAAATAAAAAGTAAATAAATAAATTAGATATGTGCAGAGTTCACACACGTATAACTTGCAGGTATTGCTTCAAGCAGCTGGGAATATTAGCCACAGTCTCACAGCACTGTTTCATTTTGAAACTTATTATTAACACCCCATCTTAGTTTGAGAGTAAAAGAGAAATTCACATGTACAACACCAGAAGGTTCAAACGGCTCTGAACACTATGGGACTTAACTTCTGAGGTCATCAGTCCCCTAGAACTTAGAACTAATTAAACCTAACTAACCTAAGGACATCACACAAATCCATGCCCGATGCAGGATTCGAACATGCGACTGTAGCGACACCAGAAGGAAAAATGATGTGCATTACCCCTAAATGAATCTAACTTTGGCACAGTAAGTGGTGAATTATGCACCTACAAAACTCTTTGACAGTCTACTCATGGAAATAAAAATCTATCAGATGGCAGAAGTGTTTTCAAATTTAGATTAAAGATATTTCTCCTAACAAGAACGTCTGAACCACACAGTAATTCCTAAGGAGAGATAATTAGTCATGATAAAAAATCCTGTAAATGGCCACCATGTAGCCATATAAACGTTAATTTTCATTATTCTTTAATTTTTTTAGTTGTTTATAAGCGTTCTATGTTTGTTCCATTGTCCAACATTTATCGAGAATTTAGTTGATGGAACAAGTAACAAACTAACAACAATAAGCGTTAATATGAAGACGTTTCCGACAGACATGCTAATCAATACTGGTGGTTATGTTGGTGGTTCTAGCTAGCAGCACTCTACACTTGACTGCACAAGAAGACGGCCAACCCCGATTACCAAGGTATAGGCCGCGCCTGACGGTATGCAACCAACGTATCACAGCTGTGTCCCAGGTCCCGTAAACCCTCTGCAGTACAGTCGCCTGAATATACACCATGGGTACCACAAGAGACTAACAGAGAATGCTGCCGTTTGTGGCAGTCAGTGCAGATGTAAACTAAGACAGTCATACAGCAAATATTAGAAAACACATTATTAGAGATGAGACAGTCCTTAACGCTTATAAATTAAAGTTAATTAGAATATGTGACACTGCATATGTCTTATCACTCCCATTAAATGACGTGATGAGTTGTTGTTCATGCTCCGAGTTTGAATCCGCTATTAACCAAACAAAGCTCGCACGTCTGATCGAGACTCAGCTGGGCATAAAGAGATATAAAACATCGAAGTGTTCTCCAGTATCAGTTTACATCCTTTGCTACCAAGCTAGTATCATCAGCAATCAGAAATCTTTTAGAATCACCTGTGATACTAGAGGGCAGATCATTTATATAAATAAGAAACAGGATTGGCCCCAGCACTGATCCCTGGGGCATCCCCTATTTGACCATGCCCCACTCAGACCCCACATCATAGCCATTCTCAACACTGTGGATAATGACCTTCTGCTGTCTGTTGTTAAAGTAAGAGGTGAACCAGTTGTGAGCTACTCCGCGTATCCCATAATGATCCAACTTCTGGAGAAATATTTTGTGATCAGCACAATCAGACGCCTTAGTTAAATAAGAAAATACGCCTAGCGTTCGAAATCTTTTGTTTAATCCATCAAGTACCTCGCAGAGAAAAGAGAATATAGCATTTTCAGTTGTTAAAACACTTCTAAAACCGAACTGCACATTTGACAGCAAATTATGTTAAATTAAAATGTCAATTATCTTTACATACACAGCCTTTTCAATAACTTTAGCAAACACTGATGGCATAGAAATAGATCTAAAATTGTTGACATAATCCCTCTTTCCCTTTTTACAAAGTGGCTTTATTACTGAGTTCTTTAATCGTCCAGTAAACTGACCATTCTTAAAGAAAAAATAACAAATATGGCTATGAAAAGAGCTAAAATGTGCAGCACATTACTGTAAAATTCTGCTGGACACCCCATCACATTCATGAGAGTCCTTAGTCTTCAGTGTTTTAATTATTGACTTAACATCTCCTTGTCAATATCACAGAGGAGTATTCAAGACATCAATCTCAGAAAGGCATTTTCCAAGAGAGTTATATGATTCCCTGTGAAAACTAAGTTATATTTAATTCGCCATAAATGCTCAGAAAGTGACTGGTAAATATTGTACATATATCTAACTTATCAGGAAAAGAAATATTTTTACTATGAACTGACTTTATGTCGTCGACCTTGTGCTGCTGACCAGAAATTTCCTTCACGACTAACCATTTAGTTTTAATTTTATTCTGTAGATTAGCTATTCTATTTGCGTACTACATGCTCTTTGCCTTCCTAATAACATTTTTAAGCACTTTACAATACTGCAGCGTTGATGTCAATGCTATTGTTTTCCTTCCTTTTTTGAGCTGTATTCCGTCTGTCTACTGAGAGCATCAGTCTGACAGAAGGACAGAGACAGTTTGGTTCATTTTCTAACCAGCCAGTAATAGAAAAATCTTCCGGAAACATGTTTGTGAATGTACCTCGTGGGCGTCTGTCAATTCAGCGCCCTCAGCCAGCGGCAGCTTGATACCGACCGGCGTCTGCCCAAGTGATCGTGACGCATGAGGCGTAGAACCTATGATCCCCAGTGGACTTTTCTGCGCTCGAATTAGCAAGTATAAGTATGACATAATACTATATTTCAGCATGCTCCGTGGCGATTTTGTATGTCAAATTGTTACTTATTTGTTCAATTTTGTAGTACAGCTCGTGCCATGGCAACTTGAATATTTCTCATTTTTTGTTGCTATGAGTCTAAAACGGAATAAAGTTTAACATTTGTGCCTTTGTGTTCTGTTCAGTTTAATAAAAGGGTGAAAGCAGTGTAGGCATTTCGAAACATGTGGGCCTCGTATGGAGAAAGTCAAGTAGTATCGTCTCAAGTACGATCGTTTCGAGATAAATTAATCACTAGATTCAGAAAGATAAACAGGTGGTGATGAAGGACATTTCTGCGATTTCCTACTATGATCAATGACAGTGTGCCCGATACCTGGCAAGTGTGAAGGCCAATTAACATTCGTGCGAGACTTGCCTTCTGTGGTTATATTGAGGTCAAAAGAATGGAAGGACGATTACGGTATAAAGTCTTGTCGAAAACGAAAGAAGACGCGAAGCAGAATCTCGAACTGGGAAGGATGGGGAAAGTAGTCGTCAGTGTCCTTTTAAAGAACTGATGCTGGCATTTGCAGTAATAGATTTGAGGAGTTCAACGTAAATCTAAATCAGTGCTGCCTGATGACGATTTTAAGTGCCGTTTGGTGACTTCATAAGGAGAAAATAATGGGTACGCCGTAACAAACACTATCTCAAACGATGTTTTGTTTTGGCGTTTGGACTTAAACGTGGCGTAGCTCAGAATCAGCAAGCCGCTACACGTGTGGGACTGTCAGCCCACTCAAGAAAGACATTGTGTGTAGAAACATAATCGTCCTGCTACGAGTATGATAGGGTCATGACAACAGAGAGGAACATCTGGTGAAGCTGTGATAGTTTTGTTATTTCCTGGAATGACAGAGAATTATCTTGTAAGATTCAATTGATATATTTGTCGTATACCAGTCATGAATGAATTCCACTGTCATGTGTCATCGACTTTTCAAATATACGTTTAAAGACAGGGGATATTACTTCCACACAGCAACTACAACTAATCTCGTTTTCTACATTGTGAATTATCTGTATCAGCCATCACAATGGCATTCAGCAGCCGATGAACACCGCAGTTGGTCGCTTGCTCCAAGAAAATGTCGACGCACTCTGAAGAGTAAGAGGCAAAGCTCTTTGTTCCAAACTAGCGCAAGAGTGACGTTTTGTCCACTCTGTGACAGAGCTACTGACAGCAATGTCGAACTCAGAACTACATCCTTAGTAATTTTGTCATAATAAGATGTCTCATTACCTTCAGTAACCAGTAGATCTAGAGGTAAGAAACATAAAATACTGTGGAACTGCTACTGAAAATACACAAATCTGTGAATCAATCGTATCACTGTGTGCTCTATTAACTGTGTTCCATTCAGTAACTACATTCA